>NC_140589.1:554452453-555653703 GCF_964204655.1 Triturus cristatus | reverse complement strand
ACTCTTATCCAATCAAACAGTGCATCCTCACATTCATCCACAAACTCCTCCCAAGACTGGTGAGACAGTTTCCTACTGCCCCTGAACTTCAACCTTAACTCCTCCTCCTGGGGAACAGGTACCAGACTGGGGGGACTGGGATTGGGATTTCCTACACTGGAATCTACATCGCTACTACCACTGGACTCAACCCTCCCTGGGGAGCCCAGAAAATTAAAACTGCGCGCAGGGGATAGTCTACCCTCCAGAGCTACTTTGCCTCTGGTGGAGGCCCTCTCAGCCTCCTCTACCCTCTCCCGCGCCAAGACCCACTCAGTCTCTCGCTGTTGCTTCCTGGCCTCCAGCTGCGCCATAGCCTGAGCATGCTCTAACCTGAGCTTCTCTAACGCCAGCTGGTGCTCCCTTTCTTTCCTCCTATCTTCCCACTCCTCTGGGGACAGGGACAGGGATGAGGCGCTGCTTCCTACGCTGGACCCAGCAAGGGACGCCCTACCTATGGGGTCCTCACTCTCTACTGGCGTCCAGGTATTGTCATCCTCTACCTCCTCTTCTGACTCTTCAGGGCTCCCCACAGACCCACCACCCTCCAGGTGTGAGGCCTGGGCCCTTTCCGTACTGCGCTCAAGATCCCTTTGCCTCTTAACCCACTGGATCATGTGGCCCCTAAGTTCACACATAGTGTCTGACTCTCTCACCCCTATGCCTCTCTCTCTACAGAACCTTTCCAACTCCTGCATACTGTAATAAATTAGATCACTGAGATCAAAAGCAGGCTCCATTCTGGCAGACGTTCTAGAGAAAAGATCACACAGGGAACCTAGGGGTCTGCGCTTAACACAGGAGCACACAATTCACAAAAAGATTCAGCAAGCTCTCTAACCCAGAGAACTCACACTCACTTGCCTAGTGCCACACACCATTCATCCACACACACAACCCTCCCCTCGGACTGGTAAGGCAGTTTCTACCACCCCTGATTCCTCAACCTGACCACCACGTGACACAGGTACCAACTCTGGGCGCAGGGCGGGGGACAAATGTACAGGACACTATTACGCTGCCACCACTGGATCCCACCCTCTGGTGAATCCAGAACCACAATGCACTAAGGGGGATGATCTACCCTCCCGAGCTAGGGACACCTAACTCACAGTGCACAAAAACACATTTCCAAAGAAATGACAATTAAAAACAATCTTAAAACAATAATCCCTATACCATGTGATTTATCTAAATGCAGAGTTTTGTAGTGCGGCCAGTTGCCACTGCGGTACAGCGCAAACGCAAGTCCAAATCCCACCGCTGATCACCAATGTTAGAAATGGGATTTCTGGCTGGCTAAGGCTTGCGCCAAAGTCAGGCAGAAACCACCACTCTAGTCAGGGCAAGGAAGTTACACGCCAAAGATAACCCCTGCTCACCACCTTGGTAGCTTGGCACGAGCAGACAGGCTTATCTCTGAGGCGATGTGTAAAGCGTTTGCGCGCGTACCCAGCAACAACACCCAAGGCCCACCACAAAGGAAACTCCGCACAAGGTATTCTATAAAAATAGCCTTTGTATTATACACAACACATTAGATAAAAACACACACTCTACAATGTGCCAACAGGCACGGGCAGAATTTACAAGGGATTATATATACAGGGGACAGGGCCACCTGGACCACTGTCAGGAATTAGCACTTTTTAGAACATAGGAATAATACTGTAGTACAAAATAGCAAATGTAGCACACAACCAGTAACTACTGGTAACCAGAAAGTACCACCTACGCAACCCTAACCACCTTAGGAGAATATTGCGCAGGGAATCAGGACCTCACTAGCACCACCTGTGTTAGGGAGAAAACAACCACCTAAGTATCCCAATACCTGTAGGGGTCTAAGCACCTAAACACATGATGCATAACATTCAGAGGTGTAAAGCAAAGCACATGACGCATAAACACATTCAGAGGTGCAGGAAAGGTACAATGGCGCAAAAACTCACATTAGCCACTATCTGTGGCAGTCCCTGGGCCAACTGGCCTTGAAGGGGCTAGGACGCCCTATGTCCCAGTAAAGCTGCGCCAGCCAAAATGTAAATTATCCCCAACCTAAACGTGGCAGTTGCCCACTAAGTGCTGGGCAACTGGAGAAATGCTGGGGCCAACGTTGGAGCCTCCCAGGGCTCTGAACAACTGAAATGCCCCCCCTAGCGCCTCGCAGGCTCTAAGTAATAATGTGCCCCCTTGTTGGAGCCTCACGGGCTCTAGCAAAAGGTGGGGGCGACGTTGGAGCGGCCCGCTGCCTTCCGGGGCCGCTCTGCTGATAAAATAAAAATGCCCCCTAGTAGTTGGAGCCTCGTGGGCTCGAAATCCAATGTGCCCTACTCGTGGGAGTCCCTTTGGACTCGAAGATGATGCCTTTGCTGGCACGGCGGCCGCTGCCCACTGTCAGGCGGGGCAGCGGGGAGGGGGAATGAGGACTACGCTCGCCGACCTGGACTTCGATACGGGGGGGGGGCGGGCACCGAGAAGCATGCCCCGACACACCCCCAACCACCCAGTGGCCGAGCCCCACTCACCGGCAGCACCACGTTGGAGTCCCCCTCTGGGACTCAGGACAACCACTCACCGGGATGAAGGCTCCCTCCGGGCGACGCGGGGCTCTCCTTCACCGACGGAGGCGGGGTAGGCTCCCGCCCTCCGTCCGGATTCCGGCTGACGCTCGTCTTGCTGATCACAGGAGCGCGGGGTAGGCTCCCGTCCGCTTCCTGTTTTGAATGAGGTCCCGCCCACGTCCCAACCAGGACAGCCTGACTTCCTGTCCCAGCCCGGGCCGCGGCGGTGATCCCAACTTCGGCACAAAGAGGGGTAGGCTCCCTCGTAATAAGTAATATACGGTGGGGTGGGCACCCGCCGTAAGAAAATAATTAAATAAGCGGGGTAGGCACCCGCAAGCGCACCACAATGCCGGGTGGGCACCGGCCTCCAGAATAAAGCGCTCCTAGCGCTACGGCCAACGTAAAGCGCTCTAGAAGCACGGGGGGCACCAAATAAAGCGCTCCTAGCGCTTAAGGCAAATAAGAAGCGCTTCCAGGCGCTTTGGGGACACAAATAAAGCGCTTCCAGCGCTGTAGGATGAAAAGCACCACAAAGTCCAGCAAAGTTCTTCCCTGCATGCAGCAGGGCAGGGGTGGGGGGGCAAGGCTGGACCCAGAGCCAGCGCACTGGGCCTCCAGGCAGGGAGGTAGTCCAAGTGGCGGTCCTCTGGTCCAGCAGCAGCAGCAGCCCCCCTCAGGTAAGATCCTGGCAGAGAACAATTTCTGTGGGGACACAGCCCCATTTTTATACAGTCCAACCCTTTGTTCTGGGTTCAGGGTGAGGGGGAAAACCAGTCGCAGCTGGTTGGGGAGCACCCTTGATGTGCTCAGCCCCTCACTCTATTCACTGGCAGGGCTAGGGTCGTCAGTCGCACCACAGGGGGCGGGGCCAGCATTGTGTTTGGAAAACCCTGTCCTATTCAGGACCCAGGTGGACTCCTCCCACCCATCTAGCTGCTGATCTCCCCATTCACCACTGGGTGACTCATCATGACACTGGGGAATCCCTAGCCCGTCACATGACATGACCAGCCAATCACGCGACAGACACACTGCACACAGAAGTGCCCACTTCTAGAAGTGGCACTTCCACACTAGGTACATGCACGCCGCACACATCATCGCGCAGCATTCACTCCCACGAGTCCGCACATACCAAACTCGGGCCTGCACACCCCACGCATCAGGAACTACTAGGGACACATACATTCCCCATGCATTCCTATGGGAGGGCAGGCCTATCTCACCACATGCACTCAGAGCACGCACGCACTTTACCCTGGGACGCAGGGAAAGTGCGCAGAGACCAAACAATCACCATACCAAGTCACCAATAAAAAGCCAAAAAGTCCAGGGGTGAACCTGCCAGAAGGGCCAAGTCCAAAAGTGGGGTTTCAGGGTTTAGGACAGTGCAGTGGCCTTCAGGCAGTGTAGGGGGTCATGCAGGGGGTGGTGATTCAGGGTTTAGGGCAGTGCACTGGTGTTCGGGCAGTGTGGGGGTGTTGCTGGGGTTGGTGTTTTAGGGTTTAGGGCAGTAGGGTTCGGACACTGTAGGGGGTCTTGCTGAGGGTGGTGTTTCAGGGTTTAGGGCATTGCAGCGGTGTCCGGGCAGTGTAGGGGGTCTTGCTGGGGGTGGTGTTTCAGGGTTTAGGGCAGTGCAGCGGTGTTCGGGCAGCATAAGGGGTTGTGCTGGGGCTGGTGTTTCCGGGTTTAGGGCAGTACAGCAGTTTTCGGACAATGTAGGGGGTCATGCTGGGGCTGGTGTTTCAGGGTTTAGGGCCGTGCAGCGGTGTTCGGGCAGTGTAGGGGGTCATGCTGGGGCTGGTGTTTCAGGGTTTAAGGCAGTGCAGTGGTGTTTGGGCAGTGTAGGGGGTTGTGCTGGGGCTAGTGTTTCAGGGTTTTGGGCAGTGCAGCGGTGTTCGGGCAGTGTAGGGGGTCGTGCTGGGGGTGGTGTTTCAGGGTTTAGGGCAGTGCAGTTGTGTTCGGGCAGTGTAGGGGGTCGTGCGCGGTGTAGTGTTTTAGGGTTTAGGGTAGTGCAGTGGTCTTTGGGTAGTGTCGGGGGTCGTGCGGGGGTAGTGTTTTAGGGATTAGGGTAGTGCAGTGGTCTTTCGGTAGTGTAGGGGGTCATGCTGGGGTTGTGTTTTAGGGTTTAGCGTAGTGTAGTGGTGTTTGCGTAGTGAAGTGGATCGTGCTGGGGGTAGTGTTTTAGGGTTTAGGGTAGTACATTGGTATTTGGGTAGTGTATGGGTTCTTGCAGGGATAGTGTTTTAGGGTTTAGGGCAGAGCAGTGATGTTTGGGTCGTGTAGGGGGGTTGTGCTGTGGGTGGTGTTTTAGGGTTTAGGCAGTGCAGTGGTGTTCAGGTAGTGTAGGGGTCGTTCTATGGGTGGTGTTTATGGTTTTGGGCAGTGCAGTGGTGTTCGGGCAGTGTAGGGGGTTGTGCTGTGGGTGGTGTTTTAGGGTTGAGGGCAGTGCAGTGGTGTTTAGGTGTGTAGGGGGTCATGCTGGGGGTGGTGTTTTAGGGTTTAGGGCAGTGCAGTCGTGTTTGGGCAGTGTAGGGGGTCATGCTGGGGGTGGTGTTTCAGGGTTTAGGGCAGTGCAGTGGTGTTCGTGCAGTGTAAGGGGTCATGCAGATGGTGGTGTTTCAGGGTTTAGGGCAGTGCAGTGGTATTCGGGCAGTGTGGTGGTCTTGCTGTGGGTGGTGTTTCAGCGTTTAGGGCAGTGGTGTTCGAACAGTGTAGGGGGTCTTGCTGAGGGTGGTGTTTCAGGGTTTAGGGCAGTTCAGCGGTATTCAGTCAGTGTAGGGGGTCTTGCTGGGGGTGGTGTTTCAGCGTTTAGGGCAGTGCAGCGGTATTCGGGCAGTGTAGGGGGTCGTGCTGTGGGTGGTGTTTTAGAGTTTAGGGCAGTGCAGTGGTGTTCGGGCAGTGTAGGGGGTCATGCTGGGGGAGGTGTTTCAGGGTTTAGGTCAGAGCAGTGGTGTTCGGGCAGTGTAGGGGGTCGTGCTGGGGGTGGGCTTTCAGGGTTTAGGGCAGTGCAGTGGTGTTTGGTCAGTGTAGGGGGTCGTGCAGGGGGTGTTGTTTCACGGTTTAGGGCAATGCAGTGGTGTTCGGGCAGTGTAAGGGTCTTGCTGGGGTAGTGTTTCAGGGTTTAGGGCAGTGGTGTTTGTGTTCGGACAGTGTAGGGGGTCTTGCTGAGGGTGGTGTGTCAGGGTTTAGGGCAGTGCAGCGGTGTTCGGGCAGTGTAGGGGGTCTTGCTGAGGGTGGTGTTTCAGGGTTTAGGGCAGTGCAGCGGTGTTCGGGCAGTGTAGGGGGTCTTGCTGGGGGTGGTGTTTTAGGGTTTAGGGCAGTGGGGTTCAGACACTGTAGGGGGTTTCGCTGAGGGTAGTTTAGGGCAGTGCAGCAGTGTAGGGTGGTCTTGCTGGGGGTGGTGTTTCAGCATTGAGGGCAGTGCAGCGGTGTTCGGGCAGTGTAGGGGGTTGTGCGAGGTGTAGTATTTCAGGGTTTAGGACAGTGCAGCGGTGTTCAGGCAGTGTAGAGGTCGTGCGGGGGTGGTGTTTCAGGGTTTAGGGCAGTGCAGTGGTGTTCGGGCAGTGTAGGGGGTCATGCAGGGGGTGGTGTTTCAGGGTTTAGGGCAGTGCAGTGGTGTTGGGGCAGTGTGGGGGTCTTCCTGGGGTTGGTGTTTCAGGGTTTAGGGCAGTGCAGTGGTGTTTGGTCAGTGTAGGGGGTCGTGTTTCACGGTTTAGGGCAGTGCAGTGGTGGTCGGGCAGTGTAAGGGTCTTGCTGGGGTAGTGTTTCAGGGTTTAGGGCAGTGGTGTTTGTGTTCGGACAGTGTAGGGGGTCTTGCTGAGGGTGGTGTTTCAGGGTTTAGGGCAGTGCAGCGGTGTTCGGGCAGTGTAGGGGGTCTTGCTGAGGGTGGTGTTTCAGGGTTTAGGGCAGTGCAGCGGTGTTCGGGAGGTGTAGGGGGTCGTGCGAGGTGTAGTGTTTTAGGGTTTAGGGTAGTGCAGTGGTCTTAGGGTAGTGTAGGGGGTCGTGCGGGGGTAGTGTTTTAGGGATTAGGGTAGTGCAGTGGTCTTTGGGTCGTGTAGGGGGTCATGCAGGAGGTAGTGTTTTAGGGTTTAGGGTAGTGCAGTGGTCTTTGGGTAGTGTAGGGGGTCGTGCTGGGGTTGTGTTTTAGGGTTTAGCGTAGTGTATTGGTGTTTGCGTAGTGAAGGGAATCGTGCTGGGGGTAGTGTTTTAGGGTTTAGGGTAGTACATTGGTATTTGGGTAGTGTATGGGTTCTTGCAGTGGTAGTGTTTTAGGGTTTAGGGCAGAGCAGTGATGTTTGGGTGGTGTAGGGGGGTTGTGCTGTGGGTGGTGTTTTAGGGTTTAGGCAGTGCAGTGGTGTTCAGGTAGTGTAGGGGTCGTTCTGTGGGTGGTGTATATGGTTTTGGGCAGTGCAGTGGTGTTCGGGCAGTGTAGGGGGGTCGGGCTGTGGGTGGTGTTTTAGGGTTGAGGGCAGTGCAGTGGTGTTCAGGCAGTGTAGGGGGTCATGCTGGGGGTGGTGTTTTAGGGCTTAGGGCAGTGCAGTGGTGTTTTGGCAGTGTAGGGGGTCATGCTGGGGGTGGTGTTTCAGGGTTTAGGGCAGTGCAGTGGTGTTCGTGCAGTGCAGGGGGTCATGCAGATGGTGGTGTTTCAGGGTTTAGGGCAGTGCAGTGGTGTTCGGGCAGTGGTGTGGTATTGCTGGGGGTGGTGTTTCAGAGTTTAGGGCAGTGGTGTTCAGACAGTGTAGGAGGTCTTGCTGAGGGTGGTGTTTTAGGGTTTAGGGCAGTGCAGCGGTATTCGGGCAGTGTAGGGGGTCTTGCTGGGGGTGGTGTTTCAGCATTTAGGGCAGTGCAGTGGTGTTCGGGCAGTGTAGGGGGTCATGCTGGGGTTGGTGTTTCAGGGTTTAGGGCAGAGCAGTGGTGTTCGGGCAGTGTAGGGGGTCGTGCTGGGGGTGGTGTTTCAGGGTTTAGGGCAGTGCAGTGGTGTTTGGTCAGTGTAGGGGGTCGTGCAGGGGGTGTTGTTTCACGGTTTAGGACAGGTCAGTGGTGTTCGGGCAGTGTAAGGGTCTTGCTGGGGTAGTGTTCCAGGGTTTAGGGCAGTGGTGTTTGTGTTCGGACAGTGTAGGGGGTCTTGCTGAGGGTGGTTTTTCAGGGTTTAGGGCAGTGCAGCGGTGTTCGGGCAGTGTAGGGGGTCTTGCTGAGGGTGGTGTTTCAGGGTTTAGGGCAGTGCAGCGGTTTTCGGGCAGTGTAGGGGGTCTTGCTGGGGATGGTGTTTCAGGGTTTAGGATAGTGCAGCGGTGTTCAGGCAGTGTAGGGAGTCGTGCGGGGGGTGGTGTTTCAGGGTTTAGGGCAGCACAGCGGTGTTCGGGCAATGTAGAGGTCTTGCGGGGGTGGTGTTTCAGGGTTTAGGGCAGTGCAGCTGTGTTCGGGCAGTGTAGGGGGTTGTGCTGGGGCTGGTGTTTCAGGGTTTAGGGCAGTGCAGCGGTGTTTGGGCAGTGTAGGGGGTCCTCCTGGGGTGGTGTTTCAGCGTTAGAGGGCAGTGTAGTGGTCGGGTAGTGTAGGGGGTCGTGCTGGGGGTGCTGTTTCAGGGTTTAGGGTAGAGCAGTGGTGTTCGGGCAGTGTATGGGGTCGTGCGGGGTATAGTGTTTTAGGGTTTAGGGTGGTGCAGTGGTCTTTGGGTAATGTAGGGGTCGTGCGGGAGGTAGTGTTTTAGGGTTTAGGCAGTGCAGTTGTCTTGGGGTAGTGTAGGGGGTCATGCTGGGGTTGTGTTTTAGGGTTTAGCGTAGTGCATTGGTGTTTGTGTAGTGAAGGGGTCGTGGTGGGGTAGTGTTTTAGGGTTTAGGGTAGTGCATTGGTGTTTGGGTAGTGTAGGGGTTGTGCTGTGGGTGGTGTTTTTGGGTTTAGGGCAGTGCAGCGGTATTCGGGCAGTGTAGGGGGTCTTGCTGGGGGTGGTATTTCAGCGTTTAGGGCAGTGCAGTGGTGTTCGGGCAGTGTAGGGGGTCATGCTGGGGTTGGTGTTTCAGGGTTTAGGGCAGAGCAGTGGTGTTCGGGCAGTGTAGGGGGTCGTGCTGGGGGTGGTGTTTCAGGGTTTAGGGCAGTGCAGTGGTGTTTGGTCAGTGTAGGGGGTCGTGCAGGGGGTGTTGTTTCATGGTTTAGGACAGGTCAGTGGTGTTCAGGCAGTGTAAGGGTCTTGCTGGGGTAGTGTTCCAGGGTTTAGGGCAGTGGTGTTTGTGTTCGGACAGTGTAGGGGGTCTTGCTGAGGGTGGTGTTTCAGGGTTTAGGGCAGTGCAGCGGTGTTCGGGCAGTGTAGGGGGTCTTGCCGAGGGTGGTGTTTCAGGGTTTAGGGCAGTGCAGCGGTTTTCGGGCAGTGTAGGGGGTCTTGCTGGGGATGGTGTTTCAGGGTTTAGGATAGTGCAGCGGTGTTCAGGCAGTGTAGGAAGTCGTGCGGGGGTGGTGTTTCAGGGTTTAGGGCAGCACAGCGGTGTTCGGACAATGTAGAGGTCTTGCGGGGGTGGTGTTTCAGGGTTTAGGGCAGTGCAGCTGTGTTCGGGCAGTGTAGGGGGTTGTGCTGGGGCTGGTGTTTCAGGGTTTAGGGCAGTGCAGCGATGTTCAGGCATTGTAGGGGGTCGTGCTGGGGCTGGTGTTTCAGGGTTTAGGGCCATGCAGCGGTGTTCGTGCAGTGTAGGGGGTCGTGCTGGGGCTGGTGTTTCAGGGTTTAAGGCAGTGCAGTGGTGTTTGGGCAGTGTAGGGTGCTGTGCTCGGGCTAGTGTTTCAGGGTTTTGGGCAGTGCAGCGGTGTTAGAGCAGTGTAGGGGTCGTGCTGGGGGTGGTATGTTAGGGTTTAGGGCAGAGCAGTGGTGTTCGGGCAGTGTAGGGGGTCGTGCTAGGGATGGTGTTTCAGGGTTTAGGGCAGTGCAGTGGTGTTCAGGCAGTGTAGGGGGTCATGCAGGGGGTGGTGTTTCAGGGTTTAGGGCAGTGGTGTTCAGACAGTGTAGCGGTCTTGCTGAGCGTGGTGTTTCAGGGTTTAGGGCAGTGAAGTGGTGTTCGGACAGTGTAGGGGTCTTGCTGGGGGTGGTGTTTCAGGGTTTAGGGCAGGGGTGTTTGTGTTCGGACAGTGTAGGGGGTCTTGCTGAGGGTGGTGTTTCAGGGTTTAGGGCAGTGCAGCGGTGTTCGGGCAGTGTAGGGGTCTTGCGGGGGTGGTGTTTCTGGGTTTAGGGCAGTGCAACGATGTTCGGGCAGTATAGGGGGTCATGCGGGGGGTGGTGTTTCATTGTTTTGGGCAGTGCAGCAGTGTTCGGGCAGTGTAGGGGGTCGTGCGGGGGTGGTGTTTCAGGGTTTAGGGCAGTGCAGCGGTGTTTGGGCAGTGTAGGGGGTCCTGCTGGGGTGGTGTTTCAGCATTAGAGGGCAGTGTAGTGGTCGGGTAGTGTAGGGGGTCGTGCTGGGGGTGCTGTTTCAGGGTTTAGGGTAGAGCAGTGGTGTTCGGGCAGTGTATGGGGTCGTGCGGGGTATAGTGTTTTAGGGTTTAGGGTGGTGCAGTGGTCTTTGGGTAGTGTAGGGGTCGTGCGGGAGGTAGTGTTTTAGAGTTTAGGCAGTGCAGTTGTCTTGGGGTAGTGTAGGGGGTCATGCTGGGGTTGTGTTTTAGGGTTTAGCGTAGTGCATTGGTGTTTGTGTAGTGAAGGGGTCGTGGTGGGGTAGTGTTTTAGGGTATAGGGTAGTGCATTGGTGTTTGGGTAGTGTAGGGGTTGTGCTGTGGGTGGTGTTTTTGGGCTTAGGGCAGTACAGTGGTGTTCAGGTAGTGTAGGGGTCATTCTGTGGGTGGTGTTTTAGGTTTAGGGCAGTGCAGTGGTGTTCGGGCAGTGTAGGGGGTCGTGCTCGGGGTGGTTTTTAGGGTTTAGGGCAGTGCAGTGGTGTAAGGGCAGTGTAGAGGGCCGTGCTGGGGGTGGTGTTTCAGGGTTTAGGGCAGTGCAGTAGTGTTCGGGCAGTGTAGGGGGTCATGCAGGGGGTGGTGTTTCAGGGTTCAGGGTAGTGCAGTGGTGTTCAGGCAGTGTGGGGGTTTTGCTGGGGGTGGTGTTTCAGGGTTTAGGGCAGTGGTGTTCGGACTGTGTAGGGGGTCTTGCTGAGGGTGGTGTTTCAGGGTTTAGTGGAAAGCACGTTCTAGTCAAGAGCGTGTCACTCGAGTTGCACTCCGACGGAGAAATTAATCAAGCGAAAGTTCTGTAATTCGAACAAATTTTTATTCAAGTGAATCCATTCAATAAGTCCTTACGAGGACGAAGTTTTCATAATGTTTCCATATCACACCGAGTGTATTAAATGTCATAACTCGATATAGCCCATGTAGCCCAATGCATTTCGGGCCAATGTGGCCCTTCGTCAGGGGCAGCACTGAAATTAGAGGATACAGGAAAGCAGCTTTAGTTCATATGTAACAACATAGTACAAGTCAATAATGAACAAACAGTGAGATGAAAATTACATGAATGATACAAAGCGACTAAACAGATTGATGGAAACGGGATGATAGTGCTGGTAGTAAAAAAGGTGCCGTTTGTGAAGAAATCATATATCTAGTTTGCATGTGTGGTATTGTAAAATAAAAGATGAAGAACATGTTCGACGATACAGTTGAAACAAGAAAAGATGTGTGGGAAAAGAGGAAAGCCCAAGGAAACCGTTGTGCATCAGTGCACAGTGGATTTAAAGATACGTACAGGATATGGGTCTACGGACGAGTACATAAGTTATCAAAAATAGTGAATGTGAGGGGAGGTGGATGAACAAGCAACAAAGTTATGAATGCAAGGGTAAGCAGGGAACGTGTAACGAGTTGGGAACCCGTGTGTAGGATACGGGGTGAAATGCAAAAACACTTACGTGATGCAAGCTTTCGATTCGGTCGTACTCGGTGTTCGTGAGCTGTAGGCGTTTGTTGGCGGGTAAATCTGCTGCGTGACGTAAGTGGTATTTGTACTCTGTCACGTGCTTATCGCCACGAATCAAAGTGTCAGAAAGCCAAAACTGGCCAATGACATAGTGTGTCTGGAGGGTATACCTACGAACGTATAGGGAACGTGTAAATGCGTCAGAAGACGGTAGAACCAATGAGATGGATCGGAGTTTATAGGAGTTTAATGAATTACGGGTGTGTCTGTGTTAGTGACGTCAGGTTCTCCGTTTGCACCACTTTTTTACCGTCTCAATACACACGCATCTTTCGATGCTTTTCACCAGGCTTTTAATTTCCACTGTTGATTGGTTGTTTACCTATCCCTGACGTCACTAACACAGACACACCCGTAATTCATTAAACTCCTATAAACTCCGATCCATCTCATTGGTTCTACCGTCTTCTGACGCATTTACACGTTCCCTATACGGTTTAGGGCAGTGCTGTGGTGTTCGGGCAGTGTAGGGAGTCGTGCTGTGGGTGGTGTTTTATGGTTAATGGCAGTACAGTGGTGTTCAGGCAGTGTAGGGGGTTGTGGTGTGGGTGGTGTTTTAGGGTTCAGGGCAGTGCAGTATTGTTCGGGCAGTGTAGGGGGTCGTGCTGGGGGTGGTGTTTCAGGGTTTAGGGCAGAGCAGTGGTGTTTGGGCAGTGTACGGGGTCGTGCTGGGGTGGTGTTTCAGGGTTTAGGACAGTGCAGTGGCGTTCGGGCAGTATTGGGGGTCATGCAGGGGGTGGTGTTTCAGGGTTTAGGGCAGTGCACTGGTGTTCGGGCAGTGTGGGGGTGTTGCTGGGGTTGGTGTTTTAGGGTTTAGGGCAGTAGGGTTCGGACACTGTAGGGGGTCTTGCTGAGGGTGGTGTTTCAGGGTTTAGGGCATTGCAGCGGTGTCAGGGCAGTGTAGGGGGTTTTGCTGGGGGTGGTGTTTCAGGGTTTAGGGCAGTGCAGCGGTGTTCGGGCAGCATAAGGGGTTGTGCTGGGGCTGGTGTTTCAGGGTTTAGGGCAGTACAGTGGTTTTCGGGCAGTGTAGGGGGTCATGCTGGGGCTGGTGTTTCAGGGTTTAGGGCCGTGCAGCGGTGTTCGGGCAGTGTAGGGGGTCATGCTGGGGCTGGTGTTTCAGGGTTTAAGGCAGTGCAGTGATATTTGGGCAGTGTAGGGGGTTGTGCTTGGGCTAGTGTTTCAGTGTTTTGGGCAGTGCAGCGGTGTTCGGGCAGTGTAGGGGTCGTGCTGTGGATGGTGTTTTAGCGTTTAGGGCAGTCCAGTAGTGTTCGAGCAGTGTAGGGGGTCGTGCTGGGGGTGGTGTTTCAGGGTTTGTTGCAGAGCAGTGTTGTTCGGGCAGTGTAGGGCGTCGTGCTGGGGGTGGTTGTTTCACGGTTTAGGGCAGTGCAGTGGTGTTCGGGCAGTGTAAGGGTCTTGCTGGGGTAGTGTTTCAGGGTTTAGGGCAGTGGTGTTTGTGTTCGGACAGTGTAGGGGGTCTTGCTGAGGGTGGTGTGTCAGGGTTTAGGGCAGTGCAGCGGTGTTCGGGCAGTGTAGGGGGTCTTGCTGAGGGTGGTGTTTCAGGGTTTAGGGCAGTGCAGCGGTGTTCGGGCAGTGTAGGGGGTCTTGCTGGGGGTGGTGTTTTAGGGTTTAGGGCAGTGGGGTTCAGACACTGTAGGGGGTTTCGCTGAGGGTAGTTTAGGGCAGTGCAGCAGTGTAGGGTGGTCTTGCTGGGGGTGGTGTTTCAGCATTGAGGGCAGTGCAGCGGTGTTCGGGCAGTGTAGGGGGTTGTGCGAGGTGTAGTATTTCAGGGTTTAGGACAGTGCAGCGGTGTTCAGGCAGTGTAGGGAGTCGTGTGGGGGTGGTGTTTCAGGGTTTAGGGCAGCACAGCGGTGTTCGGGCAGTGTAGAGGTCGTGCGGGGGTGGTGTTTCAGGGTTTAGGGCAGTGCAGCTGTGTTCGGGCAGTGTAGGGGGTCATGCAGGGGGTGGTGTTTCAGGGTTTAGGGCAGTGCAGTGGTGTTCAGGCAGTGTAGGGGGTCGTGCTGGGGCTGGTGTTTCAGGGTTTAGGGCCATGCAACGGTGTTCGTGCAGTGTAGGGGGTCGTGCTAGGGCTGGTGTTTCAGGGTTTAAGGCAGTGCAGTGGTGTTTGGGCAGTGTAGGGTGCTGTGCTCGGGCTAGTGTTTCAGGGTTTTGGGCAGTGCAGCGGTGTTAGAGCAGTGTAGGGGTCGTGCTGGGGGTGGTATGTTAGGGTTTAGGGCAGAGCAGTGGTGTTCGGGCAGTGTAGGGGGTCGTGCTAGGGATGGTGTTTCAGGGTTTAGGGCAGTGCAGTGGTGTTCAGGCAGTGTAGGGGGTCATGCAGGGGGTGGTGTTTCAGGGTTTAGGGCAGTGGTGTTCAGACAGTGTAGCGGTCTTGCTGAGCGTGGTGTTTCAGGGTTTAGGGCAGTGAAGTGGTGTTCGGACAGTGTAGGGGTCTTGCTGGGGGTGGTGTTTCAGGGTTTAGGGCAGGGGTGTTTGTGTTCGGACAGTGTAGGGGGTCTTGCTGAGGGTGGTGTTTCAGGGTTTAGGGCAGTGCAGCGGTGTTCGGGCAGTGTAGGGGTCTTGCGGGGGGTGGTGTTTCTGGGTTTAGGGCAGTGCAACGATGTTCGGGCAGTATAGGGGGTCATGCGGGGGGTGGTGTTTCATTGTTTTGGGCAGTGCAGCAGTGTTCGGGCAGTGTAGGGGGTCGTGCGGGGGTGGTGTTACAGGGTTTAGGGCAGTGCAGCCGTGTTTGGGCAGTGTAGGGGGTCCTGCTGGGGTGGTGTTTCAGCATTAGAGGGCAGTGTAGTGGTCGGGTAGTGTAGGGGGTCGTGCTGGGGGTGCTGTTTCAGGGTTTAGGGTAGAGCAGTGGTGTTCGGGCAGTGTATGGGGTCGTGTGGGGTATAGTGTTTTAGGGTTTAGGGTGGTGCAGTGGTCTTTGGGTAGTGTAGGGGTCGTGCGGGAGGTAGTGTTTTAGGGTTTAGGCAGTGCAGTTGTCTTGGGGTAGTGTAGGGGGTCATGCTGGGGTTGTGTTTTAGGGTTTAGCGTAGTGCATTGGTGTTTGTGTAGTGAAGGGGTCGTGGTGGGGTAGTGTTTTAGGGTTTAGGGTAGTGCATTGGTGTATGGGTAGTGTAGGGGTTGTGCTGTGGGTGGTGTTTTTGGGCTTAGGGCAGTACAGTGGTGTTCAGGTAGTGTAGGGGTCATTCTGTGGGTGGTGTTTTAGGTTTAGGGCAGTGCAGTGGTGTTCGGGCAATGTAGGGAGTCGTGCTCGGGGTGGTTTTTAGGGTTTAGGGCAGTGCAGTGGTGTAAGGGCAGTGTAGAGGGCCGTGCTGGGGGTGGTGTTTCAGGGTTTAGGGCAGTGCAGTAGTGTTCGGGCAGTGTAGGGGGTTATGCAGGGGGAGGTGTTTCAGGGTTCAGGGTAGTGCAGTGGTGTTCAGGCAGTGTGGGGGTTTTGCTGGGGGTGGTGTTTCAGGGTTTAGGGCAGTGGTGTTCGGACTGTGTAGGGGGTCTTGCTGAGGGTGGTGTTTCAGGGTTTAGTGGAAAGCACGTTCTAGTCAAGAGCGTGTCACTCGAGTTGCACTCCGACGGAGAAATTAATCAAGCGAAAGTTCTGTAATTCGAACAAATTTTTATTCAAGTGAATCCATTCAATAAGTCCTTACGAGGACGAAGTTTTCATAATGTTTCCATATCACACCGAGTGTATTAAATGTCATAACTCGATATAGCCCATGTAGCCCAATGCATTTCGGGCCAATGTGGCCCTTCGTCAGGGGCAGCACTGAAATTAGAGGATACAGGAAAGCAGCTTTAGTTCATATGTAACAACATAGTACAAGTCAATAATGAACAAACAGTGAGATGAAAATTACATGAATGTATACAAAGCGACTAAACTGATTGATGGAAACGGGATGATAGTGCTGGTAGTAAAAAAGGTGCCGTTTGTGAAGAAATCATATATCTAGTTTGCATGTGTGGTATTGTAAAATAAAAGATGAAGAACATGTTCGACGATACAGTTGAAACAAGAAAAGATGTGTGGGAAAAGAGGAAAGCCCAAGGAAACCGTTGTGCATCAGTGCACAGTGGATTTAAAGATACGTACGGGATATGGGTCTACGGACGAGTACATAAGTTATCAAAAATAGTGAATGTGAGGGGGGGTGGATGAACAAGCAACAAAGTCATGAATGCAAGGGTAAGCAGGGAACGTGTAACGAGTTGGGAACCCGTGTGTAGGATACGGGGTGAAATGCAAAAACACTTACGTGATGCAAGCTTTCGATTCGGTCGTACTCGGTGTTCGTGAGCTGTAGGCGTTTGTTGGCGGGTAAATCTGCTGCGTGACGTAAGTGGTATTTGTACTCTGTCACGTGCTTATCGCCACGAATCAAAGTGTCAGAAAGCCAAAACTGGCCAATGACATAGTGTGTCTGGAGGGTATACCTACGAACGTGTAGGGAACGTGTAAATGCGTCAGAAGACGGTAGAACCAATGAGATGGATCGGAGTTTATAGGAGTTTAATGAATTACGGGATTGTCTGTGTTAGTGACGTCAGGTTCTCCGTTTGCACCACTTTTTTACCGTCTCAATACACACGCATCTTTCGATGCTTTTCACCAGGCTTTTAATTTCCACTGTTGATTGGTTGTTTACCTATCCCTGACGTCACTAACACAGACACACCCGTAATTCATTAAACTCCTATAAACTCCGATCCATCTCATTGGTTCCACCGTCTTCTGACGCATTTACACGTTCCCTATACGTTCGTAGGTATACCCTCCAGACACACTATGTCATTGGCCAGTTTTGGCTTTCTGACACTTTGATTTGTGGCGATAAGCACGTGACAGAGTACAAATACCACTTACGTCACGCAGCAGATTTACCCGCCAACAAACGCCTACAGCTCACGAACACCGAGTAAGACCGAATCGAAAGCTTGCATAACGTAAGTGTTTTTGCATTTCACCCCGTATCCTACACACGGGTTCCCAACTCGTTACAGGTTCCCTGCTTACCCTTGCATTCATGACTTTGTTGCTTGTTCATCCACCTCCCCTCACATTCACTATTTTTGATAACTTATGTACTCGTCCGTAGACCCATATCCCGTACGTATCTTTAAATCCACTGTGCACTGATGCACAACGGTTTCTTTGGGCTTTCCTCTTTTCCCACACATCTTTTCTTGTTTCAACTGTATCGTCGAACATGTTCTTCATATTTTATTTTACAATACCACACATGCAAACTAGATATATGATTTCTTCACAAACGGCACCTTTTTTACTACCAGCACTATCATCCCGTTTCCATCAATCAGTTTAGTCGCTTTGTATACATTCATGTAATTTTCATCTCACTGTTTGTTCATTATTGACTTGTACTATGTTGTTACATATGAACTAAAGCTGCTTTCCTGTATCCTCTAATTTCAGTGCTGCCCCTGACGAAGGGCCACATTGGCCCGAAATGCATTGGGCTACATGGGCTATATCGAGTTATGACATTTAATGCACTCGGTGTGATATGGAAACATTATGAAAACTTCGTCCTCGTAAGGACTTATTGAATGGATTCACTTGAATAAAAATTTGTTCGAATTACAGAACTTTCGCTTGATTAATTTCTCCGTCGGAGTGCAACTCGAGTGACACGCTCTTGACTAGAACGTGCTTTCCACTGATTTTGCATCCCTACTCAGGGGGATCTTCTCGTCTGCACCCATACCTTGCTATACCAGAACTACCTTCGTTTGAACCGGAGTGCACTCAATCTCTATTTAAATTCAGTTTCAGGGTTTAGGGCAGTGCAGCGGTATTCGGGCAGTGTAGAGGGTCTTGCTGGGGGTGGTGTTTCAGTGTTTAGGGCAGTGCAGCAGTGTTCAGGCAGTGTAGGGAGTCGTGCTGTGGGTGGTGTTTTAGGGTTTAGGGCAGTGCAGTGGTGTTCGGGCAGTGTAGGGGGTCATGCTGGGTGTGGTGTTTCAGGGTTTAGGGCAGTGGTGTTTGTGTTCAGAGAGTGTAGGGGGTCTTGCTGAGGGTGGTGTTTCAGGGTTTAGGGCAGTGCAGTGGTGTTCGGGTAGTGTAGGAGTCATGCTGTGGGTGGTGTTTTAGGGTTTAGGGCAGTGCTGTGGTGTTCGGGCAGTGTAGGGAGTCGTGCTGTGGGTGGTGTTTTATGGTTAATGGCAGTACAGTGGTGTTCAGGCAGTGTAGGGGGTTGTGGTGTGGGTGGTGTTTTAGGGTTCAGGGCAGTGCAGTATTGTTCGGGCAGTGTAGGGGGTCGTGCTGGGGGTGGTCTTTCAGGGTTTAGGGCAGAGCAGTGGTGTTTGGGCAGTGTATGGGGTCGTGCTGGGGTGGTGTTTCAGGGTTTAGGACAGTGCAGTGGCGTTCGGGCAGTATTGGGGGTCATGCAGGGGGTGGTGTTTCAGGGTTTAGGGCAGTGCACTGGTGTTCGGGCAGTGTGGGGGTGTTGCTGGGGTTGGTGTTTTAGGGTTTAGGGCAGTAGGGTCCAGACACTGTAGGGGGTCTTGCTGATGGTGGTGTTTCAGGGTTTAGGGCATTGCAGCGGTGTCAGGGCAGTGTAGGGGGTTTTGCTGGGGGTGGTGTTTCAGGGTTTAGGGCAGTGCAGCGGTGTTCGGGCAGCATAAGGGGTTGTGCTGGGGCTTGTGTTTCAGGTTTTAGGGCAGTACAGTGGTTTTCGGGCAGTGTAGGGGGTCATGCTGGGGCTGGTGTTTCAGGGTTTAGGGCCGTGCAGCGGTGTTTGGGCAGTGTAGGGGGTCATGCTGGGGTTGGTGTTTCAGGGTTTAAGGCAGTGCAGTGATATTTGGGCAGTGTAGGGGGTTGTGCTTGGGCTAGTGTTTCAGGGTTTTGGGCAGTGCAGCGGTGTTCGGGCAGTGTAGGGGTCGTGCTGTGGATGGTGTTTTAGCGTTTAGGGCAGTCCAGTAGTGTTCGAGCAGTGTAGGGGGTCGTGCTGGGGGTGGTGTTTCAGGGTTTATTGCAGAGCAGTGTTGTTCGGGCAGTGTAGGGCGTCGTGCTGGGGGTGGTTGTTAGAAATGGGATCTCTGGTTGGCTAAGGCTTGCGCCAAAGTCAGGCAGAAACCACCACTCTAGTCAGGGCAAGGAAGTTACACGCCAAAGATAACCCTCTGCTAACCCCCTTGTTAGCTTGGCACGAGCAGTCAGGCTTATCTCTGAGGCAATGTGTAAAGCGTTTGCGCGCGCACCCATCATCAACACCCAAGGCCCACCACAAAGGAAACACTACACACCGTATTATATAAAAATAGTCTTTGTATTATACCAAAACACATTAGATAAAAACACACACTTTACAATGTGCCAACAGGCACGGGTAGAATTTACAAGGGATTATATGTACAGGGGACAGGGCCACATGGACCACTGTCAGGAATTAGCACTTTGTAGAAATTAGCACTTAGAACATAGGAATAATACTTTAGAACATAGCACATACAATCACTGTAGCACTAAAGATAGAACATGTAGCACACAACCAGTAACGACTGGTAACAGGTAAGTACCACCTACGCAACCCTAACCACCTTAGGAGAATATCGCGCAGGGAACCAGAACCTCACTAGCACCACCTGTACTAGGAGAAAACAACCACCTAAGTATCACAATACCTGTAGGGGTCTAAGCACATTACACATGATGCATCACAACACATTCAGAGGTGTAGGGAAGGAAAACACATGATGCATAAAATACATTCAGCGGTGTAAAACAAGGCACATGACGCATCAACACACATTCAGAGGTGCAGGAAAGGAAAAACACATGATGCATAAAATACATTCAGCGGTGTAGGAAAGGAACAATAGCGCAAAACTCACATTAGCCACCACCTGTGGCAGTCCCTAGGCCAACTGGCCTTGTCGGGGCTAGGACGCCCTGTGTCCAGCAGAGTCAGGGCAAGGCTGCGCAGGCTGCGCCAGCCAAAACGTAAGGTCCACAACCTAAACGGTGCAGCTGCCCACTAAGTGCTGGGCAGCTGTGAAAATGAGCGTGGGCACCACTGTGCCTTTCAACAAATAATACACACGTTGGAGCCTCTGGCGCTCGTGATGACTAATGCCCCCAACGTTGGAGCCACACTGGGCTCTACACAAATGTGCCTCGTGGGAGTCCTTCTAGACTCTACAAAATACTGCCCCCGTCGTTGGAGCGCACTAGCGCTCTAAGCCAAACAGGCTGGCCCCTTCGTTGGAGCCTCTCTGGGGGGGGGGGTCTCGAGCAATTCACAACGCGTTAGAGCCTCCCTCGGACTCTACACAAAGCAGCCAAGCATTAGAGCCTCACAGGGCTCTGGGAACAATTGGGCCCCGTTAAACGTTGGAGTCCCGCTCGGGGGACATAGCAAGAACTCAGGACCTAGCGTTGGAGCGACCCCTCCCCTCACTCACCGGGACACTCCAGGCGCTGCATGGACATCTGCGGTGGCGGCGGGGGTCTCTCCTCTGGTCGCGAGAGCGGGGTGGGCTCCCGCCTCTCTTGCAGCAGCACTGCTCCCTTCACCCGGGCCCCCTCCTGGGACCCGAGACTCCTCTCTCCTGCTCTGGGAGGCGGGGTGGGCTCCCGTCCTCCCTTGTGGCATGAACTCGGGGCTCCCATCGGCTCACGGGAGCCCCGCACCGACACGCACAGCTTCCGGTCCCGCTGCGGCCCCGCCCCCGCCCCCCTCACAGGCGGACTTTGCCTGACTTCCGGGGCGGCCGCGGCGGGACCCAGAGCGGCATTCTCTGCACTCGGCAGGCAAAGTCGCGGGGTGGGCACCCGCGCATACCATCAAACCAACGGGGTAGGCACCCGCACCAAAAGCACAATATAAGCGGGGTGGGCACCCGCGCAGGATTCCGTTTATCGTGGCACTATGAGGGGTAGGCTCCCTCTTAATTAAATATATAAAAGCGGGGTCGGAACCCGCTAGCGAGCAATATAAATGCAGCGATGCGGGGGGGAGAATCCCAACACCGGGGATTCCCTCCATGGTGATCGTACAGCTCCTCCTCAGCTGTAGGGAGCACAGCGCCAGGGAAAGCGCTTTCAGGAAAATAGAAGCCAAGCACTCACAGGGCGCTAGAGGCCAAAGCACCAAGGGTCCCAAAGAAGAGTCCTCGAGGCATCAAGGGGGCAATACAGGGCCCAGGGGCCAGCACACAGGGCCCTCCAGCAGGGAGGCAGCCCCCATGGCGGTCCCTCCTGGGCCCCACCAGCAGCAAGCCCCCTCCTGTCAGGATCCAAAGCAGAACATTTTGTAAGGGGACACAGCCCCTTTTTATACACATAATCCTTTGTCTCAAGGTGCAGGGAAGGGGCGAACCAGTTACAACTGGTTCCTGAGCACTTTGTTTTGCTCAGCCCCTCTCCCTATTCAGAGTGCAGGCCAGGGTCATCAGTCGCACCACAGGGGGCGGAGCCAGCATTGTGTGGGGGAAAACCCAGCCCTATTCAGGACCCAGGTGTACTCCTCCCACCCATCTAGCTGCTGATCTCCCTATTCACCACTGGGTGACTCCTCCTGACTCTGGGGATTCCCTAGCCCGTCACATGACCTCAGCCAGCCAATCACGTGACAGGCAGTCACTGCACATTTTACACTAATATGCCAACTCCTAGAAGTGGCACTTCCGCACATGACATAATCACGCATTATACATCATTGCGAAGCATTCGATCACACGAGTCCGCACATACCAAACTCGAGCCTGCACACCCCACGCATCAGGAACTACCAGGGACACATACATTCCCCGTGCATTCCTATGGGAGGGCAGGCAGGCTTATCTCACCACATGCACTCAAGAGTGCGCACACACTTTACTCTGGGACACAGGGAAAGTGCGCAGAAACCAAAAATCACTACCACCAGGTCACCAGTAAAAGCAAAAAGTTCAGGGGTGAACCTGCCAGAAGGGCCAAGTCCAACACAACCCCCTTCCAGCCAAAACGCAGGGCAGACCAATCACCACCATGATGGTCTTCCCTGCTTGGGGCGATAGAACACGGACGCAGGCCCGCACTGCAGGGACACTCTCCGGTTCTACGCCATTCTCAATCAACATGGTTCCATCTGAAAAAAAAAACAACCGAAAAGAACTCAGGCCCAACTAGGCTACCCCACTGGTACTACCTAGTTGTCCACGGCCAGGACCAGGCCCTAGGCCACCCAGATACCACTGGTCCTTGCCAAACCCAGAGTGGGGGGTAGTAACCCCTGGCCTACAAGCCATTCCCCACTCTCCCTCTCAGTGTAGTTCCCAACTACCACTGATCCTTCAACCTAGGGTCTGCACCCTCGGGCTGACCAGAGGTCACGGGCAAGAATGCCCCACCCTACCTCTACTTCTGGGGTTCCGCACCCTCCTAGGGAAGCACCCACCAGAACACAACTCTCCCACCAGTTCAGGACCTCTCTCCACCAACTGGTCTACCACCTGGGATCCAAAGGGTCAGAGGCGAGGACTCCCTCCCTCTGCACCCCCTTCCACTGTAGAGCAGGGTCTTTTCACTTAAGATGAGCCCCACCTGCCCTCAGGACTACAGCTGACCTTACGTCCAGATCCGGAAACACCGACTACTGGCTCCCCAACCGAGGGACGTACCCTTTGGTCAGATGCCTGGCGAACCAGGACTTAACGAGGGTGACACATAACTAATGGGTCTTGTGACAGTCTGCCTGGCGCTGATCTCACGACCTCCTGTCCATCTGACAGTGCGTGCAGACCCCCCAGAACAGAAGTGGCGACACCACGGTCACTCAGTGGCGACTCAGCCATCCCGGCTGGTCCCTGACCTACTGGTTCCCACTGGGGAATCCCTCCCCCTCTCACCCCTCCCTCTGGACTTCCTCACCCTCCCAACTGGAGCGGTACAGCCAGACACCAGGACTACTGGAGCTCTGGTTACAGACACTCCACGTCCTCTAGACACGGGGAGATCCTCCTCAAATGACCTATTTGTACAGCCTAGGCCCCCGACCTGATGTTCCCTAAAGAAACCATCCAGGCCCTGACACTGGGTTTCGGGCACCTGGAGACACGCAGTCCCACCCACTCCTTCTCCGCAGAGACAGGACGTGGGCCCCTACACCGAGACCTAGCTGGGCTACTCTGAACCTCTTCCACCACGCTGGGCTGGAAGACACCTCAGCCACTCCTTTTGGAATCCCTCCCCAATGCAAGTTCCCCATCCCAGAGAACTCACACCCAATCAACTAGCAAGCTCCTTATTTCAGAGAACTCACACCATTCATCCACACACACCCCCCCCAGACTAGTAAGACAGTTTCTACCGCCCCTGATTTCTCAACCTGACCACCACGTGACACAGGTACTATTACTCTGGGAACTGGGAATAGGACGTTCACATTCATCCAGCGCATTACACATTCATCCCCAAACCCCTCCCAAGACTGGTAAGACAGTTTCTACCGCCCCTGATTTCTCAACCTGACCACCACGTGACACAGGTACCATTACCCCTGGAACTGGGAATGGGAATACATGCACTGGACACACATCTGCTGCCACCACTGGATCCCACCCTTACTGGTGAATCCAGAAACACATTTCCACAGAAATGACATTTAAAAGCAAACTTAGAACAATAATCCCTATACCTTGTGATTATCTAAATGCAGAGTTTTGTAGTGCAGCCAGTCGCTGCTGCGGTACAGCGCAAACACAAGTCCAAATCCCACCGCTGATCACCAATGTTAGAAATGGGATCTCTGGTTGGCTAAGGCTTGCGCCAAAGTCAGGCAGAAACCACCACTCTAGTCAGGGCAAGGAAGTTACACGCCAAAGATAACCCCTGCTCACCCCCTTGGTAGCTTGGCACGAGCAGTCAGGCTTATCTCTGAGGCAATGTGTAAAGCGTTTGCGCGCGCACCCAGCAACAACACCCAAGGCCCACCACAAAGGAAACTCCACACAAGGTATTATATAAAAATAGCCTTTGTATTATACCAAAACACATTAGATAAAAGCACACACTTTACAATGTGCCAACAGGCACGGGTAGAATTTACAAGGGATTATATGTACAGGGGACAGGGCCACATGGACCACTGTCAGGAATTAGCACTTTGTAGAAATTAGCACTTAGAACATAGGAATAATACTTTAGAACATAGCACATACAATCACTGTAGCACTAAAGATAGAACATGTAGCACACAACCAGTAACTACTGGTAACAGGTAAGTACCACCTACGCAACCCTAACCACCTTAGGAGAATATCGCGCAGGGAACCAGAACCTCACTAGCACCACCTGTACTAGGAGAAAACAACCACCTAAGTATCACAATACCTGTAGGGGTCTAAGCACATTACACATGATGCATCACAACACATTCAGAGGTGTAGGGAAGGAAAACACATGATGCATAAAATACATTCAGCGGTGTAAAACAAGGCACATGACGCATCAACACACATTCAGAGGTGCAGGAAAGGAAAAACACATGATACATAAAATACATTCAGCGGTGTAGGAAAGGAACAATAGCGCAAAACTCACATTAGCCACCACCTGTGGCAGTCCCTAGGCCAACTGGCCTTGTCGGGGCTAGGACGCCCTGTGTCCAGCAGAGTCAGGGCAAGGCTGCGCAGGCT
Source organism: Triturus cristatus (assembly GCF_964204655.1). NCBI lineage: Eukaryota > Metazoa > Chordata > Amphibia > Caudata > Salamandridae > Triturus > Triturus cristatus. The sequence continues at coordinate 555,629,517 of NC_140589.1, read as the reverse complement.
GCGCCAGCCAAAACGTAAGGTCCACAACCTAAACGGTGCAGCTGCCCACTAAGTGCTGGGCAGCTGTGAAAATGAGCGTGGGCACCACTGTGCCTTTCAACAAATAATACACACGTTGGAGCCTCTGGCGCTCGTGATGACTAATGCCCCCAACGTTGGAGCCACACTGGGCTCTACACAAATGTGCCTCGTGGGAGTCCTTCTAGACTCTACAAAATACTGCCCCCGTCGTTGGAGCGCACTAGCGCTCTAAGCCAAACAGGCTGGCCCCTTCGTTGGAGCCTCTCTGGGGGGGGGGGGGGGGTCTCGAGCAATTCACAGCGCGTTAGAGCCTCCCTCGGGCTCTACACAAAGCAGCCAAGCATTAGAGCCTCACAGGGCTCTGGGAACAATTGGGCCCCGTTAAACGTTGGAGTCCCCCTCGGGGGACATAGCAAGAACTCAGGACCTAGCGTTGGAGCGACCCCTCCCCTCACTCACCGGGACACTCCAGGCGCTGCATGGACATCTGCGGTGGCGGCGGGGGTCTCTCCTCTGGTCGCGAGAGCGGGGTGGGCTCCCGCCTCTCTTGCAGCAGCACTGCTCCCTTCACCCGGGCCCCCTCCTGGGACTCGAGACTCCTCTCTCCTGCTCTGGGAGGCGGGGTGGGCTCCCGTCCTCCCTTGTGGCATAAACTCAGGGCTCCCATCGGCTCACGGGAGCCCCGCACCGACACGCACAGCTTCCGGTCCCGCTGCGGCCCCGCCCCGGTCACAGGCGGACTTTGCCTGACTTCCGGGGCGGCCGCGGCGGGACCCAGAGCGGCATTCTCGGCACTCGGCAGGCAAAGTCGCGGGGTGGGCACCCGTGCATACCATCAAACCAACGGGGTAGGCACCCGCACCAAAAGCACAATATAAGCGGGGTGGGCACCCGCGCAGGATTCCGTTTATCGTGGCACTATGAGGGGTAGGCTCCCTCTTAATTAAATATATAAAAGCGGGGTCGGAACCCGCTAGCGAGCAATATAAATGCAGCGATGCGGGGGGGAGAATCCCAACACCGGGGATTCCCTCCATTGTGATCGTACAGCTCCTCCTCAGCTGTAGGGAGCACAGCGCCAGGGAAAGCGCTTTCAGGAAAATAGAAGCCAAGCACTCACAGGGCGCTAGAGGCCAAAGCACCAAGGGTCCCAAAGAAGAGTCCTCGAGGCATCAAGGGGGCAATACAGGGCCCAGGGGCCAGCACACAGGGCCCTCCAGCAGGGAGGCAGCCCCCATGGCGGTCCCTCCTGGGCCCCACCAGCAGCAAGCCCCCTCCTGTCAGGATCCAAAGCAGAACATTTTGTAAGGGGACACAGCCCCTTTTTATGCACATAATCCTTTGTCTCAAGGTGCAGGGAAGGGGCGAACCAGTTACAACTGGTTCCTGAGCACTTTGTTTTGCTCAGCCCCTCTCCCTATTCAGAGTGCAGGCCAGGGTCATCAGTCGCACCACAGGGGGCGGAGCCAGCATTGTGTGGGGAAAACCCAGCCCTATTCAGGACCCAGGTGTACTCCTCCCACCCATCTAGCTGCTGATCTCCCTATTCACCACTGGGTGACTCCTCCTGACTCTGGGGATTCCCTAGCCCGTCACATGACCTCAGCCAGCCAATCACGCGACAGGCAGTCACTGCACATTTTACACTAATATGCCAACTCCTAGAAGTGGCACTTCCACACATGACATAATCACGCATTATACATCATTGCGAAGCATTCGATCACACGAGTCCGCACATACCAAACTCGAGCCTGCACACCCCACGCATCAGGAACTACCAGGGACACATACATTCCCCATGCATTCCTATGGGAGGGCAGGCAGGCCTATCTCACCACATGCACTCAAGAGTGCACACACAGTTTACACTGGGACACAGGGAAAGTGCGCAGAAACCAAAAATCACTACCACCAGGTCACCAGTAAAAGCAAAAAGTTCAGGGGTGAACCTGCCAGAAGGGCCACGTCCAACAGTGGTGTTTCAGGGTTTAGGACAGTGCAGTTGTGTTCGGGCAGTGTAGGAGGTCATGCTGGGGGTGGTGTTGCAGGGTTTAGGGCAGTGCAGTGGTGTTCGGGCAGTGTAGGGGGTCATGCAGGGGGTGGTGTTTCAGGGTTTAGGGCAGTGCAGTGGTGTTAGGGCAGGGTGGGGGTCTTCCAGGGGGTGGTGTTTTAGGGTTTAGGGCAGTGGGGTTCAGACACTGTAGGGGGTCTCGCTGAGGGTAGTTTAGGGCAGTGCAGCGGTGTTCGGGCAGTGTAGTGTGGTCTTGCTGGGGGTGGTGTTTCAGCGTTTAGGGCAGTGCAGCGGTGTTCGGGCAGTGTAGGGGGTCGTGCGGGGTGTAGTGTTTTAGGGTTTAGGGTAGTGCAGTGGTCTTTGGGTAGTGTAGGGGGTCGTGCGGGGTAGTGTTTTAGGGATTAGGGTAGTACAGTGGTCTTTGGGTAGTTTAGGGGGTCGTGCGGGAGGTAGTGTTTTAGGGTTTAGGGTAGTGCAGTGGTCTTTGGGTAGTGTAGGGGGTCATGCTGGGGTTGTGTTTTAGGGTTTAGCGTAGTGTATTGGTGTTTGCGTAGTGAAGGGAATCGTGCTGGGGGTAGTGTTTTAGGGTTTAGGGTAGTACATTGGTATTTGGGTAGTGTATGGGTTCTTGCAGTGGTAGTGTTTTAGGGTTTAGGGCAGAGCAGTGATGTTTGGGTGGTGTAGGGGGGTTGTGCTGTGGGTGGTGTTTTAGGGTTTAGGCAGTGCAGTCGTGTTCAGGTAGTGTAGGGGTCGTTCAGTGGGTGGTGTTTATGGTTTTGGGCAGTGCAGTGGTGTTCGGGCAGTGTAGGGGGTTGTGCTGTGGGTGGTGTTTTAGGGTTGAGGGCAGTGCAGTGGTATTCAGGTGTGTAGGGGGTCATGCTGGGGGTGGTGTTTTAGGGTTTAGTGCAGTTCAGTCGTGTTTGGGCAGTGTAGGGGGTCATGCTGGGGGTGGTGTTTCAGGGTTTAGGGCAGTGCAGTGGTGTTCGTGCAGTGTAGGGGGTCATGCAGATGGTGGTGTTTCAGGGTTTAGGGCAGTGCAGTGGTGTTCGGGCAGTGTGGTGGTCATGCTGGGGGTGGTGTTTCAGCGTTTAGGACAGTGGTGTTCGGACAGTGTAGGGGGTTTTGCTGAGGGTGGTGTTTCAGGGTTTAGGGCAGTGCAGCGGTATTCAGGCAGTGTAGGGGGTCTTGCGGGGGGTGGTGTTTCAGCGTTTAGGGCAGTGCAGCGGTATTCGGGCAGTTTAGGGGGTCGTGCTGTGGGTGGTGTTTTAGAGTTTAGGGCAGTGCAGTGGTGTTCGAGCAGTGTAGGGGGTCATGCTGGGGGTGGTGTTTCAGGGTTTAGGGCAGAGCAGTGGTGTTCAGGCAGTGTAGGGGGTCGTGCTTGGGGTGGTGTTTCAGGGTTTAGGGCAGTGCAGTGGTGTTTGGTCAGTGTAGGGGGTCGTGCAGGGGGTGTTGTTTCACGGTTTAGGGCAGTGCAGTGGTGTTCGGGCAGTGTAAGGGTCTTGCTGGGGTAGTGTTTCAGGGTTTAGGGCAGTGGTGTTTGTGTTCGGACAGTGTAGGGGGTCTTGCTGAGGGTGGTGTTTCAGGGTTTAGGGCAGTGCAGCGGTGTTCGGGCAGTGTAGGGGGTCTTGCTGAGGGTGGTGTTTCAGGGTTTAGGGCAGTGCAGCGGTGTTCGGGCAGTGTAGGGGGTCTTGCTGGGGGTGGTGTTTCAGGGTTTAGGACAGTGCAGCGGTGTTCAGGCAGTGTAGGGAGTCGTGCGGGGGTGGTGTTTCAGGGTTTAGGGCAGCACAGCGGTGTTCGGGCAGTGTAGAGGTCGTGCGGGGGTGGTGTTTCAGGGTTTAGGGCAGTGCAGTGGTGTTCGGGCAGTGTAGGGGGTTATGCAGGGGGTGGTGTTTCAGGGTTTAGGGCAGTGCAGTGGTGTTGGGGCAGTGTGGGGGTCTTCCTGGGGGTGGTGTTTTAGGGTTTAGGGCAGTGGGGTTCAGACACTGTAGGGGGTCTCGCTGAGGGTAGTTAAGGGCAGTGCAGCGGTGCTCGGGCAGTGTAGGGTGGTCTTGCTGGGGGTGGTGTTTCAGCATTTAGGGCAGTGCAGCGGTGTTCGGGCAGTGTAGGGGGTTGTGCGGGGTGTAGTGTTTTAGGGTTTAGGGTAGTGCAGTGGTCTTTGGGTAGTGTAGGGGGTCGTGCGGGGGTAGTGTTTTAGGGATTAGGGTAGTGCAGTGGTGTTTGGGTAGTATAGGGGGTTGTGCAGGAGGTAGTGTTTTAGGGTTTAGGGTAGTGCAGTGGTCTTTGGGTAGTGTAGGGGGTCGTGCTGGGGTTGTGTTTTAGGGTTTAGCGTAGTGTTTTGGTGTTTGCGTAGTGAATGAGATCGTGCTGGGGGTAGTGTTTTAGGTTTTAGGGTAGTAAATTGGTATTTGAGTAGTGTATGGGTTCTTGCAGGGGTAGTGTTTTAGGGTTTAGGGGAGAGCAGTGATGTTTGGGTGGTGTAGGGGGGTTGTGCTGTGGGTGGTGTTTTAGGGTTTAGGCAGTGCAGTGGTGTTCAGGCAGTGTAGGGGGTCATGCTGGGGGTGGTGTTTTAGGGTTTAGGGCAGTGCAGTGGTGTTTGGGCAGTGTAGGGGGTCATGCTGGGGGTGGTGTTTCAGGGTTTAGGGCAGTGCAGTGGTGTTTGTACAGTGTAGGGGGTCATGCAGATGGTGGTGTTTCAGGGTTTAGGGCAGTGCAGTGTTGTTCGGGCAGTGTGGTGGTCTTGCTGGGGGTGGTGTTTCAGGGTTTAGGGCAGTGGTGTTCGGACAGTGTAGGGGGTCTTGCTGAGGGTGGTGTTTTAGGGTTTAGGGCAGTGCAGCGGTATTCGGACAGTGTAGGGGGTCGTGCTGTGGGTGGTGTTTTAGAGTTTAGGGCAGTGCAGTGGTGTTCGGGCAGTGTAGGGGGTCATGCTGGGGGTGGTGTTTCAGGGTTTAGGTCAGAGCAGTGGTGTTCGGGCAGTGTAGGGGGTCATGCTGGGGGTGGGGTTTCAGGGTTTAGGGCAGTGCAGTGGTGTTTGGTCAGTGTAGGGGGTTGTGCAGGGGGTGTTGTTTCACGGTTTAGGGCAGTGCAGTGGTGTTCGGGTAGTGTAAGGGTCTTTCTGGGGTAGTGTTTCAGGGTTTAGGGCAGTGGTGTTTGTGTTCGGACAGTGTAGGGGGTCTTGCTGAGGGTGGTGTTTCAGGGTTTAGGGCAGTGCAGCGGTGTTCGGGCAGTGTAGGGGGTCTTGCTGGGGGTGGTGTTTCAGGGTTTAGGACAGTGCAGCGGTGTTCAGGCAGTGTCGGGAGTCGTGTGGGGGTGGTGTTTCAGGGTTTAGGGCAGCACAGCGGTGTTCGGGCAGTGTAGAGGTCGTGCGGGGGTGGTGTTTCAGGGTTTAGGGCAGTGCAGTGGTGTTCGGGCAGTGTAGGGGGTCATGCAGGGGGTGGTGTTTCAGGGTTTAGGGCAGTGCAGTGGTGTTGGGGCAGTGTGGGGGTCTTCCTGGGGGTGGTGTTTTAGGGTTTAGGGCAGTGGGGTTCAGACACTGTAGGGGGTTTCGCTGAGGGTAGTTTAGGGCAGTGCAGCTGTGTTCGGGCAGTGTAGGGGGTTGTGCTGGGGCTGGTGTTTCAGGGTTTAGGGCAGTGCAGCAATGTTCAGGCAGTGTAGGGGGTCGTGCTGGGGCTGGTGTTTCAGGGTTTAAGGCAGTGCAGTGGTGTTTGGGCAGTGTAAGGGTCATGCTGTGGGTGGGTTTTTAGGGTTTAGGGCAGTCCAGTGGTGTTAGGGCAGTGTAGGGGTCGTGCTGGGGGTTTTATTTTAGGGTTTAGGGCAGGGTAGTAGTGTCGGGCAGTGTAGGGGGTTGTGCTAGGGATGGTGTTTCAGGGTTTAGGGCAGTGCAGTGGTGTTCAGGCAGTGTAGGGGGTCTTGCTGAGGGTGGTGCTTCAGGGTTTAGGGCAGTGTAGTGGTGTTCGGGCAGTGTAGGGGTCTTGCTGGGGGTGGTGTTTCAGGGTTTAGGGCAGGGGTGTTCGGACAGTGTAGGGGGTCTTGCCGAGGTTGGTGTTTCAGGGTTTAGGGCAGTGCAGCGGTGTTCGGGCAGTGTAGGGGTCTTGCGGGGGGTGGTGTTTCTGGGTTTAGGGCAGTGCAACGATGTTCGGGCAGTGTAGGGGGTCGTGCTAGAGGTGGTGTTTCAGGGTTTAGTGCAGTGGTGTTCGGGCAGTGCAGGGGGTTTTGCTGGGGGTAGTGTTTCAGGGTTTAGGGCAGTGCAGTGGTGTTCGGGCAGTGTAGTGGGTCGTGCTGAAGGTGGTATTTCAGGGTTTAGGGCAGTTCAGTGGTGTTCAAGCAGTGTAGGGGGTCATGCTGGGGGTGGTATTTCACGGTTTAGGGCAGTGCCATGGTGTTTGGGCAGTGTAGCGGGTCGTGCTGGGGGTGGCATTCCAGGGTTTATGGCAGTGCAGTGGTGTTCGGGCAGTGTAGGGGGTCATGCTGGGGGTGGTGTTTCAGGGTTTAGGGCAGTGCAGTGGTGTTTGGGCAGTGTAGGGGGTCATGCTGGGGTAGTGTTTCACGGTTTAGGGCAGTGCAGTGGTGTTCGGACTTTGTAGGGGGTCGTGCTGGGGTAGTGTTTCAGGATTTAGGGCAGTGCAGTGGTCTTCGTGCAGTATAGGGGGTCGTGCTGGGGTAGTGTTTCAGGGTTTAGGGCAGTGCAGTGGTGTTTGTGTAGTGTGCAGCGCATGTGCTGCGTCGCTAGACGAGACCTAAAAAGCATTGCACCAAGATGGCTGCCAACACTTCCTGGATTGAAGTGTTGGCAGCCTATTAGAGCCAGGTTAGTGCTTTTGTAGTTAGGTCCCGCCCAGATATATAAATAATTTTTTCCTTTAAAATCTCAAACTACTGAACGGATTTACACCATTTAAAAAAAAGGTCACTTTATGAACCAAGCACTACCTTTTTGCCAAATTTGGTGTAATTCCGTTCAGCAGTTTCAGCTCTAACCGTGTCAAAAATTTCCTATGGGAAATTGAATTTTTGACCTCTATTTTTTTAATTTCTCAGGAACTACTGAACGGATTTATACCATGCGGCCAATTCCAGCCCCGGGGACCCCATCCCCCGGGGCATGGCCACATAAATATGAATTTTTTATCATGGAGGGGGGCTGCGTGGCCCCCCTCTTGAGGCCTCTATTGGCCCTGGGGACCCCAACCCCCAGGGCCGGCCTTTATTTAAAAAAAAAGAAATTGGGGGGAGGGAGGCCACGTGGCCCCCTCCCGGGCCACTTCTAGCCCCGGGGACCCCATCCCCCAGGGCTGGCCCTCTCCGTTGGGGACCGTGAGGGAGCTCCAATGCCCCCATGGTTCCGCCGGCACCCTGCGTCCTGCGGGAGCCGGCATTGCTTTTTCACATGGGGAGCTGCTAACATGCAGCTCCCTGTGTGGAAAAGCAATCTGCTTTGCTTCATTGAAGCGAGAGCAGGTTTCCCTGCTCTCGCTTCAATGAAGCAAAGCAGTTTGCAATGACAGGGCGGGTACCGCGAGGCTGCCACCCTGTCATTGCAAAAAGCAGTGTCCCGGAGCGGGCACCCCGGGACACTGCAGGAGCCAGCCCTGGGGGGGTGGCAGTCCCTAGGGCAATCAAGGGCTCCATGAGGGGGGCCATGTGGCCCACATCCCACCTATTGTACTGGGGTGGTGGTCCCAAGGGCTCGGGGGTCCGTTACGGACCCCTAATTTGAATATTGGTGCCCCGGAGAGGTGACGGTCCCCGGGGCATGTTGGGGGGGCTCGAGCCCCCCCACACAGGTGTACATTTTTTAAAACAGAAGCCCCGGGTGGCGGTCCCCGGGGCCGGCAGGGAGCTGTGTGCCCCCCACACATTATAGTTAATAAAAGCCCCGGGGGTGGCGGTCCCCGGGACTTGGGGAGGCCTTATTGGCCCCCCCACACATTAAAAATAAGAAGCCCCAGGGGTGGCGTCCCTGGGGCTGCGGGGTGCCGTGTGCCCCCCGCTAATATTTATGGAAAGCCCCAGGGTGGCGGTCCCCGGGGCTGTGGGGGCCTCCCTGGGCCCCTGCAATTACATTAGTGAATGCCCCCGGGACTTGGCCCACCTGTGGGCTAAAGAATAACAAAGCGCGGGAGCCCGCACTTCTTTTTTTTTTTTTTTTTTTTCTGGCCGAAATTGTGCTGGAGGCGCAAATCTCCCCGATTTTCTTTTTTTTTAAAATGCCTTTTTGGGCCCTGGGGGTCCTTGTGGGACCCCCTTGTTAGAAATGGGCGTCTCTAGTTGGCACAGGTATGCACTTGTGACAAGCAGGAACTCTCAATTCTAAGTCATGATAAGGGGATCACCCTTTCTATTAACCCCTGCTCACCCTTTAGGTAGTGTGGCGCAAGCAGTCAAGACTATTCTCAGGGCGCTATAGGGTAAGCATTTGTGAACACATACAGTAATGCAATGACACACCACAAATGGACACCAGTCAAGGTTATATCAAAAATAGGTTTCTTTATATAAGGCTTAGCACAAGACTAGAATAACGATTAAAATGACCACCGTATTATTTTAAAGTTCAATGTTCTTGCAAAAAGGCTTAAAATAGGCTTCTTTTACTCAATTCTGCTTCTTTTTAGGCTTTGTACGGTTCGTACCTGGGTGTACGACTCGTCCGCATTAAAAACAAAGAAAGTACGAGTCATACAATCGGTGCGGACTCCGGGGTCCGGGACGTGCACACTGCGGTGCGAACAGGACAAAGTACCTTAAGTTCGTGGGGTCCGCGACGGACAGTGCGGGACAAGTTGATTGGTCCGGGTCATAGTTCGGCAGCGTACTCGGTCTGGTCCGGTCGCGGCGTCGGGACGTGGCATTGGTACGGGACCTTCAGGGGTACGTGCGGATGAGCCGGATCAGCTTGCAGAGTCCGTGGCGTCGGCGTTCGGGCCGTACCTTCGGTGCGGATCGGCGGCGACACTTCTCTGCGCAGTACAGCGTACGGGGAGGATCAGCGTACTGCGGCTTCTCGGCTCTGAGTACGGCACCGTGAAGTACGTTGGCAGCGTACGGACCGTACCTGCGGGACAGCGAAGCTTGAGTCCGGCGTACAGGGTTCGGCAGCCAGGGATGTACGTCTCGAATCGGCGGGGAAGGTGAGGTGCAATGCAGCCGGGAGGGATACGGTGCGTACTAACACTTTTGGTTCAGCGTAGACACACGGTGCCGGGCGGCAAAGACACGGCTTCGCGGCGGATGTAGTACGAGGCGTACTGGGGCCAAATCCAGCGGGAAACAAGCAAGAATTGTCCAGGCAACTCAGTTTTTGAAGGCAGATGAGTCCAATGGTCCCGGGACTCAGTTCAGGGGGCAAGCTCTTCTTCCAAGCCCTTGGAGATAGTTGAAAAACAAAGTACAAAGTCTCTTTCAGTCTTTTCCTCTCCTTTCTCAGCAAGGCACCAACTGCAGGCCAATCCCCCAGGTCAGGGAAAGTTACTCCTCCTTCAGCTTCTTCCAGGTCCTTCTAGTCAGGCAGAGTTCCTTTGTGGTTCAATCAGGATCTGATTTCTTAGGAGCAGGGCTCCTACATTTATGCTCAGTTTCTTTTGTCTTTACAGGCCAGGGGGGCCTTTGCATAATCCCAGTCCAGTTCTTTTCAGTGAGGAGCACTTTGTTGTTGAGACTCTGGCTTCTTCTTTCAGCAGCCAGGGCAGAGACATCAGACACTCCCCAAGGGGGGGAGCCAGCATTGTGGAGGCAGAGCACTGTCCTATTCAGAGTCAAGGTGCACTACTCCCACCCATCCTGGTGTAATCTTTCTATTCACCACCTGGCAGCCCCAGCCTGTCTCCTGGAACTTCCCAGCCCTGTCACTCAAGCTACACACAAAGAAGATAGCCCTCCCCTCCAGAGGCGGACTGAAATGGTTAAGCAAGCAAATGCTAACTTTGTAAAAGTAGCATTTGCAAACACAGGATATTAAAATAAACTTTGCTAAAAGATGTATTTTATTATTCTGAGTTCAGGCATACTAACCACGAATTTCTACCATGCTTCCTGAGCCTGCTAGTATTATAGAGTGTTATAATCTAGCAGCCCATTCTGGCCTATGGAGAGCAGGTAGCCTTCAATAGTGAAACACGAAAATGGCTGTAATTCACTATAAGGACATGCCACACACCTCAGGGCATGTCCTACCTTATCCTTACAATGCACCCTGCCCTAGGGCCTACCATAGGGGTGACTAATATGAAGGTAAAGGAAGGTTTAGGGACTGGCAAGTGGGGACACTTGCCCAGTCAGCATGACAGTACCAGACTGCATGCAGGTTCTGCAATGGCAGACCTTAGACACATTTTACCCCGCTGCTTCTGTGGGTGGCACAACCAGTGCTGCAAGCCCACTAGCAGCATTTGGATATACAAGCCCTTGGCACCCCTGGTGCACTCTACTAGGGACTGATAGTAAACCAAATAAGCCAAACATGGAAGTCAATTCACATAATACATTTTACCATAGGGAGCACTTGCACTGTGGCACTGGATGGCAGTGGCACAGTGCCCTGAGCAGCTAACACCAGCACACAAATACATTGAGGCACAAACAAAAATGGAAGGTTGACCCACGCCAATGGTGCCAGGTCTAACACCCCTGATCAGGCCTAGGGGGCCAAGGTGTTTCTACCCTGCCCCCTTTTCTTTTTTTTTTTGCGTTTCTTTTTCTGTTTTCTTGTGCCTCGGTTACCGAGGCACAAGATGGCTGCCAACACTTCCTGGTTTGGAGTGTTGACAGCCAATTAGAATCAAGATTGTGATCGGGAGGGAGCGCGGATCCTCCATGCCTCTAAATATCGAAACTTTGATTTTTTGATTTTCTCAGCAACTATTGAACGGATTTACAACATTTAAAAAACAGGATGCTTTCTGAAGCAAGCACTACCTTTTTGCTAAATGTGGTGTAATTCCATTCAGCAGTTTCGGCTATAACAGTGTCTAAAGTTTCCTAGGGAAAAATGATTTTCTGACCTCTATTTTTGGAATTTCTCAGAACCTACTGAACGGATTTACACCATTTTAAAAAAGGTATCTTTCTGAACCAAGTGCTAACGTCTTGCCAAATTTGGTGTAATTCCGTTCAGCAGTTTGGGCTGTAGTCGTGTCTGAAACTTTCAAGATAGAAGCTGACCGGAGCGGGCCATAAGTTTTGAAAACTTCACAAAAATGTGTAATCCGGCACCAAAATTATTGGGAAAAAACGCTTTTTATAGAAACAAGGTCCTAAATATAACTACCTACTGGCGACTGCCAGTAGGTAATATATATATATTCACTGAAAAAACCATAGGTTTCAGGGTCGTTATAGTTAGCTGGACTTTTCACTCGTACAAAACCATTGAAATTCCCCCGTTATAGTTAGTTCAGCTAACTATAACTCGCGCGCCTGCAATGCACTGCTGATGACGTCAAATATTCCATCACTCATGACATGGTCAGTGACATCACTCATGACATCACTGATGACATCTCAAATGCCATCACTGATGACATCACTGATGACATCATCCAGTGAATGTGTGTTTTTCTGAAAATTACATATGTTTTATATATGTATATCTCAAGGTCGATGGAAGAATAAATGGGTATATAAGTGTCTAAATGGATGATTTGTTTTTGAAAAGTTGATTGTATAACTGACTGATTAAGTGTATCTTAGTTAATACATGGCTTAGTGAGTAATGTTTAAATATGTAAATATCTGTATCAGTCTCTCACTTTGTGTATAAGTGGCTGCATGGGTTGGTGAGTAGCTACATGAGTGTCTATATAGGTTATTAGTTGGTTTTTTGAGTATCAGTATGAGTGTCTGAGTGTCTGTATGGTTCGGTGGGGGGTATTACGTAGTGCATAGGTGCATGAATGAGTGACTCACTGTTTGTATGTGTTGAAGACAGCATGTGTGCAGGACTGTATGTGTGGATGAGTGTGTGCATGGGTGTGTTAGTGAGGGAATGACTGTCTCAATAGTGTCTTTATGAGTAACTACATTTGTTGTAAACTAGTATATGTGACTATTGGTGTATATAAGCGAGTATATGTGAGAGTGAGAGATTGAAAGAGTTCCTGTTTGAATAAGTATGTGTTTCTATAAGTGATTGTTTAAAAATGTGTAAGTTACTGTAGAAGTAAGTGTGGTGGTGTGTGTATAACAGTATATGCAAGTAAATGGATGTTTGATTCTTTATTAGCCTGAGTGACTATGTGTGTGAGTAACTCTATGGATGAGTGGCGTTGTGTAACAGGATGTATAGGTGTATGAGTACATATGATGAGTGAGTACATGTATGAGTGACTGTATAGGACTGTTGGTGAATGAGTGGATGTGTATGTGGATCTTAGAATTACTGAATAGGTTGTTATAACTGGTATTGGTATGTCCATTGTTTTGAAAATGTTAGTTTCTATTTTTGAATGTGTGTATCACAGGTTATATTAGGGGGAGAGGAGGTCTGCCACTCTATCACAAGGATGATGTCATCAGTGATGTCACTGACCATTTCATGAGTGATGTAATATGTGACGTCATCAGCAGTGCATTGCGGGCGCGCGAGTTATAGTTAGCTGAACTAACTATAACGGGGGAATTTCAATGGTTTTGTATGAGTGAAAAGTTCAGCTAACTATAACGCCCCTGAAACCTATGGTTTTTTCAGTGAATTTCTAAAGTTATTTAAATGCTAATTCCTAACTATAACGTGCCTGAAACCTATGGTTTTTTCAGTGAATTTCAAAGGTTTTTTAAATGCTAATTTTTAACTATGCCTACAGAGATAGGACATGTGAAGAAAGAAGAAAAAACGCACAGAAAGAAAATAAAGAAATGCAGAAAGAAGCAACAGAAGTCCTCAAACACTAAGAAAAGTGCAGGAAGAAGGATAACGTGCAGAAAGAACAAACAGAAGAGCAGAAAAAAGCCCTGTTGCAAAATCATCCGGTACCCTCAACTTTTTCAGACGGATACTGGTGGTAACTGAGTCTGACTAATCAGTCCTAGAGCCAGTGCTATGTTAAAAGACACTCAGAATACAGTGAAAACTGCTAAATATACTAGGGAACACTATGCGTTGGGGTCCCCCTGTGATTAGCATGACCTCCTCTGTAAGCCCCTAGTATATAATAGGGCAGGGGATTAAAACTACCTCTTAAAACGCGCCAAAAGGCATGTTTGCACACGTCACCTCAGGCCCCGTCCCGTCCCCGCCCTTTCCCACTGTGTAAACACGCCCTGTGGCCGTTGTAAGTTGGGAGATTAAGTCCCCTTGAACCCTGAGGGTCCCTAGGGTCCAACTAGACCACTAGGTACCTCCAGTAAGCACCACAGAGCTGCGTTGCAGAGGTGTAAAAAGGGGCACGGGCTGCACCACCTCTCTGCAACGCAGAGCAGTGGCGCTTACTGGAAGCACCTGGTGGGCTAGTTCGCCCCCAGGGTCCCTCAGGATTGAAAGGGAATTATTTCCCCAACTTACAACGCGCCACAGGGCGTGTTTGCACACGTCACCTCAGGCCCCGTCCCCTCCCTTCACCACTGTGTAAACGCGCCCTGTGGCCGTTTTAAGTTGAGAGATTAAGTCCCCTTGAATCCTAAGGATCCCTAGGGTCTAACTAGCCCACTAGGTACCTCCAGTAAGTGCCACAGAGCTGCGCTGCATAGAGGTGTAAAAAGTGGCGTGGCCTCAGAACACCTGTCTGCAACGCAGCTCCCTGGCGCATACTGGAGATACCTGTTGGGCTAGTTGGCCCTCAGGGACCCTCAGTATTGAAGGGGAATTAATTCCCCAACTTACAACTGGCCAGGGGGCGCGTTTGCAGAGTGCTGCAAGGAGGGGGCGTGGCCTCCGGCGTGATGCCGGTCTTTTATTTTTTAATTTTTTTTAAGTATTAGGGCTGTGTGGCCCCCCTTCTTTTTCTAATTTATTGGCCCTGGGGACCCTATCCCCCGGGCCGGCCTTTGTTTTTTTTTAATTAAAAAAAAATATATTTATAGAAACACCTAGGACATGCTGGACAAACCGTATGTACCTATCACCATGACGATTTGCGTGATATTCATTAAAAGGTGAGAATGAATCCACATGGAATGTATTTACACCGCTAGTGAAGCTCTGACGTGTCTGACGCCCTACAGTGCCTAATCCCTGCGCCCCCACCGGTGGGTACTCTCCAAGTAGACACCATGTCGTTTATTTATACAAACATGGGTAGCTACTGACGGGCACATTTAATACACACGCACACCAAGCCATTCAAAGGGGATTCGAAAAAAATTTGACCAAACTATGCAAGAAACCGATGTGTACTACTTTTTATTTTACTCTCTGGAAAGGAGACGAACCTCACTTGAGAGTCACAGCGTGCTCCTGGCTGAGCCCAATGCTGTGTTACACCCACCAGTGCCCGCCGAGTGCCACACATCTCTGTGTTGTATTCCACCAGCTAGTGCGTATGCTATGACACTCTCTAGCCCATGTGCACTGTAACACCCCCCGTGAATATGTCATGCCACACTTGCCTTCGCGCGGGTTATATTGCCCCATCTAACGAGCCTTCCTCGATGCCTATGTTATAACGCACAGCACTATGCCATACATATTATAATCTGGGATCCATATCTTTGTCACAGTGCATATGCAACGTTACAATCCCCAGCACATATTTTATATTACAACTTTAGAGACTAGTTAGGTTACACAACACTGCCCTGTGCATATTACACTCCAAGGCGCATATCGCATAGCACTCGCTAGTGCCTCTGCTATCTCGCGCTCTCCAATGAATCTGTCATTGCGCACAATGTATTGCATATTATATTTCACGCCCCTGTTCATCTTATATCTCTCTTTTTGGTGCATAGTTTATACCATATACTATATCTGGTTTTATTTTCAATCGTGCTCTCAGGACTATGTTCTATATAACACTGCGTCCACCTACCCTTTTCACGGGCATTACATTTTGCGATGGGGGGTGGAGGGTCAGGGGATGTTTCTGCCAAGTGAGCCCGGAGTCACAGTCCCAAACGTCCTCTTCTTACTGAATAAAAGTGAGATTATGCTGCATACTTGTTCATATTTTAAGTAGTTCGCACAGACACACATTTTAAAAACAATAAAGTTCCTAATACCCGTATTCTCTGAACAGTTAGCTTGCTGCCCCATCCACCTCCTCTCTATCCTCTGTTGTCTGAATCCATGGACTAGCCTCCTCCCTCCTGCCATGCATGGTCTGATGTGCTGCCACTGCCCTCCATTTTGCATGATGTACCAGTCCACTCCTCCTGCCCTCCATTGCCAAATTCTATGGCTCATCATTGACCTCCTGCTTAGCCTCTGTGCTTAGCTTGCTGCCCCTTCCCCCTGCCCTCCGATGTCTTTGTGCATGCCCCTGCTCCATCCTTTTTGCCCACCATGTTCCATGGACCTGCAACTCCCATCTACTCTGAGTGTTCTGTTGAGCTGCCACTCCCCTCCCACCTGCCTAGCATTGTCAGATGACTGTAACCTGTCCCTGCCACCTCCACCCTGCCTGTCCACATGCCATGCCCCTATCCCCTTCCTCCTGTCCTCCATGGTCCATTTTACTGCCACACCCTTCTGCCCTCCCTGGTCTGTTGTGCTGCAACTGCTCCTCCTGCCTGCCCCGCACAGTCTGTTGTGAGGCCCCTTCCCCTGAACTCTCTTGTCTGTGCCCAGGTCCTGACCCTCCCTTCTATCCTCCATGGTCCTTTGTGCAAGCCCCTGCACCCTCCTTCTTGCCCATCATAGCCATTGTGCTGCCACTAACCCTCCCGCTTGCCATGCATGGTCTTCTGTGCTGCCATGGCCCCTCCCACCTTCCCTGTGTGGTCAGCTAGCTG
This sequence comes from Triturus cristatus, assembly GCF_964204655.1. Classification (NCBI taxonomy): domain Eukaryota; kingdom Metazoa; phylum Chordata; class Amphibia; order Caudata; family Salamandridae; genus Triturus; species Triturus cristatus. The sequence goes on along the minus strand of NC_140589.1, from coordinate 555,613,601 downwards.
CCCCTGACCCCCTCCCACCTTCCCTCCATGGTCTGTGTGTATGCCATCATAGTCTCATTGTTGCTCTTCATGGTGTGTCTTGTTTCTAGTGCCCATCCTGCCTGACCTCCATGGTCATCTTGCTGCTCCTGCCCTGCCCCCTTGCCCTCAGCCCTCTGTTTCCATGTGCAGACCCCTATTCCCTCCCTCCTGGCTTGTCTGTTCCATTGTAATTCCCCTGATCCGTCCTTCTTGCCCTTTATGGTCTGTTATGCTGCAGCTTTCTTTCCTGTCTGTCCACTATGCTCAGCTAGCTACCATTGCCGTACCCCCAGCCCTGTATGTATGTGCCGTACCCCCAGCCCCGTATGTACGTGCCGTAAACCCAGCCCCGTATGTACGCGCGTACATACGGGGCTGGGGTGGGGGCACGGCACGTACATACGGGGCTGGGGGTATGGCGCGTACATATGGGCTGGGGGTACGGCGCATACATATACGGGGCTGGGGTGGGGGTATGGCACGTACATACGGGCTGGGGGTACGGCACGTACATACGGGGCTGGGGGTATGGTGCGTACATACGGGGGTGGGATGGGAGTACGGCACGTACATACGGGGCTGGGGTGGGGGTACGGCGCATACATACGGGGCTGGGGGTACGGCACGTACATACGGGGATGGGGGTACGGCACGTACATACGGGGCTGGGGGTACGGCACGTACATACGGGGCTGGGGTGGGGGTACGGTCCGTACATACGGGGGTGGGGGGTACGGTCCGTAAATATGCAATGTTGGGGTACACACCGTACATGATGACACGTACGATGTGGGTGATGGCGTGTCCGTCACGTAGCGGGCCCCCTTTTCCTCATGCATCGCGGCATACTTAGCTTTTCCGGCACTTTTTGGCTCCCGTAAAAATATAGGCGTTGGGAGTGCTGTGGGTACGAATCGTACTTGCTGGTCCGAAAAACGCTGCCTGATTCCGTGCGGACGTCGCGTACGCGCTGTCCAGGATCGGAATTGTATGTATTTTTTAGCCGTACGGTGTTTTTTACGATTCGTATCGAAATGGTATTTCTGTACGAATCGTACTTGCTGGTTTGTACGGTGGAATTCCCGGGTACGAGTTGTACGGAGAAAACCCTCCGTACAACCATTTGTACCCGGGTTTTACAGGATCGGAATTGGCACCTTATTTGTTATGAAGTTTCCTAATTTCCTGATTTACTGCAGTCTCCTCAGTAGGAAATACTTTCAGTTTTTTACTTTGGTTCCATCAAGAAGGCATTCAGATGTGTCACACATTTGCCATGAATTCTGAATGTTAGCACTCTAGTTGCTCATTAGATCACTGTAGTAAAGCTACTGCTCACCAGGAAAGTCTGCTGCTGGTATTCAAAGTGCATGTTTCAGTCTGCATGTCAGAATTTTTTTATGAAATAGAAGAGGATTTGAGAAGTCAAAATGTGCCCTAATTTTTCTTTCTGCAGCACTAATCATAATTTCTATGGCAAAATGAACCCCCTCATTGTGTTCCTTTGTAAATTAAATGTTTTAAGTGTTACCACTTTATTCCAATCAAGATGGCTTCAGGTGTGCCATACTTTTGTCATAAGTAAGACTGTTAGCGCTCTAGTTGTTCTCTGGGAAGCTGCAGTAGAACACAAAGGAATCAACTGGCAGTCTCTGCCCTTGTTGTATGTACATGTTTTACTGAGAATGTCAGACTTCATTCTCACATGACTGAGAAAGATAATGTGAATTTACAGAAAATATGCTCTCAGTTTAGCTTATAGATCACCTTCCAAACCTCTGTGGGAAAAGCATGAGAAAATAGTTTTCTCTCAAACATGATTCATGATATCACAGCAGAAGGCTTTTTCACATGGTAAAATCACCTTAGAACACACCACAATTCCTAAAATTAGTATGGTACCATCAACAAATGATTTATAATGTAACTAAAGTCTTAAAACCTTCTCTTAACTGCAATGCTTTTTAATGAGGTGCTATCATGTATATTGGTCCCAAGATGGCTGCCAACACTTCTTGGATGAAGTGCTGACAGCCAATCAGATCTCATGATGAGATGTGTGGTTAGGCTCTGCCCAGATATATATGTGATTTTAATTTTGATTTTCTCAGGAACTATTGAACGGATTTATACCATTTAAGCAAAAGGCACGAGTCTGAACTGAGGACTACTTCTTTGCCAAATTTGGTGTAATTCCGTTCAGCAATTCGGGCTGTAGCTGCGTCAACACGTCCTATGGGAAAATGCATGGGGAAAACGTGTTTTGGGCCCCCCCTTTTTTCTCGGCCCCCGCTTGACGAATCACCGTGAAATTTTCAAGATAGGAGCGGACCGGAGCTGGCCGAAAGTTTGGAAAATTTTGCGAAGATTCGTCAATCGGCGCCTACATTATTCCAAATAGAATGTTGCGGATTTCCTATGGAAAATAGGTCCTAACTATAACTACCTACTGGCCACTGCCAGTAGGTAATATATATATATATATATATATATATATATATATATATATATATATATATATATATATATATTAATTATATATAAGCTTCACACCCCTATGCCCACTGAACTACAGACACCCTCCTGCCAGACCACCTCTTTGCCTGGCATCAATTCAGAGCACTGTGGTGGGTTCGGTCTGGGCTTGTTTTGTGAGTAAGAGTATTCAGCCTGCTGGTGAAGCACATCAGGGCTTTGCTCACAGACGTCCCTCATCTTAAGTGTGTGAATTAGATCTCTCTTCAATTCGGTTATAGGGTCCACTTTGCAATCTTTGACGAGTGCCAGAATAAGTGACAGGTTGCAGTGCATAAGAAATGTGGTAGTGAAGGAACTTGTGGGTTTTTTGGCAGCAGCAGGAAAAGATTACGTGAAATACCACCATCAGCACCACTGCTTGAAATAAAGTCAATTAAGTGTACATGGATATATAAATATACACATGTCCTACAGTGACACATTTTGCAGACTATGACCACTAAGGGTGGCAAAATACGGCAGGTCAGGGTCTTGTCTATGGGACATGATCGGTACATCCTTTATTAATTCACCGTTGTTCTAAATTGTGACACATTAGAGGCCTTCCTAACATCGGGGCACAATGAGTGCTGCTGTGTGGCAGAAGGGTAAAAATAGTTGTGAGAGATGTGCAACTCCTTGCAGCATACGAAAAATGGTACAGCGACAAGAGATCTGTAGGAACAGATTACCACAGATGGCCACCACACTGACTTCCTCTACACATGCCCTAGTGCTAGGAAATACAAAGAATGAATAATACATGCTAATATAAAGTATATTTGTATTTAGGGGTGGTTGCAAATATTTTGCAGTTCGACCATATTGAGTATTTGTTTCTTAATTATGTTACTGGGACGGAGATTCTTCAGATTTTAAACCTATCATGTCGGTCAAAAAGCCTCCGACCAGCGGTTGGAGGGTTTCCAACCGACATCGGAATCAGGTCTCATACATGGAATGAAGTATTTTGCAAGTCTGAATCCATCATGTCACCTTAAAAGTGTAGACCTACTGAAAAGATGATATTCTCTGATTGGTGTAAGCTGGACACATAAAAAGGAGCTTTATTGAAATGGCTCTATCATTTTAAGTTGACATGTATTGCACCATATCTGAGCTATTAATAACCCTACCACATATGTCTTGCTTCTGTATTTATCCTTCTTTTGTCATCAACTATTCAGCCCCCCTCCTGCTTGAGCATGTAAAGGCCATATCTTGGACGAATTGCAATAAAAAAGAGATTTACATTTGATGTACTAGAATGGGCCCATAGTAATTGCAGAGGCTGACATTGATTCAAGTTTTTTATCCACCCTACATTTGTTTTTCTCAGTTTTTTTATTTGGTAACCATGTACTGTGGCAGTCTTTACAGGCATCTACCCAGATCTGGACTGGCACAATCTCCCATCTACATCTCAGAACTATCCTATTTCCTAGAGAGTTATGCTGTTTCAAGTTATAACCCCCACCCTCTGTTCCCCCATCATTATCTCAGACCACAGGCAATCTAACACACACCATCTCAATGTACCTTTTCCTTCTCTTAACTTGATACAATCCAAAACTCCCTCCCTGAACAGCCTAGCCAGAAAGTCAACAGCCTCTCCCTGAACTGCATGCAGCAAAATTATCGGTCTACAGTCAAACACTGTCTAGAGATATCAGCCTCGATCCTGGACCATAATCTTGAAATCCTGATCCTCACAGAAATGTGGCTCAGCAACTCATCTAACCATTCTCTAGACCTCCTACTTCCTCTCAATTACTCCATTTTACCTAGAGACCAGGAAGATAGACCAGGCGGAGCTCTTGCACTCATTCACCTAAACCCACTGAGATTCAGGATCCTCTAAACGACTCAGTTTCAGTTTTTTAAATGCATGTCAGTGGAAATGCCTACATTCACCACCTCCAACATCAGAATGAATGTGATTTACCATCCAGTGGATCATAACAATTCCTTCATTGAGGAATGTATGTGTCATGTCTTGTAGTTAGCAAGCGCCTTAGGGGTTCTGTTCTGTTTTCCTTTCTTACCTTTTGCCGTTGCTTTTCCTCCATTTCTGTTTTGGGAGTATTATTGCACAGCTGCTGTGGAGTTCCAGGGAGCGGCCGTTGGGTATTTAAACACCGCCCACACATACCTCCTTGCTTGTTTTTTTTTCCGGTTCTCACCCCGGAAGGACTTCGCCATCAGAATTTCTTTGCTACACACTGCTTTCTTCGTTTTTACCCCTCTCCTGATCCGTTGGTGTAATTCTTGGACAACACTTTTTTCGTTTTGGATTTTCTTGCAGCAATACCAGGAAATATCATCCTTTTGGAATCGTGGACTTTAGTTTCCCTTTCCCACTTCCTAGATGCTGGTATAATTTGGTACTGTATTCACCTCCTAATGCGTGTTTTGGTGTTTTTCACAAAGCACTGTGCATTGATTTTTAATAGCAAGGGATCTATTTGTTCAGAGTGTAGGCGGTGTGGTTTTTGCCTATTTGGTCTTTTATCCGCAAGCAACCTCGAAGGATCCTTCTGAAAAGTTTGAACATTAACGAGAAACATAATTCTGCTACAACTCTTCTGGGACTAAGAACCTTCTTTGTTTACTATTGCCTACTAAGGACAGAGCTTCATATATGGAGGGGTAAGCAAAACGAAAGACACTACAATTGCGCATATAATCAAATGTTTGGTGCTGTGCTGAAAGTTTTTTTTCCTACTGCATAATATTGATTCTATACCTTTCTCTTCTCTTTTTCTAAGAAGCCTTTGCCTTACCTACCATTACCTAGAGAGAGGAGCATAGAAGTGGACATCCACACATCCCTTTTTTCCCTTGTTTACCTACTTTCCCCCGGTGCGTTTTACTACTTGTGTCTTTTTACTTTTGGGCATGAGTGGATAAGGCACAAGGAGAGCAATGGGACATTCTTCGTTCCCTTGGTGCCTGGTTTTCAGGTGAATGGGGGCGGAACAGTGTGGATCTCTTCACCTCTCATCTGATCAACTCAGACAACACAATCATCCTTGGAGACTTCAACGTCCACTGGGGAATTGGGAGTAACAGCCTCGTGGACACCTCTTAGACCTGGCACCTTGGCGTGAGTCTCCATTCCACTTTTTTGTTTCTGTGCCTCATGTGTTTTTATGGTGTTGGCCGCTCAGAGCACTGTGCCACTGCCAACCAGTGCCACAGTGCAAGTGCTCCCTATGTAAAATTTATATGTTGGTTGGATTCCATGATTGGCTTATTTGGTTTACTATCAGACCCCAGTAAAGTGCACCAGGAGTGCCAGGGCGGGTAAATACAAATACCGCTGGTGGGCTCGCAGCACTGGTTGTGCCACCCACAGAAGAGGCCTGGTAAAATGTATCTAAGGTCTGCCATTGCAGAACCTGCGTGCAGTCTGGTACTGACATGCTGACTGGGCAAGTGCACACACTTGCCAGCCCCTAAAAACCTTCCCTTAACTTCATATTAGTCACCCCTATGGTAGGCCCCAGGGCAGGGTGCATTGTAAGCATAAGGTAGGACAAGCCCTGATGTGTGTGGCATGTCCTAATAGTGAATTACAGCCATTTTCGTTTTTCACTATTGTAAGGCTACCCTGTTCTCATAGGCCAGAATAGGCTGTTAAGATTGTTACATCTTATGATCCTAACAGGCCCAGGGAACATGGTAGAAGATCGAGTTTAGTATGCCTGAACTCAGAATAATAAGGTACACCTTTTAGTAAGGTTTATTTTAATATTCCACGTTTGCAAATGCCGCTTTTAGAAAGCTGGCCTTTGCTTGCCTAACCATTTCAGCCCGCCTCTGCGCGATGTGTACCTGCTGTCTGGCTTGCGTGAGTGACAGGGCTGGGGAAACCCAGATGGGCAGGGCTACGTAGCCTGGTGGAGAATAGGACGATTGGCAGGTAGATGGGTGGGAGGAGCGCACCTGGGCTCTGAATAGGACTGTGCTCTACCACCACAATACCGGCTCCGCCCCCTGTGGAGCGTCTGATGACTCTGCCCTGCACCCAGAATGAAGATGCCTGCATCGCGTAAACAAAGTGCTCCAGAACTGGACTGAACTAGGCAAGGGCCCCCCTGGCCTGGGAGAACAAAAGAAATGTAGTATAAATGTAGGAGCCCTGCTCCTAAGAAATCAGATCCTGCTACAAGACAAACCTCTGCCTGAGGAGAAGGAACCGGGAAAGCTGTAGGAGGAGTACTGTCCCTGACCTGGGGGATTGGCCTGCAGTGGTTGCCTTGCTGCTGAAGGAGAGGAGAAACATTGCTGATAAACTTTACTTCAACTTATGCTGTTTAAGGTCTCCAAGGGCTTGTACTGAGCTTGCCCCCTGAACGAAGTCCCAGGACCAGTGGACTTCACCGCCTTTGAGAACCACCGTTCTCCCGGTGAAGCTGACGCCGAGAGAAGTGTGCGCCTCCCAACCCGGCGCGTACGTTCGCAAGCCTGTGCCCCCTGCCCGGCCCAAGCACCGTGACTAAGGCCCCCCGAGCTGTAGCTCGCAACGCAAAAGAAGGACTGTGTGACACCTGATTTGCCTCTCTGCATCGTGCCACTTTGCGTGCCCCCCTACCCTTGCTGAGGGCAGGATGTGGCTCCTAGAGTGGTTGGTTCGTGGCTCCCCACCGGAGCGTGTTACCGGCTTTGCCTCATGCTGAGAACAAAGGCGCCGTCCTCGAAGGTACGGCTCGAACTCCGCAACTAAGAGCCAGCGCACCGTACGTCTGCATCGTCCCCCTGAGCACCGCGACTGAGGCCCCCTTCGAGCCGGAGCTCGCACCGCGATTGAAAGGACTTCGCGCCGTACACGCGCGCTGAGGATTTACTGTGCCGTCCCTGACGAACTTCTACAAAGACCATGGTACTGTGCCCCCTTCACACCGTAAGGTGCACGCGTCACCCGGAGTGTCTGCCGACGCTTGTGAGCCCCGCTCGCAGCCTCTTATACCGCACGAACCGGCCGACGCGCACGAAGCGCACAGACCTCCTGAACTAAGCTTTAACCAAGAACGCTTGAACTAAATAGTATTGTGGGCCCGTTTTACACATTATTGGGTCTTGTGATAAGTCTGCTTACATGAAGAAGTATATTTTTGATAAACCAGTGTGGAGTCCATTTGTGGAGGGTATCATTGAAGTGTTGTATGTAGTCACAAATGCTTAACCATTACGCCTGAGATAACGCCTTGTCTGCTCGCGCCAAGCTACCTAGAGGGTGAGCAGGGGTTATTGATAGAGTGTAACCCCTTACCCTGACTGGAGGAAAGGTCCCCTGCTTGGTATAAGTACCTACCTGTGCCAACCAGGGAATCTGGATCCTAACATTGGTGGTCAGCGGTGAGGATTCTGAATTTGCATTTTTGATATATGTACAGCAGTTTTTTGAGACACTACATAGTGAGTTCAGACCCACAACGTAGCCACATACTTTTTAATTTTCGTTTTGCTGAAAATCGCCATTGTTGGAAGAAACCATGCCTGATTCAGTCATTGTGGAGAGAGCAGCATCTGTCGTATCTGAAATTGAGAATGTTGACTGGGAAGAGGAGAGACTAGAGAGCTACACCAAGGCCTAGCTGAAGAGCTTCTGTAAAAAGTTCAAAGTCCCCACTGTTGGATGTAAGCTCAAGGCAGATCTACTCAAGGCACTGAGAGCCTGGATTGAGTCAAGGGCACCTTGAGATGTGGTAGTTGTTGAACCAGCATAAAGCGTCCGGAGTTTTGGAAGAGGCCTGTCGCCAGGAGAATTGGCAGACAGGAAAGAAACCAGGATGCATGAAATAGAGATGGCAAAACTTAAATTGAGTGGAAAACTGGAGCTAGAAAGCAAAAAGCTGGCTCTGGAAGAGAGAAGAATCCAAATGGAGCATGAAATGAAGTTGAGGGAATTGGATCTGAAAGCTAAAAGTTTAGAGTCCACTTCCTCTGGTGGCAGCACACCGTCAGTGCAGGCAGAATCAAGGGTGTACATATCCAAGGATGTGGTTAAGGAATTTTTTAAGAATTATGACATAGGGCAGTGGTTCAAGGCCTATGAGGTAGCCATGTCTTCCCACCGGGTCCCTGAGAAAGATTGGGGAGCGGGGTTGTGGGGACGGTTCCTTAGTGAGGGGCAGGACACACTGCTAGACTTACCTTCAGATGTTTATAATTCTTATCCCCATATGAAGGCAGCATTGATGTCTAGGTATGGGCTGACCCCTCAGTTGTATAGACAAAGGTTCAGGGGTTGCACTAAGATTCCTAGCAGTACGTATGTGGAGTATGTAACTTTTTTTGCAGAGCACTGGATGGTTGGGTGAAGGGTAGCAAGGTTGATGATTTTCAAGGGCTTCTTGATTTAATGACTTGGGAGCACTTGTCCAGTAATTGTTTTCCTGAGCTACGCCAACACCTGATTGATAGTAAGCTGACTAACCCTAGGAAGCTTGCTGAGGAGGCGGACCGCTGGATCAGTACCAGGGTCCACATGGGTCACGTGGGAGATTCCGCCAAAGGTGGGCAGGGTCCCCAGCAGTAGAGTGGGGGGACAGGGGTAACCAGAGGGAGTTCCCAAAAAGGCCCCAAAGTAATCCCCAAGGGAACCAAGGGAAAGGTTCTCAGCCTCCCCCACCCCAGAAACCGACCGGGGCCCCGACAGGTCCTCCTGTTCAGAAGGGGCCCATCAAATGTTACAAGTGTGGTAACATAGGCCATTATGCCTCTGATTTAAAATGTCCGTTGTTTGGTAAACCAGCACCCACTGGTGCTCCACACCGGCAGGTGACTAGTGTAGCCTTGGGGGCAGAGATGGATGTCCAAGGTGGGTGGGGTCCCATGGAGATGTCCCTTGTCTCATTAGGAGACTGTGAAGTGGTCCCCCAAACCCAGCTGCCTGATAACACTAAGAAGTACAGGCAGTGGGTGACCATAAATGGCCATAGAGTGGAAGCTCTGAGAGATACAGGAGCCAGTGTGACAGCTGTCAAGTGTCACCTGGTGTCTCAAGAGCAGGTTGTCCCAGGAGCATTCTATCCAGTTGTTGCCGCTGACAACACAGAGAGTCACTGCAAGGTGGCTCAGGTTCCCTTTGAGTTGGGGGGGGGGGGTCTCTGGTACTCTTCAGGTAGCTGAGAGGCCCGCCATGCCTGTAGACTGTCTGTTAGGGAACGATTTGGAGAGCTCACCTTGGGCTAAGGTGGAGCGGAGTGCTCACCTGGAGATGTTGGGTATGCCGGATTGGGCGTGTGTCACCACACGGTCCATGGCAGCGAGTAGAGGTGCTCAAGAGGTCCTGGAGCCTGAGAGGGAGGCCAAGGGACCGGCCTTAGAGAGAAGGAGCAAGAGGCTCGGGAAACCGGCCCCTAAAGTTCCCACAGTCCAGGAGGAAGCAGACCTTGCGGGGGATGCCCTGGAACCTACAGGGGAACAGATAGCTGAACTGGGAGACCTGCCTGAGCTGACCCATTGGCAGCAGGAAGGGGGTCCCACCAGGGAGGACTTTTGCAAGGCGCAGAAAGAATGCCCTTCTCTCGTGGGTATGCGGCAGCAGGCTGCAGACCAGGCCGCAGGTGATCAGTCTGGGTCACATTTCATTTACTGGGAGAACGACCTCCTGTATACAGTGCCTAAGGTTGCTGAGCCTGGGTCAGCCCGTGCGCTGGTGGTACCCCAGGACTTCAGAGCCTTCCTACTGGGGCTGGCTCACGATGTGCCATTAGCAGGGCATTTGGGGCAGGACAAGACCTTTGAAAGGCTTGTCACCCACTTTTATTGGCCTCAAATGTGCAGGAGTTCAGACACTCACTGCAGGATGTGCCAGACTTGCCAGGCGAGTGGGAAGAGTGGAAGGAAGCAGAAGGCTCCACTCCAACCATTCCCTGTGGTTGGTACCCCATTCCAGCGAGTGGGGATCGACATTGTAGGGCCACTGGACCCCAGGACAGCGATGGGCAATAGGTTCATCCTGGTCCTGGTGGACCATGCCACCCGGTACCCGGAAGCCATCCCTCTGAGGACAGTGACGGCCCCCGTGGTGGGACGTGCACTGATGGGAATTTTCTCCCGAGTGGGATTCCCTCTAGAGGTGGTGTCTGACCGGGGTACCAATTTCATGTCCAAATACATGAAATCTCTTTGGCAAGAGTGTGGTGTAACCTACAAGTTCACCACACCTTACTACCCCCAAGGAAACGGGTTGGTTGAGAGATTCAACCGAACCCTCAAAGGCATGATAATGGGCCTAGAAGGACCCATGAGGCGTAAGTGGGACGTCCTCTTACCATGCCTTCTCTTTGCTTACCGTGAGGTGCCACAGAAGTCTCTGGGGTTCAGCCCCTTTGAGCTCCTGTACGGCCACCCAGTGCGAGGACCTCTAAATCTGGTCAAGGAAGGCTGGGAGCAATCTCCCAGGAAACCTCCCCAGAATGTATACAGTTACATGCTGGCCTTCAGGAATCAGACTAGGCGATTCAGGCAACTTGCTGAGGCAAATCTGGAAGCCAGCCAGGAGGAGATGAAGCGGTGGTACGACCAGAATGCCACTCTGGTAGAGCTTCAGCCTGGACAAAAGGTATGGGTCTTGGCCCCAGTGGAGCCCTGCGCGCTCCAGGATAAGTGGACCGGTCCCTTTCAGGTGGTGGAGCGCAAGAGTCCTGTTACCTACTTGGTCGACTTGCGTTCTCCAAGGAACCCCTTAAGGGTCCTTCATGTCAACCGCCTCAAGCCCCACTTGGAGAGGTCCCAAGTGGGCATGCTCTTGGCAACAGATGCTGGGATGGAAGAGGAGACCGAGCCTCTTCCTGACCTCCTGTCAGCCCAGGAGTAAGATGGGTCAGCGGATGGTGTCATCCTCTCTTCCGCCCTGACCCCTGAGCAAAAGAATGATTGCCGCCAGCTGCTGGGACAATTTTCTGATCTGTTTTCCCTGGTTCCCGGTGTCACTGATTGGTGCGTCCATGATGTGGACACTGGGGATAGTATCCCCGTGAGGCACAAGGCCTACAGGGTGAGGGCCTGCATCAAGGAAGAGGTCTCCAAGATGTTTGCCCTCGGGGTAATTGAGTCCTCAAGCAGTCCTTGGGCCAGCCCAGTGGTCTTGGTCCCAAAGGCTGCAGTGCCGGGAGCCACACCCAAACTCTGGTTCTGTGTGGACTACAGGGGACTCAATTCGGTCACCAGGACTGATGCACACCCCATCCCCAGAGCTGATGAGCTCATAGATCGGCTAGGGGCTGCCAACTACCTCAGCACATTTGATTTAACATCTGGGTACTGGCAGATCGCCTTGACCGATGGGGCCAAAGAGAGGTCAGCATTTTCCACCCCAGATGGGCACTACCAGTTCCGGGTCATGCCCTTTGGGATGAAGAATGCCCCTGCCACCTTCCAGCGGTTGGTCAACCAGGTGTTGGTTGGACTGGATTCGTTCAGCGCAACCTACCTGGATGACATCGCAGTGTTCAGCTCCATTTGGGAAGAACACATGCGCCAGCTCTGGGAAGTGTTGATGGCGCTGCGCCAGGCAGGCCTCACGATCAAGGCGAGTAAGTGCCAGATCGGGCAGGGATCCGTGGTGTACTTGGGGCACCAGGTTGGGAGCGGCCAGGTGGCGCCCCTTCAACCCAAGATAGAAACCATCCTGAATTGGGAGTTGCCCAAAATCCAGACAGAGGTGAGAGCCTTCCTAGGTCTCACCGGGTACTACAGGAGGTTTGTCAAGGGGTATGGCAACATTGTTGCCCCCTTGACAGCGCTGACTTCTAGGAAGCAGCCCAGGAAAGTGATTTGGACTGACACCTGTCAGGAAGCTTTTGAGGCCCTGAAAGCTGCTATGTGCACGGCGCCCGTGCTCTTGGCTCCCAACTTCTCCAAAGAGTTTATCGTTCAGACAGACGCTTCAGAGCATGGTGTGGGGGCTGTTCTTTCACAGATTAATGAAGAGGGCCTAGATCAACCTGTACATATAAGCGAAAGGTTTCCCCTAAGTACTTTTAGGTCCAAGAGGAGGGGAGGACGACAAATGAAGAAAGAGAACCTCTTATCTGACCTGTCTTATTCTTGTAGAGTTAATCACTTGTGTACTATAAAGACCCCCAAGGTGCAAAGTTACTCAAAAAACATTTTCATTTTTTTATATAAGGTATTTATTATTTACTTTTTTTTAAAAAGAAAAGGATATACATAGCAGAGCATTCATAATTGTTAAGTTGGCATCTAATTCATATGTAGAACATACATTGCTTCACACTGTGTTTCCTCATAAATTAAATTTCATAGATACTTGTGAACATGAGAAACAAAACTATATAAAAAGACTTATGTTTAGAGACCCCAAAGGAAAATCAAAGAAACCGTCACATCAACATTCTCACCTATCATTCACTCCTGCATACTAACAGACATTCTCCATAGGTAAATTTTGATTTTTCATTAAAAACCAACAAACCATCTCTGGCAAAAGATCCTACTTCAATTCTAGTGCAAGCAAAATTAGTGTGTATACATAAGTTTTAGACAGTTCTTGTTATGTCCTAAAATTCTAGAGTCATGACGTTTTAAATAGAATTCTTCTGAGGATCTCCCAGTGTATGGTTGGTGCTCCTGGTCGACGTACGTTTCGGAGACTGACTATAAATACTACGTCTCCTTCTTCAGGACCAGTGTGTTGTTACAGATATCTTTTAACATCTGAACGGCGAAAAAGTAGGGGTTCTCTCTATGTGGGAATACAAAAAAAGTTTTGCATGTATGAGAGTCAAACTTGCAACTGGGGGTTAATTAATTTTCAAAATGTCTTATATGTAAGTGCTCTAGCTTAGTTAGAGCCACTGCAGCTAAAGATTAATTTTAGCAGCATCCCTGTATCGTTTCCAACAACATTGCAAACAAAAAGAAAGGGATAGTGCCCAAGTGATGAATGACCCAATGGTGCTTCAAAGTACAAAAAGAGTGCCATAGGAAGAATTGAGACCTCCATGAGCTTGCTAAGACTCACATAGGCTAGAAAGAAAAAGAAAGTAAAGGAAAGGAGGTATGGACGTAATATTCGCCTACGTGTGTTTATTGGCGTGGCCTCTGATATCCAAACACCTGTTCCGTGCTCCCACTGGTGTAATGGACACGATGGTATTCTAGAGGTTTAACTCTATTAGATAACAGATAGGGTAGAGATATAACCTTTAAATATAAGCTTGTTGTTAATCATTTTGCTACGAAAAACATAGATTTGAAGTTGTCTCACCCTTTATGAGTTTATGTATATATCCTGGTATGTAAAGCCATTGCTCATTCCTACATGCTATTTATTCAAAGGCACAACGAAAACGATTGGTCCCACTGTATATGGTATTTGTATCAATTTCATCTAAAGATAAAACGTGAGAGTATATATTTATCAGGGATACAATGGCACAGTGATCCTTCAACAAAGGTGAGATTAAGGTACCTTACGGTGCTTACCCAAGTTATTTAGGTGCATAAGTCCTTAAAAAGGTACACTGCATGTCAATCCTGTTGGCTTACGCAGTTTGACAGGCTCGTTATGTTCAGGGGTACAATCTAGAGAGGGGAGAAGAACCAAGAATTTGCTATTTCAATCTTGTCAGTTTCATGAATGTACAATAAATGATGTTATTACTGGAAGAAGGCCTGTATTAATGATGACCTAGCGATGCCTGTAATATTTTATAAATGCTCAAAAAAGCCAAACTAAGATAAAGTGGCTTCGGGCGACTGCGCATCTAGTGCGGGGTTTTAGAAGTAACCTTTCCGCTGAGCATACTCACAGCACTAAGTGTGTGGATTCTGATGGTAAAGTTAACACACGCTATATGCAGGACGTATATTTGTTGCATAGTGAACAGAATTGAAACCAGGATACACATTCATATAGAACAACTGTATCCAGATCGTGTGGTCATTACGGGGGGGACAAAATTAAAGCCTGCAGTCACACGCAGGTATACACGTACAAAGTTATATGATAATATATATACTTTACTGGTGCTCCTACGGTCGCGAGGTCAAAGTTGGCAATATACATTACCCTTTATGTTGAGATACCTCGATATTTTGATGTATCATGTAGTTTCTATTTCTATCACACACTCATATATGAACTCATGAGCAGCTATGTCCAAAGCGTTTAGTCGTTACACGGAGGACAAAATTAAAACCAGCAGTCACACGCAAGTATACACGTGCAAAATGGGATGTGCTATCATAATCTATATACTTTGATAGGGCCCCTACGGTCGCGAGATAAAATAGGCAAGCCCTTTGAGATGCAAAGCCTCGATATTTTGATATTTATTTTCTATTTATATCAATGGATTAGGTTATTGGGACTTGCACTCAGTGGCGGCTGGTGGAATTTTAAACTGGTGGGCGTATTTCAAAAGGCATGAACGTACGGGAGCGAGCGAGCGTAGCGAGTGAGCCCGACGGCAATAAGGGTGGTTCGGGGGGGTTCTCCCCCCGTGAAGAAATTTTTTAAAAATTGCCATTTTTTGGTGCAATTTTCAGCACTATTTATGTGATAAATGGACTGAAAAATCAGTTCTTCTAGGCATTCATAAAAGAAAACTCATACATTATTTCAGAGAATTTCTGTGTTGCCAAGCAAGTCTGACTTCTGAAGATGGCTAGGGGTACTAAGCAAAACCGCTTTGTCTCTACCCATTCCAATAGAAAACACCTAACATAGGTGCATAAACATCCGCAAAGAAACACACTTGTAATTTTGTTCCTACCCGAAATGAAGGCTGGCCACTTCCTTTTCTGCATCAGCTATTCAATGTTGATTGCCCAGTAATCTTCATGACATTAAATAGCTACAAGTATAAGAAATATCCATTCGAAACAAACATTTAATTTTTAGGAAGTCAGCAAAAGCTTTGCATTTTTGAGCAAGGCAATTTTGCAAAATGAAGTAAATATTGTACTTAAAATAGTTCATATAGCGCTCTGAGGCCCTTGGGTCCATCAGTATTTTAGAAAACCACTAAATAAAAATGAGTTATGAAATGAGTGTAATATGCATTGCTTAAAATATAAGAAATATCCATCAACAATCTTTAATTTATTTTAGAAAGAAACAACACAAACTTTATATGTATAAGCAGGCTAGGTAAAAACGTTTTACTTTATTTTTAAATACTTTGCATGCCACTCTCAGTCCCTTGTGCCTGTCAGTACAGTAGAAAATGGCTACATAAAAATAAAATATGAAAATAAATAAATGTATATTTTAAGAAATATCCCTTCAAAACCAATATGATATTTGTAAACACAAACACAATTATTTTAAATAATACTATATAAATTCTTTGCATGCCACACTCAGGTCCTTGTGCTCTTCAGCCAGCACAGCAGAAAAAATTGAATTAAAAGAAATTATGAAAATAAATAAATGTACATTTTAAGAACTTTCAAAACCAATATGATATTTTTAAACAATTAAAAAAATAATAATAATATTTAAATACTTTGCATGTCAATCACAGGTAGAAGGGTTCTTGTCCCTGTTAGTACAGTAGAAAACAGTTAAATAAAAATAAATTACGAAAATAACTAAATGTTGTACATATAAAGACATATACCCTCAAAACCAACATATTTTTAGACACTAACAACAAAAATATTTAAAAAAATAATAAAATATGAAAACAAATATCTATAAATTCACAGATACATAAACACACATATATAAACACATATCAACTGTACAGGAGTTTTATGAATATTAAATGGAATGAGTACATGTCCAACAGTACTTCCTAATGTTATCAAACAAAACAAACCGAGCTATAAACACCTGAAACTATGATTACACATCAGATTAATATTTTCTATTTATATAGAAAGTTTGCTCGTCGATCTTTAATATGAACAAACTTTTCAATTGTTCTTTTGTTGAATTCTGGTATTTCCTTTATTAGCTCCTTTTCCATTGACAGCATAGCCAATGCATTAAGTCTAGCTTGAGTCATAGTGTTTCGCAAAAACGTTTTTACCCTCTTTAGTGTGGAAAAACATCTCTCAGACTCTGCTGTTGTCATGGGTGTAGTAATGACAACTCTTAAAAGCTTTATGGTCTCAGAAAAAGATTTCTCTAAGTTGTTTTCACACAAAAAGCTAAATAAAGCCATAGCACCACCAGTAGTTTGACGGAAGTCACGTCTTCCATACAGGACCGAAAGTTCTGTACGCAATCTAGCCTTGTCTAACATAGGATAGGCTTCTATCGTTTCTGCGAGTGCCTCAGCTGGGAAAGATTTGTCATGTCTTTCAAAAAGGTCACTTCGCAATAGTGTTGCACTTACAAGATGCTTTGTGAATGCAAAGCGCTCTCTGGCATGGACCACAATAATGTCACAGACTTCTTTTGCTTCTTGGGTCAAAGTATTTATTTGCAGTCTTCGGTTTACAAATGTACATTCTTGTGGCAGTGTAGAATCCAAACTGTCAATGGATTCCCGTACTTTGGTGATGCTTGTCACAAAGTCTGTAGTAGCTTTCTGGACATATACAGTGTCAATGTCTCGCTTTTGCAATTGATTATATAAAATGTCTACCTGGGGCATTATACGGTGAAAAAGAAACAGAAAGAATATAAACTCTCTATCATCTAATGTTCTACTAAATCCCTTAGCTTCACATATAGTATTTGACTCAAAATCACCACTGTTTGCAATGGTTGACATGCATTCAAGAAGATCGTCTCTGTATTCATAAATTATCAATATTGCTCGAATATTGAAGTTCCAGCGAGTTGCAGACCCTCTTGGAAGTCTTCTTGAAACTATTTGTTCAAGAATATCAGTCCTTTTCGGGGAACGTGCAAAAAATGCTGTTATACCTCCAATCTCTGAAAAGAAAATTTTAACTCTAGATATTTTGGAGGAAGCCTGTTCCATAATTAGGTTAAGTTGGTGGGCATAGCAATGAATATAATGTGCATTTGGGTAAACATCCCTGATTTTCTTTTGCACCCCACCTGTTGCACCACGCATGACGCTGGCCCCATCGTAGCTTTGAGCAATTAGTTTTCCTTTAGCACATTGGCCAGGGAAAACAATGTTTAATTCATTAAGAATGGCTGAGGCAATTGTTTCTGCAGATGAGTCTTTTAGATGTGTGAAACAATAAAATCGTTCAGCTACCTTGCAATTTCCATCAATGTAGCGGAAGACTAGAACTGACTGTGTCTTAGTAGAGACATCAGTTGTATCGTCAGCTTGGATAGCTACATAATCAGTGCTTCTCAACTGCTGTGTAATATATTCTCTTATCACTTCCAGCATACAGTCCAGCAATTCATTCTGAATAGTTTTAGACGTGCCTTTAAACACTGTGGCTGTTCTTAAATGTGTTTCCATAGCACTGTCAATGCTGGAGACAAAATCAACAAGGCCCCTGAACACGCCAGGATTTAGAGACTCTTCAGTTTCATCATGGCCCCGTAATGCCAATTCAAAGGCACCACAAAAACGAATACAGTCAATCAATTTTGATAAAATGTATCGGTTTTTATCCACTTCTGCATTATGTTTTCTTACTCCCACACGGTATGCTTCGTTCAATTGCTGTACAATGTCCGATTTTCCGAAAAGAGATAATTTCAACATATTTGTCAAATGAGATTTACAGGAATCATGTTTTTTTATTTTTTCAGCCAGATGCTTTAGGTCAGTAACTCCTGTTTTTGTCCAGGCAACTTCACCTCCAAAAAGTAAGCAAGGGAAACAGAATAAAGCATTTTTAGAAGCGCTACCAGTAAGCCACTCTATCCTATCATACCATGTTCTGGTAAACCGACGTGTATAACCCTGTCCCCTATCTTTTGCAGACTGCTCAATTTTAATTTCAGGTTTATCAGCTCCTAATGTTTTCACTTGCAGTTTATCAGCATGTGTCAAGCCCAAAAAGGGGTTTACGAGTAAACTGTCAACTGTGTTCATTGTATCTAGCAATAGATCAGACTGGAAATAGAAAACCTAACCTGTTTTTAAATATTCCCTAGTTTGAAGACACAAAAACTATATCACGCAAAATAATGAATACACTAATATGAATTGTCATGCACACAATAGTAACAGCAATTAGTCATCCATCCTCATTCTGACAGGAATGCAACTGCAGCAGCACGTACAGCTGTCCCCCAAGCGGTATAGCCTTGTAACTAGTTCAGAATTCCTCCTGGGATCCTGTTAATAATTAAAATATGATGTAAGCTTTGAGGCTAGGTGCCATTGCATGCACAACACCAGTGGCGATTGAAAAGCTTAAGCATGTCAATTCAGTGATCTGCCTAGAATTTAAAGGGTATATTCCAATTATGGGGTCCTTGAATTACTATTAGAAGGATAAAATCAGTATATGTTAGGAGTAAACCTAAAACAAAGTACTTATACACTTGGACTTTACTTTAGATGGCAAATAATACAAAACATGTTAAAATTTTCTGTAAAAAGCATACGACTTGCATTGAGCAATACCCTTTAAAAGAGTTCTAGGCAGATCTCTGATATATCCAGCAGCCGTCTGTACCAAGCACAGCAAAATAAATGTATATTTTTCCAATTAAGAGTTTACCATTGCAGTTAGACTATTTCCAAATTCAAAAAATATATGGATGGAGGTATTCTACACACAAGACAGACTATAATTACATCCTTTAGACAGTGCTAGTCATATCAGTGATCCTATTACTAAATGGACAGGAGTCACACTGTCACAACACATTAGATAGATTTTATATATCCTACTCACTGTACATACTCTGGGGCAGATTTACAAGCCCTGTGCGCCACTTTTGCGCCGCCGTTGCATCACATTTGTGACACAGCGGCGGCGCAAAGCTAGCGCCATGCTGCGACAGATTTGCAACGTGACGCATCTAGGGAGATGTGTCACGTTGTAAAGCCCTGCGCCACATTAAACCTGAGTCAGGTTTAATGTATGCAGGGTGGGCGTTACGTCGACACAACCCTCGGAAAAGTGACGCAGTGAAATCTACGAGATTTCACGCAGTCACTTTTCCGACGCTGGTGCGTCAAATCCTTATGCCTGCTTCAAGCAGGCGTAAGACGTGACGCACCATGTTAGGGATAGGGCAGGTTGGAACAGTGCTGGAGTTGCGTCACGCTTGCGACACAACTTCAGCACTGCGCCAACCTTACGCCAGCAGATGCGTCACGCATCTGCTTGTCTTTGCGCCATGATGCACCACATTGCAAATGCGGCGCATCTGCAATGGCGCATGGGCAAACTTGCGTGACGCATCTTCCCTGGCGCATCCCTGCTGATTTGCAGGGATGCGCCAGGAAACGTAAATCTGCCCCATGGTACGGAAAAAGTAGACTGAAAAACATTGGTGTGAAAAACATTGTTGACTGAAAAAATAGAATGAAAATAAGTAGTGGCTTTCATGCATTATACAAGAAACATAAGTGTACTGGTAGCAGGGCTAAGGGCCATCCTCCCAAAGTAGACAGGAGCATCTAAAATAAGGGTCCGGAGACTAGCAATGAATTGTAATGATTCAGGTCAAGTTAGCGTTAATGGATAATTACGGGATTTTAGGGTAGCACTAAGGAGTAGTTCAGGGCTATTATGAATCAGGGTAGCATTAAAGAGTAGTCCATTTATTATGCATCAAGAAACGACAGAATGTATGGGCAGTTTGGGGTTTAATATCTTTAGGGACGGTAAGCATTAAGGGATAGTAAGGGATTATTAGGCTAGTTAGATAAATGAAAGAGAGCATACAATAATAAAAGATTTAAAAATCAACATTTTTGAACTTCTCATAGTTAATCATGAAAAAACACAAAATTATCTCCTTAAAATTCAACCTCATACTCTCTGCACTGTTTTGCTAGGATAAACCAACAGGCCTCCACACCTAAAGACCACACACTTGGCACCCATACATAGCTGAATGTGGACCTTTGCGGGAAATACAAAAGCATGTCCTACCTTCTGGCCTGAGGTCTAGGACCAGGAAGCTGAGTTTCGATAAAGGTTCTGTCGCCGCAGGGCCGGAGCCACCACGTGTCTTCTTTCGATATCTCGCAGTACCGATCTTGAATGTGATTATATTACGATCAGTCTTAACTCCAATTTCTCATGTGCTAAAAGAATTAAAACAAGAATTATTACCAACAATTACTGCACTGTATTCATGTAATGTTTCTAGCAAATGTGCTACCTGTACAATACTCTTTTACACAAAACAAATAAACACAAACATTTAAGATAATAAATTCAGGTGGTTTTAATAGAATGTGCATGAGTGCAAGTGAGATCCTGGGTCTCTGCAAGCATTGTGATTTGTGTAATTTTGTGTAAAGTTGCTGGTTTCTGCAAAGAAGTGCATACACGTTTAAACGAATATATGTGAAACAATTTGTGTGTATGTTTTAGTATGTGTGCATTGCAGTGAGTGCCTGTGGTGCTGTGCATGAACTCTAGAATCCTGTTGGTTTAGTGAGCAGAGTCATGGGAACACCTCATGTGACTCTACTGTGGCTGAACCCTAGCCCTGCCTGCCTCTGTGCCTCTTACCAACATTGGCTCCATGTGTGAGGCCTTCCAGCACAGCAGGATGGGGCCATAGACCTGACTGTGCTCCTTCGGCCATGCTGGTACCCAACTCAACTTCCCGCCCCGTGGACTCCGTGTGCGAGACCGCAGACAGCCAGAGCAGCGACTCCAAGCCCCAGGTACTCTCTCGAGGGCCCACGGCCTGACTTCAACCCCCATTGCATTGAAGACCTTTCCGAGGCGGAGGTGACCAGTGGACTCATTTGAGGATACTATGTTACTATGACTCCCTCAAAGGGAGCACCTGCATCTTTGCTTTGTGATGGCCCTGGAGAATGAGCAATTAACTTTACTACTGGCATAATTCTTAATACACTTATTAGACTGTTGTCCTTTAGGCTTAGCTTTAATTAGATAAAAGATGGCCTCTTTTTCTACAACTGGTGTGAAGTTTTTTTGTGGTGTCTTTTACTGTGTTACTTTACTATGTGTTGCACTAATACTTTACACATTGCCTCTTTGATAAGCCTGCCTGCTCTTCGCCAAGCTACCAGACGATGACCAGAGGTAATCTTACATGTGTATCTGAATTAATCTGACTATAATGGTGGGTTATTGCTGGATTAGGTGTATACCCTAGCCAACCAAAATCCCCATTTGTAAGAGGTACACATTCAGCAGCGTCTCCAGGTTGTCTGCTTTCATTCCAAGCAGCAACGTGCAAAGGGGGTGGAGGGGCTTATCAGATTCTATCAGGCCAAATTTAAAGGGCCATTGGCATTCTTTTGTTCCAGGGAGCTATCTAGAGCTTCACACCTAGATGCAAATGCCTCGACCGAGGCGAAGCAGCTGCCCTTATCCTCCTGGACCTCTCAGCCTCCTTCAACACCGTTTCCCACCAAACCCTCTGAGCAAGACTCCACGTCGCTGGCATCCGCGATAAAGCCCTGGATGGATCAACTCCTTCACCCGCCGAACATAGAGAGTCAGACTTCCACCATTCAACTCAAAACCCACTGAGATCAGCTGCAAAGGGCCTCAGGGATCCTCCCTGAGCCTCACCCTCTTCAGCATCTACAGGGCTCCACTTGCAGCCATCATCAGAAACCGCAGTCTCAACATTGTCTCCTATATCGACAATACTTAGCTGATTCTCTCCCTCACAGAAGAACCCACAGCCACCAAGAGCAACTTCCACAAGGAGATAAAGCAGTCTCCACCTGGATGAAGGACAGCTGCCTCAAGCTTAGCTCAAACAAGACCTAAGGGGCTCATTATGATGGTTTTGACCACCCGCCAGACGTGCGGCAGTCCCACCAGTGCAATTAGGATGTGTCAGCCATACTGCGGGTGCATCCTGGCCTTTTAACATTGCGGACGGTGCTGCTGGCTGCAGCACCGTCTGCAATGTCAAAAGAGCATGCCCAGCATTTCCCTGCACCACGTGGCAGGCACCGTGCAGTGCCTGCCATTTGGTGCATGGAACTCATGGTACCCCCCAGTGCACCTCCCTATACACACAGAGGGGGCCCACAATGACCACTACCCACTGACCACGCGCAAAACCCTGGCATCTTCCTGGACTCCTCGCTCTCAATAAACCCCCAAATCAACGCCGTTTCATCCTCCTATTTCCGCACGCTCCATCTACTTCATAAGATCTTGCAGTGCATCCCCACCATGACTTAGAGATCCGGGACAAGGCCCTCGACTGGATCCACTCTTTCCTCTCCGGCAGAACACAGCGGGTCAGACTCCTACCTTTCGTCTCGGACCCTACACCAACCACCTGCGGAGTCCCCCAGGGGTCCTCCCTCAGCCCAAGGCTCTTCAACGTTTAGATAGCTCCGCTCGCCCCATCGTCAGAACCCATGGACTTAACATTGTTTCATACACAGACGACACCCAACTCATTCTATCCCTATCCAGCGAACCCAATGCAGCCAAACACAACTTTCAAGAAGGCATGAAAGCTGTTGCAAAATGGATGAAAAGCAGCTGCCTACAACTCAACACTGACAAATCAGAAGTACTCATCATGGGCCCACACCCCGACGCCTGGAACGACACCTAGTGGCTCCCGCCCTCGGAAGCCCACCCACCCATGGACCACGCACGCAACCTTGGGATCATCCTGGACTCCGAGCTCAAAATGGACCGCCAGGTCAACTCCGTTGCATTCTCCTTTCACACCCTCTGCCTCCTATCTAAGACCTTCAAATGGATCCCCCTCAAGCACAGAAATACCGTCACTCACGCCCTCATCACCAGCAGATACTACTACGGCAACGCACTCTACGCCGGAATAAACAAAAACCTTTCCCGCAAACTATAAAACATCTAGAATGCCGCCGCAAGATTGGTCCTCAACCTGCCAAGACACTGCCATATCTCCCAGCACCTGCTCACACTCCACTGTCTCCCCATCGAGGCTAGAATCACCTTCAAGATTCTCACCTACGCACATAAAGCCCACCACAACACCGGACCAGCATACCTAAACAGCCGACTCAAATTCCACTCACCCAAAAGTGCCCTACGATCAGCCCAGCTCTCCTACGCCATTGTCCCCCGTGCCAGAAAAACCAGATCGGGAAGCCGCTCCTTCTTCTTCCTCGCGGCCAGAGCCTGGAATGCCTTACCGCTCCACCTTAGACACTATCACTCCCATCTTCACGCGAAACCTAAAAATCTTGGCTTCTCGACAGACCCCCTCCTTGATGGACTGGAACCTGCACATCCCCTCCTCCTTGAGACCCTTACTGGTGAGTAGTCGCGTTTAACAAACACATGATGGATTGATACCTCAACAACCACTTCTCCTTCTACATATACACCAGACATCTCCACTCCATCCAACTGGGCCAGGCCACCATACCACGTATCAGCAAGACCACTGCTGGAGAAAGATCCTTATCCTAACTCCTGGAACTCCCTGCCTGTCCACTTCCGGCAATCACCATTACGTCCGCAATTCAGGAAGGACCAATTCAGGAAGGACCTCAAGACCTGGCTCTTCGACTGAACCGCAGCTCCCCTCACCCGCTCCCCTCACCCCCAAACTGCTTGAAACACTTATGGGTAAGGAGTTGCGCTTTATGAAAATGAGTGTGTAAATGAATGTACAGGTTGTGTTACATAAGTGAGTGAGGGACACAAGGTGTAAGAGTTGCATGTTGTTTATAGCTCACTGTGCTATATTAGAAGGATTACGATTTATGAACTGTCGATAACAACTATCTCTGTGTTAAAAGCAGTGACCCACTTATCTGGCAACATAAAGTAAAAATATTGTCACCTGCATATTACATGATCCGCTTTGCATCAGACATAGGGGCAGATTTATGTTCCCTGGCGCATCCCTGCAAATCAGCTTGGATGCGCCAGGGAAGATGCGTCACGCAAGTTTGCCCATGCGCCACCGCAGATGCGCCGCATTTACAATGCGGTGCATCGTGGCGCAAGGGCAAGCAGATACGCGACGCATCTGCCAGCGTAAGGTTGGCGCAGTGATGAAGTTGCGTCGCAAGCGCGACGCAACTCCAGCACTGTTCCAACCTACCCTATCCCTAACATGGTGCGTCAAGCCTTACGCCTGCTTCAAGCAGGTGCAGGGTTTTGACGCATCAGCGTTGGGAAAGTGACTCAGTGAAATCTTATAGATTTCGCTGAGTCACTTTTCAGGGGCGTTCCTGTGACGGAACGCCCCCCCCCCTGAGTCGAAACGCCCACGTGAAACCTGACGCAGGTTTCACGTGGCGCAGGGCTTTACACCGTGATGCATCTCCATAGATGCGTCACGATGTAAATGTGGCGCAACGTGGCGCAGGGTTTACGCCGCCGCTGCAGCGGCGTAAAAGGGGCGCAAGTCCCTCATAAATCTGCCCCATAGAGTGCATTTAAAAAACGTGCAAGGGTTAATATCAAATTTAACCCTTGCTATATTTTTTTAATGCACTCATGAGGCATTATACTAGACCTGGTCAACCAACTGGGCAATATGCTAAAATAATTATATAAAGCAGCATATTTAAACAATGCAAACATTGCACAAAAAATTAAAAGTACAAATTATTATTTCACACTTACCTTATCAGGCAGCTGCTTCTGTCTTAGTCAGCTAGTTGATGGCCTTGATGCTGGTTGCTGTGTGCTTTGTGCGTCTCTGGACCTGCTCCTGCCACCTTCAAATCAGAGCTGCTGCTGGTTCAGTGGAACTGAAAGTGAAAGCAGCATGTATCATGTGACTCCACCTCACAGGGTCATGAGTTAAGTCTCATGACTCTGTGACACAAGGAAATGTGTGTGAGTTTATTATTTTTTTAATCACTTTATATTAAGTTATTACAATAATGCTGGAAATCATTATTGTAATAACGAAAAATAAAAAGAACCCTACCTTTCCCAACTCGTCATAGAGATGGGTGGGATCATTTATGCTTGACCCCACCCCATCCAGTGACGACTGGTGAAAGGGAGGGGTGAGGCAGGGCAACGTGGTGACTAATGCAGCCTCGGGCTTATACAGTACCCGCCCGAGGCTGCTCTGGAATTGACACCTTACTGGCGTCATAAGTGGGAGGGGCCGCGGGCCCTAACTGGGCTGTCAATATAACTACCGGGCTGACATTATGTCCGCCCGGTAGATCGAAAGTTTCTTTTTGTGACACATGCGCAGAGCGCATGTGTCACAAACTTGCCCCACACACTGCATGAATTCTGTGCCTGCCCTGCTGCCTGGCCTGCGTGATGCAATGACGCTGGAGTCTGACTCCGAGCGTCGCAAGCAGGCAGCAGCAGAACTTCGCTGTAATGACTGTGCTGGCACTGGCAGGTAGGCTGGGCGCGTGCGCACCGTTCCGCTTGTGAATAATTTTAAATCGAAATGCAGCGCGGCTGCCGAGCGAGGCGACGGGCGGGTGGCGATCACGAAAGGGAGGGCGCCGCCCGCCCGCCCGTTACAGAAAACCGCCGCTGCTTGCACTGTCCTTACCTCCTAGCTAGCGTAGCTTGTCGTTTTCGTCGCTGCCGGGTTAGGAAAGCGGGGGTATAATGGTGGCCTCGTATTTGTTTGAAAAGCACTGCGATCACATGTTGCAACGTGAGAGTCAGGTGACGTGACACGTTCTTCAAAGAGGAAAAAACGAGTGTCACAGTCAGCGCCATCTTTGGATGGTATATGAATTGGTGAAAAGACGTAATACCTACGGGATACATGGTGGGTGAGGTTGTCAAATAAGAAATAAATTTGTCCGAAATGATTACATAGAAATGTATGTTGCTCAACTTAATGTAAAGAACATTTTTGACCATACATGTACTGGTGTAGGGCATGAGTATATTAGTGCTAGTCCTATGTTAGAAGGACTGCAAAGGCAAATTTGGTGTCTAGATAGTTGGCAATTGCTGTGTGCGCTGGCATCGTTTTAATGGTGGCTCTATGTAGCGTGCACAGTCACACCAATATTACAATCACCGGGAGCTAATAGGGGCGCCATCTTGGAGTGGTCTAAAGTGATCTGAGTTGGAAAACAGATCCCAACAGAGTGGCGTATCTCATCTGCAATTGCAGTGCTACCGGCGCGATAACCTGAAAAACTGTAACAGAGCCGTCATAAAATAGTCTGTAATGAGTGTTGGTAATGAATAACAAGAATATTTCTCTTTGTCAGAGGGGGGTTGTCTGTATTCTATAGGACAGACCCAGTATTGTAGAGTGTGAATGGTATTTAGCTGGGCAGAGTCTAACTGACAGAAACAGAAATAACAAAGGGCCAGATGAGTTGGAAGTCCACCAATACAGGATTAGAAGTACGAATTGGCAGACAAGTTACAGAAATCTAAAAGATTGGACACAGTATACATAAATTATTCTGTAACTAACCAGATTATTTCCTCATTCAGGCCTTTACGTACAGTGTCCAAATGAAAAATCCAGAATGTTTCACGCTGTTTTCTGGTTTTGGCTGGGTCCTTGCCTGGTACTGTCTTGACCTTTTCTATAATAATCCATGTTATTTCCGTTTCCTTGTGATTGTAATCAAGGTAATGTTTGACCAAAGGCGCTTGTAGTTTGTTAGTTCTTATCGCTGATTTATGTTCCGAGAGTCTCAGCCGAAACTCTCTGGATGTTTCCCCTATGTAGCCAAGGCCGCATGGGCATAATATCAGGTAAATAATATTTGAACTCCTACAGTTGGTCATTTGTTGTAGTTTACCTGATTTTTCGCCATATGTCCAAGTTTGTGAGACTATAGCGTGTTCGCATGCATGGCAGTTGCCACATCTGTGGTTACCTATGGGTAGGGGTTTACCATCCAGGGTGGTTTGTCTGGTCTTGTTTTGTGGTTGGAATCTACTGTGCACCAATTTGTCTTTAAGGTTGGAATTCCTTCTGAAGGCTACTATAGGTTTGTGTATGGTATAGGTGTCTTCGTTGGTATTCAGGATTTTCCAATTTTTATCCAAAATCTGTTTGATTTTATGATTGATATTCGAATGATCCACCACGCATACAAGTTTGTCCATTTTCTCTTTGGGTTCATTACTGATAAGGGCATCTCTGTTATAGTATTTAGCCCGTTTGAGTGACTGACGTATCAGTCTTCTCGGATAGCCTCTGAGAAGGAGGCGTTCTTGGAGAGATTTGGCATGTACCATGAACTCTGCGATGTTAGTGCAGTTTCTCCTAATTCTAAGAAACTCCCCAAAGGGAATGGAATCTTTTTGGCATGGTGGATGGTAGCTCGTATGCTCTAAGATGGTGTTTTTGGCTGTCGGTTTTCTGTATAGGCTGACTTCTAAGTGCCCTTGGTTACCTGTAATCCATATATCTAGAAATTCTACTTTGTCAGCGGAATATTTGCCAGTAAATTTCAAGTTGTTATCATTTAAATTTAGCCAAGATATGAAGTCCAGAAGATCAGATTCTAGACCTGTCCAAATGAAGAAGATGTCATCTATGAAGCGATGCCACTGTGTTATATTCTCAAAAAAAGGTGCAATCTCATTGAAAATATGTTTGCGCTCAAATTCCCCCATGAAAATGTTCGCTACACTCGGGGCACAGGAAGCCCCCATACTTGTACCTTTGATTTGATGGTAAAGGTCTTGTTTGAATTCAAAATAGTTATGTTGTAACACAATTTTGAGACATTCCAAAATAAACCCATCAGGTCTATCCCCAGGTGTCCTGGCCAAGAGGGCTGCCACCGCCTCTATAGCCAGGTCCTGGGGAATGTTGGTGTATAAAGACTCAATGTCAAGGGTAACAAGTAGTTGTGTATTGCAGTTGAATGGTTTATGTTCCAATGTTGCAATCATGTGTCCTGTATCTTTAATGTATGAGGTGTACTGGGTGGTTAGAGGGCAAAGAAAGGTATCTACATATTTTGACAATGGTTCCGTACATGAGTTTATGGAAGAGATGATGGGTCTTAGTGGTGGATCCAGAGTGTCTTTATGAGTTTTCGGGACTCCATAGATTGCTGGTGTAACAGTATTGGTTCTGTTAAGATAGGCTAATTCTTTCTGGCAAATATATCCATCAACAAAGGCTTTGGTTGTGGTGGTGTCTATCAAGTTCTTAAGTTGATCTAAGGACCTCATGTTAGATTGTTGGTAGTGTTCTGGTTTTTTTAACATGGTGTTGATTTTATCAACATACTTGGTTGTATCCATTATTACAATTCCTCCTGCTTTATCACACGGTTTTATTGTAATGTGGGAGTTATTCTGCAGGTTCTTTAATGCCTCCTTTTCGTTAGCAGTCAGATTGGAATTTGGTTTAGGGATAAATTTAGTTATCCTCTGAAGTTCTTTGATGACAGTTTTCTCAAAGATATTAACTTCAGGCCCCACCACATCTAGAGTTGGTGTGAAAGTGGATGGAAGTTTGCAGCCAGAATGGTTAAGTTCTGGCTCTGTCGTGGTGGTGGAAGCAAAAAACTTAGCTAGTCTTATTTTACGAAAGAAAGAGAACATATCATGGTTGAGTCTGAACCGATTGAGCTGCGTGCTTGGGACAAACGAAAGTCCCCTGCTGAGAAGTTTAATTTCATCTTGGGACAGGATATGTTCAGATAGATTAAAAATAGGTATCTGTTCGTTGTTGTTAGATGATATATTTATGCTCTCCAGTACTGTTGGTTTCTCGTACGCATGTACGGCTGTGGATGTGGAGGCTCTATCGGTTGGTAAAAATTCCGATCTTGCCTCGAATATCTCATTCTGGCTCTCCCTCTGCCCCTGGATAAAAAAGGGGAATTAGACTGAGACCTCGGGTACTGGTTGGTGAAATGTCCTCGCTGGTTCCTATCATCGTAATTGTATCCATCTCCCATCCCTTGTGTTTCAGGGTCTGAGTCAGATGAGTTGGTATCTGAGAAGGTTACTCTTTTACCTCGCCTGGCTGGT
The DNA here is from genome assembly GCF_964204655.1 of Triturus cristatus. NCBI lineage: Eukaryota > Metazoa > Chordata > Amphibia > Caudata > Salamandridae > Triturus > Triturus cristatus. Next base: position 555,584,096 of record NC_140589.1, on the reverse strand, counting down.
CGTGGATTATATTGGTCTTGTTCTGATGATCCTTCCTGATAATAGCTACTGACTAAATAGGGGTATATTTTTTCTTGTGAAAACCACCTAATGTCTTTTTTGAGCTTGTCTGTTTTTTTCTTTATTAGATATTCCTCAAACTCCTGTATTTCCTGATTGATATTCAACAATTTAGCCTTGGCATCGTCCAACGCTGTACTTGTCTTAAGTTTATCTTCTAAGTCAGTAATTTCCTGATTAAGAACTAGGATCATTTCTCGTACCGTTTCTACAATAAGTAGCATCCAATCTCTGGAGCATCGGTTAGCGATATGTGACCAACGCTCCAGAAATTTGCGTACCTCAACAAAAAGTGCTGGTACATTTCTCACTCTAAGGCCAGATGGTATAGTTCCTGCTTTGAGATATTCTAGCATGAAGAAAGCGTGGGACTCCATCCTTTTAGCTTTCTTTCTCAGGTTTAGCAGTTTGGTCCATTCACCATTGCTGTTATCAAAGGTACTTATATTCGTGTTGTTACTACCTGATATTTGTCCAATCATGGTGGCAAAATCATCATCAGAAAAACCAAACGTTTTTAGGCCCTCCATTTTACTACAATTACTGTGAAAAAGAAAATTGGGGGAAGTGGTGAGAGGGGGAAAATATACTGAAAAGAAAAATAATTAGCTGGACAAAGTTAGGAACGAATAGTGATGCTAAGCTGCACTTCAAAGAATTTTTTAGAACAAGAGCAACCTGCGGTAAAAACCGCTAAAGGGACATATAAGCGAAAGGTTTCCCCTAAGTACTTTTAGGTCCAAGAGGAGGGGAGGACGACAAATGAAGAAAGAGAACCTCTTATCTGACCTGTCTTATTCTTGTAGAGTTAATCACTTGTGTACTATAAAGACCCCCAAGGTGCAAAGTTACTCAAAAAACATTTTCATTTTTTTATATAAGGTATTTATTATTTACTTTTTTTTAAAAAGAAAAGGATATACATAGCAGAGCATTCATAATTGTTAAGTTGGCATCTAATTCATATGTAGAACATACATTGCTTCACACTGTGTTTCCTCATAAATTAAATTTCATAGATACTTGTGAACATGAGAAACAAAACTATATAAAAAGACTTATGTTTAGAGACCCCAAAGGAAAATCAAAGAAACCGTCACATCAACATTCGCACCTATCATTCACTCCTGCATACTAACAGACATTCTCCATAGGTAAATTTTGATTTTTCATTAAAAACCAACAAACCATCTCTGGCAAAAGATCCTACTTCAATTCTAGTGCAAGCAAAATTAGTGTGTATACATAAGTTTTAGACAGTTCTTGTTATGTCCTAAAATTCTAGAGTCATGACGTTTTAAATAGAATTCTTCTGAGGATCTCCCAGTGTATGGTTGGTGCTCCTGGTCGACGTACGTTTCGGAGACTGACTATAAATACCACGTCTCCTTCTTCAGGACCAGTGTGTTGTTACAGATATCTTTTAACATCTGAACGGCGAAAAAGTAGGGGTTCTCTCTATGTGGGAATACAAAAAAAGTTTTGCATGTATGAGAGTCAAACTTGCAACTGGGGGTTAATTAATTTTCAAAATGTCTTATATGTAAGTGCTCTAGCTTAGTTAGAGCCACTGCAGCTAAAGATTAATTTTAGCAGCATCACTGTATCGTTTCCAACAACATTGCAAACAAAAAGAAAGGGATAGTGCCCAAGCGATGAATGACCCAATGGTGCTTCAAAGTACAAAAAGAGTGCCATAGGAAGAATTGAGACCTCCATGAGCTTGCTAAGACTCACATAGGCTAGAAAGAAAAAGAAAGTAAAGGAAAGGAGGTATGGACGTAATATTCGCCTACGTGTGTTTATTGGCGTGGCCTCTGATATCCAAACACCTGTTCCGTGCTCCCACTGGTGTAATGTACACGATGGTATTCTAGAGGTTTAACTCTATTAGATAACAGATAGGGTAGAGATATAACCTTTAAATATAAGCTTGTTGTTAATCATTTTGCTACGAAAAACATAGATTTGAAGTTGTCTCACCCTTTATGAGTTTATGTATATATCCTGGTATGTAAAGCCATTGCTCATTCCTACATGCTATTTATTCAAAGGCACAACGAAGACAATTGGTCCCACTGTATATGGTATTTGTATCAATTTCATCTAAAGATAAAACGTGAGAGTATATATTTATTAGGGATACAATGGCACAGTGATCCTTCAACAAAGGTGAGATTAAGGTACCTTACGGTGCTTACCCAAGTTATTTAGGTGCATAAGTCCTTAAAAAGGTACACTGCATGTCAATCCTGTTGGCTTACGCAGTTTGACAGGCTCGTTATGTTCAGGGGTACAATCTAGAGAGGGGAGAAGAACCAAGAATTTGCTATTTCAATCTTGTCAGTTTCATGAATGTACAATGAATGATGTTATTACTGGAAGAAGGCCTGTATTAATGATGACCTAGCGATGCCTGTAATATTTTATAAATGCTCAAAAAAGCCAAACTAAGATAAAGTGGCTTCGGGCGACTGCGCATCTAGTGCGGGGTTTTAGAAGTAACCTTTCCGCTGAGCATACTCACAGCACTAAGTGTGTGGATTCTGATGGTAAAGTTAACACACGCTGTATGCAGGACATATATTTGTTGCATAGTGAACAGAATTGAAACCAGGATACACATTCATATATAACAACTGTATCCAGATCGTGTGGTCATTACGGGGGGGACAAAATTAAAGCCTGCAGTCACACGCAGGTATACACGTACAAAGTTATATGATAATATATATACTTTACTGGTGCTCCTACGGTCGCGAGATCAAAGTTGGCAATATACATTACCCTTTAAGTTGAGATACCTCGATATTTTGATGTATCATGTAGTTTCTATTTCTATCACACACTCATATATGAACTCATGAGCAGCTATGTCCAAAGCGTTTAGTCGTTACACGGAGGACAAAATTAAAACCAGCAGTCACACGCAAGTATACACGTGCAAAATGGGATGTGCTATCATAATCTATATACTTTGATAGGGCCCCTACGGTCGCGAGATAAAATAGGCAAGGACTGGCTATAGAGGCGGTGGCAGCCCTCTTGGCCAGGACACCTGGGGATAGACCTGATGGGTTTATTTTGGAATGTCTCAAAATTGTGTTACAGCATAACTATTTTGAATTCAAACAAGACCTTTACCATCAAATCAAAGGTACAAGTATGGGGGCTTCCTGTGCCCCGAGTGTAGCGAACATTTTCATGGGGGAATTTGAGCGCAAACATATTTTCAATGAGATTGCACCCTTTTTTGAGAATATAACACAGTGGCATCGCTTCATAGATGACATCTTCTTCATTTGGACAGGTCTAGAATCTGATCTTCTGGACTTCATATCTTGGCTAAATTTAAATGATAACAACTTGAAATTTACTGGCAAATAATCCGCTGACAAAGTAGAATTTCTAGATATATGGATTGCAGGTAACCAAGGGCACTTAGAAGTCAGCCTATACAGAAAACCGACAGCCAAAAAACACCATCTTAGAGCAAACGAGCTACCATCCACCATGCCAAAAAGATTCCATTCCCTTTGGGGAGTTTCTTAGAATTAGGAGAAACTGCACTAACATCGCAGAGTTCATGGTACATGCCAAATCTCTCCAAGAACGCCTCCTTCTCAGAGGCTATCCGAGAAGACTGATACGTCAGTCACTCAAACGGGCTAAATACTATAACAGAGATGCCCTTATCAGTAATGAACCCAAAGAGAAAATGGACAAACTTGTATGCGTGGTGGATCATTCGAATATCAATCATAAAATCAAACAGATTTTGGATAAAAATTGGAAAATCCTGAATACCAACGAAGACACCGATACCATACACAAACCTATAGTAGCCTTCAGAAGGAATTCCAACCTTAAAGACAAATTGGTGCACAGTAGATTCCAACCACAAAACAAGACCAGACAAACCACCCTGGATGGTAAACCCCTACCCATAGGTAACCACCGATGTGGCAACTGCCATGCATGCGAACACGCTATAGTCTCACAAACTTGGACATATGGCGAAAAATCAGGTAAACTACAACAAATGACCAACTGTAGGAGTTCAAATATTATTTACCTGATATTATGCCCATGCGGCCTTGGCTACATAGGGGAAACATCCAGAGAGTTTCGGCTGAGACTCTCGGAACATAAATCAGCGATAAGAACTAACAAACTACAAGCGCCTTTGGTCAAACATTACCTTGATTACAATCACAAGGAAACGGAAATAACATGGATTATTATAGAAAAGGTCAAGACAGTACCAGGCAAGGACCCAGCCAAAACCAGAAAACAGCGTGAAACATTCTGGATTTTTCATTTGGACACTGTACGTAAAGGCCTGAATGAGGAAATAATCTGGTTAGTTACAGAATAATTTATGTATACTGTGTCCAATCTTTTAGATTTCTGTAACTTGTCTGCCAATTCGTACATCTAATCCTGTATTGGTGGACTTCCAACTCATCTGGCCCTTTGTTATTTCTGTTTCTGTCAGTTAGACTCTGCCCAGCTAAATACCATTCACACTCTACAATACTGGGTCTGTCCTATAGAATACAGACAACCCCCCTCTGACAAAGAGAAATATTCTTGTTATTCATTACCAACACTCATTACAGACTATTTTATGACGGCTCTGTTACAATTTTTCAGGTTATCGCGCCGGTAGCACTGCAATTGCAGATGAGATACGCCACTCTGTTGGGATCTGTTTTCCAACTCAGATCACTTTAGACCACTCCAAGATGGCGCCCATATTAGCTCCCGGTGATTGTAATATTGGTGTGACTGTGCACGCTACATAGAGCCACCATTAAAACGATGCCAGCACACACAGCAATTGCCAACTATCTAGACACCAAATTTGCCTTTGCAGTCCTTCTAACATAGGACTAGCACTAATATACTCATGCCCTACACCAGTACATGTATGGTCAAAAATTTTCTTTACATTAAGTTGAGCAACATACATTTCTATGTAATCATTTCGGACAAATGTATTTCTTATTTGACAACCTCACCCACCATGTATCCCGTAGGTATTACGTCTTTTCACCAATTCATATACCATCCAAAGATGGCGCTGACTGTGACACTCGTTTTTTCCTCTTTGAAGAACGTGTCACGTCACCTGACTCTCACGTTGCAACATGTGATCGCAGTGCTTTTCAAACAAATACGAGGCCACCATTAAAACCCCGCTTTCCTAACCCGGCAGCGACGAAAACGACAAGCTACGCTAGCTAGGAGGTAAGGACAGTGCAAGTCCCAATAACCTAATCCATTGATATAAATAGAAAATAAATATCAAAATATCGAGGCTTTGCATCTCAAAGGGCTTGCCTATTTTATCTCGCGACCGTAGGGGCCCTATCAAAGTATATAGATTATGATAGCACATCCCATTTTGCACGTGTATACTTGCGTGTGACTGCTGGTTTTAATTTTGTCTTCCGTGTAACGACTAAACGCTTTGGACATAGCTGCTCATGAGTTCATATATGAGTGTGTGATAGAAATAGAAACTACATGATACATCAAAATATCGAGGTATCTCAACTTAAAGGGTAATGTATATTGCCAACTTTGACCTCGCGACCGTAGGAGCACCAGTAAAGTATATATATTATCATATAACTTTGTACGTGTATACCTGCGTGTGACTGCAGGCTTTAATTTTGTCCCCCCCGTAATGACCACACGATCTGGATACAGTTGTTATATATGAATGTGTATCCTGGTTTCAATTCTGTTCACTATGCAACAAATATACGTCCTGCATATAGCGTGTGTTAACTTTACCATCAGAATCCACACACTTAGTGCTGTGAGTATGCTCAGCGGAAAGGTTACTTCTAAAACCCCGCACTAGATGCGCAGTCGCCCGAAGCCACTTTATCTTAGTTTGGCTTTTTGGAGCATTTATAAAATATTACAGGCATCGCTAGGTCATCATTAATACAGGCCTTCTTCCAGTAATAACATCATTCATTGTACATTCATGAAACTGACAAGATTGAAATAGCAAATTCTTGGTTCTTCTCCCCTCTCTAGATTGTACCCCTGAACATAACGAGCCTGTCAAACTGCGTAAGCCAACAGGATTGACATGCAGTGTACCTTTTTAAGGACTTATGCACCTAAATAACTTGGGTAAGCACCGTAAGGTACCTTAATCTCACCTTTGTTGAAGGATCACTGTGCCATTGTATCCCTGATAAATATATACTCTCACGTTTTATCTTTAGATGAAATTGATACAAATACCATATACAGTGGGACCAATCGTTTTCGTTGTGCCTTTGAATAAATAGCATGTAGGAATGAGCAATGGCTTTACATACCAGGATATATACATAAACTCATAAAGGGTGAGACAACTTCAAATCTATGTTTTTCGTAGCAAAATGATTAACAACAAGCTTATATTTAAAGGTTATATCTCTACCCTATCTGTTATCTAATAGAGTTAAACCTCTAGAATACCATCGTGTCCATTACACCAGTGGGAGCACGGAACAGATGTTTGGATATCAGAGGGCACGCCAATAAACACACGTAGGCGAATATTACGTCCATACCTCCTTTCCTTTACTTTCTTTTTCTTTCTAGCCTATGTGAGTCTTAGCAAGCTCATGGAGGTCTCAATTCTTCCTATGGCACTCTTTTTGTACTTTGAAGCACCATTGGGTCATTCATCGCTTGGGCACTATCCCTTTCTTTTTGTTTGCAATGTTGTTGGAAACGATACAGTGATGCTGCTAAAATTAATCTTTATCTGCAGTGGCTCTAACTAAGCTAGAGCACTTACATATAAGACATTTTGAAAATTAATTAACCCCCAGTTGCAAGTTTGACTCTCATACATGCAAAACTTTTTTTGTATTCCCACATAGAGAGAACCCCTACTTTTTCGCCGTTCAGATGTTAAAAGATATCTGTAACAACACACTGGTCCTGAAGAAGGAGACGTGGTATTTATAACGTACGTCGACCAGGAGCACCAACCATACACTGGGAGATCCTCAGAAGAATTCTATTTAAAACGTCATGACTCTAGAATTTTAGGACATAACAAGAACTGTCTAAAACTTATGTATACACACTAATTTTGCTTGCACTAGAATTGAAGTAGGATCTTTTGCCAGAGATGGTTTGTTGGTTTTTAATGAAAAATCAAAATTTACCTATGGAGAATGTCTGTTAGTATGCAGGAGTGAATGATAGGTGAGAATGTTGATGTGACGGTTTCTTTGATTTTCCTTTGGGGTCTCTAAACATAAGTCTTTTTATATAGTTTTGTTTCTCATGTTCACAAGTATCTATGAAATGTAATTTATGAGGAAACACAGTGTGAAGCAATGTATGTTCTACATATGAATTAGATGCCAACTTAACAATTATGAATGCTCTGCTATGTATATCCTTTTCTTTTTAAAAAAAAGTAAATAATAAATACCTTATATAAAAAAATGAAAATGTTTTTTGAGTAACTTTGCACCTTGGGGGTCTTTATAGTACACAAGTGATTAACTCTACAAGAATAAGACAGGTCAGATAAGAGGTTCTCTTTCTTCATTTGTCGTCCTCCCCTCCTCTTGGACCTAAAAGTACTTAGGGGAAACCTTTCGCTTATATATCCCTTTAGCGGTTTTTACCGCAGGTTGCTCTTGTTCTAAAAAATTCTTTGAAGTGCAGCTTAGCATCACTATTCGTTCCTAACTTTGTCCAGCTAATTATTTTTCTTTTCAGTATATTTTCCCCCTCTCACCACTTCCCCCAATTTTCTTTTTCACAGTAATTGTAGTAAAATGGAGGGCCTAAAACGTTTGTTTTTTCTGATGATGATTTTGCCACCATGATTGGACAAATATCAGGTAGTAACAACACGAATATAAGTACCTTTGATAACAGCAATGGTGAATGGACCAAACTGCTAAACCTGAGAAAGAAAGCTAAAAGGATGGAGTCCCACGCTTTCTTCATGCTAGAATATCTCAAAGCAGGAACTATACCATCTGGCCTTAGAGTGAGAAATGTACCAGCACTTTTTGTTGAGGTACGCAAATTTCTGGAGCGTTGGTCACATATCGCTAACCGATGCTCCAGAGATTGGATGCTACTTATTGTAGAAACGGTACGAGAAATGATCCTAGTTCTTAATCAGGAAATTACTGACTTAGAAGATAAACTTAAGACAAGTACAGCGGTGGACGATGCCAAGGCTAAATTGTTGAATATCAATCAGGAAATACAGGAGTTTGAGGAATATCTAATAAAGAAAAAAACAGACAAGCTCAAAAAAGACATTAGGTGGTTTTCACAAGAAAAAATATACCCCTATTGAGTCAGTAGCTATTATCAGGAAGGATCATCAGAACAAGACCAATATAATCCACGACCAGCCAGGCGAGGTAAAAGAGTAACCTTCTCAGATACAAACTCATCTGACTCAGACCCTGAAACACAAGGGATGGGAGATGGATACAATTACGATGATAGGAACCAGCGAGGACATTTCACCAACCAGTACCCGAGGTCTCAGTCTAATTCCCCTTTTTTATCCAGGGGCAGAGGGAGAGCCAGAATGAGATATTCGAGGCCAGATCGGAATTTTTACCAACCGATAGAGCCTCCACATCCACAGCCGTACATGCGTACGAGAAACCAACAGTACTGGAGAGCATAAATATATCATCTAACAACAACGAACAGATACCTATTTTTAATCTATCTGAACATATCCTGTCCCAAGATGAAATTAAACTTCTCAGCAGGGGACTTTGGTTTGTCCCAAGCACGCAGCTCAATCGGTTCAGACTCAACCATGATATGTTCTCTTTCTTTCGTAAAATAAGACTAGCTAAGTTTTTTGCTTCCACCACCACGACAGAGCCAGAACTTAACCATTCTGGCTGCAAACTTCCATCCACTTTCACACCAACTCTAGATATGGTGGGGCCTGAAGTTAATATCTTTGAGAAAACTGTCATCAAAGAACTTCAGAGGATAACTAAATTTATCCCTAAACCAAATTCCAATCTGACTGCTAACGAAAAGGAGGCATTAAAGAACCTGCAGAATAACTCCCACAATACAATAAAACCGTGTGATAAAGCAGGAGGAATTGTAATAATGGATACAACCAAGTATGTTGATAAAATCAACACCATGTTAAAAAAACCAGAACACTACCAACAATCTAACATGAGGTCCTTAGATCAACTTAAGAACTTGATAGACACCACCACAACCAAAGCCTTTGTTGAAGGATATATTTGCCAGAAAGAATTAGCCTATCTTAACAGAACCAATACTGTTACACCAGCAATCTATGGAGTCCCGAAAACTCATAAAGACACTCTGGATCCACCACTAAGACCCATCATCTCTTCCATAAACTCATGTACGGAACCATTGTCAAAATATGTAGATACCTTTCTTTGCCCTCTAACCACCCAGTACACCTCATACATTAAAGATACAGGACACATGATTGCAACATTGGAACATAAACCATTCAACTGCAATACACAACTACTTGTTACCCTTGACATTGAGTCTTTATACACCAACATTCCCCAGGACCTGGCTATAGAGGCGGTGGCAGCCCTCTTGGCCAGGACACCTGGGGATAGACCTGATGGGTTTATTTTGGAATGTTTCAAAATTGTGTTACAACATAACTATTTTGAATTCAAACAAGACCTTTACCATCAAATCAAAGGTACAAGTATGGGGGCTTCCTGTGCCCCGAGTGTAGCGAACATTTTCATGGGGGAATTTGAGCGCAAACATATTTTCAATGAGATTGCACCTTTTTTTGAGAATATAACACAGTGGCATCGCTTCATAGATGACATCTTCTTCATTTGGACAGGTCTATAATCTGATCTTCTGGACTTCATATCTTGGCTAAATTTAAATGATAACAACTTGAAATTTACTGGCAAATATTCCGCTGACAAAGTAGAATTTCTAGATATATGGATTACAGGTAACCAAGGGCACTTAGAAGTCAGCCTATACAGAAAACCGACAGCCAAAAACACCATCTTAGAGCATACGAGCTACCATCCACCATGCCAAAAAGATTCCATTCCCTTTGGGGAGTTTCTTAGAATTAGGAGAAACTGCACTAACATCGCAGAGTTCATGGTACATGCCAAATCTCTCCAAGAACGCCTCCTTCTCAGAGGCTATCCGAGAAGACTGATACGTCAGTCACTCAAACGGGCTAAATACTATAACAGAGATGCCCTTATCAGTAATGAACCCAAAGAGAAAATGGACAAACTTGTATGCGTGGTGGATCATTCGAATATCAATCATAAAATCAAACAGATTTTGGATAAAAATTGGAAAATCCTGAATACCAACGAAGACACCGATACCATACACAAACCTATAGTAGCCTTCAGAAGGAATTCCAACCTTAAAGACAAATTGGTGCACAGTAGATTCCAACCACAAAACAAGACCAGACAAACCACCCTGGATGGTAAACCCCTACCCATAGGTAACCACAGATGTGGCAACTGCCATGCATGCGAACACGCTATAGTCTCACAAACTTGGACATATGGCGAAAAATCAGGTAAACTACAACAAATGGCCAACTGTAGGAGTTCAAATATTATTTACCTGATATTATGCCCATGCGGCCTTGGCTACATAGGGGAAACATCCAGAGAGTTTCGGCTGAGACTCTCGGAACATAAATCAGCGATAAGAACTAACAAACTACAAGCGCCTTTGGTCAAACATTACCTTGATTACAATCACAAGGAAACGGAAATAACATGGATTATTATAGAAAAGGTCAAGACAGTACCAGGCAAGGACCCAGCCAAAACCAGAAAACAGCGTGAAACATTCTGGATTTTTCATTTGGACACTGTACGTAAAGGCCTGAATGAGGAAATAATCTGGTTAGTTACAGAATAATTTATGTATACTGTGTCCAATCTTTTAGATTTCTGTAACTTGTCTGCCAATTCGTACTTCTAATCCTGTATTGGTGGACTTCCAACTCATCTGGCCCTTTGTTATTTCTGTTTCTGTCAGTTAGACTCTGCCCAGCTAAATACCATTCACACTCTACAATACTGGGTCTGTCCTATAGAATACAGACAACCCCCCTCTGACAAAGAGAAATATTCTTGTTATTCATTACCAACACTCATTACAGACTATTTTATGACGGCTCTGTTACAATTTTTCAGGTTATCGCGCCGGTAGCACTGCAATTGCAGATGAGATACGCCACTCTGTTGGGATCTGTTTTCCAACTCAGATCACTTTAGACCACTCCAAGATGGCGCCCCTATTAGCTCCCGGTGATTGTAATATTGGTGGGACTGTGCACGCTACATAGAGCCACCATTAAACCGATGCCAGCGCACACAGCAATTGCCAACTATCTAGACACCAAATTTGCCTTTGCAGTCCTTCTAACATAGGACTAGCACTAACATACTCATGCCCTACACCAGTACATGTATGGTCAAAAATATTCTTTACATTAAGTTGAGCAACATACATTTCTATGTAATCATTTCGGACAAATTTATTTCTTATTTGACAACCTCACCCACCATGTATCCCGTAGGTATTACGTCTTTTCACCAATTCATATACCATCCAAAGATGGCGCTGACTGTGACACTCGTTTTTTCCTCTTTGAAGAACGTGTCACGTCACCTGACTCTCACGTTGCAACATGTGATCGCAGTGTTTTTCAAACAAATACGAGGCCACCATTATACCCCCGCTTTCCTAACCCGGCAGCGACGAAAACGACAAGCTACGCTAGCTAGGAGGTAAGGACAGTGCAAGTCCCAATAACCTAATCCATTGATATAAATAGAAAATAAATATCAAAATATCGAGGCTTTGCATCTCAAAGGGCTTGCCTCTATAGCATATCTACCGGTGATTGTAATATTGGTGTGACTGTGCACGCTACATAGAGCCACCATTAAAACGATGCCAGCGCACACAGCAATTGCCAACTATCTAGACACCAAATTTGCCTTTGCAGTCCTTCTAACATAGGACTAGCACTAATATACTCATGCCCTACACCAGTACATGTATGGTCAAAAATTTTCTTTACATTAAGTTGAGCAACATACATTTCTATGTAATCATTTCGGACAAATTTATTTCTTATTTGACAACCTCACCCACCATGTATCCCGTAGGTATTACGTCTTTTCACCAATTCATATACCATCCAAAGATGGCGCTGACTGTGACACTCGTTTTTTCCTCTTTGAAGAACGTGTCACGTCACCTGACTCTCACGTTGCAACATGTGATCGCAGTGCTTTTCAAACAAATACGAGGCCACCATTATACCCCCGCTTTCCTAACCCGGCAGCGACGAAAACGACAAGCTACGCTAGCTAGGAGGTAAGGACAGTGCAAGTCCCAATAACCTAATCCATTGATATAAATAGAAAATAAATATCAAAATATCGAGGCTTTGCATCTCAAAGGGCTTGCCTATTTTATCTCGCGACCATAGGGGCCCTATCAAAGTATATAGATTATGATAGCAAATCCCATTTTGCACGTGTATACTTGTGTGTGACTGCTGGTTTTAATTTTGGCCTCCGTGTAACGACTAAACGCTTTGGACATAGCTGCTCATGAGTTCATATATGAGTGTGTGATAGAAATAGAAACTACATGATACATCAAAATATCGAGGTATCTCAACTTAAAGGGTAATGTATATTGCCAACTTTGACCTCGCGACCGTAGGAGCACCAGTAAAGTATATATATTATCATATAACTTTGTACGTGTATACCTGCGTGTGACTGCAGGCTTTAATTTTGTCCCCCCCGTAATGACCACACGATCTGGATACAGTTGTTATATATGAATGTGTATCCTGGTTTCAATTCTGTTCACTATGCAACAAATATACGTCCTGCATATAGCGTGTGTTAACTTTACCATCAGAATCCACACACTTAGTGCTGTGAGTATGCTCAGCGGAAAGGTTACTTCTAAAACCCCGCACTAGATGCGCAGTCGCCCGAAGCCACTTTATCTTAGTTTGGCTTTTTTGAGCATTTATAAAATATTACAGGCATCGCTAGGTCATCATTAATACAGGCCTTCTTCCAGTAATAACATCATTCATTGTACATTCATGAAACTGACAAGATTGAAATAGCAAATTCTTGGTTCTTCTCCCCTCTCTAGATTGTACCCCTGAACATAACGAGCCTGTCAAACTGCGTAAGCCAACAGGATTGACATGCAGTGTACCTTTTTAAGGACTTATGCACCTAAATAACTTGGGTAAGCACCGTAAGGTACCTTAATCTCACCTTTGTTGAAGGATCGCTGTGCCATTGTATCCCTGATAAATATATACTCTCACGTTTTATCTTTAGATGAAATTGATACAAATACCATATACAGTGGGACCAATCGTTTTCGTTGTGCCTTTGAATAAATAGCATGTAGGAATGAGCAATGGCTTTACATACCAGGATATATACATAAACTCATAAAGGGTGAGACAACTTCAAATCTATGTTTTTCGTAGCAAAATGATTAACAACAAGCTTATATTTAAAGGTTATATCTCTACCCTATCTGTTATCCAATAGAGTTAAACCTCTAGAATACCATCGTGTCCATTACACCAGTGGGAGCAAGGAACAGGTGTTTGGATATCAGAGGCCACGCCAATAAACACACGTAGGCGAATATTACGTCCATACCTCCTTTCCTTTACTTTCTTTTTCTTTCTAGCCTATGTGAGTCTTAGCAAGCTCATGGAGGTCTCAATTCTTCCTATGGCACACTTTTTGTACTTTGAAGCACCATTGGGTCATTCATCGCTTGGGCACTATCCCTTTCTTTTTGTTTGCAATGTTGTTGGAAACGATACAGTGATGCTGCTAAAATTAATCTTTAGCTGCAGTGGCTCTAACTAAGCTAGAGCACTTACATATAAGACATTTAGAAAATTAATTAACCCCCAGTTGCAAGTTTGACTCTCATACATGCAAAACTTTTTTTGTATTCCCACATAGAGAGAACCCCTACTTTTTCGCCGTTCAGATGTTAAAAGATATCAACACACTGGTCCTGAAGAAGGAGACGTGGTATTTATAGTCAGTCTCCGAAACGTACGTCGACCAGGAGCACCAACCATACACTGGGAGATCCTCAGAAGAATTCTATTTAAAACGTCATGACTCTAGAATTTTAGGACATAACAAGAACTGTCTAAAACTTATGTATACACACTAATTTTGCTTGCACTAGAATTGAAGTAGGATCTTTTGCCAGAGATGGTTTGTTGGTTTTTAATGAAAAATCAAAATTTACCTATGGAGAATGTCTGTTAGTATGCAGGAGTGAATGATAGGTGAGAATGTTGATGTGACGGTTTCTTTGATTTTCCTTTGGGGTCTCTAAACATAAGTCTTTTTATATAGTTTTGTTTCTCATGTTCACAAGTATCTATGAAATTTAATTTATGAGGAAACACAGTGTGAAGCAATGTATGTTCTACATATGAATTAGATGCCAACTTAACAATTATGAATGCTCTGCTATGTATATCCTTTTCTTTTAAAAAAAAAGTAAATAATAAATACCTTATATAAAAAAATGAAAATGTTTTTTGAGTAACTTTGCACCTTGGGGGTCTTTATAGTACACAAGTGATTAACTCTACAAGAATAAGACAGGTCAGATAAGAGGTTCTCTTTCTTCATTTACCTAGATCAACCTGTAGCCTTTCTTAGCAGGAGGTTACTTCCACGGGAACAGAGATGGAGTGCTATTGAGCATGAGGCATTTGCTGTGGTCTGGGTGCTGAAGAAGCTAAGACCATACCTGTTTGGGTCTCACTTCCGGGTTCAGACAGACCACAGGCCCCTCAGATGGTTGATGCATATGAGGGGTGAGAATCCAAAGCTTTTGAGGTGGTCCATTTCCCTAGAGGGTATGGATTTCACGGTGGAACATCGCCCTGGTACAGATCACGCCAATGCTGACGGTCTGTCCAGATTTTTCCGCCTTAGTGATGAGGAACTCCCTTGGGTAGGGTAGTTCTCCCCACTTTTCAGCTGGAGGGGACACGTGTTAGACCCGGCACCTTGGCGTGAGTCTCCCTTCCACTTTTTTGTCGCTGTGCCTCATGTGTTTTTATGGTGTTGGCCGCTCAGAGCACTGTGCCACTGCCAACCAGTGCCACAGTGCAAGTGCTCCCTATGTAAAATGTATATGTTGGTTGGATTCCATGATTGGCTTATTTGGTTTACTATCAGACCCCAGTAAAGTGCACCAGGAGTGCCAGGGCGGGTAAATACAAATACCGCTGGTGGGCTCGCAGCACTGGTTGTGCCACCCACAGAAGCTGCCTGGTAAAATGTATCTAAGGTCTGCCATTGCAGAACCTGCGTGCAGTCTGGTACTGACATGCTGACTGGGCAAGTGCACACACTTGCCAGTCCCTAAAAACCTTCCCTTAACTTCATATTAGTCACACCTATGGTAGGCCCCAGGGCAGGGTGCATTGTAAGCATAAGGTAGGACAAGCCCTGATATGTGTGGCATGTCCAAATAGTGAATTACAGCCATTTTCGTTTTTCACTATTGTAAGGCTACCCTGTTCTCATAGGCCAGAATGGGCTGTTAAGATTGTTACATCTTATGATCCTAACAGGCCCATGGAACATGGTAGAAGATCGAGTTTAGTATGCCTGAACTCAGAATAATAAGGTACACCTTTTAGTAAGGATTATTTTAATATTCCGCGTTTGCAAATGCGGCTTTTAGAAAGCTGCCCTTTGCTTGCCTAACCATTTCAGCCCGCCTCTGCGCGATTTGTATCTGCAGTCTGGCTTGCGTGAGTGACAAGGCAGGGCTACGTAGCCTGGTGGAGAATAGTACGATTGGCAGGTAGATGGGTGGGAGGAGCGCACCTGGGCTTTGAATAGGACTGTGCTCTGCCACCACAATACCGGCTCCGCCCCCTGTGGAGCGTCTGATGACTCTGCCCTGCACCCTGAATGAAGAAGCCTGCATCGCGTAAACAAAGTGCTCCAGAGCTGGACTGAACTAGGCAAGGGCCCCCCTGGCCTGGGAGAACAAAAGAAATGTAGTATAAATGTAGGAGCCCTGCTCCTAAGAAATCAGATCCTGCTACAAGACGAACCTCTGCCTGAGGAGAAGGAACCGGGAAAGCTGTAGGAGGAGTACTGTCCATGACCTGGGGGATTGGCCTGCAGTGGTTGCCTTGCTGCTGAAGGAGAGGAGAAAGATTGCTGATAAACTTTACTTCAACTTGTGCTGTTTAAGGTCTCCAAGGGCTTGTGCTGAGCTTGCCCCCTGAACGAAGTCCCAGGACCAGTGGACTTCACTGCCTTTGAGAACCGCCGTTCTCCCCGTGAAGCTGAAGGCCGAGAGAAGTGTGCGCCTCCCAACCCGGCGCGTACTTTCGTAAGCCTGTGCCCCCTGCCCAGCCCAAGCACCGTGACTAAGGCCCCCGAGCCGTAGCTCGCAACGCAAAGGAAGGACTGTGTGACACCTGATTTGCCTCTCTGCATCGTGCCACTTTGCGTGCCCCCCTACCCTTGCTGAGGGTAGGCTGTGACTCCTAGAGTGGTTGGTTCGTGGCCCCCCACCGGAGCGTGTTACCGGCTTTGCCTCACGCTGAGAACAAAGGCGCCGTCCTTGAAGGTACGGCTCGAACGCCGCAACTAAGAGCCAGCACACCGTACGTCTGCATCGTCCCCCTGAGCACCGCGACTGAGGCCCCCTTCGAGCCGGAGCTCGCACCGCGATTGAAAGGACTTCACGACGTACACGCGCGCTGAGGATTTACTGCGCCGTCCCTGACGAACTTCTACAAAGACCAAGGTACTGTGCCCCCTTCACCCCGTAAGGTTCACGCGTCACCCGGAGTGTCTGCTGACGCTTGTGAGCCCCGCTCGCAGCCTCTTATACCGCACGAACCGGCCGACGCGCACGAAGTGCACAGACCTCCTGAACTAAGCTTTAACCAAGAACGCTTGAACTAAATAGTATTGTGGGCCCGTTTTACACGTTATTGGGTCTTGTGATAAGTTTGCTTACATAAAGAAGTATATTTTTGATAAATCAGTGTGGAGTCCATTTGTGGAGGGTATCATTGAAGTGTTGTATGTAGTCACAAATGCTTAACCATTACGCCTGAGATAACGCCTTGTCTGCTCGCGCCAAGCTACCTAGAGGGTGAGCAGGGGTTATTGATAGAGTGTAACCCCTTACCCTGACTGGAGGAAAGGTCCCCTGCTTGGTATAAGTACCTACCTGTGCCAACCAGGGAATCTGGATTCTAACAACACCTTTACAGCCTTTCTCAAAGAGAACGATCTTCAACAACACTGCCTTAATCCCACACACCATAAAGGCAAAATCCTTGACCTGATAATCTCCAGTTCCGCTAATTTACAGTCATTCAAAATCATTCCAGTCGACTAGTCTGACCACATGCAGATCCCATTGTCCCTCTCCGGTTCTTACACCAAAACTGTGAGGCAACCCAAAAAAAGAAAAAACGGATCAGGAGCACATCCAATCTTGCTACAGAAGCTATGGCCACCATGGCCCTTCCTTCCCTAATCTCGATTACACCCCACCTTGATATTAATGAAGCCATTGACAAATGCAACTCCTGCATGAAATCCCTTATCGACAAATTTGTACCCTGAAGTGCAAATTAACTAGACCCAGACCGTTCAATCCTTGGTTCTCAGAAGAACTTTACAAAGAAAGAAAGCTCATCAGAAAGTGTGAGAATTCATGGACATTAGCACCATCTCACCTGAGTATGAAAAAGCTTTACATTTATCGCGAAAAACAGTAAAAAGATCGAATCCTTAGAACTGAATCTTCTCACTTCAGAGCACTTGTGAATTCTGCAAAGAACAGACCAAAGCACCTGTTTGAGGATCTAGCACAAACTGCAAACCCCTGTACCACTTCAGCTCTTGAGCTATCAGTGGCCCATTGCAACAACTTTCTAGACTTCATTGACAGAAAAGTCAGAGACATCCATATCTCGCTACACACCAGTGAACCTCCAGAAACTGAGATTCTACTGTGCAAGGCGTTTTATTTGTGGTCCTCTCTATCCCCCATTTCCGAATGAAACCAACAGCGAACAATCTCCAAAGTTAAACCCTCAAACCACCTTCAGGACCTCATTCCAGGGTCTATCAGCAAATCTCCTGCCACACACCTACTCCCCCTATGGACTCACATGGTCAACTCCTCTCTTCATTAGGGCCTATTTCCAGAATTCTTAAAGTAGGTAAAGTCTCTACTCTCTTGAAAAAACAATCTTTTGACCCAGAGAACATAAACAACTATCGCCCAGTCTCAAGACTTCCATTTTTAGATAAAGTCACTTCACACATTCGAACAAACAACCTCCTAGACTTTCCCCAATCAGATTTCCACCTGGGCCACAGTACAGAAACTGCGTTCCTACATATAGTTGATGACTCTCTTAAAATTCTCTACTTTGGGAACTCCTGACTCTTGGTCCTCCTGGACTTGTCAGCTGCATTCAACACTGTCACCCATTTGGACCTCCTTCTCACTCTTGAACAATGCATGGGCTGGGGAGGGACAGTCCTCAACTGGTTCTCCTCTTACTTAACCAACCACTCCTAAATTGTGAAAATGAGCAATGAGTTCTCATGACCAGTCCATGTACATCAAGGAGTCCCTCAAGTCTCGATCCTCTTCCCAGCCCTCTTTAACCTGTATCTATAACCACTATGTGTGATTCTGAGAAACGCTGGGATTCTCTTCTACCTCTACGCTGATGACACTCAAATATACTTGAACATCTCTTCCCCTGAAGACCTTGCTCTTCTTTCAATCACACTCCTAAAGATTCAAAACTGGATGTCTAACCATCATCTAAAACTCAACCCAACTTAAACAGAATTTCCTTTGCTCTCACCTCCGAAAGCAAAAACCACAGTACAGGAATGGATGGCCACCTTTCCCATCCTGGATGACAAACCTGCAATTGTCCAGAGTGCTAGAACCCTTGGTATCATCCTTTATAATCATCTAAATCACCAGAGCTACATTACAGTCTTGACCAAAATAGCACAACACCAACTTAGGCAGCTGTGGGGCATCAGACAACTTATTCAGGAACAAGACCTCAAAACAGTGGTTCAGTCTCTCGTCCTCTACAGACTAGATTATGGAATTGCCCTTCTCTCATGCATTCCCCAAGTCCATCAATGCCCACTGAGAGCAACTATTTACGCAGCTGCATGCTTCGTGTTATGTCTCAAGAAATGTGACCACATTTTCCTGGCCCTGCTAACCCTCCATTGGCTTTCCATTGAAGCTTGGGCCCAGTTCAAAACTATCTGCATTACCCACAGAGCACTGCACACCTCTTCACCCTCCTATCTAAGTGAGAAACTGAAATTCTCTGGTGTAAATAGGGGTTTCAGAAATGCCCAACCCATGCTCCCGGAAACCCCACCTTCAGTTGAGAACGGTACATGAGCCAATCATTCTCTAGTAGTGCCACAAGAATCTGGAAATCCTTACCTCCCTCCCTTTGCCTAACAACCTGCATAGCCACCTTCAAAAAGGACCTCAAGCTCCTCCTATTTGACAGACACCTGGGTTAATCAACCTCAACGATACCGAAGTACTCTATCCAGGAGACAAACATTCATTGTGTGTCCCCAACATTTTATTCAATGCTTGAACCCTGTACATCCCTGTCCACCGGCTGCTTTTGTCCTGGTCACAGCTACCAATGAAATATGTCTGAATGTAATTATGGTAACTAACTTGCTGTAGCCCTGTATCATGTTACTGTTGTAAAGCGCTCTGATGCCTTTGGGCCATGTGTGCTCTATATAAAATTGCAAAAAAAAATACCCATTTGTCTCTTCTTCTGGCAGACCTTGAATACCCGGGCCAGCATAATTTGTGGTGTAAAGTTTACTGTATGTATGCACTTCAAAAATGCCAATCTGGATAAGTAAAGATAGTTGCAGGAATACATGGATTAATTTGATATCCGTACTATGGGGTTTACACCCAAGTGATGGACCCATGTCTAAATTAAATGAATAAGACTGTTAGAAGCATGGCCTTGAATGATCTGTCACCTACACGCACGAGATGTAAACAGAAAAGAGAGTAGATAGATGCATGAAAATGTATGCTAAATCTCCCAGATGAGTTAATTTTACATGGTGTTTACATTGACATGAGCTTCCACTTATGTTTAATCATGAAACTTATATTTCCACATTGATAGTATTTTTCATGTGAATTGATAGGGTTTAAAGTATTTTTGTGACTGTAAATGGAATGATTTTATATTCTAAGTACTTCCAAAGTGACTCGAGCAATAAGGATTCATTAAGATCTTATGAAAATGTGCCGGTCCTTCTGTTCTGAATGAGAATGTAAGACAACGGTTATTATAATAGCTTTGTATTGTGTTTTATTCTTGCAGATCAGCTATGGCGCCCTGGATTCTATCTTCAGTGATAGGGTCCAGTTTCCATCCCTGTACCGCACAGTTCCTGATGAACACTCCCAGGCAGAAGCCATTGTTGAAGTTCTGCAGCACTTTGGCTGGAACTGGGTTGGAATGATCGTATCTGAGGATGACAGCAGCCAGAGGGCGAGTGAAGACCTGAGAGTTCTTTTTAGCAGGAGAAGTATCTGCATTGAGTACACTTCAGTTATCACTCAACCCAACCTTGATGTGGACGTCAGGAAGGCCTTTGAAGACATCAATAGTCACTCAGCAAATGTCATAATCCTATACAGCACAATCCCCTATTTTCTAATGCTCGTGGGGAACGAAGAGTGGAAGAATGTGTCTGGTAAAATTTGGATTACTGGAGCCAGCACAACAATTCTCACCAACAAAGGTCTTATAAATCTGCTGCATCCACTGAATGGCTCCATAGTGCTGTCCGTTCGTAAAGGAGGGATTCCTGGGTTAAAAGAGTATCTCCAAAATGCCATACCCTCAAAACAGCCAGGCAATGTCTTCATTAAAAAAATCTGGTATTTTGAAATGGACTGCAGAGATGACAGCATTAATGAAGTGGTGCACAATGAATCTAGCTGCGTTCAAATTGAAAAACTTAAAAACTTAGAAATGTCACTTTATGATGTAGAT
This sequence comes from Triturus cristatus, assembly GCF_964204655.1. NCBI lineage: Eukaryota > Metazoa > Chordata > Amphibia > Caudata > Salamandridae > Triturus > Triturus cristatus. Next base: position 555,562,822 of record NC_140589.1, on the reverse strand, counting down.
AGTTTCAGACTCACCTACAGCATTTATGCTGCTGTGTACGCTGCAGCATATGCTTTGCATACAATGCTCAATGTTTCTGACCAAGGAAGGATCATGGAGGGATCAGGAATGAAACGTACAGTTCATCCATGGCAGGTAAATTATTTTCTTGAATTAATTAATGTTTTACTTTTTCTTTAGCAACATGTAACTGTAGTTTACTTACTTTACTACATTATATTTCTATTTTTAACTTTGGCTTGGTGCAAACAAATGAATAAAACGAATTCCTTTGCGCGCGCAGCATCGCATTTTGCGATGCAGCGCGCGCAACGAAATTTGTTTTATTAATTTAAATGAGTACTTACCTCCGTTCATCCATATTCCGGAGTTTACATTTCCCCACCCTGCCCCTCCCCCGCCCCGCCTCACTGCCCACCAAACTCCCTCCACGGGCCGCTCCTGTTTCCACATGGTCTGCAGCATCTGGAAACATTCCCGATAGGGATTCTAACACTGACAGCACTGCAGTCCAACTTCAGTCCAACTGCTGATCAGATTATGATGAGACGAATGTACTAGCCGTCAGAAGCTGCGGTCACACCACGGAGATCGATGGCCGTGCTACTGCTACTGCCAAACATCTCAACTTTGTTTATAGGAAGCAGCAAAAAAAAAAGACACAGCTGATGGTCATTTCTCAGGTGGACATGCCTACATTTCAGTGCATAATAGACACCCCATCCCTGACCAGGATCCTTTACCACTATACTACAGTGCATTCCCACACTCTACTTCCTTTGAGAGAGAGAAAGAGAGAGAGAGAGAGAGAGAGAGAGAGAGAGAAGGCAGCCATCACTACTCCACATCACCCCACACATATATTCCACACTCATTTGTTCACACACAGTTTCTTTCTCTTCTCGTCAATATCCATTTTGCATCACCCTCACCAGCACACTCACATTTCACCTGGCCACCAATAGACCTCACAGTCTGGAAGGAGAAGGTGCGTGCCATCCTGCACAATGAGGGCTTGACTACAATACTGGGGGGGACTGGATACTGGTAAGTAATACTTCACCAACTTGCACAAAATATCAATGTACAATTTGCACATAACTCATCTTTGCTATCGCCCACCACATCCATTTGTCATGTATACATTAGCTAAAGTATCAGATTGTCAAGATCCCCCAACCAACTGCTGTTGGCAATGCCTAACTGCTGAATTTACGTACTGCACCACTTGTAAAAAGCAACACTGCAGTCCCCAGGGTGAGCTCAACACCTTGAGAAGTTTTGATGAGCCATAAAACACGACAGTCAGCGCTCCATGTCCCCATGTAGCGTTCCACCGCCCCCTCCTGTAAAAGCTGACACTGAAAAACAGGTTTTGCTAATTTTCAATAACTTGAAAACAGTGCGTAATATTTAAATTACCAAACAGCATCAGAAGATGTGCTTCTGGACTCTCTTGTAAGCATACGATCGTCATGAACCCTGGATGTAAATGTTAAGCAGCAGGACCTGCCTAGTACAGCTGGGTTTGCTTTACAATTCCCCTTTTAGAGCTGGCCTAGAGACATCATTAGCTGGCTTGACAGCCTGATGTATTCAAAATGCCATAAAAAACTATATGTCAATAAAAAGAGGAGATTTAAGTCATCCTTGTTCATCCATTGGTCTGTTATATTGTCATCCACATTTTGTTTCTGCCACTACAGCATACAACATTGGGCAATGGGGCAGCCCTCTAGGAGGTGGCTGCCTTGAACTATGAGTGATGGCATTTTTCTTGATCACATATGCACATATACCTAAAGTTCCAGGACTAGTGGGCAAATGTTTCCTTTCAACTCTTTTCTATTTACCAATTTTTTGACTTTGCCTATATTTGTATTTCTCGAGGACCTGAGGCTGCTTGTGCGGTGCCCTAATTTACTAATTTGTTTGGCTTTGTCACTGTTTTTTGTGAGGCCGCAAGTGTTTCTCACACTCATTGCTTCTTGGCCACTCGCCTGTTTCTTGTACTACACTGCATCCCATGTTGGCAGGCAGTAGTAGTTGAAAGGTATTGCCATAGTTTATCATTATTCAATTGCTCTGCCATGGCTGCTAGTTTTAGAAGCAACGTGCCGGCCAACGGCACAACGAAGATATAGTTTCATTTTAACTCCGCATCGGGCACATTCCTGATGATCCATTGTAGTTACATATTTTGAAGGGGATCTTGGGACCCCTGAACAATTGCAATTCAAGTAGTGAGTATGGAAAGAAATCATGAATTTTACTGCTCACATTTCTGAATTTTGGGGTATTGGGTAACTATTCCAGTTCAAGCATTTTTGTTTTTCACAAGAGATCTATTTTGCTACATTTGCCAACATAATCACTGGTATTTTGTCCATTGGCAAGAGGTGAGGAAATGTTCCTTAGTTGCTGCCAATGTACTATTTCACACAAACTGTAGGCTTAATTTGCTTGTACTTGTCTTACAGAATATAGCACATAATATCTGCCCTGATGAAAACCCTTCTATTAAAATAATTATTTATACGGATGGAAACATTGACGCATTGAGTATATATGCTATGCTGTGTCCAACCATTTATGGTCTTTATGTGTGTAGGAAATGAAAATTGTAAAAAAGTTTGGATTCTCCATTGACAATAATTTGATACCGCCAAGCATTGAAATGTATATATATTGAGTTGTTCATCTAATTTTCACTACTTTTAAAACTCACAAGCACTGCGCCTACATACATTTTTTACAAATGATGTGAAATACCTGTCTATATATATTTAATTGGTATATATGTGTTAATTACATACTAAAATAACTGGATGTTCTTTGATGATTGATTCTTGTGTTATGACACATTTTCAGCCTCTTCCAAGGAAAGTAACTTGTTTTGAAACTGGTTCAAAAGATCAATTGTTACTTATAAAGTATAACTGATCCAGGTTCTGAGGCATACCATGTGACCCCATTATTTATTACAGGTATTGATAATGACAACACCTTATATTATGTTATTTTCTTGCTTAGGTACGGGTTATTGTGATTATAAGTTCCAGGGCCCACTAGGGGAATATCATGATATGAGGGTGTCACTAAAGCTATTTACATCTGCCTGATATACATATTTGTTACTTAATCCATAGTATTTAGTAATTTGTGTGCATTAAAAATACTTTCCCTTTTTAAACAAAAAAGCACTGATGCGACAATAATTTGTTGATTGATGACGCTTACCAGCCATCCAAGGTTACTGGACAATACCACCTCCCCTGAGTAGGCCTTGGATTGCTCTTCTTTTCCATCCTCATATAGTGAAATGCTACAGTTGGGTACTTGGTTCCCAGTAAGAAGACAATTTTGTATTGTTGGATCGTGGTTTATTAGTAGGTGCAGGTAGGTACCTGCAGCTAATTATAACACCACAATCACAAATAAGGTCTAGTCAAGCCTCAATAAAAGATTCCTTACTCAACCCTAGGTACCTTGATGTAGGTTGCAGATGAGTAAAGTATTTAATATCACCAAAACAGTAAATAGGTAAGAAACAACACACAATAAAAATCTGGCACCAAAAATAGGAAATATTTTTATTGTTAAAATGACACCAAAATGACAAAAATCCAATGCAGGACAACAGATATATGAATGCTTAAAGATTGAATGTAAAAATGTGCTTTATGGTGCTTAAAAGCATAAAGAGCCAACCGGTGACATCTGGTTACGCTTGACGATAGGATTTAGTTTAACGGCTAGGGCGGCCAATCTCTACTCTGGGGAACCGGGTTCGAGTCTCGGCAATGACGCTCAACATCCTGTGATTCTGGGCAAATCACTTAATCTCCCCCTGCCTAAAAAAATGAACATGTCCTTGTGTAATGCAACTGGTGCTCATGTAATGCGCTCTGATACCTGATACCTTTAGGTCAAGTCTACGCTATACAAAACTACGGGAAAAAAGTCAACTTTCAGCCCGACCACGATGTAGCGCGGGACGGATATGATGTGTGATTAGGGCCGATCAAAATTTTACCTTTGCACTTAGGGGCTGTTCACGATGCCCCTCAGACCGGGTGTCTGACTACTGTGAAGGAAAGCTTTCCACATGGTCTGCAGCGTCTGGAAACATTTCCGATAGGGATTCTAACGCTGACAGCACTGCGGTCCAACTGCAGTCCAACTGCTGATTAGATTATGATGAGACTAATGCACTTGCCGTGAGAATCTGCGGTCGCACCATGGAGATCGATGGCCGCGCTACTGCTACTGCCAAACATCTCAACTTTGTTCATAGAAAGTAGCAAAACAAATGACACAGATGATGTTCATTTTTCAGGAGGACACGCCTACATTTCAAAGTATAATAGACACCCCATCCCTGACACGGATCCTTTACCACTATACTGCAGTGCATCCCCACACTCTACTTCCTTGGAGAGAGAGAAAGAAAGAGAGAGAGAGAGAGAGAGAGAGAGAAGGCAGCCATCACTACTCCACTTCACCCCACACATATACTCCACACTCATTTGTTAACACACTGTTTCTTTCTCTTCTCGTCAATATCCATTTTGTATCACCATCACCAGCACACTCACAGTTCACCTGCCACCATTAGACCTCACAGTCTGGAAGGAGAAGGTGCGTTCCATCCTGCACAAAGAGGGCTTGACTAGAATACTGGGGGGACTGGATACTGGTAAGTACTACTTCACCAACTGGCACAAAATATCAGTGTACAGTTTGCACTTAACTCATCTTTGCTATCGCCCACCACATCAAATTGTCATCCTCCATCACATCCCACCCGTGGGAATGTTATCTGAAAGGGTTTTCCCATCAAATTATCATCACAGGGCCCATATATTGTGCAAATGTACAACAGTATGCGCCAACGCAAAAGCATTTTGCCGACCAATCTGTTACACAATGCAGTTTTGCCAGAGTTTTCAAATTGTGACTGACAAGATTATAACTACCACCAGGGCCTATTGCCTGAGCACCTAACAACATGTACTCCTCTCCTTTACCCATAGCTACTTGGCAGCCATGTCCCTACTCAGCTTCACCTCACAAGTAGGTAGCCAATCCTCAAGTGTGGGCTGGGAGAGGGAGTCAGTACTGCAATTACTATCAGGCCGTGTTTTCTGAGCACCTAACAAGATGTACTCCTCTCATTTCCCCATAGCCACTTGGAAGCCAATCCAAAACTGATCTCCATGTCCAATTGCCTCCACACATTACAGACAAAGCTCTGCCCAGTCACATGTCCTCCTATTCAGTCTGAAATGCACCAGGTCCTCAACAATTGAAAGAATAACAACAGGACATACAGTCAATGAAGTGTGTATCAGAAATGTCACCAATGTGTGAAGGTACACAATCTACATGGCGGGTGAACCATTGGCAACGCACATCACACATAATAACCAATACAAAATTTACAACACATACGTCAACAGGCAATTATTGGGTACACTTAGGAGTTTGATCTTAACAATGCCCATATGACATCTACAATGGTCTTTCATTAAGTTATTAGGGGATTCCATGTCCATCCCTATTGTCAACAGGAAGTGGAGCACTTCACCTAATGATAATGCCACACACACTTCATGTAATGGAAGTTAAACATATTTAATCTGTCAAACACAATAGCTGTAGTCCATATTGTCTACCTCCAGCCCTTTTGTCATCTACATGCCTCTACTAATTGTGTAACAAAGGATGTGGAATGTACATACTAGACTTACACCTATGATGGATAATGTACATCTGCTGAGACACAAGATGATGACCAGATTCCAGCTCTACCCCAGGGTCAAGACTCCAGTGATGCTGAAGCTCCTGCAGAGACAGATGTGGAGGACCCAACTGGCCCTTCTGGACAGCCTGGGCAGACAGAACCAGTGAGTCTCACTGTGTCGTCGACCACACTTCCCATCTCAGCAACAATACCTCAGCTGACCACTGCCCCAACAACCTGTGGACCTAGCTCCAGCACCAACATCAGCTACACTCCAATCCCAGCTCTGTAAGTGAGCATGAACACCACTCTCACTGAGGATGGAGGGGACAGTGGGAGGGTGCAGCCTGAGCCAAGGCCACAAGGCTGTGGGGTCAGGGGTGGTGGGAGGGTCACTCTGGAACAGCAAAGTGAGGCCACTGCTCCCACTGAAGCCCAGGCCAACATTGCCTGCGTCATTGGGGCACATGAGGGCAACCAAGGACCATGGGCCAGGTACTCGAGGAACTCTGATAAATGAAACAGCTGGTTCGGTTGATAGACCAGCGTTTAGATACCCATAGTGACTTAATGGCCGAAACCTTGCCCAAATAAGCTTTGATTGATTGACAATATGGGGTAGCTCATTGGGGTGTTGAAGGACATCCACATCATCCTCTGCAGGGCTTTTCCCCTACATCTACTCATTCCTGTGGCCAACCTACATCTGGGTAATCAACATCAGAGGCTGCCACAGGAATGGAGGCCCCATCAGAGGATGAGTTCTCAGACACCTCAGAGTCTGCAGCAGTGTATACCCCCTGCAAACGTAAGCCAGGACATCTAAAAAAATGCAGGACATTTGGGTGGCAAAGCACCAACCCAACCCAGGAAGAAAAGTTGCTCCTGGTGTCTCCTTTGAGTGCAACATATTGATTTTGTTGACTATTCCCGTCCGCATTTCAGCTCTGATGGAAAACGTTTGTAGGACTTTGGACTTCAGACAATGTGGCTACAACTAAAATGATTTGATCCACCATCACTCACAACTTTACCCCTGTGTTTTCACCATTGCAGTGCCAATGTACGGTAAATAATTCACAAAACGTACTTCAATAAATGTACTTTTCACACATCGAGTTGCTCTTGTTGGATCATTCACTTCTGTCAAACAATGAAGTCAACACCTTGTGTATCACCAAATGTGATTTGAGCCAAATGTTGTATGCATGGACTTGTCAAATTTGTGAAATGTCCACATGAGTATACCAAACATGTCATCCAACACACACATAGAAGTGTCCAGTCTAAACACATCTTTATTACAGTGCTTAAACCTTAGGTGGTCATTATGTTGTCCACAGAGTAAATTGACACATCTGTGAAATGATCATTGTCAGTAACCAAAATTGTCATGGCCAGACCTCAAAAGCAGGTTAGGAGAGAATACACCAAATAATGCCAACATCCCTACTGTGTCAGGGAATCAGCTACCGCGAAATTGACTAACCCATAATAAGAATCCCACTTCATAAATAACTATGTACCACAACAGGGGATCAACACATTAACTGAGCATGGGTACAGTCCAAACAAGTGTAGCAGCATCTGATGGAATGTCACAAACATTTGCCAGTGGTGTCCAACAAGTTCTGTGGCATACAATGATGACACCTACATCCAGCTCATAAACAGTGAGTACATGGCCAATGGGAAGATAGACAAATATGTTTTGGATATAAAACCACACAACACGACAGGGCAGAAATCCTATGGTGTAATAGCAACTTATCATCCTAAGGCTGTGCAAGCTGCCTTGCTACCAGTGTTGTACACCAAATGTCTGTGCCAGACATTCCCAGGTAAATCCCATGTCCAATTTGTACTGCATAAGTGCCTCTCACACCTGCTGATGTCACTACCCTGGAATGTTCAAATGACGATGAAAGGGCGAAGCTACCTACAACAGGCAAAAATGTCAGATAACAGGTAGGTAAATCACACAAAGGACAACAATCTCACTCTACATCTGCAGTACATGGTACATTGAGAAAATAAAACTACACAAATCAGCATCGTGTGCATTTGTGAAGTGCTCCTCCACTGACAGACCAGCACAGAGTCACCCACAACTGTATACACCAGTCCAACATCAACTACTCTCCCACAGCTGCACAACCATAGTAACTGTCACAGTCATGACATCTGACAGCATACTTACACTCAAGGAAAGAAGTTGTTGATGAGCTGTCAAGGCATGTCAACTCCTTCCTGTTTGCCACTATGATCATCACTGCTCATTTCAAGATCTGCTTCCAGGGGGTCCAGTTGGTCTCTGTCATCTACGATCAGAGGGATGTTCCTGCGTAATGCAAGGTTGTGGGGCATACAGCAGGCAACTGTGATCTTACACATCTTCCAGGGTCAGTAGAGGAGGGCTCCTCCAGACTTGTCCAGACATCGGAATATGGCCTTCAGGTGCCAAAAAACCCACTTCACTGGGTGCTGTGTTCTACCATAGGCCTCATTGAAATGAACTTCTCTTGGCGTTGTTGGAATCCTTAGTGGGGCCAACAACCATGGTTGGTGGGATATGTTGAGTCACCTAGATTGGAGACACACAGAGGTGCATTTAGGACATGTACTGAAGATGCCATAATACATCACACACACAAAGATTGGACACATCTCACTCACCAACAAGCCAGGCCATCTCCGGTTGCAGTCATAAGATCAACTGTAGTATGGTGCTGTTTTGCATTACGTAGTAGTCATGGCCCGATCCTGGGAATTTGGCACAGACATGTGAAACGTACAAATCCACTAGACATGCCACTTCCACATTGATGGAATTGAAGTTCTTCCTGTTCCTATACACTTTTCATGGGCTTGCGGTGGGAATAGGCCTACCGCAAGCCAATGAAAAGTGTATAGGAACAGGCAGAACTTCCATGTGTTTCATCAATGCTGACAGCACATCTTGTAGCACCATATTAAACATCAGTTGGGACATTCCACAAGATATACCCACCATGTACTGAAATTAACCAGTAACCAAGAAGTCCAGTGTGCCCATCAAGTTGACTGTTGGTGTCAGAGTTGTGGGATAGGTCCAACGAGGATGTAAATGAGGCTCCAACTGAACACATAGATCCTCTTTAGTCTGCCTATTGAGACAAAACTTCCTCATTACATCTCTGTCTTCCATTGTCATTTTGTCTTGAAAAGGCCGGAATACTGGAGCACTCCGTCTTCTCCCTCTGCCAGGGTTCCTATATGTGGAATGGAAACAATTATTGATGGTGGTCACAGAGTCCACACTCACACAGACCAAGATACAGCCAACAGTCATGTGACTTAATAGTGGTACTTTGTGAGCAGCAAGCAGCATGTATGCATGACAGTGAACATACATACAAAGTTCTAGTATGAGGAAAGTGGGAGAGACGTCTGCTATTGTGAGGATTACCATATAGCCACAGTGAGCACTGTTGTGTGGCAGCCTGGCACAGCTGGCACACAGCATTAGGCATTCCATACACAGACCAGATTTATATGTGGGACATACTGATGGATAGGATGTACTGCCATTATCACAATTCCACCTATCTGCCCAAATCTGGACAACACATGAGTCTGTAAGAGCACAGGGAACATCATATTTACTCACCTCATTTGCAGGGTACCATCATTTTATGGAGTCTGCATTGCACACAATACCACCTTCACCTCTGGGGTACTTAGCTCCACAGTAATCGTGTGCTGAGGCACACTCGCGTACAACACTGACGTGTGATCAGTGGAATAGGACTGGGAATATTGTCATACATAAGGTGACATGTATTAATTGAAATGTTGTTTGGGAGACTCACTGTCAGGTATACATTGAATGTGGTAAAGAGGACTGTCATGGTGGAGGCCTTATCTGACCAATATGACTTACAAAATCTCCGACCGATGGTAGTTCTAAACCACTTGGCAGGCGGGTACATCTGCGGCAGTCACAGCCATTGGCTATCTTTGTAAAATGAGGTCGCTGTAGTTAAAGTGATGTGTCCACCGACACAGGTGGACGCTTTTGTGGATATCAGACATCACCAATTGAACAGCCTTCTTCGGGGACCGCCAGATGATTTGAACCATGCGTTATGCGTGGTCAGCCCCACCGGTCACAGCCAGAGGCTGCAGTTAAAAAATGTGAACGCCACTGACCAATGTTTGTGGTTGTGAGCACTGATGTCCACCAATGCGGCCTATGTATACCGTGCGTTATTGGAAAGTTTTCTTTTGCCACCAGACACTGCTTATTGCTTCCCCTTTCCATCACCTGCTGCTGTTTGTGATCTCTGAAAACAGTTATGACACAGGTTGTAGGGGAGAGGGCCCACCTCTTTACTTCAGAGAAGCTGGAAACCTTGGGGGACAAGGTCCTTTCCCTCTATGGCAGGCTCTATGGCTTACCAGAGGCACCGGTAATTGTCTTGAATGCTCTTTGCACTCTGCTTGACTGCTTACCTTCTGTACTCATTGGCAACATTGTGTCTCTGAGTGTAAGCATTATACTAGTTGCATAGATTACATGGCCCATGCATGGGGCACACATGTGAAGGCCTATGGGCTCCAGGACATTGTGGAGAGGATGCCCCCACTGGAATGTGTGAAGTAGGTTAATTCCATATCTGTCACTGGTATAGCTTGATGCATAACTATAGCTAATGGTGGCTACATTGACTTGGATACACACATCATAGCATATGTGCATTGGTATGTACAGGCATCTCACCATACAGCAGGTCTGTATGCTGTAATAAGCAATCTAGTATGATGTTTGCCAAATATTCAGTTCCACTGTACACTCAGCCCATATTAGACTTGTTCACAGGAATATATAAACAACTCAAAACCAAAGGGGATGATGGACGGAGTGTTGAACAATGCAAGCACTCACCCCCAGTCAACTGATCTGGGTTTAATCCATCATCATTCTTTAGCTCACTCCGCCACCCCAGTTCAGACATGGCCATATGCAAATCGGTCTGACCCTGTGCCTCATGGGAACAGTCCTACCCGAACTGCCAAGCCATGTCTTCCATGGACCGGAAACAAGCATCCTGGGACCGTTTTCTGGCTAATCAGCCGTCATCAGCCAGGCTAGCTTGAATCCAGTGGCAAAGTGAGCAAGGGACCCACGTCTGGGCATACCCTGCCAACTTAGGGCGAACAAAGCAAAACCAAAAAGGATGATGGACGGAGTGTTGAACAATGCAAGCACTCAACCCCAGTCAACTGATCTGAGTTTAATCCATCATCATTCTTTAGCTCACTCCGCCACCCCAGTTCAGACATGGCCATATGCAAATCAGTCTGACCCTGTGCCTCATGGGAACAGTCCAGCCTTAACTGCCAAGCCATGTCTTACCTGGACCAGAAACAAGCATCCTGGGACCGGTTTCTGGCTAATCATCCGTCATCAGCCAGGCTAGCTTGAATCCAGTGGCAAAGTGAGCAAGGGACCCATGTCTGGGCATACCCTGCCAATTTAGGGCGAACAAAGCAAAACCAAAGGGGATGATGGACGGAGTATTAAACAATGCAAGCACACACCCCCACTCAACTGATCTGGGTTTAATCCATTATCATTCTTTAGCTCACTCCGCCACCCCAGTTCAGACATGGCCATATGCAAATCAGTCTACCCTGTGCCTCATGGGAACAGTCCAGCCTGAACTGCCAAGCCATGTCTTCCCTGGACCAGAAACAAGCATCCTGGGACCGGTTTCTGGCTAATCATCTGTCATCAGCCAGGCTAGCTTGAATCCAGTGGCAAAGTGAGCAAGGGACCTATGTCTGGGCATACCCTGCCAATATAGGGCGAACAAAGCAAAACCAAAGGGGATGATGGATGGAGTGTTGAACAATGCAAGCACTCACCCCAAGTCAACTGATCTGGCTTTAATCTATCATCATTCTTTAGCTCACTCCGCCACCCCAGTTCAGACATGGCCATATGCAAATCAGCCTGACCCTGTGTCTCATGGGAACACTCCAGCCCAAACTGGTTTTGCTTTGATATATACACAACTCACACACACCTTCAGAGTGCAACTTATCTGTATGTGCACATATGGAATGGGCAGAGGCTCAAGTATTGGTTAGGAGTGGTAGAATTGGGAGGTACACTTGGGATAGTCAGCCTCAGCCTACTGGGAATAAGGCCTGACTGTGTTAGGAAAAGTGCTTAAATAGTCATGTTCCTGTTGTCCAGCTGATACTTTGATGATCCCAGACACAGTATTAAGTAACCCTACCTACCTTATTAGCTGTTAATTGGCTAAAATGAGGGATGGTGGGAGGAAGGTAAATGCCCATACCTGATACTTTTTTAAATTGACCAACAGTGCCAAAGTGTGTCTGTCACTAATGACTGTCTCTCGACTCAGACAGGTCTGTTGACAGGTAATTTTTGTAAAGCTTTCACTATACCTCCTGATTGCACATCTGAGACATGTACAGTGAGGCTACAGGTACACTATTGGTGGGAGATAGAGTTGTGGAACACATGTTTTCCTAACGTTTGTCCAATCACAATCTACTAACAAATGCAGAGTTAGTGTCATCCATGTTAAAATGCCACTTGTGCCTAAAGGGGTGTCCTGTTACACCAGTACAAACAAGACAAAGTTTAGTAACACTCATTAAGTAGTTCATTTGAGTGGTTCACATTTCCACCCCCCCTCCCCAATATGATGAAGTCCTAAGTGTCATATGTACCAGCCCTTACCTTTTGATCTTAGTCCTTGCATGTTGTGTGAACTATGTTACTCTCCCCTATGTACCATGTGCATCAATGCATTGGGACTGGCAGTAAATGTGTCTGGGCAGTCATGCACAGGTCCTGTACCCCTCAGAATTCCAAAACGGTGTACTGTGTGTCATGATCCCTCACATAAAATTCTATTCACTATTGCCTTGATCAATGTGATGTTAGTGGGCTGCCTCAATCTGTGCATGTCATGACCAGTGTTAGGGTTTACCATCGCATGGCCAGAAGTGGGCCTTTCCATGCATTTATATGGCTTAGCATGTGACATGGACATACATGGAGGTATATGTGTGCTAGTTGGCAAGTCATGTTATAGCTACCATAAAGAGGTCCAAAAATGTGCTGTTACAAAACCATTTCTACATCTCTTGCCCATCAAAAGAAGATCATCTGGAAAGCCCTCGCTCAGAAGGTGCAGACCCTGAGGTCTCAAACTGGTGTCCTGCCCACTGCTGCAAGAGTTGGGAACATCTCCAGGGCTGGGTGTGCAAGATTGCGGAGTTCAAGCTGTGGCTAGTCTCCAAGAATCGTAGGGGCGTGCGCCTGAGTATGGCCCCGCTGATAGACCTCAAACTGACAGTGGCCCACCCAAACCTTCATGGGCAGTTGAGAGCCCAACAGCAGCAAGTTGGATTGAGTATTGGCCTGATTGTGACATTGTGCATGAGGAACTATCTTTTGTTACCGGCAGCTTTCTCCCTGCAAACTTGGAGCTGATTCACGTCCAACACAACAGGACCATTGTTGCATGTGTAGGCATGGTAGTTGGTGCATTGTGTTCACCACTGACTATAGGTCATATTGCCAGGAACTCAGCAGGGGCCAATAACACCTGTCTTACCACTGTGGCCGATCCACATGGCAGCGTAATGTGTCTACTTATCCTACATTGCAGCATGATGTAATGTGTGTAAGTGGTCTAAAACAGGTCACTTGCCAGCCTTGTGTCTGCATTGTAGCTGCCTCACTGCTGTGTCTCATGTGATGGTATACCACATACTTGTGCCATGGTATTCAATGTACTCTGGGTGCAGTGACTGTTTACCACATACCCCTGGTATCTGGTAGTGTGGAGTAGTAAGAATTGGCTAACATCACTTATACATAAACAAAGGGATCCACCCACGGGTATAAGGGATCTCCCGATTACACAATATGTATCCCACGGTCGTGGAGAATACACATCAGTTGTTTAAATACCCCTCACACACCAAAAGGGCCCTTGGTGTCATGCTTCATCATAGGGGTCTTCCTGCCCCTCTACGGGACAGGGCGTGCTACGACCTACGTTTGCGTGGGAGCACTGTTATTAATGAGACAGCTATGTGTGATGCGGGGGTGTGAGAGGAAGGGTCAGGAGTGAATAAGGAGTGAGTTAAAAAATACCTGGCTCTCTGGTCTCGGAAAATTTATTCTGCCGTTCGAGCTGGTATTAGTAAAAGGTGGGGGGAGGAGGGTGTATGCCTCAATGAGCTATGCCTCCTAGTGGTGTCGACATGTTTCGAAGCTTCCCCGTGCTTCTTCGTCAGGACCTCAAGGATCCCTTCCTGCCACTCACTGTGATGTGTGAAAACAAAATTGTGAGAGAATAAATGAAAAAAGGAAGTAAATAGCCTCCAAGAAGTCGTAATGCCTTAATAGGTCTTACATAATCTTATTAACCTAGAGGGAACAAACATAAGAGGGAGATAAAGGAACATTAATCACCTAGGAAGGAATTCAATCCATCGTGTGAGTACGGTGATCTGTAAAAAAGGTGAAGAGTACTGGTCTCTTAACGCTATCCGTAACGTTATCACGTGATCTGTGATGAAGGCACTGTGTGACAAATGAACATACAACATTGGTACCCAAGCGAAAAACCCAACGCTGTTCTTTTTCAAGAAGGCCATGTTCGCTGCCCATTTGTTCAACCACTGTCCATTGTAGATCATCAACGCCATGTCCATTGGAGATATAGTGGTTGGACATTTTGGTAGTACTTCTCCCACATCTAACATTGCTACGGTGTTCGCCAATGCGTATCTTGATCGGTCTCGTGGTCATGCCCACATATTCAAGACCACACGGGCAGGTGATTAAATAGACAACGTTTTTGCTGTTGCAATTGGTGAAGCTCCTCTGGTCCCATTTCTCGCCGTTACGGAATTGAATATGTTTGCTTCTTTTCGTGAGTGGACAGGTGCTGCACGCCCACCACTCGGTCCACGAGCTCATGAGGTTACTTATCTCCTTTTAGCAAGTATGTTCATACTTTGGAGATTTCTTTACTGGCATGGATATACACTGGATTAGTGCGGGATTTCAGTCCCATTCTGAATAGAGTGTGTGCTTTTTGTTTTATGTTTGTTATGTCCAATGTTGTATGTTCATTTGTCACACAGTGCCTTCATCACAGATCACGTGATAACGTTACGGATAGCGTTAAGAGACCAGTACTCTTCACCTTTTTTACAGATCACCGTACTCACACGATGGATTGAATTCCTTCCTACGTGATTAATGTTCCTTTATCTCCCTCTTATGTTTGTTCCCTCTAGGTTAATAAGATTATGTAAGACCTATTAAGGCATTACGACTTCTTGGAGGCTATTTACTTCCTTTTTTCATTTATTCTCTCACAATTTTGTTTTCACACATCACAGTGAGTGGCAGGAAGGGATCCTTGAGGTCCTGATGAAGAAGCACGGGGAAGCTTCGAAACATGTCGACACCACTAGGAGGCATAGCTCATTGAGGCATACACCCTCCTCCCCCCACCTTTTACTAATACCAGCTCGAACGGCAGAATACATTTTCCAAGACCAGAGAGCCAGGTATTTTTTAACTCACTCCTTATTCACTCCTGACCCTTTCTCTCACACCCCCGCATCACACATAGCTGTCTCATTAACAACAGTGCTCCCACGCAAACGTAGGTCGTAGCACGCCCTGTCCCGTAGAGGGGCAGGAAGACCCCTATGATGAAGCATGACACCAAGGGCCCTTTTGGTGTGTGAGGGGTATTTAAACAACTGATGTGTATTCTCCACGACCGTGGGATACATATTGTGTAATCGGGAGATCCCTTATACCCGTGGGTGGATCCCTTTGTTTATGTATAATTGACTGGGAGGAAGTATCCACCTTCACCACTCGCTGAGTGGTACCTCTCTACTCCCTTCTTTGTTTTCCTTTCTAACATCACTTATGCCAACTTGTTTGATGGCTACATGCAGCCATGTGTACCTTTACGTGTTGTACTGTAATAAGTACCCCGGGGCATACATGAACTGAGGGTATAGGCGGGTCACTATCTGTCTGTATCAGACATTTCTGTTTGCCAACGTGTACATGACTATATAATTGAGTGATTAGCATACAGAGTCTGTGAAAGCTAAAATTGTTTTATGTTAGGGTATGAGTAGATGAGTTGCACATACCCGATGACATTGATGGTTGACATCTTGCAGTTAAATGTGTTGATGAAATGACGGGATGTTAAAGTCGTCTCAGCCATTGCTTTTAAGGCTGCCAATGAGAAGGATCTTTGTAGTATGCTGGGATGGGGGATGTGCATCAGTCTATGGATGGTGACATGCATCTGGGAGTGATATGCTGACATGGTGGTGTGACTTGAGTGTCAGAAGTCATTGCTATTTGGCTACATGTGTCACAAATACATGGAATGTACTGTGAGTCCACTGCATGTGTGGAGGCCAATATGACATCTTCATAGACAGCCTCATTACAATATCTCATGTACTTTCAGTTTTCCAATGGCATTAACAATTTGAATGTGGGAAGGTCTGCTCACAAGAAAGGAACTTTAATGTGGATGTACCTGTGCAGAGTCAGGTACACTGGTCATTTATGCTGCTATCTCACGCAACTTTGTGTCCATATGTCTCCATACTACTGTTCTGTACTACTTGTTACATGTAGCTATCCTATTCATGTGCATCTATCAACAGCATCATCTGGCAGCGGACATCAGTGAGACAGTTACTTGGAACTGTTAGCGGTGTGGAATGGGTACTTCCATGTCAATTGTTAGTTCAAAACTTGATGTCTCTGATCCCTAGTAGTTGCCCTGCAGTACTACCTATAGTAGGTTTGAGACTCCTGACCATTTGCTTATTGCAGTGGTATATTCATGTCCGCCACCCCCTTCCATCTCTATCCTCCCTGCTGCTCCCCAAACTGCTGTCCGGGCAGGCTTCTCTAAGCAGAGGACGGTCTCCTTCATACCAGACACTACAGTCCCTGCCCCTATCTCCACAGCTGCCCTGAGTTTGGAGGCAATACATTTCTTGAGGCAGATCTATGTGGGTCGAACTGCCGTGCTGAATGCCCTCCAGGAACATGGCAACAAGTTGTTCCAGGCTGTTGCAAACCTGGAGGTACTTCACTTTGGCATGGCAGACCTACAGAGATCTGTTCAGGCTCTTTCATCCACACTCATGGCAGCCTTCCAAGTCTTCAAACCTCCCATTACACCTCCTGTCCCTTCTCCATCCATCATACCTAGCCCAAAACCTGTCCAACACACATGCACACCTGAGCATGCATCAATATCATGATCCACAAGCAGCATACTCCAACACAAAGATAAGAGGCCTAAACTCAGCACACACACAGACCAGCCACTCACCCCCTCACAACACCATCCACAGACATCCAGACAGACACCAAACACCCAGAGCATTTCACATCCACTCCTAAAGTCATGCAACAACACACTACAGACACAACACCACCAATACAGACAACTGACATTACAGAGCTAGACACAACACATACGGCACCATCCTCTGCCACAACTGACAACACACACACAGGCACTACACCCACAACAGCAGACACATTACACAAGTCCAAGGCCAAGAAACATTCAACATCAAAACACACATCACACTCAGACATGCCCACACAGCATACGTAATCATGACTCACACCTCATATCCATCTACCTCCAACACCCAACCCCTCACCTCACCTTCTCACAAATCTCCCAGGACCCTTAACATGATTACCCTTGACCTCTTCCCACCCACAGCTGCCCCCCTTCCCAAGCTCCAAAGGATCTGGGTTCCTACCACTACCCTACCCTACCACTTCTGTTACTACACTGACAAAACCTGCACCCCTACTACTGGAGTCCCTACCCCACAAGGAAATAAGATGAGGTGAGCCACCTACCCTGATCCCAACCCACCCCCTCTTACAATGCAAAGGGCCCCATCCAAACCCCACTCCAGGCCTTCCACACTGAAGACCAAAAGATCAAAACTACCCCCCCTCCTTGATACCACCCAGTACCCTTAGTGGTACAAAATCCCACGTATGGTCCAACCCGGCCTTCCCAATCCCAAGCCCAGCCCTCCTGTAGCCCAAACCAGCCCTACCAATCCTGAGCCCTGCCCTCCCACAGCCCAAACCAGCCTTCCCAATCCAGAATCCAGTACTCCCACTGCCCAAACCAGCCCTCCCAATCCTGAGCCCAGTCTTCCCAAGGAGTTATCCAGTACGTCAACCCAAACCCCATTCCACTCATTTTTTGCCCCAGAGGTGCCTAGACTGCCCATTGGATGGCCCTATCCGGGGGAGGTTTCCCTGGCAGTGATCTGATTGGCAGGTTTCATAGCACAGCAGTGTGCTGGACCACCTATCTTCTTCCTGGACTGGCCTTTGTGTTTTTACACTGATGTTTTTGTTGCAATACAATCTCATATTTCTTGTATGTGTCCTGCCATTGCAAATTATACAGACTGTTGTTAGTGGATATGTGGGCCTTTGAGAGTTTAGTTGTGTGTGTTTCGCCAGGAAAGATAATTAATTTGTAGTGGTAAGTCTGAACAGCCCTTGGGACAGGTAATGAAGTGACAGAGGGCGCGGCTCAATGTTAAGTGGATGCATATCTGGCATGAGTTACTGTTGGGTCACACATTGCTTTCGCTGGTCTCTGCTATGGTAAGTATGACCTCTTGGTTTCAGCAAATGTTCACGTCTGCTAGCTTGCATTACTAGCCAAGATGTAGGTTAGAAGGGAGTTTGATGTGTGCACAATAGATCTTTTGTTACAGCACACATGAGAGTTGTGGTCTTGTCAATGCAATGTGTTATGTATGAGGCACATATGAGCATTTCTATGTGTGTTCTTTCAACAAAAATTATTTTGAAATCAGGGCAACTGCTGTTGCTGTGATGATTTTTAGGGTTTTGGCACTAACACATTAGCCACATGTGCATGGCAGTTGGTAAAAAGATAGATTGTCCCTATTGTACACCATACCACTAATCCTATGCACATGGAATCATTGATGCAGTCACTATGTGCAGTGTGCCTTCCAGGAGTCCACCAGAGTAGGCTGACCCTAATCATAAGGGAGTAGTGACAGTGTGGCTGTCAAATGTCTGTGACTGTGGTTTGTAACTAACCCATTTAGCCGCCTTTTTATTTCCATGTCGGTGCTGTGTGCAAGCCCAGGACAGTGCATAAGCAGTGGAGGAGATTAGTATTTCCCTGAGACATGCTGACTGATGTTTTATCGGGGTAACATCATGACATAGCAAATGAAGTATTTGAGGCTGTCACAGATAGTTTTTGCTATTGATATCATGAGGATGTGTAGTATGTTGACCATCTTTATGGCATATAGCATTAGACCAGCTTCTAAGATGCCCACATATGAAGGATTTGTAAGTGTGTGTCTATACGTAGTCACTGATCTGGACCTAGGAGTAACCAATAGGATGTAATGGGAACAGACACCATGTGATGTTGCATACGGGGACACACTAGATAGGGTTAGACCAGGGATCCATTGTCCCTAATCTTGTCCACTATATTGTGGCTCCAAGGGGGGTGGGATGTAATGTCTCCCCACTTTTATTGGTGTTTACTGGGTGACAGAGTTGGTTAGGGGTGTCTTTAGTCAGGTAACTCACAGTGTCTGTAGATGTTCAACTGTGATGTTTGTGCTACACACACTGACACATACACAGGCTGTCTGTCTTCTATTTTTTGGTGGACATGTACATTGTTGTTTATCTGTAGGTTTGAATTCTGTTACGCTTGTGCTCCACAGGGAGTCTTTGAATGGACTTTAAGGGGGTGGGCTCTCACAGGTGCACGGCTGATGCAGATGAGGGTCCAACTTCCACACATGTCACCTGTACCTCTGTGATTGGCATATATTATACCACACAGTGACATATAATCCTCCTTGTCATATAGAACTACATCTTGGTATCTGAGACAACAACTTACTTTGCTTTGACAGGTGACAAGGACAGTTGCCTTTTCCCAATGGTTGTTAGTTACATTAGTTGGTGAAAACCCTACTCATACTTACTTCCAGGAACTTTTGGTGATGCTTTTGTTCTGATCTGCCAACAGTGGGTATGGACTGTTATGAGTGTGTTTGTTGTTCCATCTTTGGCAGTGGAAGGTGGTACTGCTGCTGATTTGGGAAGATTTCGCACCTTGAGAGTTTGGAAAATATGGAATGTGAGTTGGGTACCTTATGGGCTTCCGCATTGGTGACCTGCCAGGACTGACGACTGACATACTCCAGGACACTTCAAAGGCTGCTACACATCTCAAAATACTCACTAGGTTTCAGTCCCTTCAGGCCACCCAGGCCTTACAGTGGGTATATACTAACTGGGGGGTCTATGAGAGGGCTGTGCCTTATGTGATTGTGACCGTGTCTTACACACCTTTGCTGTGCATCCCTGCTTATCCAAGTGTGTCACTTGATGTGCATTTTGAAGCTTCTGTCATTGCTACCAGATATCTAATATCTGATACAACTGACCTCACATCTGCACCATTCCATGGCTAATGATGGGTTGTGAGTTGCATAGGATGAATGGACAACAACTATAGCTTAGTTGTGTATTTTAGAAGAGCCTATGTTCTGAAATGAGGAGACTGTAAGTGTATTGTGACAAGTCTCTTTGGAGTGACATCACAGGTACTGCAGCTGCTGACGTCAGTTCTGTATTTGTGGATCCTATTGATGATGGCTACAATGAAGCGCCCGATGGATATCCGTCTCACCACATTTTCTTTTGTGTTACTGACGCTTGGCACTGGCAGGACCCAGCCCACGGTAAAGGCCCGAGGCATCCTCATGTCCAGCTTCACTACACATGTATATTTTCAAGTTGTCCCAGCGTGATGACTGGGAGACAAATTTCTCAGACACCAACAAACATGCAGGCATGGGTGCGCTCCTGCTTTTTGATGGCAGCTCATCGATTTGCTACGAGAACTCAGTGCAGGGATCTGTATGCCACTACCTTCGGTTGTGTCCACGACATTGTCGGTTTTCCTCAACATCGAGCGGGTACAGGAGCTGCAGTACTTGTAATGTAGGATCCATATCATCACAGGATATGTGCAGCTGTGTGGAGGTGGTTTTCAGCCAGGGGCATAGCTAGGGGGGGGCGGTGGGGGCAGTCCGCCCCAGGTGGCACTATTTTTGGGGCGGCAGCCGCGCGGCACTGGTGGACCGTTGCAGCGGCCTTTATAATTTATTTGGGGAGACTGACACTACTGGTACAGTAGTGTCAGTCAGTGTCCCCAAATAAATTATAAAGGCCGCCGCAACGGGCCACCAGTGCCGCGCGCGCGGCCCTGTTTG
Organism: Triturus cristatus; assembly: GCF_964204655.1. Lineage (NCBI taxonomy): Eukaryota > Metazoa > Chordata > Amphibia > Caudata > Salamandridae > Triturus > Triturus cristatus. Next base: position 555,541,641 of record NC_140589.1, on the reverse strand, counting down.
AAATGCAAGCGCATGCGCACCGCCACCACCTAGCATAGGCCCGTGACGTCGCAGGACACGAGCTTCTGCAAGGTTGACAGCGATCCGGGCGGAGGTGGTGGCAAGCCGACGGAGCTGCAGGCAGAGAGATACAATACAAATCTGCGAGTCTAGGTAAAGCGATGTACCGCCCTAGGCTCGAAGCAGTTAATTGTTCGGGGACGTGGACTACAGGCAGGGCAGAGACCAGAGGAAGGGTCCACGGCACTTTCTGAGAACGCCGGGCGCAAGAAGTAAGTGATGTTAGACGAAGGGGAGAGGATGTGGTCCGTCAGCCTAAACTGCCGCCTTTGGTGCTGGAAACCAGAGTTCGAGCCTTGAGGTCACCACACCAGGTGCTGGCTTCCTGGGGGCGCCGTGTTTGAAAGTTTATTATGCTTTTGAAGCACCTGCTGCAGCGTTTCTCCCCCCCCCCCAATTACCAGGCCTCACATAAATGTCAAGATAACTCATGGGATTAATTACCTTCCTGGCGAGAGATCAGCATTTTGTATAGTTGAGGTTTTGATTTAGGTGAAGTTAGTGCAGAGGGTTAATATTCCTGCTGCAAATAACGTGTACCAAGTAGATTACAGAGTGCGTATGATGTAAACAGATCAGCAGCTTACTGCTTTCAAAAGAGACATCCTTTTGTTACTTGCAATTTATAACTTAAAGTCCTAATATAGTATAGTGAGCTATTAACTTTCATCCTGGAACTGCATACAGACGGCAAAGTATACATTATTAGAACATTGAATAATGTTGAAAAAAGGGTTAATTTGGCTAGAAATCGATTCTTATTATTAAAGAAAACTCCCAACTATGCGGTTTCATTTTCGCCTCGGAGTTTGTGCTTCTCCACACCAAGCACTCTTAAACTATACTGCCTATCAGTATGGATGACATGTGACTCCTACACTTTTAGTCCTTTGGCTTATGTAACATTTCCTATACACTGATTTACACGCCTATGATTGATTGTCTCTGTGTAATGTGTGTGTGATGCAAAGTGCTCGGACACCCTACAATGGTATGAGTGGCGCTATAACTAATTCAGTGCATCTGAGAGAGTGTGGTTATGGAGACTTGGTCACTGTTAAAGGGTGCTAGCGAGAGATACCTGTGGTGGTGGAGGTGGTCATTGGGGGGGCGCCAACAAACATTGTCGCACAGGGCGCCACCAGCACTAAAGACGGCCCAGGCTCTAATACCTTCAGGTCGAGTTTGCGCTATATAAATATGCAAGCAAAAAAAAAAAGGCAAAGTACACAAGCTTTGTGAGTTCTGCTATAAGCACAGTTGCTCCAATGTGCTTCCGTGTTCACACTCCACTGAGTGGGGGTGAAGGAGGGTGTGTTTGTGATATGTTTATAGCTTCTTTAGTTTCTTGAATTAAACTTGCCATGGGTTTATGGTGAACCTGTGTGTCAGTGTTGAGCTGTGATATCTAGCAACCATATGCATGACGTTACACATTCTGCAGTAAACATGTGGTAGGTGCATAACATCTTGAAATAGTTTTTCACGTGTGATGCACTGGACAGTCCATGAACTGATTGGCTACAGACCGCCACTGTTTCACAGCCTAGCTAATGCATGCAGTAGATGACCCGAGGCCTGGTGATTGCGTGCGAGTGAGCAGGTGATTGTGTGCGTGCAGGTGATTGCTTGGAAGTGAGATCACAGAGAGCCATCACTGGGTCAGATCTGTGGAAGTTCTGCATGCTTTCACAGATACACAGCACCAAGTGACAATGGCTGTCTCTTCAAAGCACCAGCCATAGTCTGTGCCTACCTGCTCCACAGGGTTGTATGTGATTTCATAGAAAAATGGTTAAATGCCACATAAACTGACTGTTGGAAACTTTTGGGATGAATTGCATTTACCATTTCATAGAAACCGATGAATAGATTTAGCATGCTTAGTGTTTAAGGTGTAAATCAAACCCTTCAGGATGTAATGATTGCAAAAAAAATCCCAATATCAACACTTTTGTAAAAATGCCTGGCATTTTACAAAAGTGCCTGTGAAATTTTGATAGTGCTTAAACTTTTGCCCTCCCCACCGCCCGCTCGTGAGGTTGGATCACTGCATTTCTAAAATGTTTTAGTGGCGCAGGCCCTGCGTCTTCTGCAGCAAAGCAACTCTTTCTCTCCTCTTCAGCGCGAATATCCAAAACCAGCCTTACCCCAGCTAATTTAGCAGCAGAAGTAGGCTCCAGCCCCTGAAGGTGGGGCTAATATGTGCGTTCTCTCTCTTTAGTAATATAAAACCTGCGGGACTGTGAAACTGAATAGCTCCTCCGCACTTCTTTCTGGACTGATTAGTTATGTTTCAAAATGTGCACACACTGCACTACGATGCCGAAGGAGTGGGTGGAGGAGTGGTAATACGTCAGCAGCCAGCAAGAAGGCCCAGCAAGTTAAGACCTCTAGTTTTACCTGCAGGTCAGAAGTTTGAATCGCAGTAAAGTGGATCTTAGCCTTTCATCCTTTCAAGGTTGATAACCAGAGCACTCTGTGAGTAATTATAGAGTATGTTATTTAATTTGAAAAAAAAATCCAATTTACTGTTATTGTAGTAATGCTTCAGGTGCCAATAACTCTTATTTATTTGAAGTTTTTGAAAAGTGCTCTTACAATTGTCCTTTCTCACATTCTCCATGTATCCAAGGCTGACATTCAGTTCTCCAGTGTGCAGCATTGAAGTAACAATTACCATGCAGCACTGTACCCTGCCTTCTCATCACACCTCATTCCACCCTGGCCCACTCCTTCCTGTCCCACCCTATACCACAACCCTACCCTGTCCCATCAAACCAAACCCCCACCATGCCCATCTCATCCCTTTCCCTCACATCTCATTTCTTCCCTCACATCTCACCCCACCCCATCCCATTTGCATCAAATCCCACCTCACCATCTTCTCAATCCATCCCATCCAAACGCTACAAGATCAAACCCCAACCCCACCTACCCTCTCCTCATCTCATCACATCACCTCACATCATAGCCCATCCCAAAGACCACCCCATCCCTTTTACTTTCCCATCCCCTATCCCATTGCATTCCATCCCACCATTCTCCCATCTCTTTCCATCCACTTACATTCCATCCATTACACTTCAGTCACCATTGCATCTCCCTTCCCCACCCTCCCTTTTCCCATTTCATCCCATCTTCTCACGCCCCATCTCACTCACCTGATTCCCGGGGCGTAGCTAAGAGGGGGGTGGTCCGCACCAGGCGGCACTATTTTTGGGGTGGCGGCTGCGCGGCACTGGTGGCCCGTTGCGGCGGCCTTTATAATTTATTTGGGGAAACTGACACTACTGTTACAGTAGTGTCAGTGTCCCCAAATAAATTATAAAGGTCACTGCAATGGGCCACCAGTGCCACGCGCGCGGCCCTGTTTGAAGAACGAGCGCATGCGCACCGCCACCTGCTGCTTGCAACTGCTGCCTGCAGCGTACGCATGCCGCCACCACCACCTAGCATAGGCCCGTGACGTCGCACGAGCTTCTGCAAGGTTGACTGCATGCTGGGCGGAGGCGTACGGGTTCATTGTGTGCGCCGCCTGGGGTCTGGTCCGGGTCGGGACACAAAGTAGTGCTTGCGCTTCCTGCGGACGGCGCTGTGCAGCGGAGCTTGGGGTGCCTTGGCTTGGGGTCTCCTGGTGCTTGCGAGGACGGGACATTTAAACCTGGAGCACTGTTTGTGGATTGTAGTGTGAGGGGAGCTTCATTCAAACAGGTAAGCCCCGGCGCAGTTCTTGTCTATTAGGTTCCTCTTGTGAGAGAAATGGGGACAGAGACAGGAAACGTTTATTCTTGCACACAAAGGCTTTCTTCGTTACTTTTTAATATAATTATGTGAAATGGTGACAGGCTGTGCCCTTACAGCCCTAGTTGATGCGGACTTGATACATACAACAGTGTATTCCTGGTGTACCTACATAGAAGTTTGATTCAAACTGTTTGAACGTCAATATTCAAGCTTAATTTGGGAAATTTGATAAAAAAATAATGGAAACACAATTGTAAGCAGCTAAATATAAAAAGAATTGACAAGGACAGTCATTTTGATTTTTTTTTTTTTTTTAAGTGGAACGGTCTCTTAAAGCTTCGCTAATTCACACACAGCATAGGGACAGTATGGACAGCTGGTATGCAACGTTTCCAAATGCACAGAAAAGAGGTTTAGCATGTGTAGCAGCAGTTCTGTTATGTTGACCTGCCAGATATAGTTCAGAGTTTGCCAATTACTTGGCCTCGGCACTGTATGCAGATATCAGTCTGCGTTTGTGATTCATCCATCAGAGGTTTTCCAGTAGAGGAACTGAATCACATTAATGTGGGTGGCTGGCTTGGAAGACATTGGCTATCCTCATAGAGCTGTTCTATAAAGGGAGTTGGGGGGGAGGAGAGACTCTTGACACTTTCCAGCCTAACCTGTGTTAATGTTGAGTGTGTTTGGGGGTTCTGCATGGTGGTTCACAGTGGAGGTTAGGGCCTTGAATCCTTCCCCCTAATTAGTGTCAGCTATGGTAGTGTTGTTTGAAAGTAAGGCCATGTGCCCTTCTAAATGACACAGGTGGTTGATGTAAGAGTCATTCTAGTGCAATATTTGTGGATTTTATGTTTCTCCTTTGGTATGCATTGTTCCTCATCTAGGTTCAAATTCAAACATTCCACCCTAGGTTCTTATTTGCCTGCATCCTTGTAGTTGGAACTGGCCTGTCTCTTGCTTTCATTGTCTCTGTTGTCTTGTTCTAGCCTTCCATTTCTACTCTGCCTGATGTTTCCCAGCCTAAAGCCGCTCAATATTGAGGTCTCTCTGTCTCCAAGGCCTATCTATTGCGTCTCCCGGTTCCTTTGTTTTACCTGTCCCACTAAAGTATGAGAGGCTCTCTTTCTCCAAACGCCATCCTGAAAGCATTAGTTCCCGAACCCCTCTTGGTCACTGGTTCCCTGTTCCCTAGTTGCTTAGACACCGTGCAGACAGATTGTCAGAAGGACAATCACCTATCCAGGGATAGCTCAGCTGCTATTAAGGCATAGCTTTGCTCCCTGTAACTTGTTTGGGAATGCTCTGTTGTCTGGTGAGAGTAGCTCTGCTGGCAAAAACCTTAAAGGATAGATTTGCTGTTTGTACTGAGTAAGAAATTAACCAGAGGAGCAAGGGATTGATCAGATTAATGGTACTAATCAGCTGCCTTTGACATGTGATGATAGCTGTGGTCACTGTGGCACGTAAGTAGTACTTTTGCTATCTGTGACATATGAGTGATACTTGTACTATAAGCGCTGAGTGTGGAATAAGTCTTCATCTGAGCAAGTGGTGGCTGTGCTGTTAGCGCCAGTTAGACATGTGGGCTACTGCACCTGTCTCTGGGTAAATGTCAGTCTGTACCCTGCCCTTATGTTGATGTGTTCTTGTAATTCTGCTCAGGAAACAGCAGGGATAAACTGACCTCTCTGCTTCCATTCTCTCATTGATACATTTACCTGCGAGCACAGGCAAGCCTTTCTACTCTCTCTTCCTAAATAATGCATTCATCTGTAGAGCCTAGAGTTCTAGAGAGAGTTGAATGTTGTGTGAGCTATTAATCTTAAGCGTTTTGGCTTGTGAGAGGAAAGGAACACAAAAGATTGAGATACAAGATACAAGAGAAGAACCTGGTATTCTCTGATCCCAGGGCACCAGGGCCTAGGTTACGAGAGCTCCAGTTGTGATCGCAGGTTGCCAGTGTGATTGCTCCAGTTAGTCAGCAGTTGTCTAGGCGCATCCAGGTCTGTGTCCACTAAGGTTATGAACCTTTTGAAATGCGTCAGGGATCTGATGAAGGGCTTTATTCCCGGATGTCTGTGAGTAGAGCAATACCAGTAGTAGCAAGCTACCACTGTCCAATGATTGAGCCGTGGACATTTTGAAACACACATGCGTAAAAGCACACATAACTTACTTTATATCCGGACTTCTTTTAAGTGGTTATTTTTCTCCAGACCTTGGTTCTGCCATGCCTACATTCGGGTCTGGGAGGCAGCTGAAGACTTGTGTTACAGGGACGTGTGTTACACAGCCTTGGCGTTCTATACTAGACATGTTATTATGATTTTACTGTTTTTGCGGACTTTTAACACTGTTGGTTAACATTAAAGTAATGTGAAAACAAAATTGCAGAAAAATGTAATGTTTCCTGTTTCTTCTGATTATTCACGGAGTCCCTGGATAGGGTTGAACATATTCCCACGGCCCCTACAGCTGTGTTTAAGGATTGTGATGACAATGTGTCTCCACTCCCTGTATTTTAGCTTTGGGACCCCTGGGTAGGCTGTGCACCATGTGTGTGCTGAGGCTGCTCTGAAGGAGAGATGCACTAATACAAGCTGGCTTTGGGTCCCAGGGAGTTGGTTGCTGCTGCTTAGAAGTAATGACAGAGCCTGATCCCTGGTTGTTGCCATTGGGCCACCAGAGCGGGCTTTGTATCTGGTCTGTGTTGGCAAGGTTGTGGAGTTGACTGACCCCTTTGTGCTGAGTTTAGTTCTAAGGGCACACAGTGAGTCATTCCCTGTGAATAATTAATTTGCTGTTTTTGAAAGATAAAGAATTACAGGCTTCGACACTGTTAAGTTGGCTCTGGGTCCTCAGAGCACATCACGTTTGTGCACGTCCCCACTGCTTTAATGGGGGGGACCATGATGTTTGGTCATTTATTGTCAGCTGTAAATGACGGATCCCCGAACAGTGTCATGTATGTGCATGTTTACATTGTGCTGAGGAGATTACCAGGTAATCGTTCACGCAGCTTTCTGATAGATGTCGCATGTGGTTTTTCTGAGTCCCCAGATAGATCATGCAGTCTGTGTGTCCTCCTTTGTACTGCCGGTCACTGGTGTATTCAACTGTGTAGCCTTGGACCGTGTCATGTATGTGCATGTAACTTGCATGATCGAGATAACTATTAGCGGCGATACTACGTGTCTCTCGGACCTCTTTCAAGTGCGTGCTGTCCTTTCTCCCCCCCCCCCCACCGGGGCGGCAATCTGAGGGATAGCCCCGGGCGCCACAAGCTCTAGCTACGCCACTGCTTTCAGCCTCATGTGCCTCCCTTTCTGCCAGCTCTGACAAAAACACGCATCATAATTAGGCAGGCGGCCGACCTCTGTTCCGCTTTCCGATTCGCTCCGATGGGCCTTTCCGACCGTGCCGCCATCTCAATTTGTTGTTGGAGACAGAGGGACCGAAGCGGTCGGATTTCCATGTATTCACACGCATCATATAAGTCATTCAGAGCAACCGCTTCCGAAATGTCTGCCGTAGTCTGACCATCTTCGACAGAACCACTGAAGTGGTTTAGATCTCTTGCCCCGATAAAGCGTTTGTAAGGTGAAATGCATTGGCTGCGCTATCTTGGAAACACACAATAAAGTAAAGTACTACACTAATAAACAAAACCCATGAGCATCTGTTTAATGTTGAATGTAATATTCCACAATTGTTTCTGTTGCCTCTCTATCTTTTGAAAAGATACAAATCTGTTCCAAGGGCTTGCAACTGGACACCATAATTAGTATCTTGGTGAGGCCTAGGCAACATTTTGGCATTAAAAAGCGCTTCAAAGTGGCTCTGCAAAACTTCGGGAGCAACTGAGACCTCCAGGGTCGGCATTAAATTATCTCTAAGAAAAGAGGAGTTTAAGGCGCAATCCCTAGTATCTGCTGCTCATTCTATATTGCGTGTAAAAAACATGAGTGACCCCTCAATGCCAAGAGTCAGGGTACTGTAATCAATTTTAAAAGATAAGTACTCTTGGCGAGCAAATTTCCGACTTTTACATACACTGATACCAAATCATTCACAACATACCATTCCACCATTCTAGGAAGGGAAAACCAAAGCAAATGCATGTAGATTTCATTTTTTTTAAAAAAACAATTCCATAAGCATATACATCAAATCACATTAAAAACAATAAAACCAGATCCTCCAATAATTTTACACAGTAAAAGGACATCAAAGGGAGATATAATTAAAGACATATCTATCTGTCATTTATGATAATTCATTCAAAAGAATGACATAATTTGATCTTCTAGAATCAACACTTTGATCCTCTAATGTAACCCATTAGAGACAAGCATCGACGCGTTTTAGTGGCACAAAAGCAGAAGAAAACCACCTTCTTCAGGACAATGCGTTATCTATCCCTCTTTTATGAACAACCCAGAAGATTCGCCTCTAGTATCAAGGTGAGGTTGATTGTATAGGCTGTTCGCGATTTCATACTGATGAATCAGCTGTGTAGTTCTAATTAAAAACAATCATGTAAGTTCATGAGTGTTTAATCACTCATTCTCCCACCTCCTCAGGTGGGGAAATCTTGGGATACAAGGGATCTCTTAGGCAAATCAGAAATACATTCCTAGTTAAAAGCAATGTTTTGGCTCTCTAAGGATTAAGTCACTCCATAACCCATCTAACCAGGTGTGAAAATATTAAAATGAAAAAGGTACCGCTGTTCAGTTGGTCGGGTAAAATATTCTGTCTGTAGACCAACTTAATCTGTATGGCTATCAACGCTGAAAGACTGGTTTCTGGGTAACACCCTTCATCAGCCAGGCTAGCTTTTCTATATTGCTCCAGGCCTGCTCCTGTAGTTCCTTCTTTCTATTAGAAAGAATTATTTTATAATTAAATTATGATTTCTTCTCAGTTCTTGAATGTGCCAATATGGAGCTTTTTGACAAAAAAGTTGTCCAAATGTTTTCAAACTTCTGGATCTTCTTCCAGAAGCCTCATTTAGATCTTTGAGGGTCTACTATGCCAGCTAAGAGTCCAGAGGCTCTGAGTTGCCTCTTAGTGGTTTGGATTCCCACATTGCACCTACTCAAATCTTTTAAAGTTCATGTGAAGCTGGTTAGCTGGGTTTGTCTTGTGGAGTTGATGCAGGTGACATATTGAAGCTCTCTTCTACCTATTGATTTCAGGAATCCCAACATGAATCCTTTGAAGCAAGCCCAGAGTGTACAGCAGGCGCAGTTCTTCAGAATACAATCTTCTCTTGGTGCAGACCAGGGGTTCAGCAAGGCAGTCCTTCTTCTCTTGATGTTTACAGGCAGGGATCTCAGTTGCTGGGCAGCTCTCCCATGCAGTTTCTGGGCTGGCAAGAAGGGGCAACCCCTAACCAATAGGGTTCAAAGTACCACCCTCTGTGATGACAACTACCTTAGATGTGTGGGATATTTTTATCCCACAAAGCAATTCTGACAAAAATCCAAAATTGAGAAAATCTTTCCTGGAGGTTCTGGTCTGGCTATTATTCTCCTACTCTCTCCTAACATCCCTTGTCCTAACAAAATTACAGGGGTTCCCATCTGGCTGGCATGTAGGAAGTGGGCCTGGGTCCTGTCCTAACTGTCTTTCACCCTTTGAAGACCAGTTTGACTACCCAACCCCCTTCTTGTCCTGGCATCTGAAGCAGCAGATCTCCTCCAACCAGATGTCTCTTTGTCTCAGTCCAAGCCACTTCACACCTCATTAAGGAAGCTTGGCTTAGCCTGTCAGAGACTGGTCAATCAGAAAAGTCTGCTTTAGATCTGATTTTAGGTAACTTTAGGAAAGCAGTTTCGAAACCACGTTCCTGCAATAGTGATAAGAAATCTAACCTTGGCAAGTTGCTGGAACTATTTTTTGAATACTCTGAGTATTTTTTCTAGCTTACCTCTGTTAAAAGTCAGACTTTATCAATGTTTAATAAAGCCTTCCCATGGTATCTTATGTAGCTAGCAATCTATAACAGGGAGAAAATGAAATTGGCAGTTTTTTCCTCACCAGGGTATTAATATGGAAATTGATACATTCATCAATGAAAATGAATCTTGTCCTTATGAACAGAATCGACTGTTGTGAAATTCACATCAAACTACAGTAGCAAATATGTAGTCAAGAAGGCCCTGAGACAAAGGCCTGGGATTGCTGATTTATAGATCACAGGTAGGATTGTGTATAGCTGGCAGGCAAATGCTTGGGATGGAAGCTCCTAATCAATCCCAGGGATAAGAGCAGTGACATTACAAGGGTCAAGGAAGATTACCCCAGTAAAGCACACATGGCCAGAGTGGGTACGTATGCTCCTAGAACACCATAAAAAGTCTGGTGCCAGATGAGTTAGCAACACATAGACAATCAGGACCTAGCACATACTGATCACATGCCCCCCATGCCGGACATTGGACAGTCTGTTTACTGGCCACATTGTGTCCAGTGGAGGTCGCGACCCACCTGTGGTAACCATTAGACAATTAATTTATGACTCCAAAGACAGCAACCAACATTCCTCACCATTTGTGGTACGCCGAAAACCTCTATAATCTGCCATGTTTTGCATAAAAGAAGGACACATACTGATTGTAAACTGAGACAGTCCTCAGACCTTGTGCCTAAATCTATTCTCCCAGCAGTAAGGTTTAATTAAACAAACTGTTCCTGTTTTTCCAGCCAGGAGCTCATAGGGACCTCAAACCCGACTGCAGCCGAACAAATGACTCCCCACCCGAATGGATTCACTATTCGATTACGCAACAAGAAAGGAAGGCAGACCCTGCAATTGATTGGAAGTCTGTCCTGAAGCAGCTTTCACAGAGGGTAAGAGACTATATAAGAACCTCAAACATAGTCTAAAGCATTTGATGTATGGTAAAGTAGGGAGAAGCATAAAAAGATAACCTAAGCACTTAAGCCACTGACAGGGTCTGGCATATTACCTGTTTTATGTGTCTTAAGTGAATTCATCGTAAGGCTGCTTTGGAGGCGTTCCCACAGAAGTCATCTTTTTTCGATAGCTGTAAATGCTAGTTACGGTGAAGATAGCCCTTGACAACTCACAGGAAGGTTAACTGACAGAATATTGACAACAAAAATATCCCCATACCACAATATCGAATTATAAATATAGATGTAAAAAATATCGATATCCTAAATTTATAATGGGCAGTACAAAAATATTGTCAAAAATATCGATGTCATAAATATAGTTGTACAAAATATCTTTTTATATATATAAAATAAAGTAATAAATATTAAATATATTAAAGAATAAAATAAATGTAAAAAAACAGATTTAATATAAATTTTAACAAATCTAACAAATAAATGTCATTTAAAAAAGTTTTATGGTGCTTAAAAGCATAAAGAGCCAACCGGTGACATCTGATTGCACTTGACGAGTGGATTTAGTTTAACGGCTAGCGGGTCTGATCTCAAATCTGGGGAACTGGGTTTGAGTCTCGGAAATGACACTCAACATCCTGTGATTCTGGGCAAATCCCTGAATCTCCCCCTGCCTAACAAAAATTAACGTGTCCTTGTGTAACGCAACTGGTGCTAGTGTAAAGCGCTCTGATACCTGATAACTATGGGTCAAGTCCACGCTATACAAAACTACGGAAAAAAAGTCATAGTTTCAGCCCGACCATGATGGAGCGTGGGTCAGATATGATGTGTGGTTAGGGCCGATCAAAATTTTACCGTTGCACTATTCACGATGCCCCTCAGACCGGGCGTATGACTGCCGTGTCCACAGGACAATTCCAACCGCCAAAGCTGCAAACTAATCTCCACCCTATTACAATGCATTCAATGCAAATCTCTGACAGCTGAGGTTGGAAAGGTTTCCACATGGTCTGCAGCGTCTGGAAACATTTCCAATAGGGATTCTAACACTGACAGCACTGCGGTCCAACTGCAGTCCAACTGCTGATTAGATTATGATGAGACCAATATACTAGCTGTCAGAATCTGTGGTCACACGACAGAGATCGATGGCCGCACTACTGCTACTGCCAAACATCTCAACTTTGTTCATAGGAAGTAGCAAAAAAAAGGACACAGCTGATGGTCATTTCTCAGGTGGACAAGCCTACATTTCAGTGTATAATAGACACCCCATCCCTGACCAGGATCCTTTACCACTATACTACAGTGCATCCCCACACTCTACGACCTTGGGGAGAGAGAGAGAGAGAGAGAGAGAGAGAGAGACAGAGAGAGAGAGAGAGAGATAGAGAGAGAGAGAGAGAGAGAGAGAGAGAGAGAGAGAAGGCAGCCATCACTACTCCACATCACCCCACACTTATACTCCACACTCATTTGTTAACACACTGTTTCTTTCTCTTCTCATCAATATCCATTTTGCATCACCCTCACCAGCACACTCACAGTTCACCTGGCCACCATTAGACCTCACAGTCTGGAAGGAGAAGGTGCTTACCATCCTGCACATTGAGGGCTTGACTAGAATACTGGGGGGACTGGATACTGGTAAGTAATACTTCACCAACAGGCGCAAAATATCAATGTACAGTTTGCACTTAACTCATCTTTGCTATCGCCCACCACATCCAATTGTCACATATACATTAGCAAAAGTATCAGAAATGTGTAATTGGCAGTTTCAAACAGTAGTCCCGCACATAATTCCCAATGTATCAGCCTCCATCACATCCCATCCGTGGGAATGTTGTCTGCAAGGGTTTTCCCATCAAATCATCATCACAGGGCCCATATATTGTGCAAATGTACAACAGTATGTGCCAACTCAAAAGCATCTTGCCGACCGATCTGTTACACAATGCCGTTTTTCCAGAGTTTCCAAATTGTGACTGACAAGACTATAACTACCACCAGGGCCTATTGCCTGAGCACCTAATAACATGTACTCCCCTACTCGGCAGTCGTGTCACTACTCAGCTTCACCTCACAAGTAGGTAGCCAATCCTCAAGTGTGGGCTGGGAGAGGGAGTCAGGACTGCAATTACCATCAGACTGTGTTCTCGGAGCACCTAACAAGAAGTACTCCTGGCATTTCCCCATAGCCACTTGGCAGCCAATCCAAAACTGATCCCCATGTCCAATTGCCTCCACACATTACACACAAAGCTCTGCCCAGTCACATGTCCTCCTATTCAGTCTGAAATGCACCAGGTCCTCAACAATTGAAAGAATAACAACAGGACAGACAGTCAATAAAGTGTGTAACAGAAATGTCACCAATGTCTAAAGGTAACACAATCTACATGGCGGGTGAACCATTGGCAATGCACATCACACATAATAACCAGTACAAAATTTACAACACATATGCCAATAGGCAAATTTTGGGCACACCTAGGAGTTTGATCTTAACAATGCCCATATGACATCTACAATGGTCTTGCATTAAGTTATTGGGAGATACCATGTCCATCCTTATTGTCAACAGGAAGTGGAGCACTTCACCTAATGATAATGCCACACGCACTTTATGTAATGGAAGTTAAACACATTTAATCTGTCAAACACAATAGCTGTAGTCCATATTGTCTACCTCCAGCCCTTTTGTCATCTACATGCCTCTACTTATTGTGTAACAAAGGATGTGGAATGTACATACTAGACTTACAACTATGACAATCTACTCTATTGCACCAGGTTTATAATGTACAACATCTGCTGAGACACAAGATGATGACCAGATTCCAGCTCTACCCCAGGGTCAAGACTCCAGTGATGCTGAAGCTCCTGCATAGACAGATGTGGAGGACCCAACAGGCCCTTCTGGACAGCCTGTGCAGACAGAACCAGTGAGTCTCACTGTGTCGACGACCACACTTCCCGCCTCAGCAACAATACCTCAGCTGATCACTGCCCCAACAACCTGTGGACCTAGCTCCTTCACCAACATCAGCTACACTCCAATTCCAGCTCTGGAAGTGAGCACGAACACCACTCTCACTGAGGATGGAGGGGCCAGTGGGAGGGTGCAGCCTGAGCCAAGGCCACAAGGCTGTGGGGTTAGGGGTGGTGGGAGGGTCACTCTGGGACAGCAAAGTGAGGCCACTGCTCTCACTGAAGCCCAGGCCAACATTGCCTGCGTCATTGGGGCACATGAAGGCAACCAAGGACAGACGGGTCAGGTACTCGAGGAACTCCGGTAAATGAAACAGCTGGTGCGGTTGATAGACCAGTGTTTAGATACCCATAATGAGTTAGTGGCCGAAACCTTGCCCAAATAAGCTTTGATGGATTGACAGTATGGGGCAGCTCATTGGGGTGTGGAAGGACATCCACATCATCCTCGGCAGGGCTTTTCCCCTACATCTACCCATTCCTGTGGCCAACCTACATCTGGGTAATCAACATCAGAGGCTACCACAGGAATGGAGGACCCGTCAGAGGATGATTTTTCAGACACCTCAAAGTCTGCAGTAGTGTATACCCCCTGCAAACGTAAGCCAGGACATCTAAAAAAATGCAGGACATTCGGGTGACAAAGCACCAACCCAACCCAGGAAGAAGAGTTGCTCCTGGTGTCTCCTTTGTTTGCAACATATTGATTTTGTTGGTTATTCCCATCCACATTTCAGTTCTGATGGCAAACGTTTGAAGGACTTTGGACTACAGACAATGTGGCTACAACTATAATGATTTAATCTGCCACCACTCACAACTTTACCCCTGTGTTTTCACCATTGCAGTGCCAATGTTCCGTAAATAATTCAAAAAACGCACTTCAATAGATGTACTTTTCACACATCGAGTTGCTCTTGTTGTATCATTCACGTCCGTCAACCAATGAAGTCAACACCTTGTGTATCACCAAATGTGATTTGAGCCAAATGTTGTATGCATGGACTTGTCAAATTTGTGAAATGTCCACATGAGTATACCAAACATGTCATCCAACACACACATAGAAGTGTACAGTCTAAACACATCTTTATTACAGTGCTCAAACCTTAGTTGGTCATTATGTTGTCCACAGAGTAAATTGACACATGTGTGAAATGATCGCTGTCAGTAACCACAATTGTCTTGGCCAGTGATCAAAAGCAGGTTAGGAGAGAATACACCAAATAATGCCAACATCCCTACTGTGTCAGGGAATCAGCTAGTGCGAAAGTGACTAACCCATAATAAGAATCCCACTTCATAAATAACTATGTACTACAACAGGGGATCAACACAGTAACTGAGCATGGGCACAGTCCAAACAAGTGTAGCAGCATCTGGTGGAATGTCACAAACATTTGCCAGTGGTGTCCACATTGAAGAATACAAAACTAGGTTCCCCAAACAGATAAAAAGAATTAATACTTTTTGCCAAGAGTGACATTTACACACAAAGGGGCACACATTTCTCTGACCTAAAGAGGGAACATTTGACACCTATATAATTGAACATACTAAAACACATATAAAGGCTAAACATGCTGGTCAAAAGAAAGACAAAAGAGAGCCAATGTTTGAATTATGGGCCATCTTTGAAGAAGCTGAAACCAATAGCCCCACCATCTGCAGGTATGCAGGGATGGATATACTCACGCCAGATCCCCCTGCATTAGGTTATTCAAATCCAACAATAGTAGAAGCCGACGAGCCCCCCACTGCAAAAAGGACAGTTAGGTCTCAGCCAGAGAAGACCAAAAACAAATGAGCCCAGATGCATCCAGTGCAGCCCAAATCCCTAGGGAAGCTCCCCAAAAGCACGACTTCCTGTCCACAATGCTCACCTCAAAGGCAAGTAAAACACACACTTCCACTGGTTTAGGTGAGCATAAAAGAGTGTCAGGGAAATTTGTGGTGGTTTTTGATAGCAAGTGAGTGAGCACGGCAGAGAAAGAGAGCTCCAGTCCCCTGGGAACCCATGATGAGGGTGGGGCTACAGAGATTGCCAAAGTCCCAAGGAGGAAATGGAGAGAGAACTTGAAGGTAAAGCCAGGTCAACAAAAGCAGAGCGTACCTCAGAGCAAAAGTGACAGGCCACATGGTGCAAGAAAAAGAGTTGAGAGCTGATACTTGAGAGAGATAAGGCACACAGTCAGGAACAATAAGGGAACAAGGCAGCCTGATACTTACCTAGCCGCATCACATGAAAAGTAAAATGGCACAATATGTACACATGAGGGAAGCAGTGACGAGGAAATGCGCTTCTCCACACGGGTGCACGACTAGATAAACTAACCCAGAGATAGACAATAGGCAAAAAGGAAGGCAAGATCTTTGTGTACCTAGTTTGCAGCGTAGTAGCAGATTGGGCTGAGAAAAGGGACCAATATGAGGGAAGGATCATTTGAGCTAGAGGACATGGCAGTAGCGGTGGATTGAATCAAGCTTGAAGGAGGAAACCCCAGTTGGAACTTCCTCCACATGCAGCAAGCCTCACATGGTTGGAGAGCTATGTTGTGGAGAAATCCAGAGAGTCACCTCAAATGATAATGTACACGTTACTGCACAAGGGTTTAGCAGGGATTATATACGTTGCATGGACCCAAATCGACAAAGAGGGGTTGAGAACAAAGTTGCAGTCATTGCTGGATCGGGAAGAGAAATGGATTACATGCTTCAAGAAAAACACAGCGGGTATCAACCTAGCAATAGATGAGATTAGGAGCCTGCTAAGCAGCCTCATCAGGGAGCAGACAAATCCAAGCTCGCATTTCAGCAATCACGCTAACAAATAGCCAGCATGATGGGGTCGCCTTTAATACGCACAGGCACTGGATTTGACTGCCCTGAGAGAAATATTCCCTGACCGCTCAGATATAGGAGGGCTAATGGCAGAGATCACAAAGCCAGAGGAAAGCATAAATGATTTCCTAAATAGAATGAGGGAAAGATGGGGGCAGGAAACCGGACAGCAGTGGGCCAACATGGGCCCATAAGTCACATATTTCTATAATATTTTGAAGATAGGATTACCCACGATATACAGAGTGGGCTGGACAGCGAAGGTGGTTAAGATACCAAACCCTGGCAGGAAATACAAGCTCATATACTCCACTGCCATAGGAAAGAGTAAGGAAAGGATAGATAGAAGCAGGAGCAGACCAAAAGAGGCAGAGCAAAATGAGGGCAGAATAAGGTGAAAAAACACTACCATCGAGGGAGCAGCGATGGCCGCCACTGTGCAGATGGCACCAGTAACAATGGGGGCTCCACCAAAAACCTTTAGAGGGTTCCAAACAGTTAAGCCAGGGACACAAACAGGTTATGGTAGTAGAAGCCAGGGAGGCTGGCAGCAACCAGATATTAGAGAGTGTGTCTATTACTGTAAGCAGGGGCACCTGGTGAAGGCATGCCAGACAAAGTCATATCATGAGCAGAAAAAGCAGCATAGGTTACAGAATAAGGACCAAATACCACAAAACTCCATACAGCAAGATATGGTTAATGTCCCTCCTCAATACAAAGCACATAGTAATCAGAACATATCATATACTCAGTTGCAGGTAGGTCAGCCATTTGCCACACAACCGCAGCATGGATTATGTAATTGGGTGAGCATGTGGCACGTGTAACCACAGATAGGGAACCAAGCACAACCACAACCCCAGCAAGGAGGGGTGACAGTATGGGGAGGTTGTGATTCAAGCAAAAACAGAGTCAAAATTCACAGTAAAATAAACCCCCCAGTAAATGAAGATAGGTAATAATAATCCCAGTGACTTAACCCCCAAAAGTTAATCTACGAGGATGAAGACAACCAGCACCCCTTATTCCATCCCCCTAAAAATTGTATCCGATCAGAAAAGACTTACAGATAGCATTAGGGGGCCAAAAATGTTACTTGTTCCTAGGAATCCAGGGCTGTGTTGATCGGGCATCCACACTTACGACATGGTCCCACGGGAGTGCAGTATAATCAGGTTGCCTAAAATGCCTATGGAAACTAGGCCCCGCTCTGCTTGCTGATCCCCTGAGGTGGGGTTAGGGTGACCAACTGGCATGGGTGCAAATTCAGGATGGTGAGTGTATAAATTCAGGACAAAGGGTCAAAATTTAGGACAAAAATTCAGGACAAAAGATACATTATACAGACACATCAGAGGATGTCATGCAATATCATATGTGTAAGTAAATAGACAAAGAACATAAGTGCAAGTCAAAATAAGTTTATATTAGGTTGAAACAATCTTGTACTTCACGGTTTTCCAACATGGGCGCAGCTTTGAGAAACTGTGCAAGTATTTTTGTGGTATTTCATATAATCATAATCTATTTATATGGTTACTGCACTGGGTTGTCCAGTCTGTTATTTTGTTTACAGTTCATGGTCCTGGTTCATGGTTCATACATCGGGTAATACACTTGGGAGAGTCTGGGGTGGGATCCAGCCTTTGAACCCCTTGTGGACCCAGAATGTGGGTCTGTGTGGACTAATCTTGCTTTGCTTAGAGGTTCTCTTCCAAAATCCCACTGGCGTACTGTACTATAGCGTGTTCTGCTTTTTGAGTGCTTCTCTTGCGAGACTTTATACTTTTGCCATGTCCAGTAAATTTGTTTTCTTATGTGGCCAGCATGGGTAATAAATGACTGGATGAAAATTTTTGTGCAGCATCCCAAGCTGTTTGCTTGCATTCACCTGTTTTACAGCCCGAGGTGCTACAGCTCAAGACCCGCACAATTCTGGCCAAACTGGCAAAGTGCTATTAACTGCTCTGAAATCTTAGGCCAGTGATCTGTCATTGCTTGGGCTGATCCCACCAGGCTATGAAGTATCAAACAAAAGGCAGAAATCAGTAAACGATCCCCATGTGTTTCAGGCTGGTGTGGAAACAAAAGCAATGTCCCGTTGTTGTGTTTTGCATCTTCTTTATTGTAGTCAGCAGGTTCAACTGGTTCATTTGTTAATTTTTTTGCCTCTGGTTTTTGTTAGGGCTTCAGCTCAAGCATTCACAGGCCTCTCTGAACTCAAGCAATAAACATGAGTAGTTTGCAGGGCAGACTGGGGAAACCGAAAGCAGCTTTGATGGTGTCTTAAAACAGCCTCTGCAATCTTAGTGATTTCAATGACTTTACCTAGGTTAAAAGAGGTGCATCTCTCCTCCTCAAAGTATGAGTGAGGAAAGGAGTGCCATATTATACCGTCACATCTCCTGCCCGGTCACTGACCTGCCCGTCGACTGCTCTTGTCCCATTAATGCTCATGTCTGGTCACTTCTCCTGCCCCGTCACTGCTCCTGTCTGGTTACTGCTCCTGCCTGTTCACTGCTCCTGCCCAGTCACTGCTTCTACCAGTCCACTGCTCCTGCCAGTTCACTGCTCCTGTGTCACTGTTCCTGCCCGGTCACTGCTCCTGCCCGGTCACCGCTCCTGCTCATGCCCAGTCACTGCTCTTGCCACATCAATTTTCCTACCCCATCACTGCTCCTGCCCTGTCACTGCTCCTGTCCCGTCACTGCTCCCGTCCTGTCACTGTTCCTGCCCTTTCACTGCTCCTGCCCTTTCACTGCTCCTGCTCATGCCCGGTCACTGCTCCTGCCAGTCACTGCTCCTGCCGGTCATTGCTCCTGCCCAGTCATTGCTTCTGCCCAGTCATTGCTTCTGCCCGGTCACTGCTCCTGCCGGTCACTGCTCCTGCCCAGTCGTTGCTCCTACCTGGTCACCCCTCCTGCCACATCACTTCTCCTGCCCCATCACTTCTTGTGCCAGGTCACTGCTACTACCTGGTCATTGCTCCTGCCTGATCACTGCTCTGGCCCGATCACCGCTCCTGCCGGTCACTGCTCCTGCCCCCTCACTTCTCCTGCCTGGTCACCGCTCCTGCCCTATCACTGCTCCTGCTCAGTCACTGCTCCTGCCCAGTAACTGCTCCTGCCCAGTGACTGCTTCTGCCCGGTCACTGCTTCTGCCTGGTCACTGCTCCTGCCCAGACACACCTCCTGCCCAGCCACTGCTATTGCCCAGTCATGGTTCATGCCACATCAACGCTTGTTGCCCTCCCCAGCTCATGGCGCCTGCACCCTGATCGTGCCATTATTTTTTATTAATACATTTTATATAGTGAAACATTTAGCAATTAAATAAATTTCAATGCGCTGTTTGGAAAACATAATTAATCACATAGGCGAAACCAATGCATAACCAATGCTGGTTTAATTTTGCAATCACCATTTTGGGTACAGAACAATAAAAACATAATTCTCACATTTTGCGCAACACTTTAGCCACATGTATTTTGGTGGGTTGGGTGAAAAAAAAACATGCGCTGGTGGCCAACCTTTTGGCTTTGTCAATGCTTATGTTGTTTTGTTAGGATTTTTTTAAGACTAGATTGTCGGTGAAGTTACTAGTCCCTCGAAAATATATATTAAAAAAATATTGGCTAAAATAAAAAAAAAAAATGGGTCTCAGAAAGCATGCATTTCATAGCCTAGGTTTCACACTTGGTTGCAGGGCTTGAGGATCTAATTTCTCTGTGGCGAAATGTAAATGTTCTCGATGATCACATTGCAGTCTAGTTGTGCAGCTGTGCAAGGCTGCATTATGCTGGGAAACTCTGTTCAGAAGTAATGTTTAATACTTTAAAAAAAATATGAACTGAAAAAGCAAAGTGATCCAATCGTAACATGCAGAAGTATTTTGTCAGCACTGGGGCAAACGAGATTTGCTTTGCTTGGATATGGGTGGTATATATTGAGGATACTGTGATTTATTTACGTTTGGGCTATCAGTGAACAACATTGGCTGCCAGTTGCCCACAGTACTCTGAATGGCGAAAGCTTCTCTGTAATTAGTAATTGCCATCTATGGGCACCAAGTGAGTCACTTGCCTCCGAGGCACACACTTGCCACATGTTATGTTGAAGGCAGAAGGCCCATTGCCATTCTAAAAGAGATAATCAGCCTCAATCAGAATGACAATGGGCCTGTCCACAGCCTATGCGAGGTTGGGGAGCGGCTGCTGCATCCTGTGGAGTTCAAAAGAGAAATGCGAGCTGGCCCCAAGAACTTTTAAACTCTTGGGGCTTCTCGCAAGGGAACAGCACAGTTTACTGTAATTAATCCCCTAAATTACGGGCAAAAGGCGTCCATAAAAGAAATAATGATGGACAACGGACAGGACACCAAAATTACGGACGGTCAATGAAATTTACGGACGGTTTGAAACCCTAGGTGGGGTTCACTGGCCATGCTCCAAGGGAGGGGCAGTCTGGCAGGGGTGCCAGACAACATCCAGAAAGCTGTTTAAAAAGCAGACACCCAGGTCCCGCAGCCAAAGTCTAATGGGAATCATTCAAATCACCAAGCTGGATGTCCCCATTTCCGGGCATCCTGTCCGCGCTTAATGGTTCCTTCATGATATGCAGTCCCGATATTGCCCCCCAATGCTTCAGAAGCCTCTGAATCAATGGAGGCTTGACTTTCAGTTCTAAATGAAACCAGCCTCTGTGACGGGAACAGTGTTCTTCTTGCTCCTGGGATGATGAGACCCTAAAACTCCATAGCCCCCTCAAGAGAGAGTCAATAAGCCAAGAGGTCTCAGCGTGGTGACAAGTTTTAGACTCCAGTTGGGAGGGTCCCTCAACCTTTCACCCTTCTTGAGAGCAACAAGGTGAGCACCGATTTCATTAGGCAATGAACAACTGTAGCTAATTTGAGGAGCTCAAGAGACCCCAGCCAAAATCTATGGGCAGCGGGACCACCAAAAATGCTGATAGAAAGCAGGGTGTGCTCTGAGGGAGAGGGGATGCCAGGGAGGGAGGCTTCCAATTCTCAACCCCTGGTCCTGATGGAATGCAGATCACTGGGTACACCCCTTCCAGGCTCACCCTCATTCCAAGAATAGTCCACTCACGTTGCTCCAAACTTGCAGGCACAATCCAGGAAAAGCTTGACCCTGACTTTCAACCACACAGGGGTAATATAGTGGGGAAAGGGAGCCACAGAGCAGCATCGGACCCTCTCCCCACGGGGCAAAGGAAGCAATGAATTATGAGACTCAAGGAAATTCCCAAACAAAAGAAATGCCCAAAATTACGATTTCAGATGAAAAGGCGGGGTCGAGGTGAGCCAAAGCCAGGTATCTGATGTAACCAGGGAGGGCCATGTAGCACACCACATGCAGGGAAGAGAGAGATGCACTAACATAAAAACATATCCCACATTTCAGCATATATTTAGCAAATATACAAGGACTAAAAAACACAACTCAAAGCAAGCACGACTGGGGGTAATATCAAAACAGGTAGTCCGCCAGCAGGAAAATAGTCTCAGGAAGGGGGAGCACAGTAACCACGCTCTTATGCAAGCAACGGGTGAGGCATTTTTGGGAAAAACAAGTGACGCATATAGTACCCTTGCTAAAAGCCACAATCCTATCCCTCCCTGAAATCATGGGATCACTCTACAACATACCCAACACAGAGGAAAAGGTCTGAGAATATCCTAGTAGTATAAAGGCGCGGGGTCTCAACGGTTTATGAAAATAGGATCTGTTTGATAATAATGTTTATTTTAATTACCCTTACTTCCCTAATCACTGAAAGGCGTATTCAATAGGGGTCACCTTTTGATACCTCACCAGATCTCGAATAGTAGGTTGATGGGATCACACCCAGTGGTAAAATACAGGTTCTTCAAAACCATTGAGAACAAAGTGCATGCAAATAAGCTGAATTAATAGTTAACAAAGTTCTTATTTAAAATACAGGTAGCCACAAGGACAACTAAGTGTACCAGCACTGAACTGTCATAAACACCCACGGCTCAAGGGAAAAAAAACATTACTCAACTTGGCAAATGGTTTGAGGAAACAACCACGGGCCCTCAGTGAGTGGTCTGTTTGACATCGATGGCCCTCAAAGAGAAGGGTAAAAGTACGTAGGCACACAGTTCCAACATGTGGTTGAGCCCGTCCATGGTGACATCACCCTAGAAACTACAAACTTTTAAGAACTGGTCAGAAGGAAAACAGCCACCGGAGAAGCAGAGACATCTTCCAGGAGACCCATACCTAGAACTGCTGTGTTGGAAAGAAAGTTATATATATTTATATGGTCATGTATGATCTGCTTACTATGGATAGTCCCACACTTATAAAAATAGAATTTGTATTGTTAACTAAATTTAATATAATCACCCTTACTTCCCTAATCACTGAAAGGCGTATTCAACAGGGGTCTCCTTCTGATACCTCACCAGATCGCGACTAGTAGGTTGATGGGATCATACCCGTGTGGTAAAATACAGGTTCTCCAAAACCATTGAGAACAGAGTGCATGTAACTAAGCTGAATTAACAGTCAACAAAGTTCTTATTCAGAAATAGGTAACCACAAGGACAACAAAGTGCACTAATGCCGAATTGTCATAAAAAACCACAACACAAAAGAAAAAGAATATTACTCAACTTGCGCTGTGCACCCTTCGAATGTGCGGTCAAACCCTTCCATGGTGATATCACCCTAGGACTAAAAACTGCATACTTTCAAGAACTGGTCAAAAGGAACACGGCCACAGGATGAGCGCAGATGACTCCCAGGAGACCCATACCGAGAACTGCAGTTTTGCAAGAAAACGTATGTATATTTTTATGGTTATGTATGATCTGACTACTGTAGATAGTCCCACACTTATAAAAATAAGTCGTTTTGTCTTGTTAATAATGTTTATTATACTCACCCTTACTTTCCTAATCACTGATCTCCCTACTATGGATATTTCCTCACTTGAGTACTACTGAGGAACTGCTGAGTCAGAAGAAGTTCACAAAAAAGAGCTACAGTGCCTGATTAGGGATCTCTCATACGTTTCCTACAATTACACCAAAAAGAACACCAGCATCCCACATGCACTGCACAGTTCCCTTTTGCATAACACACAGTACCAGCACATGACCACAGTCGGCTCCCAAGCATCAGCCATGTCATGTTATGTCTGTTCATTATTCCCACATGTGGTAGGTGCAGATAGGCTTTACTTTTCCAAAGAAGTAGCCCCTGATAAAGCAAAATGCTGAATGCACTTCTACCTACATAAAATAGGAGACAAGATCCAACCCACCAAGATAGAACCACACCGGGTAGTTGTTAACATAAGCTGATACGACACCGAACCAACAGGTCTACACATCATAACTGAAATAACTGATAATCAAACCAAGCTGGACAGTATGTGTAGGAAGGACCACATAGGGAAAGTTATAGCATGGCCCGAGATTTCCCAGGGAAAAGATTTTTAAAGTTGCCAAAACCCCCAACTCAGTGCTTAAAAACGTCTGCTCCAGCATCTATCTGGGGATCGAGAGTGGCTCTTATTGTAACTGGGGTGGTTATCTTAAACAACAAATGGACTCTTTACTTACTCGATCCAAGGATCTGTTCAGCCTGGAGGGGCGAATCGTTAAACCATGAGACCGGCGTTCAAGATCCAAAGAGTAACCAAGGCTTAATCATAGGACACGGGTAAGAAAAAAAAAAAAACCCCGGCGTTCCTATGACCAGTTTAACAGAAGGTCCCAAAAGGCCACATTTTTTTTGTTGACACGTCTAGCCAGGTCCAGCTTAGATGTACTGTACAAGGATGAAAGCCAATCTCCATGTGATGGAGGTACGGCATCTACCCAAAACCTACATATTTGGCGCCTTGCCAAGAGAATGGCGTAAAAAAGGAAGAATCTTACCTGCCCCAGTATGTTTTCGTCTATGCCAAAGATAACCAATGACAGAGTAATGCGCACAGAACAATTAAGTATAGAGTCCAGTGTGTCCTTTATTTTCTCCCAGAAAGTACAGATAGAAGGGCAATCCTTAAACATATGTGTATCCGAAGCATTCAAGAGGTTACACTTGTTACATCTCTTTCCTGGCTGAAATTTTGATAGTCTTAAAGGAGAGAGATAAGCGCGGTGAACGGTGAATAGATGGTTGCGCCTTAACCACGCAGGTTTGACTAGTCTGTGTAGGATGGTAAGTGAAGTAAGCCATATTTGCTCACACTGTCGCCCCATCTCCTCTCCCCATAGTTGGTCAGGGAGGCTAAAATCCCCATCCACCTCCTCCAGAATGCTCCAATACCAAAAAGCCACCTCTTTGCCGCCCGCCTGCCTGACGACAAGCTGCTGTTCCAAATTACTAAATTTACCCAGCGGGACAGCTTTCCTAGCTAGAGCCCGAGCCCAACTCTCAAGCTGCATATATTTAAATCTTGATAGCCCAGGACCGACCTTATCACTTAGTGCATCCCATGTCAGCAGTGCGTCATTTACCAACAACTCTCCCTACCTTGCAATACCGGCATGTATCAGGGGGGACGCCAACCCATCCCTCAGACACATTGGTAAACCCGGGGAGTCCCACACCGGGACATAGTTTGAAAAGTAAGACAGCCCTATTTTCTTTTTGATCTGAGCCCAGATACTGGCCATAGATTGAAGAGACTTTAATTTAATCTTCTTAAAAAACTTTTGATCTCCAAACTTAAACATAAATCCCTGACAGGGTAGATCCGCCCCAACCAGCATGGCTTTAAACATTAGACCTATCGAGGAATTAGAAGGCACTTTCAATAGCATACGGGAGTAAGATAGTTGGAAAGCCCAAGCATAGTACTGTAAAT
The DNA here is from genome assembly GCF_964204655.1 of Triturus cristatus. Lineage (NCBI taxonomy): Eukaryota > Metazoa > Chordata > Amphibia > Caudata > Salamandridae > Triturus > Triturus cristatus. Next base: position 555,516,241 of record NC_140589.1, on the reverse strand, counting down.
CAGGGAGTGCCAACCCACCCTTTTCCCTCCTCCTTCGTAATTTTTTCCACGCCAATCTAGTGGCTTTGTACTTCCAGATGAAGGAGTTTATTTCCCGCTGAAATTTGTCTATTTGTTTAGGGTCGAAGGCCAGGGGGATAGTGTTACATAAAAAAGTAAACTTGGGGAGGATAGCCATTTTAACTAAATTAGTTCTACCAAGAATAGTAAGTGGAAGAAAGGACCACGCTTTTAGTTTTTTTTGACAATCTTTAAAGACCCGATCCAAATTAATTTGTGCAATATTCCCCACGTCTTGAGTAATTTGGATACCGAGATATCTCATTGAGGGTGTCACCTTAAGATGTGTATTGTTTATATTCCACACCATAATTTCGGTTTTGCTGGCGTTAATCTCATATCCATAGATCCGCCCAAATTCTTCTGCACACTTAATTACTGTTGGAAAGGCTAAGCCCGGGTCTACTGTAAAAATGAGAATGTCGTCCGCGTAAAGAGCTACCCGCCTTTCCCACCCCTCATATTTAAAAGAGGGGATATTAACTTCCTCCCGTAGAACTTGAGCGAAAGGCTCAATATACAAATTGAAGAGAAGGGGAGAAAGAGGGCAGCCCTGTCTTGTCCCCCTTGTAATATTTACAGGTTCCGATAGGGTGTTATTAATCAAGAGTCTGGCAGATGGAGCCTTGTACAGAAGAGAGATCACTTGACAGAAATTCTCACCAAACTTGAATTTCTTTAATACCGCAGTCAAATAAGGCCAACTAACCCTGTCAAAGGCCTTTGTTGCGTCTAACGTGAAAGTGGCTAATGGCAGAGAGAGGCTAGAGGCAATATCTATGGCCCCGACTAAACCGTGCGTAAGGTCAACCAACTGGCGGCCCTTTATGAACCCTTTTTGGTCTTGATTTATTATTGAAGGTATAACCTTGCCCAATCTAGCTGACATAATGGCCGCAAAAATTTTATAGTCGTTGTTCAAAAGTGATATCGGACGGTATGATCCGCATTCAGTCGGGTCTTTCCCCGGTTTAAGAATCAGGACTATGATGGCATCATTCCATGATTTGGGAGGGTTGTTCCCTTTTAACAGAATACTATTGAACAGAACCGTCAACGTTGGAATTATACCTTCGGACAAGGCACGATATAGTTCAGCTGGTAAGCCATCTGTGCCTGCTGCCTTTCCTTGCTTAAGTTGCCCAACAACCTCTCTCACCTCTGTCCCGGTTATTTCTGACTCCAAGTAGCTGCTTTGGAGCTGGGTGAGACTCGGCAGGGATATTTTATCTAACCAAGAATTCCTTGCAAAAGGATCATCAGTGATATCATCTTTGTAGATGGCCTGAAAAAATTCCTGAAAGGCTCTGCCTATCTCGGAGGTGGCTGTAAGAGGACTTTGGTCGCCTTCCAACTTTATCTGCCTAATATATTTTTTTGCTTGGTCTGCTTTTATTTTCCACGCTAGCATCCTCCCAGCTGCTTCCCCAAACTCAAAATGGGAATTTTTACTTGCCTCCCATCGGCTAGCCACCCTTTCCTGTAAAATACACTCCAATTGTGTTTTTAAGTGGGCTAATTTTCCTTGCTGACTTATTGAGCCTATAGAGGTACTGAGTTGCTGTTCAATGGATTTCATTTCGGCTTCTATGTTTGTGATCTTTTCCCTGTATAACTTCCTTCTCTGGGAGGCTCTAGAAGTAATGTTCCCTCTCCAAAAAGCCTTCAGAGCATCCCATACAATGGGGATTGAGGTAGAATCTAGATTCACTTCTAAAAAAAACTTAGTTTCAGCTATTAGAAAACTAATTTCGTCCTCATCATGAAGGATGGACCGGTCGAATGACCAAGACACATGTCCTGACCACTGGCCTAACTTCAAAGTAAAAGAGATAGGTGAATGATCGGAGAGGTGAGAGGGAAGATATGATATCTCCATTAATGAGTCTTTAAGACAATAGCTAAACAGAGCATAATCAATTCTTGATCTGTGCTTGTATTTGAGATTCCGAAATGAAACTCCCAATTTGTTCCCCGCCCTTTCCCTCCATATGTCGGCTAAACCCAATTGTGCCATTATTGACATTAGGATTTGCCTGGATTTAGAAGCCACACTGGCCCTCGAGTTTGGGGACTTATCAAGTTGGTGATTCAGCACGACATTAAAATCACCACACCAAATGATAGGGTCATTTACATTTAGCAAGTGATTTCGGATGAGGTCTAGAAACGAGGGGTCATCTTGGTTTGGACCATAATAATTGATCAATGAGTAAGTAGCTCCACCTAATGAGACTCTTAACATAAGCCATCTACCACTGTGGTCCTCCTTATGCTCTAATATTTTGGCATTGACATTCTTTTTAAAAATACAGACAGTCCCTCTTATATTTGCTGATTGGTCTGTAGCGACACAATTATCAATCCATTTCTGATTTTTTAAAATATCCGTGATCTCAGTTTTAAGAAGATGTGTCTCCTGTAAGGCAATGACTTGTGCGGGAGAGTCCCTTAAGTATTGTAGGATACGGTCTCTTCTAACCTTCCCGCGCAGGCCATTGACATTCCAGGATAAGAAATGCAATGAGCTCATATCAGACTGTTCACCCCCTGTAACCTCCCCAAACCACTGGCCAAACCTAGATCACAAATCCCTGCCTCAGAAATAAAGGTGGTCTGACAGTGAAGTAAAAAAACCTCCCCCTCTCCTACCCAAAAAGAACAGCCGAAGAAGGTTGGCTTTTGTGGACCATTTTTGATTTTTCCCCTTTCCCCTTTACACCCTGTGCCCCCTTCCCTCTGTTCCCTCCCTCACCACCCCTAGAGAACCCCTCCCAACTTAAACTGGCAAGCTGAATAGCCAGTTTGACATCCTCAATCCGTCCTCGCCCCCCCTCACACCCCCTTACACGCCCAACGAAACTAAACCTCCTTGTCGGAGAAAAGAAGAATTAAAAAAGTAAGATGTTAGAAAAGGTGAAAAGACGCTACTCTAAACTTGCTACTTATAGGGTTTAATTTTGCTGTGATATACATGGTGTATATTTATGTTTTTTAATTTTCTTTTTTTTCCCACTCCATTTTCTTCTCCCCTTCAAATAGTGTAGAGAAGCTAGATTAGTGTGTATTTGTTATTTTTTTTTTTTTGCTTTTTTTTTTTTTTATTTATTTTTTCCACCTATCACCTTCCCCCTTTCCCACTCCATCCACTCCCTCCTTTCACTGCTTTCCCCTCTCCCTTCTTTCCCTAGTCCTAGTCCTAGGCCAGATATGAAAAAATAGTTTGATGATCCAGCATCCGATATATACCCGATACATATAAAAAAAAAAGGGGGAAAAAGAGAACTGACCCGATGCCAGTCATTACTCCAAATATAACAGCGCCCAACTAATGACCGCCCATTGAGGCCTTAATAGAGTCCAGTAATTGATCCGCGTCTTCTGGTGATCTAATGTTATGCATTTTGTTATTATGCATAATCCGCAGAAACGCAGGGAACCTCATTTGCACCGTTGCACCTAATCTTCTAAATTTGTCCATCCTTTGTCCAAGTTCCCACTGTCGCTCCAAGGTAACTTTGGAGAGGTCTGACCGAACTTCATAAGAAAAATCTGGGCCCTGTAATGATTTAACTTTCAATGCCGAGTTTAAGATTGTTTCTTTGAGAGTATATGTATTGAAGTTAATCCAAATTTTCCTAGGTTTAGATCTGACGGGATTTAACCGAAAAGGATCTCTGTGTATCCGCTGAATATCTTTCATCAAAGCCTCAGATGTCTCGTCTAGTTTTAAAGAGTCTTTTAGCAAGGACACAACAAAAGATTTAAGATCCCCCCCTTCTTTGCCCTCCGGCACCTTGAGGAGTCGGAGATTATTACGACGGGAGTAATTTTCCAGAGATTCAACCCTTTCCCGCAGAACGTCCCCTTCCTTATGAAGATCTTGAATCTTTACCTCTGCTGATTCCAAGGTGCTCTTAAGTATCCCCACTGAGCCCTCCAGAGATTCAGTTCTTGCATACAGTCCGTCGACTTTCCTCTCCAAATTTTCGCAAGCCGCCCGAATCTCATTCTGATTTCCATTAGAGACCTGAAACCCGTTCCTGATCTCTTCCCTCATAGAAGTGAGGATATCTTCTAGTGACATTTCCCCTCCCTTCGGCCTCCCTGCCACAACGATCTCACTCTGAATAGTAAGCGAAGGAGGGCGGGGAGCCGTGGAGTTCGTGGGCCCCGATATATCAGCTTCTAAACTCATCTTATCACCCGCTCTGGGGAGGGAAGTAACAAGAACCTCACCAAGCATTTGCTGTCCCCCTGTAGTGGCTACCCCCCCTGAGAAAAGAGTTGGGGCTGGGGCCGGCGCCGAAGCTGAAACTGGGGAAGGTTCGGTCATAGTGATGATTGAGAGGGAGACTGGGATGTGGGAACAGCCGGAGGGTATATATCTAAAACCTGAGGCAGCACATTGAAGAATGAGCGCAATGAGGGGGTAATACGACCTAGGGTGTGGTCCCTTATTGCCCCTCTCGATGGGCCCCGTCTCTGGGGTCCTCGACACGAATATGCACTTGAGACTGCCTCCACATTCCTGGACCCTCGCCTTTGACTAAGGCTATGCCTACCCTCCTCCTCCACAGGGTCTTCATTCGCTGCAAAACTAGGGCCTGGAACTTGCCCGGAGGGCCCAGAGAGCCCCCCGAAACCTTGCTGGCTAGATGAACCTCTGGGGCCCCTTCCCTTCACTTTGCCCTTTATAGCCTTTTTAGCCACTTGTTTCTTTGACTGAGGCTTACCGAGTGTCAGGGGAACACTCACCTTGCCTTTGGCTGTGTCTTCTGCCCTATTTCCCCCATCCACAGGGCAGCTTTTGTCATCTGCTGCCTCCAAGTCTCTGTCCCCCGTAGGCTCCGTATTCTCCGCAGGAGGAAACGGGCTGTAGAACGCTGCTATACTTGTTCTGCCCCTGCCGCTGGTACCCCGGAAGAGGCCGCGAGCCGCCGCTCTGCGGCCGCGCCTCAGCTCCACAGCTGCACGGAGCCAGCGAGGCAGCAACACGGGCTGAAGGGGCAGGGAAACCGCGCCGGGACACATCAGCTACGCGCCAGTACCGGCACTGAATTCGAAGGTGAGTGGAGAAAAAGACCAGTATCTAGCAGCAAGGAAGGCCCTGAAGTCACGCTTGGTGACCCTCCGACCTATTACACCAAACGCCGGGAGTGCTAAGGACGGGAGCGAGGACACGGACACAGACGTGCGCACCGCCTAGCCTGCGGCCGCCATGTTCTCTCCTCTTACACCGTGTCGCTTGTCTTCCAGGCTGAACAGATCCTTGGATCGAGTAATTAAGCTATCTAGCTTCCCTCACCATGGAGTTATCTTCCGCTACTCTGTGAATTGTGTCCTGGTATGCGAGTCGACTTGAGATCCTGAGTTGTTCTCCCAGCTCGCGACACACTAGGTGGCTGGTGATTCCTACAAGAGGGTTAATGGCAAATGAGGACTAAAAAAACAAAAAAACAAAAAAACAAAAAAAAAAAATGGACTCTTTACATGGAATCCCTATGTTGGGCCATCCAGCTTGGGATAGGTCTCATGGGGGAGGGTTGAATGAAAGTATGACCACCCCATATCTGGAAATATGGGACTCCAAGGTGGGTGGATACCCTTGGTAACACTGTATTCCTTATGTTCAGAGGAAAAGGAATGCTTCCGATGGACACAAAGGTTAACTGGGAGTGAAATTTGATATTCTGAATATGCAATGGGGCAGTCCCATGCTCACGGACCACTACTGGCAATCCGGTGAGCACACCTACACTCAGCTTGATCCTGGATGGAGGGGACTGTGATCCCTGGTCACCACGCACATGCTGACCCTGGTCATTCCGGGACAAGAGGTATCAGACTTGCACTATTACCCGTTAGAAAAAAAGACAAACTTGCTGCACAAGGCTTGTGAAAGGAGAGCTGTGAACTATTTTGGCTGGGCTCAATTAAAAGACATTTGAGAAGAATTTAGACTGTTCATGGAAGCACAGCTGGGGACAGGGTGGTCGATACCTTTATTCACCCTACAAACAAAAGTTAATGCTAGCTGGTTACAAATAACTCACTGGGAGATGATTTATGAACAGCACTGAGCCTCAATTCTATCAAAGAAGAAATGCGAGCAATCCGCCTCATGGTAATGCAGCACCAATATGTACTGTACCTAATGACCGCAATGGAGGGAGTGGGTCTGTGCCAAGATTGGAGCGGCTTGCTGTACTTTCACCCCAGGGAACGACATGGACAATGGGACACTGACACTTGCCATACAAGCACTACGCTGAAACATGCACGAAGAGGGACAAGACCCTGAGCAGGAGTGGTTTTCAAATTGGTTGTCCTGGCTCCTACAATCGATATCTGGTTTATGTATATCACTGTTGCCAGTTATCATAATGTTGCTATTGGTATATGGGGTTATGCAATTGGGTATCATCTGCTGTAAAAACTGGGAAGAATGTAGGTACACAGGAAGATAGTTGTTGTCAAAAGCCAGTATAAGGAACAACAGGCCCCAAATAAAGTAACTGTAAAAATGCATGAGTTAGGTAGTGTAGTTGAAGAATCAACAAAAGGGAAGAATGTTAATATGGTAACCGATGCATTCATCAATGAAAATGAAATGTAGTCCTTATTAACAGAATCGGCCATTGTGAACTCCTCATCAACCTCGACTCGCAAATATGTAATCAAGCAGGCCCTGAGAATCAGGCCCGGGATTGCTGATTGATAGGTCACAGGTGGGAGGATGCATAGCTGGCAGGAAAATGCTCAAGCAAGAAACTCTTGATCAATCCCATGGATAAGTGAAACGACATCACAAGGGTCAAGGGAGATTGCCCCAATAAAGCACATATGGCCGGAAGGGGGTATGAGCGCTGCTAAAACACCATAAAAAGTCAGATGTCACCTGAATTAGGAAAACATAGCCAATCAGGACCTAGCTCAGGCATTCATCACACACGCCCCATGGGTTCCAGCGGCGAGGGTAGGTCAATCGGCGCGCATTCATTGGAGTGCTGGACACTAACTGTTGGTGTCCTTTCATCACGCTGGAAACTGTTGAGGCACAATTGTTTAGGCCCTTAGGTTCCCTGATGACGGTGGGACATTACCCACTGTACCACGACGTGGGAGGTAGTTTTCCCTTCCCACTGTGTGTAGATAGCATTCTTTACTCTGGTCCTGAAGAATTGCCAATGATCCTCCTGACAACAAAGGCAAGAAACATGTCGACCTATTGAGAGTAGGGCGTAGACATCTAGACACATAGGGGCAGATTTATGTTCCCTGGCGCATCCCTGCAAATCAGCATGGATGCGCCAGGGAAGATGCGTCACGCAAGTTTGCCCTTGCGCCACCGCAGATGCGCCGCATTTACAATGCGCCACATCGTGGCGCAAGGACAAGCAGATACGTGACGCATCTGCCGGCGTAAGGTTGGCGCAGTGCTGAAGTTGCGTCGCAAGCGCGACGCAACTCCAGCACTGTTCCAACCTTTCCTATCCCTAACATGGTGCGTCAAGCCTTACGCCTGCTTCAAGCAGGCGCAGGGTTTTGACGCATCAGCGTTGGGAAAGTGACTCAGTGAAATCTTATAGATTTCACTGAGTCACTTTTCAGGGGCGTTCCTGCGACGGAACGCCCCCCCTGAGTTGAAACGCCCACATGAAACCTGACGCAGGTTTCATGTGGCGCAGGGCTTTACACCGTGACGCATCTCCATAGATGCGTCACGATGTAAATGGGGCGCAACATGGCGCAGGGTTTACGCCGCCGCTGCGTCACAAAAATGACGCAACGGCGGCGTAAAAGTGGCGCAAGTCCGATATAAATCTGCCCCATAGCTCCTAGATATCCGCCGCTCCATATATTTTTAATCAGGCAGTTTACCTTCCAGAATAAAGTCAGTTCAAGGACTAACTGACCTGTTTTAACTCACTCACATGACATCTACACTACTAGGCCCCTCACCCCCACTGCACCAAACGGCAGGAACAAAAGATCTCCTACAAAGAGCCCCATATTTGGTGCCCGTGGGGCATTGCCTGACGAGGAGCAGGTCCATATGATGAAGCATGACACCTAGCTGGCTGGGTGTGTTTGGGCTCTAGTTCCAAAGAGGAGTTTCCCCCTCTCGCCTCCTATCGCAGGATATAATTCTTGACCCTGCACACAGAACCTAGTATACTTCTGACTCTATATATCTCCACGCTCTTAGGAACTGCATACTATTTTTTTTATACATCGTTATAGGCCTACCATGTCTAGACTGACTGTAACAGCCAAAAAGCCTGCTCTCAAGCCTGCCAAAATAACTCTTTTTGACTGTTGGCAAACCCTACTTTTAAGTATTAATAAATCACCCCTAAAAATACCTGATTGCCCACAAGGTAAGGAGCCTGACATTAAAAAGTGGAACAATTGTGAAATTGAAGTTGGCCTTTTCATCCAGTGTCTAGCTTCCAAACGTTGCACTGGCAGGGCTTTGGCTCAATCCTAGAAAATGTCAAAGTACAAATTTTAATCTGTCAACAGGAAACAACAAGTACACCCATTCAAAGACTATTTTTCATATTTATTAAACATCCAGTTGATTGGTGACGTTAAATTGATAATACATATTTAGGACATTTTAGAAAGTTACCTTTTCCCTGCCTAAAGCTCATGAAGGTTAATTGTGTTAGCCAGCCTGCAGCTGCCTAGCCAGCGCTTGACAATAATAGGGAGTGAAATTGCTCCCAAAGGAGAATGATGGGAAAGCCAGGTAACAGGATGTATTAGAGAACCATGCATGCCTTACCATGCATACATTTATCGTGCGTCCTTTACCTAGCAATGCCTTTACCACGCATTGCCTTTACCATGCAAGTCTTTACCACACACATGCCTTTACCACACATAGCTTTACAATGGAAATGATAATGAAAGTACATATCAGGTAAATAAAACCCTTTTTGTTTATATATATTTATATATATATATTTTTCTTTTTGCCACCAAATTTGAAAAAATATACGCAGCACTCTCCTTGGGGTTTGTAATTTTCTTTATTCTTCAAGCCATCTACTCCAACACCTACGCATTTCAACCACACAGGTTTTGGTGATGGTGCATAGCGTTAGTCCATCTACGCTTTCACCTATTTATACTAAAATCTTACTCCACCCTTTATGAGGCATTGTGTGATTGGTAGTCATTTACATTAAAAAGCATATTTAAAGCGTCAAAATACCATTTATCGAGTGGATTCATTTGAACTTGTTGTCATTACATAGGATCTTAAATGACCAAGTTTGGTACGGGTTCATGAAGTAAGTGTTACTCCCAAGGTACCCCATAGTAAACATAAGAATAATATTAATAGTATTACCGAAAAACAATGGAAAGGCATTATGTCTTAGTGACGATGTTATGGATTTGTTTGCTTTCTAAAATGACTATATGTTATGCTGTCACTCCTATTGTGACTTAGTGTCTTATTGGTGGTCCCTTAGTTTATGGCTGAGTGCCCTCTTTATGTTCATCTATTCATGAATGCTATATCATTCATACCCAATAACACTAAGTTAATTATGCTTTTTAATGTAAATGACTACCAATACCACTATGCCTCATAAAGGGTAGAGTAAGAAATTGGTACATATAGGTCAAAGCGTGGGGGTGCCAAGGGGTGGTGGCAAGTTATGGTCACAAAACACTGTCTCTGGTGAGGGGGGTGCTGGAGGAACAGGCCTATTACTTCTCACAGAGCCGATGGATAAGTATGCAGTTTATTCATATGGATGCAGTCGTTTGAGTTTGAAATCAAGGAATTTGCTTACAAGATGAAGAAATTAGAATTATTTATTTTATTTCTCTTTCACACAATTACATTACTCTGCATTTTGACTACCATCTTTTTATAATGGTTGTGTTACACAACTTTATACATTTAAATTCTCCTTTTAAAATGTGGATGCAAGGTTTGGTCGGCAAGAGTGAGCATTCCTATAGGATTCCCATCACAGCTGTTACGTTTGAATGTGCTGATTCAAATGTATTACTTTAAATAAGGTAGTAAGCAATGTTCCCTCAAATTATTTTCCTCTGTGTGTGGCAGAGTAAGGACTCTGTGCGCTGCAGCCAAGGCTATGTGCGCCAAGAACCTGACCAAGCTTGTAGACCAAGGCTTTGAGTGGCATGAAAATACTCGGGGATCTTTCAAAGGGGTGTAACCAATGCAATTAAGGGTGTGGCTTTAAAGCAATTACGCTAAACATATGTGCATCGCATAGTGTGCTACCCTACTGATATTTTGTTGCTTCTGTCATTGCATCCAGATATATAATTCAAGTAACATTACACCTACAAGAAGCCAAGACTACTGTCTTTGTCAATGGTTGTTTTTTGCATCAATTTGTATATAATATTGAAAATGCTTCCGCTCTTGTGGTTGGGGTTGTGGCTTAATGCTCGAGCTGTCAGTTTAGGAGATGGGTTTTTAGTTTTGGGTCAGCCAAACATCCTGTGATTCTGGGCAAATCAATTAATATCCCCATGCATACAAAAAAATATATAATAATAAATCATGTAAAGTGCTCCAATACTTTTGGGTTGAGTTCGCACTATATAAAAACTTGCTGCATTTCTTTTCTAAATGCGGGGTAGAAACCATAACAGATAGAGAAAGAATGAGGGAAATAGAGGGAAAGAGAAAGAGAGGGCAGAAAGGAAGAATGAAATATAGGAAATATGAAAAGAAGGAAGAAACGGCGACAAGAAGGAGAGGTCAATATAAGGATGGATACAAAGGTGAAAGGTTTGAGAGATGGAAGAATAAAGTTATATTTGCATGGGTAGGTGCACATAAGAATGGATTGAAGGATGAATGTTTGGATAAATGGATGGAAACCTGGATGGAAGGGTGAAAGGATGGGTGATTGATAAAAGGTGGGTGAAATGATGGATGGATGGATGGAATGGTAAAGGAAGGATGGATGGATTAGATGAAAAGACAGACGGATGGGAGCATGAATAGACAGGTGAAATGGACGCTAGATGAAAGGCTTAAAGGGTGGAGAGATTAATAGATAGGAGGGATGAAAGGACCTCTTCTAGGGAGGACAGAGTGTAATTTCTGATATTTGTAGGTTTCCCTGGTCATCACTGCGTGATTTTGCTCGCAAAAAGTGTCATTGTCGTTGAAATGTCACTCAAATATACTAAAATTAGGAAAATGTCACACACAGCAATCTGACACCTTAGCAGCTATGTACATGGGCATTGCATGTGAATTATGTGGGCATTTGTGAAAGTATTCCTGTTAATCACAGCACCCGTCATACGCTGCAATTAACGGGAATACTTTCACAAATGCCCACAATCAGCCCGCAGCTTCTCTCTATTGAGAAAAGACATGCATCAAGTCCAGAACCACGACGTGTGCTTTACACTCGTGCTTTTGGACTTGCTGCATTTGTAATGGATGCTGGCTGCGGCTGATTGTGGGCCTTTGCAGAGGCGTAGCTAGAGCTTGTGGCGCCCGGGGCTATCCCTCAGATTGCCGCCCCTGGGAGGGGGGGTTGCTGGGAAAAAGGACGGTAAGCACTTGAAAGAGGACCGAGAGACACGTAGTATCGCCGCTAATAGTTACCTCGATCATGCAAGCTACATGCACATACATGACACGGTCCAAGGATACACAGTTGAATACACCGGTGACTGGCAGTGACTGAGAACACACAGACTGCATGATCTATCTGGGGACTCAGAAAAAACGCATGTGACATCCATCAGAGAGCTGCGTGAACAATTACCTGGTAATCCCCTCAGCACAATGCAAACATGCACATACATGACACTGTTCAGGGATCCATCATCTACAGCTGACATTAAATGACCATTCATCATGGTCCACCCATTAAAACAGTGCACTTTGTGATCTGCATGGTACATGTTCTTTGCAGCAGGCACATTAACCCCCTGTGTTACCTTTCCAGGAGTCAACCCTTCCACTTGACATTTTTATTGTTTCTGAAAATTGCTGGAGGCCAGGAAGGAGGCAGCACGTTTTTTTTTAAACCATAATATACTTGCAAACACTATGCACCCACCCGAAATAGGTACCCAGTGCGGTCACACCGTTCGCACCGCCCTAACCTGCTCAAGGTTCATGTGACCTCAGTGACAGAGTCACAGTGACTGGATCACTGTTGCTCTAGGGTGTGCTGCTTCGTAGGCCCGCCTGCAAGACTAGAGATGAACTTCAGTATGGATTGTGGTGGACAGGCCTTCAAGGTTAACTCACAATTGACACCACTAGGCTACACCTGCTTGTGCTAAGACATTAAGCCTTCTAAGGTCTAGTGGGGCCTTCTAAGGTCTAGCATGGGAATATGCTCCCTCAGTAGAGTGGTCTGGTGGACTGGTCATGAAGGCTGAACCCAGTTCCCCAGTTCCAAATTCGACAGCTCTGGCCATACTGCCACATCCTCTCCCCCACTGAACACCATACTGCCCCACTGAGAGAAACTTGCACTGCCTTCAGCTACAACCTAATTGTGCCCGCTATAAACACTTGGATGTGGCTCAATTCAAATTATGCACTTGATAAGAGTAATATGCTGCCTAAAAAAAAGTAAAAGCAAACACTCATAGGGAACGCAAGATTAAGTAAAACATGTGAAATGTAAGCAGAAACAACATGGTTACCTTAACGATCTCTCTCTCACTATTCAGAAATCAGTGAGTGGTTTTACCTGAAAAGTTAAGGACATAACTACAGGGCCCTGAAGGGAACCGTTTCAAAGTCCATTGCTTATATCCTTACAAAACGTAAGCAGTATGGTTTAAAACGACCACATCTATAAACACAGAGTCATGGTACACATTTTGTTTTCCAATCAACCAGGTATTGCAGTCCCTCCTGGAATGGTACACTTTCCCACCTGGGGACAACAATGCTGTTCAAAGAAAGACTAGAAAACGAAAGTACCGCTTCACTGGCAAACTCTGTAAAGCGAGGCTGATGTATTTGGATGTGAATAAAACCAATCTGGCCACTTTGCAACTGTCTTGCTTTATTTAGGTATGTATTTATTTTTCATATTTAAAACCTTCTATTTCTCTCCCTCCCGCTGCACTTTGGAATAGAAAAATGTCAGAAAAAGGGCATTTCCCGGAAGAGTGTTTTTCTTTTTTGGATCCATTTCACAGGGAAGCAACTAAATGAAAGATGGAAAGAGAGGTTGTGAACCGTTTCTTCAAGTCACGGTTTTCAGTAAGTGAGGAGCAAGACAGAAAGAGAGGGAATAATAGGAAGAGGGGGGGGGGGGACAGCTGCCAGCACAAGAAAAGAAGAGGTCATTGCCCGAGTCATATTCCTTCTTTGCCCATCTCCGAACGTCCATGAAAGCAAGCCGAGCCTTATCTGAATGCCTTTGTCTGCCCCCAAAGTAGTGCTGCCTGGGGTGGACCGCCCCTACCGCCCCCCCCCCCCAGCTACGCCACTGGGCCTTTGTGAAAGAATTCCTGTTAATCCCAGCGCCCGTCATGCGCTGCAATTAACAGGAATATTTTCACAATGGCCCACAATCAGCACCCAGCTGTGCTGTATTTAGAAAAGAAATGAAGCAAGTCCGAAAGCATGATGTGTAAAGCACACGTCGTGCTGTTCGACTTGATGTATGTCTTTTCTCAATAGAGCGCGGCTGGGTGCTGTTTGTTGGCATTTGTAAAAGTGATTGTTGGCATTTGTGAAAGTATTCCTGTTAATTGTGGCGCATGACGGGCGCTGGGATTAACAGGAATCCTTTCACAAAGGCCTCAGGCAACCTGTAAATTGCCGTTTTGCGCCGCTCGCGTTTTAAACGCGGGCGGCAGCGAGAATGTGTGCGCGCTTCACATGGGACACTGCGCACTCAGTGCCTTAAAGGTGCGCAGGCGCTCAGGCACGCACGTTAGAGGGAACATAGGTAGTAAGTAGGCATGCCAATAGTATTTCGAGGCGCAAGTGCAAGTAGATGGGATCATATGTACACCTCTGTTCAGTGAGGACAAGAGGTCATGGCAGCCTACATGTGATCTCATGTGTTTCCCTCTTCGTTGAGGACAGAGGGTCCTAGCAGCAGACCTGTGCCCCTTGTAAATCCTTCTATGGGAAGGACAGGGTGTCTTGGCATGAAACATGTGGCCTCTTTAGGGAAGTCAGTGGCGGCAGACATTTACCCCATTTGTTACTCCTGTGAGGAGAAGGCCGCAAAAGTGCTCACCACAAATGGGCCCCACCACATGGCCGTCGCTCCTGCAACTCACTCTGAAACAACTATCTGTGAGACTTTGAAAAGCTGGTACGTGTGCCTTCAAAGCATATTCATTTTGGTTAGTCCAGGAAAGCGTCTTCAGGCCAGGCTACACAGATAGTTTGCCAAGACAAACCCTGGGCGTAGTTTGTGTAGTCACGCTACGTGAGGCTACACTAACTTGCAAAAGCACTACGTGTAGCTACGCGAGCGTGTGTAGTTGCTTGTCCTGCCCGTTTACGATGCGTTTTTCTTGTTCGCGAATGTGTATTGCATGTTCGGGATGCTGTTTGCGTATTCGGAGGATAGTATCTCGCGAACTTACCCATGCAGCCGCCTATGGGCGTGGCCATCTTGTTTTTCACTTGTCCCGCCCGTTCGCGATGCCTTATTTCATGTTCTGGGTCGCGTATAGCGTGTTCACGATGCGCATTTCATGTTCGGGAACGTGTCTTACGTGTTCACGACGCTTTTTGTGTGCTCGGGGGAAATATCGCGCAAACTTACCCAACGGTCGTGATGGGCGTGGCCATCTTGTTTTTTCACTCTATGCTATAGTTCTGGGGTCTGCTTTTCTATCCTCCCTCTATCTTTGCAATCCTTAGGTTTTTAAACTGGTTTTCTGATCTTTTATATTTATTATCTATCCCTCCCTGTCCCTAAGTCCATATTTTGCATTTTATTACTACTTTTACTGTGTTTTTTTCACTTTTCTACTGTTTTATATTACTTACTTCTTTTAAGCTCCTACTTCTTCCCCTAACTTTATTTTTTCCATTTAAAGTTTCTTTTCCGCCTCCCGCTCACCCCAGAAACATGCCTAAGGGTACCGCCGGCTCCAAGGGCATGGCACCTGCACCCAAGAGCCGCCTGCCTTGCGGCAGACTTTGCCCTGCAGGGGTGCAGGCCCGGGAGCTTTTCAGCGAGGCGGAGGTGGCCGCTCTTGTTTTTTTGTGCAGCACAACCTCTCCTTGACCTTGGCAGCAGGCGGCAGGCCTGGCTCCGAGTACCCTACCCAGGAGCATCAACGCCAGTGGGCGAAAGTGCGCCGGGCAGTGTTTCGTCAGTCAGGGGTGCGGCTCACCCATAACCAGCTGGCCCACCGGTGGTCAGACATCTTGGACAGGGAGCAAGACCTGCTGGACCTGCTAGGTGTCGAGGTCATGGGGCTTGGTGAGTAGCTAATATTATATACTAGTAGTATAAGTATTGTGAATATTTTTTTTTAGAATAGCAAGAATACTGCTGCTTACATTGCAGGTAAATTATGTTTCAAAATCTTCTGTGATTGTAGGACACAGGTGCTCAGCGTCACTCTTACTTGTTTGCAACTTTGTGCTCGCTTGGGCTGATTATGTAAGAGTTTACTTAGAGAACTTAAGTTAGATAATGCTATTGCTAGAGAGACTCTAGTCCTTCCTTTGTCCTCCTGTCACTAAGAAGAGATTGTGGTGGATGGATTGATAGGTTTCGGTAGTATTAGTTGGTAAAGTTTTTAGAGGTCTGCGTGACGCATCCTCTGTCACTGAGTGCTGCTTACCCCAGTCCTTAGTAGAACCTTTTGTAGTTTGTTTAGTGAGTGATAAGGCTTGGCAGTGTCACTAGCAGAACATCAGACGCAATCAACCAACAATTTGGTGTATGGACAAATTTATGCATATGTCCTCAATCTATGCATTTTTGAGGGCTAAAATTGAAATGCAGACTTAGTGAACAATTGGCTTATCTGGAATATGTGGGCTAGGTCAGGTGGTACATAGGCTTAGTTAGTATTCTGGAATCAGAATGGAACACTGGATTAGTGTTCATAAATAATAAGTAGACGGTCTGTGAATCACACAATAATAGTACTAGTCGATCTGATTAGATACCTGCGATTGTTTTTTCCTAAAATGTTTTTTGAGCATTTTTTAAAATATTGTATTTGTTTCACAGTACACCAATCATTAATGTTTGTCTCTTTCTTTATTATATCTTACATGATCAGCACCCAGGGGTAAGAAGATGGGGTCACAGTCGGCGGGACAAGATCAAGATGCCTCCCGACCGCTCCTCCACTGAGGGCTCTGCTGCTGGCCCCAGTAAGTCCTCCAGTGGTTAATATTAATAATTATATTTCCCTAACTTTTACTGCACCTTATTTTTTCCGAATTATTATTTCTGTTTCCTGATTCCATTTTTTCCAAATTTTCTTCGATCTAGACTGTTTCTAAATTATTGTTATCCCTGCCGCTAACTGCCTCTGCTATGAGTCTCTGTACTACTACTATTAGTCTGTCTGTAGCTAAGCCAGCCCAGTTGGCCACTCTTTATTTAAAAGGTTTTAAATAAAATTCAGATTCACTAATAGCTCTAGCCACTGAGTCCAGTCTTCGGGTTGTCCTCTTCTAGTGTTCTTAATCTTGAAGCTTTTCGACAATTCCCACCAACAAAATGCCCAACCAAATATTTGACTATTTTTGATAGGAATAGGATATAGTAGTACATACTACTACTGTTGTGGGGATTCTGCACAGCCACATACAGAGCTATGCACAAGAAAATAGGATGCTGGTGATGGGAGGTTGGACCTTCCTCACACCTCAGTCAGAACCCACAATCCCCTGACCGACTGGCTATAGTCTCTCATTAGGTCCCCGAACAACCCACGAAGATACCCAATGATTAGACAACCCAGAACATAATAACACCTGTTTGCTCACTCACTCGTGTAAGTCCACCACACCAAATACCACAGAGTCTATGTGTAAGTTCAAAAGGTTTATTTTCAACTAACAAGCTCTGTACGTTGTTCTACAATTCAGCTCCAACAGCAAAATGCATAAGATTAAAACAATAAACATTGTTACACTTTCAAGTCCATCGAAGAGAAAAGATCTCTGTGTGAATTCTGGGGGACCCCTCACCTTAGAACGTAGAAGTACTGGTTACATCATAAGCTCTGCAAAGCTCTGGCTCGTAGAAGGGAATCTTCCACCTGTTATGAGAAAAATGGTGTACGTTAGATAGTATAATGCAAGCATTTCTCAGTCATGCCAAAAAGTGTAGCATGTTGTGGCTAAGCAATACGGACTGACCAGAACTCCGTAGCAAAGTGGTTTGTTTTTCGACCTCTTGTATGCAATGCTCACACAGTAGCTGTATGAGCTCATAAAGGCTCAAAGGCATCTTACACAACAAGCTGCGAGGTAACGTCACGTGCGCAAAAGAGAAAGACATTAGGCTAAAATGGTTGCATGGCTTAGGCTAACTTTGTAAAGAGTAGAGTAGACTAGAATGACCCTAGGGACCATAACACAACTAGTGTCTACTCTACTCTAGTACCCGATTTGGACTAGTGATGTATGTTGTATATGTATGTATTAACTTTTTTTTCCAATCTTGCTAGTGAAAAAGAATATATAGGGGGGTGGTGTATATATGGCATCTAAAAATGTGTAATGTTTTTTCTAGGTGTACTACCGACCACCAGTGCCGGGACAGCGGCGATGGCGATGCAGCCATTCCGGAGGGAGCAGGAGATGCAGCACCTGCAGGAGCTACAGGGGGTGAGCTAGCAGCAGTGGCAGGCGGTGGTAAGTTATATTCCTTACTTATTGACATTACACTAGCGGGAAGGGTGTACACTCACTGTACTGTTCAGACTTAGTAAGTATGAAGTTGTAGTGAACATTAGAAAATGGTTGAAGATGAAACCCTTTCTTTAGCAATGGCATTAGCAATAGCATTAGCAGTGTGAGTTGAGTAACCAATGGCCTCTTCTATCTGACTCCAAATCAGCTGTGAAAGTATTATGGAGAAGACTAAAAGTCAGATCAGATGACCTTGATGGATGTGTTGAACAAAACGAAAAGAAGGGTGGAAGCAGGAAGGATGGGCGAGATGTAATATGATTGGCAGAGAAGGATACGTTGGAAGCATGCATAGGTGGCTGATAGGAATCAGATGTATGGGTTGTTGAAGGATGGGTGAAAGGTGAAAGAAAAGATGCCTGCCTGGGTGTGCGACACCGTATGGGTGGATAGGATAGCAAGAATCATAAGCGGTGTTTGTGTCAAACTCAAAGCCAAGGCAAGCAAGGCAGGACGCATGGGTGATTTTTGGTGAAACAAACTAAGGTTTGTTGAGAGATTAAGAAGAATGATAGTCGTTTACTTTGAATGGATGGCTGTCTGGATGTATTCATCATAGATAGCATAGGCGGAGACTGTCACTGGAGGCAGACCAGAGTCTTAGTTTGAAGAGAATGTGAAAGAAACCGCGCCGCAGTAGCAAAACCGAGGGGAATATAAGTTGTATTTTAAGAATACTCCCTTGATTCACAGCAGTTTGCAAGCACATCATATATATATATATATATATATATATATATATATTATATATATATAGTGTATGTATCTAGTTATCAAGCACCTTCCTCTGACTCTGAGGACCACTCCCTACCTATGTTAATTTATTTTCGAATGTGTGAGCCAGCCTGCCATGGGGGTTGGCCTATCTATTGGTTACACAATCAATCAAAACAAAGTACCTCATGTCGTCCCATATATAAGCAATGATCATTGGATCAGATATATAATCTGCCTTTTTGTAGTAGTCAGGGCAAGGTGAAAGTAAAATAGAGCAATTGTCCTTGATGTAACAGAGAGAGTATGGCCAGTGCCACCCGTAATAGAAAAATACGAGCTTCCCCACCTGCAGACAGTAGTAAATAAAACTAACGTGAGTCTGTGTCATGACTCGAGTATGTTTGTCTTGGGAGCAAGCTGACTGAGCTGGCATGCCGGCTACAACAAGTTAAGTAATTTCGCTAAACTAGAGAGAAAAAGAAGACTGGTGTACTGTGTACTGGAGTCCATAGTGCTAGCATAATGCCTGAAACTCCCACAAATGTTAGAGGCTGAGGAAGTGGGAGGACAGACACATACCACAAATGTTATGTACTGTGCTTGCTAGTGCTACTGCTACTATGCCACTATGTGTTGAATTCATTTTGTGTTACTGTTTTGCGAAGGGTATTGGTAATAGTCTTTTTTTCTTTCTTGATATAGCTCCTCCAAAACCAACCAGGAAGGAGTTGGCAGTCATGGCCCGGTGCCGGAAGCTGGAGGCCATCTGCACAGAGTACCGGCGGCTGGGGGTTCTGGCGGAGGAGGAGGGGGATGCGACAGCAGCTGCAGCCTCCCCCAATGCCCCGGGCCCCAGCCAGGCTCCTTCAGTTGTACGGCGCCGCGGCCAGGCAGCTGCCCACCGCCGCCTACCAACAACATCCAGCACTACTGCTGCCCCCGTGGATGCAACTGCAGTGCTTATGTGCGCCGCATGCTCCTCCGGAATGCGCAACTGGAGGAGGAGGTGGAGGAACTCAAGTAGAGCGTCAAGGTCCTGGAGATCGACATCCGAAGAGCCCGCCTGTAAAGACCCTGTTTAATTGCCCCTTTTTTATTGGTTCTTTTGGTAGGTGGGAATCGGGCGTTGGGATTTTTACTTTTTATGGACAACATGGACAATTGGACATTTTATTTTTGGGACTTTTTTGTTTTGGACGTTGGTTGGGGTTAGGGAGAGGGGTGGGTCAGGTGTTGAGGGATATTTAACATAGTTTATTTTTGTTAGGGGATTAAATTATATATATTTATACTTTACATATGATGTGGTTAATGTTTTGTGGGTTGGGTTACTGTTTTACGTCACACTGTTTCCTTGCTGCTGCAGGGCCACAGCCAGTGTTTGATTTAAATAATTGGCTGACTTTGTGAGACACAAACAGATAGATGCAGTACCCCTCACTGAGTGACTTGTCCTACTAGTACTGTCAGTCTCACCTCCCAGTCCATTATTATACCTCCCCCAAACATCTTTTCTAGTTTTCTTACCTGTGATTGATGTTTATGTTAGGCACAGTGATGGCTGCATGACGATGCATGTTGGGTTTCCGAAGAGAATGCAGATGCCATGGTTGTGGTGGTAGTAGTAGACACTGGTAGTAGCATTTACAAAAAAAGAAAATGAGACAGTCAGTCGCCTGAGAGAGACTCTGGGAGGAGTAGTAGAGCAAAGTAAATAAAACATAATGGTGGAGGGGATAGCCTAGTATAACAAGTTACAAACTATAGTTGTGTCGAGTCACTCAACTAGGCCTACACTCGACACAAGCGTAACCTTTAGTGCTGTGTTTAATAGGATGACAATCGATGCCGGCAATGAAATTAATGATGATGGATTAGGTTCCTTTGTGAAAAAAGTTACCTCGCAAATATACTGATCATGGGTGGGCAAGCAGAAGAAGATCCTCCCCCTGCCTTGAAATTGAATTAGTGTTGCTTTCACCACATCCTCCCCAGAAAGCGTGTGATCAATTATTGGTGCACATTTAATTTAGTCACACCTCAATAAATCCCACAGCCTGGGGGAAGAGGGTTAGGGTTTGATGAATGGTTGGGAAGGGCGGTTTGGGGAAAGGTTTGACAAAGAAAAACAGTACGCATGGACAAATAACAAAAGAAAACACAATCTTTGTAGACTACCATATCCATAAATCTGTTAAGGGTAAAAAAGGAAATGCATGCATGATGATGATGATAACTTGATGATTAATGATAAGTAAAACTTACTAACTACTAATAGACAATTAGACAGAACAGGGCATCAGTATATTAATATTATGCAATTTGCCTTGCCTGTCTGCTCTCATAGAGACACAGATTACATACAGTTTGTGTTCTGTTCTGGTGTACTGGGCTTAATTTTAAAGATGGGAAAGAAAATTTTAAAATAGCTGTAGGGATAAATTATAAGCAGAGAGCAAACATAATTAATAATAACAACAACACACAGTAGTATGATTGAAGACAAAAAATGAATCAAATTATTTAAAAGATGATGAAAGCTGATACTGTTACTATGTTATCCTGGTCAAAATGGAGAGTTGCATCTCGGCATTCCTCCTGGTCCTCAGTCCCTTCCATGGATGCTCCGTCCATCAATCTTGGGTGATGCCGTGCCACTGCCTGCCTGGCAGATGTATATTCATTGGTAAGGTAAGTGTGCATTGTTTTTCCAAGTATAGCACAGGGTAAAAGCCGGCCTGTAAGTGTACATGGAAAAAAAAATGGGATATTGAAAAATAAATGAATAAAAAAAATGCATCAATGACGGTGGAGTGCAACAAGAGAAGAGAACACTTTCAGACTGAGGCAGCATGGATACATCATGTCTACTCTGTTTACAGCATTTTAAGCTACAAAAACAACAGGACAGAGCAGGCCCACGGCACCGGGTCGTGACCAAACCTGCATTTAGCTTAAATTTTGACAGAGCCAGACAAATCACATATACAGCAACCTGGCATTTTCAAAATTAAGTGACTAAATCAATGCACCACTGTCAGTCATACCACTCCACTCGACTCCACCACTACACGGACATGTAGGTCTGCTGTGGTTCTTGTTGACTTGTGTTTACCTTTTATGCCACTTCATGAAACGCAGTTATTCCATCAATCATCTCCAATCCTAAGTACTGACTGACTGCGAAGAGTATAGTATGTGGTCATCATGATCATGATGTCCAACTCAGTCTGTAGTGTACCGAGTGAGTCCAGAGTCCATATTCAAATATCCAACGGATCGCCCTGTAGTAGAAGTACAATTTTGTTATTAAACAACAAGTTTACAGCATTAACCAGAAACAGTTACAGGAGGACACATATACAGCAACATAGCATTTTCCAAAGTAAGTAACTAAATCAACACAAGGCTGTCAGGCATACCTCCACTACTACACTTGTGACTACTCGACTCCCCCACTACACATATATGTAGGTCTGCTGTGGTTGTTGACTTATTTACCTTTTATGCCACTTGATTTGAAATGCCTCAAGTTATTCCATCAATCATCTCTGATCCAACTGACTGACTGCGAAGATAGTATGGTCATCATCATGGTGTTGTACGTGTTGTCCAACTCCAACTCAGTCTGTAGTGTAACGAGTAGGACTCAGACTAAGTCCATATTCCATATTAAAAAATGCAACGGATATTGGCCTGCAGTAGTAGGAGTACAATTTGGTTATTAAACAACAAGAAGGGAATAGTTGACTGTCACTTGAGTCACTTTTAGTTGGTAGATTAATTACTAGTACAGTTCGACTTCATGCACAACATCATCAACACAAAAAACAGTAATCACTCTGAGTATGCATCCAACGCATGCCATCATTACCTGTCTTACTCTTCTCTTTGGCTGTCAGATGCCTAGTTCTGACAGGTGTGTGTTTTATTTTACCAAGGCAGTGGCCTCATTATTACTCCACATTCATTTTGAGTGTTAGTCGCTGTTTTGGTTTTCTTATTCATCTGTGATACTTTGTCGCAGTTAAAGTTGGTTCACATGGTCAACGCTGCGAGATGGGCCGCGGCTTGGGAAGTGGTCATTGGTCAATTGAGTTTGCAGAAATGTGACATGTCAGCAAGTTTCTTCGAAGAGTCTTGTCTTTCTCTACCAAGTTCCCTTTGTTCTGACATTGATGAGCTTTTGATGCCTGCCGAGGGGCGGTAGCCTAGTTCTGACAGTGATGAGTTTCGGCTCCGAAACAAAAGGAGGGTAGCTATAGTCATGTTCCACTTCTTCTGGAGGGGCTGTTAGAGGCAACATTTCTTGTACTATTCTCCATCCAATTCCTGGCTTGAGGGAAATGTATTTAGGGTGAGTCAGGAAGATGGAGCAGGACTCTGAGGAGTGGACAGTTAAATGCACAGAGGTGCAAATCCAATATGGAAATAAAAAGAGAAGACGGTGGTGATGGATTTGTTGTGATTCGAACCAGAAAGACAGAGACACACACAAATAAAGGAAGAGAGAAAGTAACAATTTGTAAGCCTAGTTGGTAGGGAAGAGGAGCTTTTCCTCAAACTCTGGTGGTTCGATCAGAAGTAGGTCATCTTACACAGTACTTCCATCACCTAAGTCCCTTTCCTCTTCCTGCTGTGATTCAGGTATTTTGTACTCTGGTGGTATAAAGTGCTGATTCATTTTAATCATGGTTAACCTCTCCATGCTTTTGGGCGAGAGACTGGTCCTTTTAACAGTTACAATGGCACCAGCAGCACTGAAAACACACTCAGAAGAGACCCTTGTGACAGGTGAAGCCAAATACTTTATCGCCAGCCTGCTGAGCACTGTCCATTGGCTTCTTTCCCATACCAATACACCAATGGGTTTCGATCCATGAAGACCTCTGTTGTGTCATCCAGATAGACCTGGACCATATGCTCAATGCTCAGGGGAGCTCCAATTTGTCTGGCCTCTTTTGCCTGTGCATCAGCACTGGACTTACCATACCCATGCCGTAGAAACCAATCAGATGCCGATTGTACTGTGGCTGGTGATAATCCTGTTCTTGCTGTTGTTGATGTTAGTGGTATTGTTGGTGACTGCTGGAAGGCAAACGCACTACCCTCAGGCTCTGAAGTAGAACTTGACTCTATATGACCTGTAGTACTTGTTCTGGCCTGGGGTGACGGGCCTCTAATTACCATGCATTCATTTTCGAAGTCAGTGGCTTCCTCAGCTATCAAAGTTTTGTAGTTGTCAACATCCACTTCGGAAAAAGGAATTACTGCCTTACTGTTCAGAAATACTTTGTACCGTGGATTCAAAATTGTGGCAGTAATGTAATGTTGATGTGACACAATGTTATTTTGAATCCTTGTATTTTCAGATAAGCGAACGGCTAAGGAGTCCACCAAATAAAATGCTTCTTGTTTGTCATCCATACCTGCGTACATTTCAGACACCTCCTTCAGCTGTTGCTCTAGCATGTGCAACAATGGGATAGCTTGGCCCATAGTACAGTCCTCCCTGCTGACTTCACGTGTGAAGACCTCAAAAGGAAGTAGCATCTCTGTCAGGCATTTAACGAGGTCCCATTGGCCCATCTCAATGGTCATACCTCTCACAGTAGGATCCCCTAATCTTTGCATGACATAAGCATTGAGTGGTATGTACTGCTCAAACAGACGATCAAGGATGTAATAAGTTGAGTTCCAACATGTTGGCACCTCCTGGATGAGTGCTTTGACTGGCATTTTATGCTCATGTTGAATGACCCTCAGCTGCTTCCGGGCTTTAAAAGAATGGCTGAAATGTGTGCATATTCTTCTGCAGGTGGCCAGTAAGTTGCTGACTTTGTATTCATTTTTCAGAAAGTCTTGAACAACAATGTTAATGCAGTGTGCCCAACACAGGACCCTGAAACAGCCACCATATTTCATGGCCCTAACTACATTACTGCCATTGTCCATGGCAAGAAAAACAATGTTAAGCCCTCTTGGGCGTAGCCACTCAAAGACCTTGCTGTTAAACTTATCCAAAATGTTTGCAGCAGTATGAGATTTCTCCATGGTAAACATGGCTACAGTGGCATGTTTGCGAGTGGCATGAAAAATCTCAGCAGCGTCAACACCAGCAAATATCTTTTCTCTAACCCCCACAAGAGACATCCAGTGTGCAGTGATGCACATGTAATCAGTGGCTTGGCAACTGGTCCACATGTCTGTTGTCAGGTGGATACTCTGAACAGTACTCTGCTTCAAGGCTTTTCCAAGCAATTCCAGAAAGTCGTGATGTAGTGCTGGAACAGCAACTCTGGCGAAATAGTAGCGGCTGGGAACCTGCCATTTTGGGCAGATGGCTGTGACAAATTCCAGAAAACCCACCCCTTCAACAAAAGAAAAAGGGAGAAGGTCCAGAGCTAACATTTTAGCCAGCTTCGCATTGTACAAATGTGCAATTGTCTGGTTGCGTTCGCACTGCTCCTCCGCCCTAAATATGCTGATAATGGTAGGCTGCATGGTTTTCCTTCCTGTTAGGCTCAACAAAGCACTTTTTTTCATTGCGGTAATCCTTACTGTCTCAGGCTGACTCTTAGTCTTGTGCCACTGAGATGTTGCTGAGGATGTGGGCGATACCACCGCACTGCTGGGGACAGGGGTACTTTGTGTACCACTACCAGAGAGAATGTCTCCCTGTCCTTCCTCTTTCCCTGTGATCGGATCTTCTACTCGTTTATCCCCACCAACACCAATGGTTGCGGTTTTTATGCCGCGAAGGTGGTCCTCCCAGTTGATCAAGTGGTGTTTTTTCAGATGGGTTATTTGGCCTCCGGTACCATAGTTTGTACCAAGCTTACCCCAACTAACAGAGGTATTAAAATTGAGCATATAGCAATGTTCTCTTTTTTTTCGCTAACCTTAAAGAAGTCCCAAACTGGGGAGCTTAACTTTTGTCTCCTTCTGGAGGTGCCACTTCCAATGCTGGATGAACTGGAGGGTGTACTTTGAATTTGACTCTGTGCAGTACCACTACCTACTTCTACTGAGGTGGTGGTGGTTGTTGTGGATGTAGGTCGCTGCCGGGCATTTGCTAATGCAAATACGGAAGCTGTAGGTGGTGTTGGTGTTACCTGTGTTGGTGTTATCCATGCCACATCCCTCACAGCATTTTGGGATGTGGTGGTAATGTTGGTCTTCATTGGGGCGGGAGTAATGTCCATGATAACTGGCTCATCATCATCCTGTTATTCTACATCGACCTCTATAAGTGTAAGACTTTCTGGAACCTTCCTTTTCCCTAGCATGGTCTTGGGACTTGTCTCCCTCTCTGACTCAGTTTGTGGCTCCCAAGTGGCATCTAGATCATCAGAAGGGGTGCTTGGCGAGGAACTCTATGGATTAACCCTCCTTTTCCTTGCTGGGGATTTGGAAGACATTGGATCTTCTGAATGAGTGGCTTCCTCTTTTTCTTCCTCTGCATGAGACTCAATTTCCTGAACTGCCCCTACTTCGGGAGGAACAACTCCTATTGCGGGCGGTGGTTGCGGCAGTTGATGACCACTTATCTGCTGTGTTTCCTCCTGCGTTGATCGGGTACTACTTTGAGATAGCGATAAGTTTATCTCAGGCTCAGAATCACTGGTTTCCACCATTAGGCTGGCTACCTCTTCCACACTCATGTGCTTGGGCCTAGGTTGGTGGGTTGGGCCCACTGATGCGGAGGTGCTGCCCATAGCTTGCCCCCCGGACACCGCTGCTGCAGGTGTCATTTTTGGTTTCCCAAAAAAGGTTTTGGGCAGCACACCAGACTTAAGTGTCACTTCCTTCTTCTGTTCCTTCTTCTGAATGGCAACTTTCTTGGTACTGGAGGACCTGCTACCTGCTTTCTTTGGGGCCATCTTCTTCAGATGCCAGCAGCACTCAGTTGCACAAGTTGCAGAGATGTCTGGTCAGGTCACGCGTCACGTCGTGTACAGCAGCAGGATGTCTGTCTGGCAGTACAACGGGCGATGATGACACACCTCCTCCTCAGTCTTTTGTGCACCTAAAAGCAAAAAAGCCAGAAGAACATCAGTCAAACATGGAATTTGTTGTGCTTAAATTACTAATTGTACAATCAAACAAATATAATATACAATATATCATTTAGTGTGTGGTGGTCACAATTATTACATTTTAGTAACTCAGTGAACAACAAAAGTGTGGTAATTTATGAGACTTTGACAACAAAGGCTTTCCTGGTGTACTTTGTACACTCGGGAAGAATAAGAATAGCAAAGAACAAAAACAAAAATACAAATGTAGTGGAACCTGTTTGGCCTTAATTTGTGCATCACATGGGATGGATGCAGCATCAGGGAGCTGTAGCTGGCAACGGGGATGTATTTGGAAGCAGTAAGACAAGAGGAACAATGGAAAGACACACAGGCATATGTGGCAAAAACAGCACACTACTAACTACCACCACAAAATGGCCCCCAGCCACATGATCACTCACAGGCACAAGGAACGGAAAACAATGAACTAAAGCAGGCCTATATGGCCAGACAAAGGATGCCTGATAAACAACACAGCTTTAATGCAAAAACGAAAATCCACATGGCTAAAAAGATTGGAAAGTTACACAACAACCACAGCAACAACACATACACATGCAACAAAGGCATTTATTTAACACACCCAAAAAGTGAAATACACCTCAAAAAACCCACATTTTGCAATTCAATCCAATGCCATCCATGCCCTAAATGATATTCAACAGACACCACAGAAACAGTTGTTTCATGCACCCATGAGTACCTCTGGGCCTACTGGCTGAAAAGGCCTAACACACATCCAAAAAGTGACCCCTCCCAAAATGAATCACATTTCACAATTCTATCCAATACCATTTATGCCCTAAATGATGTTTACATTTGACAGACAACACAAAAACAGTTGTTTCATGCACCCATGATGATTGATTAGTACCTCTGTGCCTACTGGCAGACTAGGCTAGAAGCTTGGAGGCCTATGGCAAAAGCATAGTGGCTGGTCCCCCAAAATTGCCGCCACCACATGGCCAGGCCACCCACAATAACAAGAAAGTGAAGTCAAAGGACAGGAACAGGAAGTTGGAGACTCTGGGGAACTTCCTTCCTGGGAAATTGTGAAAAATGAAAAATGACTCTTTGCTCAAAAAACTACAGCCAAATGGCAACCTGAGGAGTTTTTTAGCAAAATTAATAAAAACATCATTTTCGAGAAGGTTTTATGCTGCTCGAGAGATATTCTTCGCCAGGTTGCATATTCAGCATGTTCAACATCGCGATCTTCACAAAAAGTCATTATTGTGCATGTGAAAACGCATATTCAGAAGAAAAAAAGTGTAAGTCTGCGTTGTCGCGCAGTGCGGTGTTGCCAAAACTCAGCGAGCTGAACGCCCCGGGTTACCTACAGGCTGAAAAGGCCTATTTATTTAACACACATCAAAAAACTGAAATACCACCCCAAAAACCACATTTTGCAATTCAATCCAATGCCATCCATGCCATAAATGATGTTAAAATTCAACATACAACACTGAAACAGTTTTTATGCACCCATGAAGACTACCTCTGGGCCTATTGGCAGACTAGGCCACAAGCGTGAAAGCCTATGGCAAAAGCAAGCACACTGCCTTGCTCCACAAAATGGCCACCACCCACATGGCCAGGCCACCGACAATAACAAGAAAGTGAAGACTGATAATGCAGGCCTAAGGCAAAAGCACACTGCCTGGATAGCTCCACAAAATGGCCGCCAGCCACCCACAACAAAAACAAATGGAAGACAGACAAATCAAACCTATGGCAAAAGCACACTGCCTTGCTCCACAAAATGGCCGCCACCCACATGGCCAGGCCACACACAATAACAAGAAAATGAAGACAGACAATGCAGGCCTATGGCAAAAGCACACTGCCTGGATGGCTCCACAAAATGGCCGCTAGCCACCCACAACAAAAAGAAATGGAGGACAGACAATGCAAGCCTATGGCAAAAGCACACTGACTGGCTTCACAAAATAACCGCCACCCACATGGCCAGGCCACAACAACAAGAAGCATAAGCCAAGGGAAACAAAGAAAAGACATGCAGGCCTATATGGAAAAAGCAGCACACTACTAAACTACCACCACAAAATGGCCCCAAGCCACATGGTCACTCACAGTCACAACAGGCCATGGAAAACTATGAACTCAAGCAGGCCTATATATGACCAGACAAAGGAGGCCTGCTAAACTACACAGCTTTAATACAAAAATGCAAAAACGAAAATCCACAGGGCTACGAAAGTTTGGAAAGCTACACTACAAGCACACACACATCCAACAAAGTTATTTATTTATTAACTCACACCCAAAATGTGAAATACACCACAAAAACCACATTTAGCAATTAAATCCAATGCCATCCATGCCCTACATGATGTTTAAATTCAACAGACACCACAGAAACATGCACCCATGGGTACCTCAGGGCCTACTGGCTGAAATTACAATAAAAGAAAAACAACTAGGCCCCTACTGAAACTACAGGCCACCCACAACAATAAATTTAAAAAAAGATGAAAATCCCCCCAAAAATGTAGGTATAAACATTGCCCAAACAACAAGTACACCAATTCTCCAACTTACTTGTAAAATCTCAAATCCAAAAATCCTCAAATCCAATCCAATGATATGATGCAGCAGACGGGCACAAAAAGTGATCCTTCCAGCTCCAAATCCAAATGAAAGATAACAGCATATGGACAAAGCCCTGGGAGGAGCCTGCTGGACAGGAACAGCAAGTTGAAGACTCAGGGGCACTTCCTTCCTCTTGAAAAAAAAGTACAAAAAGAAAAAGGACTCCTTGCACAAAAAACTACAGCCAAATCACAATCTGAGCAGTTTTTTTGAGCAAAATAATCATTTTCGAGAAGGTTTTATGATGCTCGAGAGATATTCTTCGCCAGATTGCAATTTCTGCGTGTTTGGGATCACGATCTTACCAACAGTGCCGTCGGAAGTCAGATGGCATATCCGAATGACGTGTTCGCGTTCGCACACTCTCGCGGGATCGTGCAGCCAGATACCAAATCTCGTGGCGCACGCGAACGAATAGGAAATCTCATTGGTGAACGCAGAATCCTGGTAAGTCATCAACGCGCATGCGAGAACGCAAATTGAGCGCGCGAAGAAGAAAAACAACTACGCTACGTTGCAGATTGCGTAGTATTCGGTAACTAAGCGCTCTACGCAAATCGCGAAGTTACCAAAACTCCGCAAATTCCGCGAGCGTAGCATCGTTCACCATACAGGGTTACCTTAGAGGAGGAGAGATTATAAACCTACAATGTGAAGGAAATGAAGGCGATCTGCAAAAACCTCAAAATCCAAATCAGGGGCCTAACCAGAAAAGAGGAGCTACAAAAGGCGCTGAGGGCCTGGTAGCAGCCAGATATACTAGTGATCTGTCTGGAGATCTTGGCATGGAGGCAGAGGAGCCTATTCCAAGGGTGGATGTGTTTTGGGAGGGGGGCACCCTCTAAACCAGGCAGCAAGAGTGGCTTGTCCCCAGAGGAGCTGGAGGACAGGCGGGAAGCGAGGCAGTTTGAGTTGGAAAAACTCTGGATAGAAAGTGAGAGGGAAGACTAAAGAATAGCCATGGAGGAAAGGTGTTAGACCGTGAGTTTAAAATGAGAGAGCTGGACTGGGAAGCCAGTAGGGCTAGGCCCAGCCCACATGGTGGCAGCAAATATGTTAGGTGCAGTAGTGAGGATGATGTGTACACACACACACACACACACACACACACTCTTTAAAGAAGGGGGTTGACATACACCAGGCGGTTCAGGATTGTGAGGTAACTCCAGTGGTGCTCAGTATCCCTGAGGTGGATTGGAGAACTGGCACAGGGGATCATTTTACTGGTAGTGGGAGGGGCACTCTACTGACCCTAGATGAGAGGTGCAGGGAGAGGGGTTCCCCCATGATAGAAGCCCTGGTAAGCAAGTATGGAGACCAGCCAGAAGAGTATGGGTGGAGGGACAGCAACAGTCAGACTCTGTCTCACCAGTCTTGTGAGAATGATGTGAGGTACTTTTCTGAGGCACTGGATTGTTGGGTGAAGGGTAGTTTGGTTAACACGTGTGGAGCTGTGCGATTCAATTGATGGAGAGCATATCTTAAGTCCCTGTTTTCCAGAGCTATACCAACACCAGGTGGACTGTGAGTTCTCTGACCCCAGGGAGCTTGCACTTGAGAAAGACCTTTTGGTGGATTCCAGAGGGTCTGGAGAAGCACCTGGGGGTGACCTGAAAGGAAGTGGCTTAGGTATTTCCCACCCAAGGGTGGTGGGAGAGGTTTATGATAGCCCAGATAGGTCCCGGTGTCATGGGAAGGATGTAGGGACTCAAGTCCTAACTCCGCGGAGAAAGAGTGGAAATAGGCTGTGGCCCAAGGTGTCCAAAACCCGGTCCCAAAGCCTGGGTGGTTCTAGGAGGGAACACCGGGTGGGGAGCCTAGGCTGTAATGGTAGGCCGTCTGCCGAGGGGGATCTCCTACTGAAAGGAGAACATGGAGTGTCTGTAAACAGAGCTCCAGCGGTTCTGGTGTCTGGCGGTGCCACTCCCAAGTGGAGGGTGCGGAAGTCCAGATTGAGGGGTGACAGGTGGATGCGTTTCCCAGTGCGAAAACCAGTGGATCAGGGGCCAGCCAGAAGGGCTGAGCCTCCTAGGAGTGACCATGGTGACAGCACTTGTTTCCTGGGGGATCTTCGCGCACTGTCAGATGGATAGAGGTCGGGAGATCTGCGCCAAGCAGACTGTCACACAACACATGAGCCATGTGTTACCCTCAGGGGGTATGCGTGTTCCCAAGGAAGTCCTGGTGCGCCGCGGAGGTGCTCAGCTGCAGGGTTTAGTCACTGGGTTGGGAGGCCAGGTTCAGTTCCTGCTTGACTTGAAGGATGACTGTAAGCAGTGTCCTGACCAGTTTGTCTTCTAGGGGTACCACTCCAGGTGGAAGGGTGCTGAATTATGGGAGGGCGCACAGAGGGAGGTTTAACCTGAGGGATTAGATCCAAGGGTGGTGGATCAGTTGCAGGGTCAAGGCCCTGAACTGGTGGAAGAATGGTATAGGGGGCCTGGTTCCAGTGTCCTGACAGTTTTTGGCTCTGGGGTGCTTCTCCTGGGAGGAGAGTGCAGGACCCCAGAAGGAGAGGTGAGGGGAGGAGAGCCTTGCCTGAGACCTCTGGTCAGCCTGAGGGTACAGACCCTGGGTTGGAGGACCAGGTTCAAGGTGTCCCACCTGACCTGGGGAAAGGGCAACTGCAAACAGTGCCCCTACCAGTTTGTCTTCTGGGGGTGCCGCTCCAGGTGGGAGGGTACAGAGCCCCAGGGAGGAGGACTGAGTGTGGGAGAGCCCACCCCAGTCACTGGTTCAGCCCCAGGGTACAGACCCTGGGCTGGTGTACCAGTTGCAGGATAGCACCCCTGAACTGCTGGGCAAATTGTGCAGGACACCTACCACAGGTGCCCTTACAATTCTGGAAGGGGGTACCGCTCCAGGTGGGAGGGTACAGAACCATGGGGAGAAGGAGAGGGTATGGGAGACCCCACCCCAGTCTCCTGTCCAGCCACATGGTACAGACCCTGGGCTGGTGGGCCAGTGTCAGGAGGCCCTACCTGACTTGGCAGGAGAAAGGGTGCCAGGCACCTGGGGCTACCACCCCCCTCTCTCTGATGCCACAGCGGTAGGAGTGGCCTGAAAGCCATAAGGCCTGGCTCTCATCACTGACATTTGTCAGTAGCCAGTATGGCTGGCTGTCCTGGTGGACAGAGTTGCCCCTGGGAGGGGGACAGGAGTCACCCCCTGGGGTGAACTGGGCCACACCATTGTGTTGGCCATGTAGGTACTGTCTGCCTGTTGGGACACATCTGTGAGAAAAGTAAGTTTAGGTGCTGCACAGATGGGTTCCACAGGTGAAGACAAGGGTTCCCCATGGGTCAGCTTAATGGGCCCTGAGAATATGGATAGAGGGATCTAACTAGGTTCAGGAACACGTAGAACGGGAAGGAAACCCTGCTGTTGCGGGTCATGTTCCATGTTCTATCGCCCCAAGCAGGGAAGTCCTTCGACGTATGGATTGGTGTACCCTGGCTTTAGGCTGGAAGGGGGTTGTGTTGGAAATGGCCCTTTTTGCAGGGTTATCCCCAAACTTTTTGCTTCTTCCTCCTATTTTCTCCTGACCTGTTTGTGTTGGTTTTCGGACTCTGGGCACTTTAACACTGCTAATCAGCGCTAAAGTGCATATGCTCTCTCTAAATTGTGTTATGGATTGGTGTTTTCATGATTGGATATTTGATTTACTTGTTAGTCCCTAGTAAAGTGCACTAAGTGTGCCAGTGCCTGTGAATCAAATGCTACGAGTGGGCCTGCAGCACTGATTGTGCCACCCACGTGAGTAGCCCTGAAAAGGTAATTCAGACACGCCATTGTGGAGTTTTGTAACTGCTATGTCGACTT
Organism: Triturus cristatus; assembly: GCF_964204655.1. NCBI lineage: Eukaryota > Metazoa > Chordata > Amphibia > Caudata > Salamandridae > Triturus > Triturus cristatus. The sequence goes on along the minus strand of NC_140589.1, from coordinate 555,483,043 downwards.
GGCCAGTGGACACACTGGCCAGTCCCTCAGCTAGCCTTTTCTTACATGTCCGCCACCCCTAAGGTAGGCCCAAGATTCCCCTGTGCGCCGGGTGCAGTGTTTGTGAAATGTAGGACATGCCCTGGTGTGTGTGGCATGTCCTGGTAGCGAATTACGGCCAATTTCGTTTTTCGCTATTGCAAGGCTACCTGCTCCCCATAGGACAGAATGGGGTGTTTGTTTATAATGTTTTATAAACATAACTGGCCCAGGGAATTAGGTAAGAAAATAAAGTTTAGTATGCCTGAACTCAGAATCTAAAGATGCATTTTTAGTGAAGGTGATTTTTACATTCTGTGTTTGAAAATACCACTTTTAGAAAGTAGGTATTTTCTTGCTCAGTCATCCCGTGTGCCTCTTCTGGAATGTGGATTGCCTGGATGATAGAAGGCTGGGGAGCAGGAGTGGCTCCAGATAGTCTACGTGGGTCAGGAAAGAGCTGAATAGACCTGGGCTGCAATTGGGGAAGGGGGAGGAGATTTCCCTGCACCTCAAAGGGCCTAGTCTGCCTCTGACAAAGCTGTCGCCACCTCCTGCCAGGAAGTCACACCAGAGAAGGCAGAACTGGTTCTGGCTGGGCACAAACACTCTCTGCCTAACAGATCAAAGGATTTTGGGATATAAATATTGGGGCTCAGACCCCTAAACTTTAGAACTCTTTTGGATCAAGAAGACTGCTTAGAAGAAGAGCTGGAGAAGCTGTGAGGAGGAACTAACACTTTGCTGTGTGCTTTGCTGTGTTGGCCTGCAGTGGCTGCTTCTGTCTTGGGCAGTGAAAGGACTGGACTGAACTTTCTGCAATCTATTGTTGTGAGTTTCTCCAAGGGCTTGAGGTAGAGCTTGCCCCCTGTTCAAGAAGTCTTAGGAACAGCAAAGACTTCAAGCTCTTCTGCCCTCAGCACTGGGGGCTGTGTGTTTTGTGCTGCAACAGATGAAAAAGCAACCCAATGCTATCTATAATGGCACTGCTGACACCGTGTCCTGAAGGCACCGCAGAGGGCACAGCCGCAATGCTGCATCGCGAACCTGGTCTCACCGACGACGCCTGCTGACTCTACCACTGAGACGCTGCTCGCACCGCGACCTGTGGGCACCGTACTTCGCACTGCCTCGCTTCACGATGATGCCTTGGTGTCCCAGACGATGATGCTCCACGCCAAAATCTATGCCGCTGCTTGCACCGTGGTTGGAGGGCACCGCTTGTAAAGTTACACGATGCACTGCCCTCATCCCGCACCGCAGCCTTGGCCTAACGATGCCGGCACCATCGACTCCAGTTCATCAGTTGACGACAGCCCTTCAGCCACAATGACGCCGCATCTTGCACCGTGACCTGCCAGCACCGCGACGATTACCGCCTTCACCTCGCATTGTGACCCTGGTCTCACTGATGATGCCATCTGATGCCACCACACACTGCCACCTGAGAGCACCACACGCCACACCACTGCACTTCGCACCGTAGAACCTGACGCCTGCTGACGCCAGCGCTCCTGACTTCACCAGAGGGCAGTTTGACCTGCAACGCGTGTGACTTCAAGAGCTCCAATGACTCCTGCACTGACGTCCAGAACCGACGCCTGCAGACGCCTTTCTTTTGGAAGCTCAACGAGAGGTCAACAACGCCCTGCATTTCTAAAAGGTACTGTTTGTTATGTTATGTTAATAAGATTTATAAAAGCGCACAAATACCCAAAGGTGTCTTGGCGCTAGGAAATACAAGCCGCGAGCTAGCACCTAGTACTGGAAAAGCCAGGTTTTTAATTGCTTTCTAAAGCCAGTCAAGGAACTGATATTCCTAAGTTCAAAAGGCAGGGCGTTCCACAGTTTTGATGCACCGTAATAAAAGCTACGGCCTCCCCAATGAGCTGGACGAATTCTAGGTACCAGCAATAATCTTGCCCCCATCGTGTCTGGTCGGTTTGTACCATGCAAAGAGATTCTGAAGAAATGAAGGACCTATGTGGTGCAAGGCCTTATAAACAATGCACAAGGCTTTGACTTTTATACGCTGAGGCACCGGGAGCCAGTGCAGATTGCGGATATCGTTGGAAACTGGACAGTGTCTGGGAATGTTAAGCAATAGACGTGCTGCCGAATTCTGAATCATCTGGAGCTTCTTCAGACATTGCTTCTGGGCATTAAGATATAGCCCATTGCAATAGTCTAATTTAGATTGAATGAGAGAAGAAACTACGGTGTTTCTGGTATTTTCCGGAATATATGGGAAAATCTTCCTTATTTTCTTTATAAGGAAGTATGACGCAGAAACAACAGCATTGGTTTGTTGGCAAAGTGTCAATCTGTTGTCAATCAGCACGCCCACGTTTTTTACTTTTGCCGCTGGGTTTGGAGGTAAACCCATCTCCGCCGGCCACCACAAATTACTCTAGGAGGGCTGCAAGCTGCCGAAAATCAGAACTTCCGTTTTATCGGAATTGAGTTTAAGGCAGTGCGCTGTCATCCATTTGTTAATGGTACTCATGCAGCTTCGAAACTGCAGAGCAGGGGAGTTTTGGTGTTTGTGTGCAGCTACCACAATCTGGGTGTCGTCAGCATATGTAGTTAAGCTGAACCCAAATTACCGGATTAGTGGGGCAAGTTCAGAGACATAGATGTTAAACAACGAGGGGCTCAGCGAACTGCCCTGTGGAACACCACAAGGCAAAACGTAAGGGGCTGAGTTAAAACCGTCAATAGATACGGAGGATTTCCGATCTGTTAAAAAAGAGGCCAATAGTGCCTGAGCCACTTCCCCTACTCCCACCATCTCCAGACGCCTCTGCAGGAGGGAATGATCAACCGTGTCAAAAGCAGCGGACAAATCGAGCAGTACAAGAGCCGCTGTGCCTCCTCCGTCCATCACCGCTCTGATCTCTTCTGTTGCTTTAATAAGTGCGGTCTCCGTACTATGATCTTTACGGAAACCAAACTGAGTATGATCGAGCAGACTGTTCGTATTGATAAATTGCGACAGTTGAGTATTCATAATTTTGTCCACTATCTTTGCAGGTAAAGGTAGTCTGGCAATAGGTCGGTAGTTAGAAGGATTGGTAGCATCTAGCGCAGGTTTTTTCAATAAATGCAGAATGGATGTCTCCTTCCAGCTGGTCGGAAAGATGCCTGAAGCAAACATCAGATTGAAAATTTCTGCCAGCCCAGGGCTCACTAGGTCTACCACTCCTTTAAGAAATGTTGGTGGACATGGGTCCATGGGTGATCCTGACCTAGATTCATTTATGTACTTACATCTTTAGTGGAAACTGGAGAAAAAGTAAAAATGTGATTGTTTAAGTCTGAGCCACAAAAGTGGGGCAAGGGGCAGGGTTTGGGACCATCCTTGAAAGCTTTACAAATTTCTAAAACCTTAGATTTAAAAGTGGCTGCAATATCATTGCAAAATTTCTGATTGGCCCTCCTGCCTATGTTGTTGGGCGTATCCAATTTATTAATTACCGAAAACAATTCCTTAGATGAATTGACAGCCAACTCCATCTGTTGTGTGAAGTATTTTTTCTTTTCTAAAATCGGGAGTTTTTTATAATTCAATAAAGCTGTTTTGTAAGCTTGTTTTCCTGGCTCATCATAGTTTAATCGCCAGCGCCGTTCCAATCGACGACAAATCTGTTTTTCCTTCCGAAGGGATTCGGAATACCAGGGGGCAGAGGGGATAGTTCTATTGCCTGATAATGTTTTTATGGGTACGGTGGCGTCAACCGCCCCCAAAATCCAATTGGTATAATTGGTAACGGCTGAGTTAACATGGTCCTGAAAAAGAGGATGAGAGGCTAACAAATGGGTGTAAAGGAGAAGTTTATCCACTTTGTTCCAGGCTTTACGAGTGGAAACCGGCAGTTTGGTGATGCTAGTCTCCACTACCCTGAAATAGAGAAGTCTAAACTTAATAAGTGAGTGATCAGTCCACGACAGCGGGAAGATTTCTTTTACCGTGAGGCTGTGGGTTGAAGAGAAGACACCATCTAACGTGTGTCCAGCTACATGAGTAGGTAACTGCACCAGTTGAGTAAGACCTAGTGCTCCTAATGCCTCCAGAAGCCCCATCGTATCTTTGTTTTCTAACTCTTCCAAATGGATGTTAAAGTCTCCAAGAATGGTAAAATACGTGCTAAAAAAACAGGTTCAAGCAAGGTATCAAGATTGGTTAAAAAAGTACTTCTAGTGCCTGGAGGTCGATATAAAAGAATTCCCTTAAATGTCATTTTAGGGTTGAGCGTAAACGAAAAATGGAGAGCTTCGTAAGAAGAGGTGGACACGGGATGGTGGGTGACCGAAAGATGGTCCCTCAAAATAATAGCCACTCCACCACCTCGTTTGGCCGACCTATCCACTCTGACTGTTCTAAACCCAGCAGGAGTTGTGGTGATAAAGTCAGGATCTGATGCAGCGTCTGCCCAGGTTTCTGTTATAAATAAAATGTCTAGTCCCAGACTTTCTATAGTGTGAGCAATTTCATATCTATGCTTTCCCAGTGATCTGGCATTGACAAGACCCCCATAAAGCATAGATATTTCACGGGAAATGTCATTCGCTGAAGGCCGGGATGATTGCAAGGCCAAAATAGATTGCGATTGAGGGAGAGCAAAGCCGCAGGCACAGCTTACCGTGCCAACCCCAGGTCCTATTACACAACAGATGTCCCTACATTTTCTACTAAAGGCAAGTAAGTCTCTACTAGAATATCTGATAATTTGTAAGGGTAGAAAGCCAGAGTTTTGGGCACTAGGCACGGTCCAGGTGTGGACGGGCGCAGATGGGCTTGCCTTAGGCGTGCCCGCTGCGTGCGTCTGCTGCGCGCGTCCGCTGCGCGCCCGTACCATGAGTGATTTAAATAAAACCTTCCGGCAGACGTCTAGAGCGTGTCCTGTCCGGAAGTGAGTCAAACCTGACACTGCAAGCTAAAGGGTCCGCCCTCCGCTCAATCGGCACATCAGCCGCGGCGGAACGGGGCGGCCCTGAAACCATCAGCAGAAAAAGTGCAAGTAAGTGTGCAAATAGGCAAAGAACAGCAAATTCACAATCCAATAGGTACAAAACAATGTAAAATTAATTAAAAACCCCTTAGCAGCGAGAAGCCCCTTCCCGGCGCGATAAAATACTTTGAAATCAAGGTGTGCAGCCAAAGTTGAGTGGTGCCAAGCGCTAGCAGGGCTTATAAAGTCCGCTGCGCGCCCGCACCATGAGTGATTTAAATAAAACCTTCCGGCGGACATCTAGAGCGCGTCCTGCCCGGAAGTGAGTCAAACCTGACACTGCAAGCTAAAGGGTCCGCCCTCCGCTCAATCGGCACGTCAGCCGAGGCGGAACAGGGCGGCCCTGAAACCAGCAGCAGAAAAAGTGCAAGGAAGTGTGCAAATAGGCAAAGAACAGCAAATTCACAATCAATAGGTGCAAAACAATGTAAAATTAATTAAAAGCCCCTTAGCAGTGAGAAGCCCCTTCCCAGCACGATAAAATACTTTGAAATCAAGGTGTCCAGCCAAAGTTGAGTGGTGCCAAGCGCTAGCAGGGCTTATAAAGTCGGGTTGCGGGTCTTCCTGACACCGTAGCTGGCCTGCGATGCCGCGGTCAGCCAGAACTGTTTGGATTTGTTTGCTTTTGATGCTGTGATAGCCCCGGACGGCGCTATTGACATCAAGTAGCAATTTTTCAAGCATATTTTGATAATTGAAGATTTTTAAGTACTATATTGTGGATTTTTATCGTTTTTGGTCTTGTCTTAAATATAAAAAAATATTGAATATTTTCCTAGACTGGTGTGGTGTCCTTTTGTAGTGCTTACACTGTATTTCTATTGGTTATGTGCAAATACTGTACACACTGCCTTTAAGATAAGCCTGACTGCTTGTGCCAAGCTACCAAGGGGGTGAGCAGGGGTTATTTTAGGAGTGTAACTCTCTTATCCTGACTAGAGTGGTAGTTTCTGCCCGACTTTGGCACATGCCCTAGCCGACCAAAAATCCCATTTCTAACAGGCACTACCCATGCACTTCTTCAATGACTCAGGCAGTACCCATGCACTCCTCCAATTACCCTGACACTACCCATGCACTTATGCAATCACCCAGGCATTACGTATTCACTCCTTGAATCACTCAGGCAGTACCCACGCACTCCTCCAACCACCCACACATTACTCCTGCATTCATGTTATCACCCAGGCATTACCCATGAACTCCTTCAATCACTAAGGCAGTACCCATGCACTCTTCCAATCACCAAGATATTATACCTGCACTCATGCAATCACTCAGGCAGTACCCATGCACTCCTCCAATCACACAGACATTACTCCTGCACTCATAAAATCACCCAGGCACCACCCAGGCACTCATGCAATCACCCAGGCAGTACCCATGCACTATTCCAATTACCCAGTTACTACCCATGCACTTATGGAATCACCCTAGCATTACCCATGTACTTCTTCAATCACTTAGGCAGTACCCATGCACTCCTGCAATCACCCAGACATTACCCCTGCACTCATGCAATCAATCAGGCAGTAACCATACACTCCTCCAATCACCCAGGCACTAACCATGCAGTGTTCCAATCACCAAGGCAATACCCATGCACTTCTTTAATCACTCAGGCATTACCCAAGCACTCCTTCAGTCACTGAGGCAGTACCCATGCACCCCCCCAACAACCCAGGCATTACCCCATGCACTTATGCAATTACCCAGGCACTACCAATACATACACTTTTTCAATCACTCAGGCAGTACCAATGCACTCCTCCAATCACCAAAGGCAATACCCGGGCACTCATGCAATCACCCAGGAATTACCCATCCACTCTGTCAATCATCCAGACATTACACCTGCACTCATGCAATCACCCAGGCATTACACATGCACTCCTTTAATCACTCAGGCTGATCTCATGCATTCCTTCAATCACCAAGGCACTACCAATGCACTTATGCAATCACCCAGGCATTACCCATGCACTCCTCCAATCACCCAGCCACTACTCCTGCACTCATGGAATCACCCAGGCACTACCCATGCACTCCTTCAATCACCCAGCCACTACCCATGCACTTATAAAATCACCCAGACACTACCTATGCACTTGTCTAATCAATCAGGCACTACCCATGCATTCCTCCATTTACCCAGACATTACCCCTGCATTCATGCAAAATCCCAGACACTACCCATGCACTCATGCAATCACTCAGGGACTACCCATGAAGTCATACATTGCACTCTGGCATTTCTGCAGCACTCATGCAATCACCCAAGCACTGCCCATGCAGTCTTCCAATCATCCAGGCACTACTCCTGCACTCATGCAATCACCCAGGTACTACTCATGTACTCCTCACATCATCCAGGAACTACCCATGCAGTCCTACATGCTCCCAGGCAGTACCCATGCACCCTTTCATGCATCCAGGCATTACCCATGCACACCTTCAATCTTACAGACTTTATCCTTGCAGTCATGCAATCACACAGGCACTACCTATGCATTCAAGGAATAATCCAGCACTACCCTTGTACACCTTCAGTCATCCAGGCACTATCCATGCAATCACTCAGGCACTACCCATGCACTCATACATGCACTCGGGCACCTCTGCAGCACTCATGCAATCACACAGGCATTACCCATGCACTCCTTCAATTACTCAGGCACTACTCCTGCAGTCATGCTATCACACAGGCACTACCTATGCATTCAAGGAATAATCCAGCACTACCCTTGTACACCTTCAGTCATCCAGGCACTATCCATGCAATCACTCAGGCACTACCCATGCACTCATACATGCACTCGGGTACCTCTGCAGCACTCATGCAATCACCCAAGCACTACCCATGCAGTCTTCCAATCCCCAGGTACTACTCATGCACTCCTCCAATCATCCAGGAACTACTCATGCAGTCCTACATGCAACCAGGCACTACCCATGCACTCTTACATGCACCCAGGCCTTACCTATGCACTCCTTTAATCACCCAGACATTACCCATGCACTCATGCAATCACAAAGGCATTACCCATGCACTCCTTCAATCACTCAGGCACTACCCCTGCAGTCATGCAATCACCCAGCACTACCCTTGCACTCCTTCAGTCATCCAGGCACTACCGTTGCCCTCCTCCAATCACCCTGCCACTACGCATGCACTTATAAAATCACCCAAACACTACCTATGCACGTATGCATTCACACAGGCACTACCCCTGCAGTCATGAAGCCACCCAGGCACTAACTATGTACTCATGGATTAACCCAGGCACTACTCTTGCACTCCTCCAATCACCCAGCTCCTACCCACGCACTTATAAAATCACCCAGGCACTACCTATGCACTCATCTAATCACCCAGGCACTACCCATGCACTCATGCAATCACTCAGGCACTACCTATGCAGTCATACATGCACTCAGACACTTCTGTAGCACTCATGAAACCACCCAATCACTACCCATGCAGTCTTCCAATCATCCAGACACTACTTCTGCACTCATGCAATCACCAAGGTACTACTCATGCACTCCTCCAATCACCCAGGAATTTCCCATGCAGTACTGCATGCACCCAGGTACTACCCATGCAATCTTTCATGCACCCAGGCATTACCCATGCACTCCTTCGATCACCCAGACATTACCCCTGCACTCATGCAATCACACAGGCATTACCCATGCACTCTTTAAATCTTTAAATCACTCAGGTACTACCCCTGCAATCATGCAATCACCCAGGCACTATCTATGCACTCATGGAATAATCCAGGCACTACCCTTGCACTCCTTCAGTCTTCCAGGCACTATGCATGCACTCCTCCAATAACCCAGCTACAACACATGTATTTATAAAATCACCCAGACACTACCTATGCACTCATCTAATCACACCGGCACTACCCATGCACTTCTCCATTCACCCAGCTATTACCCCTGCATTCATTCAATCACCCAGGCACTACCCATGCACTCAGGCAATCTCTCAGTCACTACCCATGCAGTCGTACATGCATGCACTCAGGCACTTCTGCAGCACTCATTCATTCACTGAGACAGTACTTATTCATTCAGACATTACCCTTACAGTTATTCATAGAACACATACACGTTTGTCCATTTTTTAACCATTTTGGCGGTCTAAAAAGAACCATTTTTTTCTTCTTTTTTCGTTTTATATTCTTTTTTGTATTTTTTATCTCTTTTTTTGGTGTTGTTTAAAAATAAAAATGAAAAAATAAACAGAACCACATTAAAAAACTTAACACTGGTGGTTCCTAATAGCAACCAGGATGGCATCCAGTGATTGCTCAACAAAACATAGGATCTTTTTACAGTTGACATAATGCTGCTCCACTCAAAGCAGCGTTGTTGTCAGTTGCCTGCCTTTCTTGTTCCCGTCGAAGCTGTTCTCCAACAAGATGTCAAGGATGCATTGTCTGAAGATATTTCAATATCAATGACATCAAACAGGAATATTTATTTTCTGAACCTCGTGAGAGGAATTTCTCACAAATAGTGCAGGTGACTTTTCTCACCTTTTTCTCCCCAGGTGGAATAGAGAAAAATGCCCACACAATACTTTCGTATCTTTTCTTCACGGGTTCCTCCAGGTCTTCTTCCTCTTCAGATGGAACCTGCTGAGGTGCATTGCTAGCTGCAATTTTTAAATAGGTTAAAAAAAAAAAAGGCAAACAAGAGGAGCAGAAAACAACAGGTGTGTCTTGCTGAGATGCTTTTGAAGGAATGACACGAATGGGTGGGGTCCTTCAAGTTCTAGAATGAAGAGGTTCTTAACCAATGAAATTGTTTCTTTTGAAGTCAAATGGGATTTGTGCACACGGCACGCAACCAGCGCGCGCACCCGATGCGATTTCTGGAAAAGATATTTAACAATAAAATATCTTTATTACAATTACAAATATATGATATTTATCTATAATTAGAATAAATATTCTCTTGGTATATCTATCTATCTATCTATATATATCTATATATATATATATATATATATATATATATATATATATATATATATATATATATATATATATATATATATTACCTACTGGCGGTCGCCAGTAGGTAGTTATAGTTAGGACCACGTTTCCATAGGAAATCCGCAACATTCTATTTTGAATAACTTTAGCGCCGGTCGACGAATCCTCGCGAATTTTTCAAAATAGGTGGGGCGCTACGCTCCGCTCCTACCCTGAAAGTCTCGGGGGGATTCGTCAAGCGGGGGCTGAGATAAAAGGGGGGTCCCAAAACGCGTTTTTCCCATGCATTTTTCCATAGGACCTTTAGACACAGCTACAGCCCGAACGGCTGAACAGAATTACTTGAAATTTGGCAGAGAGGTAGTCCTCAGGTCAAGGAAGTGCCTTTTGTAGGTTTGGTGTAAATCTGTTCAGTAGATTCTGAGACAATAGCCTTTAAATCAATATATATATCTGTGGCAGCTTACCGTGCGCTTACGGTGCGCTTACCGTACGCGTACGGTGGCGTGCGCGAGCGCGATTCTGATTGGCTCTTAGATCTTAGTAAACATTCGAATCGGTTGAAACCAGGAAGCGGCGTCCGCCATTTTGTGTATTTCACTCAGAAAAAAAAGGGTGATATCTTGAAAAGGGGGCAAGGGAGAGAGTTACAGACCCCCTAACATTTGTAAGGGGGTCAAAGAAGGACAGAAAAGTACAAAGAAAACATTTATTGATTTTAAAAAAAATCGCGGGGTACGCGTACGGTAGGCTCAACGTACGCGTACGGTAGACAAAAAAGAAAAAAAAAGAAATGAAATGCAGATTTAAGAGTTTAGATATTAGGGGGCTCTAAAAAGAGCCGTTGTGTTTATGAAGTGATTTTTTAGTGGTACCTACAAGTAAGTACCGATGCAGAGTCTAAGGTTCAAGAGGAAGACTCTGTTCCCTTCATCATTGAAGTGCACACCATCTCCTCTATAAATGTCTTGCATGTCGTAACGCAAGTTGTTGTGGTAAATGGAACCCATACCATAGTCACGGAGGAAAGCAGAAACAGATTTGTTGACGTGCTTTCTTGCTTTGTCAATCTGCGGACAGAAATGATTGGACCAGTTCCATTTTTGCCTTTGGCATATGTTAGAAAACACAAAGGCAGTTTTAGGGAAAAGTGAAAACAGTTGTGCAAAGGTGTCCTTCATAAGCATTTCCAGACCTACCCCAGTCAAAGTGCCTAGGTCATTGCCACCACAGTGCACTATTATGAGGTCAGGGTGTTGGATTTGCATGAAGGATTTCACCAATGGCATCAATTGGTGCCACTTTAACCCTCTCTGACCAATCCATTTAATGTCTACATTTGGCAAAGCAAGGTCTCTCACCATATCTGTTTTCTCTGCATACTTTTCACTCCAGAAGACATAGCTGTGCCCTACAATCCACACTGTGAACATCTTCAAAGGAGAACTGGATGCACTCAGGAGGTGTAATTCAGTAGAATGGTAAAAAGAAATGAAAGACAGTTTGGAAATGGAGGCATACATATTTTTTTTATAAAAAAAAGAACTGATTGGCTGTTACATACCATTCTAGAATAAAAACTAGGCTGTATGTGTAAATTAATAGAAGCATGTTTTGTATTGGTATAGAAAAATGTGTTACCAAAGAACAGTACTTTGGATTTGCTGTTAGGTTTGAAAAGTCAAGCACTCCTGCTCTTTGGAAATGAAACATTGTGTGGCGAACTTCTGACCTAACTCCACACAGCAGTGTTCCATGAGCTGTTGCTATGGTAGCAGGCAGAAGTCAAGTTGGGGGAAGGGTACTAGGCAGAAGTCAAGTTGGGGGAAGGGTACTTTTAGAAAAGAGTTGGTTTTCAACCAATAGAAATGTGTGATTACATTTGAAAAAAAGGGGGAAGCACTGAGATTTGAAATTAACATGTATATGTGTGGAAAAAGAGAGGGAAAGTTTGCCATTATCTGGTTCTGCTGAGAGGAGAGAGGTGTAAAGAACAGAGATCCTGGCTCTGATAATCTGCTGTTTGTGTGCCACATTTCGTTCACAACTAACTAATTTTAAAGGTGAGTTTAGAGTTTGAGAGGGGATGTATATGGTAAATTAAGAAATGAATAATAGAAATGGAATTCCTTTTGTTGAAGTTGTGTTTATTATTTTCTGTTTTGGGAGAAATTTAAATGTGAGGAACATGTAAAATAATATGGACTATGTTTTCACGATAAATTAAGGTGTACTGGTAAAAATAAGGAATACTTTAAGGGTTTGAGGTTGCACTCAGTAATGCAAATACATACAGCATCAGTAAGGCTGGTTGCCCTTGCTGGAGTGTAGGCAGTCACCCAGGTTACAAATGGTGCTGGTTTGAAAAAGCAGTTTGGACATGTGCTGTTTTCAGAATCTGAAAAGTGGATTCAAGATGTGTCAGTCTGTAAAAGTGTTTATCACTTGCCAAAAAAAAGAAAAGTAAGTGTGCTTTCAAATTGGCAAAGAAATTTCGTTTTGTGACTAATGTGAAAACATGACTATGTGTGCAAATAGGAATTACAGGCAGAGATTCATTGCGTATTGCTCTGGAGATTTCACATTTGCATTAGATGGAAAGGGGGAGCCATTTTTTTGTGTAGAAGCAGACTCTTAGCACACACCCAGCTGCTTATCCTGTGGAATCATGCACAGTATTCACAACCGAGTGGGGTTTGAGGTTTCAGTCAGTAATGCAAATACATTCAGCATCACTAAGGCTGGTTGCCCTTGCTGGAGTGTAGTCAGTCACCCAGGTTACACATGGTGCTGGTCTGAAAAAGCAGTTTGGACATGTGCTTTTTTAAGAATATGAAAAGTGGATTCAAAATGTGTCAGTCTGTAAAAGTACTTATCACTTGCCAAAAAAAAGAGTAGTAAGTGTGCTTTCAAATTGGCAAAGAAATTTCGTTTTGTGACTAATGTGAAAACATGACTCTGTGTGCAAATAGGAATTACAGGCAGAGATTTATTGCGTATTGTTCTGGTGATTTTACATTTGCATTAGATGGAAAGGGGGAGCCATTTTTTTGTGCAGAAGCAGACTCTTAGCACACACCCAGCTGCTTATCCTGTGGAATCATGCACAGTATTCACAACCGAGTGGGGTTTGAGGTTTCAGTCAGTAATGCAAATACATTCAGCATCACAAAGGCTGGTTGCCCTTGCTGGAGTGTAGTCAGTCACCCAGGTTACACATGGTGCTGGTCTGAAAAAGCAGTTTGGACATGTGCTTCTTTAAGAATCTGAAAAGTGGATTCAAAATGTGTCAGTCTGTAAAAGTACTTATCACTTGCCAAAAAAAAGAGTAGTAAGTGTGCTTTCAAATTGGCAAAGAAATTTCGTTTTGTGACTAATGTGAAAACATGACTCTGTGTGCAAATAGGAATTACAGGCAGAGATTTATTGCGTATTGCTCTGGTGATTTCACAGTTGCATTAGATGGAAAGGGGGAGCCATTTTTTTGTGCAGAAGCAGACTCTTAGCACACACCCAGCTGCTTATCATGTGGAATCATGCACAGTATTCACAACCGAGTGGGGTTTGAGGTTTCAGTCAGTAATGCAAATACATTCAGCATCACTAAGGCTGGTTGCCCTTGCTGGAGTGTAGTCAGTCACCCAGGTTACACTTGGTGCTGGTCTGAAAAAGCAGTTTGGACATGTGCTTTTTTAAGAATCTGAAAAGTGGATTCAAAATGTGTCAGTCTGTAAAAGTGTTTATCACTTGCCAAAAAAAAGAGTAGTAAGTGTGCTTTCAAATTGGCAAAGAAATTTCGTTTTGTGACTAATGTGAAAACATGACTCTGTGTGCAAATAGGAATTACAGGCAGAGATTTATTGCGTATTGCTCTGGAGATTTCACATTTGCATTAGATGGAAAGGGGGAGCCATTTTTTTGTGCAGAAGCAGACTCTTAGCACACACCCAGCTGCTTATCCTGAGCAATCATGCACAGTATTCACAACCGAGTGGGGTTTGAGGTTTCAGTCAGTAATGCAAATACATTTAGCATCACTAAGGCTGGTTGCCCTTGCTGGAGTGTAGTCAGTCACCCAGGTTACACATGGTGCTGGTCTGAAAAAGCAGTTTGGACATGTGCTTTTTTAAGAATCTGAAAAGTGGATTCAAAATGTGTCAGTCTGTAAAAGTGTTTATCACTTGCCAAAAAAAAGAAAAGTAAGTGTGCTTTCAAATTGGCAAAGAAATTTCGTTTTGTGACTAATGTGAAAACATGACTCTGTGTGCAAATAGGAATTACAGGCAGAGATTTATTGCGTATTGCTCTGGAGATTTCACATTTGCATTAGATGGAGAGGGGGAGCCATTTTTTTGTGCAGAAGCAGACTCTTAACACACACCCAGCTGCTTATCCTGTGGAATCATGCACAGTATTCACAACCGAGTGGGGTTTGAGGTTTCAGTCAGTAATGCAAATACATTCAGCATCACTAAGGCTGGTTGCCCTTGCTGGAGTGTAGTCAGTCACCCAGGTTACACATGGTGCTGGTCTGAAAAAGCAGTTTGGACATGTGCTGTTTTCAGAATCTGAAAAGTGGATTCAAAATGTGTCAGTCTGTAAAAGTGTTTATCACTTGCCAAAAAAAAGAGAAGTACGTGTGCTTTCAAATTGGCAAAGAAATTTCGTTTTGTGACAAATGTGAAAACATGACTCTGTGTGCAAATAGGAATTACAGGCAGAGATTTATTGCGTATTGCTCTGGAGATTTCACATTTGCATTAGATGGAAAGGGGGAGCCATTTTTTTTGTGTAGAAGCAGACTCTTAGCACACACCCAGCTGCTTATCCTGTGCAATCATGCACAGTATTCACAACCGAGTGGGGTTTGAGGTTTCAGTCAGTAATGCAAATACATTCAGCATCACTAAGGCTGGTTGCCCTTGCTGGAGTGTAGTCAGTCACCCAGGTTACACATGGTGCTGGTCTGAAAAAGCAGTTTGGACATGTGCTTTTTTAAGAATCTTAAAAGTGGATTCAAAATGTGTCAGTCTGTAAAAGTACTTATCACTTGCCAAAAAAAAGAGTAGTAAGTGTGCTTTCAAATTGGAAAGAAATTTCGTTTTGTGACTAATGTGAAAACATGACTCTGTGTGCAAATAGGAATTACAGGCAGAGATTTATTGCGGATTGTTCTGGTGATTTTACATTTGCATCAGATGGAAAGGGGGAGCCATTTTTTTGTGCAGAAGCAGACTCTTAGCACACACCCAGCTGCTTATCCTGTGGAATCATGCACAGTATTCACAACCGAGTGGGGTTTGAGGTTTCAGTCAGTAATGCAAATACATTCAGCATCACTAAGGCTGGTTGCCCTTGCTGGAGTGTAGTCAGTCACCCAGGTTACACATGGTGCTGGTCTGAAAAAGCAGTTTGGACATGTGCTTTTTTAAGAATCTGAAAAATGGATTCAAAATGTGTCAGTCTGTAAAAGTGTTTATCACTTGCCAAAAAAAAGAGTAGTAAGTGTGCATTCAAATTGGCAAAGAAATTTCGTTTAAGGGCCTAATGTGAAAACATGACTCTGTGTGTAAATAGGAATTACAGGCAGAGATTTATTGCGGATTGTTCTGGTGATTTTACATTTGCATCAGATGGAAAGGGGGAGCCATTTTTTTGTGCAGAAGCAGACTCTTAGCACACACCCAGCTGCTTATCCTGTGGAATCATGCACAGTATTCACAACCGAGTGGGGTTTGAGGTTTCAGTCAGTAATGCAAATACATTCAGCATCACTAAGGCTGGTTGCCCTTGCTGGAGTGTAGTCAGTCACCCAGGTTACACATGGTGCTGGTCTGAAAAAGCAGTTTGGACATGTGCTTTTTTAAGAATCTGAAAAATGGATTCAAAATGTGTCAGTCTGTAAAAGTGTTTATCACTTGCCAAAAAAAAGAGTAGTAAGTGTGCATTCAAATTGGCAAAGAAATTTCGTTTAAGGGCCTAATGTGAAAACATGACTCTGTGTGTAAATAGGAATTACAAGCATAGATTTATTGCGTATTGCTCTGGTGATTTCACAGTTGCATTAGATGGAAAGGGGGAACCATTTTTTTGTGCAGAAGCAGACTCTTAGCACACACCCAGCTGCTTATCCTGTGGAATCATGCACAGTATTCACAACCGAGTGGGGTTTGAGGTTTCAGTCAGTAATGCAAATACATTCAGCATCACTAAGGCTGGTTGCCCTTGCTGGAGTGTAGTCAGTCACCCAGGTTACACATGGTGCTGGTCTGAAAAAGCAGTTTGGACATGTGCTTTTTTAAGAATCTGAAAAATGGATTCAAAATGTGTCAGTCTGTAAAAGTGTTTATCACTTGCCAAAAAAAAGAGTAGTAAGTGTGCTTTCAAATTGGCAAAGAAATTTCGTTTAAGGGCCTAATGTGAAAACATGACTCTGTGTGTAAATAGGAATTACAAGCATAGATTTATTGCGTATTGCTCTGGTGATTTCACAGTTGCATTAGATGGAAAGGGGGAACCATTTTTTTGTGCAGAAGCAGACTCTTAGCACACACCCAGCTGCTTATCCTGTGGAATCATGCACAGTATTCACAACCGAGTGGGGTTTGAGGTTTCAGTCAGTAATGCAAATACATTCAGCATCACTAAGGCTGGTTGCCCTTGCTGGAGTGTAGTCAGTCACCCAGGTTACACATGGTGCTGGTCTGAAAAAGCAGTTTGGACATGTGCTTTTTTAAGAATCTGAAAAGTGGATTCAAAATGTGTCAGTCTGTAAAAGTACTTATCACTTGCCTAAAAAGTAGTAGAAAGTATGCTTTGCAATTGGCAAAGAAATTTCGTTTTCTCCCTAATTTCAAAGCATGACTTTGTGTGCACACAGGAATTATTTTTAGATATTTAATTTGTGAAGGTGTTATTGTGATTTTCATTTATAGGAAAGGGGTTTATAGTATTTTAAGATTTCTAAAGATCATAAAAAATGTAGTAATATATTTAAATAAAATAAAGGAATTTTTTTTAAGTTTTTTTCAGGTATTGCTGAAGAGCAGTGAACAAAATTTAAGATGCCTACAAAATCCAGACTAAAGAAAGACCACAAAAAAAACCTATATTTGAAGACAACTGGAGGACCTAAGTTAGTTGGAGATGCTCATGTTGGGAAAAAGAAAAAATCTTCTGGTAAGCAGACAAAAGATTTTTTAAAGAACATATTCAAAAAAAGGAAAAATGTACAAAATGTCTGTACTGGAAAGAATGTTTTCAATAGAAAAGGACAGGAAAAAATTGAGAATTTAGTTAATGCAAATATACCTTCTGCAACTATAAAGATTAACTTAAACAGAAAAACAGCGTTTAAAGAGATACGTAGAAAAATGTTTCAGAGAAGAGTTATGTCCAATTTGATAAAGGATGTGAAGAAATATAAGCAAAAGGCAAAATTTTACAAGAGAAAAAAAGAAATTGAAGCCATTGCAGCAAAGGCATTAGAATTAAAAAGGAAACTATTCATTTTAATTTTGAATAGGATGCGTACATTAGATAAAATGGTTAATGTACTGAAATCACAAAGCAAAAGGAAAAGAGTAGTGAACAGAACAAACTTTTGTAAAGTGTTTTTAGGAAAATGGATGCATAGTTCAAGTAGTGAACCTTTTTTTAATGAAGAGAGCTATTTTCAAAGTAATAGTTTGCTGCATGCAGTTGACACCAGAGGTCGTGCTTATGAAGTGAAAAATGGTTGCATAATGGAGAAGGAGATAATGGTTCCAAGAGATTAGGTACAAGTGATGGCGGATGAGGCTATGGGGAGACGTCCTAAAGCCCCAGTGTACACTTGGAATTGTAGTAGTATTTGCACTGTGCGTCAGGAATCTATTGATAAATTTCGTGAGTTTCTAAGAGAATATAGTAAAAAAAGTGTAAAACAGAAGATTAAGGTGCTTCAAAGTCTAGATCCATGCAGAGTGAGAGAGAATACTGGTTTGCAGGGTCATTCTCTGGCTTGTCTATCTAGAAAAGTGTGTAATAGTGTTTTCCATCATTTTAGGATGCTGGCTGTTCATCATACTGAAATGAGAAAGTTTGTGAGACGGTTGTATTTTGCTAAAAGTCCAGCAATAAAGTTAGATGAATTGAATAGGGCTCTGTTCCGTGGATCGGTATCAGATGTAGAGAAGGTTGTTGATGAAATTCAGTTTTGTTACTTTGGTCCTGAACAAAACAGTGCAGAAAAGGACACAGTAAATGAGGAAGAAGTGGAAGAGAATGTAGAACCCTCTGTAAGTAAGACATTTAATGATCACATAACAAAATTTGCAATAATCTCTAATGAAAGACCAAATATTACTTGTATTTGTTGCCGCAGAACTCATTATAGAAAACAAACTAGGAATGTTGATCTCTACAGAAAGAGTGAAAATGAAGATAATTATAAGTGGAAGGATTTTGCCACATATATATTTCTTGAAAATTGTTTTGAATTGGGTGAAGATCAGCGTATTTGTAAATACTGTTACAACAAGTTAGAGGAAAATCGAATGCCGAACAGAGCTGTACATAATAATTTAGAATTGGATGCTATACCTGCTGAACTTTCTGAATTAAATACATATGAGTCTATACTCATTCAATGTGTTCATCCGTTCCAGACCATAGTACGTATGGAGCCCAAAACTGGTAAATTACCTCCTTCAGATTTACTGAGAGGTTTAAAAGGTAGAGTGGTGTATTTGCCCTTGGATTTGAAAAAAAATATGGAAACTATTGATGCGGATACTTTGGAAACTGAACCATTAATTATTCTGGTTAATGGTGTACCTACAAAGAATAAGAAGATTTGGCAGGAGCTGGTAGATGTACGGAAAGTACAAAGAGCAAATTTGTATTTGAAAAGGAATAACAAATGGTATGAATCAATTTATATAGAAGAAGAAGAAGAAGATTTACAAGAAGACACAGAAACACCAACTGGACAAATTGAAAAAGTGGACAAGTCAAAGGAAGAAGAAATTTATGAACATTTTAGCATACATCCTCTTCATTCAAAAGAAGTTATGGGAGACAATATTGATCTGTTTCAGATGAAGAAAGCAAAAGCAACTCCCGTGAGTGTATGGGAGGAGAGCTTGGAAGCTCGATGTTTTCCCCAGCTGTTTCCTAAAGGAAAAGGAGGACGATATGATGAACATCCAGAACAGATTCCAGCTTCTGAGTATCGGACTACAAGACTATATGCTGAAGATCCCAGATTTCGACAAAGTATTCCTTATTTGTTCCATCTTTTATTTGAAAGCGACTTGTCTGCACTGTCTTATGCAGTAAATCACATTTTAAAAAGTGGAGTACATTTACAAAATGTGTCTGCTAAGGATTTTATGGAGAAAGTGCAGCACCGAGATGATCATTTGGAAACACAACTGATCAATCTGATGGCTTGTCAGCGTGGGACAAATGAATATTGGTACCGACGCCATGGTGAATTAAAATGCATGTTACGGAATTTAGGAACACCAACATGGTTCCTTACCCTAAGCTGTGCTGAGTACGCTTGGGATGATTTACTGGATTTTCTACGAGAGGCAAATTCAAACATTAAAAACATCGAATACAAGACAGCAGGAGAACTGTGCTCATTGGATCCGGTTAATGTTTGCAGATATTTCAATCATAGATTTGAGGCTATGATGTCCTTCATCTGCAATAAAAAAAATCCACCTCTAGGAGAAGTAGTGGATTTCTTTTGGAGAAAAGAGTACCAGGCAAGAGGTGCTCCTCATATTCATATGCTGTTGTGGATCAAGGATGCCCCCAAGTTTGGAACAGATGCTGATGAAGCAGTGTTATCTTACATTGAAGAATATGCAACATGTGCTATACCAAAAAGCACAGAAGAGAAAAAGTTAAAGGAGCAAGTTTTACGTTTCCAAAGTCATCGGTGTGGAAAATACTGTCGACGGAAATACAAGAGCAAAGATAAATACTACACTAAATGTCGATTTGGATTTCCTAGACCTGTTCTTTCAAATGGAAGAGTAAACAGTTTTATGTCATCTGTGAGACATACTATCACAAGAAAATCACCTAAGAATACCTATAACCTTAAAAGAAAAGAAGAATCAAAAAATATAAATGACTACAACCCAGTCATTTTATCCATGTGGAATGCTAACATGGATATACAGTATGTAGCTGACAATTCCATTGCTGTTGCTCGATATGTAATGTCTTACATTACTAAATCTGAAAAAACTGAATTGAAAGAAATGTGGGAAGAGATTTCTCACGAGAAGACTGTCAGTAAGAAGCTGTACAGTTTCAGTTTAAAGATGTTATCGCATCGAGAAATTGGATCCTACGAATGTTCAGATAGGTTATCTTCTGCAAGTCTCTACTCGAAATCAAGAAGAATAATTTGGGCAAGTTTAGGCCTTGCAGCAATGAGAAATCGGGTACTGAAATCTGTTGGAGAAATTGAATATTTGGCCGAGAATGACCCAGAAAGTACAGATATTTTGAAATCAAACATGTTGGACACATATTATCCAAAAAGAAGTTATCATCTGGAGAACATGTGTCTCTATGAAGTGCTGCAGAACTATATTTATTCACGGAAAGCCGCAGAAGACATCAACAATGGAAAATATAAAGTCATTGGTGAGGAAGGATGTTTGGTGAAGCAAACAAAAGGAAGTTTGATAAATCACAGGAAGCTGAGTTGCGACACTACTGACAAAAAGGAATTTTACTACTTGGCTCTTTTACAGCTGTTTAAACCATGGCGTACAGAGGATGAACTACTGGGAGAATTTCAAAGCTATGAAGATTCTTTTAATGCTTGCAAAGACAGCATACAATGCAGTACATTCTCAACTTATCTGCAAATGTTAAATGAAGAAATTGAACAGGAAACTACAATTGCAGCTGAAGTAGCTAGAGACAGTTCTCAAGACAGCCAAAGTTCAGGAACACTCAGTCAAGATCCCCTAGGACAACCAATCGTTGAAAATGAAGCATCAATAGCCATGAATGAAGTGGAAACTGCTATGAATCAAGCTCAAGAAGAATTTATAGACTTACAAAATTTGGAAAGACAACTGAATGAAGAGCAGCAACAAATTTATGAAGAGATCTGAAGCAAAATTGATCACGGATTTTAACATGAAAAAAAAGAGTGCTCATGCACATCATTTCATCCAATCAGGATGTATGTAAGTGGACAAGCTGGAACTGGAAAAAGTTTCTTAATAAAAGTCATCACAAGCTACCTACAGCAAAAAACGGATTCTACTTTGTCTTGTGTGGTTACTGCTCCAACTGGGTTAGCAGCCTGTAACATAAAAGGAATCACCTTACATCGTTTGCTAATGTTACCAGTGGAGCATGAGAACAAAATACAATACAACAAGCTAACTGGAGAAGCATGCTTGGAAGTTTCAAGAGTATTGAAGAAGATGCAAGTTCTCATTATTGATGAGGTGAGCATGGTATCAAACTTAATGCTTGCCTTTGTGCATTTAAGAATGCAGCAAATTCTAAGGACAGACTATGACGTGTTATTTGGTGGAAAACATGTCATAGTTTTTGGGGATCTTCTACAGCTTACTCCAGTTAAAGGACAACCAGTGTTTAATACTGTGACACATGAAGACAAAAAGAAGTCATTGGGAAGCATTGGTAATGCAAATATTTGGTCCTTCTTTGAGTACAAGGAACTTACTACTAATATGAGGCAAGCAAACGATGAAGAATATGGAAGTATTCTGAAAGATATCAGGATTGGACTACTGACTGAAGCTGGCACAAAAGCATTACACAGTCGGTTGCTACATAATTTATTTCCAAAGGAAGAAATAGTTGCAGAGAAGATATACAAGAACATTGCAGAAAACAAAAGTGTCATCTGCTTAATGCCAACTCTACGTGAATGCTCAATATTCAATGAGGAGCTTTTGAAATTGGAAAAGGAAGATATCAGGAAATTGGAAGCAGTGGACAAAATTGAGGATGGAAGAATTACTTTCACATTAACAGGCACACTGAAAAATAAATTGGATTCACTAGAGAAGAACATTTCCAAAACAGCTGGATTAGAAAAAAATCTATATGTTTGCATGAACTGTAGAGTATTTTTAAGGAGAAATTTGGATGTTGAAAAAGGTTTAGTTAATGGAGCTATGGGAAGAGTTGTGGGTTTTATTAATTATCAGAAAAAAGATGGAATTGAATGTTTAAAAATAAAATTTGATCAGATAGAAGAAGTTAAAGACATTTGTCATTGTTCAGTTCGTTTCATGCTTGTGAAAGACTTATATGTACGTAGGAAGCAGTTTCCGTTTTCGCTAGCATATGCTGTAACTATTCACAAGTCTCAAGGATTGACTGTAGATTGTGCTTTTGTGAACATTGGTTCAACTGTGTTCAAAGAAGGTATGGCTTATGTAGCTTTGTCACGAGTGAAAACATTATCTGGTTTATTCATGATAGACTTTGATGACTCAAAAGTTAGTGCTGATACAAATTGTGTAAAGGAGTATAATAGATTAAGAAGAACCTATGCTCCTCATTTAGGTCAGTATCCTGTGTTGGAGAAACGTGTAGTTTCTCGTAAAAGGAGAAATGAGAATATCTGTAATGAAGATGCAGAGAGGAGGAAAAAAAAGAGGAGTGATGTAATTGCAAGCAAAAAGAAAAAGGAAAATGAAGAAGAGGTTGTAGGATGTCATTTTGAAAATAGCTCTGGTGTCAACTGCTACGCTAATGTAGTGCTGAATGTTGCATTTTATCTGGAAAGTGTGCAAGAGCAGATAATAGTAAATCAGGGAAAAAGATTCTGTTCTGAATTGAGTCTCCTTTTTCAAAAGCTGAGTAATGATAAAACTCAAATAGAAAGTGCTACTGAAATTAGAAAACTTTTAGATGTATGTTCAGGACGAACACAGTTTTCTCAAAATGTACAGCAAGACGCACAGGAATTCTTGATGTTTTTTCTTCAGGTACTGGAAGAAGAAGGGGTTCCCATTGAAAATTTGTTTGGTCTCTCTTATAAATGGGAACATAGTTGTGAAAACTGTTTCAATACATGTGGCTCTAATGTTGATTCTGAAAGGTTTATTTATTTAACATTGCCAGAAAGTAAAACAGTCACTTTTGCTAAATTAGTTAAAGATGCTAATCATAACATGGAATGCAGTGAGAGTCAATCTGAAATGTTTTCATCGTTACTTTTAAAGGAATACGGACAATATGTAATTTTAATGATGCAACGATGTAAAGCTGATGGTTCAAAATTGGATACTTTAATAAAGAAGTTTACAGGACAGCAATTATCAATTTCAGGAAAAACTTTTGTAACAGTTGCAATAATTTTCCATGAAGGACCTACTGTTACTTCTGGACATTACACAGTTTATCTTAAATGTGAAAAAGGCTGGACACTGTGTAATGATTCCCAATTGATTTTCAAGCAACGTTTGCCTTTTGATTTAGCAAATTCCTATCTAATCTTCCTGAAACCTAAATTTTAGAGAGACTTGGCAAGATGTGTACAAAACAATTTTACCATTTTTTTGGATTACCATTGGAATTTTCAAAAAAAATGATTTTTCAAATTATCATTTGGCCTAATGGAAAGGTAACCAATTGTAATGGGGACTTTTTAAATTTTTAATGAAACTTTGGAAAACCAAAAATTTAGAAAAAATCGGTAACATCTGCACAATTTAAATTTTGGAATGTTATTGGATTGCCATTGGAAATTTATTCAAAAAAGATTTTTAAAATTACTATTTGGCCATGTGGAAAGGTAAACAATTGTATTGTGGACTCATTTAATTATTAATTAATCTTTCGGAAACCAAAATGTTACAGAGAATTGGTGAGATCTGTACAATTTAAACTTTAGAATTTTATTGGATTACCATTGGAAATTTAATCAAAAAAGAATTTTAAAATTACTATTTGGCCTAAAGGAAATGGAACCAGATGTATTGTGGAGTTATTTGAGATATATTTTTGTGATTATACTTCTGAAACAAAAATGTCAGACGGTATTTTAAAGAAATAAGTATTGATATTAGTTGATATTTTTTTAGAATATTATGCATTTCTATAATGTTATGTTTAAGTTAAAAGAGATTCTGGGCTTTTTTTATACAATCTTTGAGATTGTTATTTTTTTTTTGCCCGCTGTTAAATGATGAATGCAATTGCTTTCACAATTTATAGTGAAATGCAATATATTCTGAAAACAGCAAAAAAAAGGCAAAAAATTTTTGGGGAAAAACATGTAAATTCGTGTACTGTGTAATATATTGATTTATTAAATATTAATACTTTTTTCTTTTTTTTCAGATTGTGAAAGAAAATTTTCAAAAAAAACCAACCATTTTTTCAAGTAATTTCAATTACATTTTAATTAAAAATTAAATTGTTGGGTGGGACAGGTAACTGAGAAATTAGAAGGTCTCTTTCTTCCACTTTATCTCAAAAAGATTTTTAGTATTTAGTTATTAATTCCTCAAGGTTCTTGAGATGTGGTAATTGATTTTTAGTGTTTTTAAAAAAAAAAAAAAAAAATACGCTTACCGTACGCGTACGGTAAAAAAAAAAAAAAAAGTTTTAAAGAAAAAATAAAAAAAAGTTGAGAGGTAAGGTTGGCTCTTAAAAGAGCCGTTGTGTTCATGCAGGGACAGAGGAAAGGAAGTATGGGAACATTAGCTGGTTGGACATTTGTGCTGATCTATTCTGTTGTTAATGAGGGAAACACTGGTCTCCCTGTGAACAATTAGATCATGGCAAAATGAACACCGCATAGTAACCCTACCAAACCGAGGGTTTATTTCCAGAGGTTCAGAAAAAGGTGATTGTGCCCCCACAGATGAAGGGCTCTGCTGAGCTTCCGAAGAAGGACTCGGCTGAGCTGCTGTGGATGTGCTCCCTCGACTTACTGAAGGGTTGCCCCTAGTATGTCGTGCATGTGTCCTAGGATGCACATCCTCAAGGTGTCTCAACATAGTGTGATTCCCAAAGGAATACTTCTTGTTGGGATTACCTCGCGAAAGTACACGCTGGCACAGCTTGCAAGTCACCAGTGCAGCATTGACTTTTTTCTCACCCTCTGGAAAACTGAAATACTCCCATATGAAAGAGCCCTTCTGTTTCCTCCTACTCTGCCTGATGGTGGTGCTGCTAGCCTCACTCTCAGCAGAAGAGTGCTGGTCTGCCATCGTATCCCAAAGACAACTCAGCTCCTTCTCCTAAGAGATCACAAGCAGAAATGAGGGGAATGGGTGTGGTGTAGGAGAGTTCTAGAACTGAAAGTAGTTTCAACCAATCAAAAGTTGTGTTTCATGATCACATGACCCACCGTGCGCGTACGTTACGCTTACGGTGCGCTTACGGTGCGCTTACGGTAAAAGTGCGCATGCGCGTAAAAAAGACACGCGCTCGCGCGCATGCGCAAAACAGTCACTCTACAACACTTCCGCTTAACGTGCGCGTGTAGCGTGCACGCCTACGCGCCCCACGCACAGTACGCGCGGCTACGCAAATTGCGTAACTATACGCAAGCAGAGTAGATAAATTACGGACTTTGCGTAAACCGTACGCTTACCGTACGCTTACCGTACGCGCTCTAAAAAACAAAAAACAAAAAAATATATATATTTTCTATGTTATACTAATATATCTTACCTGTTTAGTAAAAAAAAAAGAGAAAACTTGATATATATTGCATATTTTTTATAAAAAAACATAGTGTTTTAAGAGAATAAAAAGTAAAAAAAAAACGTGTTTTTTTTAAAAAAAAAAACACATTTAAGATAAGAATTTATAATAAAAAAATCATACAAAATCAAAAAAAAAAATATGGGAATCACATATGTTATAGGTAAGAATTAGCATTTAAAAAACCATACAAATTCACTGAAAAAACCATGGGTTTCACACACGTTATAGTTAGAAATTAGCATTTAAAAAACCTTGCAAATTCACTGAAAAAACCATAGGTTTCACACGTTATAGTTAGGGATTAGCATTTAAAAAACCTTGCAAATTCACTGAAAAAACCATAGGTTTCACACATGTTATAGTTAGGAATTAGCTTTTAAAAAACCTTGCAAATTCAGTGAAAAAACCAAAGGTTTCACACACGTTATAGTTAGCTGGACATTTCACTCGTAAAAAACCAATGAAATTTTCCCGTTATAGTTAGTTAAGCTAACTATAACTCGCGCGCCCGCAATGCACTGCTGATGACGTCACATATTACATCACTCATGACATGGTCAGTGACATCACTCATGACATCACTGATGACATCTCAAATGACATCACTGATGACATCACTGATGACATCATCCATGTGATGGAGTGGCAGATCTCCTCTCACCCTAATATAACCTTTGATACACACATTCAAAAAGAGAGACTGAAATTTTCAAAAAAATGGACACACCAATACCAATTACAACAACCTCTTCAATAATTCTAAGAACCACATAAACATCCACTCATTCACCAACAGTCCAGTACAGTCACTCATACATGTACTCACACATCATATGTACACATACACCAATACATCCTGTTACACAATGCCACTCATCCACAGAGTTACTGACACACATAGTCACTCATGAAAAAAAGAAAGAAACATACATTTACTTGCATATACAGTTATACACACACCACCACACTTACTTCTACAGAAACTTACACATACTTAGTCTTTGAAACAATCACTTATAGAAACACATACTTATTCATACAGGAACTCTTTCAATCTCTCACTCTCACATATACTCACTTATATACACCAATAGTCACATATACTAGTTTAAAACATATGTAGTTAATCATAAAGACACTATTGAGACAGCCATTCACTCACTAACACACCCATACACACACTCATCCACCCATACAGTCCTGCACATATGCTGTCTTCAACACATACAAACAGTGAGTCACTCATTCATGCACCTATGCACTACGTAATACCCCCCACCGAACCATATAGACACTGATACTCAAAAAACCAACTAATAACCTATATAGACACTCATGTAGCTACTCACCAACCCATGCAGCCACTTATACACAAAGTGAGAGACTGATACAGATATTTACATATTTAAACATTACTCACTAAGCCATGTATTCACTAAGATACACTTAATCAGTCAGTTACACAATCAATTTTTAAAAAACAAATCATCCATTTAGACACTTATATACCCATTTATTCTTCCATCGACCTTGAGATATACATATATAAAACATATTTAATTTTCAGAAAAACACACATTCACTGGATGATGTCATCAGTGATGTCATCAGTGATGTCATTTGAGATGTCATCAGTGATGTCATGAGTGATGTCACTGACCATGTCATGAGTGATGTAATATGTGACGTCATCAGCAGGGGGCTGTTTCACTCTGTGCTTAAATGTATCTTGCCGCACTGCGATTGGTGCAAAGTCCGCTCCTCCCTTCAGGTGTTGTGCTCACCTGTCACAGATCCTGATTGTATGGACTGTGACTCCCAGGGTGCATCAGGCAGTTCCCAGGTAGGTGGTGCATAGAGTTGAACTTAGAGTTGTCCAAGTATCTAGCGGGTGGCAGGATATTCCTTCACAGAATTAATAGTCCCCTGCTAATTAAAATACAGTGTGCCGCCTCGAGTCCCCTTCGACCGCTTCAGCCTTCTTGTTGAATTTCGAGTAGGCGGGGGCAAGATGCCGATGCATTTCGCCCTGACAGAGGTGAGTATCCTCGCTGCACCGCTGCGTGTTCATCCAACGCTGAAGGCGTGCCTGGATCCATCAATAACTTGAAGAAAATTGTGCCGAAGCAGGAGCCAGTTACATCCAGGCCACAAAGGGAAGCGGGTGCCTCTGTACCGCGTCTCTGGTTGACACGTATAACATCGCCACAGGAACTCCTCCCAAAAGAAAGAGCAGAGGCCACATTGGGGAATATATATGTATATATTCTGCTCCAAAGGTGTCCACCTGTAACCCCGTCCCTACCTACACATAAATCAAGCAGCTGGTCGAGTGCTACTTACAGGTGGACACCTTTGGAGCAGAATATAACACGCGGCCGTCCAGCCGCGGAGTATGCACCACCCCGGAAGTCTTGGGGGCCACGAAAGTGGAACAGCAGCCGTACATAGGATCGAGGACGGGCCCACTTGCAGGGTCCATATAGGACTTGATTATGTGCTTTCCGCACTACACTTCCCATAATGCACAGTCTCATTTGAGCCTCCCATTGGTGGGTGTGTCATATGTTAAATGGCGAAGTGGGTTAGCGGTTGTGCACACCGTTTCCGTTAAAGCCTCTGAAGAGAAGCATATGGAGCTTCGAAACGCGTCAGGCAAATCCACTACGGAGCGGCTCCTGCAAGCGGATCCCCGTCCCTACCTACACATAAATCAAGCTGCTGGTCGAGTGCTACTTACAGGTGGACACCTTTGGAGCAGAATATAACACTCGGCCGTCCAGACGCGGAGTATGCACCACCCCGGAAGTCTTGGGGGCCACGAAAGTGGAACAGCAGCCGTACATAGGATCGAGGACGGGCCCACTTGCAGGGTCCATATAGGACTTGATTATGTGCTTTCCGCACTACACTTCCCATAATGCACAGTCTCATTTGAGCCTCCCATTGGTGGGTGTGTCATATGTTAAATGGCGAAGTGGGTTAGCGGTTGTGCACACCGTTTCCGTTAAAGCCTCTGAAGAGAAGCATATGGAGCTTCGAAACGCGTCAGGCAAATCCACTACGGAGCGAATCCTGCAAGCGGTTCCCAATCCCTACCTACACATAAATCAAGCTGCTGGTCGAGTGCTACTTACAGGTGGACACCTTTGGAGCAGAATATAACACGTGGCCGTCCAGCCGCGGAGTATGCACCACCCCGGAAGTCTTGGGGGCCAGGAAAGTGGAACAGCAGCCGTACATAGGATCGAGGACGGGCCCACTTGCAGGGTCCATATAGGACTTGATTATGTGCTTTCCGCACTACGCTTCCCATAATGCACAGTCTCATTTGAGCCTCCCATTGGTGGGTGTGTCATATGTTAAATGGCGAAGTGGGTTAGCGGTTGTGCACACCGTTACAGCCTCTGAAGAGAAGCATATGGAGCTTCGAAACGCGTCAGGCAAATCCACTACGGAGCGGCTCCTGCAAGCGGATCCCCGTCCCTACCTACACATAAATCAAGCTTCTGGTCGAGTGCTACTTACAGGTGGACACCTTTGGAGCAGATATATATATATATATATATATTACCTACTGGCGGTCGCTAGTAGGTAGTTATAGTTAGGACCGTGTTTCCATAGGAAATCTCAAAATTCTATTTTGAATAACTTTGGCGCCGGTTGACGAATCCACGTGAAATTTTCAAAACTAATGGGGCGCTCCGCTCAGCTCCTACCCTGAAAGTTTCGGGGTGATTAGTCAAGCGGGGGCCGAGAAAAAAGGGGGGTCCCAAAACGCGTTTTCCCCATGCATTTTTCCATAGGGACTTTAGTCGCAGCTACAGCCCGAACGGCTGAACAGAATTATGTGAAATTTGGCAGAGAGGTAGCCATAAGTTCCATGAAGTGCCTTTTGCAGGTTTGGTGTAAATCTGTTCAGTATTTCCTGAGAAATTAGCATTTAAATCAATATATATATCTGTACGCGCGCAGCGTGCGCGCACTGAGCAAGTCCTGTGCGCGCACCTTGCCGTGCGCGAGCGCACTTCTGATTGGTTGTTAGATGTCAGTAAACATTCGAATCGGTGGAAATCAGGAAGCGGCGGCCGCCATTTTGTCTCTCGCATAAAGAGGGGGTGATAAACAAAGTGGGAGAACGTGAAAAGGGGGCAGAGTGGGTAGATATTGACCAACTAGGCAGTGTAAGGGGGTCACAGTAGGACCTTGTAGGGCAAAAAAAAGATTTATATTTTGAAAAAAATATCGCCGAGTGCGCGCACCCAGCGCGCACCCGAAACATTTTTAAAAACAAAAAAATAATAAAAATTGGCAATTAAGTAAAAAGATATAAGGTGGCTCTAAAAAGAGCCCTTGTGTTTATTGTGTGTTTTTTGGTACCTACAAGTACGTACCGATGCAGAGTCTAAAGTTCAAGAGGAAGACTCTGTTGCCTTCATCAGTGAAGTGTACACCATCTCCTCTATAAATGTCTTGCATGTTGTAACGCAAGTTGTTGTGTTATATAGAACCCATACCATAGTCTCTGAGGAAAGCAGAAATAGATTTGTTGACGTGCTTCCTTGCTTTGTCAATCTGCGGACAAAATTGGTTGGACCAGTTCCACTTTTGCTTTTGGCATATGTTAGAATATACAAAGGCAGTTTGTGGAAAAAGCGACATCAATTTGCACAAAGGTGTCCTTAATAAGCA
Source organism: Triturus cristatus (assembly GCF_964204655.1). Classification (NCBI taxonomy): domain Eukaryota; kingdom Metazoa; phylum Chordata; class Amphibia; order Caudata; family Salamandridae; genus Triturus; species Triturus cristatus. Next base: position 555,452,580 of record NC_140589.1, on the reverse strand, counting down.
TTTCCAGACCTACCCCAGTTAAAGTGCCTAGGTCATTTCCACCACAGTGCACAATAATAAGGTTAGGCTGTGGGAGATGTAGAAAGGTTTTCACCAAAGGCATTAATTGGTGCCACTTTAACCCTCTCTGACCAATCCATTTAATGTCTACATTTGGCAAAGCAAGGTCTCTCACCATACCTCTTTTTTCTGCAAATTTTTCACTCCAGAAGACATAGCTGTGACCTACAATCCACACTGTGAACATCTTCCAAGGAGATCTGGATGCACTCAGGAGGTGTCTTTCAGTAGAAAGGCAATATGAAATGAAAGACAGTTGAAAAATGGGGGCACACATAGTTTTTTTTATAAAAAGAACTCATTGGCTGTTTCAAACCATTCTACACTAAAAACTAGGCTGTATGTTTAAATTTTAAAAAGCATGTTTTGTATTGGTTCAGAAAAATGTGTTACCAAAGAACATTACTATGGATTGGCTGTTAGGTTTGAAAAGTCAAGCACTCTTGCTCTTTGGATATGAAACATTGTTTGCTGAACTTCTGACCTCTCTCCTCACAGCAGTGTTCCATGACCTGTTGCTATGGTAGCAGGCAGGAGACAAGTTGGGGGAAGGGTACATTTGGAAAGGGGTTGAAGTTTTCAACCAATAGAAATGTGTGATTTCATTTGAAAAAAAGTGGGAAGCACTAAGATTTGAAATTAACATGTATATGTGTGAAAAAAGAGAGGGAAACATTGCCATTTACTGGTTCTGGAGAGAGGAGAGAGGTGTGGAGCTCTGATATTCTGACTCTGATAGTCTGCTGTTTGAGTGGCACATATCTTTCTCAACTAACTATTTTAAAAGGTGAGTTATGAGTTTGAGAGGGGATGTATGTGGTGATTTTTGAGATAAATATTAGAATTGTGAATCTTCTTCAAAAGTTATGTTTTACATTTTGAGGTTTACGAGATATTTAACTGTTTTGAACTTGTAAGATATTATGGAGTATGTTTTCACAATAAGTTAATGTGTACTGGTAAGAATGAGGAATACTGTTTTGTGCCTACCATCAAACCATGAGTCTGCGTGCAGAGAAGAATTGTTGACAGAGATTTAATTTGCGTTGCTGTTGAAAAGTAAGACTTGCAGCTTGTTTTTAATTGTGATGGTTAGGATTTAGCAGAAATCACTTTGAAAGAAAAGAGAGGAAAATGGCAGCACATTTGAAATTAGCATTAGTTCTGTAAGAATTGCAGACCCAGGAAAGGGGCAGCCTGTGTTTTGTGCCTACCAACACAGCATGAGTCTGTGTGCATATAGGAATTGTTGTCTGAGATTTAATTTGTGAAGTTGTTGTTCTGTAAGGATTGCAGACCCAGGAAAGGGGCAGCCTGTGTTTTGTGCCTACCAACACAGCATGAGTCTGTGTGCATATAGGAATTGTGACCAGAGATGTATTTTGTGTTGCAGTTGTTCTGTAAAACATGCACTTGCAGGAAAGGGACAGCTTGTTTTCTTCAAATGTGGTGGTTAGCAGTCAACAGAAATCACTTAATCTGAAATGAGAGGCAAAAGCTAAAACATTTGAAACCAATAGGGTAGATTTTCAATTCAAAATAGCAAAGGCACAGGTAGTTGCCATATGTTCAAAACTGATAATAACCCTTAGCACACATGCACTGTTACATACATCCCAGCAGTCTTCATGCAGTTTTGGAAGTCTCTTTGCTCATCTGTCTTGTACCAGACAATACGCAGTCTCAAGAAACAAACTCTTGGCACACACGCAGCAGCTTCTCTCACACTCCCATGTGTAGTACTCAGGTCTGTGTGGTGTTTCAGATAGCACTGTGTAACGCAAACACATTCAACGTCATCGAGGCACATTTTGTTTGCTCTAGTGTAGTCACTCACCCAGATTGCACATGCTCATGGTATGATGTAGCTGTTAGGACATGTGGTCTTTTCTGCCTCTGTGATCTAGAAGGAAAATGTGTCAGGCTGTAACAGCAATTATCACTTGTTCTATCACAGTAGTAAATGTGCTTTGAAATTGCAAATCAAATTCTGTTTTCTGCTTAGACGCACACTATGAGGTTGTGTGCGCACAGGAATTGTGGCCAGAGATGTAATTTGTGTTGCAGTTGTTCTGTGAAACATGCACTTGCAGGAAAGGGACAGCTTGTTTTCTTCAAATGTGGTGGTTAGCACTCAGCAGAAATCACTTAATCGCAAATGGGAGGCAAAAGCTAAAACATTTGAAACCAACAGGGTAGATTTCCCTTTCAAAATAGCAAAGGCACAGGTAGTTGCCATATGTTCAAAACTGAAAATAACCCATAGCACACATGCACTGTTACATACATCCCAGCAGTCTACATGCAGTTTTGGAAGTCTCTTTGCTCATCTGTCTTGCACCAGACAATACACTCTTGGCACACACGCAGCAGCTTCTCCAACACTCTCATGTGTAGTACTCAGCTCTGTGTGGTGTTTCAGATAGCATTGTGTAATGCAAACACATTCAACGTCACCAAGGCTCATTTTCTTTGATCTAGTCTAATCACTCACCCTGTAACACATGGTTATGGTCTCAAGGAGCTGTTAGGACATGTGCTGTTTTCTGCCTCTGTAAATGATAAGGAAAATGTGTCAGGCTGTAACAGTAATTTGGTACTATTCAGGAACACTGTTTTGTTCCAAAAAACATAGCATGAGTCTGTGTGTATACAGGAATTGTGGGCAGAGATTTAATTTGTGAAGTTGTTGTTCTGAAAGAAATGCAGTCCCAGGAAAGGGGCAGCCTGTGTTATGTGCCTAAAATGATGATATGAGTCTGTGTGCACACAGGAATTGTGGGCAGAGATATAAGTTATGAAGTTGTTGTTCAGTAAGAATTGCAGTCCCAGGAAAGGGGCAGCCTGTGTTATGTGCCTAAAATGATGGCATGAGTCTGTGTGCGCACAGGAATTGTGGGCAGAGATTTAATTTGTGAAGTTGTTGTTCAGTAAGAATTGCAGTCCCAGGAAAGGGGCAGCCTGTGTTATGTGCCTAAAATGATGGCATGAGTCTGTGTGAGCACAGGAATTGTGGGCAGAGATTTAATTTGTGAAGTTGTTGTTCAGTAAGAATTGCAGTCCCAGGAAAGGGGCAGCCTGTTGTCTTTACACAAATTATCCCTTAGCACACATGCACCGTTACATACATCCCTGCAGTCTTCATGCAGTTCTGGAAGTCTCCTTGCTCATCTCTCTTGCAGCTGACAATACACAGTCTCCAGAAACACACTCTTGGCACACACGCAGCAGCTTCTCCAACACTCTCATGTGTAGTACTCAGCTCTGTGTGATGTTTCAGATAGCATTGTGTAATGCAAACACATTCAACGTCACCAAGGCCTCATTTTCTTTGATCTAGTCTAATCACTCACCCTGTAACACATGGTCATGGTCTCAAGGAGCTGTTAAGACATGTGCTGGTTTCTGCCTCTGTAAATGATAAGGGAAATGTGTCAGGCTGTAACAGTAATTTGGTACTATTCAGGAACACTGTTTTGTTCCAAAAAACATAGCATGAGTCTGTGTGTATACAGGAATTGTGGGCAGAGATTTAATTTGTGAAGTTGTTGCTCTGAAAGAAATGCAGTCCCAGGAAAGGGGCAGCCTGTGTTATGTGCCCAAAATGATGATATGAGTCTGTGTGCACACAGGAATTGTGGGCAGAGATTTAATTTATGAAGTTGTTGTTCAGTAAGAATTGCAGTCCCAGGAAAGGGGCAGCCTGTGTTATGGTCCTAAAATGATGGCATGAGTCTGTGTGCGCACAGGAATTGTGGGCAGAGATTTAATTTGTGAAGTTGTTGTTCAGTAAGAATTGCAGTCCCAGGAAAGGAGCAGCCTGTGTTATGTTCCTAAAATGATGGCATGAGTCTGTGTGCGCACAGGAATTGTGGGCAGAGATTAAATTTGTGAAGTTGTTGTTCAGTAAGAATTGCAGTCCCAGGAAAGGGGCAGCCTGTTGTCTTTACACAAATTATCCCTTAGCACACATGCACTGTTACATACATCCCTGCAGTCTTCATGCAGTTCTGGAAGTCTCCTTGCTCATCTGTCTTGCAGCTGACAATACATAGTCTGCAGAAACACACTCTTGGCACACATGCAGCAGCTTCTCCAACACTCCCATGCGTAGTACTTAGCTCTGTGTGATGTTTCAGAAAGCAGTGTATAACGCAAACACATAAAAACATCATCAAGGCCTCATTTTCTTTGCTCTACACTAAACACTCACCCAGGTTGCAGATGCTTATGGTATGAAGTAGCTGTTAGGAAATGTGCTCTTTTCTGTCTCTGTAAACTATACGGAAAATGTGTCAGGCTGTAACAGCAATTATCACTTGATCTACCACAGTAGTAAATGTGCTTTGAATTTGCAAATCAAATTCTGTTTTCTGCTTAGAAGCACACCATGAGGCTGTGTGCGCACAGGAATTGTGGCCACAGATATAATTTGTGTTGCAGTTGTTCTGTAAAACATGCACTTGCAGGAAAGGGGCAGCTTGTTTTTTTTCAACTGTGGTGGTTAGCACTGTGCACAAATTAGTCAATCACAAATGAGAGGCAAATGGTAAAACATTTGAAATTATTGAAAAGCTTAAAAAATATTTTAATGAATTATAATTACAAAAAAGATTTTTTTTTAAGTTTCTTGCAAGTATTGCTGAGCAACAGTGAAAAAATAAAAAAATGCCTTTAAGGACAAGAAAGAGGAAAGAAAAGCAACAACAAGTATATCTGGACAAAACTGGGAAAAACAAATAGGAGGAGAAGCTGGTGATGGCAAAAAGAAAAAGTCTACTGGTAAGCAGAGTAGAGATTTCTTAAAAAAGATCTTCAAAAACAAAAAAATTTCAAAAATAAATGTAAAACAAACAGTGTTTTATGTACAAAGCAACAACAGAGTCAACAGCAAAAAACAAAAGCTAATGTACAATCAGAAGTATGTAAAACTGATTTAACACGAAAATTAGATTTTAAAAACATTCGTCGAAAAATGTTTCAGAGAAGAGTGATGTTAAATTTGCTAAAGGATGTGAAAAAATATAAGAAAAAAATCAAAATTTATTAAGAATTTTTTTTTATAGAAAATATTGTAAGTAAGGCTTTGGAAATAAAAAGCAAACTTTTTATTCTAATTTTGAATAGGATGCGTAGATTAGATAAATTAGTCAATGCAATGAAGTCACAAAGCAAAAGGAAAAGAGAAGTTAAAAAAAGTAACTTTTGTAAAGTGTTCTTGGGAGAATGGAAATACAGTTCAAGTACTGAACCATTTTTTAATGAAGAGAGTTATCTTCCAAGTAATAGTTTGTTACATGCAGTTGACACCAATGGTAGAGCATATGAAGTTAAGGATGGTTGTGTGATGGAAAAACAGAAAATGGTCCCAAGAAATGAGGAAGAAGTAATGGCTGTGGAGGCTATGGGGAGACGTCCAAAAGCCCCAGTGTACACTTGGAACTGTAGTAGTATTTGTACTGTGCGTCAGGAATCTATTGATAAATTACGTGACTTTCTAAGAGAATATAGTAAAAAGAGTGTAAAACAGAAGATGAAGGTGCTTCAAACACTAGATCCATGCAGAGTGAGAGAGAATACTGGTTTGCAGGGACATTCTCTGGCTTGTCTATCTAGAAAAGTGTGTAAAAGTGTTTTTCATCATTTTAGGATTCTGGCTGTTCATCATACTGAAATGAGAAAGTTTGTGAGAACATTGTATTTTGCTAAAAGTCCAGCAGTAAAGTTAAATGAGTTGAATAATGCTCTGTTCCGTGGATCTGTATCAGATGTAGTGAAGGTTACTGATGAGATTCAGTTTTGTTACTTTGGTCCAGAACAAGAAAGTGCAGAAAAGGACACAGTTAATGAGGAAAATGAGGAACAGAATGTAGAACTCATCATTACTAAAAATTTTGAGGATGAAATGACAAAATTTACTATCATCTCTAATGAAAGACCAAATATTACTTGTATTTGTTGCCGCAGAAGCCATTATAAAATTCAAACAAGGAATGTTGATCTGTATAAAAAAAGTGAAAATGAAGATAATTATAAGTGGAAAGATTTTGCAACATATATATTTCTTGAAAATTGTTTTGAATTGGGTGAAGATCAGCGTATTTGTAAATACTGTTACAACAAGTTAGAAGAAAATAGAATGCCGACCAGAGCTGTACATAATAATTTAGAATTGGATGCTATTCCTGCCGAACTTTCTGATTTAAATACATATGAGTCTATACTCATTCAATGTGTTCATCCATTCCAAACCATAGTACGTATGGAGACCAAACTGGTAAATTACCTCCTTCAGATTTACTGAGAGGTTTAAAAGGAAGAGTGGTGTATTTGCCCTTGGATTTGAAAAAAATATGGAAACTATTGATGCAGATACTTTGGAAACTGAACCATTAGTTATTCTGGTTAATGGTGTACCTACAAAGAATAAGAAGATTTGGCAGGAGCTGGTAGATGTACGGAAAGTACAAAGAGCAAATTTATATTTGAAAAGGAATAATAAATGGTATGAATCAATTTATATAGATGAAGAAGAAGAAGATTTACAAGAAGACACAGAAACACCAACTGGTCAAATTGAAAAAGTGGACAAGTCAAAGGAAGAAGAAATTTATGAACATTTTAGCATACATCCTCTTCATTCAAAAGAAGTTGTGGGAGACACTATTGATCTGTTTCAGATGAAGAAAGCAAAAGGAAGCTCGATGTTTTCCTCAGCTGTTTCCTACAGGAAAAGGTGGACGACACGATGAATGCCCAGAACAGATTCCAGCTTCTGAGTATCGGACTACAAGACTATATGCTGAAGATTCAAGATTTCGTCAAAGTATTCCTTATTTGTTTCATCTTTTATTTGAAAGCGACTTGTCTGCATTATCTTATGCAGTAAATCACATTTTAAAAAGTGAAGTACATCTACATAATGTGTCTGCTAAGGATTTTATGGAGAAAGTACAGCACCGAGATGATCATTTGGAAACACAACTGATCAATCTGATGGCTTGTCAGCGTGGGACAAATGAATATTGGTACCGACGCCATGGTGAATTAAAATGCATGTTACGGAATTTAGGAACTCCTACATGGTTTCTAACCCTAAGCTGTGCCGAGTACGCTTGGGATGATTTACTGGATTTTCTACGAGAGGCAAATTCAAACATTAAAAACATTGAATACAAGACAGCAGGAGAACTGTGCTCATTGGATCCGGTTAATGTTTGCAGATATTTCAATCATAGATTTGAGGCTATGATGTCCTTCATCTGCAATAAAACAAATCCACCTCTTGGAGAAGTAGTGGATTTCTTTTGGAGAAAAGAGTACCAGGCAAGAGGTGCTCCTCATATTCATATGCTGTTGTGGATCAAGGATGCCCCAAAATTTGGAACAGATGCTGATGAAGCAGTGTTATCTTTCATTGAAGAATATGCAACATGTGCTATACCTAATAGCACAGAAGAGAAAAAGTTAAAAGAACAAGTTTTACGTTTCCAAAGTCATCGGTGTGGAAAATACTGTCGACGGAAGTACAAGACCAAAGATAAATTCTACACAAAGTGTTGATTTGGATTTCCTAGACCTGTTCTTTCAAAAGGAAGAGTCAACAGTTTTATGTCAGCTGTGCGACATACTATAACCAGAAAATCTCCCAAAAATACATACAACCTAAAAAGAAAAGAAGAGTCAAAATTTATAAATGACTTCAACCCAGTCATTTTATCCATGTGGAATGCTAACATGGATATTCAGTATGTGGCAGACAATTCTATTGCTGTTGCTCGGTATGTCACATCTTACATCACTAAATCTGAGAAAACAGAATTGAAGGAAATGTGGGAAGAGATTTCTCACGAGAAGACTGTCAGTAAGAAGCTGTACAGTTTCAGTTTAAAGATGTTATCGCATCGAGAAATTGGATCCTACGAATGCTCAGATAGGTTATCATCTGCAAGTCTTTACTCGAAATCCAGAAGAATAATTTGGGTAAGCTTAGGCCTTGCAGGAATGAGAAATCGGGTACTGAAATCTGTTGGAGAAATTGAATATTTGGCCGAGAATGACCCAGAAAGTACAGATATTTTGAAAACAAACATGTTGGACACATATTACCCAAAAAGAAGTCATCATCTTGAGAACATGTGTCTCTATGAAGTGCTGCAGAACTACATTTTTTCACGGAAAGCCACAGAAGACATCAACAATGGAAAATATAAAGTCATTGGTGAGGAAGGATGTTTGGTGAAGCAAACAAAAGGAAGTTTGATAAATCACAGGAAGCTGAGTTGCGACACTACTGACAAAAAGGAATTTTACTACTTGGCTCTTTTACAGCTGTTTAAACCATGGCGTTCAGAGGACGAACTACTGGGAGAATTTCAAAGCTATGAAGATTCTTTTAATGCTAGCAAAGATAGCATAGAATGCAGTACTTTCACAACTTATGTCCAAATGTTAAATGAAGAAAATGAACAGGAAGCAAAAATTGCAGCTGAAGTAGCTAGAGACAGTTCTTAAGACAGCCAAAGTTCAGGAACACTTAGTCAAGATCTCCTAGGACAACCAATCATAGAAAATGAAGCTGCAGTAGCCATGACTGAAGTAGAAACGGCTATGAATCAAGCACAGGAAGATTCAATCGACTTACTAAATCTGGAACAACAACTGAATGAAGAACAAAAACAAATTTATGAGGAAGTCACAAAACAAACTGATCATGGATTACTACATAAAAAGAAAGAGTGCTCATGCACATCATTTGAACCAATCAGGATGTATGTGAGTGGACACGCTGGAACTGGTAAAAGTTTCTTAATAAAAGTCATCAGAAGCTACCTACAGCAAAAAACAGCTTCAAATGTGTCTTGTGTGGTAACTGCTCCAACTGGGTTAGTAGCCTATAACATAAAATGAATTACCTTACATCGCTTGCTAATGTTACCAGTGGAGCATGAGAACAAAATAGAATACCACAAGCTAACTGGAGAAGCATGCTTCGAAGTTTCAAGAGTGTTGAAGAAGATGCAAGTTCTCATTATTGATGAGGTGAGCATGGTTTCAAACTTAATGCTTGCCTTTGTGCATTTAAGAATGCAACAAATTCTTAAGAGAGACTATGACGTGTTATTTGGAGGTAAACACGTCATAGTTTTTGGAGATCTTTTACAGCTCACTCCAGTTAAAGGACAACCAGTGTTTAATACTGTGACACATGAAGACACGAAGAAGTCATTAGGAAGCATTGGTAATGCGAATATTTGGTCGTTCTTTGAGTACAAAGAACTCACTACTAATATGAGACAAGCAAACGACGAAGATTATGCAAGTATTCTGAAAGATATCAGAATTGGACTACTCACAGAAGTTGGCAAAAAAGCATTACAGAGTCGGTTGCTACATAATTTATTTCCAAATGAAGAAATAGTTGCAGAGAAAATATACCAGAACATTGCAGAAAAAAATACTGTAATCTGCTTAATGCCAACACTACGTGAGTGCTCGATATTCAATGAGGAACTTTTGAAATTGGAAAAGGAAGAGATTAAGAAAATGGAAGCAGAAGACAAAATTCAGCATGAAAGAATTACTTTTACATTAACAGGCAAACTGAAAAATAAATTGGATTCACTAGAGAAGAACATTTCCAAAACAGCTGGATTAGAAAAAAGTCTATATGTTTGCATGAATTGTCGAGTGATTTTAAGGAGAAATTTGGATGTAGAAAAAGGTTTAGTGAATGGAGCTATGGGAAGAGTTGTGGGTTTTATTAATTATCAGAAAAAAGAAGGAATTGAATGTTTAAAAATAAAATTTGATCAGATAGAAGAAGTTAAAGACATTTGTCGTTGTTCAGTTCGTTTCATGCTTGTGAAAGACTTATATGTACGTAGGAAGCAGTTTCCATTTTCTCTAGCATATGCTGTAACTATTCACAAGTCTCAAGGATTGACTGTAGATAGTGCTTTTGTAAACATTGGTTCTACTGTGTTCAAAGAAGGTATGGCATATGTTGCTTTGTCACGAGTGAAAACATTATCTGGTTTATTTATGATAGACTTTGATGACTCAAAAGTTAGTGCTGATACAAACTGTGTAAAGGAGTATAATAGATTAAGAAGAACCTATGCTCCTCATTTAGGTCAGTATCCTGTGATTGAAAAACATGTTGTTTCTCGGAAAAGGAGATTTGAAAATATCTGTAATGTGGATGAACAGAACAAAAAAAAAAAGGACAGTGATGTGATAGCAAGGAAAAAGAAAAAGGACAGTGTTGAAGAGGTTGTTGGTTGCCATTTTGAAAATAGCTCTCGTGTCAACTGCTATGCAAATGTAGTGCTGAATGTTGTATTTTATCTTGAAAAGTTGCTAGAACAGATAATAGTAAATCATGGAAAAAGATTGTGTTCTCTGCTGAGTCTCCTTCATGAGAAGCTGAGTAATGATAAAACTGAAATAGAAAGTGCTACTGATGTTAGAAATCTTTTAGATGTATGTTGTGGTTCTACACAGTTTAAAGAAAATGTCCAGCAAGATGCACAGGAATTCTTAATATATATTTTGAGTGTACTTGAAGATGAAGGAGTAGAAGTAGAAAACTTATTTGGTGTCTCTTACAAATGGGAACATTGCTGTGAAAACTGTATGAACACATGTAGTAGTAATGTTGATTCAGAAAGGTTCATATTTTTACCATTACCACAAAGTAAATCAGTGACTTTTAGTAAATTAGTTAAAGATGCCAATCACAACATGGAATGTTCTGAATGTAAATCTGACATGTTTTCCACGTTATTTTTACAGAAATATGGTCAGTATGTAATTTTAATGATGCAACGTTGTAGAGCTGATGGTTCAAAATTGGATACTTTTAATTTTAAAGGATTATAATTGAAGATCTCACTTAAAAAGGATTTTGAAATTACTATTTGGCCTAAAGGAAAAGTAATAAAAACAATTGTGGACTCCTTTGACAGAAATTATTTTGGCATGTGTGCTTTTGCGACAAGGTTTAAAGACGGTTTATCTAGAACATTTTTATTCATCTAGAAAAGTACTTGTAATATATATGTAATATTTCTAACAAGGTATATTTTAGTGAGGAAAGTTTTAGGGCTTTTTTTAAACAATCTTTCAGATTGTTTTTTTTTTGCCCGCTGTTAAATGATGAATACAATTGTTTTCACTATTTTAAGTGAAAAATAAAAAATTCTGAAAACAGCAAAAAAAGGGCAAAAAATTGCTTTGTAAAATATGTAAAAACATGTAATGCTTTTTGTAATGTATGATTGAATATTAATACTTTTTTTCTTTTTTTGCAGAACTAGAAAGAAAAAAAAATTCTGTTCCCTTGCAAAATACTTAAAAAAATGTTTTCAAAATAATTTATTTTTTAAAAATAATAAGTGAAAAAAATGTGTATTTCTCAATCCTCCCTTTTCATGCTTCCATTTCTTCACCTCTTTTTGTACATTAAATTTATTTATTTAAAAATTTTTTTTTTTTTTAAAAACATCCTTGGGTGCGCGCAGGGTGCGCGCACCCAAATAAATAAATAAATAAATAAATCCCCCCAAAAAATGTTTGGGGTTTAGTTTTTAAGTGGCTCTTAAAAGAGCCCTTGAGTTAATGGAGGGAAACAGGAAGAGAAAAACAAAAAAAAAACAAAAAACATCTATGGCCTACTGCACTCATGCGCATCAAACTTTCTCTGAATGAGATCAAGATTGGTCTCACACACAGAAATAAGTTGACCGCAATCAGTGCAGCGTGTAGACAACCTCGCAAAACAAGGTGGTCCAAAACGAGGTGTGGAAGAAGGCAAAGGCACCACTGCAGAAGAAGTGCTCGCCTGAGCTGCCGAAGATGTGCTCGGCTGAGCTGCTGCAGATGTCGTCGGTTGAGCAGGTGGAGGGTTTGCTCCAGAAGCTCGACGAAAAGTCACTGGATGCATTTTGTCAACATGCCTCAACATAGTGTGAATGCTAAAAGAATACTTCTTGTTAGGATTCCCACGTGACAAGACTTTTTGACAAAGTACACAAGTAACTTTAGGTGCATTTTTTTGTCCCTCTGGAAAAGTGAAAAACTGCCATATAAAGCTGTCTTTCTGCTTCCTGCTCCTCTGCCTCTCAAGAGTGTCCTGGTTACTGTCTGAAGATGGTTGCTGTTCAGCCATTGTCTCTCAACAACAGAATAGCTCCTTCTCCAAAGGAATCAGAACTAATAATGAGGGGAGTAGGTGTGGTTTGGGAAGAATCTGGAACTGAAAGTACTTCAAACCAATCAAAAGTGATGATTCTTGATCACATGACTTGCAATGAGGGGATTGGGTGTGGTGTTGAAACAATCAGAAACTGAAAGTAATGATAACCAATAAGAAGTGTTGTTTTATTAAGCATATAACCCGAGGTGCGCGCACTGCGCAAGCTCCGAGCGCGCACCTTGTGATTACGCATGCGCGAACGCGTAGGAGCGCATGTGCATACGTCATATGCGCGTACGTAACGCGCATACGTTGAACACGCGTATACGCGAACGTTATTGCGCGTAATTTAAGCGTATGCGGAAGTGAACCGCGTGGAGCGCGTAGGACGCACGCACGCATGCGTACGTACGTACGCATACGTACTGGGTGCGCGCTCCCAGCGCGCACTATGACGTATATATGCGTACGTAAATAACGTACGGTATTCATAAAAAACTTACGAAATTGTACAAGGAGCGCGCTCAGAGCGCGCACCCCAAGAATTTATATAAAAAAAAAAAAGTGGAGAAAAATTAATTGCAAAAATTAAATAAACTGTTCAACTTTATCCTAATTGAAATTTAAAAAAAGAGCAAAAACAAATAAAAGGATACAGATAATATATAAATGAATACATAGGAATTTTATTTTTATTATAAAAAAAATTATTTAATTAAATAATTCAAAAATTAGCATTTAAAAACCGTACAAATTCACTGAAAAAACCAAAGGTTTCACACACGTTATAGTTAGGAATTAGCATTTAAAAAACCTTGCAAATTCACTGAAAAAACCATAGGTTTCACACATGTTATAGTTAGCTGGACATTTCTCTCATACAAAACCAATGAAATTCCTCCGTTATAGTTAGTTCAGCTAACTATAACTCGCGCGCCCGCAATGCACTGCTGATGACGTCACATATTACATCACTCATGACATGGTCAGTGACATCACTCATGACATCACTGATGACATCTCAAATGACATCACTGATGACATCACTGATGACGTCATCATTGTGGTAGAGTGGCAGACCTCCTCTCCCCCTAATATAACCTTTGATACACACATTCAAAAATAGAGACTAAAATTTTCAAAACAATCGACATACCAATACCAGTTACAACAACCTCTTCAGTAATTCTAAGATCCACATACACATCCACTCATTCACCAACAGTCATATACAGTCACTCATACATGTACTCACTCATCATATGTACTTATACACCTATATATCCTGTTATACAATGCCACTCATCCATAGAGTTACTCACACACATAGACACTCATGCTAATAAAGAATCAAACATACATTTACTTGCATATACAGTTATACACACACCACCACACTTACTTCTATGGAAACTTACATATACTTAGTCTTTTAAACAATCACTTATAGAAACACATACTTATTCATACTGTAACTCTTTCAATCTCTCACTCTCACATATACTCACTTATATACACCGATAGTCACATATACTAGTTTAAAACATATGTAATTACTCATAAAGACACTATTGAAACAGTCATTCACTCACTAACACAACCATACACACACTCATCCACCCATACAGTCCTGCACACATGCTGTGTTCAACACATACAAACAGTGAGTCACTCATTCATGCACCTATGCACTACGTAATACCCCCCACCGAATCATGCAGACACTCAGACTGATACTCAAAAAACAACTAATAACCTATAAGACACCCATGTAGCTACTCACCAACCCATGCAGCCACTTATACACAAAGTGAGAGACTGATACAGATATTTACATATTTAAACATTACTCACTAAGCCATGTATTCACTATGATACACTTAATCAGTCATTTACACAATCAATTTTTCAAAAACAAATCATCCATTTAGACACTTATATACCCATTTATTCTTCCATCAACCTTGAGATATACATATATAAAACATATTTAATTTTCTGAAAAACAGACATTCACTGGATGATGTCATCAGTGATGTCATCAGTGTTGTCATTTGAGATGTCATCAGTGATGTCATGAGTGATGTCACTGACCATGTCATGAGTGATGTAATATGTGACGTCATCAGCAGTGCATTGCGGGCGCGCAAGTTATAGTTAGCTGAACTAACTATAACGGGGGAATTTCATTGGTTTTGTATGAGAGAAATGTCCAGCTAACTATAACATGTGTGAAACCTATGGTTTTTTCAGTGAATATATATATAGATATATATTACCTACTGGTGGTCGCCAGTAGGTAGTTATAGTTAGGACCACGTTTCCATAGGAAAACCTCAACATTCTATTTTGAATAACTTTGGCGCCGGTCGACGAATCCTCGCGAATTTCTCAAAATAGGTGGGGCGCTACGCTCCGCTCCTACCCTGAAAGTCTCGGGGGGATCCGTCAAGCGGGGGCTGAGATAAAAGGGGGGTCCCAAAACGCGTTTTTCCCATGCATTTTTCCATAGGACCTTTAGAACGAGCTACAGCCCGAACGGCTGAACAGAATTACTCAAAATTTGGCAGAGAGGTAGTCCCTAGGTCAAGGAAGTGCCTTTTGTAGGTTTGGTGTAAATCTGTTCAGTAGATTCTGAGAAAATAGCCTTTAAATCAATATATATATCTGAGCCCGCTTACGGTACGCTTACCGTACGCTTACGGTAAGCATACGGTGGCGTGCGCGAGCGCGATTCTGATTGGCTCTTAGATCTTAGTAAACATTCGAATCGGCCGAAACCAGGAAGCGGCGGCCGCCATTTTGTGTATTTCACTCTGAAAAAAAAGAGTGAAAACAAGGAAAGGGGGCAATGAGGAGAGTTACAGACCCCCTAACATTTGTAAGGGGGTCAAAGAAGGACAGAAAAGTACAAAGAAAACATTTATTGATTTTAAAAAAAATCACGGGGTACGCGTACGGTAAGCTTACGGTAGGAAAAAAAAAAAAAAAATGAAAATCAGATTTAAGTGTTTAGATATTAGGGGGCCGTTGTGTTTATGAAATGATTTTTTAGTGGTACCTACAAGTAAGTACCGATGCAGAGTCTAAGGTTCAAGAGGAAGACTCTGTTCCCTTCATCATTGAAGTGCACACCATCTCCTCTATAAATGTCTTGCATGTCATAACGCAAGTTGTTGTGGTAAATGGCACCCATACCATAGTCACGGAGGAAAGCAGAAACAGATTTGTTGACGTGCTTTCTTGCTTTGTCATCGCACTGCGTGCCCACCGTGCGTGCACGGCACTAACTGCGTAAAGTGGGCGCGCACGCCACGAATGGCGTAAAGTAACTTAGCATTTAAAAAACCGTACAAATTCACTGAAAAAACCATAGGTTTCACACACGTTATAGTTAGGAATTAGCATTTAAAAAACCTTGCAAATTCACTGAAAAAACCATAGGTTTCACACATGTTATAGTTAGCGGAAATTTTACTGATAAAAAACCAATGAAATTCCCCCGTTATAGTTAGTGCAGGCAACTATAACTCACGCGACCGCAATCTTCTGCTGATGACATATGTGTCTTTATGAAAAAAAAAATATTTGTAATATATGTATAGCTAAAAATGTATGGAAGAAGACATGGGCAAATAAGTGTCTAAATACAGTATTAGCATCAGCAGAGGATTGCGGTCGCGTGAGTTATAGTTGCCTGCACTAACTATAACGGGGGAATATATATATATATAGATATATAGATATATTCCTCCAAAAAGCCGCAGAGCTTCAAGATCGCCACTCCTGCAGAGGAAAGTTCAAACAAGCTTTTATTAATGGAACAGGCATTAGCATTTCCAATGAATAACAGTCCCTGACGCGTTTCGGTGCACTGCACCTTAATCATAGGGCGGGGAAAGAGGCGGGACCTGAGCGCGCTACAACCTATTTTCCCTTAATAGCATGCACACTCCAGTGCATTGCATGCTGGGCGCTGTAGTGCTAATTTTTCACCATTGGTGGGGTCAGTGTCTTTGCCAAATATTTGTTACCCCCAATGTTTCATACAATGTATTAGAGCCCTCCAGTGGGCCTCAGAAATGTTGTACGGTTCCTAATCTTGGTTCCTCTGTGCCACAAATATGCTGCCATTTCCTTTACAGCCCGCAGACCTGTCACACAATCTCCCAGGTGTTGCAATCCTTCTTGGCCGGAGCCGCCGTGTCCATATTCCTCCAAAAAGTCCCAGAGCTTCAAGGACGCCACTCCTGCAGAGGAAAGTTCAAACAAGCTTTCATTAATGGAACCGGCATTAGCATTTCCAATCAATAACAGTCCCTGATGCGTTTCGGTGCACTGCACCTTAATCATAGGGCGGGAAAAGAGGCGGGACCTGAACGCGCTACAACCTATTTTCCCTTAATAGCATGCACACTCCAGTGGGATGCATGATGGGTGCTGTAGAGCTAATTTTTCCCCATTGGTGGGTCAGTGTCTTTGCCAAATATTTGTTACCCCCAATGTTTCATACAATCAAGGAATCATAATTTTTGTGCCGGTTTTATAAATATAGGCTCAGTGAACCATCTGCTGTGGAGTGGCGTCTCTAAACCAGGGGCATCTTGTGGGACATGTGACACGCGGAGGCTCCAGCTGCTGGAGATTGCAACACCTGTGGGAATATGATGCAGGACTGAATGGCTGAAGTACAGCCTGCTATCAGCAAGGCGGATTCAAATTAGAAATCGGACAATCCTTCTGAGGCCCACCGGAGGGTTTGAAATTATGAAAAGTGAAATTAAAGGAAATTAGCTGGCAAGTAAATATGGAGCCCACCAATGGGTAATAATTGATCCACAATTCCCAGTATGCAACTCACTGGAGAGTGCATACAAAAAGCGGAAATTGAAGGTGTGTGTTTTTCCGTGCCTGCCAGAACTTTGCCCTCTGAGGAAGAAGCAGTGGCTTCGAAACGCGTCAGGGCTTTTAAAAGAATCAGAATTATTGTGCCGGTTTTATGAATCAAGGCTCAGTGAACCATCTGCTGTGGAGTGGCATCTCTAAACCAGGGGCATCTTTTGGGACATGTGACACGCAGCGGCTCCAGCCGCGGGAGATTGCACCACCTGTGGGAATATGATGCAGGAGTAAATGGCTGTAAGTACTGCCTGTTATCAGCAAGCCGGATTCAAATTAGAAATCGGACAATCCTTCTGAGGCCCACCCGAGGGCTTGAAAGTATGGAAAGTGAAATTAAAGGAAATTAGCTGGCAAGTTAAAACGGAGCCCACCAATGGGTGATAATTGAACCACAATTTCCAGTATGCTACTCACTGGAGAGTGAATACAAAAAGCGGAAATTGAAGTTGTGTGTTTTTCCGTGCCTGCCTGACCTTTGCCCTATGAGGAAGAAGCAGTGGCTTCGAAACGCGTCAGGGCTTGTAAAGGAATCAGAATTATTGTGCCGGTTTTATGAAAAAAAGCACAGTGAACCATCTGCTGTGGAGTGGCGTCTCTAAACCAGGGGCCTCTTTTGGGACATGTGGCACGCGGCGGCTCCAGCCACGGGAGGTTGCACTACCTGTGGGAATATGATGCAGGATTGAATGGCTGTAAGTACAGCCTGTTATCAGCACGGCGGATTCAAATTAGAAATCGGACAATCCATCTGAGGCACACCGGAGGGCTTGAAAGTATGAAATGTTAAATTAAAGGAAATTAGCTGGCAAGTAAATACGGAGCCCACCAATGGGTAATAATTGAACCGCAATTCCCAGTATGCCACTCACTGGAGAGTGCATGCAAAAAGCAGAAATTGAAGTTGTGTGTTTTTCCGTGCCTGCCTGACCTTTGCCCTATGAGGAAGAAGCAGTGGCTTCGAAACGCGTCAGGGCTTGTAAAGGAATAAGAATTATTGTGCTGGTTTTATGAATAAAGGCTCAGTGAACCATCTGCTGTGGAGTGGCATCTCTAAACCAGGGGCATCTTTAGGGATATGTGGCACGCGGCGGCTCCAGCCACGGGAGATTGCACCACCTGTGGTAATATGATGCAGGACTTAATGGCTGTAAGTACAGCCTGTAATCAGCACGGCGGATTCAAATTAGAAATCGGACAATCCATCTGAGGCACACCGGAGGGCTTGAAAGTATGAAAAGTGAAATTAAAGGAAATTAGCTGGCAAGTAAATACGGAGCCCACCAATGGGTAATAATTGAACCACAATTCCCTGTATGCCACTCACTGGAGAGTGCATACAAAAAGCGGAAATTGAAGTTGTGTGTTTTTCCATGCCTGCCTGACCTTTGCCCTATGAGGAAGAAGCAGTGGCTTCGAAACGCGTCAGGGTTTGTAAAGGAATCAGAATTATTGTGCCAGTTTTATGAATAAAGGCTCAGTGAACCATCTGCTGTGGAGTGGCGTCTCTAAAACAGGGGCATCTTTTGGGACATGTGGCACGCGGCGGCTCCAGCCACGGGAGGTTGCACTACCTGTGGGAATATGATGCTGAATTGAATGGCTGTAAGTACAGCCTGTTATCAGCACGGCGGATTCAAATTAGAAATCGGACAATCCTTCTGAGGCACACCGGAGGGCTTGAAAGTATGAAGAGTGAAATTAAAGGAAATTAGCTGGCAAGTAAATATGGAGCCCGCTAATGGGTAATAATTGAACCACAATTCCCAGTATGCCACTCATTGTAGAGTGCATACAAAAAGCGGAAATTGAAGTTGTGTGTTTTTCTGTGCCTGCTTGTCCTTTGACCTATGAGGAAGAAGCAGTGACTTTGAAGCGTGTCAGGGCTTGTAAAGGAATCAGAATTATAATGCCGGTTTTATGAATAAAGGCTCAGTGATCCATCTGCTGTGGAGTGGCGTCTCTAAACCAAGGGCATCTTTTGGGACATGTGACACGCGGCGGCTCCAGCCACGGGAGATTGCACCACCTGTGGGGATATGATGCAGGACTGAATTGCTGTAAGGACAGCCTGTTATCAGCACTGCGGATTCAAATTAGAAATCAGACAATCCTTCTTCTGAGGCCCACCGGAGGGCTTGAAAGTATGAAAAGTGAAATTAAAGGAAGAGAAGGGTCCAACAGCTTATTAGATTCTAGGAAATTTGAGAGTTGTCTGTTAATTAGTGACTCCAAGACTTTCCTGAAAAAGGAAGGAGGGAGATGGGCCACTAACTATTTGGTTCTTTGGGGTCCAAAGTGGGCTTTTTTAAAATAGGCTTGACCATTTTATGGGAACTGTTGAAAGACATAAGGATTAATTGAAGAGATCAGTAAGGCCTGTAAGAAGAGCTGGTCCAATAATGGACAGAATGTGAGGTGAGACTGGGTCGACAGGGGAACCTAATTTGATCTTAGAGAGGGTAGTACTTACATACTCTTGTGTTAATTCAGTGAACTTTGTTAAAAATATTGAGGAGGATGTGTGATTACAATCGGACCAATGGTGCAAATTTTCGCATTGCTGGTTTGGAAAAAGGCTGTAGATGGTATTGATTTTTTTCCTCAAAGAAGGTGGACAGAGTGTCCACCCAATCCTGTGGGAAAAGGGTTTTTCAAACTGACAGGATATGGGACTGGTAAATTCTTTTAATATTTTAGAAGGTTCCTTGTGAGAGTTGGGGCCTTATTTATTCTGTCGCCTATATAAGCTTTTTTTGCTCTTAAGATATGATCAAGATAACTCCTATGCATAAGTGTATATGCTTGCCTGTCCTTGGTACTTTTAGAGCTTCTCCATTTACATTCATTTTTCCTACTTGCTAGCTCATCAGTTTTTAAGGCAGCAGTAAACCAAGGTGACATTTTAAGATTGCGTTTGACTTTAGTCAATTGGGCAATAATGTCCAGGGCATAGGAAATTGCCTTTTCAGAGGTTTTGAATTCAGAATTTACATTGTGTGTGTTAGTCAGGAGCAGAGTGCTGAAATAGTGAGAGAACGTGGCTAGGCTGACTTTCTTTCAGGGCCTGCTCCACATCTGTTCTTTGCAAGGGTTGCTATGAGTGGGAGCGCACTGTAAAGAGAACTTTAATAAATGATGATCTGACCAACGGACTGGGATAGGGAGGTCCACTATGATTAGAGGGTTATTGGTAAACAGAAGGTTAAGGGTATGACCGGCTGAATGGGTGGGTCCTGCTACCAACTGGTGGAGACCCAAAGTACTTAGGCTAGAGATCAGTAGGCTGGTATTTGTGTCAGATAGGAGATCCGCATGGAAGTTAATATCCCCGATTAAAAGAAAATTGTCGGCTGCTAGTACATGAGGCACAATAGTCTTGATCAACTGATTGCTGAAATTAGTTTTAGTGCCGGGGGGGCGATAGACTAAGGCACCTCTCCAAGTTCCCTATGTAGGGTTCTCCATTCTAAAGATGTAGAGTTTGCCCCATTCCAGGTGAAAGTTTCCTAATATGCTAATCTTATAATGGGCCCTGAATGCAATTGCTAGGCCGCCACCTCTCTTATTGCCCCTGTCGAGTCTGATCAACTGATAATCCAAAGGGAAAACGATCACAACGTCTGGAAGGGCAGACTTATGAAGCCAGGTTTCAGTGATGAAAGAAAGGTTGGGTTTCTCGGAGTCTAGCAGACTCCATATTTCAAGGGCATCTCTGGGGATTGAACGGGCGTTACAAAATAACCTCGTTAGTTATTTGGAATGGTCTATCAAATACCTCCGGAATTGATTGTGTGAGTTATAAAGTGAGAGGGGGTTGTAATTAAAGTGTTTCCTGCCTTTTCATTAGAAGGGCATGATGGCGGGGAAAATGAAGTAAACCTCTCACAGGGACTGGCCCTGTTTAAGGCTCTGATATGTATATATATATATATATATATATATATATATATATATATATATATACCCTGGTGCCAAATTAAACAAATCACCTCTTCTATGCTGGTCAAAGCCATTTTTATATACATATATATATATATATATATATATATATATATATATATATATATATATATATATATATATATATATTCACTGAAAAAACCATGGGTTTCAAACACGTTATAGTTAGGAATTAGCATTTAAAAAACCGTACAAATTCACTGAAAAAACCATGGGTTTCACACACGTTATAGTTAGGAATTAGCATTTAAAAAACCTTAGAAATTCAGTGAAAAAACCATAGGTTTCACACATGTTATAGTTAGCTGGACATTTTACTCGTAAAAAACCAATGAAATTGCCCCGTTATAGTTAGTTCAGCTAACTATAACTCGCGCGCCCGCAATGCACTGCTGATGACGTCACATATTACATCACTCATGACATGGTCAGTGACATCACTCATGACATCACTGATGACATCTCAAATGACATCACTGATGACCTCACTGATGACATCATCCAGTGAATGTGTGTTTTTCTGAAAATTAAATATGTTTTATATATGTATATCTCAAGGTCAATGGAAGAATAAATGGGTATATAAGTGTCTAAATGGATGCTTTGTTTTTGAAAAATTTATTGTGTAACTGACTGATTAAGTGTATCATAGTGAATACATGGCTTACTGTGTAATGTTTAAATATGAAAATATCTGTATCAGTCTCTCACTTTGTGTATAAGTGGTTGCATGGGTTGGTGAGTAGCTACATGGGTGTCTATATAGGTTATTAGTTGTTTTTTGAGTATCAGTCTGAGTGTCTGCATGGTTCGGTGGGGGGTATTATGTAGTGCATAGGTGCATGAATGAATGATTCACTCTTTGTGTGTGTTGAACACAGCATGTGTGCAGGACTGTATGGGTGGATGAGTGTGTGTATGGGTGTGTTAGTGAGTGAATGACTGTCTCAATAGTGTCTTTATGAGTAACTACATATGTTTAAAACTAGTATATGTGACTATTGGTGTATATATGTGAGTATATGTGAGAGATTGAAAGAGTTCCTGTATGAATAAGTATGTGTTTCTATAAGTGATTGTTTAAAAGACTAAGTATGTGTAAGTTTCTGTAGAAGTAAGTGTGGTGGTGTGTGTATAACTGTATATGCTAGTAAATGTATGTTTGATTCTTTATTAGCATGAGTGACTATGTGTGTGAGTAACTCTGTGGATGAGTGGCATTGTGTAACAGGATGTATAGGTGTATGAGTACATGTGTTGAGTGAGTACATGTATGAGTGACTGTATTGGATTTTTGGTGAATGAGTGGATGTTTATGTAGATCTTAGAATTACTGAATAGGTTGTTGTAACTGGTATTGGTATGTCCATTGTTTTGAAAATTTTAGTCTCTATTTTTGAATGTGTGTATCAAAGGTTATATTAGGGTGAGAGGAGGTCTGCCACTCTATCACAAGGATGATGTCATCAGTGAGGTCATCAGTGATGTCATTTGAGATGTTATCAGTGATGTCATGAGTGATGTCACTGACCATGTCATGAGTGATGTAATATGTGACGTCATCAGCAGTGCATTGCGGGCGCGCGAGTTAAAGTTAGCTGAACTAACTATAACGGGGCAATTTCATTGGTTTTTTACGAGTAAAATGTCCAGCTAACTATAACATGTGTGAAACCTATGGTTTTTTCACTGAATTTCTAAGGTTTTTTAAATGCTAATTCCTAACTATAACGTGTGTGAAACCCATGGTTTTTTCAGTGAATTTGTATGGTTTTTTAAATGCTAATTCCTAACTATAACGTGTTTGAAACCCATGGTTTTTTCAGTGAATTTGCAAGGTTTTTTAAATGCTAATTTTTTTTTTATTCTTCAATTTTTTCTAACATATTTTTAATTTAATTTTCTTACCTTTTATAAAGACTATGCTTAAATTTTTAAAATTCTTTAATATTTTTTTTTTTTATATATTTTTTAAAATAAACATGTAAAATTTATTTCCATTTTTTTTTTTTTGTAATTTTTTTTAGTACGCGTACCGTAAGCTCACGGTAAGCGTACGGTTTACGCAACGTCCGTAATCTTTCTACGCTGCTTGCGTATAGTTACGCACTTTGCGTAGCCGCGCGTACTGCGCGTGGGACGCGTGCGCGCTTACGCCACACGCGCACGTTACGCGGAAGTGTCGGGTAGTGACTGTTATGCGCATGCGCGCAAGCACGTGTCTTTTTTACGCGCATGCGTACTTTTTGCCGTAAGCGCACCGTAAGCGTACCGTAAGCGTACGGTTGGTCATGTGATCATGAAACACAACTTTTGATTGGTTGAAACTACTTTCAGTTCTAGAACTCTCCTACACCACACCCATTCCCCTCATTTCTGCTTGTGATCCCTTAGGAGAAGGAGCTGGTTTGTCTTTGGGATACGATGGCAGAACAGCAGAGCCCTTCTGAGAGTGAGGCTAGCACCAGCAGCACTGTCTTGAGGCAGAGAGCGAGGAAACAAAAGCCTTCTTATGTTTGGGATTATTTTACTTTTCCTGAAGGCCAGCAAAAGGTGAATGCACCCTTAGTTACTTGCAGGCTGTGTCAGCGTGTACTTTCTAGAGGTAATCCTGACAGGAAGTATTCCTTTGGGAATCACACCATGAAGAGACACCTCCAGGATGTACACAGAAGGACACATGGTCATCTTTTTGGAGGTAACTCTTCAGAAAGACGAGCCAGTACATCCACAGCAGCTCAGCCTGGACCATCATCTGCAGGGCTGACTCCTTCTTCTGCAGGTCAGGTGAGCCCTTCATCTGTGGGGGGAGAATCTCCTTTTGCTGGCCCTCTGGAAATTAACCCTCGGTTTGCGAGGGTTGAAGTACGGTGTGCCACTTGTCACGATCTAATTACTTATAGGGAGACCAGTGTTTCCCTGGTGAACAGTAAAATAGATCAGCACACTTGTCGTACCGTCTAATATTCCCAATCTTTCTTTCCTCTGTCCCTGCATGAACACAACGGTTCTTTTAAGAGCCAACCTTATCTTTCATCTTTTTTTTACATATGTTTTTAAAAACTTTTTTTTATTTTTTTTTACCGTACGCGTACGGTGCGCGTACCTTTTTTTTTTTTTAAAAAAAAAAACACTAAAAATCATTTATGACATTACATTGACCTTGAGAGACTACAATTTTTATTATTGACTTACCATACTCACTGTAAAAATATTTATTCATTTCTTTTTTTTAAAAATAGTTTTAAAAATGTTTGTAGTTTTCGTAAATTTTCTATATCTATCTGGAAAAAAAGTAAAAAGTATTAATATTTTTAAAACTTTTTATAATACAGTACACATATTTACATTTTTTCCCAAAAAATATTTTTGCCTTATTTTTGCTGTTTTCAGAATATATTGCATTTCACTATAAATTGTGAAAGCAATTGCATTCATCATTTTACAGCGGGCAAAAAAAAATACCAATCACAAAGATTGTATTAAAAAAGCCCTGATTCTTTTTTTACTTAAACTTAACATTATAGAAATGCATAATATTGTAAAAAAATATCATCTAATACCAATACTTATTCCTTTAAAATACCGTCTGATATGTTTGTTTCAGAAGTATAATCACAATATTATATCTCAAATAACTCCAAAAAACATCTGATTTCATTTCCTTTAGGCCAAATAGTAATTTTAAATTTTTGTTTGGATTAAATTACCAACGGTAATCCAATAAAATTCTAAAGTTTAATTTGTCCAGATCTCACAGATTCTCTGTAACATTTTGGTTCACGAAAATTTTTTGATTAATTTATTTAGTCCACAATAGAATTGGTTACTTTTCCACATGGCCAAATAGTAATTTTTTAAATCATTTTTGAAAAAATTTCCAATGGCAGTCCAATAACATTCCAAAATATAAAATGTGCAGAAGTTACCGATAATCTAAAATTATTGGTTTTTCAAAATTTCATTAAAAATTTAAAAAGTCCACATTACAATTGGTTATCTTTCCATTAGGCCAAATGATAATTTAAAAAAAAATTTTTTTACAAAATTGCAATGGTAATCCAGTAAAATGGTAAAATTGTTTTGTCCAGATCTTGCCAAGTCTCTCTAAAATTTAGGTTTCAGGAAGATTAGATATGAATTTGCTAAATCAAAAGGCAAACGTTGTTTGAAAATCAATTGAGAATCATTACACAGTGTCCAGCCTTTTTCACATTTAAGATAAACTGTGTAATGTCCAGAAGTAACAGTAGGTCCATCATGGAAAATTATTGCAACAGTTACAAAAGTTTTTCCTGAAATTGATAATTGCTGTCCTGTAAACTTCTTTATTAAAGTATCCAATTTTGAACCATCAGCTCTACATCGTTGCATCATTAAAATTACATACTGTCCGTATTCCTTTAAAATTAATGTTGAAAACATGTCAGAATTACACTCACCACATTTCATGCTATGATTAGCATCTTTAACTAATTTTGCAAAAGTGACTGTTTTACTCTCTGGCAATGTCAAATAAATAAACCTTTCATTATCAACAATAGAGCCACTTATATTATAACAATTATCACAACTATGTTCCCATTTATAAGAGAGACCAAAAAAAATGTCAATGGGAACTCCTTCTTCTTCCACTACCTGAAGAAAATACATCAAAAATTCATGTGCATCTTGCTGTTCATTTTGAGAAAACTGTGTTCGTCCTGAACATACATCTAAAAGTTTTCTAATGTCAGTAGCACTTTCTATTTGTGTTTTTTCTTTACTCAGCTTTTGAAAAAGGAGACTCAGCTCTGAACAGAATCTTTTTCCCTGATTTACTATTATCTGCTCTTGCAAACTTTCCAGATAAAATGCAACATTCAGCACTACATTTGCGTAGCTGTTGACACCAGAGCTATTTTCAAAATGACATCCTACAACCTGTTCTTCATTTTCCTTTTTCTTTTTGCTTGCAATTACATTACTCCTCTTTTTTTTCCTCTTCTCTACATCTTCACTACAGATATTCTCATTTTTCCTTTTACGAGAAACTACACGTTTCTCCAACACAGGATACTGACCTAAATGAGGAGCATAGCTTCTTCTTAATCTATTATACTCCTTTACACAATTTGTATCAGCACTAACTTTTGATTCTTCAAAGTCTATCATGAATAAACCTGATAATGTTTTGACTCGTGACAAAGCAACATATGCCATACCTTCTTTGAACACAGTTGAACCAATGTTCACAAATGCACAATCTACAGTCAATCCTTGAGACTTGTGAATAGTTACAGCATATGCTAGAGAAAACGGAAACTGCTTCCTACGTACATATAAGTCTTTCACAAGCATAAAACGAACTGTACAACGACAAATATCTTTAACTTCATCTATCTGATCAAATTTTATTTTTAAACATTCAATTCCTTCTTTTTTCTGATAATTAATAAAACCCACAACTCTTCCCATCGCTCCATTAACTAAACCTTTCTCAACATCCAAATTTCTCCTTAAAAACACTCTACAGTTCATGCAAACATATAGATTTTTTTCTAATCCAGCTGTTTTGGAGATGTTCTTCTCTAGTGAGTCCAATTTATTTTTCAGTTTGCCTGTTACTGTGACAGTAATTCTTCCATCCTCAATTTTGTCCACTGCTTCCAATTTCCTGATCTCTTCCTTTTCCAATTTCAAAAGCTCCTCATTGAATATTGAGCATTCACGTAGAGTTGGCATTAAGCAGATGACACTTTTGTTTTCTGCAATATTCTTGTATATTTTCTCTGCAACTATTTCTTCCTTTGGAAATAAATTATGTAGCAGCCGACTCTGTAATGCTTTTTTGCCAACTTCTGTGAGTAGTCCAATTCTGATATCTTTCAGAATACTTCCATATTCTTCATCGTTTGCTTGCCTCATATTAGTTGTAAGTTCCTTGTACTCAAAGAAGGACCAAATATTTGTATTTCCGATGCTTCCCAATGACTTCTTCGTGTCTTCATGTGTCACAGTATTAAACACTGGTTGTCCTTTAACTGGAGTAAGTTGCAAAAGATCTCCAAAAACTATGACGTGTTTTCCACCAAATAACACGTCATAGTCTGTCTTCAAAATTTGCTGCATTCTTAAATGCACAAAGGCAAGCATTAAGTTTGATACCATGCTCACCTCATCAATAATGAGAACTTGCATCTTCTTCAATACTCGTGAAACTTCCAAGGATGCTTCTCCAGTTAGCTTGTTGAATTGTATTTTGTTCTCATGCTCCACTGGTAACATTAGCAAACGATGTAAGGTGATTCCTTTTATGTTATATGCTGCTAACCCAGTTGGAGCAGTAACCACACAAGACAAAGTAGAATCCGTTTTTTGCTTTAGGTAGCTTCTGATGACTTTAATTAGGAAACTTTTTCCAGTGCCAGCTTGTCCGCTTACATACATCCTGATTGGATGAAATGATGTGCATGAGCACTCTTTTTTTACATGTAGAAATCTGTGATCAATTTTGTTTTTGATCTCTTCATAAATTTGTTGCTGCTCTTGATTCAGTTGTCTTTCCAAATTTTCTAAGTCTATAAATTCTTCTTGAGCTTGATTCATAGCCGTTTCCACTTCATTCATGGCTATTGATGCTTCATTTTCAACGATCGGTTGTCCTAGGGGATCTTGACTGTGTGTTCCTGAACTTTGGCTGTCCTGAGAACTGTCTCTAGCTATTTCTGCTGCAATTGTAGTTTCCTGTTCAATTTCTTCATTTAACATTTGCAGATAAGTTGTGAATGTATTGCATTGTATGCTGTCTTTGCAAGCATTAAATGAATCCTCATAGCTTTGAAATTCTCCCAGTAGTTCATCCTCTGTACGCCATGGTTTAAACAACTGTAAAAGAGCCAAGTAGTAAAATTCTTTCTTGTCGGTAGTGTCGCAACTCAGCTTCCGGTGATTTATCAAACTTCCTTTGGTTTGCTTCACCAAACATCCTTCTTCACCAACAACTTTATATTTTCCATTATTAATGTCTTCTGCAGCTTTCCGTGAATAAATGTAGTTCTGCAACACTTCATAGAGACACATGTTCTCCAGATGATGACTTCTCTTGGGATAATATGTGTCCAACATGTTTGTTTTCAATATATCTGTACTTTCTGGGTCATTCTCGGCCAAATATTAAATTTCTCCAACAGATTTCAGTACCCGATTTCTCATTGCTGCAAGGCCTAAACTTGCCCAAATTATTCTTCTTGACTTCGAGTAGAGACTTGCAGAAGATAACCTATCTGAACATTCGTAGGATCCAATTTCTCGATGCGATAACATCTTCAAACTGAAACTGTACAGCTTCTTACTGACAGTCTTCTCGTGAGAAATCTCTTCCCACATTTCCTTCAATTCTGTTTTTTCTGATTTCGTAATGTAAGACGTTACATATCGTGCAACAGCAATGGAATTGTCAGCTACATACTGTATATCCATGTTAGCGTTCCACATGGATAAAATGACTGGGTTGTAGTCATTTATATTTTTTGATTCTTCTTTTCTTTTAAGGTTGTAGGTATTCTTAGGTGATTTTCTTGTGATAGTATGTCTCACAGCTGACATAAAACTGTTTACTCTTCCATTTGAAAGAACAGGTCTAGGAAATCCAAATCGACATTTAGTGTAGTATTTTTCTTTGCTCTTGTATTTCCGTCGACAGTATTTTCCACACCGATGACTTTGGAAACGTAAAACTTGCTCCTTTAACTTGTTCTCTTCTGTGCTTTTTGGTATACCACATGTTGCATATTCTTCAATGTAAGATAACACTGCTTCATCAGTATCTGTTCCAAACTTTGGGGCATCCTTGATCCACAACAGCATATGAATATGAGGAGCACCTCTTGCCTGGTACTCTTTTCTCCAAAAGAAATCCACTACTTCTCCAAGGGGTGGATTTTTTTTATTGCAGATGAAGGACATCATAGCCTCAAATCTATGATTGAAATATCTGCAAACATTAACCGGATCCAATGAGCACAGTTCTCCTGCTGTCTTGTATTCGATGTTTTTAATGTTTGAATTGGCCTCTCGTAGAAAATCCAGTAAATCATCCCAAGCGTACTCGGCACAGCTTAGGGTAAGGAACCATGTTGGTGTTCCTAAATTGCGTAACATGCATTTTAGTTCACCATGGCGTCGGTACCAATATTCATTTGTCCCACGCTGACAAGCCATCAGATTGATCAGTTGTGTTTCCAAATGATCATCTCGGTGCTGCACTTTCTCCATAAAATCCTTAGCAGACACATTTTGTAAATGTACTCCACTTTTTAAAATGTGATTTACTGCATAAGACAGTGCAGACAAGTCGCTTTCAAATAAAAGATGGAACAAATAAGGAATACTTTGTCGAAATCTGGGATCTTCAGCATATAGTCTTGTAGTCCGATACTCTGAAGCTGGAATCTGTTCTGGACGTTCATCGTATCGTCCTCCTTTTCCCGTAGGAAACAGCTGGGGAAAACATCGAGCTTCCAAGCTCTCCTCCCATACACTCACGGGAGTTCCTTTTGCTTTCTTCATCTGAAAGAGATCAATATTGTCTCCCATAACTTCTTTCGAATGAAGAGGATGTATGCTAAAATGTTCATAAATTTCTTCTTCCTTTGTCTTGTCCACTTTTTCAATTTGTCCAGTTGGTGTTTCTGTGTCTTCTTGAAAATCTTCGTCTTCTTCTTCTTCTTCTATATAAATTGATTCATACCATTTGTTATTTTTTTTCAAATACAAATTTGCTCTTTGTACTTTCCGCACATCTACCAGCTCCTGCCAAATCTTCTTATTCTTTGTAGGTACACCATTAACCAGAATAATTAATGGTTCAGTTTCCAAAGTATCCGCATCAATAGTTTCCATATTTTTTTTCAAATCCAAGGGCAAATACACCACTCTACCTTTTAAACCTCTCAGTAAATCTGAAGGAGGTAATTTACCAGTTTTGGGCTCCATACGTACTATGGTCTGGAACGGATGAACACATTGAATGAGTATAGACTCATATGTATTTAATTCAGAAAGTTCAGCAGGAATAGCATCCAATTCTAAATTATTATGTACAGCTCTGGTCGGCAT
The DNA here is from genome assembly GCF_964204655.1 of Triturus cristatus. Lineage (NCBI taxonomy): Eukaryota > Metazoa > Chordata > Amphibia > Caudata > Salamandridae > Triturus > Triturus cristatus. The sequence goes on along the minus strand of NC_140589.1, from coordinate 555,422,360 downwards.
TCTATTTTCCTCTAACTTGTTGTAACAGTATTTACAAATACGCTGATCTTCACCCAATTCAAAACAATTTTCAAGAAATATATATGTGGCAAAATCCTTCCACTTATAATTATCTTCATTTTCACTCTTTCTGTAGAGATCAACATTCCTAGTTTGTTTTCTATAATGAGTTCTGCGGCAACAAATACAAGTAACATTTGGTCTTTCATTAGAGACTATTGCAAATTTTGTTATGTGATCATTAAATGTCTTACTTACAGAAGGTTCTACATTCTCTTCCACTTCTTCCTCATTTACTGTGTCCTTCTCTGCACTGTTTTGTTCAGGACCAAAGTAACAAAACTGAATTTCATCAACAACCTTCTCTACATCTGATACCGTTCCTCGGAACAGAGCCCTATTCAATTCATTTAACTTTATTGCTGGACTTTTGGCAAAATACAACCGTCTCACAAACTTTCTCATTTCAGTATGATGAACAGCCAGCATCCTAAAATGATGGAAAACACTATTGCACACTTTTCTAGATAGACAAGCCAGAGAATGACCCTGCAAACCAGTATTCTCTCTCACTCTGCATGGATCCAGACTTTGAAGCACCTTAATCTTCTGTTTTACACTTTTTTTACTATATTCTCTTAGAAACTCTCGAAATCTGTCAATAGATTCCTGACGCACAGTGCAAATACTACTACAATTCCAAGTGTACACTGGGGCTTTAGGACGTCTCCCCATTGCCTCATCTGCCATCACTTGTACCTCATCTCTTGGAACCATTATCTCCTTCTCCATTATGCAACCATTTTTTACTTCGTATGAACGACCTCTGGTGTCAACTGCATGCAGCAAACTATTACTTTGAAAATAGCTCTCTTCATTAAAAAAAGGTTCACTACTTGAACTATGCATCCACTTTCCTAAAAACACTTTACAAAAGTTTGTTCTGTTCACTACTCTTTTGCTTTTGCTTTGTGATTTCAGTACATTAACCATTTTATCTAATGTACGCATCCTATTCAAAATTAATATGAATAGTTTCCTTTTTAATTCTAATGCTTTTGCTGCAATGGCTTCAATTTCTTTTTTTCTCTTGTAATATTTTGCCTTTTGCTTATATTTCTTAACATCCTTTATCAAATTGGACATAACTCTTCTCTGAAACATTTTTCTACGTATCTCTTTAAACGCTGTTTTTCTGTTTATGTAAAACTTTTCAGTTGCAGAAGGTATATTTGCATTAACTAAATTCTCAATTTTTTGCTGTTCTCTTCGTTTTGTTACATTCTTTCCAGGACAGACATTTTGTACATTTTTCTTTGTTTTGAATATTTTTTTAAGAAATTGTTTTTTCTGCTTACCAGAAGATTTTTTCTTTTTCCCAACATGAGCATCTTCTACTAACTTTGGTCCTCCAGTTGTCTTCAAATATAGTTTTTTTTTTAGCGTTTTTTGAACTCTAGATTTTGTAGGCATCTTAAATTTTGTTCACTGTTCTTCAGCAATACCTGAAAAAAACAAAAAAAAAATCCTTTATTGTATTTAAATATATTACTACATTTCTTTTCACAATAGTCACAAAACGAAATTTCTTTGCCAATTTGAATGCACACAAACTGCTCTTTTTTTTGGGCAAGTGAAAATCACTTTTACAAACTGTCACATTATGAAACCACTTTTCAGATTTTTTAAAAAGCCCATGTCCAGAGTGCTACACTCCAGCAAGGGCAACCAGCCTTAGTGAAGCTGAATGTATTTGCATTACAGACTGAAACCTGAAAACCCCACTCGCTTGTAAATACTGTGCATGACTATACATGGCAAGCACATGGGTGTGTGCTAAGACTCTGCTTCTTCCCCCAAAAATTCGCTCCCCCTTTCCATCTAATGCAACTGTGAAATCACCAGAGCAAGACGCAATAAATCTCTGCCTATAATTCCTCTATGCACACAGAGTCATGTTTTCACATTAGTCCCAAAACGAAATTTCTTTGCCAATTTGAAAGCACACTTACTGCTCTTTTTTTTTTCGGCGCAAGTGAAAATCACTTTTTACAATTGGAAATCACTTTTACAGACTGACACATTATGAAACCACTTTTTTTGATTTATTTAAATGCACATGTCCAAGCTGTTTTTTCAGACCACCACCATGTGTATTCTCGGTGACTGCCTACACTCCAGCAAGGGCAACCAGCCTTAGTGATGCTGAATATATTTGCATTACAGACTGAAACCTGAAAACCCCACTCGCTTGTAAATACTGTGCATGACTATACATGGCAAGCACATGGGTGTGTGCTAAGACTCTGCTTCTTCCCCCAAAAATTCGCTCCCCCTTTCCATCTAATGCAACTGTGAAATCACCAGAGCAAGACGCAATAAATGTCTGCCTATAATTCCTCTCTGCACACAGAGTCATGTTTTCACATTAGTCCCAAAACGAAATTTCTTTGCCAATTTGAAAGCACACTTACTGCTCTTTTTTTTTTCGGCGCAAGTGAAAATCACTTTTTACAATTGGAAATCACTTTTACAGACTGACACATTATGAAACTTTTTTTTTTGATTTATTTAAATGCACATGTCCAAGCTGTTTTTTCAGACCACCACCATGTGTATTCTCGGTGACTGCCTACACTCCAGCAAGGGCAACCAGCCTTAGTGATGCTGAATGTATTTGCATTACAGACTTAAACCTGAAAACCCCACTCGCTTGTAAATACTGTGCATGACTATACATGGCAAGCACATGGGTGTGTGCTAAGACTCTGCTTCTTCCCCCAAAAATTCGCTCCCCCTTTCCATCTAATGCAACTGTGAAATCACCAGAGCAAGACGCAATAAATCTCTGCCTATAATTCCTCTATGCACACAGAGTCATGTTTTCACATTAGTCCCATAACGAAATTTCTTTGCCAATTTGAAAGCACACTTACTGCTCTTTTTTTTTTCGGCGCAAGTGAAAATCACTTTTTACAATTGGAAATCACTTTTACAGACTGACACATTATGAAACCACTTTTTTTGATTTATTTAAATGCACATGTCCAAGCTGTTTTTTCAGACCACCACCATGTGTATTCTCGGTGACTGCCTACACTCCAGCAAGGGCAACCAGCCTTAGTGATGCTGAATGTATTTGCATTACAGACTGAAACCTGAAAACCCCACTCGCTTGTAAATACTGTGCATGACTATACATGGCAAGCACATGGGTGTGTGCTAAGACTCTGCTTCTTCCCCCAAAAATTCGCTCCCCCTTTCCATCTAATGCAACTGTGAAATCACCAGAGCAAGACGCAATAAATCTCTGCCTATAATTCCTCTATGCACACAGAGTCATGTTTTCACATTAGTCCCAAAACGAAATTTCTTTGCCAATTTGAAAGCACACTTACTGCTCTTTTTTTTTTCGGCGCAAGTGAAAATCACTTTTTACAATTGGAAATCACTTTTACAGACTGACACATTATGAAACCACTTTTTTTGATTTATTTAAATGCACATGTCCAAGCTGTTTTTTCAGACCACCACCATGTGTATTCTCGGTGACTGCCTACACTCCAGCAAGGGCAACCAGCCTTAGTGATGCTGAATGTATTTGCATTACAGACTGAAACCTGAAAACCCCACTCGCTTGTAAATACTGTGCATGACTATACATGGCAAGCACATGGGTGTGTGCTAAGACTCTGCTTCTTCCCCCAAAAATTCGCTCCCCCTTTCCATCTAATGCAACTGTGAAATCACCAGAGCAAGACGCAATAAATCTCTGCCTATAATTCCTCTCTGCACACAGAGTCATGTTTTCACATTAGTCCCAAAACGAAATTTCTTTGCCAATTTGAAAGCACACTTACTGCTCTTTTTTTTTCCGGGCCAAGTGAAAATCACTTTTACAGACTGACACATTATGAAACCTTTTTTTTTAATTTATTTAAATGCACATGTCCAAACTGTTTTTTCAGACCACCACCATGTGTATTCTCGGTGACTGCCTACACTCCAGCAAGGGCAACCAGCCTTAGTGATGCTGAATGTATTTGCATTACAGACTGAAACCTGAAAACCCCACTCGCTTGTAAATACTGTGCATGACTATACATGGCAAGCACATGGGTGTGTGCTAAGACTCTGCTTCTTCCCCCAAAAATTCGCTCCCCCTTTCCATCTAATGCAACTGTGAAATCACCAGAGCAAGACGCAATAAATCTCTGCCTATAATTCCTCTATGCACACAGAGTCATGTTTTCACATTAGTCACAAAACGAAATTTCTTTGCCAATTTGAAAGCACACTTACTGCTCTTTTTTTTTTCGGGGCAAGTGAAAATCACTTTTTACAATTGGAAATCACTTTTACAGACTGACACATTATGAAACCTTTTTTTTTTATTTATTTCAATGCACATGTCCAAGCTGTTTTTTCAGACCACCACCATGTGTATTCTCGGTGACTGCCTACACTCCAGCAAGGGCAACCAGCCTTAGTGATGCTGAATGTATTTGCATTACAGACTGAAACCTGAAAACCCCACTCGCTTGTAAATACTGTGCATGACTATACATGGCAAGCACATGGGTGTGTGCTAAGACTCTGCTTCTTCCCCCAAAAATTCGCTCCCCCTTTCCATCTAATGCAACTGTGAAATCACCAGAGCAAGACGCAATAAATCTCTGCCTATAATTCCTCTATGCACACAGAGTCATGTTTTCACATTAGTCCCAAAACGAAATTTCTTTGCCAATTTGAAAGCACACTTACTGCTCTTTTTTTTTTCGGGGCAAGTGTAAATCACTTTTACAGACTGACACATTATGAAACCACCATGTGTAACTACAACAAAAACAATTTCCATTTCTATTATTCATTTCTTAAGTTACCACATACATCCCCTCTCAAACTGTAAACTCACCTTTAAAATTAGTTAGTTGTGAAAGAAATGTGGCACTCAAACAGCAGATTATCAGAGCCAGGATCTCTGTTCTGTTCACCTCTCTCCTCTCAGCAGAACCAGATAATGGCAAACTTTCCCTCTATTTTTCCACACATATACTTGTAAGTTTGAAATCTCAGTGCTTCCCCCTTTTTTTCAAATGTAATCACACATTTCTATTGGTTGAAAACCAACCCTTTTCCAAAAGTACCCTTCCCCCAACTTGACTTCTGCCTAGTACCCTTCCCCCAACTTGACTTCTGCCTGCTACCATAGCAACAGCTCATGGAACACTGCTGTGTTGAGTTAGGTCAGAAGTTCGCCAAACAATGTTTCAATTCCACAGAGCAAGAGTGCTTGACTTTTCAAACCTAACAGCAAATCCATAGTACTGTTCTTTGGTTACACATTTTTTTGTACCAATACAAAACATGCTTCTATTAATTTACACATACAGCCTAGTTTTTATTCTAGAATGGTATGAAACAGCCAATCAGTTCTTTTTGTTTTGAAAAAAATATGTATGCCTCCATTTCTAAACTGTCTTTCTTTTCATATTGCCATTCTACTGAAAAACACCTCCCGAGTGCATCCAGATCTCCTTTGAAGATGTTCACAGTGTGGATTGTAGGGCACAGCTATGTTTTCTGGAGTGAAAAGTTTGCAGAGAAAACAGGTATGGTGAGAGACCTTGCTTTGCCAAATGTAGACATTAAATGGATTGGTCAGAGAGGGTTAAAGTGGCACCAATTGATGCCATTGGTGAAATCCTTCATTCAAATCCAACACCCTGACCTCATAATAGTGCACTGTGGTGGCAATGACCTAGGCACTTTGACTGGGGTAGGTCTGGAAATGCTTATGAAGGACACCTTTGCACAACTGTTTACACTTTTCCCTAAAACTGCCTTTGTGTTTTCCAACATATGCCAAAGGCAAAAATGGAACTGGTCCAATCATTTCTGTCCACAGATTGACAAAGCAAGAAAGCACGTCAACAAATCTGTTTCTGCTTTCCTCCGTGACTATGGTATGGGTGCCATTTACCACAACAACTTGCGTTATGACATGCAAGACATTTATAGAGGAGATGGTGTGCACTTCAATGATGAAGGGAACAGAGTCTTCCTTTTGAACCTTAGACTCTGCATCGGTACTTACTTGTAGGTACCACTAAAAAAATGACTTCATAAACACAACAGCTCTTTTTAGAGCTCCCTAATATCTAAACTCTTAAATCTGCTTTTCATTTATTTATTTTTATTTTTTTTACCGTACGCTTACCGTAAGCTTACCGTACGCGTACCCCGTGATTTTTTTTAAAATCAATAAATGTTTTTTTTGTACTTTTCTGCCTTTCTTTGACCCCCTTACAAATGTTAGGGGGTCTGTAACTCTCCTCATTGCCCCCTTTCCTTGTTTTCACTCTTTTTTTTCAGAGTGAAATACACAAAATGGCGGCCGCCGCTTCCTGGTTTCGGCCGATTCGAATGTTTACTAAGATCTAAGAGCCAATCAGAATCGCGCTCGCGCACGCCACCGTACGCTTACCGTAAGCGTACGGTAAGCGTACCGTAAGCGGGCTCAGATATATATATTGATTTAAAGGCTATTTTCTCAGAATCTACTGAACAGATTTACACCAAACCTACAAAAGGCACTTCCTTGACCTAGGGACTACCTCTCTGCCAAATTTTGAGTAATTCTGTTCAGCCGTTCGGGCTGTAGCTCGTTCTAAAGGTCCTATGGAAAAATGCATGGGAAAAACACGTTTTGGGACCCCCCTTTTATCTCAGCCCCCGCTTGACAGATCCCCCCGAGACTTTCAGGGTAGGAGCGGAGCGTAGCGCCCCACCTATTTTGAGAAATTCGCGAGGATTCGTCAACCGGCGCCAAAGTTATTCAAAATAGAATGTTGAGGTTTTCCTATGGAAACGTGGTCCTAACTATAACTACCTACTGGCGACCGCCAGTAGGTAATATAGATATATATATAAATGACATCACCCATGACATCACTGATGACATCATCCTTGTGATAGAGTGGCAGACCTCCTCTCACCCTAATATAACCTTTGATACACACATTCAAAAATAGAGACTAAACTTTTCAAAACAATGGACATACCAATACCAGTTACAACAACCTCTTCAGTAATTCTACGATCCACATACACATCCACTCATTCACCAACAGTCCTATACAGTCACTCATACATGTACTCACTCATCATATGTACTCATACACCTATACATCCTGTTACACAATGCCACTCATCCATAGAGTTACTCACACACATAGTCACTCATGCTAATAAAGGATCAAACATACATTTACTTGCATATACAGTTATACACACACCACCACACTTACTTCTTCGGAAACTTACACATACTTAGTCTTTTAAACAATCACTTATAGAAACACATACTTATTCATACAGGAACTCTTTAAATCTCTCACTCTCACATATACTCACTTATATACACCGATAGTCACATATACTAGTTTAAAACATATGTAGTTACTCATAAAGACACTATTGAGACAGTCATTCACTCACTAACACACCCATACACACACTCATCCACCCATACAGTCCTGCACACATGCTGTCTTCAACACATACAAAGAGTGAGTCACTCATTCATGCACCTATGCACTACGTAATACCCCCCACCGAACCATGCAGACACTCAGACTGATACTCAAAAAACCAACTAATAACCTATATAGACACCCATGTAGCTACTCACAACCCATGCAGCCACTTATACACAAAGTGAGAGACTGATACAGATATTTACATATTTAAACATTACTCACTAAGCCATGTATTCACTATGATACACTTAATCAGTCAGTTACACAACCAATTTTTCAAAAACAAATCATCTATTTAGACACTTATATGCCCATTTATTCTTCCATCGACCTTGAGATATACATATATAAACCATATTTAATTTTCAGAAAAACACACATTCACTGAATGATGTCATCAGTGATGTCATTTGAGATGTCATCAGTGATGTCATGAGTGATGTCACTGACCATGTCATGAGTGATGTAATATGTGACGTCATCAGCAGTGCATTGCGGGCGCGCGAGTTATAGTTAGCTGAACTAACTATAATGGGGGAATTTCATTGGTTGTTTACGAGCGAAATGTCCAGCTAACTATAACATGCGTGAAACCTATGGTTTTTTCATTGAATTTGCAAGGTTTTTTAAATGCTAATTCCTAACTATAACGTGTGTGAAACCTATGGTTTTTTCAGTGAATTTGCAAGGTTTTTTAAAAGCAATTTTTTATATATAACGCGTGTGAAAGCTATATTTTCTTTTTCTTTTTGCATGGTTTTATAAAAAAAAAATTCCTAACAATAATGTGTGTGAAACCTATGATTTTTTATTGTTTTTTTTTCTTTTTTACATCATTTTTTTCCTTTTTATTTTTTCCTTTAAACACTATTCTACCTATGTATATATTCATGGTTTTAATTCATTCTTCAATTTTTAAAGATTCACCTTTTTTAAATAATTGGTTAGATATAGTTGTATAACACAGTTAATATCTTCAGCAAACCTTTTTTTAAATTTTTTTTTACCGTGCGCGTACGGTAAGCTTACCGTAAGCGCACGGTTCGCTTTATGTACGGTGAGCGTACGTAATATTTCTACTCTGTTTGCGTATGCTTACGCAATTTGCGTATGCATCCGTACTTTCTACGCGACGCGTAAGCGCATGCTTTACACGCGCGCGCGCACGTTATGCGGAAGTGTACGAGAGTGCCTGTAATGCGCATGCGCGCGTGCGCGTGTCTTTTGTACGCGCATGCGTACTTTTACCGTACGCGCTCGGTAAGCTTAACGTGCGCGTACGGTTGGTCATGTGATCAAGAAACAACACTTTTGATTGGTTGAAACTACTTTCAGTTCCAGAATCTTCCTACACCACACCCATTCCCCTCATTACTGCTTGTGATCTCTTAGGAGAAGGAGCTGAATTGTCTTTGGGATACAATGGCAGAGCAGCAGACCTCTTCTGAGAGTGAGCAGGGCAGCAGCATCATCAGGCAGAGAAGGGGGAAACAAAAGAATTCTTTTGTTTGGGAGTATTTTACTTTTCCAGAGGGGCAGAAAAAGGTAAATGCTCCATTAGTCACCTGCTCACTTTGTGAGTGTGTCTTATCTAGAGGTAACCCAAGGAAGAAGTATTCCTTTGGTAACCACACTATGGTGAGACACATTAGGGATAAACATCCCAGGACTTTTGCTCGACATTCTGAAGCAAATCCTTCAGAAAGTCATCCGAGCACACCCGCAGAAGCTCAGCTGAGTACATCTTCGGCAGCTCAGCTGAGCCCTTCCTCTGCGGTGGGAGCATCACCCTCTTCTGCTCCTCTGGAAATGAACCATCGATTTCTGAGGGTACAAATGAGGTGCACCAGATGTTATGGTCTAATTGTTCATGGGGAGAGGAGTGTTTCCCTAATAAACAATAGGATAGACCAGCACATCTGTAGTACTTATTAATATTCCCATTCTTTCTTTCCTCTTTCCCTGTATTAACACAACGGCTCTTTTAAGAGCCAACCTTACCTCACAACTTTTTTTAAAAAAATTTTAATTAATTTTTTTAATTATTTTTTTACCGTGCGCGTACGGTACGCACATTTTTTTTTTTTTTTTTTAAACAAAAAAATGTTTTTTTTTTCACCCTACAAGGTCCTTGAGGGAGTACAACGGAAATGAGAAAAGCAGAGAGAGGAGAAGTGAAAAAAAGGGAGCATGAAAATAAATGTGTAATAAATACAGAAATTTCACACCTACCTGACCCAAAAAATATAATATTTATTAATAAATGCTTCATTTAAATTGCTAGAAAAAACGTTTTTAAAAAAAAAAAAAAATTCTCAATCTGAAAAAAAAGAAAAAAGTATTAATATTTAAAAATACATTTTAGAATACAATACACATATTTTCATATTTAAAAAACAATTTTTTTGCCCTTTTTTTGCTGTTTTCAGAATATATTGAATTTCACTGTAAATCGTGAAAGCAATAGCATTCATCACTTAACAGCGGGCAAAAAAAAATAACAATCTGAAAGATTGTTTAAAAAAAGCCCAGAATCTCTTCTCACTAAAACATACCTTTATAGAAATGTTACATATTTTTCAAAAATATCATCTAAGAACAATAACTTTTTGCACTACATATCGTCGTAAATTTTTTTTTGCATAAGCATAATCACCAAAATAATATGTGTCTAAGAAGTCCACAATACAAATTGTTACCTTTCCTTTAGGCCAAATGGTAATTTTTAAAACCTTTTTTGATGAAATTTCCAATGGTAATCCAATAAAATTGCAAAAATGGTTTGTACAGATGTTGCAAATTCTATCTAAAATTTTGGTTTCAGAAAAATTAAATAGGAATTTGCTAAATCAAAAGGCAAACGTTGCTTAAAAACCAATTGAGAATCATTACACAGTGTCCAGCCTTTTTCACATTTAAGATAAACTGTGTAATGACCAGAAGTTAGGTCCATCATGGAAAATTATTGCAACTGTAACAAAAGTTTTTCCTGAAATTGATAATTGCTGTCCTATAAACTTCTTTATTAAAGTGTCCAATTTTGAACCATCAGCTCTACAACGTTGCATCATTAAAATTACATACTGTCCATATTGCTTTAAAAATAACGTGGAAAAAATGTCAGATTTACATTAACAGCATTCCATGCTATGATTGGCATCTTTAACTAATTTACTAAAACTCACTGATTCACTTTCTGGCAATGTTAAATAGATAAACCTTTCTGAATCAACATTAGAGCTGCGTGTGTAGAAACAGTTTTCATAAGTATGTTCCCATTTATAAGAGAGACTAAACATATTCTCAATATCTATGCCTTCATCTTCCAGTACCATAAGGACATACATCAAGAATTCCTGTGCATCTTGCTGGACATTTTGAGTAAACTGTGTACGTCCTGAACATATGTCTAAAAGATTTCTAATTTCATTAGCACTTTCTATTTTATTTTTATCAATACTCAGTTTCTCATAAAGCAGACTTAGCACAGAACAGAATCTTTTATCATGATTTACTATTATCTGCTCTTGCAAACTTTCAAGATAAAATACAACATTTAGCACTACATTTGCGTAGCAGTTGACACCAGAGCTATTTTCAAAATGACAACCAACAACCTCTTCAACATTATCCTTTTTCTTTTTGCTTGCAATCACATGAGTCTCTTTTTGTTTTCTCTTCTCTACATCCTCATTACAGATATTCTCAAATCTCCTTTTCCGAGAAACAACACGTTTCTCCAACACAGGATACTGACCTAAATGAGGAGCATAGGTTCTTCTTAATCTATTATACTCCTTTACACAATTTGCATCTGCACTAACTTTTGAGTCATCAAAGTCTATCATGAATAAACCAGATAATGTTTTCACTCGTGACAAAGCAACATATGCCATACCTTCTTTGAACACAGTAGATCCAATGTTTACAAAAGCACTATCTACAGTTAATCCTTGAGACTTGTGAATAGTTACAGCATATGCTAGAGAAAATGGAAACTGCTTCCTACGTACATATAAGTCTTTTACAAGCAAAAAACGGACTGAACAACGACTAATATCTTTAATCTCTGCAATCTGATCAAATTTTATTTTTAAAAATTCAATTCCATCTTTTTTCTGGTATTTCACAAAACCCACAACTTTACCCATAGCTCCATTCACTAAACCTTTTTCAACATCCAAATTTCTCCTTAAAAATACTCGACAGTTCATGCAAAGATATAGATTTTTTTCTAATCCAGCTGTTTTCGAAATGTTCTTCTCTAGAGAATCCAATTTATTTTGCAGTTTGCCTGTTAATGTAATAGTAATTCCTTCATGCTGAATTTTGTCAACTGCTTCCATTTTCTTAATCTCTTCCTTTTCCAATTTAAAAAGTTCCTCATTGAATATCGAGCATTCACGTAGTGTTGGCATTAAGCAGATTACAGTATTATTTTCTGCAATGTTCTTGTATATTTTCTCTGCAACTATTTCTTCCTTTGGAAATAAATTATGTAGCAACCGACTCTGTAATGCTTTTCTGCCAACTTCTGTCAGTAGTCCAATTCTGATATCTTTCAGAATACTTGCATAATCTTCATCGTTTGCTTGCCTCATATTGGTAGTAAGTTCTTTGTACTCAAAGAACGACCAAATATTCGCATTAATAATGCTTCCTAATGACTTCTTCGTGTCTTCATGTGTCACAGTATTAAACACTGGTTGTCCTTTAACTGGAGTAAGCTGTAGAAGATCCCCAAAAACTATAACATGTTTTTCTCCAAATAACACGTCATAGTCTCTCTTTAGAATTTGCTGCATTCTTAAATGCACAAAGGCAAGCATTAAGTTTGATACCATGCTTACCTCATCAATAATGAGAACTTGCATCTTCTTCAACACTCTTGAAACTTCGAAGCATGCTTCTCCTGTAAGCTTGTGATATTCTATTTTGTTCTCATGCTCCACTGGTAACATTAGCAAGCGATGTAAGGTAATTCCTTTTATGTTTTATGCTGCTAACCCAGTTGGAGCAGTAACAACACAAGACAAAGTTGAATCTGTTTTTTGCTGTAGGTAGCTTCTGATGACTTTAATTAGGAAACTTTTTCCAGTTCCAGCTTGTCCACTCACATACATCCTGATTGGTTCAAATGATGTGCATGTGCACTCTTTATTTTCATGTAGTAATCCGTGATCAATTTTTTTTCTGACTTCTTCATAAATTTGTTGTTGTTCTTCATTCAGTTGTTGTTCCAAATTTGGTAAGTCTAATAAATCTTCTTGAGCTTGATTCATAGCCGTTTCAACTTCATTCATGGCTATTGCAGCTTCATTTTCTACAATTGGTTGTCCTAGGGGATCTTGACTGAGCGTTTCAGAACTTTGGCTGTCTTGAGAACTGTCTCTAGCTACTTCAGCTGCAATTGTTGCTTCCTGTTCAATTTCTTCATTTAACATTTGGACATAATTTATGAAAGTACTGCATTCAATCGTATCTTTACATGCATTGAATGAATCCTCATAGCTTTCAAATTCTCCAAGTAGTTCGTCCTCTGTACGCCATGGTTTAAACAGCTGTAAAAGTGCCAAGTAGTAAAATTCCTTTTTGTCAGTAGTGTCGCAACTCAGCTTCCTATGATTAATCTAACTTCCTTTTGTTTGCTTTACCAAACATCCTTCCTCACCAATGACTTTATATTTTCCATTTTTGATGTCTTCTGTGGCTTTCCGTGAAAAAATGTAGTTCTGCAGCACTTCATAGAGACACATGTTCTCAAGATGACAACTTCTTTTTGGGTAATACGTGTCCAATATGTTTGTTTTCAAAATATCTGTACTTTCCGGGTCGTTCTCGGCCAAATATTCAATTTCTGCAACAGATTTCAGTACCGGATTTCGCATTGCTGCAAGGCCTAAACTTACCCAAATTATTCTTCTTGATTTCGAGTACAGACTTGCAGATGATAACCTATCTGAGCATTCGTAGGATCCAATTTCTCGATGCGATAACATCTTTAAACTGAAACTGTATAGTTTCTTACTGACAGTTTTCTCGTGAGAAATCTCTTCCCACATTTCCTTCAATTCCGTTTTCTCAGATTTAGTAATGTACGATGTGACATACCGAGCAACAGCAATAGAATTGTCTGCCACATACTGAATATCCATGTTAGCATTCCACATGGATAAAATGACTGGGTTGTAGTCATTTATATACTTTGACTCTTCTTTTCTTCTTAGGTTGTACGTATTTTTTGGAGATTTTCTTGTAATAGTATGTCGCACAGCTGACATAAAACTGTTGACTCTTCCTTTTGAAAGAACAGGTCGTGGAAATCCAAATCAACATTTTGTGTAGAATTTATCTTTACTCTTGTACTTCCGTCGACAGTATTTTCCACAACGATGACTTTGGAAACGTAAAACTTGGTCTTTTAACTTTTTTTCTTCTGTGCTTTTAGGTATAGCACATGTTGCATATTCTTCGATGAAAGATAAAACTGCTTCATCAGCATCTGTTCCAAATGTTGGGGCATCCTTGATCCACAACAGCATATGAAAATGAGGAGCACCTCTTGCTTGGTACTCTTTTCTCCAAAAGAAATCCACAACTTCTCCAAGAGGTGGATTTTTTTTATTGCAGATGAAGGACATCATAGCCTCAAATCTATGATTGAAATATCTGCAAACATTAACCGGATCCAATGAGCACAGTTCTTCTGCTGTCTTGTATTCAATGTTTTTAATGTTTGAATTTGCCTCTCGTAGAAAATCCAGAAGATCATCCCAAGCGTACTCAGCACAGCTTAGGGTGAGAAACCATGTAGGAGGTCCTAAATTCCGTAACATGCACTTCAATTCTCCATGGCGTCGGTACCAATATTCATTTGTCCCACGCTGACAAGCCATCAGATTGATCAATTGTGATTCCAAATGATCATCTCGCTGCTGCACTTTGTTCATAAAATCCTTAGCAGACACATTATGTAGATGGACTCCACTTTTTAAAATGTGATTTACTGCATAAGATAGTGCAGACAAGTCACTTTCAAATAAAAGATGGAACAAATAAGGAATACTTTGCCGAAATCTGGGATCTTCTGCATATAATCTTGTAGTCCTATACTCCGAAGCAGGAATCTGTACTGGACGTTCATCATATCGTCCACCTTCTCCTGTAGGAAACAGCTGGGAAAAACAACGAGCTTCCAAACTCTCCTCCCATACACTTACGGGAGTTCCTTTGGCTTTTTTCATCTGAAATAGATCAATGGTGTTTGCCATAACTTCTTTTGAATGAAGAGGATGTATGCTGAAATGTTCATAAATTTCTTCTTCTTTTGACTTGTCCACTTTTTCAATTTGCCCAGTTGGTGTGTCTGTGTCTCCTACTAAATCTTCTTCATCTTCATGTATATAAATTGATTCATACCATTTATTATTCCTTTTCAAATATAAATTTGCTCTTTGTACTTTCCGTACATCTACCAGCTCCTGCCAAATTTTCTTACTCTTTGTAGGTACACCATTAACCAGAATAACTGATGGTTCAGTTTCCAAAGTATCTGTATCAATAGTTTCCATATTTTTTTTCAAATCCAACGGCAAATAGACAACTCTTCCTTTTAAACCTCTCTGTAAATCTGAAGGAGGTAATTTGCCTGTTTTTGGCTCCATACGTACTATGGTCTGGAACGGATGAACACATTGAATGAGTATAGAAGACTCATACGTATTTAAATCAGAAAGTTCTGCAGGAACTGCAACCAATTCTAAATTATTATGTACAGCTCTAGCTGGCATTTTATTTTCTTCTAACTTTTTGTAACAGTATTTACAAATACGATGATCTTCACCCAAATCAAAACAATTTTCAAGAAATATATATGTTGCAAAATCCTTCCACTTATAATTATCTTCTTCTTCACTTTTTTTGTAGAGATCAACATTCCTTGTTTGGATTTTATAATGGCTTCTCCGGCAACAAATACAAGTAATATTTGGTCTTTCATTAGAGATGATAGCAAATTTTGTTATTTGATCTTCAAATTTCTTATTTACGGAGGGTTCTACATTCTCTTCCACATTTTCCTCAATAACTGTGTCATTCCCTGCACTTTCTTGTTCCGGACCAAAGTAACTTAACTGAATTTCATCAGTAACCTTCTCAACATCTAATACAGTTCCACGGAACAGAGCCTTATTCAACTAATTTAACTTTAGTGCTGGACTTTTAGCAAAATACAATCTTCTCACAAATTTTCAAATTTCAGTATGATGAACTGCCAGCATCCTAAAATGGTGAAAAACACTTTGACAAACTTTTCTAGATAGACAAGCCAGAGAGTGTCCTTGAAAACCAGTATTCTCTCTCACTCTGCATGGATCTAGTCCTTGAAGCACCTTAATCTTCTGTTTAACACTCTTTTTACTATATTCTCTTAAAAACTCACGTAATTTATCAATAGATTCCTGTCGCAAAGTACAAATACTACTACAATTCCAAGTATACACTGGGGCTTTAGGACGTCTCCCCATAACCTCATCCGCAATCACTTCGTCCTTATTTCTTGGAACCATTTTCTCCTTTTCCATTATACAACCATCTTTTACTTCATAAGCTCATCCAGTGGTGTCAACTGCATGCAGCAAACTATTACTTTGAAGATAACTCTCTCCATTAAAAAATGGTTCAGTACTTGAACTATGCATCCAATCTCCGAAAAACACTTTACAAAAGTTATTTCTTTTCACTACTCTTTTCGTTTTGCTTTGGGACTTCATTACATTGACTATTTTTTCTAATGTACGCATCATGTTCAAAATTAAAATGAATAGTTTTCTTTTTAATTCTAAAGCCTTAGCTACAATGGCTTCAATATCTTTTTTTCTCTTGTAAAATTTTGCTCTTTTCTTATATTTTTTCACATCCTTTAGCAAATTGGACATCACTCTTCTCTGAAACATTTTCCTACGGATCTCTTTAAATGCTGATTTTCTTTTCAAGTCAATTTTAATTGCTTCTGCTTGTACATTAGCATTTAGTAAATTCTCACTATTGTCCTGTTGTTTTCTACTTGAAACAGTTTTTCCAATGGGGACATTTTTTAAATTTTTCCTTTTTTTGAATATATTTTTAAAGAATTCCTTTGTCTGTTTACCAGAAGACTTTTTCTTTTTCCCAACATGAGCATCTTCAACTAACTTGGGTCCTCCAGTTGTCTTCAAATATAAAAGTTTTTTCTGTTGTTTTCGCTTTCTTGATTTTATAGGCATCTTACATTTCCTTCACTGCTCTGCAGCAATACCTGAAAGAAACTAAAAAAAATACCTTTTTGTAATTTAAATATATTACTATATTTGTTATGATCTTTTCTAATCTTATAACACTGCCTACCCCTTTCCTACAAGTGAAAAACACAACAAAACCAACACGAATTTAATCTCTAAGAACAATTCCTGTGTGCACACAGACTCTTGGTGTGATTCTAGGCAGAACACGATATTTCATTTGCAATTCAAAAGCACACTTACTTTTTTTTTTTTTGCAACTGTTAATTACTCTAACAGTCTGACACATTTTCTTTATAGTTTAGAGAGGCAGAAAAGAGCACATGTCCAAACAGCTTTTTCAGAGCATGTACATGTGTAACCTGGCTGACTGACTACACTCCAGCAAAGATAATGAGCCTTGGTGATGTTCAATGCATTAGCGTTCCTCACTCCTACCTAAAACACCATACAGTGCTGATTAGTAAGCATGAGTGTACAGGAAAAACAGCTAGCTCTCTGCTAAGAGTGTGGTTCTGGAGACTGTCTACAGTCAGCTGCAAGAGAGACTTGAATGGACCCTTACATAACTGCTTAAACACTGTAAACATGTATGTAAGACTACATGTGTGGTAAGGGTTAATATGAGTTTTTAGCATGTAGCAACTACATGACCCATTGCAAGAGTGGAAGAAAAATCTACCATGTTGATTTCAAATATGTTAGCATTTGCCTCTTATTTGAGATACTGTTTTGGGCTGAATGCTAACCATCACATTTCCAGAAAACAAGCTTCCCCTTTCATACGAATGCAATTCTAAATGAAGCAGAGTGTCACGAAATAGATATCTGAGCACAATTCCTGTGTGCTCACAGACTCATTGTGTGATTCTAAGCAGAAAACGAAATTTGCTTGCCAATTTCAAAGCACACTTACTACTGTTTTTTTCTGCAAGTGTTAAGTACTCTAACAGTCTGATACATTTTCATTACAGTTTTCAGATACAGATAACAGCACATGTGCAAACAGCTTTTTGAGACCATGAACATGTGTGACCTTGGTGACTGACTACACTCCAGCAAAAGAAATCAGCCTTAGTGATGTTGAATGTATTAGCGTTACTCACTGCTCCCTGAAACACCACTCACTTGTGAATACTAAGCATGATTCTACAGGATAAACTGCTGGGTGTGTGCTAAGAGTCTGCTTATGCAGAATGTGTATTTTCAGTTACAAGAGACATATGCATGGATACTTCCAAAAAGAACCAGAGTGACACGAAATACATCTCTGACAACAATTCCTATGTGCTCACAGACTCATGCTGTGATTTTAGGCAGAAAATGAAATTTGCTTGGCAATTTCAAAAGCACACTTACTACTGTTTTTTTCTGCAAGTGTTAAGTACTCTAACAGTCTCATACATTTTCATTACAGTTTTCAGATACAGAAAACAGCACATGTGCAAACAGCTTTTTGAGACCATGAACATGTGTGACCTTGGTGACTGACTACACCCCAGCAAAACAAATCAGCCTTAGTGATGTTGAATGTATTTGCGTTACTCACTGCTACCTGAAACACCACTCACTTGTGAATACTAAGCATGATTGTACAGGATAAACTGCTGGGTGTGTGCTAACAGTCTGCTTATGCAGACTGTGTATTTTCAGTTACAAGAGACATATGCATGTATACATCCAAAAAGAACCAGAGTGACACGAAATACATCTCTGACAACAATTCCTGTGTGCTCACAGACTCATGCTGTGATTTTAGGCAGAAAATGAAATTTGCTTGCAAATTTCAAAGCACACTTACTACTGTTTTTTTCTGCAAGTGTTAAGTACTCAAACAGTCTGATACATTTTCATTACAGTTTTCTGAAACAGAAAAGAGCACATGTGCAAACAGCTTTGAGACCATGAACATGTGTGACCTTGGTGACTGACTACACTCCAGCAAAAGAAATCAGCCTTAGTGATGTTGAATGTATTACCGTTATTCACTGCTACCTGAAACACCACTCACTTGTGAATGCTAAGCATGATTCTACAGGATAAACTGCTGGGTGTGTGCTAAGAGTCTGCTTATGCAGACTGTGTATTTTCAGTTACAAGACACATATGCATGGATACATCCAAAAAGAACCAGAATGACACGAAATACATCTCTGACAACAATTCCTGTGTGCTCACAGACTCATGCTGTGATTCTAGGCAGAAAATGAAATTTGCTTGCCAATTTCAAAGCACACCAAATGTGTTAGCATTTGCCTCCCATTTTTGTCTTACTGTTTTATGCTGAATGGAAACCATCATATTTACAAAAAGAAAGCTGCCCCTTTCCTACAAATGCCATTCTCACAGAACCGGACCATCACTATTAAAATCTCTAACAACAATTCCTGTGTGCACACAGACTCATGGGTTGATTCTAGGCACAAAACAGTATTCCTCAGTGATACCAGTACACCTTAACTTATGGTAAAAACACACTCCATAATATTTAACTAGTTAAAGTCAGTTAAATATCTCCCAAACCACAAAATGTAAAACATAACTTTTAAAGAAGAATCACAATTCTAATATTTATATAAAAAATCACCACATACATCCTCTCTCAAACTCATATCTCACCTTTAAAATCACTTAGTTGAGAAAGAAATGTGGCACTCAAACAGCATACTATCAGAGTCAGAATATCAGAGCTCTACACCTCTCTCCTCTCTCCAGAACCAGTAAATGGCAATGTTTCCCTCTCTTTTTCCACACATATACATGGTAATTACAAATCTCAGTGCTTCCCACATTTTTCAAATGAAATCACACATTTCTATTGGTTGAAAACTTCAACCCTTTTCCAAATGTACCCTTCCCCCAACTTGACTTCTGCCTGCTACCATAGCAACAGCTCATGGAACACTGCTGTGAGGAGAGAGGTCAGAAGTTCAGCACACAATGTTTCAAATCCAAAGAGCAAGAGTGCTTCACCTGTCGAACCTAACAGCAAATCCAAACTAATCTTCTGTGGGAACACAATTTTCTGAACCAATACAAAACATGCTTCTAAAAATGTACACATACAGCCTACTTTTTACTGTAAAAAGATTTGAATCAGCCAATGAGTTCTTTTTATTTTAAAAAAATATGTATGCCTCCATTTTACAACTGTCTTTCATTTCATATTGCCATTCTACTGAAAGACACCTTCTGAGTGCATCCAGATCTCCTTGAAAGATGTTCACAGTGTGAATTGTAGGTCACAGCTATGTCTTCTGGAGTGAAAAGTATGCAGAAAAAAGAGGTATGGTGAGAGACCTTGCTTTGCCAAATGTAGACATTAAATGGATTGGTCAGAGAGGGTTAAAGTGGCACCAATTATTGCCTTTGGTGAAAACCTTTCAACATCTCCCACAGCCTAACCTTATTATTGTGCACTGTGGTGGAAATGACCTAGGCACTTTAACTGGTGTAGGTCTGGAAATGCTTATTAAGGACACCTTTATGCAATTGATGTCGCTTTTTCCTCAATCTGCCTTTGTATATTCTAACATATGCCAAAGGCAAAAGTGGAACTGGTCCAACCAATTTTGTCCACAGATTGACAAAGCAAGAAAGCACGTCAACAAATGTATTTCTGCTTTCCTCAGAGACTATGGTATGGGTTCTATATACCACAACAACTTGCGTTACAACATGAAATGCATTTATAGAGGAGACGGTGTACATTTCACTGATGAAGGCAACAGAGTCTTCCTCTTGAACTTTAGACTCTGCATCGGTACTTACTTGTAGGTACCGAAAAACACTTCATAAACACAACGGCTCTTTTTAGAGCCCCCTAATATCTTAACACTTAAATTTGTTTTTTACTTCTATTTTTTTTATTGTTTTTTTTTCTACCGTACGCGTACGGTAAGCTTACCGTACGCGCACCCCGCAATTTTTTTAAAAAAAATGTAAATGTATTTTTCATACTTTTATGACCTTCTTGGACCCCCTGACAAACGCTAGGGGGTCTGCAACTCTCTTCGTTGCCCCCTTTCCACGTTCTCTTCCTTTGTTTATCAGTGTGAGACACACAAAATGGCGGCCGACACTTCCTGATTTCGACAGATTCGAATGTTTACAGTCATGTAACCACCAATCAGAATTAAGCTCGCGCACGGCAGCGTGCGCGTACGGTAAGCTTACCGTACGCGCTCGGAGCGCGCTTATAGATATATATATTGATTTAAATGCTATTTTCTCAGCAAATACTGAACACATTTACACCAGACCTACAAAAGGCACATCCCTGACCTGAGGACTACCTCTCTGCCAAATTTCAAGTAATTCTGTTCAGCCGTTCGGGCTGTAGCTTGGACTAAAGGTCCTATGGAAAAATGCATGGGGAAAACACGTTTTGGGTCGCCAGTAGATAGTTATAGTTAGGACCGTGTTTCCATAGGAAATCTCAAAATTCTATTTTGAATAACTTTGGCGCTGGTTGACAAATCCTCGCAAAATTTTCAAAACTAATGGGGCGCTCCGCTCAGCTCCTACCCTGAAAGTCTCAGGGGGATTCGTCAAGCGGGGCCGAGAAAAAAGGGGGGTCCCAAAACGCGTTTTCCCTATGCATTTTCCCATAGGACCTTTAGTCGAAGGTACAGCCCGAACGGCTGAACAGAATTACTTGAAATTTGGCAAAGAGGTAGTCCTCAGGTCAGGGATGTGCCTTTTGCATATATGGTGTCAATCTGTTCAGTAGTTCCTGAGAAAATTGCAGTTAAAAGCACATACATATCTATAGCCGCGCACCGTACGCGGACCATACGCGCACGGTGCGCGCACCCTAACGTGCGTGAGCGTAATTCTGATTGGTGGATTCATGACAGTCAACATTCGAATCGGTCGAAATCAGGAAGTGTCGGCCGCCATTTTGTGTGTTGTGTGTGTGACAGGGAAAAAGAAAGGTGGAGAACGTGAAAAAGGGGCAGGGTAGAGAGTTCCTGACCCCCTAGCCTTTGTCAGGGGGTCCCTGAAGGACCCCGAAGGGTGAAAAAAACATTTATTTTTTTTTCAAAAAATCGCGGGGTGCGCGCACCCCCAGCCGCCATTTTGAGTTTTAGAGGCAGAAGAGAGCTAAAAACACAAGTGGAGAACGTGAAAAGGGGACAGGGTAGAGAGTCCCTGACCCCCTAGGCCTTGTCAGGGGGACCATGAAAGACCTCTTAGGTCTCAAAAAAAATAAATATCGCGGGGTGCGCGCACGGTGGCAAAAAAACCATAAAAAAAAAGATTAAAAAATCAAGTATAAGTGTTTAGATGTTGGTTGGCTCTAAAAAGAGCCGTTGTGTTAATTGAGTGTTTTTTGTACCTACAAGTAAGTACCGATGCAGAGTCTAAAGTTCAAGAGGAAGACTCTGTTGCCTTCATCTGTGAAATGAACACCATCTCCTCTATAAATGCCTTGCATGTTGCAACGCAAGTTGTTGTGGTATATAGAACCCATACCATAGTCTCTGGGGAAAGCAGAAACATACTTATTGACGTGCTTTCTTGCTTTGTCAATCTGTGGACAATATTGGTTGGACCAGTTCCACTTTTGCCTTTGGCATATATTAGAATATACAAAGGTAGTTTTTGGAAAAAGTGACATCAATTGCACAAAGGTGTCCTTAACAAGCATTTCCAGACCTACCCCAGTTAAAGTGCCTAGCTCATTTTCACCACAGTGCACAATTATAAGGTCAGGCTGTGGAAGATGTAGAAAGGATTTCACCAAAGGCATTAATTGGTGCCACTTTAACCCTCTCTGACCAATCCATTTAATGTCTACATTTGGCAAAGCAAGGTCTTTGAAAATACCTATTTTTTCTGCATACTTTTCACTCCAGAAGACATAGCTATGACCTACAATCCACACTGTGAACATCTTTCAAGGAGATCTGGATGTACTCAGAAGGTGTCTTTCAGTAGAATGGCAATATGAAAACAAAGATAGTTGTAAAATGGAGGCTTACAAACATTTTTTTAATAAAAAGAGCTCATTGGCTGTTTCAGATCATTCTACACTAAAAACTAGGCTGTAAGTTTAAATTTTTAAAAGCATGTTTTGTATTGGTTCAGAAAAATGTGTACCCACAGAACATTACTTTAGATTTGCTGTTAGGTTTGAAAAGTCAAGCACTCTTGCTCTTTGGATTAGAAACATTGTGTGCTGAACTTCTGACCTCTCTGCTCACACCAGTGTTCCATGACCTGTTGCTATGGTAGGAGGCAGAAGTCATGTTGGGGGTAGGGATCATTTGGAAAGGGTTGAAATTTGCAACCAATAGAAATGTGTGTTTCCATTTGAAAAAATGTGGGAAGCACTGTGATTTGAAGTTAACATGTATATGTGTGAAAAAAGAGAGGGAAACATTGCCATTTACTGGTTCTGCTGAGAGGTGTACAGTTCAGAGATTCTGGCTCTGATAATCTGCTGTGTGAGTGCCACATTTCTTTCTCAACTAACTACTTTTAAAGGTGAGTTATGAATTTGAGAGGGGATGTATGTGGTGCATTTTGATAAAAAAAATGTAAATAAGATTCTTGTTTTAAAGTTGTGTTTTACATTTTATGTTTTGGAAGATATTTAACTGCCTTGAACTTGTCATATATTATGGAGTATGTCTTCACCATAAGTAAAGGTGTACTGGTATCACCCAGGAATATTGTTTTCTGCCTAGAATCACACCATGAGTCTGTGTGCACACAGGAATTTGCTGTCAGAGATTTAATTTGTGGTGGTCTGGTTCTGTAAGACTTGCATTCGTAGGAAAGGGGCAGCTTGTTTTCTTGAACTGTGATGGTTTGCACTGTGTGGTATTTCAGATAGCAGTGTGTAACGCTAACACATTCAATGTCACCAAGGCTCATTTCCTTTGCTCTAGTCTAATCACTCACTCAGGTTCCACATGCTCATGGTCTCAAGTAGCTGTCAGGAAATGTACTCTTTTCTGCCTCTCTAAACTATAAGGAAAATGTGTCAGGCTCTTACAGTAATTATCACTTGTAAAACCACAGCGGTAAATGTGCTTTGAAATTACCAAAGAAAAATAGTTTTCTGCCTAGAATCACACCATGAGTCTGTGTGCACACAGGAATTTGTTGTCAGATATTTAATTCGTGTTGCTCTTGTTCTGTAAGACTTGCATTCGTAGGAAAGGGGCAGCTTGTTTTCTTGAACTGTGATGGTTTGCATTCAGCAGAAATCACTATCTCACAAATGAGAGGCAAATGCTAACACATTTGAAAACAACAGGGTAGATTTTCCTTCCACACCTGCCATGGGTGAGGTAGATCCTACATGTTCAAAACTCAAATTAACCCTTACCCCACATGTACTCTTACATACATCTCTGCAGTCTTCATGCAGTTCTGCAAGCATCCATGCTGATCTCTCTAGCACCTGACAATACACAGTCTCCAGAAACATACTTTTAGCACACAGGCAGCTGCTTCTCCTGCACTCCCATGCTTACTATTCAGCACTGTGTGGTATTTCAGATAGTAGTGTGTAACGCTACGACATTCAACATCACCAACGCATGCTCTTACATACCTGGAGTCCTTGCTGAGCTCTCTGCCTGCCGTGAGGGGAACGGCTTTCTTCGGTGGTGACACCTCACCGAGGTCCAGCGCTCCTTCTTTTCGCCGTGAAGGGAACGGCCATCTATAAACTCACTTGCCCAGCATCCAAGCCCCGGGCGCTCTGCACCAACGTCATCAGACAGTGCCGGGGAGGGGATTTAAGCGCACCGCTAGACCCGCTGCGCAGGACGCATGCTCTTACATACCTGGAGTCCTTGCTGAGCTCTGTGCCTGCCGTGAGGGGAACGGCTTTCTTCGGGGGTGACACCTCACCGAGGTCCAACGCTCCTTCTTTTCACCATGAAGGGAACGGCCATCTATAAACTCAATTTCCCAGCATCCCAAGCCCCGGGCGCTCTGCACCAGCGTCATCAGACAGCACCGGGGAGTGGATTTAAGCGCACCGCTAGACCCGCTGCGCGGGACAAATGCTCTTACATACCTGGAGTCCTTGCTGAGCTCTGTACCTGCCGTGAGGGGAACAGATTTCTTTGGGGGTGACACCTCACCGAGGTCCAGCGCTCCTTCTTTTCGCCGTGACGGGAATGGCCATCTATAAACTCACTTTCCCAGCATCCCAAGCCCCGGGCGCTCTGCACCAGCGTCATCAGACAGCGCCGGGGAGGGGATTTAAGCGCACCGCTAGACCCACTGCGCTGGACGCATGCTCTTACATACCTGGAGTCCTTGCTGAGCTCTGTGCCTGCCGTGAGGGGAACGGCTTTCTTCGGGGGTGACACATCACCGAGGTCCAGCGCTCCTTCTTTTCGCCGTGAAGGGAACGGTCATCTATAAACTCACTTTCCCAGCATCCCAAGCCCCGGGCGCTCTGCACCAGCGTCATCAGACAGCGCCGGGGAGGGAATTTAAGTGCACCGCTAGACCCGCTGCGCGGGACGCATGCTCTTACATACCTGGAGTCCTTGCTGAGCTCTGTGCCTGCCGTGAGGGGAATGGCTTTCTTCGGGGGGTGACACCTCACCGAGGTCCAGTGCTCCTTCTTTTCACCGTGAAGGGAACGGCCATCTATAAACTCAATTTCCCAGCATCCCAAGCCCCGGGCGCTCTGCACCAGCGTCATCAGACAGCGCCGGGGAGGGGATTTAAGCGCACCGCTAGACCCGCTGCGCGGGACGCGCCCGGGCGAGGCCCGGGCCAAGGGCGGGCCCGTCCTTGCCCGTCAGTGGCCGGTTGAGGCCAGGATGGGCCGACTCTCTTGTCTTCTGGTCCCGATGACTAGTCTGGCCGTTGTAGGGCCTCACTGATTTCCTTAGTATCAACTAGGGGGTATTTGTTCTGTTCATACTGATTCCTATTACAGGTTTGTTAGGTGTTTAGATATTCATTAACATGAGTAAGAGGAAGGCCGAGGGTAGGTTGGTGGGGACCCTTGATGATTACCTAACAAGGGCAGAAACAGTAATCAATGATAAGATATTAGCTGTGGAACGAAGGCTATCTCTGGATCCTACCTCAGTTTTACCTTGTGTTCAGCCCACAGCTGCACAAGACAACCCAACGATCATTCGGTCTGGTAATTGCTCCCCGGTGAGTCCAGTAAGTTTACCATCTAGGTCCGGGCTCACAGACCCATCTTTAATTGCAAGTTCCCCCCCTAGTCCAGCTATGGTAACCACACGGGCGAATCAAAGGGTAACTGGAACCAAAGCCAGTGAACCACCCTGTAAGAAAAGGAAAGGTCGGGGACCCAATAAGATAAATGCTCCTAGGGTTGTCCCTGGTACCATGGGGGTTCAAAACCATGGGAATTCTGCTGCCTCTGTAAGTGCTAACCCCTTGCAACCTATGGCTCTGCAGAGCTTCAAGCCCCTATATTCTTTACTCAGGGAACAGCTAGTGTCATACAACCTGTCCTGGATAAGTTAGAATCTGTGGTGGTAAGGCTTAATCGTATTGAAGCTAATTTGGAAAGTACACAATTGTTAGCCGCATCATTACCCGTGCAGAACTCTAAGGAAGTGGTCAGTCATGCTGGTGAAGGGGCTACTATTTGTCATCATGACTTAGGATCTCATGTAAGTAACCCCCAGGCCCCCATAGTGTCTAGGGCTCACACTAACCGGCCCATGACCCCACTTAATATTGTAAGAAGACCGTTGACCGAACAACAGCCTATGGGGAACATGTTAAGGCCCGTCGCCCAAAATATAGAGGTCTCTGATACGTTAATAAGTTTACATCTTCCCCCGGAAGCTACACCCTACACAGTTATTTTAGCTAATGTCCCAACACTGCCAGAAGGGTCTAGGGAGCACTGGTCTAATCTTAAAAATAAAGCTCTGTATTATCTTGGGAACAAACTTGGGAACAAACTTGGGGGTAGCAAATCACTATTTGATGAATTCAAAATGGTCAGGCGGGTAACCTGGGTTGGCCATTCCCAAAAGGCCATGGTAGGGGATTGTGTGGTGCTGAGCTTTAGGTCCCCTCTATTGGTAGAACATATATTGGAGATGGCCTCCTACTATGTTCCCTCCCCAGATGAGATTACGATTTTACCCTTAGGCTATTTTTATAGGCCAGTAAGGGTCTTGCCCCCCAAGCAGCACCGTGTCTTGTATAGTGCTCCTCAGCAGGGTCTTCAGCCTATTATGTCAATTAACCGTTTTTCTGTCTTATCCACCCTGGAGGATAATGACTGACTGAGGGATGGTATTGACTTCCCTGGTTTGGAGTAACTGGGAGTTTATTGCCATCCTGTTGGGAGCTACCTGTTCAAATGAAATCATTAGCCCAAGGCGAGGAACCCGTTCCAACCTTAATTCCTGCACTCGAAAGTCCACCTAGTGCCAGCCCTGTTAACCAATCTAATCTGGCCTCCAGGTGGAGAATAAAACATCTGTTCGCCATAATTTAACAATCTCCTCTTGGAACATTGCTGGTTTGCAACCCAAATTGGCTGTACCTGATTGGGTGGCCTTTGCCGATCAGTCAGATATATGGTGTTTCCAGGAGACTTGGGTGGTCGATCCTATATTTCGAGTAGGGTTTGTGAATTATTTTAAACCAGCCATTAAGGGTCCTAGAGGTAGACCGGTGGGAGGCCTGTCTATTTGGGTACGCCAATGTGAGGGTATTACAGTCGTGGAAGTCCCGACTGATAATCCTGACATTTTGGCCATCAGGGTCACCTCTACAAGGGGCCTTAATATCCTTATCATTAATATCTATGTGAGGGGTCTTCCAGGAGGTAAATGCTCCCTGTCAGTCTATTTATTGGAACAATTACTTTGTACTGCACCCAGAGTCGGTCATAGGGTGGTGGCAGGTGATTTTAATACCTGTTTCGAACCCCTGGGGGATGATGACGGAAAACTATCTGAGGATTCTGTGTGGGGAATTCCTCAATTGGAATTAAATCCCATTAGAAAATGGACCCAAGCAGCCCTATATGTGAAGGGCCTGTGCCTCGAAAAGGGGTTGAGGGCTGCTAATGGCAGAATGATATCAGACAGGTCTGGGAAGCTAACTTTTAACAACGGTAGAAGCGGGAGTAGAATTGATTATATCCTGGTCAATTGTGAGTTGTGGCCGGTCGTCATAGACATGGTGGTGACTGATAGGTTAGAAAGTGACCACAACCCCCGACGCTGTCCTTATCTGATAGTAGATTTACTGGCCCCCGCACTGATGATGGTAGTTCTGCGTACGCGCAAGTTATCCTGTCCAATAACCTGAGAAGGGTTCGCTGGCCAAAGATTGCTTCCAACGCACCCGTTCGGGCTGCTATTAGGAATTTGGTCAACTTAGCCATGTGCAAGCTGACCAGATGCGAGTCTGAGGAAGGGATTACGCGCAGCATCCTGGGTATCCATAGAGAACTTTTTGAGGGGCTCAAAACCTTTTTTATTAAAAGTATCCCTGCTACTGGCAAGCTCAAATGTTTGAGGGAAAATTCGTGGTTTGATGCAGGCTGTAGAGAGTCTCGTAACACTTTAATAATAGCTATTAAATCTAGGCTACCGGTAACCATTAGGAGCTGTAGAGCTGCATATAAATCTGCCCAAAGATTAGCAAAGATAAATTGGGATGAAACACGTTGGAGTGAGCTATACGAGGCGTGTGAGGGTAGAAATATGTGTCATTTTTGGCACCTCCTAAAATGGGGTAGGAACCCGCAGGACATGACCCCGGCTAACCACGTTGAACCAGAACAGTGGGTCAGCTATTTTGAAAATCAGTTTAAGTCCAGGGATGGGTCAGAAGATGGATCATGGTCATATAGCGGCGCTGATGTTTTAGAGTTTGCTCCTAGTGAGGTAGAGACAATCCTGAAATCTCTCTCGAGTGGCAAAGCCCCGGGACCTGACTGCATTCCCGCAGATTTATTTAAGCAGGAGCAGGACCTATGGGTCCCTTATTTGACCACTCTAGCTAATGCTCTGGCTAGTGGAGCATCGGTTCCGGACTCTTGGCTCGGGGCAGAGATATTGCTGATCTACAAGAAAGGTGATCGCTCTGCCCCGGCCAACTATCGGCCGATTAGCCTTATAGATGCTGCTCAAAAAATTACAGCTCGCCTGCTATTGGGTCGTATTACGAGTTGGATTTCCGAAACAGACATACTAACGCCCTTACAGGCAGGGTTTCGGACGCACGTCGGAACCATTGACCAAGCCTTCAGGTTTATGCTTTTATACTGGAAGGAAGTTTATCTCGGGGGTGGCATGCTTTTTGCAGCCTTTGTGGACCTAAGGTCTGCATTTGATTCGGTGCCAAGGCCCAAATTGTGGGAAGTTCTTCGGGAGTTGGCTATGCCGGTAGAATTACTGCGGTTGCTGATCAATTTGCATGCACACACATATGCCCAGGTTCGCTGGGGTAAACCAGGGGAGGTGACTGTAAGATTTGAGGTGTCCAAGGGGGTTAGACAAGGGTGTGTACTGGCCCCCACCCTGTTTTCCTTGTTTATTAATGGAGTAACTAACTATTTTCTAAACTTCCCGACAGATGCACCCTCCATAGCTGGCATGAAAGTCCCCCTGCTCATGTTCGCGGACGACACTCTTTTAATTTCGAAAACACGACAGGGGCTACAGCTAGCTCTCGGTTCGAGTTGTTCTGCCGTGATCATGAGCTTGAGGTAAATGTGGGGAAGACCAAGTTTATGGTCCTTTGTGGTGCCCGTCCAGTAAAAGCCAGGGTTGAAATGGGTGGAGCTACTCTGGAACAGACATCCACCTTTACTTACTTGGGGGTCACTTTTAGTGACAATCTAAGTTGGAAGCCCCAGATTGATCTTTTCAGCCTTAAGCACTTACAATTAGGTGGAGCCTTACTTAAAGAACATAGGTAATCTATAACTAAACCTATGGCTCCCCTGATCAAAATTTATGGGTCTAAAATTCTCCCAGCTGTAATGTATGGTGCCGAACTATGGGGGTTTAGTAAATTGGATTCCCTGAGGGTGGCACAAAATAAATTTCTGAGGTCTGTAGTAGGGCTACCCCAATCATCTCCACGTATCCCCCTACTATATGACCTAGGTTGTCAGCCTGTTGAGGACATGGTTCGGTATAGGCCACTGGCGTTTTGGCGACGCCTATGGACTACCCCAGAACTGTCCCTATATGCTAAGGCACTGCTAGAGGCTAAAGCCCTTGGGGGCTCCCATAGAATTAGCTGGCTGTCAGAAATCAAATTTATCTTGACTGACATGGGCATGGGTGAACTATGGTCTAATCCTGTGATGGCTGTCTTCCCCCCAAAAAAGATCTTTAGGGACACCTACTGGCAATGGATCATAGGTAAGCGCCATGCCTCCCTGACTGGCAGCTCTCTGTCTATAACATACTTGGCTGTCAAGGATGAATCCTCCCTCGAGGTGTATTGGGACGTAATACCAAAGCAGCAGGATCGGAAATTATATCATCAATTTAGAATTGGTACCCTTCCGTTACACTGCTTTACCAAAAGTTGGAATACAGCTGGCAATGATAAATGTCCCTTATGTGAGGATCAGATTGAAACAGTCGACCATTTCTTATTTGTTTGCCCAGAGTACCACCAACCTAGACGATTGTGGTTGTTCCCTGTATGCCGTGAACTGGGTGTTAGATCAGCTCAGGCTGCCAGCAGAATATTAAAGTCTGACACATCAACATTCGTGGTTATTGGTGTGGCCAAATGTATTAGTTGGGCATGGCTTCTACGGAACCGGCGAAATAGCCACAAACTCTCTGGCCCCAAATAACAAAGCTGGGTCTTCTGTGGTGTAGGTCTTAATCAGATTCAAGTCGTTGCAAAACTGTACTGTTTAATATTTTTTTATTACTGTTCTTAACGTGTTATTTATTAATTGGTCCACTATGTTTATTGTGCTAATTTTTATTCCAATTTTTAATCAATTGTACCTGATAAAATATTAACGTCTTTAATGATGAAATATTCGAAATAAAGACTTTTTTTGACTTGACTTGCTTCTCCTGCACTCCCATGCTAAGTATTCAGCACTGTGTGGTATTTCAGATAGTAGTGTGTAACGCTAACACATTCAATGTCACCAAGGCTCATTTCCTTTGCTCTAGTCTAATCACTCACCCAGGTTCCACATGCTCATGCTCTCAAGTAGCTGTAAGGACATGTGCTCTTTTCTGCCTCTCTAAACTATAAGGAAAATGTGTCAGGCTCTTACAGTAATTATCACTTGCTCAACCACAGTAGTAAATGTGCTTTGAAATTGCCAATCAAATATTGGTTTCTGCCTAGAATCACACCATGAGTCTGTGTGCACACAGGAATTGTTGTCAGAGATTTAATTTGTGTAGCTTTTATTGTATAAGACTTGCACTCGTAGGAAAGGGATAGCTCATAGGATATGTTTTGAAAAGCTCATAAAAAATATAGTAATATATATAAATTACATAAAGGTATTTGTTTTTTAAGTTTCTTTCCGGTATTGCTGAACAAGACTGAAATAAATTAAAGATGCCTATAAAATCAAGAAAGAGAAAAGAACAGCAACAACATCTATATTTGAAGACAACTGGACAAAAAAAATTAGTTGAAGAACCTCATGTTGGAAAAAAGAAAAAGCCTTCTGGTAAGCAGACTAAGGATTTTTTTAAAAAATATCTTCAAGCAAAGAAAAAATGTAACAAATATATCCACTGGAAATAGTGTTTCAAGTAGAAAACAACCAGACAATCGACTGAATATACTAAATGCTAATGTACAAACAGAAGTAAGAAAGAATGACTTAAAAAGAAAAATAGATTTTAAAAATATTCGTAGAAAAATGTTTGAGAGAAGAGTGATGTTCAATTTGCTAAAGGATGTCAAAAAATATAGGAAGAAAGCCAAATTTTATAAGAAAAAGAAACATATTGAAACAATTGTTGCCAAGTCTTTGGAGTTAAAAAGGAAACTATTCATTTTAATTTTGAACAGGATCCGAACATTAGATAAATTAGTGAATTTAATGAAGTCAAAAAGCAAAAGAAAAAGAGAAGTGAAAAAAAAAACTTTTGTAAAGTGTTCTTAGGAGAATGGAAGCATAGTTCAAGTACTGAACCATTTTTTAATGAAGAGAGTTATCTTTAAAGTAATAGTTTGCTGCATGCAGTTGACACCAGTGGTCGAGCATATGAAGTTAAGGATGGTTGTGTAATGGAAAAGGAGAAAATGGTTCCAAGAAATGAGGAAGAAGTGTTAGCTGATGAGGTTATGGGGAGATGTCCTAAAGGCCCAGTGTACACTTGGAATTGTAGTAGTATTTGTACTGTACAAAAGGAATCTATTGATACATTTCGTGACTTTCTAAGAGAATATAGTAAATAAGTGTTAAACAGAAGATTAAGGTGCTTCAAAGACTAGATCCATGCAGAGTGAGAGAGAAAACTGGTTTGCAAGGACATTCTCTGGCTTGTCTTTCTAGGAAAGTTTGTCAAAGTGTTTTTCACCATTTTAGGATGCTGGCAGTTCATCATTCTGAAATGAGAAAGTTTGTGAGAAGATTGTATTTTGCTAAAAGTCCAGCACTAAAGTTACATGAGTTGAATAGTGCTCTGTTCCGTGGATCTGTAACAGATGTGAAGAAGGTTTGTGAGGATATTGAGTTTTGTTACTTTGGTCCAGAGCAAGAAAGTGCAGGAAATGACAGTTATTGAAGAAAATGTGGAAGAGAATGTAGAACCCACTGTTAGTAAAACATTTGAAGATCGAATGACAAAATTTACTATCATCTCTAATGAAAGACCAAATATTACTTGTATTTGTTGCTGGAGAAGCCATTACAAAAATCAAACAAGGAAGGTTGATCTCTATAAAAAAGGTGAAAAATTAAATAATTCTAAGTGGAAGGATTTTAATACATATATATTTTTGGAAAATTGTTTTGATTTAGGTGAAGATCAGCGTATTTGTAAATACTGTTATAACAAGTTAGAAGAAAATAAAATGCCTGCTAGAGCTGTACATAATAATTTAGAATTGGTTGATATTCCTGCAGAACTTAGTGATTTAAATACGTATGAGTCTATACTCATTCAATGTGTGCATCCGTTTCAGACTATAGTTCGTATGGAGCCCAAAACAGGCAAATTACCTCCTACAGATTTACAAAGAGGTTTAAAAGGAAGAGTTGTCTATTTGCCATTAGATTTGAAAAAAAATATTGAAACAATTGATGCAGATAGTTTGGAAACTGAACCATTAGTTATTCTGGTTAATGGTGTACCTACAAAGAATAAGAAAATTTGGCAGGAGCTGGTGGATGTACGAAAAGTACAAAGAGCAAATTTATATTTGAAAAGAAATAATAAATGGTATGAATCAATTTATATGGATGAAGATGAAGAAGATTTACTAGCAGACATAGGAATTACAACTGGGCAAATTGAAAAAGTGGATAAGTCAAAAGAAGAGGAAATTTATGAACATTTCAGCATACATCCTCTTCATTCTAAAGAAGTTATGGGAAACACTATTGATCTCTTTCAGATGAAAAAAGCAAAAGGAACTCCCCTGAGTGTATGGGAGGAGAGCTTGAAATCTCGTTGTTTTCCCCAGCTGTTTCCTACAGGAAAAGGTGGACGATATGATGAACGTCCAGTACAGATTCCTGCTTCTGAGTATCGGACTACAAGATTATATGCAGAAGATCCAAGATTTCATCAAAGTATTCCTTATTTGTTCCATCTTTTATTTGAAAGTGACTTATCAGCACTATCTTATGCAGTAAATCACATTTTGAAAACTGGAGTACATCTACATAATGTGTCTGCAAAGGATTTTCTGAACAAAGTGCAACAGCGAGATGATCATTTGGAATCTCAATTGATTAATCTAATGGCTTGTCAGCGTGGGACTAATGAATATTGGTACCGACGCCATGGAGAATTGAAATGTATGTTATGGAATTTAGGAACTCCTACATGGTTCCTTACCCTAAGCTGTGCAGAGTACGCTTGGGATGATTTACTGGATTTTCTTCGAGAGGCAAATTCAAATATTGAAAACATCCAATACAAGACAGCAGGAGAATTGTGCTCATTGGATCCGGTTAATGTTTGCAGATATTTCAATCATAGATTTGAGGCTATGATGTCCTTCATCTGCAATAAAACAAATCCACCTCTTGGAGAAGTTGTGGATTTCTTTTGGAGAAAAGAGTACCAAGCAAGAGGTGCTCCTCATATTCATATGCTGTTGTGGATCAAGGATGCTCCAAAATTTGGAACAGATTCTGATGATGCAGTTTTATCTTTCATTGAAGGATATGCAACATGTGCTATACCTAAAAGCACAGAAGAAAAAACCTTAAAAGAGCAAGTTTTACGTTTCCAAAGTCATCGGTGTGGAAAATACTGTCGAAGAAAGTACAAGAGTAAAGATAAATTCTACACAAAATGTCGATTTGGATTTCCACGACCTGTTCTTTCAAAAGGAAGAGTAAACAGTTTTATGTCAGCTGTGCGATATACTATTACAAGAAAATCGCCTAAGAATACCTACAACCTAAGAAGAAAAGAAGAGTCAAAATATATAAATGACTACATCCCAGTCATTTTATCCATGTGGAATGCTAACATGGATATACAGTATGTAGCTGACAATTCTATTGCTGTTGCTCGGTATGTCACACCTTACATCACTAAATCTGAGAAAACGGAATTGAAAGAAATGTGGGAAGAGATTTCTCATGAGAAGACTGTCAGTAAAAAGCTATACAGTTTCAGTTTAAAGATGTTATCGCATCGAGAAATTGGATCCTACGAATGCTCAGATAGGTTATCATCTGCAAGTCTGTACTCCAAATCCAGAAGAATAATTTGGGTAAATTTAGGCCTTGCAGGAATGCGAAATCGGGTACTGAAATCTATTTGAGAAATTGAATATTTAGCAGAGTACGAACCTGAAAGTACAGACATTTTAAGAACAAACATGTTGGACACATATTACCCAAAGAGAAGTCATCATCTTGAGAACATGTGTCTCTATGAAGTGCTGCAGAACTACATTTATAAACGGAATGCCACAGAAGACATCAACAATGGAAAATATAAAGTCATTGGTGAGGAAGGATGTTTGGGAAAACAAACAAAAGGAAGTTTGATTAATCACAGAAAGCTGAGTTGCGACACTACTGACAAGAAGGAATTTTACCACTTAGCACTTTTACAGTTGTTTAAACCATGGTGCTCAGAGGATGAATTACTTGGACATTTTCAAAGCTATGAAGATTCTTTAATGCATGCAAAGATACCATTGAATGCAGTACTTTCACAACTTATGTACAAATGTTAAATGAAGAAATTGAACAAGAAGCAACAATTGCAGCTGAAGTAGCTAGAGACAGTTCTCAAGACAGTCAAAGCTCTGGGACGCTCAGTCAAGATCCCCTAGGACAACCAATCGTAGAAAATGAAGCTGCAATAGCCATGACTGAAGTGGAAACAGCTATGAATCAAGCTCAGGAACATTTAATAAACTTACCAAGTTTGGAACAGCAACTGAATGATGAACAACAACAAATTTATGAGGAAGTCACAAAACAAATTGATCATGGATTACTACATGAAAATAAAGAGTGCTCATGCACATCATTTGAACCAATCAGAATGTATGTGAGTGGACAAGCTGGAACTGGAAAAAGTTTCTTGATTAAAGTAATTAGAAGCTACCCACAGAAAAAAACTCATTCAACTTTGTCTTGTGTTGTTACTGCT
The DNA here is from genome assembly GCF_964204655.1 of Triturus cristatus. NCBI lineage: Eukaryota > Metazoa > Chordata > Amphibia > Caudata > Salamandridae > Triturus > Triturus cristatus. Next base: position 555,386,753 of record NC_140589.1, on the reverse strand, counting down.
CCAACTGGGTTAGCAGCATATAACATAAAAGGAATTACCCTCCATCGTTTGCTAATGTTACCAGTAGAGCATGAGAACAAAATACAATACCACAACCTAACAGGAGAAGCATATTTTGAAGTTGCAAGAGTATTGAAAAAAATGAAAGTTCTGATTATGGATGAGGTAAGCATGGTATCAAACTTAATGCTTGCCTTTGTGCATTTAAGAATGTAGCAAATTCTAAAGACAGACTATGACGTGCTATTTGGAGGAAAACATGTTATAGTTTTTGGGGATCTACTGCAGCTCACTCTAGTTAAAGGACAACCAGTATTTCAAACTCTTACACATGAAGACACAAAAAAGTCGTTAGGAAGTATAGGTAATGTGAATATTTGGACATACTTTGAGAATACTTGCATAATCATCATCATTTGCTTGCCGCATATTGGTAATGAGTTCTTTATACTCAAAGATATTCGAATAGGACTACTCACAGAACATGGCAGAAAAGCTTTACAGAGTCGATTTCTATGTAATTTGTTCCCAACAGAACAAATTGTTCCAGAGAAAATATACAAGAAAATTACTGGAAAAAATACTGTAATCTGCTTAATGCCAACACTACATGAATGCTCTATATTCAATCAAGAACTTTTGAAATTGGAAAATGAAGAGATTGTAAAACTGGAAGCTGTGGATAAAATACAACATGAAGGAATAACTATTATATTGACAAGCAAATTGACAACTAAATTGGATTCTCTAGAGAAAAACATATCGAAAACAGCTGGTTTATTAAAAAAAATCTATATGTATGTATGAACTGTCAAGTAATTTTAAGACGTAATTTGGATGTAGAAAAAGGTTTAGTGAATGGAGCTATGGGTAAAGTTGTGGGTTTTGTTAATTACCAGAAAAAAGATGGAATTGAATTTTTAAAAATAAAATTTGATCAGATTGAAGAGGTTAAAGACATCTGTCGTTGTTCAGTTCGTTTCTTGCTTGTGAAAGACTTATATGTACATAGGAAGCAGTTTCCATTTTCTCTAGCATATGCTGTAACTATTCACAAATCTCAAGGATTAACTGTAGATAGTGCTTTTGTAAACATTGGATCTACTGTGTTTATAGAAGGTATGGCATATGTTGCTTTGTCACGCGTGAAAAAAATATCTGGTTTATTCATTATAGTCTTTGATGAGTCAAAAGTCAGTGCTGATGCAAACTGTGTAAAGGAATATAATAGATTAAGAAGAAGCTATGCTCCTCAGTATCCTTATTTTGAAAAACGTGTTGTTTGTCGGAAAAGGAGAATTGAGAATATCTGTAATGAGGATGTACAGAAGAGAAAACAAAAGGAGAGTGATGTGATTCCAAGCAAAAAGAAAAAGGACAATGTTGAAGAGGTTGTTGGTTGTCATCTTGAAAATAGCTCTGGTGTCAACTGCTACGCTAATGTAGTGCTGAATGTTGTATTTTATCTTGAAAGTTTGCAAGAGCAGATAATACTAAATCATGAAAAAGATTCTGTTCTCTGCTGAGTTTTCTTTTTGAGTAGCTGAGTAATGATAAAACTAAAATAGAAAGTGCTTCTGATGTTAGAAATCTTTTAGATGTATGTTCAGGATGTACACAGTTTACTCAAAATGTCCAGCAAGATGCACAGGAATTCTTAATGTATATGCTTATGGTACTGGAAGATGAAGGGGTAGAAATAGAAAATATGTTTGGTCTCTCTTATAAATGGGAACATAGTTGTGAAAACTGTTTGAACACATGCAGCTCTAATGTTACTTCTGAAAGGTTCATATATTTAACATTACCAGAGAGTAAATCAGTGACTTTTAGTAAATTAGTTAAAGATGCCAATCACAACATGGAATGTTCTCAATGTAAATCAGACATGTTATCAACGTTATTTTTAAATAAATATGGACAGTATGTAATTTTAATGATGCAACGTTGTAGAGCTGATGGAACAAAATTGGACACTTTAATAAAGAAGTTTACAGGACATTAATTATCAATATCTGGAAAAACTTTTGTTGCAGTTGCAATAATTTTCCATGATGGACCTTCTATAACTTCTGGTCATTACACAGTTTATCTAAAATGTGAAAAAGGCTGGACACTGTGTAATGATTCTCAATTGATTTTCAAGCAACGTTTGCCTGCAGAATTACCAAATTCCTACTTAATTTTTCTAAAACCAAAATTTTAGATACAAATTGCAGCATCTGAACAAACCATTATTTCGATTTTATTGGATTACCATTGGTTATTTTACCAAAAAAGAATTTAAAAATTACCATTTGGCCTCATGGAAAAGTAAAAACTTCTATTGTGGACTTCTTTGACAGATATTATTTTGGTGTATGTGCTTAAGCAACAAGATTTACAGACGTTATTTATTGCAAATAGTTATTGTTCTTAGAAGATATTTTTAATATATATGTTACATTTCTATCAAGGTATGTTTTACTGAGAAGAGATTCAGGGCTTTTTTTAAACAATCTTTCAGATTGTTAATTTTTTTGCCCGCTGTTAAGTGATGAATGCAATTGGTTTCACAATTTGCAGTGATAGTCAATATATTCTGAAAACAGCAAAAAAAGGGCAAAAAATTACTTTGTTAAATATGAAAATATGTGTACTGTATTCTAAAATGTATTGTTAAATATTAATACTTTTTTCCTTTTTTTTCAGATCGAGAAAGAAAATTTAGGAAATGTAATCCTTTTTTCTAGCAATTAAAAAAAAACATTTATTTATAATTAAGTTATTTTGTTGGTCAGGTAAGTTTGAAATATCTGTATTTCTCACCCCTTCACTTTCATGCTCCCTTTTCTTCACTTCTCCTCACTCTGCTTTTCTCATTCCCCTTCTCTCTGTCTTCTTCCTTTACTGCTCTTTCGTAACTCCCTCACTCCTTCTCTAATACTCCCCTAGGTTTACTGCCTCCATCACTACTTTTTCAACCATGTATCTCTCCCTGTCTCCATGTGTCTCAGTCATTCTAACTGCCTTACTCCTTCTCAGTTCCTTGCTCTCTGTCTCTGTTTCTGTCTCTCTCCCTTTGTCTGTCTTACCCTTAATTTCCATTACATCTCTGGGGCAGATTAACAAGGCCTCTGCGCCACCACTACGTCACTTTTCCTAACGTACTGGTGGCGCAGGGAGCTCCTTCATATTTACAAGGAGAGGAAAAGCCACCCTACGTGACTTTTCCTCTCCACATAAATACAGCCACTTCACACGCAGCACTGTGTGTTGAAGGGGCGTTCCATGGGTGTTGTTTTGGGTGTTCCCACGCAACACACAAAGAACTAGACACATCTCCAGGTTTACGAGAAATCATAACTCTGGAGATGCGTGTGAATGCTAAGCCACCCTAGAGGTGGTGTTGCGAGGCACAACGAGGAGAAATGTTTTTATTTCTCCTCGTTTTTTCCTCTTTTAGTGCGTCCTCCATTCTACAGCACGCATTGAAAGAGGAAAAAGCCTCTTGTGATTGTTTTTGTGCAGGAAGGTGTCCCTTCCTGCACAAGAACAATCTCTCCACCACGCAGGCATCCTTGTACCATGGTGCAAGGGAGCCTGCGCTGGCGCATGGCTGCAGTTTGTAGGCCTGCGCAGGGGAAGCATGGAGATGCGACAAAAAAATCGTATAAAAAATAGAATTAAAAAATAAGTTTAAGTGTTTGGGTGTTGGATGGCTCTAAAAAGAGCCATTGTGTTAATTGAGTGTTTTTTGGTACCTATAAGTAAGTATCGATCCAGTGCCTAAGATCAAGAGGAAGCCTCTGTTCCCTTCATCTGTGAAATGTACTCTTGCTCTACCTTTTGACAGGAGGTCCCTGAAGGACGATGAAGGGTGAAAAAAACATTTTATTTTATTAAAAAACACAAGGGGTGCGCGCACCGTGCACGCACGGCGGTGAAAAAAACTTTTAAAAATATGATTAAAAAAAAAATAATTTTTAGATGTTAGGTGGATCTAAAAAGAGCCGTTGTGTTAATAGAGGGACAGAGGAAGGAAAGAATGGCAAAAATGATAGGGTGTCGCACGTGTGCTGCTGTATCTTGATATCTATTAGGGGAATGCTGGTCTCCCCCAAAGCAAGAAGAGCATTACACGTATTGCACCGTATATGCACCCTCTCAAACAGAGGGTGAATGTCCAGAGGAGCAGAAGAAAGTGAAGCTGCCACCGCAGAGGAAGTGCTCGGCTGAGCTGCCGATGATGTACTCGGCTGAGCTGCTGCGGATGTGCTCGGCTGAGCTGCAGGAGGGTTTTCTCTAGCAGCTCGAGCATAAGCCACAGGATGTACATCCCTAACATGCCTGATCATAGTGAAGATACTAAAAGAGTACTTCTTCTTAGGATCTCCTCTAGATAAGACACGTCTACAAAGAGTGCAGGTGACTTTGGGAGCATTCACTTTCTTCTGCCCCTCTGGAAATGTAAAAAGTTGCCAGATAAAAGAATCTTTCTGTTTCCTCTGTCTCTGTCTGACAAGGCTCTCCTGCTCACTCCCAGAAGATGACTGCTGTTCTGCCATTGTATCACAGAAACAGTTCAGCTCCTTCTCCCAGGGAATCAGAAGTAATAATGAGGGGAATGGGTGTGGTGTTGGAAGTTTCTGGAACTGAAACTACTTTAAACCAATGAAAAGTGTTGTTTCTTGATCACATGACTTACCGTGCGCGCACCGTACACTTACGGTGCGCGCACGGTACAAGCACGGACAATGCACGCGCACATGCGCATTCGGAGCACGCGCACATGCGCATACGGAGCACCTGCGTACCGAGCATGCGCGCATGCGCAAAAAGAACACACGCGCATGCCCGTACGGAGCACGCGCGTACGCATCGTGGACGAAGTACGCATGCGTACGTAAATCACGTACGCATGCACACACAGAGCACGTACGCATGCAAACCACGTGCGCGCACCGTACTTCTACAGTACCGTGCGCGCACGGTCAGTTACGCACCACAGAAAATCATCCATTTACACACTTGTACACCCATTCATTCTTCAACAGGCCTTTCCCTATATATATTAAACATATTTAAACTGTTCAGAAACACATACTCAATGGATGATGTCATCATTGATGTCATCAGTGATGTCATTTGAGATGTCATCAGTGATGTCATGAGTGATGTCACTGACCATGTCATGAGTGAAATGTCCAGCTAACTATAACGTGTGTGAAACCTATGGTTTTTTCAGTGAATATATATATATATATATATATATATATATATATATATTACCTACTGGCGGTCGCCAGTAGGTAGTTATAGTTAGGACCCCTTTTCCATAGGAAATCCGCAACATTCTATTTTGAATAACTTTGGCGCCGGTCGACGAATCCTCGCGAATTTCTCAAAATAGGTGGGGCGCTACGCTCCGCTCCTACCCTGAAAGTCTCGGGAGGATTCATCAAGCGGGGGCTGAGATAAAAGGGGGGTCCCAAAACGCGTTTTTCCCATGCATTTTTCCAGAGGACCTTTAGACAGGGCTACAGCCCGAACGGCTGAACAGAATTACTTGAAATTTGGCAGAGAGGTAGTCCTCAGGTCAAGGAAGTGCCTTTTGTAGGTTTGGTGTAAATCTGTTCAGTAGATTCTGCGAAAATAGCCTTTAAATCAATATATATCTGAGCCAGCTTACGGTACGCTTACCGAAAGCTTACCGTACGCGTACGGTGGCGTGCGCGAGCGCGAATCTGATTGGCTCTTAGATCTTAGTAAACATTCGAATCGGCCGAAACCAGGAAGCGGCGGCCGCCATTTTCTCTCTCGCACTGAGAGTTAGGTAGTTAAATAAAACCAATACACATGTAAAGGAGCTGTTTTGACAGCTCACACACACATAGCCATGATGAGGGAGTCCCCCAAGACCCCCCAAGGCCAAAAATGCCATTTTTATTTTTTCGCTAATTTCGCCGATTACGCTTACCGTACGCGTACGGTAAAAAATGTTAAAAAAAAAACACTATCCACACTCTCCCCACCCCCTGTGCTTTTGGTGGCCGCAGTCCACCAAATGTTCAGGGATTATTCAGAGGTCTGGAAAACCACAATATTTTTAACAAAAATAATAAAAGAAAAAATTATCCACACTCTCTCCACCCCGTGTGCAAATGGTGCCCGAAGGGCACCATTTGTGCATGGCTTATAAGCACCGTAAGCACAGTAAGCACCGCGTGCTTACTGTGCGCGCACGGAACGAACTGCGTTAAGTGGGCGCGCACGCCACGAATGGCGTAAAGTAACTTAGCATTTTTAAAAAACGTACAAATTCACTGAAAAAACCATAGGTTTCACACACGTTATAGTTAGGAATTAGCATTTAAAAAACCTTGCAAATTCACTGAAAAAACCATAGGTTTCACACATGTTATAGTTAGCGGAAATTTTACTGATAAAAAACCAGTGAAATTCCCCCGTTATAGTTAGTGCAGGCAACTATAACTCACGCGACCGCAATCTTCTGCTGATGACATATGTGTCTTTATGAAAAAAAAATATTTGTAATATATGTATAGCTAAAAATGTATGGAAGAAGACATGGGCAAATAAGTGTCTAAATACAGTATTAGCATCAGCAGAGGATTGCGGTCGCGTGAGTTATAGTTGCCTGCACTAACTATAACGGGGGAATTTCACTGGTTTTTTATCAGTAAAATTTCCGCTAACTATAACATGTGTGAAACCTATGGTTTTTTCAGTGAATATATATATATATATATATATATATATATATATATATATATATATATATATATATATATATATATATAATGCACGAAATAATACACCACCAGCACTTTCCACCCTAGTCACTTTTTATATTGCACATTGCACGTCTGTTTTGTAGAAATATCACCTGTTCCACGACTTCCTGAAGGTACCCCGAGCCATCGGGTTCATCATGTGTTGAATGTTTATGCAAAGGAAGAAGGGCACCAGACACTACGACGAGGTGGGGATAACAAGAGAATCGAAAATCACAAGACACTGCCCCTTCTCTGATCACTTGTCCCCTTCCCTTTCCACTTTATCTTTGAACTTTGGGGAATCAAACTGAATGTTTGATCCTATGTCATGTCAACTATTCTTATGGATTGGCGTTGAGCCAAAAGATGCCTTTTTAAATGCAAAGCACCATGGCCACTTTCATCACGGGTGACTTTTTATTTTGCAATTTCAAAGTGCATCTCTTCTATATGTACAATGTCCTTCTGTTATCTATCTATCTATCTATCTATCTATCTATCTATCTATCTATCTATCTATCTATCTATCTATCTATCTATCGGATACTTCTGCCTGTCGATTCCTCACCTTTTGAATACCCCATGTGCCAGCATACCGCGGAAATTCTTTCCTAGCTCTCCCACGTCGACGACGACATCAAAATAGCACAGCTCCGCTCGCGACACGTATGATCCATAAGAGGACCTCATTGGCGTGCTGACGTCAGTTCCCTTTTTCCCGCGCCGTTGACGCGTAACGGTTGTTCTAGGGACACTCCATTTTCTAAAGTGTTAACTTTGTTTCCTTGAGGATTTCTAATGGCTACTTCTAGGAAGTCTGGATTTAAGCCCTGCAGGGAGTGTTGGGGTCACATGTCGGTCACTGACCCCATGATAATTGCCTTTGGTGCTTGTCTTCGGATCACAACGTTGATGAGTGCCGAAGCTGCAGGGAGATGAATCCGAAAGCCATTAAGGAACGTGAAGCTAAACTGTTTATAGCCAGAGCCAAAAAGGAGAAGAGGGGTCGAAAACAGGCAAAGTCGTTGTCTTCTCACACTTCGAAGTCAAGAAGACACAAGAAGTTGAAGAAGAGACATGGCTCTCGATGCCGTTCGTCGAAGGTCACGGCTTCGAGGTCGCCTTCTCCAGCTAAGCGGCTTCGAAGGCAGGACTTTGTTTCTCCTTCTCCAACTCCATCTCCACGGGTGACGCCGGTTCAATCTCCGGCTCCAAGGTCACCGGCGTAGAAGGGCCCTTCGTCGCCTGAAGGTTCTCCGGCTCCTGGGAGTCGTCTCCAGGCCGTGTGGCTTCACCTATGCGGGCGCCGTCTTCTCCAGCTCCGCAGGCTCCGAGTCAACCTCAGGTGGTTCCTGTTCAGTAATTTACTGATCCATATCCTCCTTTTCCTGTTCCTGGATCAGACCCTACGCATTTTTTTAATGCGATGTTTGGCATGTTTCCCAAGGCCTCTACTCCATCTGGTGCGCCTTCGGGCCCCATGGTCCTTTAGGCTTTAACTTGGGTGTGCCTCACCACTATGCTCAAACACCCTTTGTGCCATTCTTGCCGACGACTCCGGCTTGGCATTTTCCGGCGCCGATGTCTTCCACTCTGGTTCCTCAGACTCCCTCTGCAGTTGAGTCGGCGCCGCCTCGGATTCGATCGACGTTGAGATTTGAAGCTGAAGCACCTCCATGTAAGCCGTTTACGCCGCCGACGCCGAGGAGGAATATGAACAGGGACAGGAGGAAGGAGAGATTATTGAGTCTGTGGATTAGTTTGAAGGCTTACAGGAAGCAAGTGGATTGAGTACTTCTCCTGAGTATGATCTCTCATCTCCAAAGGCATGTTGTGATAAGGAAGGCAGCAGAGTTGCTTGATCTGCAGCTTCCTTCAGCAGAGATAAAATCTAATATCCTGACTGAGGTACTTAATACATCTTCTGCAGCTTCTGAACCTCTTCTACCCTTTAATGAGGCCTTAACCAAGCCTATTTTGGAAGTCTGGCAGAAGCCCTTGTCTGCTCCTGCAGTTTCCCGGTCCATGGGGATCAGGCTTTTCTGTCTTCACATCTGTCACCGGAAAGCTTGGTGGTCCAGGCTTCTTGTTCGAAGCAATCTTCTGGTTCATTCACTACCATACCCGGTGATAGGGATTCTAAAAAGATGGAGCAAGCAGCAAAGAAGGTATTTTCTTCTGCGAGTATGGCTCTAAAGTCCACTAATGCTACCTGTCTCCTTGGGAGGTATATCCATGCTCTGATCAACTCAGTCAAGCAGCTAGCTTCAAAGTTGCCTGAAGAGGATCGGAATAATTTCTTGGAGGCCCTCTCTGATTCTCAAGCTGCATCCTGGCAGGTGGTAAAATCGGGTCTGGACACTGCTGACTCTGTGGCTCTTGTGATGGAGTCTTCTGTAGCAACAAGAGGACAAGCTTGGCACAGGTCATCCAGATTTTCTCCTGATGTTCAAGCGACTCTGCTGGATTTACCCTTTGATGGGTCGAGGCTGTTTGGTACTAAAGCTGACTCAGCTTTGCAACGCTTTAAGGATAGCAGAGCGACTGCGAGATCTCTGGGTCTTCAGACGCAGTCTACGGGATACGGCTACAAGCGGTATCGTGGTTTTGGAAGATCTGCTTCCTTTCGTGGCCGCCAACAGATTCAACAGAGCCAGCAGCAGCAAAATCCTTTGTACAAATCGTACAGAGGGAAAAATAAAGGACGTCTTAGGGGAGCAGCTAAGCAGCAATCCTCCTCCTCCTCCACTTCTCCTCCCACCACAGTTGGTGCCTCAGGAAAGCAGTTCTAGATCCCCCATCTTAGAACATGTTGGTCCGGTAGGGGAGCGGGTGCCCCACTTTCTACAACAATGGAAATCGATTACTTCAGACCGTTGGGTTTTAAATCTTTTAGAGAATGGGTACACCCTCCCTTTTTAAGAGTTTCCTCCTCCTTACCCTCCTTGCCAAGGTTGGTGTTCAGAGGACAATTTACTGTTTTTGCAGCAGGAGGTTCATTCCTTGTTAAAAAAATAGGTGCGATAGAGGTGGTTCCGGAGCAGGAAAGGGGTCAGGGGTGCTACTCCCGGTATTTCCTGATCCCCAAAAAGAACGGTCGATTGAGGTTGATCTTGGACCTCAGGATTTTGAATCTTTACCTCAGGCAGGAAAAGTTCAAAATGTTGACCCTGGCTCAGGTTCTTCTTGCACTGCAACAGGAAGACTGGATGGTTTCCATCGATCTAAGGATGCGTATTTTCATCTTCCCATCCTCAAGTTGCATCTGAAGTATCTCCGGTGCACCGTGGGATCGCAACACTACCAGTTAGCGGTCCTCCCATTTGGTCTGACTTCCGCGCCTCGAGTCTTTACAAAGGTGATGGCAGTGGTTGTGGCTCATCTCAGACGATCAGGGGTACCTGTTTTCCCCTATCAGGATGACTAGCTGTTGAAAGCAGAGTCTCCGGAGTTGGTTTTGCACCACTTGCAGGTCACAACACAACTGTTGTTCAAATTGGGTTTCTCGATAAATGTACCCAAATCTCACCTGGTGCCTTCTCAGCGCAGCCTGTTCACAGGGGCAATTCTGGACACTTCAGTGTGTCGAGCATACCCGCCTCCGCAGAGGATTCTCAACATACAGGAAATTATTCCTTTATTTTACGATGGAGCTGTTGTTCCAGTCCTGAATGTTCTACGTCTGACCGGTCTGTTCGATTCCTGCACACTGTGGGTCAGCCATGCACACTGGCACATGAGGGCACTGTGCCTCCGCAGGCAGTAGTATCAGCACAACGGAGATCTCGGGGAGAAGGTCAGAACGTCCAGAAACGCTGCAGCAGAGCTGACTTGGGAGAGTGTGCAGGGCAACCTGTCTCGAGGAAAACCCTTTCAGCCTCCTCCCTCGGTGGCCACAGTGATCACGGATGCCTCCACTCTATGGTGGGGTGCTGATCTGGGGGTTCTGGAGGTCAAAGGTCTTTGGTCTCCAGAGGAAAGGTTGCTTCACATCACACTCTCTCCACCCCGTGTGCAAATGGTGCCCGAAGGGCACCATTTGTGCATGGCTTATAAGCACCGTAAGCACAGTAAGCACCGCGTGCTTACTGTGCGCGCACGGAACGAACTGCGTTAAGTGGGCGCGCACGCCACGAATGGCGTAAAGTAACTTAGCATTTTTAAAAAACGTACAAATTCACTGAAAAAACCATAGGTTTCACACACGTTATAGTTAGGAATTAGCATTTAAAAAACCTTGCAAATTCACTGAAAAAACCATAGGTTTCACACATGTTATAGTTAGCGGAAATTTTACTGATAAAAAACCAGTGAAATTCCCCCGTTATAGTTAGTGCAGGCAACTATAACTCACGCGACCGCAATCTTCTGCTGATGACATATGTGTCTTTATGAAAAAAAAATATTTGTAATATATGTATAGCTAAAAATGTATGGAAGAAGACATGGGCAAATAAGTGTCTAAATACAGTATTAGCATCAGCAGAGGATTGCGGTCGCGTGAGTTATAGTTGCCTGCACTAACTATAACGGGGGAATTTCACTGGTTTTTTATCAGTAAAATTTCCGCTAACTATAACATGTGTGAAACCTATGGTTTTTTCAGTGAATATATATATATATATATATATATATATATATATATATATATATATATATATATATATATATATATATATATATATATATATATAATGCACGAAATAATACACCACCAGCACTTTCCACCCTAGTCACTTTTTATATTGCACATTGCACGTCTGTTTTGTAGAAATATCACCCGTTCCACGACTTCCTGAAGGTACCCCGAGCCATCGGGTTCATCATGTGTTGAATGTTTATGCAAAGGAAGAAGGGCACCAGACACTACGACGAGGTGGGGATAACAAGAGAATCGAAAATCACAAGACACTGCCCCTTCTCTGATCACTTGTCCCCTTCCCTTTCCACTTTATCTTTGAACTTTGGGGAATCAAACTGAATGTTTGATCCTATGTCATGTCAACTATTCTTATGGATTGGCGTTGAGCCAAAAGATGCCTTTTTAAATGCAAAGCACCATGGCCACTTTCATCACGGGTGACTTTTTATTTTGCAATTTCAAAGTGCATCTCTTCTATATGTACAATGTCCTTCTGTTATCTATCTATCTATCTATCTATCTATCTATCTATCTATCTATCTATCTATCTATCTATCTATCTATCTATCTATCTATCTATCTATCTATCTATCTATCTATCTATCTATCTATCTAATGGATACTTCTGCCTGTCGATTCCTCACCTTTTGAATACCCCATGTGCCAGCATACCGCGGAAATTCTTTCCTAGCTCTCCCACGTCGACGACGACATCAAAATAGCACAGCTCCGCTCGCGACACGTATGATCCATAAGAGGACCTCATTGGCGTGCTGACGTCAGTTCCCTTTTTCCCGCGCCGTTGACGCGTAACGGTTGTTCTAGGGACACTCCATTTTCTAAAGTGTTAACTTTGTTTCCTTGAGGATTTCTAATGGCTACTTCTAGGAAGTCTGGATTTAAGCCCTGCAGGGAGTGTTGGGGTCACATGTCGGTCACTGACCCCATGATAATTGCCTTTGGTGCTTGTCTTCGGATCACAACGTTGATGAGTGCCGAAGCTGCAGGGAGATGAATCCGAAAGCCATTAAGGAACGTGAAGCTAAACTGTTTATAGCCAGAGCCAAAAAGGAGAAGAGGGGTCGAAAACAGGCAAAGTCGTTGTCTTCTCACACTTCGAAGTCAAGAAGACACAAGAAGTTGAAGAAGAGACATGGCTCTCGATGCCGTTCGTCGAAGGTCACGGCTTCGAGGTCGCCTTCTCCAGCTAAGCGGCTTCGAAGGCAGGACTTTGTTTCTCCTTCTCCAACTCCATCTCCACGGGTGACGCCGGTTCAATCTCCGGCTCCAAGGTCACCGGCGTAGAAGGGCCCTTCGTCGCCTGAAGGTTCTCCGGCTCCTGGGAGTCGTCTCCAGGCCGTGTGGCTTCACCTATGCGGGCGCCGTCTTCTCCAGCTCCGCAGGCTCCGAGTCAACCTCAGGTGGTTCCTGTTCAGTAATTTACTGATCCATATCCTCCTTTTCCTGTTCCTGGATCAGACCCTACGCATTTTTTTAATGCGATGTTTGGCATGTTTCCCAAGGCCTCTACTCCATCTGGTGCGCCTTCGGGCCCCATGGTCCTTTAGGCTTTAACTTGGGTGTGCCTCACCACTATGCTCAAACACCCTTTGTGCCATTCTTGCCGACGACTCCGGCTTGGCATTTTCCGGCGCCGATGTCTTCCACTCTGGTTCCTCAGACTCCCTCTGCAGTTGAGTCGGCGCCGCCTCGGATTCGATCGACGTTGAGATTTGAAGCTGAAGCACCTCCATGTAAGCCGTTTACGCCGCCGACGCCGAGGAGGAATATGAACAGGGACAGGAGGAAGGAGAGATTATTGAGTCTGTGGATTAGTTTGAAGGCTTACAGGAAGCAAGTGGATTGAGTACTTCTCCTGAGTATGATCTCTCATCTCCAAAGGCATGTTGTGATAAGGAAGGCAGCAGAGTTGCTTGATCTGCAGCTTCCTTCAGCAGAGATAAAATCTAATATCCTGACTGAGGTACTTAATACATCTTCTGCAGCTTCTGAACCTCTTCTACCCTTTAATGAGGCCTTAACCAAGCCTATTTTGGAAGTCTGGCAGAAGCCCTTGTCTGCTCCTGCAGTTTCCCGGTCCATGGGGATCAGGCTTTTCTGTCTTCACATCTGTCACCGGAAAGCTTGGTGGTCCAGGCTTCTTGTTCGAAGCAATCTTCTGGTTCATTCACTACCATACCCGGTGATAGGGATTCTAAAAAGATGGAGCAAGCAGCAAAGAAGGTATTTTCTTCTGCGAGTATGGCTCTAAAGTCCACTAATGCTACCTGTCTCCTTGGGAGGTATATCCATGCTCTGATCAACTCAGTCAAGCAGCTAGCTTCAAAGTTGCCTGAAGAGGATCGGAATAATTTCTTGGAGGCCCTCTCTGATTCTCAAGCTGCATCCTGGCAGGTGGTAAAATCGGGTCTGGACACTGCTGACTCTGTGGCTCTTGTGATGGAGTCTTCTGTAGCAACAAGAGGACAAGCTTGGCACAGGTCATCCAGATTTTCTCCTGATGTTCAAGCGACTCTGCTGGATTTACCCTTTGATGGGTCGAGGCTGTTTGGTACTAAAGCTGACTCAGCTTTGCAACGCTTTAAGGATAGCAGAGCGACTGCGAGATCTCTGGGTCTTCAGACGCAGTCTACGGGATACGGCTACAAGCGGTATCGTGGTTTTGGAAGATCTGCTTCCTTTCGTGGCCGCCAACAGATTCAACAGAGCCAGCAGCAGCAAAATCCTTTGTACAAATCGTACAGAGGGAAAAATAAAGGACGTCTTAGGGGAGCAGCTAAGCAGCAATCCTCCTCCTCCTCCACTTCTCCTCCCACCACAGTTGGTGCCTCAGGAAAGCAGTTCTAGATCCCCCATCTTAGAACATGTTGGTCCGGTAGGGGAGCGGGTGCCCCACTTTCTACAACAATGGAAATCGATTACTTCAGACCGTTGGGTTTTAAATCTTTTAGAGAATGGGTACACCCTCCCTTTTTAAGAGTTTCCTCCTCCTTACCCTCCTTGCCAAGGTTGGTGTTCAGAGGACAATTTACTGTTTTTGCAGCAGGAGGTTCATTCCTTGTTAAAAAAATAGGTGCGATAGAGGTGGTTCCGGAGCAGGAAAGGGGTCAGGGGTGCTACTCCCGGTATTTCCTGATCCCCAAAAAGAACGGTCGATTGAGGTTGATCTTGGACCTCAGGATTTTGAATCTTTACCTCAGGCAGGAAAAGTTCAAAATGTTGACCCTGGCTCAGGTTCTTCTTGCACTGCAACAGGAAGACTGGATGGTTTCCATCGATCTAAGGATGCGTATTTTCATCTTCCCATCCTCAAGTTGCATCTGAAGTATCTCCGGTGCACCGTGGGATCGCAACACTACCAGTTAGCGGTCCTCCCATTTGGTCTGACTTCCGCGCCTCGAGTCTTTACAAAGGTGATGGCAGTGGTTGTGGCTCATCTCAGACGATCAGGGGTACCTGTTTTCCCCTATCAGGATGACTAGCTGTTGAAAGCAGAGTCTCCGGAGTTGGTTTTGCACCACTTGCAGGTCACAACACAACTGTTGTTCAAATTGGGTTTCTCGATAAATGTACCCAAATCTCACCTGGTGCCTTCTCAGCGCAGCCTGTTCACAGGGGCAATTCTGGACACTTCAGTGTGTCGAGCATACCCGCCTCCGCAGAGGATTCTCAACATACAGGAAATTATTCCTTTATTTTACGATGGAGCTGTTGTTCCAGTCCTGAATGTTCTACGTCTGACCGGTCTGTTCGATTCCTGCACACTGTGGGTCAGCCATGCACACTGGCACATGAGGGCACTGTGCCTCCGCAGGCAGTAGTATCAGCACAACGGAGATCTCGGGGAGAAGGTCAGAACGTCCAGAAACGCTGCAGCAGAGCTGACTTGGGAGAGTGTGCAGGGCAACCTGTCTCGAGGAAAACCCTTTCAGCCTCCTCCCTCGGTGGCCACAGTGATCACGGATGCCTCCACTCTATGGTGGGGTGCTGATCTGGGGGTTCTGGAGGTCAAAGGTCTTTGGTCTCCAGAGGAAAGGTTGCTTCACATCACACTCTCTCCACCCCGTGTGCAAATGGTGCCCGAAGGGCACCATTTGTGCATGGCTTATAAGCACCGTAAGCACAGTAAGCACCGCGTGCTTACTGTGCGCGCACGGAACGAACTGCGTTAAGTGGGCGCGCACGCCACGAATGGCGTAAAGTAACTTAGCATTTTTAAAAAACGTACAAATTCACTGAAAAAACCATAGGTTTCACACACGTTATAGTTAGGAATTAGCATTTAAAAAACCTTGCAAATTCACTGAAAAAACCATAGGTTTCACACATGTTATAGTTAGCGGAAATTTTACTGATAAAAAACCAGTGAAATTCCCCCGTTATAGTTAGTGCAGGCAACTATAACTCACGCGACCGCAATCTTCTGCTGATGACATATGTGTCTTTATGAAAAAAAAATATTTGTAATATATGTATAGCTAAAAATGTATGGAAGAAGACATGGGCAAATAAGTGTCTAAATACAGTATTAGCATCAGCAGAGGATTGCGGTCGCGTGAGTTATAGTTGCCTGCACTAACTATAACGGGGGAATTTCACTGGTTTTTTATCAGTAAAATTTCCGCTAACTATAACATGTGTGAAACCTATGGTTTTTTCAGTGAATATATATATATATATATATATATATATATATATATATATATATATATAATGCACGAAATAATACACCACCAGCACTTTCCACCCTAGTCACTTTTTATATTGCACATTGCACGTCTGTTTTGTAGAAATATCACCCGTTCCACGACTTCCTGAAGGTACCCCGAGCCATCGGGTTCATCATGTGTTGAATGTTTATGCAAAGGAAGAAGGGCACCAGACACTACGACGAGGTGGGGATAACAAGAGAATCGAAAATCACAAGACACTGCCCCTTCTCTGATCACTTGTCCCCTTCCCTTTCCACTTTATCTTTGAACTTTGGGGAATCAAACTGAATGTTTGATCCTATGTCATGTCAACTATTCTTATGGATTGGCGTTGAGCCAAAAGATGCCTTTTTAAATGCAAAGCACCATGGCCACTTTCATCACGGGTGACTTTTTATTTTGCAATTTCAAAGTGCATCTCTTCTATATGTACAATGTCCTTCTGTTATCTATCTATCTATCTATCTATCTATCTATCTATCTATCTATCTATCTATCTATCTATCTATCTATCTATCTATCTATCTATCTATCTATCTCTCTATCTATCTATCTATCTATCTATCTATCTATCTATCTATCTATCTATCTATCTATCTATCTATCTATCTATCTATCTATCTATCTATCTATCTATCTATCTATCTAATGGATACTTCTGCCTGTCGATTCCTCACCTTTTGAATACCCCATGTGCCAGCATACCGCGGAAATTCTTTCCTAGCTCTCCCACGTCGACGACGACATCAAAATAGCACAGCTCCGCTCGCGACACGTATTATCCATAAGAGGACCTCATTGGCGTGCTGACGTCAGTTCCCTTTTTCCCGCGCCGTTGACGCGTAACGGTTGTTCTAGGGACACTCCATTTTCTAAAGTGTTAACTTTGTTTCCTTGAGGATTTCTAATGGCTACTTCTAGGAAGTCTGGATTTAAGCCCTGCAGGGAGTGTTGGGGTCACATGTCGGTCACTGACCCCATGATAATTGCCTTTGGTGCTTGTCTTCGGATCACAACGTTGATGAGTGCCGAAGCTGCAGGGAGATGAATCCGAAAGCCATTAAGGAACGTGAAGCTAAACTGTTTATAGCCAGAGCCAAAAAGGAGAAGAGGGGTCGAAAACAGGCAAAGTCGTTGTCTTCTCACACTTCGAAGTCAAGAAGACACAAGAAGTTGAAGAAGAGACATGGCTCTCGATGCCGTTCGTCGAAGGTCACGGCTTCGAGGTCGCCTTCTCCAGCTAAGCGGCTTCGAAGGCAGGACTTTGTTTCTCCTTCTCCAACTCCATCTCCACGGGTGACGCCGGTTCAATCTCCGGCTCCAAGGTCACCGGCGTAGAAGGGCCCTTCGTCGCCTGAAGGTTCTCCGGCTCCTGGGAGTCGTCTCCAGGCCGTGTGGCTTCACCTATGCGGGCGCCGTCTTCTCCAGCTCCGCAGGCTCCGAGTCAACCTCAGGTGGTTCCTGTTCAGTAATTTACTGATCCATATCCTCCTTTTCCTGTTCCTGGATCAGACCCTACGCATTTTTTTAATGCGATGTTTGGCATGTTTCCCAAGGCCTCTACTCCATCTGGTGCGCCTTCGGGCCCCATGGTCCTTTAGGCTTTAACTTGGGTGTGCCTCACCACTATGCTCAAACACCCTTTGTGCCATTCTTGCCGACGACTCCGGCTTGGAATTTTCCGGCGCCGATGTCTTCCACTCTGGTTCCTCAGACTCCCTCTGCAGTTGAGTCGGCGCCGCCTCGGATTCGATCGACGTTGAGATTTGAAGCTGAAGCACCTCCATGTAAGCCGTTTACGCCGCCGACGCCGAGGAGGAATATGAACAGGGACAGGAGGAAGGAGAGATTATTGAGTCTGTGGATTAGTTTGAAGGCTTACAGGAAGCAAGTGGATTGAGTACTTCTCCTGAGTATGATCTCTCATCTCCAAAGGCATGTTGTGATAAGGAAGGCAGCAGAGTTGCTTGATCTGCAGCTTCCTTCAGCAGAGATAAAATCTAATATCCTGACTGAGGTACTTAATACATCTTCTGCAGCTTCTGAACCTCTTCTACCCTTTAATGAGGCCTTAACCAAGCCTATTTTGGAAGTCTGGCAGAAGCCCTTGTCTGCTCCTGCAGTTTCCCGGTCCATGGGGATCAGGCTTTTCTGTCTTCACATCTGTCACCGGAAAGCTTGGTGGTCCAGGCTTCTTGTTCGAAGCAATCTTCTGGTTCATTCACTACCATACCCGGTGATAGGGATTCTAAAAAGATGGAGCAAGCAGCAAAGAAGGTATTTTCTTCTGCGAGTATGGCTCTAAAGTCCACTAATGCTACCTGTCTCCTTGGGAGGTATATCCATGCTCTGATCAACTCAGTCAAGCAGCTAGCTTCAAAGTTGCCTGAAGAGGATCGGAATAATTTCTTGGAGGCCCTCTCTGATTCTCAAGCTGCATCCTGGCAGGTGGTAAAATCGGGTCTGGACACTGCTGACTCTGTGGCTCTTGTGATGGAGTCTTCTGTAGCAACAAGAGGACAAGCTTGGCACAGGTCATCCAGATTTTCTCCTGATGTTCAAGCGACTCTGCTGGATTTACCCTTTGATGGGTCGAGGCTGTTTGGTACTAAAGCTGACTCAGCTTTGCAACGCTTTAAGGATAGCAGAGCGACTGCGAGATCTCTGGGTCTTCAGACGCAGTCTACGGGATACGGCTACAAGCGGTATCGTGGTTTTGGAAGATCTGCTTCCTTTCGTGGCCGCCAACAGATTCAACAGAGCCAGCAGCAGCAAAATCCTTTGTACAAATCGTACAGAGGGAAAAATAAAGGACGTCTTAGGGGAGCAGCTAAGCAGCAATCCTCCTCCTCCTCCACTTCTCCTCTCACCACAGTTGGTGCCTCAGGAAAGCAGTTCTAGATCCCCCATCTTAGAACATGTTGGTCCGGTAGGGGAGCGGGTGCCCCACTTTCTACAACAATGGAAATCGATTACTTCAGACCGTTGGGTTTTAAATCTTTTAGAGAATGGGTACACCCTCCCTTTTTAAGAGTTTCCTCCTCCTTACCCTCCTTGCCAAGGTTGGTGTTCAGAGGACAATTTACTGTTTTTGCAGCAGGAGGTTCATTCCTTGTTAAAAAAATAGGTGCGATAGAGGTGGTTCCGGAGCAGGAAAGGGGTCAGGGGTGCTACTCCCGGTATTTCCTGATCCCCAAAAAGAACGGTCGATTGAGGTTGATCTTGGACCTCAGGATTTTGAATCTTTACCTCAGGCAGGAAAAGTTCAAAATGTTGACCCTGGCTCAGGTTCTTCTTGCACTGCAACAGGAAGACTGGATGGTTTCCATCGATCTAAGGATGCGTATTTTCATCTTCCCATCCTCAAGTTGCATCTGAAGTATCTCCGGTGCACCGTGGGATCGCAACACTACCAGTTAGCGGTCCTCCCATTTGGTCTGACTTCCGCGCCTCGAGTCTTTACAAAGGTGATGGCAGTGGTTGTGGCTCATCTCAGACGATCAGGGGTACCTGTTTTCCCCTATCAGGATGACTAGCTGTTGAAAGCAGAGTCTCCGGAGTTGGTTTTGCACCACTTGCAGGTCACAACACAACTGTTGTTCAAATTGGGTTTCTCGATAAATGTACCCAAATCTCACCTGGTGCCTTCTCAGCGCAGCCTGTTCACAGGGGCAATTCTGGACACTTCAGTGTGTCGAGCATACCCGCCTCCGCAGAGGATTCTCAACATACAGGAAATTATTCCTTTATTTTACGATGGAGCTGTTGTTCCAGTCCTGAATGTTCTACGTCTGACCGGTCTGTTCGATTCCTGCACACTGTGGGTCAGCCATGCACGCTGGCACATGAGGGCACTGTGCCTCCGCAGGCAGTAGTATCAGCACAACGGAGATCTCGGGGAGAAGGTCAGAACGTCCAGAAACGCTGCAGCAGAGCTGACTTGGGAGAGTGTGCAGGGCAACCTGTCTCGAGGAAAACCCTTTCAGCCTCCTCCCTCGGTGGCCACAGTGATCACGGATGCCTCCACTCTATGGTGGGGTGCTGATCTGGGGGTTCTGGAGGTCAAAGGTCTTTGGTCTCCAGAGGAAAGGTTGCTTCACATCAACCTTCTGGAATTGCAGGCGATACATTTGGCGCTAAAAGCTTTCCTTCCTTCCCTTCGCGGTCAGTCAGTTCAGGTCCTGACGGACAACACTACCGGAATGTGGTACATTAACAAACAGGGAGGTGTAGGGTCGTATCGCCTCTCCCGAGAGGCTCTGCGACTCTGGTCCTGGGCTCAGCGCCATCAGATTTGTGTGTTTGCAAATCATCCAGCCCGTGTGCCGAATGTTAATGCGGACAGGCTCAGTCGGCATTACTCGGCCGATCATAAGTGGCGGCTTCATCCGGAGGTGGTCCATCACATCTTCCAGATGTGGAGGTCTCCTCAGTTGGACCTGTTTGCCATCCACGAGAACCTGCATTGCCCGTTGTTCTGCAGTCTCCAGTTTCTGATGCAGGGATGCGCTAGGGGACGTGTTTCAATTGGATCGGAGCTCACAACTCCTTTACGCGTTTCTTCCCATACCCTTGATTCCTCGGGTTCTGAGGAAGGTTCACCACCACCGGGCCCAAGTCATGTTGATCACCCCGGATTGGCCAAGAAGGGTGTGGTACACAGATCTTCTTCACCTCTCATTGCACCCTCCACTCCGTCTCCCTCTCAGGGCAGACCTCCTCTCGCAGTCGCTGGGGCAGGTTCTACACTCCCACCTCCAGAGCCTGCACGTTCATGCCTGGAGATTGAACGGGGCAACCTGAGTTCCTTCTCTCTCCCACCGAATGTGGTGGATGTTATTTTATCGTCCAGGCGACACTCCACCAAGTCTGTTTACTCTTCCAGATGGTCTAGATTCGTTAAATGGTGTGGAGAGAAATCCATTGATCCTTTAAAGGCCCACTTGTTGGATGTTCTTCAGTTTTCACTTTTCTTGGCCCGGCAGGGTTGTGCTGTGGCCACTGTTAAGGGCTATTTTCCGGCTTTGTCGACTTTTCTATGTTTGCCGGACCAGCCATCTTTGCTTAAGTGCCCCATTGTCATGAGGTTCATTAAGAGCCTTATGAATACATTTCTTCCCACTCCTTTCATTATGCCTCGGTGGGATTTGAATCTTGTTCTTACCCTTTTAATGGGTTCTCTATTTGAGCCGCTTCATAGTTGTCCTTTGAGGCTTCTCTCTTTTAAAACAGTTTTCTTGATTGCCATTACCTTGGCTAGGAGAGTAAGTGAGCTATAGTTATCTGAACTAACTATAACGGGGGAAATTCATTGGTTTTTTACAAGTGAAATATCCACCTATAACATGTGTGAAAGCTATGGTTTTTTAAGTGAATTTGCAAGGTTTTTTAAATGCTAATTCCTAACTATAACGTGTGTGAAACCTATGGTTTTTTCAGTGAATATATATATATATATATATATATATATATATATAGATAGATATATATATATAAACGCCACCCAGATAAAATCCATCATAGAAATATACTGGTGAATATCACCATATATATATACATATACTTCTAATAACAATCATGAAATCTCCCTGAACTAATATGTTACATTCATCATAACCTTTGTTAAAACCCCATATCTGGTTGAACCATCAAATGAATACATCAGGTTTTAAAAGTCATACCTGATGGTATTGAGGGCATGCCCACTTTTCCATTACAATAGATCTTACAAATAACCTTAGTCTACATTTCTACACATATAGAATACTTGCTATCTTTCAAATTTTGCAAAAACATGTGCTGCTTTTTCTTCTCTTGCCTTTTCCCCCCCCCCCTTTTGTTCCCCCCACCTCCCCCCCTTTCCCCCTTCCCCCCCCTCTCCCTTCCCCCTTCTCTTCTAATTTTTAACCCTCTCCTGACTTTATGTTGCAATACAAAACATTTATAAATTTAACACATAATGCAATGGATATGAAATACTTCACAAGGTTACATGTCTTATCTTTCTCTTTTTATTCTTGTCGTACTTTACATTGTAATGAGAAAAGTATACATACTTATACGTGTTTGACATGTTATGCAATGCCAACTAAGTACTTTACTTGTTTACATACATCTGTTTGCATTTACGTCACACCTTAAGAACGTTTTGATTGCACAAATATGTTTATCACTATTCTGTTAAATTTGCACCTTTACTTTCTTACAAAATTTTTTTTGGGTGTGTTGTTAATTGGGGGCGGGTTTGACCAACCCCTATTTAAACACCCTTCACTGGATATCACATGACCCGGACGAAGGCCCTTGGCCGAAACGCGTAGGTCGTTCCTTGTTTGCACCTGATGCACGATGCACTTTGCCATGCATTCTTAAGAAAAAGAAGAAAATAAAATGAAATTGAGCAAACCTCAGTATTGACGTGGACTTGCCTGTTGATGTGCTGCCTTTCTGTGAACCTCTGACAAATCTGGTGAACAACTCCCTGGAGGTATAATACAGGAAAATCCTTTCCAATAGTACGTGGTGTCGGACCACGAAGGCTCAGCACCTGGACATTGAAGCTGCGTCTTTTCCTTCCGACATCTCAGCGTCCCAGTAACGACGCCTGTCTCCAGAACCAGCGACCGAGCAACAACACAAGAGTGAGGTAACGAGCGATGGGTTAACGGCGTTCGGCATGGCGGGTGAGTCATGGGTGGGGGCTGGGGGCTTTTGACAAACCGATAGATCTCTCCGATCACAAGGGGGGGTCGACGGTGGGTTCTGCCCCTTAGTCCACGCTCGGTGACTAAACGCCGAATTCGAGATTCCGAGCCCGCTCATACCCTTCACTTCAGCTAACGCGAAAAGGCTTCTGGTTTCTGTAGTCCAGTTTTGATCGGGAAGTACGAGGCAAACTTAGGAGAAGAATCCGTGTTGCCATTGCCATTGGAGCGTACAATCCCGTTCTAACTCAACAAGTCACCACAACGCTCAAATTTCTTCTTCTTTCTTTGAAATTACTTTTCAGCATCGGGTGCTAGGTGCACACATCCATAGGGAGGATAATAATTACAGAACTGATTTCTTCGCTATCATTTCAATTTGGATTCCTTGGTTTGACGAATGGGATTAATACAAACAATATATGATTATATTTTTTTGAAGAACAAAACGTAATTCCACTCGAAAACAGACATCACCTAACCAGTCATTGTGTTCACGATCATCTTCCTTAAACAAAAAGACAATACAACTAGAACTTTGACCACTTTCCTTGCCAAAAAATAGAACAAGCATTGCTTAAAACAAACGATGGCTGACCATTGGACAAAACGAGAGCAAGTCCTAAAAGACATGTTCGACGATGAAGGAGAAATAACAGTGGGACATAGTCAATATGATACCAGGTCAAAAGAATCAAAAAACTCACCGAAGCAACTACTTAAGGAACTTGAACAAGCAAGAGTGGTTGAAATCAACAAATGGTGGGAAAGTGTTACCCTCAAAAAATATATTGACTGCAAAAGAGTTCCTAGAGGCCTACGAATTTTTGTTTTACCAACTTTAAGTGATCTGGATCAAGATCTACTCCTTAAATGGCAATCAGATACAAATGAATGCTCAATGAAGTTAATCAACACCTTAATAACACATGCTGAAAGGAGATTATCACAAACCATGCAAACAATTGAAAAACTAGAAAAAATGTTGGAAGATTTCAAGAAGACTACTGAAGGCACTAAATCATTTGAGGATATGGAAAAACGATTGAGCAAACATGAAGAAGAGATACAAAAAAAGAAAATACGGAAATTCCAACGTGATAAAATTGATTACGCTACGGGCAGAGTCTATACTTTCGCAAGAAGATATGATGCTAATTATAAAAAACAATCAATGGATCAAGCTCTTGACCAAACAACACCATGTGAAGAAACTGCCAGAATTTCAAGTGCAGAGAGCTCTGAAGTAAGTTCCGGTGAAGAAGGAACGTCGACGAATCGATTGGGTTTGGATTTTTCCGGGGAAATGCGTTTGGTCAGAATGACAACACGGGGAAGAGGAAGAGGCCTCCCCCAGAAATCGGAAAATCATCCAAAAGAACCAGACGGGGGGGCAAGAGGCAAATTCAAAAAAACAAGAGATCAAAAGAAATAAAACCCCCAATGAATTACAAGAACAATCTAGTAGTCAACCTTTCCTCCAAAAAACTAACCGACAAACATCTTCACCTTCTAAATAAAGGACTAACTTTTGTTCCTTCAAACAACATGGACCTGGCTATGTCCAGGGTGGACCTATATCTCTTCTGCCGCAAATTGAAATTGAAAAAACATTTTGCATCAATACCAACAAAAGGCAATCTTCATCAAATGTCAGAACCATTGACACCGTTAACACTGCATGATCTTGTGCCCTTAACTACAGCACACAACCTGCTATTTGAAGATGGTACTAATACACCTGCAGATACAATGGACAGGACGAACACACAGATCTGTGAAACCTTAGCAATTGAAACGAATTTAACCATCAGCAGCCAATGCAAGTCCAGATCACGATTCTGCCCACAACTACCTGCAGGAAATAGAGTTGACATTTTCCAGGAATTAATGACCGAAGAACTACGGACTATTTACATCAAAGAAAGGAGAAAAAACCATGACAAATACGGCAATATGACCCAGGATGACAGATGGGCATTAAACGATCTCAAAATGGATGACAAGATCGTAATCAAACCCTCCGACAAAGGGGGTAACGTAGTAGTAATGGATGAGCAAAAATATTACTCAGAAGTCAAACGCCAACTTAATGACCCATTAAACTACGAGAGACTTAAAGAAAACCCAATGCCTCTGATTACTAAAACGTATCATCAAAAACTTCAAAATTGGCATCAAGCAGGTCTATTAGACGAAGATGAACTCAGTTATCTATTTATCAAACACCCCATCATGCCCACAATTTATGTACTACCAAAAGTACATAAAAGCCTAGACAATCCCCCTGGTCGTCCGATTGTCAGCTCATGTGGATCGCTACTGGAAAATACCTCTAGATTTCTGGACATCTTCCTATTTCCGTTTGTACTCGGATTACCATCATATATTAGAGATTCAATGGATTTCCTGAACAGGATCTCAAATATACCTTGGAAGGAGGAATACATCATGATAACAATTGATGTTGTATCATTGTACACCTCAATTCGGCACACAGATGGTATCAAATCCTGTGAATCCTTCCTTCGAACAAGGTCACTCAATGTGCTACAACAAACCAACATGCTAATAGAAATGTTGCATTTCTGCCTCACGAACAATGTATTTACCTTTGACAAGAAGTATTACAAACAAAACCAAGGCACAGCCATGGGTACTTCTTTTGCACCAACGTATGCAAATCTCACCATGGGCATGTGGGAGGCAGACCAAATCTGGTCTGAAAGAAACAAAGGCATGTTTGAGCACATAGTACTCTGGGTCCGTTACATAGATGACCTGTTTCTAATATGGGAAGGCAATACTGAGGATCTGAACATCTTCCTCGAAGGTTTGAACAACAACCTTTTTCAACTTCAATTCACTTACAATATGAGCAAAACCATGATTGATTATTTAGATATTCATGTCTACATTGAAAACAACAAAATTTGCACTACACTCTTCCGCAAATCGACATCGTGCAACAGCATCCTATCAGCAAACAGCGCACACCCCAAATGCTTAAAATGGAGTATTCCCTATGGGGAGTTCCTAAGAGCACGGAGGAACTGCTCGGAAGAAAAAGAATTTCTTCTCCAATTAGAAGAAATGCATGAGAGATTCCTAATCAGGGGATACCCAACAGTAGTGCTAGACAATGCTAAATCAAGAGCTCTGCAACAAAAGAGAGAGACCTTATTGATACCCAAAAGAACTGCTTCTGTACAGAGTGAAGACTTGGACACTAACAAAATAAGATACATCACTAAATTCAATTCATCAAGCAACATCATTAGAAACAAACTTCAAAGTCATTGGAAAATTTTGAGAAAAGATGATGATCTTAAAGAAATAACAACAGACCATCTGAATATCACATATAAGAAAGCTGCCTCTTTGAATGACATTCTAGTTCATAGCCACCACCAAAGGTGCGAAAAAGGTGGTAGTAAAATACCATGGCTAACTGCAAAGGGCTTCTTCAGATGTTCAAAATGCAAAGCTTGCCGCCATGGCATGAACACACAGAAAATCAGTATCCTGACCGGCGAGTATAAGATCATCAAAGAGAGAATCACCTGCGAAACTACACATGTGGTCTATGCTCTGAAGTGTGAGTGTGGGAAAGAATACATCGGTAGCACTGTCAACAAACTAAAACTGAGAATTCTACAACATCTAAGAGCTACCAAGAACAAAGATTTCTCCTATGCTATCTCAAAACACATATGGAATGTTCATAATGGTAATTTTGATAAATTGAAGTACTACGGAGTCGAACACATCACCCAAAACATCAGAGGAGGAGATCGTGATCTTCTCCTAAGACAAGCAGAATCCAAGTGGATTATACTCAAAGGAACTGAACAACCATGGGGTCTCAATGGAGATGCTGAATTACACAACTTTCTATGATTAACCTCCTTTGAACTTATAGACATTGAATCTCATCATAATACTATCAAGAAACTAACAGCTCCACATGTTTGTAAACTCAATCACCTTTTTAACATCATTCCATATCTGTACAAATCTTGTGAGAAGTCAAAATATGAGCACAGTCATTACCACTAATACTAAATTATGTGTAGTACACTTAGGATGTTTTTGTTAACCTGTGGCACCCTCCTTTATCAGTATATGGCCATTTTCTAAAATGAGGTCTTGATCCTATGAATCTTTTATTACGGAGACATCATCAAATGATCTACCTTCAGGCACTGGTACTTCACCCAAACGCCACCCAGATAAAATCCATCATAGAAATATACTGGTGAATATCACCATATATATATACATATACTTCTAATAACAATCATGAAATCTCCCTGAACTAATATGTTACATTCATCATAACCTTTGTTAAAACCCCATATCTGGTTGAACCATCAAATGAATACATCAGGTTTTAAAAGTCATACCTGATGGTATTGAGGGCATGCCCACTTTTCCATTACAATAGATCTTACAAATAACCTTAGTCTACATTTCTACACATATAGAATACTTGCTATCTTTCAAATTTTGCAAAAACATGTGCTGCTTTTTCTTCTCTTGCCTTTTCCCCCCCCCTTTTGTTCCCCCCCACCTCCCCCCCTTTCCCCCTTCCCCCCCCCCTCTCCCTTCCCCCTTCTCTTCTAATTTTTAACCCTCTCCTGACTTTATGTTGCAATACAAAACATTTATAAATTTAACACATAATGCAATGGATATGAAATACTTCACAAGGTTACATGTCTTATCTTTCTCTTTTTATTCTTGTCGTACTTTACATTGTAATGAGAAAAGTATACATACTTATACGTGTTTGACATGTTATGCAATGCCAACTAAGTACTTTACTTGTTTACATACATCTGTTTGCATTTACGTCACACCTTAAGAACGTTTTGATTGCACAAATTTGTTTATCACTATTCTGTTAAATTTGCACCTTTACTTTCTTACAAAATTTTTTTTGGGTGTGTTGTTAATTGGGGGCGGGTTTGACCAACCCCTATTTAAGCACCCTTCACTGGATATCACATGACCCGGACGAAGGCCCTTGGCCGAAACGCGTAGGTCGTTCCTTGTTTGCACCTGATGCACGATGCACTTTGCCATGCATTCTTAAGAAAAAGAAGAAAATAAAATGAAATTGAGCAAACCTCAGTATTGACGTGGACTTGCCTGTTGATGTGCTGCCTTTCTGTGAACCTCTGACAAATCTGGTGAACAACTCCCTGGAGGTATAATACAGGAAAATCCTTTCCCATATATATATATATATATATATATATATATATATTCACTGAAAAAACCATAGGTTTCAGGGGCGTTATAGTTAGCTGTACTTTTCACTCGTACAAAACCATTGAAATTCCCCAGTTATAGTTAGTTCAGCTAACTATAACTCGCGCGCCCGCAATGCACTGCTGATGACGTCACATATTACATCACTCATGACATGGTCAATGACATCACTCATGACATCACTGATGACATCTCAAATGACATCACTAATGACATCACTGATGACATCATCCTTGTGATAGAGTGGCAGACCTCCTCTTCCCCTAATATAACCTTTGATACACACATTCAAAAATAGAAACTTCAATGTTCAAAACAATGGACATACCAATACCAGTTACAACAACCTATTCAGTAATTCTAAGATCCACATACACATCCACTCATTCACCAACAGTCCTATACAGTCACTCATACATGTACTCACTCATCATATGTACTCACACACCTATACATCCTGTTACACAACGCCACTCATCCATAGAGTTACTCACACACATAGTCACTCATGCTAATAAAGAATCAAACATCCATTTACTTGCATATACACACACCACCGCACTTACTTCTACAGAAACTTACACATACTTAGTCTTTTAAACAATCACTTATAGGAACACATACTTATTCATACAGGAACTCTTTCAATTCACACCGCTAGTGAAGCTCTGACATGTCTGACACCCTACCGTGCCTAATCCCGGCGCCCCCGCTGGTGGGTACTCTCCAAGTAGACACCCTTGTCGTTTATTTATACAAACATGGGTAGCTATTGACGGGCACATTTAATACACATGCACACCAAGCCATTCAAAGGGGATTCGACAAAAATTCGACCAAACTATGCAAGAAACACCCTCATGGTTAAAAAAACACACATCCACCGCCGGATGTGTAATACTTTTTATTTTACTGTCTGGAAAGGAGACAAACCTCACTTGAGAGTCACAGCGTGCTCCTGGCTGAGCCCAATGCTGTGTTACACCCACCAGTGCCCGCTGAGTGCCACACACCTCTGTGTTGTATTCCACCAGCTAGTGCGTATGCTATGACACTCTCTAGCCCATGTGCACTGTAACACCACCCCGTGAATATGTCATGCCACACTTGCCTTCGCACGTGTTATATTGCCCCATCTAACGTGCCTTCCTCGATGCCTATGTTATAAAGCACAGCGCTATGCCATACATATTACAATCTGGGATCCATATCTTTGTCACAGTGCATATGCAATGTTACACTACCCAGCACATATTTTATATTACAACTTTAGAGACTACTTAGGTTACACAACACTGCCCTGTGCATATTACACTCCAAGGCGCATATCACATAGCAAGCGCTAGTGCCTGTGCTATCTCGCGCAATCCAATGAATCTGTCATTGCGCACAATGTATTGCATATTATATTTCACGCCCCGGTTCATCTTATATCACACTTTTTGGTGCATAGTTTATACCATATACTATATCTAGTTTTCATTTTCAATCGTGCTCTCAGGACTATGTTCTATATAACACTGCATCCACCTACCCTTTTCACAGGCATTACATTTTGCGATGGGGGGTGGAGGGTCAGGGAATGTTTCTTCCAAGTGAGCCCGGAGTCACAGTCCCAAACGTCCTCTTCTTCCTGAATAAAAGTGAGATTATGCTGCATACTTGTTCATATTTTAAGTAGTTCGCACAGACACACGCTTTAAAAACAATAAAGTTCCTAATACCCACCTTCTATGAACAGTTAGCTTGCTGCTCCATCCACCTCCTCCCTATCCTCTATTGTCTGAATCCATGGACTAGCCTCCTCCCTCCTGCCATGCATGGTCTGATGTGCTGCCACTGCCCTGCATTTAGCATGATGTACCAGTCCACTCATCCTGCCCTCCATTGCCCAATTCTATGGCCCATCATTGACCACCTGCTTAGCCTCTGTGCTTTGCTTGCTGCCCCTATTCTCCTTCCCCCTGCCCTCCGATGTCTTGGTGCATGCCCCTGCTCCATCCTTTTTGACCACCATGTTCCATGGACCTGCCACTCCTATCTACTCTGAGTGTTCTGTTGAGCTGCCACTCCCCTACCACCTGCCTAGCATTGTCAGATGACTGTAACCTGTCCCTGCCACCTCCACCCTGCCTGTCCACATGCCATGCCCCTATCCACTTCCTCCTGTCCTCCATGGTCCATTTTACTGCCACACCCTTCTGCCCTCCCTGGTCTGTTGTGCTGCAACTGCTCCTCCTGCCTGCCCCGCGCGGTCTGTTGTGAGGCCCCTTCCCCTGAACTCTCTTGTCTGTGCCCAGGTCCTGACCCTCCCTTCTATCCTCCATGGTCCTTTGTGCATGCCCCTGCACCCTCCTTCTTGCCCATCATAGCCATTGTGCTGCCACTAACCCTCCCGCTTGCCATGCATGGTCTTCTGTGCTGCCATGGCCCCTCCCACCTTCCCTGTGTGGTCAGCTAGCTGCTCCTGACCCCCTCTCACCTTCCCTCCATGGTCTGTGTGTATGCTATCATAGTCTCACTGTTGCTCTCCATGGTGTGTCTTGTTTCTAGTGCCCATCCTGCCTGACCTCCATGGTCATCTTGCTGCTCCTGCCCTGCCCCCTTTCCCCCAGCCCTCTGTTTCCATGTGCAGACCCCTATTCCCTCCCTCCTGGCTTGTCGGTTCCATTGTAATGCCCCTGATCCGTCCCTCCTGCCCTTTATGGTCTGTTATGCTGCAGCTTTCTCTCCTGTCTGTCCATTATGGTCAGCTAGCTACCATTGCCTCTTTCCCCTCTGTTGTCTGTTGTCCATGTGCATGGTCCTGTCCCCTCCCTATTGCTTTCTATGGATTGTTGTGCTGCACTCCCGTCCCGCATGCCCTGTGTGGTGTATTGTGCTGCTGCAAACCCTGATGCCTGCCCTGTAGGGTCAGTTTGGTGCACCTCTCAATGTCCCTCCTGTCCTCTGTTATCCGAGTCCATGTCCCTACCCCAATTCCTCCTGCCTACCATGATCCAATGTACCATACTTGCGAACATTTTGAACTTGGTAAGAGGGAGATTTTGAAATAAAACTGGGGTATTGATTTTCCCCTTTGAGTTACATTGAAAAAGAGAAGATTGTAGACAGAAAACAGATCAAGTAAAGCCCATTTGAGCTTAAAAACATTGGACGTTTCCTGGCTGAAACGGGTCTGTTGGCATGTATCGTTGTATGACCACTGCCTCTTCCTTCTGCCCACAATGGTCTATTATATTGCCACAGCCTCTCTTGCCAGTCATGTATTGTTGGTTTGTTGCCCCTGCCCCCCTTTCCACTGCCCTCCATAGTCTGTTGTGCTGCCACTGCCCTGCCTGCCTGCCTAGTGTGGTCAAATTGTTGCCTCTGCACTCTCCTACCTGCCTTCAATTTTCAGAGTTCGTGCCCCTGGCCTCTGCCTCTCAACAGTATCCCAATGAACAACTAGATTGCTAACATTCTATATTTATTACAAAAGTGTGGAATGCCTGACGTCATCTTGATGTAATCAAAACTGTAATGCCTAGAGCATTTCCTTTAGAAATTACATATATGAGAGGGTCTTATTTGCATCAAAATTATGGTTAGTGCTCTAAAAAACTAAAATGAGGACATATATTCTGAGTTTTCAAATAGCGACAAAGAACTTTTAAATCATTTGTAATCTTATTTTTTTTATCCAGTTGACCACTTGATTAAATGTTGCATCCAAGGGGAGAGGTTGTGGTGTTACTTCCAGAGCTGCAGACTTTGCAACTGGGGAACCAGGTTGGAGTTTCTGCTTCAGCTCAACATTCTGTGATTCTGGTCAAATCACTTAATCTCCCCATGTCTACAACCAAAATGAATTTGATCTTGTGTGATGTAACCAATGTTCATGTAAAGCACTCCAATACCTGACAAGTCTGCACTATATAAAACTGCAAATACACAAAAAATAAGTGTTTTGCACACTTCTGTCATTGGGCTACATTTGGGCTACATCTTGGTGATATTTGGGCTACATTTGGGCTCTTTTGTCTCTGGTGGCCATTTTAGGAGATTTATTTGTCATGAAGTTTCCTAATTTCCTCATTAACTGCAGTCTCCTCAGTAGGAAATGCTTTCAGTTTTTTACTTTGATTTCATCAAGAAGGTTTTCAGATATGTCACACATTTGCCATAAATTCTGAATGTTAGCACTCTAGTTGCTCATTAGATCACTGTAGTAAAGCTACTGCTCACCAGGCAAGTCTGCTGCTGGTATTCAAAGTGCATGTTTCAGTCTGCATGTCAGAATGTTTTTATGAAATAAAAGAGGATTTCAGAAGTCAAAATGTGCCCTAGTTTTTCTTTCTGCAGCACTAATCATAATTTATATGGCAAAATGAACCCCCTCATTTTGTTCCTTTGTAAATTAAATGTTTTAAGTGTTACCACTTTATTCCAATCAAGATGGCTTCAAGTGTGCCATACTTTTGTCATAAGTAAGACTGTTAGCGCTCTAGTTGTTCTTTAGAGCACTCTGGGAAGCTGCAGTAGAACACAAAGGAATCAACTGACAGTCTCTGCCCTTGTTGGATGTACATGTTTTACTGAGAATGTCAGACTTCATTCTTACATGACTGAGAAACATAATGTGAATTTACAGAAAATATGCTCTCAGTTTAGCTTATAGATCACCTTCCAAACCTCTGTGGGAAAAGTATGAGAAAATAGTTTTCTCTCAAACATGGTTCGTGATATCACAGCAGAAGGCTTTTTCACATGGTAAAATCACCTTAGAACACACCACAATTCCTAAAATGAGTATGGTACCATCAACAAATGATTTATAATGTAACTAAAGTCTTAAAACCTTCTATTAACTGCAATGCTTTTTAATGAGGTGCTATCATGTATATTGGTCCCAAGATGGCTGCCAACACTTCTTGGATGAAGTACTGACAGCCAATCAGATCTCACGATGAGATGTGTGGCTAGGCTCCGCCCAGATATGTATGTGATTTTACTTTTGATTTTCTCAGGAACTACTGAACAGATTGACACCATATATGCAAAAGGCACATGCCTGACCTGAGGACTACCTCTTTGCCAAATTTCAAGTAATGCTGTTCAGCCGTTCGGGCTGTACCTTGGACTAAAGGTCCCTATGGAAAATTGCATGGGGAAAACGTGTTTTGGGACCCCCCTTTTTTCTCAGCCCCCGCTTGACGAATCCCCCCGAGACTTTCAGGGTAGGAGCGGAGCGGAGCGCCCCACCTATTTTGAAAATTGCGCGAGGATTCGTCAACCGGCGCCAAAGTTATTCCAAATAGAATGTTGCGGATTTCCTATGGAAACACGGTCCTAACTATAACTATCTACTGGCGACCGCCAGTAGATAATATATATATTATATGTATAGATATATAGATATATAGATATCAAAACCAAAACCCGATCTTCTTAAAATCGGACACCGACACAGGAGATGTACTTAGCCATCCGGCTAGGGTTTATTCTTTTATAGCAACGCGTTTCGGCACAACTGCCTTGCTCACACAAATCAACATTACGAAACACTTTCATTTAAATACACATCACAGGGTCACATGACCTCTT
Organism: Triturus cristatus; assembly: GCF_964204655.1. Taxonomy (NCBI): domain Eukaryota; kingdom Metazoa; phylum Chordata; class Amphibia; order Caudata; family Salamandridae; genus Triturus; species Triturus cristatus. The sequence continues at coordinate 555,353,032 of NC_140589.1, read as the reverse complement.
TAAAAATAACCACTGAAAACAGCGTCACGTTATTTTTCTCGTAATGTTAAGGCTTTTCACACAATGCTTCTTAACATAGTGTAGGTAATCATGGCATAGTGCAACAATCCTTCCTCTCTTAATATATAAAAAATCCCAAAATTCTTTTTCATTTAAGGATTTTAAAACCATACTATACAATCATTACAATTATATTAAGAAAAACTAATTAATCTCATATAGGATACCGAGAGTAGGTGATTCTTGAGCCTAAAAGCCTTTAACCAATTTGTATAACATTACACACTAATATATTTACAATCATATATTAAAAGAGAACAGTGGTAATTTTCAAAACTTCATACAAGATTCCTGGGCCAGTGCCCCATGATTATCATCAGTTGATCATCAATTGTTGTATTGATTGAGTACAGCGTGGTGACTATTTTCTGTCAATCCAATGTTCAGACCTTATTGAGAACAAGAATCAGAAAGAAATGATATAGGATGATTCCTTCATGGTACATACCCTTAATCTCAATAAACTGTTTCCTTTAACAATAAATAATATAAATATTAAAATTGGTTAAAAAATACTAGTGCATATTGGTCTCAAGTAAAGTGCTAATGCCTACTGTGTGCAAAAACGCAATTCCAGTAAAGTGCAATTATAATAAAGTGCAAATGCATTACAGTACTCTACCTTAAAACAGTCTATGAATCATTTGTTGGGTATGACCTTTCTTATCTTTGCTATATATAGAGAAATTCATCCTTATGCCACCCGCTAGTTTTTAAATAACATGTTTAAAGGATATATAGATATATAGATATACATATAGATAGATAGATAGCGGTCGCCAGTAGGTAGTTATAGTTAGGACCTAGTTTTCATAGGAAAAGCATTTTTTGTTTTCCCAATAACTTTGGCGCCATTTGACAAATCTTTGTGAAATTTCAAAACTAGTGGGGCGCTCCAGTCAGCTCCTGTCTTGAAAGTTTCAGGGTGATTCGTCAAGCGGGCTGAGAGAAAAGGGGGTCCCAAAACACATTTTCCCCATGTAAGTTTCCATAGGAAACTTTAGACAAAGCTACAGCCCGACCTGCTGAACGGAATTACACCAAATTTGGCAAAATGGTAGCCCTTGGTTCAGAAAGAGTCCTTTTTGTTAAATGGTGTAAATCCATTCAGTAGTTCCTGAGAAATTTGAAAAACAAAACGTTTTGATATCTATGGCCGCGGTGGATTTGCGAACCCTCCTGACCACGAGCTTCACTGTGATTGGCTGCCAACACTCCAAACCAGGAAGTGTTGGCAGCCATCTTGTAACGCGGTTGAACCGAGTTGTGAGAAGTTGGCCTGGTATATACTGTCTACTAGTTATAGTGGGCACCTTGTACCAGTCCAAACAACCCCTTATTGATGATAGGTTAAAGACAACCTTATTTGAAAGCCATCCTAGTGGTAGCTATGGAGAGCAGCCTTCAGGCTAAGTCTTGAAGGAATGTAAAGCAGCTTGTTTTACCAGTCTATAATCTCTTGAATGGCTAAATGAAAGGAGACCACATGAGGTATATATATATAAAATATATGTATGTATTTCTAAACACACCCTACTTGTCTCTTTATGAGGCTAGAGGTCAAAGCACATAAGTTACACTTCAAATATCACAGTAAATTAGCACAATATACGATAGGCCCTAGGGGCGAACCAAACCATATATTAAGAAAGTGGTATAAGAACCACGACTTGACTAGACACAAGGCCTAGAGTCCGTAGAATCGCTGGGACCTCAAGGAACCACCCAAGGTAGTGACACAGGGGACCCACAGGGGATGTGTGCAGTGTATGAACACAGCCGCGAGCTCTGTTAGTTTCTATGGGGAAAGTCGCGGTTAGAAGTTTAAATTTAAGGACACTTAGGAGGGGACTGGGAACAAACCCTTTTGGACTTAGATGTTTCTAGGGCCAACACCCATGGGAGCACCAGATAACTCGTGTTACCTCATCCAGGGAAGCTGTATGCATAGGTGTCAAATGGTGTCTGGTCGTGTCGTTGTTTTCAATGGCAGGATGCTGAAAAGTGCTGCTGCCGGGAAGATGAGAAATGTCCGAAGAGATCCAAGCCTTAGTTCAAAAATGTGAAGAACCTGAAAGCAGATGGAACAGAGTCTGGGTCACTTGCCAGTGACCAGGGGCACGATAGTCGAATGCCCACCAATGTTGGGTGCTTCAGGTGCGAGGTGGGGAATCTTGACTCTACAGCCACGAGGACCAGGAGGCACCGAGGATGACCAGAAGCTGGATTAGATCTGTCCCACAAAGGAAGTCGAGTGCTGCAGTGTCAGTGCCTGGATTGGATACAACAAGCATTGGCAACAGCAACCCAGGCAGCAAGAGGAAAGATGCTTCTGTGCGGACCAGCAAGGTCCTGGGGACTCCCCAAGTGATGGAGAGTCAGGGCACATCTGAGGCAACCAGTTAAGCTCAATTAAGGTTAAAGTTGCCTTCACAGGGACACTCCAGTTAGTGGACCAGGGATCGCGAAGGAACCTCGAGTGAAAACACAAAGGGCGGGCTCACGGAACACTCGTGGAGTGCAGGCCAGCAATCTTTGGTGTAAAAGGTGCTCGGGGTCTGGGCAACAAGTAACCCAATGCACAGCCTCAAAGGACGTTGACAAGCTGATGCACTTGCAAATGTGCACAGTGTCCAGGGGTTCCAGTTCCATGGAACTCACAAGGGCTTCGGTTCTCAGCTTTGCTGGGGACATGGGTTAGCCTCTGGGAGGTCTGGAAACCCACCTTCTGTGTTGTAAGAACTTTGTTGTCTGGCAGGAGCTTCGGAGATGAAGACCGGACAGATGCATCTTTGGTGCCTGCCAAGCAGGGGAGTAACTCCTTTACTCCAAGGGAGATTCTTCAGTCATCTAGTCATGTAGATCGTTGAAGTTCCAGGATTTCTGTATCAGAGTTTCATCCAGGTATAATCTAAAGTCCTGTAGCTAGGGGTTCCTTTCTTATACCCAAGGCAGGGGTTGGACATACTCTGGGGACCCACCTATGGGAGGGTCAGGAAAGAGGGGTAGCTACACCCTTTCCTTTGTCCAGTTTCATGCCAGAGCAGGGGCTGGTAGCCCCTGCAACCGGTTTGAGCTGGATTATGCACAGGGACACAAAATGTGCCCCAAGTGCAGACTTCAAAGCACTCCTGGAGTGCTCCCACCCAGCCCACTCCGTCCACTAAGGCCTGTCTGGGAGGTGGTAACACCTCCCTGTGACAGGAAACCTATTGTCCAGGCCTCCCCCACCAGAGTTTCAGTCAGCAGCAGGAGGCTAGACTCGTGTCTGTGGCTGGCAGCATCCATTTTGTGATGCCAGGGCTCTGTTAGCTGGTACCGGGTATACCGGTGCTGTCATGTCTCTCCCTCTAGAAGTGTGGGATCATACTCCCACACCAGTTACTGGTATAGGGGTATGATACCAAGGTGTTTGACACCAAACACAACATGTTTCCGTGCAGTCATCCCAAAGTTAGCATTTACCTTTTGGTTATAATGCACTTAAGAGTATATGGTCAGGCTGCATCACAGACAACCCCAGAGAATAGATTCCGAAGGCTGCAGAGGGGCTCTGCTCATGCATGGGCACCCTCTCACATAAAACCAAGCACCCTGCCTTCAGGATTGATAAGCGTTGCCATAGGGGTGACTGATAGGTTTATATGTGCAGTGATAGGGTGAGATATAGTGAACCTATATCTCAGTAAGGGGTGCATGCACCACCTTACTCAGGCTGCAATAGCTGACTTGTGGTATCATTTTGGAGGGCTTCCCAGGGGTGGCATAATACATGCTGCAGCCCCGGTAGGCCTCTGGGGTACCTATGCCCTGGGTACATAATATACCATATACTAGGGACATATAAGGGTACCCCAGAATCCAATCTGGAGTGTACCTAAGGTACATGGAATCAATTTTTTAAGAGAAAGCAGATAGGCTGGGGACAAAACACCAGAAAAAAAGTAAGGGCAACAATGTCAGATTCCACCTTCCTACACGAGTCACAAGAAAACAGTAGATAAAAACATTAAAACACAAGAAAAGGGGGTAGGGTAGAAACACCCTAACCCCCTCGGCCTACTCAGGGGGTCCCACAAGGACCCCCACAGCCAAAAAAAGCATTTTTTAAATAATTTCAGCCGTAATTCACACTGGCGTCGCAAATCCCACCAAAATTATTTTAAAAAATGAAGCATGTCCCGGGGACATTGCCCTATTCATAATTGCGGGGGCCCACATCGGCCTCCGCAGCCCTGGGGACCGCCACCTCCCTGGGGCTATGTAAAGTATATGCGGGAGAGCACGCAGCCCTCCCGCAGCCCCGGGGACCGCCACCTCCCCGGGGCTTCTTTTTTAATTAATCTGTGGGGGGCCTCCAAGGCCCCCCAAGCCCTAGGAAACACCACCCCAAGGGCTTTTTTATTACTATAAAACCTGTGTGGGGTGGCTCGAGCCCCCCCACATGCCCTGGGGACCGCCACAAACACTTGAATACCTGTGTTTCAAACAGCATAATCTGTAAATTTGTGTAAAAAAGGTGTATGCATTACTTTCTGTTCACAATACAGGGCACATGGGTATTCAATAGCATATTTGAGGGGCTTTATAATACATATATACATAAGACATGTCTGCCTGGGCAACTGAATAACAGAGCAGAACTAAGAAGATTTGACCACCTATAAGAGAAGGTACCCACTTTTTAAGCTACCATCTTCAGATGCATAACACATGTGAGAATACATGTGCAAGTAGATATATACCTCAGTCACGCAGACCTTTAAACTTGCCAGCTTTCACTTTCCATTTGAATATAGAAACACCTCTTGCCTCTTTCTGCACCTCTTTTGCTTCTTTCTGCACTTATCCTGCCTCTTTCGGCACCCTTCTTCTTTCTTTCTGCACCTCTCTTCCCTGTTTCTACACCTCTCTTTCCTTGTTCTACTCCTCTCTCATCCTCCTTCTGCACCCCTATTCACTCTTTCTGCACATCTATTGCCTGTTTCTGCAACTCTGTTGCTTCTTTCAGCACCTATCTTCCCTCTTTCTGCACCACAGGTACCTCTTTCTTCACCCTTCTTCCCTCTTTCTGCACCCCTCTTGCCTGTTTCTACACCTCTCTTTCCTCTTTCTGCAGTTCACTTGCCTCCCTCTGCACCTCTGTTGATTCTTTCTGCACCACCTGTTTGGATATAATTGTCCCACAGCCTGGATCACCCTGGATCTGAATATATTTGAGCCAAGGCATGCTAAAACTATTGTCCAGAAGTAAACAGTCTTTAATGATGGTTTGAGTAAATTTAGTCTCCTCTTTCGCCCAAATTGATCTCCAGAGCAATAAAGGCCACATAACAATCGGGTCCAATAGGTAGTTAATACCTACTTCATGATGTATAGTTTCGGTAGATGCTTATGAGTGTAGACACAACAGGCATTTTAAAAAAAGAGATTTCTTCATCAAGAATCTGGTTGTGTTTATGACCCCAAACCCCAGCACCATAAAAGGCTATGGCAACACATCTAGCCTTATATATGTCTACCATATCCTTGATACGACGATTACCTAGTTTGGTTGCAAATCTGAAAATCCTGTGGGCACTCTTAACCATCTTGGAGCAAACATTAGCAAGTTTGTGTAACCATTTTCCATTCCCTGAATAAGTTACTCCCAAGTAACAAAAAGTATTAACAACTTCCACCTGGGAGTTCTCTATGAAAAAAGTCTTACATTTCTTGGTTTTCTGGCCAGAGGCCATGACAAAAGTTTTGGCCTTATTGATCAGCAATTTCCTATTATTGGTGAAAAGGCTAAAGTTATCCATTAGTCATTGTAAACCAACTGGGGTTCTGGAGAGCAGCACTGCATCATCTGCATATAGTAAAACAGGTACGGAATTGCCAGCAATTAGTGGAGCGTCTGCCTGGACCGACCTAAGGGCTTTGTCGACTTCATTTATAATAAAAGAAAAAAGAAGTGGTGCCAAGACACAGCCCTGGCGGATACCTCTTTTAACCTCAAAATGTGGTATACACTCCCCACGCTGTCCATATTGCACCTTGCATGAAAGTTTCTCGTACAGCGTTGCTAGGATGAAAATTATTTCTTTAGGAGCTCCGAAATTAAGCAAGGTTGGCCACAAAATAGAATGGTCAACAAGGACAAACGCACTGCTAAGATCTGCAAAACACAGGTATAATCTTCCTTGTTTAGTGTGCGTATATTTGCCTATCAAGAGTTCTAAGCTAATGCATTGCTCAAGGGTTCCCAACCCTTTTCTAAGACCATGTTGGACTGTCGAGAGTATCTCATTTTCAATTGCCCAATTTTCAAGTCTCACCAAAAGGATTTTGCTTATCACATTAATGGATGAGTCCAAGAGCGAAATTGGGCGATACTTTTTCGCTTCAGTTTTAATACCTTTTTAGGTCGAGCGTCCAGCGCTTGCGCTGTCACTTAGCGACCTATTGTGTATGCTCTAGTAGGTGTACTCCACCCATTACTCGCTGATTGCTTTTTATTTGTCTTGGTTACTGTCATTTAGAAATGGTTGCTTCCCGGTGGGCAATACGGCGTCTTTGTCCCTCCTTTTGGTTTCCGGTTTTCTGCATGCAGCACCGACCAACTACGAAATCCTTACACTTAATGGGGCAGATTTATGTTGCACTTGCGCCACTTTTGCGCCGCCGTTGCGCCACTTTTGTGACGCAGCAGCGGCGCAAATCCTGTGCCATGGTGCGGGGTATTTACAACGTGACGCATCTGGGAGATGCGTCACGTTGTAAAGCCCTGCGCCACATGTAGGCGTTCCAGGGCAGGTGGGGGCGTTCCGGCGCAGGAACGCCTCCTAAAAGTGGCTGAGTGAAATCTACAAGATTTCACTCAGTCACTTTTAGGCCCATGCTGCGTCAAAACCCTGCGCCTGCTTGAAGCAGGCGTAAGGATTGACGCAGCATTGTAAAGATAGGGCCCCCCAGATCATTGCTGGAGCTGCGTCGCGCTTGCGACGCAACTCCAGCAATGCGCCACTTTTCGGCACAGATGCGTCACGCATCTGTGCCGTTTTTGCCCCATGGTGCGCCGCATTACAAATGCGGCGCATCCATGGTGGCGCAGCTGTGGCGCATAATAACTGGCGCATCCCTGCTGATATGCAGGGATGCGCCAGTCGTCATAAATCTGCCCCTAGGTGTTTAATGTTTTTCGTTTGGAGACTACTTTCCATTTCTCTGCCTCAGCGCCGCAAATGCTTTCCGTCCTTCATGCTTTCCGTTTGTTTTCCTTTAGGTGATGGCTTGTTAAAGGAGCCATCACTTTTCTGTCAGTGATGCTGCATTTATTTTTTGATCCAAGCCTCCCAGACTCCGCGTTTATGTTTCGCACTAAGACTTCCATGCCTCAGGCAAGCTGAACACATGGGAAGCAACATCACGGCGTGCACTCCCAGCTGCTCCTCTTTGTTGTTCGGGTTGTACCTGGAGTTATGCCCCAGGCAAGCTGAACTCCACTGCGAGTTAGGGCTTTGTTTATTTTCCTATGCCTCATGAATAAGGATACCACATGCGCGCTGCCACTAAACACCCTTTGTATGACATGGCGTCAGGGGGCCAGAGCCTGGTAGTGATGAAGTACGCACGACAAGCATCACTTCTCCTTTACGCCAGACAGGTCATTTTTGTTTTTGTTTAGTTTCCCTAATTGAAGAAAATGCTGAAATTGTTACTTTGGGGGAGCTGTCTTAGTACATGGCCAGGAAGCCCTGCTTTCTTTTGTTGTTTTTTCCCCCCTCTATTGTCTTGCCTGCATCGGTGGAGGAGGGGGAGGGAGTTCTCGGGGCAGGACGTGAAAAAGGGTTCAAATAACAGATCAATGCTGCTGAACGTCCTGTGATTCTTGGCCACTCACTTAATCTCCTGTAAAACCCCATCCTCAACCCCAAAAGAAATCAACCCAACTGTGTGTACTGTAACCGTCCCCATGTAAAGCACTTTGAGTTTGCACTATAGATATATACATAAATAAAAACTGCCTGCACGGTGCACTCATGACAAACTCGCCCTGGCGCTGGGCACTGCACAGCAGACATCTCTCATTGTCTTAAAGGTCAGGTGTGAGCAGTTCACTGAGCCCTGCTTCATACACCATTTTCCGGCCATATCAACTGACACTGATTGACGTCGTTCATATTGCGTGAAAATATTCATGTTTCACTAAATCCTTAGTAATGGTGTAGGGCTGCACGTGCAGAATGAAGTTGGGATTAGCATCAGGGCAAACATGAATATTCGGTATGTTTAATTACTTTGAATTAAAGTCGACCATTCTTGCCTACCCTTGTTCTGCCCTAAGAGTGACACAAACATGAGCTGGGATATGCCACGACAAGGAAGGCATATTTGGCATGCTGTTGACATGAAACATGCATTTAGGAAGCACATCTGTTTGCAGACGTGTGCTGGAGATAACTGTCCCTTTTTTGGACATGCCTCGGTTATTGAACATGTGTTACACGAAGATGGCAACGTGTAAACACGAAACATGTGTTAACAGTGAATATTTATTGGTGAAAGTGTGTAACTGTTGCCACACGTGCATGGGATGAAAATACCATGAAGCAGCAAACTCTACAAATAAAACATGCCTAGACGATATCAACCTGTGAAGGAGAATAGTGCCTTTTAATTTTCCAGCAAGCATATTCTCAGCAAAAGCAGATTTGAAGTGAAAGAAAGGCTCAGAAAGTTAACTCGAAGTTCCCGGTTGTGTACAGTTAAGCAGCCTGAAGCGTGCATTTATTGTGATGCAAAGGCCTGCACATCACAAACAGGAAATGAATCCTACAGAACAGCATGAATGCTGTATGCAAAAAGCCAGAGTAAAAATCTAGATAGCTTTCTCATGTGTTATATTTTTTTAAGCTGAAAATACAGTATCACTACGGTATGGCTGTCCTATAGGTACAGATGACAAAACAGCAGCAGGGATGCTTCAAAACATTTTACAACATTTATTATATCATTTGAAGAGGCTAAAAATGAGAATGCTGCCCATATGAAGTCCACTGCATAATATGTAGGCATGTTATTCTGTATCCGAAATTTCAGTTTTATCAGTCAAACCATACCTCAGAAAATAGGGAAAATCACAAGGATAAAAGTACCTATCTGAGAAACAGGAATTGATGTGTTTCCTGATCCAGTAAAAAGTAATTACAAAATGGATTTGGGGACAATGGAGGGAATCAGTGCTGTGGACTCTATGAAAGAGCACTAGAGGTGGGCTAACGCACATGCTGCAGTTTTTATGTGTCTATTATTGGTCACAAATTTGATTCCCACAAACTAAATTGTGTAGCTGTGAAATGGTTCCATGAGTATGATGTTCAGCAATTTCTGCATTTTTAGCCATCCATACGTGGCAGGGTGGGACTTGTAGGGTCTTACTTATGAAATTACAAAGCCTGTCCCAGCAGGTCTGATTCATACTCACCCTATTAATATAGGGCAAAGTGTGAGTCAAAGAATTTCTCTATTGGTTGTTTTCAAGCATTATTTCCATCTGTGGCACTGCAGAGCAAGCCAGTCATGTTGTGAACACATGGCATGGCAGTTGTACCATATTTCTCTGCAGTAGGGGCATGAACACAGCTCCTAACATGTCAGAGTTATCATGAGGGTCCCTGGTATGGATCGGGCCTTGCTTTGCTGAAATATTATTGGTATGTCTTTGGCTAATACAGAAGGGTAAATGTGAAATGCAATGGATGGATCTAAGTTTCGGCATTTTATTTTTTCAGTATTTAGCATGTATGATGTCACCTTCTGTTTGGCCATTGGCAGAGAAGCTTTACAGGTAGGATGATAGGAAACACTTGTGGTACCTATTTTTGTGGGTGAGTGGTTGTGCTTGTTTTTGGGGGTTGTAGAGCATTTTGCTCACATACCAGTTTTATGCTTGGGGTATTTCCTTGCACGCTTCTAATGTTTCTTGGGATTTGTGCAGCAAAATGCCCCATTGTGATCACTTTTCATTCAAGTTTTTGAAGTAAATATATCCTGTAAAACCCAACCACTTAATTCCATTTAAAAAAGGCTCTTAGTAGGAATACCCACCCACGCACACACACCAGGCACACATTCCCCTTTTTAGGTCAAGCCTAAACAGCACTTGCACTGTAGGTGATCTGTTATCTTTACTTTGTGGAGTCTGACTCCTCCTTTGCTTACAATTGGCTTATCTCTCTGTCCTTTTAATATGCAAGTACGGTAATGGCTGATGGGTGTTTCATGCCCCACCTTTTCTTAGAAGTTAACTTCCATGGAGTATTTCCGTGGGGACGAGCAGGGATGCACACTGTTTCAGTGTTTTTATGTGGACACAACATTAAGGAACTCAGGAATCACATTGCCAGACACTTAGCCCTCCTCCATGCTGATGTTATCTGCAGAACAAAGGACCACGTGTGAACACAGCAGTTCAGCTGCTAGTGAAAGGTTGTCGTCTTTAGCCTGACTTCATCTGAAACCATCACCGGATGATTATTTTATTTTAAATGTGCTTGCCGCCATCAGGTACACAATGACCATTAACTGTTTACAGTAATATGCTTAAATTCTGTTCCGTGTAAAAAACCTGCAATAGTAACAGAGGGAGAACGATGAGTGGGTGTGGGTCTTCGCTAATCCTTCCAGCTTTGCTGTGAAGCACTGCTCCATCTCATCCCTTTGTAACTCTCAGGGAGCAGGTTCTTCATCCCCTTTGCACATACCTGTGCAAGGACGGATTTGGACCCTGTATGCCCAAGGTGTGGCTCAGGCCCTGAGGTGATCCCACCCCCGGGCCTTGAGAGGCACGCCTCCTCCACAGTGTAGCCGGTGGCTCCACGGTGTCCCCTGAAGCCATCTGTGCCGCACTCAAACCAGCAACTTTTACTTGCCGTTCACATGTTTTTTAGGAATCGTTTAAGATTTCAGTTTTATATTTGAAAAAGGCTGCAGGTTGCAGACAATACGATCACTCTATGGATGATTTTACCAAAGTCCCAGCAGGCAATGGTCTGTTTGAAAGGATCACATAGAAGGGGCCGGGAGTGATTTCCTGTTAAAGAGACTCTGTACATGAAGAAATCTCCAGTAAATAATCTGCATTCGGAGATCCCTTTATATTTAAAAGCCCCACACGACTGGCTTTTAGAGAGAAACTGCAAATTGGGATTTCTTTAAACGGGAGCTTTTAAAGTCCAAGCCAGTGAAACAATTTAAGTGCAGCGCTTTTTTTAAAATGAGCAGTCTTCGCAACAGTTCTTAAAAGTAGCACAATGCCGTCGGTTGTTGGGAGGAGTCCTCTAGACAGTGCTGCTAGCTGCTTCTCTGGTTTAATTGGTAATTCTTCATTCTTAGTCCTCTAGACAGTGCTGCAGCTGCATCTCTGCTAATATATCCACTACACTCCACACCAAAACTCCTAGGTAAAAAACCTTGCCATTTACAATGCCAACATCTCTAACTCTAAAAAAATGTGAGACCTATTGCATTGAAAATGCTTGTTTAAAAATAGGGATTATCACGGATTGACCCCATGATGACGGTATATGCTCTGTCACAGCTAAGTTAAAAACTCTAGTTAAGATAGGACACCATAGATCTTTTTCGGTTTTGTAAACATCAATGGGGACCCCATCTGGGCTTGGTGCTTTACCATCCCTACTACCAATCAAACCATCCTGGACTTCATTGATGGAAATATCTAGGGGCAGCATCGATCACTTACTTCCTACTATACTTTGTGACTCAAATATGTCGGAAACAGGAGGATTTTAAATCTTATAAAAGTTACTCACCCATGCATCACAGGTGACATGAGAGAGTAATTCTGGAAAATAATCACTCTTCAGGAATGGTGAATTAACAGTTGCCCAAAATGACTTACTATTAGCTGTATCCGCTGCCATTGATAACTTGTCCCACACTAACACTTAGAGCTTTTTCCTCCTTGCCTTTATAGCCAATTTATAATTATGGTGAAGGTTTTTAATATTCTCAGTATTTGTAGGTTTACTACCCAGTTCTTGTTTAAGTTGGCTTAAGGCCTGGTTACAAGTATGGTCAAACAATCCTCTATTTTGTCTGCTATTTTCACTGAAGGGTGCAGTCAGTATCCCCTCAATTATAACATACATTTTTCCAAAGTTAGCTAACAGCTGGGAGGGACTAACATTAATGAGGCAACAACAAATCTCTGTATCACATTTGGTAACAATTTCATGTAAGATTTTCGCACGTTCCACACCAACCCATTTGATACGTGTCCCATTGGGCCCAATGGGAGCAATACTAGTAGTAAGATCTTGATTAGCTACTGTTTTTAGTCCCCAAACTAAAGTTGACATAGAAATACGAGTATGGTCACTCAATACCTGCTCAGTGATCCACGGAGTAGAACACAAATGGCTGCTGCTGGCTGAGATAAGCATATGGTCAATAGTAGAAGCAGCATTTCTGCCAGTAAATGTTGGTAGTAACACACCGTTGATATCCCGTGCACACTTGGGCAATTCAAGGTCGTATTTAGCAATCAATAAATTAAGGGCTCCGCCATAATCATTGTGTGTGAAATGCATACTTTCATCATCCTCACCATACGTGTTCCCACAGACCTTAGTTATCGACAATGGATAGACTGGATATTAAAATCCCCCACCAAATTATAACAAAATTAGTCTTAGTAATACTTAGCAATTTATCAAACCAAGTGTCCAACTCTGATACCAAGTTACTGCGAGTTGAATCGAACACGTTATTGTAGTAACTGAACATGACCACATCCTGTTGTCTTTGCAATGTAGCCATCAAATCTGGGCGTGTGTTCCTATAGTAATGGTTCTTTTAACAGTAATAGCAGATAGCTTATTCGAAATAAGAGTCAGAAGTCCCCCCTTGGCCCTACCAGCTGGTGAGGGCACTGCCTGGAGCCAATGTGAAGAGAACCCTTCTACATATACCGGTTCGATACATCAAGTCTCTTGTAGGCAAATTATATCGAGATCACTGGTAATGAAATCCTGCCATTCTGATGAATCCTATTTACCCCTTAGGCCTGCAACATTCCAGTGGCAATAGTGTAGCCATTCTCAAGTAGTTTCCCTGAGTTAATACGGGTGTACTTGCTATTGCTTCCTTTGACTGGACCTAGAAGTGGAGTCTCTATAGAAACACACTCGGAGTCCATGGTGTCTGTAGGTTTGGTATGAGGCGGGTCACTTTTAGGTAGGCACCATGCATCTTTGACTACTACCCTTTCTCCTGTATGATAAGGGTCAGATCTAGAATGGCTAAAATCCTAATGTCAGTCATTTTCTTGGAGAGTACTCAAGGCTCCCGCCACGTCATAGCAAACTGCAATGTCCCAGAGGTTGGCACCCACAACATTACTGGAGCTGGCCTTGGGGGGTGGCCGTCCCCAAGGTCATCTACAGCTCCTGGAGGAGGGCCACATGACCTCCCTCCTTTGATCGCATTTGCCCTGTGGAGGAGGTGGTCCCCAGGGCTGCATGAGGGGTCAGGATCCCCCCATGCATTATTAATCAATATAGCCCAGAGGAGGGGTAGTCTTCAGGACTAGGGGGTCGCATGGCCCCCGCATATCCTTTCTGTTTAGCCCCAAGGAGGTGGCAGTCCCTGGGGCTGCAGGGGCCCACGTGGGCCCCCTTTCAATATTTTTTAATAGCCCTCAGGACCTGGCTGATCTAGGATCCTAATTCTTCAAAGCAAGGTAATCTGTGCTTCATTTCTTTTCATAATGTTTGGCAGGAGTTGCTTATACATCGTGATTGCTGCCCAAAACTTTAAAAGCCCTGTGGGCCCCCTCAATAGGTTTAGGCAATAGGGGTGTTTCTACCCTGCCCCCTTTTCATTTGTTTATGTTTTTTCTTGTGACTCGGTTAAACCGAGTCACAAGATGGCTGACAACATTTCCTGGTTTGAAGTGGTGACAGACAATCAGATCTCAGGTCCGAGATCAGGAGAGGTCATGGATCCTCTGCATCCCTAGAAATACAACTGAGAATTTCTTTACATTTCTCTGCAGCTACTGAACAGATTTACACCGTTTAACAAAAAAGGTCACTTTCTGGACCGACTTCTATCTTTTTGCCAAATTTAGTATAATCCCGTTCAGCAGTTTGGGCTGTAGCATGTCTAAAGTTTCCTATGAATTTTGGAATACCCTTTTTTCTCAGCCCTTGCTTGACAGATCATCCGAACTTTTGAAGACAGCAGCTAAAGTTGGAAGCAGTTTGGGCTGTAGCCTTGGTTATAATTTTCTATGGAAATTAGCATTGGGAAACACTGTCAAGACAGCAGTTGAATTCCTAACTATAACTACCTACTGGGAACTGCCACTAGGTAGTTATAGTTAGGATGTAGTTTTCCCTAGGAAGAGCAATTTTGGATTTGCCAATAAATTTGGCGTCATTTGACGAATCTTTGCAAAATTTTCAAAACTAGTTTAATGCACAATTCAGCTGCTGTCTTGGCGGGGATCCCAAAATGTGTTTCCCCATGTTGATTTCCATAGCAAAATTTAGACAAGGCTACAGCTGGAACTGCTCAACGGAATTACACAAAATTTGGCAGAAAGGTAGCTGTTGGTCCAGAAAGTGACCGACCTTTTAGTGAATTAGTTTAAATCTGTTCAGTTGTTTTGGAGCTATTTAAAATTCCAGTTGTATATAAAGGCAAGCAGTGGAGGTGCAACCCCCTCCTAATCTAATGCTGAGATCTAATTGGCTGCCAACACTTCAAACCAGGAATTGTTGGCAGCCATCTTGTGACTCAGAAAATAGATATCAAGACAAGAAATGGGGGCAGGGTAGAAGCACCCTGATCCCCTAGGAATCATGGAGGGGGGTCCCACAGGTACCCTCAAGGGACCAAAAAGGCATTTGTTTACAAAGCGTGGGCTATTGCACTTCGTTAATTAGAGGCCCCTGGGTGGGCCATGTCCTGGGGGCAATTTGCCCCATATAGAATGGGGGCACAATGCAAGCAACCTGGGGTTTACTAATGCTTGTGGCAGCACCACCTCCCCAGGGCTCAGTATTTTATAAATGGGATGCCTCTTGGACCCCCCCAGCCCTGGGACCGCCACCTCCCTCGGGCTTTACTTGAAACTAATGTAGGTGAGGCGCATGCCCCTTTACAGCCCCAGCAACTATAACTCACGCGACCGCAATCCTCTGCTGATGCTAATACTGTATTTAGACAATTATTTGCCCATGTCTTCTTCCATTAAATTTTAGCTATACATATATTACAAATATTTTTTTTTCATAAAGACACATATGTCATCAGCAGAGGATTGCGGTCGCGTGAGTTATAGTTGCCTGCACTAACTATAACGGGGGAATTTCATTGGTTTTTTATCAGTAAAATTTCCAGCTAACTATAACATGTGTGAAACCTATGGTTTTTTCATTGAATTAGCAAGGTTTTTTAAATGCTAATTCCTAACTATAACGTGTGTGAAACCTATGTTTTTTTCAGTGAATTTGTACGGTTTTTTAAATGCTAAGTTACTTTACGCCATTCGTGGCGTGCACGCCCACTTAACGCAGTTCGTTCCGTGCGCGCACGGTGCGCTTCGCGCACCGTGCGCCCACTTTACGCAGTTAGTGCCGTACACGCAAGGTGGGCACGCAGTGCGCTACGTGCACCGCGTGCCCACGTTACGCACCGTGCGCACATGGAGGACATATTATGCGCTTCCTTGTGATAGGTAATCTGTTAAATTTAATTTGTAAGTGATAATAATATGCCATGCACAGAGAGTGTTTTTTTTTTTGATTAAAATTTTTAGCGTAAGCGCACCGTACGCGTACGGTAAGCGTAATCGGCGAAATTTTCAAAAAATAAAAATTTACCGTTTTTGGCCTTGGGGGATCTTTGAGGACTCAACTAACATGGCTATGTGCATGGGCGCTGTCTAAACAGCCCCTTTATATGTTTTTTGCCTTTGTTTACAGCCCCCCCCCTCAGAGTGCGAGAGAGAAAATGGCGGCCGCCGCTTCCTGGTTTCGACCGATTCGAATGTTTACTTAGATGTAACAGCCAATCAGAATCGCGCTCGCGCACGCCACCGTACGCGTACGGTAAGCTTACGGTAAGCGTACCGTAAGCTGGCTCAGATATATATATTGATTTAAAGGCTATTTTCTCAGAATCTACTGAACAGATTTACACCAAACCTACAAAAGGCACTTCCTTGACCTGAGGACTACCTCTCTGCCAAATTTCTAGTAATTCTGTTCAGCCGTTCGGGCTGTAGCCCTGTCTAAAGGTCCTATGGAAAAATGCATGGGAAAAACGCGTTTTGGGACCCCCCTTTTATCTCAGCCCCCGCTTGACGAATCCCCCCGAGACTTTCAGGGTAGGAGCGGAGCGTAGCGCCCCACCTATTTTGAGAAATTCGCGAGGATTCGTCGACCGGCGCAAAAGTTATTCAAAATAGAATGTTGCAGATTTCCTATGGAAACAGGGTCCTCTAACTATAACTACCTACTGGCGACCGCCAGTAGGTAATATATATATATATATATATATATATATATATATATATATATGGCGAGATCTGTTTGCGGTGAATAAATCACAATAACTGCACTTACTTCTGGGCCCGCTCTCGTTTGTTGGCAGCAGGTGACATACAAATCAAAGCGAGCTGTGGATATATATTATATATATATATATATATAATTTTAAGAAATTTAAGAAATTCTTTAAAAACATTGTTTAATAATAATATGGTTTGATAAAGAAAGCCCACTTGGGCACTATTCACATTCTATAATTACAATAGATAATTAAACATTGTTTTAATAGTGAAATCACTGCCGGTCACGATTTACTATTTTAGTTTAACATTAATGAAATTGGATTGTGATTCATGTCGCCAACAGCATAATATTGCATTTGTATTCTAAAAACTACGAGTCTGTTTTCTTATACACTCATTTTGTAGTTGTATGGTCACGTGTAAAGCAAAGTTAAATGGCCGCAAAAAACTTTACTCGGCGTCAGTGAACAAGGGTGCTGCGCACTCGAAACGCGTTTGGCGAATGGCTGACTGAGGAATAAAGGATATATTCAACCGCACAAGGCTTCGTTTTTCTTCCGGATATACTGGGGAAGATCTTTCTAGTAATATATATATATATATTTAAACCAAAGTGCCCAAAGACAGCAAGGACGCACTCACTACAAATGCAACCATCCGGTTTTATTTAAAGGAAAACAAGCAGCTGTATTTCAGTTCAACATTTTCCTGCCTGATGCGTTTCAAGGACATTTTCTCTTATTCATAGGCAATTATTAGAAACATCACAGAGGCACCAATTACACCTTCATTAGTATGCTGATATTTACACAGTCCATTAGTATGGGTTCCTCAAGTAAGTATACTTTCGTGATGCATGTTGGTATTTGCAGTTTGTAATTGGCACATTCTTACCCTCCAGTGGGTTCTGTTCGTTTCCAAGCTGTAAAATTGATTTCTTCACCCTCCAGTGGGCCTCCGAAATGCAGAGCAAGTTGTATTTAGCCTCATTTGTAGTACTGCTTTTGCCAGTTTGGCATAGTTCCAAGCCACACAGCCCCTCCTTTCATTCATGAGGTGGTGCAGCCCTCTCGGTTTTCACTTGCTGTCGAGTGCATCCTTGTAAGCTTTTGGGCCTATGAGAAACAGGAATGCACCATCACGAATGAGAGAGGCTGCTGGTAGGAACTATATCCAATCCTGTTGCAGCACAGCAAGTGAGGTAATTTTAACCAGCTCTGCACTCTGGGTCCCACTGAGGTAAATATTGGATTTTAAAAGCGTGAATGGTTAAGCAGAACCTACTAAAGGGTGTGATTGGCATTGAATTAAACTACCTATTCCAGCATGCACTGAAAAGGAAAACGCACTGAGCAAAGTAATTAATGAATAACATGCAACTGAGAATTAATTCAAGCTCTCTGGAAACATTCACAATCTGCAAGTCGCCTATGAAGAAAAGGCAGGAGCCTTGAAACGCGTCAGGTGCTATGAACTTTTACTGGATTGCAAATGCTGGTTCCTTTGTGAAAATAAACCTCTCGGTTTTCACTTGCTTTCGAGTGCATCCTTGTAAGCTTTTGGGCCTTTCAGAAACATTAATTAACACGGCAGCCCTGTCGTGGAGGAAGGCACCATCACGAATGAGAGAGGCTGCTGGTAGGAACTATATCCATGCCTGTTGCAGCACAGCAAGTGAGGTAATTTTAACCAGCTCTGTACTCTGGGTCCCACTGAGGAAAATATTGGATTTTAAAAGCGTGAATGGTTAAGCAGAACCTACTAAAGGTTGTGATTGGCATTGAATTAAACTACCTATTCCAGCATGCACTGAAAAGGAAAACGCACTGAGCAAAGTAATTCATGAATAACATGCAGCTGAGAATAAATTCAAGCTCTCTGGAAACATTCACAATCTGCAAGTCGCCTATGAAGAAAAGGCAGGAGCCTTGAAACGCGTCAGGCGCTATGAACTTTTACTGGATTGCAAATGCTGGTTCCTTTGTGAAAATAAACCTCTCAGTTTTCACTTGCTGTCGAGTGCATCCTTGTAAGCTTTTGGGCCTTTGAGAAACATATATCTATACATATATATATATATATATATATATATATATATATATATATATATATATATACACTTTCTCACTTTTACCCATTTAAAAGAGCCATCTTGCAGACAGGTAAATCTTCGTTTATTTTGCAAGGAAACAGCGCAGTGGAAGGAAATAAAGTCCAAATTAATTCATAAGCCTGACGAGTTTCATGCTGCATTAGCATTTCCTCAGAGGCTTCAGATTCAAACGCTGCGTAAGGAACCATCACCTTTTGTAATCCTTAACACCTGCCTCAGTGGGCGTTGGCTCTCAAAGGGACAGATCATCTATGTATCCGATCCAAATAAGTATGTGCTCTATACATTTGTCGTTGGTCTCTATTCAAATATTCAAACCACCTGCTCCTCCCACCAGCACAGAAACAAATTTGCCACACTGGGGGCGAAGCAGGTGCCCATAGCTGTCCCTGATCTCTGTCGATATAATGTTTTCTCAAATTGTTCTGCGCTAGGACTACTTTAAGTGCCCAATGTTTTTGTCCATCCCAAATTAGGGACAGATAATCTATGTATCTGATCCAAATAAGTATGTGCTCTGTACATTTGTTGTTGGTCTCTATTCAAATATTCAAGCCACCTGCTCCTCCCACCAGCACAGAAACACATTTGCCACACTGGGGGCGAAGCAGGTGCCCATAGCTGTCCCTGATCTCTGTCGATATAATGTTTTCTCAAATTGTTCTGCGCTAGGACTACTTCAAGTGCCTAATGTTTTTGTCCATCCCAAATTAGGGACAGATAATCTATGTATCTGATCCAAATAAGTTTGTGCTCTGTACATTTGTTGTTGGTCTCTATTCAAATATTCAAACCACCTGCTCCTCCCACCAGCACAGAAACCATTTTGCCACACTGGGGGCGAAGCAGGTGCTCTAAACAGTACAGCATCATCAATTGTAACGTGTTTGTTTGATCTAACATGGGTCTGCCTTGGAAAAAGTACATTCAAGCATCAACCCCCTTCTTTTGATCAATACATGTGTATAGGGAACACACGTCTAAAGATATCAGCAGATATGTGACTTCTCACTTTACATCATGTATTCTCCATAAAAAACCTGTGCTATTCTGGCAATTTGATCTTAGATTAGTGACAAAAGGTGCCAAAAATAATCAAGAAACATGGATGTATTTTCTAAAAGGCCACCATTCGAAGGCACAATCAGCCTCTCTGGGGGTCTAATGGGGTGTTTTTGAATCTTAGGTAAAAGATTCAAACACAGTGTCAGAGGATTATCAGTCTTAAGAAAATGAAATTCATTATCATCTATTAGAGCACCACCCCGCCAAACCTTCAACATATTATGATATTTATGTATGGATGCGTTATAGGTGTCCCAGCTGATCACTTAATGGCGATCAGCATCTCTTAGCTGTCTCAGTGCCTCAGTTCCACAGTCACCAACCAATATCCATCAGGATTATATTTCCCCCTTTTCAGAGGGTTTTATATTTAGAGTGGGGCAATTCACCTAATTCATTAGGACATTCATATTTTCTTTATTGAGATTATATCTCACCTTATTATTATGTTGATTACAAAATTTCAATAGTTCCTGTATCGTGACCGTATTGAAGGCCTCAATGTTATCATGCAGAACATTAGGAATGACTTCAAACTGGAATTTACAACCATTGCTTTGTGACATATCTGAAACAAACCCCAAAGTTCTTAAAGTTTCAATCACATTATTTTCCACAACATCATCATTATTTAATTCCAACTCATCAATCATAAGGATAGAGTCAATATCCTGTAAGGTGACATCAAATGAGATATCTATAGGTAATGCATCCCTGATTTCTTTGTTTTGGCCTATAAACATTTTGGACAGCTTCATTAATTTCAGCTTCCTTATGTACAAGAACAAATCTATTCCCATATCAACATAATTCATATCAGTGGTAGGACAAAAGGATAAACTCCATTTCAAAAGGGATTCCTCTTCAGATAAGGGTCTGAGATGATAAGTTAACAAGTGATTTGTCCTCAGCAGTGTTTTGTTTGAATATGTTATTAATATTCTTCTTCATAGGTTCCTTCCCCCTCTTATTGTTATACTTTTCTTTTCTTCGTACCATTCCTCTTCCTTTTTCTTCACCCTCATACCGTTCCTCTTCCTTTTTCTTCACCCTTTCCTCTTCCTCTACCTCTTGTTAGGGTTTGATTGTACAATGTCTGTTTTTTCTTATGTTTTAGTATTTGGAATCCATGAATGAAAGTCACCCCTTAATGGACTGTTGAGATGCTTCCTTCTGTGTCTGAGCTCAAATCAGAGCTAGATCTTGTTGACAAGAATTCTTGGTGTTTTTGTTGTTGAGTGACTTGGAAATCTCTTTGGGCCCAATCAAAGCGTGTGGCATATGCTAAAATTTCAGTCCTCCGCATAATCCTTTTTATCTTGTGGGAATTTGTGTTGCTTTTTGCTCTGCATCATCATATGTTTGCAAACGTCCATCCAAGGTCTTGATGAATTTGATTACTATGATATCCTCTTTCTGTTTGTCAAGTTCATCTCTCACTACTTGCAAATCCTTGCTCGTTGCTTCCAAATTGATTTTAGCCTATTTCACAAGAAGCTCCAGCATGCCCCTTCTGGTTTTAGCCATGTAAATTGCCCATTTTATGAGGCGTTCTGGATTGGGGTTTTCATATGTGGGTATAATGGAAATTCTCAAACCTCTTGGGGAATAGGTCACTTTGATGTAGTTGGTTGACTTCTTCCCGCAACCAGTAGTGCACCAGGAGGCACATTTGCAGAATGGTGGAGAAAGGGGGTGTGTCCTCTGCCAACCGCTCAGCAATCCAGCTGTGTGAGTCTTACTGGAGGTAATAGGAGAACCCTGAAGAGCCAAGGAAACTTTATCCCCTAACTAGCAGTGTGGTAGGAGATGCGTTTACAGGGTAGTAGAGAAAGGGGGCGTGACCACCCAAAAAATCTCAACAAACCCATTATGAGGGACTTACGGGAGGTAAAAGGAGGGGTAGTTGGCCCCCAAGGACCTTCAAGAGCCAAGTGGACTTCATCCCTCTACTAGCAGTGTGCCAGGAGGCATGTTTCCAGAGTAATGGAGAAAGGGTGTGTGGCTTCCGACAACCACTCAGCAATCCTGCTATGTGGGACTTACTGGAGATAACAGGAGGATAGTTGGCCCTGAAGGACATTATTGAGGCCAACTACCCTTCCTGTCACTTTCAGTAAGTCCCACACAGTTGGATTGCTAAGATGTCAAGGTCTGATTCCTTGGGAAAAGTTCTCCCAATATGCCCACCTTCTGGCAGCACTGATTCTGTATATATATATTTAGAAACAGAAGATCGGAGTGGCCAAATGGGGGGAAGGGTAATTAGGGAAGGTACTGCGGGGAGGGAGACCTGGACAAATGAAATCCTTCTACGATATTGATGGTAATGACTTGTGCTCTAATTTATATTCATACCATTGTCCTTACCTGTAAATAATATGTTAGCCTTGAAAACTCTCAATGTAGCTATTAATCCACCGTAGTTTTTAGTTTTGAGGGTTAAAGTCTCAAAGTCTGTAAACTGTCTTTTGTTAAATTAAAAATGTTCGCTGACTTAGATAAATGTCTTTGAAGATTATATCTCTCTTCATCAACTTGCAAAAATACTGTTTTATTGTAAACAGATAGTTCTCTGTTAGACCTTCAAAGACTGTGAAAATTATCACCTTCAGATTGTGCTTAGAACATTCTATCTCTCGAAATGTCTTTAACTTTATTAAAGCACTGTTGAACTATTGCAGAGAAAATATCTGGAAAACAAGCTGCTTAATTACTTTCATGAACTTCCATGAACCCAAAACTTGCTGCTCATTATTTATGAGTAAACCATGTCTTTTTCTTAAAAAATTAAATACTGGAAATATACATCAAAGGCAATTCTCCTACCTGATTCCTGGAGCTTAGATAAATCAAACCTGCAGTTTTCAGCGCCACTGCAATTAACTCTTCACTTCAGGAAGTCAGTAGGAAGGAAAGAACCAGCACGTAGGGAAAACAGCTGCTGTCCTAAATCAATGCACCAGCCTCCTGGAAGTTCCTCAATAACGAGCACACTTTCACAGCTGCAGTCTTCTTTTATAGGCTAAGACTACACCCAACATGTTAGGGATTCTTCAGGACTCCACTGGAACTTTCCAGAATACTTTTCTGGAACACTCCAGAATATATACATAAAAACAAAGGATAATAAGAAAAATAATACACTATGCTACAAAACTAAATGCACGTGCAAGATGGACTTAACCTGTTACATACCAGGAAGCAATTTGCAAAGCATAATTTGTTTGAGAAATAATAATACAATCTTTAACATATCAGTTATATGTAATGCATGCCAAGGAATCCATGCACATAGTATAGACAGAAAGCAGGGGGGTGATGAACCATGACATAAGATGTCTTTGGAGACCACGCTCCATTTCTCCACCACTCTGAAAACAACCTCCTAGTGCACTACTGGTTGGGGGATGAAGTCCACTTTACTCCTGAGGGGAACTGGGGGCCAAGAAGGCCTCCTGGTACTTTCTGCAAGTCCTACACAGCTGGATTCCTGGGAGTTGGTCTGAGGCCCCACCCGCTTTCTCCACCACTCTGCAAACGCCATTACTACTTAAACAAGCATTGGAAATGCCAACAGGTCTTGCATTTGCGAGCGTTAGAGCTATTAGCATTGTAAATGACGATGTCTTTTACTGATGTGTTTAGGTTTGGAGTGGATGAATGTGGTTTGGATTGGAATTGTTAGTTGTGGAATTGTGTGGGGTAGAATTATGTGGTGTGGATTTTTGTAGTGGAATTTTGTGGCATTGGGGATCAATAGGGGCTGGGGGCTGTAAAGATTAAGAGGCCAAACACAGGAGCTGCAGCAGCAACAGGGAGGTAGAGGAACAACAGAGGAGCTGGGTGGGAAGTGAGCTGTCTGTGCCGAAAACTAAACATTGGTGTTGTATATGACATTGTCTTTTACCCATGTATTATGGAGTGGAGTGAATGTATGTGGCGCAGAGTCAAATTATGTAGGTTAGATTAGAATTGTGTGGCATGAAATACTGTGGTGTAGAGTGGAGTTGTGCAGTGGAATTATGTTTCAGTTTCAGTTTATAATTTATTGCACAGTTAATTAAAACCAATGCGATACAATAACACATAATAAAATTCATTAAAATCTGCAGCATAGATAGTTAATCTATGTAAGTTAAATCATATGTCCTGTTTGCTGAATTAATCATGAATCAATTTTTGGTAGTTTTTTTCTACTACTTTTAAAAATTTCACAAATCTGCAGCTCAGCTGAGGATCCTGTGCTGAGAAGCAGGTTAACACTGCATTCCTTCGTGTGCGTACCCCCTGTAGAATGAAATAGCATTTCAGCAGGAGCTTCCTTTCTTCTTGCAGTTCCTCACACGAGCATAGCAGGTGCAACATGTCTTCTGCCCCAGTGCCGCATAACCTGCATAATGTTCCTGCTTTCAATCTCAGCCAGTGAGGAAGATGTAGGATGCATGGTAGCAGGCCCAATCTATATCTTAAAAAGCACAGTTTGATTTTTTTTGTGTAACCTAGGGCAAGGTAAGGCTGGGAGGCTTGTGTCAGGTATGTATTTAATACCATCCAAGCGTGAGATCTTTTTGATAGGATGGCTTTATCCTGAACCCATGACTGTAGCTTGATCGATTTTTTCACCAATTTGTTGAATGTTTTATGATCTGCAGGGGACGCCCAGAGCTCCGCCAGCCCGGTGTTCACTATGCTTTTTTCCAGGTATTTTGCAGCTGGTGAGTTTTGGGTCTGCTCTAGTTCTTTCCATAGATATTCGTTCAGCGTCCCTTCGGTCGTTTTTCTTACTTTATCCCAAGAGCAGATATATGCCCCCTGTGGTGCCAAAAGCTGTGACCGAATTCCAAACTCCAGTCTGATCTGTGCTGGGGAGGATCGCTTTGGGAGGCTGAAGATGATTCTATATGCCGACACGATTGTGCTGTCAAGTTTAACGGCATCTCTGCCTCGGTGGGCCTCACTCTCATATGTTAGTGTTGGTAACAGTTTGGCACGTATGACATGTAGTAAGGGGGTCAGAGAAGGGCCGGAGAGGTTGTTGTTTAGTGTTTTTAAGGCGATTGCCAGAACGGTGCCTTTGCCTCTTATGCTAGCCCTTTGTTCGCTAAATTGCCCACCACTGTCTATCTTCACGCCTAGATATTTATACGATGAGGTGTCTTTGATGTGGGTGTTTTTCCAGAACCACGAGAAAACGTTCTTCTTTTTGTTGTTGCTGATTGTCATTGTTTGCGT
Source organism: Triturus cristatus (assembly GCF_964204655.1). Lineage (NCBI taxonomy): Eukaryota > Metazoa > Chordata > Amphibia > Caudata > Salamandridae > Triturus > Triturus cristatus. Next base: position 555,327,968 of record NC_140589.1, on the reverse strand, counting down.
TTTCTCGAGGTTCACTGTTAAGTCATTTAACTCAGAATATCTCTGGGTCGTATTCAGAAGATTTTGAAGCCCAACTCTTGTATGGCTTATTAACACCAGGTCGTCTGCATATAAGAGGCATGGTAATTTGAGGCCTCCTAATTTTGGCGAGTGTGAGTTGCAGTTGTTTAGTAGGGGCACCAAGTCCCCCAAGAACAGGTTGAACAATGTGGGGGCCAACACGCAGCCCTGCTTAAGGCCGTTATTAGTTTGTATCCGCCTTGACAACATTGAGCCGTCCCCCACCTTGATCTGAATCCAAGTGTCTGTATGTAAATTAATTAACAGCTCCAACAAACCTTTTGGGATACCCCAATCATTGAGTTTTGTCCATAGTAGGTTGCGATTAATATTATCGAATGCTGCTTTGTAGTCAATATAGCAGAGGTGCAGAGGCAATTTTTTCATCTCTGCCTTATCAATAAGCATACCCATCGTCAGTATGTTTGTTGTAGTCCCCACTGCTTTAACAAAGCCTGTTTGATTGACAGGTATGAGAGATTTCCTCATGGCCCATTCCTTTAGTTCTTCCAAGATTAGACCTGCAAAATACTTCGCATCGTTATCGATTAGAGCAACTAACCGATAATTTTGAGGAAGGCCCCTATCCCCTGCTTTATATATGGGGGCAATGATGGAGCCCTTCCAAGTATCTGGCAAGATGTTTGTATGTCTGATCTCCCGAAAGAGAGGTTCAAGTGCCGCTGCCCAGTAATCCATATCTTGTTTGAAGAGGACGGGCGGGATCCCGTTTGGACCCGGCGCGCCTTCCCTTCTTCCTTTCTTTATTTGCCGCTTTATTATGGGTACCAATGATATATGATCTGTGTCCCCCACCGTGTCCTGGTCGATTGGGCACCATTGTAACCTATTGCCGACGTCCTGGGCTCGCACAGGAAAAGGTTTGCTCATGTTCTGATTGGCCAACAGATCTCGGTTAAAATGATTTTCGAGATATGCTGCCCAAGTTGCCTCTGTGATGTTTGATGTTATCTCCGTTTTTGCAGGGTGCGTTAATGAATTTATTGTTTTCCAAAACCTTGCACCATCATTCTTTTTTATGTCCTCATGAAGGGTTACCCAGAGTTGTTCCTCTAAGGTTCTATTTGCTTCCCAGTTTTTTTAATGAGGCTTTTAGTTCAGAGAGTTGATACAGCATCCTTTTGTTGTTGTGGTCCTGCTGTGATGTTCTCCTTAACTTAGAGATTAAGTATTTTGTTTCTTTAATTTTCACTCTGTATGGTTGAGGAAGGGTGCCCAGCTTGTTCGTCCTTGTGCGCAGTTTGGGTTTTGTTGCATATTGCCCCAAGGCGGTAGTAAACTGCACCCATTTCACTACTTCATTAGGGCCTGTGCACTCCATATAGTGTTGTTTTGCCAGTCCAGTCAAAAATTCGCCCATTGCGGTCGAATACTTGATCTTTTTAAAATTTTCGGTATAAATGGACTTTTTAGGAGCTGTCGAACGCTCGTAGGTTGGCTTAGCAAGGTCCATAGTGATTTCCTGAGGGCAATGATCGCTATCTGCTTGGATTCCTATCTGATAGGATATTACGAATTGGAAGAGTGGAAGTGACATGAAGGTATAATCTAGCGTGCTATTCGCTTTTTTTGAGTGAAAAGTTGAAGCTGGCGGGTTATCCCCTGCAAACCTGCCATTTAATGCCCTGATGTTAAAGTTTTCTAATGCCTCAAGTACCTTCTTTCCCAATTTTGATTGAATGGCTGTTAGTGGCTTGCTTTGTTGTGGTAGTGCCCAGAATGTATTTTGTGACATGGTGCCCTCCTCTTGTGTTGTTCCCATAAGATTGAGGTTGAAATCCCCAGTGAGTACTAAATTCCCTGTTTTTTCCCCCGTAATACACTCTTCAATATATGCATATAACTCCTCCGCTGCTTTTTTCTTTCCTTTGGGGTGAATATAAGCATTAACCAAGATGCAGTTATTAATTGTTTTACCTAGTCTTGTTGTCAAAGTCAGATTAACTGCGAGTGCAGCTGTCGCCGAGTGCCCGGTTTCTTTGGCCATCGCAAAGCTGGTTGTAGCTACATATGTTACCAAACCTCCTCTTAAGTGACCATACTTAGCTAAGCTCTTTGCGCCGGAGAAGAAACGTAGGTATCCTTGCAGGTGCGGGGGCTCGGCAAGCCAGGTTTCTTGTAGCGCTACTAAATCAAAAGATCGAATATAAGCTATGAAGTCTGAGTCAAGCATTTTAGATGCTTGGCCATTTATATTCCAGGAGCATAAGCGCAATTGGTCCTGTGGGTTCTCCTTTATTGGCCACTGCACTTGTCAATTGCTGTTTGTTATGGTTCTCACAAACCGTCTTTGTTCCTGCCACCCGTTTGGAGCTTGTCTTCCATGTCGTACTCCGAGAGTGGAAATATGTGGCATGGTATGCAGTGGAATTATGTGGCTTGTAATTATGTAGTATTGAGTGTGGAGTTAAATTATATGGATTGTTTTTTTTTGTCATAGAGTGGTATATAGTGAAGTTTAATTATGTGGTGTGCTGTTGAATTTTGTGACATGATGTGGAATTCTGTGGTGGGGATTGGCTGTATGTAGAGTGTTATGGAGTTGAAATATGTGGTTTGTTGGTGAACTATGTGGTGTGGAATGGAATGGAAATGTGTGGAGTTAACTTGTGTGGCATGGAAATGTGTGGAATTTAGTGAAATTATGCTGTTTGGAATTATGTTGCAGAGTGTGCTGAGTATTGTTATGGATTGTTGCTATGTGGCATAGAGGGGTTTTATGTGGGGTATATTTATCTGGTATTGAGGTGAGTGTAATTATGTGGAATTTAATTATGTTGCGTTGAGTGGTATTATGTGTAGTGTAATTATGTTTGGTGGTGCTGAATTTTGTGGTGGTGAATTGTGTGGTAAGGAATTGTGTGGTGATGTATGCTATGTTGATAGGAATTATATTTGAAAACCAGGGAATGCCCTGAAGACAAAAAGTACTGACCCCATCGTGCCCATCCAAGCGTTTTAGCCACTTACATGCAGGAGACATCCGGTGTACAAAAACCAACAAGTGAAGCCTACATTTTTAACTATGGCTGGGTGACGAGAACTTGAAAGTCAGAAATCAAATCACCGCATAAAGTTTGCTTATCGTAGGGCTATGCAGTTGATTTGTTATATAATAAGTTGCTTATCATTTTATCATGCTACTATGAACTATGCACCTTTTACTTTACATCACAAAGCACATTTAAGACACAAATGAACATAACGAAAATGTAGTTTCAATAAGTGTCTACTAAGAAACTGCAGAACTTTAGATAAGTATGATTTTTAAGTTATCTTTCTGCATTTTTAAAATGCTAGAGGTTCCCTAACAATGTACTGGATGAAAATATGGGCAAAACGCAGTACCCAAGTGTTTAAAAACATACTGAAATGTGGAGAGACTTATCGTCAGCGCATATCATGCAGAGTGGAATGGAGTAGATTGGATTTGAGTGAGGTAGATTAGAGTGAGGTAGATTGGAGTGGAGTGGATTAGGTTGGATCGTAGTGGAGTGGATTGTGGTAAAATGGAGTGGGGTAGAATCGGTTAGAGTGGGGTAGATTAAACTGGGGTAGATGGTGTGGAAGGGCATTATGTAGAGTGGTGTGCTGTGTCATGGAGTAAGTGGTGTCCATTGGAGTGGGGTGGAGTTGAGAGCTGTGGCTTGATGCAGAGTGTCTTAGAGTGGAGTGGCATGTCATAGAATAGAGTAGCTTGGCATAGAGTGGAGTGATGTAGTGTGGAGGATGCACGGTGTGGTAGCACACTGCTATTGCAGACAACACATTTTCATTGAAATGACCATTACATTTTCATCAGAATATGGTTTTAATGCACTCAAAGGATAATGTATTTAAATGCAACCACCTAGTGTATTGATGTGTTTTGATCATATACAAATATTTGTTTCCACCACATTTCAGGATTCAAAAAACTTTGCTTTATTTGCACTAATTCTGATATATTCTGAAACATCAGCTCAGTTCATTTATTTTTTGTTGTGTGCTATAAAAAACACAATCTTTACTCTTGGCTCCTCATCAGGATTGGCACATAAATTCTCTCACTTTGAAGTCACAGAAATAATAATACACACTACTCTCCCTGGAAGAGAGAAAGCCTGATATTTGACCTCCTTCTTTGAATGCCAGAAAATTTGAGTTACATACCACAAATCCAATGGTAAGCAACAGGTGGAATGCATTCCTAGGTCAACTTTCTGAATGTCCCCAAGATGTATTTAGCAAACCTGACAGCTGCGCCACCTGGTCGGCTTCGACCTAAAAAGGGTCAATGCACACTCAAATGAAAAACTCTGTGGCTCCACCAGGAAGTTTTTTTTCAAAATGAGGTGCAAATTCACTTTAGGCCACTGCTCTGACATTTTTAAAATGCAGAAATGCATCATATTCACAATGCAACCCTGTGTTTCCCCTATTGCTGGTGCAAAAAAAATCAGCTTTTCGTCGGTGCAAGTACCTTGCCACCATGTTACAAGGGTGCCTGCGCATCAGGTATAATTGTTCACGAGCAGGAAGGGACAGCTTCCTGCACATGAACAATAAATAATGGTGATTTGCTGTTTCTGAGTGTGTTGAAGAATGAAGCACACATGGAAAGAGCAAATAACTAAGAGAAATTAATAATTTCTCCTCATATCACCATTGTAACAGCTAGTATTACATGGCATTAGTTTTTGGCACTGCCTCAGCATTGCCAATCTAGGACAGTGTCAAAAAGCCATGGGTGCTGAGGTGGAACGCCAACAGCAACACCCATTGCAGAAAGTGGCATATTTACAAGGTGGTGTGTGGGTTAGCACCACCTTGTAAATATGGGACTACACCATTGGATCATCAAAAGAAGTGATGCTCCAGTGGCAACAGGGGCTTGCAAATACATCTTAGTAGTCAGAAGTCTTTTTCATTGTCTCTTTTTAATGTACAGCGATACAAAAAAATGTGTGCAAAAGTGCACTTCACCTGAACCTAACAGTGTATTTTCCATCCGCAGTTTGTATGGATACATATGAAAATCTGCAATTCTCATAGGTTTTTTATTGCATTCTTTGAAATGTTTTTAGTCCACAGGAAATGCACCCAGGTGCCATAGAAGGTACCTTAGGGTTAGCCCAGGGTAACACCTGATACCATGTCTTGATATTTGGCATCCTGGCATATTTCCTGTGCCCCCTGGAGTCTGGGGTCAGGAGCCTTGAAAGCAGCTGCAAGAACAGATCGCACAAATGCCGCCTTGCCAAGTGCCACACATCTCAGGTTAGATGAACACATTCTAGTAACTTTCTCACATCCCCTCGAGAACTTGAAATTGTCATGCACTTGTCAGGGCCAAACATGGTAAAGAACACTGGTGGCTCCTCCCTTATGGTGGAGGAGCATCGCACCTTGCCAGCAGTTGCAACATTTTTTAAATAAAATGATGATAATAAAACAGTTTTATTATAATTTTATTCCTCTTCTCGGAGCCAAATCTTGCAGACTGGGCCATACTCACCCAACACTACAGCAAGCACAGTAGGGGCGTGATGGGCACTGCTGTCACTATACATGTTGGTTTGACCAGCTGTCTTAGGACGGCCAAACCAACATGTGCACTGACATCTCTCCAACCTGAGCTGCATTGCCGGGTGGTGATAACAGCAGGCAAGGTAAGTTAGTTTTTCGTTTTTTTTCTACCATGGTTCTCACCACTTTCACCAGATACCAGCCGCTACTGGTAAATAAATTAATTTAAGCAGAGTGCATGACCTGGCTTGTAGCAGCAATGGGTCAGCTCCATTTTTGTCAGCTGTAGAAAAAGTGTGCTGGGGCTGAGTTAATAGACAATCCTGTAGTGTTATAATTAAGGTCCAAAGTCTTGCTCCAGCCCTTAATGTCAGCACTTGGTTTTGTTGGAGATTTGGCTGGCTCTCTACACTTTTGCCAACTTTGGCTCTGTAGCCCACTTACCGCTCACTGGACTTTGGTATCAAAGATACACATAAAAACACCAGTGCAGTGTGTTTGAATGATGAATGAGCCTAATCCCAGCAATCGCAGCAGAAAAAAGGAGGCTACAGCAATGTGTGACCTTCAGCACAGCTGTTGAAAATTACAAGAATAAGTATGTGAGGCTTATATTTAAAAATTCAAGGTTTCTCTTACAATTATTCTAGGGTGATAATGTGAAGCTTGTTCACACTGCTATTATGGCACTCATTTCGTTCAACCTTGTTTCTTAACTGTAGTTGTTAAATGTCTGTTTTTATTTATTTTAAATACATACACTTTAAGTCAAGGACCTCACTGAAAGCACCAGTGTCACAACGAGGTCCCTGGGGTGTTAAGGAAAGTTTTTAAAAATAGCACTGTGACAAAAGTCCATCTTCCTGGGCCCCAGTGCAACCTGTAAACATGTGTGATACTTGTCTCAGCTGTGTAGATTGTTATCTGGTGCCTAGATTCTCAGACACATAAAACACCTCAGACAGCAGTGGGGAAGTGACTGATTATGAAAAGAAGTATGTTCTTTTGAGGAGAACATCTGAGCCAGTCTCAAACCAGAACAGTAAAATGCATGCCAGGGAGGGGGATGTGAAACCCTCCTTGTTATGGGGAAATAATTTGGCTGACAGAAAGGGGGCAGACCGGCAGGATGAAAGGCACAGTTTGCACCAGTGGAGAGAGGCACAGGCATAGCTGACATGCTTCCCAGGTCCATTTGTGAGGAGGTGCTCTGATGCATGTGTTCTTCTTTGTAATCTGGGATTTGTAGTCCTGGTTCTACAATACTACTATTCGCAGAATAGTAAGAAAAACCTGTACTGGATATGATTACGCATAATTATTTACAACGCTTGTCTGCACTTAGTATTTCTTATACATAATCAAAAGGCACACTATATTTTGATAACAATGTGTTTTTATTATGCATACACTAAACTAAATTATAATGTGGAAAATGGCACTCATACTATAAAAATTACTTTTTTAAATGGGGTTTTCATACTACACTTCTGCCATAGGTGTCACAGTGCACAAAAAAGGGGTCATTTGTGAAAATCATTTACCTACATGGACTTGACTCATTTGCTCTACTTGTGACAAAGTGTCATTCCTTCATCACTGGAATGCCACATAATCGTGTAAGCTTGAGGCAAAACGTACATGAAATCACTTTACTACTGGCATTCTGTTAAACTGACATCCTTAAAACACAAGACAAATGTAAACCCATGACGTGAGTTTCTAATTTCTTCGTTAATCATATCCTCTTCCCCCTATGCTATCGGAGAGGCAGAGAATATGTTCCGGGAGTATGTTTACAAGCTGAGTTTATTTTAATGTCTGGGTACAAAATAGACGCAAAGGCTTGTCCAAAACCAAAGCCTGCCTCTCGCCGTTTGTGGTGTTCTGGGAGATGGTTCCCGATTTCTCACATTTTAGAACTTGTAAAGCTGCAATTAAGGACATGTTATCTGTGTGTAAGAGTGCATTTCTTTTAGCATATCAGGCGGGAACTTCTTAGCTTGCATGCTCCTTGGGTTGGTTGTCTGAGTACCTGTATGGGTGTTTGACTATCTGTGTGGGTGTGTGAGGATGTGTGTGACTGCCTGTATAGATGAGTGAATGGGTGAGTCATTGGCTGTAGAGGTTAGTGAGTGCATGTTTGAGGGTCTGTATGGGTGAGTGAGTATGTGTATGGCTGTGTAGGTAAGTGAGTGGATGTGTCAATGATATATAGGTGAGTAACAGGGTATGTGAAAAGCAGTATATATGAGTGATGGGGTATATGAATGACTGTATGGGTGAGTGAGTGAACATGAGAGTGGCTGTATGTGTTAGTATCTGGATCCGTAAGTGAATGGGTGTATGTGTAACTATATGGGTAAGTAGCTGTGTGATTGGCTGTATGGGTGAGTGAGTATGTGTGTGAATAGCTCTATGGGTGACTGACTCAGTGTGTGAGTGGCTATATTGGTGTATGAGCGGATATGTCAGTGGGTGTATAAGTGAGTGGGTATATGAGTGGCTGTATGGGTGAGTGAAAGGATATGTGTGTAGATCAATGAATCAGTGAGTGGGTGTGTAAGTACTGGTATGGGTCTGTGAATGGGTTTGTGAATGGTTGTGTGGGAGTGGGAGTGGGTACATGAAAGGTTCTATGGGGGTATGAGTGGGTACTTTAGTGATTCTGTGGACGATGTCATCAGTGATGTAATTTACCATGTCATGAGTGAGGTCAGCTAACTTTAACTTGTGAATTTCTGTTTTTTTTTAGATCAAAACATTAATGTTGACGCTGACAAATTCACCTAATTGTAACGTCCCTGTAACCTTTAGTTTTTTCATTTAATTTTTGAGTTTTTTAAAATTAATATCCTAAGTATAACGTCCCTGTAACTATTGTTTTTTTAGTGAAAAAAATAAAATAAATATATATATATATATATATATATATATATATATATTCACTGAAAAAAGCATAGGTTTCAGGCTTGTTATAGTTAGAAATTAGCATTTAAAACACCTTAGAAATTCACTTAAAAAAACATAGGTTTTAGGTAAAGTTATAGTTAGTTAGACATTTCACCCGTACAAAACCAGTGAAATTCCCCGTTATAGTTTGTTCAGCTAACTATAACTCGCGCCCCTGAAATGCACTGCTGATGATGTCACATATTACATCACTCATGACATGGTCAGTGACATCACTGATGACATCACTGATGACATCTCAAATGATGACATCACTGATAACATCATCCAGTGAGTGTGTGTTTCTGTAAAGTTGAAATATGTTTAATATATATAGGGAAAGGCGTATTGAAGAATGAGTGGGTGTATACGTGTCTGAATGGTTGATTTAGTAGGTGCGTGACTGACTATAAGTACATATTTAAATTCAAACTAAACTACATTCACTGGATGATGTCATCAGTGATATCATCAGTGATGTCATTTGAGATGTCATCAGTGATGTCACTGACCATGTCATGAATGATGCAATATGTGACATCATCAGCAGTGCATTGCGGGCGCGTGAGTTATAGTTAGCAGAACTAACTAAAACGGAGGTATTTCTATGGTTTTGTACGAGTGAAATGGCCAGCTAACTATAACATCCCTGAAACCTATGATTTTTTCTGTGAATTTCTAAGGTTTATTAAATGCTAATTTCTAACTATAACGTCTCTGAAACCTATGGTTTTTTCAGTGAATTTCAAAGCTTTGTTAAATGCTAATTTCTATCTATAACGTCTCTGAAACCTATGGTTCTTTCAGTGAATTTCAAAGGTTTTTTAAATGCTAATTTTTAAGTGTGATAGTAGTTATACCTATTTTTTTGTACTGATTTTTTACAGTTTTTTAACTGTTCATTTATAAATATTTTATTCATTAAATAACATTATATATTTTTCTGAAAATTGCAAAAAGAAACACTAAACAAATTCAAACTGAAATATTGATGGATTTTTTGGTTTTCGTTTATTTATTTTCACATATTTATATTATTTTCTTTAAAAAATGTTTTTTCCAAACAAATTTCAGAGTCGCGCACTCAAAGCGTACACATCACAGTGGGTGCACGGATTCTACCCGCTATTTTAGAAAAGTCGTGAAGGATCCACGTACGGTGTGCGACGGCTGCGTGTTTTTCAGTTACATCATATACATTTAATATTATGTGATGTGCGCGATTGGTATGCGACCAGTCCGCGACTCCTGCTCCCGCGCATTCACGACACATGCGCATTACGGTACGAGATGCTTGCGGGGTGGTGGGTCCCGCCTGATGTCATATACGTGCTGGGGTACGCTGGGTGCGCAACTCCTGCAATAAAATGTTATGTTCCAAAAGGATATGTATGTGTCTTTAATATACATATTAGGGCAAGAGATTATCTAAGATAGTCATAAAATAACATATTAGTACATATAATAAACTTATATTATTTTTAAATATATTTTCGCAAAGTCGGGTGCGTGCATCGTGAGTGCAGAGAACCAGGTCAGCAGAGGTGCTGTAGAGCCAGAGAAACCAGGTCAGCAGAGCCGTTGTAGAGCCAGAGAACCAGGTCAGCAGAACTGCTCTAGAGCCTAAGAAGCAGGTCAGCAGAGCTGCTCTCGAACCAGAGACCCAGGTCAGCAAAGCTGCTCTAGAGCCAGAGACCCAGGTCAGCAGAGCTGCTCTAGAGGCCGAGAACCAGGTCAGCAGAGATGCTGTAGAGCCATAGAAACCAGGTCAGCAGAGCTGCTTTAGAGGGAGAGAACCAGGTCAGCAGAACTGCTTTAGAGCCAGAGAACCAGGTCAGCAGAGCTGCTCTAGAGCCAGAGAACCAGGTCAGCAGAGCTGCTTTAGAGCCATAGAACCAGGTCAGCAGAGCTGCTCTAGAGGCAGAGAACCAGGTCAGCAGAACTGCTTTAGAGCCAGAGAACTAGGTCAGCAGAGCTCTTTAGAGGGAGAGAACCAGGTCAGCAGAGCTGCTTTAGAGCCAGAGAATCAGGTCAGCAGAAATGCTCTAGAGCCAGAAAACCAGGAAGCAGAGCTGCTTTAGAGCCATAGAACCAGGTCAGCAGAGCTGCTTTAGAGCCAGAGAACCAGGTCAGCAGAGCTGCTCTAGAGGCAGAGAACCAGGTCAGCAGAGCTGTTCTAGAGCCTGAGAACCAGGTCAGCAGAGCTGCTCTAGAGGCAGAGAACCAGGTCAGCGGAGCTTCTCTAGAGCCAGAGAACCAGGTCAGCAGAGCTGATTTAGAGGGAGAGAACCAGGTCAGCAGAGCTGCTTTAGAGCAAGAGACCCAGGTCAGAAGAGCTTCTCTAGAGGCCGAGAACCAGGTCAGCAGAGCTGCTGTAGAGCCAGAGAAGCCAGGAAGCAGAGCTGCTTTAGAGCCATAGAACCAGGTCAGCAGAGCTGCTTTAGAGCCAGACAACCAGGTCAGCAGAACTGCTGTAGAGCCAGAAAAACCAGGTCAGCAGAGCTGCTCTAGAGCCAGAGAACCAGGTCCGTAGAGCTGCTGTAGAGCCAGAGAAGCCAGGTCAGTAGAGCTGCTTTAGAGCGAGAGAACCAGGTCAGCAGAGCTGCTTTAGAGCCAGAGACCCAGGTCAGCAGAACTGCTTTAGAGCAATAGAACCGGGTCAGCAGAGCTGCTTTAGAGCCAGAGAACCAGGTCAGTAGAGCTGTTGTAGAGCCAGAGAACCAGGTCAGCAGAGCTGCTCTACAGCCAGAGAATCAGGTCAGCAGAGCTGCTGTAGAGCCAGAGAAACCAGGTCAGCAGAGCTGCTTGAGAGGGAGAGAACCAGGTCAGCAGAGCTGCTTTAGGGCCAGAGAACTAGGCCAGCAGAGCTGCTTTAGAGCCAGAGAACCAGGTCAGCAGAGCTGCTTCAGAGCCAGAGAACCAGGTCAGCAGAGCTGCTCTAGAGCCAGAGAACCAAGTCAGCAGAGCTGCTTTAGAGCCATGGAACCAGGTCAGCAGAGCTGCTTTAGAGCCAGAGAACCAGGCCAGCAGAGCTGCTCTAGAGCCTAAGAACCAGGTCAGCTGAGTTGCTCTTCAGCCAGAGAACCAGGTCAGCAGAGCTGCTGTAGAGCCAGAGAAACCAGGTCAGTAGATTTGCTTTAGAGAAAGAAAACCAGGTCAGCAGAGCTACTCTAGAGGGAGAGAACCAGGTCAGTAGAGCTGCTCTAGAGCCAGAGAACCATGTCAGCAGAACTGCTTTAGAGTCATAGAACCGGCCCGTATCACTATAGTTGGGGGTACCGTAGGTCCTAGTGATATGGGCCGTACTCACACGTGTACGGCCCGTACACGCGTGAGTACGGCCCGTATCACTGTAGTGATGGTGCCCTAGGGGTACGTGTGAAACGTGCCGTACCTGTGTGGGGAGTTAAGAATTACAATGGGGACACATGAGGGACAAGTATTAGGCACTAAATGCATGCTGGTTGTCATGGATACAGAGTTTCACATTCTAAATTGAACATCATGTGGTCTGGAAAAATCAGTTGGCCACATTTAACAATGTTGCAATGTGGTTGTTTACTTGACATCATGCTGCAAAATCGAAAGATGCTAAGGCTGTCACTGGTGTTTGTTTAAAGGGATTGGAGGAAACATAGGATGCAAATGAGTCTGACCAATCACTCTGTCCTCCTGTAAATGAAATAGGCCAGCAAGGCAGATATAAGGCAGCCAGAACCCATGAGAGGGCACTTGCCTGCACAACATGTCAGTCGATACCACTGCTGCTGTATTGTCTCCCTCTGGCACCATGTCAAGGACTGTGGAGAGGGCCCAGCCTTTCACCCAGGAGGAGAACCAGGCCCTGCTGGATGTGATCCACCCACAGTACCCCATGCTGTATGGTCGAACAGGGGAGCAGGTGAGTGCTGACTCCACTACCTTTGCCTGTGCACCTTTCTTGTGTCTGTCACTTCTGGCATTGTGGCCAGGGGTGACAGACATGCAATGTTGGTTGGAGTGGGTCCCAGGGAGAGGGGGGGCTTATGTCTCTCATGCAGGGCTTGATGTAGTTCATGTGTGCACTCCTCACTTGCATTGTGCTTACTGTGACATTCACTGCATAGTGCATGGCACATTCCGCCAGCCTAATCCTCTTGGGCATTCTTGTGCTATTGTCCTGTGGTGATTCAGTGTTCACCCCGGTGTGACAGGTGACTGCACCCACAGATGTGTGTGAGAGTTGAGTGGAGCTGTGGTGAGAGTCGTGAGAGTGTCCAAATGATGTGTACGCCCCCTGGACATTGATGTGTGTGAATGTTTCTTGTCATGTGGGTGAGTGTCCATGTGGAGTGTTGTACCACGGCTGCATGGAGGAGGCAACTGCTCAATCCATCTGATGTGTGAAGTAAGCCGTGCTGTGTGTCTGACTTGCTGAGCTAGCCCCACCCCTGTGACCCCCCCCCCTGGCAAGTGGCACATGTGCAGAGTGAGGTGTGCATCTGCAGTTGGCAATGGCAGGTGATTGATGTGTGCCAGTGTGTGTCTGTGTACTCTGCTGAGGTTTTGTCAGTGGCCATGGGCATGTGACTGATTTTCGGTGCTGTCCATCAGCCTTGTGTTGTTTGGAATGCACAGTGTGTGCCATGATCAGGGATTGTTTTGCACCCCTCATGCCACCTGTGCACTTACTATGCCATGTTGTGCATTGGTGCGCCCACGGTGGAAAAAGTCCCTATGACTAAGGTGCTATTACTTGCCAGCATACTATGCCTTGTTCAACAGATCAAAGATTTTCAAATGTGTGTCTCTGTGACATGGTGCAGGTGTAGTGATGTTGTCCCACTTTGTCATACACACAGGTATCCCCCTACCACAAGGGGAAGATCTGGAAGGATGCCGCAAAGGCCTTGCAATCGGTAGAGGGTCGCAGGCGGCGCCTGCCACAAGTGAGGAAGAGATGGCAGGACATCCGGTGCTGGACCCGGAGGATCGCCCGGGTCATGCTGAAGGACTCACCTCCTCGCAAGCATGGCGGGCGCCGGCGCCTGACCCACTAGATGCGGCGTGTCCTGGCGGTGGTCTTCCCTGACCTGGATAGGCGGATACAGGAGTTACAGCAGCAGGAAGGGGGTAGGTACATGTGTGTCTGTTGTGTGTCGCCAGCTTTTGGATCTGCTCAGTCGCCTGGATACACTGCCAGGCTATATGTGTGCAGTGCATATCCAGTTCCACAAAGTCAACCTGTGCTGTTCTTCCTCCCTTCCCCTCCTTGACATGTGTTACCTGGTCTGTGTGCCATCACTATTGCACATGGTCATCTAGGCTGCCAGTTTATCAAGGTGCACACTGCTTTCAGCATCATGTGTGGGGGTGGTCTGCCTGTGCCCTGTCGTGTTCGGTCATTTTGGGGTGCTTAATTGTTGGCCCTGATGCTGAGTCTCAACATAGGAGTGTGAGGGTTCAAATGAACAGACTTGCAGCATGCATTACCAATGTTGTGGCCTCAGACATGATGTGCATGAGTGGGACATATGCTTAGTGCCGGGACGGTTGCTCCTGTGACAGTCAGCTCATTCCAGGACCATGGAGCAGTGTGCACACTACAGTCCCCTGACACAGCCTGCCCTCCTACTCATGTGTGTCATCCAACACTGTGCACATTCACTGTGGGTACATCATGGCTCTGCCTCTGTGGCATTGTTCCCTGGCCTAGGTAGTAGTTTTCACATGTGTGATACATTTGTCCACTGGACAGGGATACACCAGTTTGCTTGTGCATACTCACACTGGGCAGTGCCTGTGTGGCTATTCACAACAATCTGTTGATGTTTGTTTCTGACCAATATGTTTTGGCAGCCCTACAAGGTGTTGTCGTGTTAATGAAGCTAGTTTTCAAGCACAGTTATGGAACCCTGAATAAGAGGTGTCACTTCATGATCGGTATCAGTCACATTGACTCAGGTATGGGTGGGTGTGTGCGGGAGGGGCGTACATGTTCAAGCCTGATGTTTCATTGCCAGTTCTGACTTGTGTGTGATGAGTCGTAGTACAGACAGTCATCATGCAGTGCCCCCATGATGTTGGCCAGTGCTTAATGTTCGTGCGTCATTGCCAGTGTTAGTTTTTGACAATCATGTATCCTGATAGTACATTTTTGCCACCTGTGTGTGGTTCAGATGCTACACAGTTGTGACATTGTGTGCTGACATCTGTGGGTACATTCTGGCTTGCCATGAGGGGGAACCCACAGTACAGCTAGGCTTTTTTGCTAAACAATTGCAGGCCCATTAGCTTATGCATTGTCCTGGGTGTGGACATGTGTGCCACTCCAGATGACAGTCAGTAGGTCATATGTGTAGTCAAGTGTGTGATCAGGTGACGGATAGCCATGTGACAAATGACATGATTCAAGTTGTTACTCTGCGGAAATGTCCATTGCCACTCACTACACATGTCAACATGTCTCAATGTTTCATATGCGTGACCTTGTTGTTTTGTTGTTAAGGACAATGATGTGCCTGCATGCCAGATGTCTCCCAAGGAAGTGCACAAGACACCACCTTTACACTTTCCAGGGACACGCTGGCACATTTTAAAGTAAGGCACAGTTTGAACAAAACTTGTTTGGAGTTCATACATATACATCTTCCCACAGTGTGCTAGCAATTGGGTTAGTCCTTGGTTGTTGCTGATACCAACTTACGAGTGTCAAGTCACCCAGACCACCCTGGTGCCATGTATATGTACTTACTGATACGCCATTTCTGCCTTACAGTGGCTGATTTGAATGAGTCTGGCAGCTCAGACAATGACTGTGTGCATGTAGTTTGGTGTGCACCTCCTTGTGTGACTTCTGCTATACAGACACATGTGTGTTGTGTTCACAGAGTGCCACATTCACACATGCTAGACATGTCCATTATGTAAAGGGTTGTGAATCTCCAGGAGTCACAATGTTTTGCTTTGGGGTTTCAAAAGTACTCACAGGTCTCTGAGTGTGGGGACACCTTCTGCATTGGCATGTGGTATTTGGCCTTCGTTGCGACAATACTGTTTGTTTCACAGTGAACAAGAGGTGGCATGCCTTCATAGTCTCGCTGTGCTCAACTGATCCCAGACACTAGCTTCTCATGATCTTGTGATTTCAAGTTATTTGCTGTTGTGTCCTAATTTTCTTTTTATCCAAGTGGCATGGTGGGTCAACCAACTGGGGAGTGCAGGGCTTACATATGTGGGGAGTATTCTAGTCGTTACTCATGATGCCTTTCCTGATATGCAGTGTTGCCTATTTTGTTTGGACTCATGTGTCAGATGTATACAGGTGACTGATTTTTTCCTGTCTCTTCACCTTGCCCACAGCATCATCTGAGGACACCGAGGGAGACACCAGCATGGACGTCGAGGAGGGATCGAGCAGTGGTGCCACCACTGCTGAGGAGTCTGTGGAATCCAGTGGCACGGAGGGCGAGGGGAGTGAGGCGGAGGACCTGCCCAGTACCAACACAGACTACGAGGCAGACGGGTCCGAGGCTGAGCTCCCAGAGGGGGCGGAGTCTGCTCCCAGAGCTGAAAGCAGCACTCCCTCCATCACCGCCCCCTCCATTCCCATCACCACCCTCCCACTTGCTCGGGTCCCTTCTGTCCATGCTAGGCGACCACATGTCTCCTTCGTGCCAGGCACCGCACCCCCTACCCCTGTCCCCCCTACTGCCCTCGCTGCAGAGTCTGTGGAAATTCAGCGGCAGTTGCAAGTTGGGCAGACATCGATCCTGACTGTCCTCCATGGCCACACCAGACTGCTGACACAGATGGTGTCGTACATGGAGGGCATGTCATCAGCGATGTCTGACCAACGGAGGTTGCTGAGGTCCATGGACTCAACACTGACGGCAGTAGCAAATCCCCTGCAGCGCTGTGTCCCCCCCTACCCCTGCCCCATCCACAAGTCCCACAACCATGCCTGTCCCCGGCACACCAAGACATCCACACACACGCACCCCACCAGACAGTAGCGGCACACCACCACATAAGGGCAAGCGCACACCTCCTGACATGTACACTCAGGGGGAAGCAGGCACACCCACTGGGTCTGGGGCACACATGCAGGCACGCAGCCACAGTCCTCGTCCTCATGACTCACTCCCCAGTCCCTCCGATGTCCCTCCCCTTGGCTCCCCTGCCCCAGATTCGGAGAAGGAGGCCTACTGTGCTGGGCTTGGCCTCAGCCCCACTAGTTCACCTGGGCGGAAACAGTCAAGGCACTCCACGGGTAGGGGAGTTAAGTCCCCCAGCCTGTCCACCACCTCCCCCAGTAGTGCTGCAACCCATCCCTCTGACCCCCCCCCCTCCTTGGGGCCTGTTGTTTCTCCGGGTGCAGGGGAGACGCTTGAAGAACTGGCAGAAGTGCGCAGCGCCGAGCTCGCCTCCACCTTTGGTGCTGCCCCACCCCCTGTGGTGGAGTCGTCCGTCCCTGCACCCACCACACCTACCCTTCCCCCTCCTGTCCCTGCGGTGCCTGGTCCTTCCCCACATGATGCCCCACCCCAGTCGACGACACAGTCTTGTGATGTGCAGGCAAGCTAGGGGAGACGCATGGCCATGTGTCCCCCCCCAAGGACTGATGTAATGGACTGGCCATTGGCCTTTGTGTATAGTCTTGTTTACACAAACTTATTTTGCTGCTGAATAAAGCATTTTCTTTTTCGTTTGTAAAGTCTTGCATTTCAGGTATTGATGTTGATGCTGATGCTACAGGAGTTGGGGTTGTGGGCATGTGTTATGTTTCAGGGACATGTTGTACTCTGCTGCTCATGGGGTGGAACCTGGTATCTGCGTGCCATCACAAGGTCGCTGCAAAGATTCTTTGTCGTGTCTGCTCTTTGTGTTTGGAGACATTGTCCCAAGGAGTGTTCTTTCCTCTGTGTCACCTGACATCTCCCCTGCAGAGAGTTGCACAAATGTTGTGTTGCCCTGTGTCTACATATCCTTTGCTGATGATGGATCCCTTCAACTCTGGCCATGCCTGCTCAGCAATGTGTCCCGCTGCATAGTCTGTGCCATCCTTGGTACTCACTGTACTTGTGTATAGAGTGTTTTGCCATGCCTTCATGGAGACATTGTCTCCAATGCATTTGTGTAATCCCAGCCTAGTACACATATGGTACTTGTCCTGCTGGGTATTTGTACACCTGACTCACAATTGTGGCCTTTGTATCTGTGGGAACTCCACCCGATTCCTTCCGTGACAGACAGCATCTTGGTAGCTAGGCCAGCACCTGGACATTCCTATCAGTCCTGGGATGTGCGTGTCAGTGTGTGTTCTCTTTGGCTCTCTTAGTTTATTAGGCAGTGGCATGACTATACAGTCTTGTGGCATGATCTCAGTGTGTGTATTGTGCTGCATCTGCCAGGGGTGGTTATGCATGTGTTATTTGTCCTCACACCCACATGTGGTGTGTCATGCAGTGGGGGAATAACATCCATCCTCCTGGGAGTGGGACACTGCTGTCAGTGATGCGTTGTTATGGCACTATCATCATTGTCCTAAGTTATGGATACGTACATTGACCCATGGAGCTGTGGTCATCTGATAATGATGTACACCCCCCCATATCTCTGTCCACTGCTGGGAGACCTCTGCACCCACCCCCATGGCTCTGTCCACTGCTGGGAGTCCTCTGCACCCACCCCTCATATGTCTGGGCACTGCTGGGAGTGATAGGCACCCACCCCTCATATGTCTGGGGACTGCTGGGAGTCATAGGCACCCACCCCTCATATGTCTGGGCACTGCTGGGAGTCCTCTTCACCCACCCCTCATATGTCTGGGCACTGCTGGGAGTGATAGGCACCCACCCCTCATATGTCTGGGCACTGCTGGGAGTCATAGGCACCCACCCCTCATATGTCTGGGCACTGCTGGGAGTCATAAGCACCCACCCCTCATATGTCTGGGCACTGCTGGGAGTCATAGGCAACCACCCCTCAAATGTCTGAGCACTGCTGGGAGTCCTCTGCACCCACCCCTCATATGTCTGGGCACTGCTGGGAGTGATAGGCACCCACCCCTCATATGTCTGGCCACTGCTGGGAGTCCTCTGTACCCACCCCTCATATGTCTGGGCACTGCTGGGAGTGATAGGCACCCACCCCTCATATGTCTGGGCACTGCTGGGAGTCATAGGCACCCACCCCTCATATGTCTGGGCACTGCTGGGAGTCCTCTGCACCCACCCCTCATATGTCTGGGCACTGCTGGGAGTGATAGGCACCCACCCCTCATATGTCTGGGCACTGCTGGGAGTCCTCTGCACCCACCCCTCATATGTCTGGGCACTGCTGGTAGTGATAGGCACCCACCCCTCATATGTCTGGGCACTGCTGGGAGTCATAGGCACCCACTCCTCATATGTCTGGGCACTACTGGGAGTCCTCTGCACCCACCCCTCATATGTCTGGGCACTGCTGGGAGTCATAGGCACCCACCCCTATATGTCTGGGCACTGCTGGGAGTGATAGGCACCCACCCCTCATATGTCTGGGCACTGCTGGGAGTGATAGGCACCCACCCCTCATATGTCTGGGCACTGCTGGGAGGGATAGGCACCCACCCCTCATATGTCTGGGCACTGCTGGGACTCCTCTGCACCCACCCCTCATATGTCTGGGCACTGCTGGGAGTCATAGGCACCCACCCCTCATATGTCTGGGGACTGCTGGGAGTCATAGGCACCCACCCCTCATATGTCTGGGCACTTCTGGGAGTCCTCTTCACCCACCCCTCATATGTCTGGGCACTGCTGGGAGTGATAGGCACCCACCCCTCATATGTCTGGGCACTGCTGGGAGTCATAGGCACCCACCCCTCATATGTCTGGGCACTGCTGGGAGTCATAAGCACCCACCCCTCATATGTCTGGGCACTGCTGGGAGTCATAGGCACCCACCCCTCATATGTCTGGGCATTGCTGGGAGTCATAGGCACCCACCCCTCATATGTCTGGGCACTGCTGGGAGTGATAGGCACCCACCCCTCATATGTATGGCCACTGCTGGGAGTTCTCTGCACCCACCCCTCATATGTCTGGGCACTGCTGGGAGTCATCTGCACCCACCCCTCATATGTCTGGGCACTACTGGGAGTTATAGGCACCCACCCCTCATATGTCTGGGCACTGCTGGGAGTGATAGGCACCCACCCCTCATATGTCTGGGCACTGCTTGGAGTCCTCTGCACCCACCCACCCACTTGCACCCTTGCTGTGGTACACTGCTGTCCTGGCCATACACCACACCCAATTTACAGCTGATGTGCTGCACCAAGCCGTACGCCTGCATCCGTGGCGTGTGTACGCCTTGTGTGCATCATGTAATGGGGCTGTAGGGGTACGCGTGTACGGACCGTACCCACGCTCTGGGGGCGTGGGTACGGTCTGTACCACCATAGTAGTGGTGATGTAGGGGTACGCGTGTATGGACAGTACCCACGCTCTGGGGGTGTGGGTACGGTCCGTACCACCATTGTAGTGGTGATGTAGGGGTACGTGTGTACGGACCGTACCCACGCTCTGGGGGCGTGGGTGAGGGCCATACCACCATTGTAGTGGTGCTGTAGGGGTACGCGTGTACGGACCGTACCCACGCTCTGGGGGCATGGGTACGGTCCGTACACGTGTACCCCTACATCACTACTATGGTGGTACAGGCCGTACCCACGCTCTGGGGGCGTGGGTACGGTCCGTACCATCATTGTAGTGGTGATGTAGGGGTACGTGTGTACGGACCGTACCCACGCTCTGGGGGCGTGGGTACGGGCCGTACCACCATTGTAGTGGTGCTGTAGGGGTACACGTGTACGGACCGTACCCATGCTCTGGGTGCGTGGGTACGGTCCGTACACGCGTACCCCTACATCACCACTACTATGGTGGTACGGACCGTACCCACGCTCTGGGGGCGTGGGTACGGTCCGTACACACATACCCCTACATCACCACAACTATGGTGGTACGGACCGTACCCACGCTATGGGGGCGTGGGTACGGTCCGTACACGCGTACCCCTACATCACCACAACTATGGTGGTACGGACCGTACACACGCTCTGGGGTGTGGGTACGGGCCGTACCACCTTTGTAGTGGTGATGTAGGGGTACGCGTGAACGGACCGTACCCACGCTCTGGGGGCGTGGGTACGTCCCGTACCACCATTATGGTGGTGACGGGTACGCGTCCACGTCCACTTCCGTTGTGGCGGGACGTGGGATTGGTGGACACGCCCCCCGAAGTGACCAGACCATGGAGGTAATTAATGTGCAGGTTGTATTTGTATTTTATGGGGTGTGGGTTATGTTTCCTGCCCCTTGCACCCCCCCCTTTGCCCCTGGGGGTTGTTCTGACCTTCTGCGGCATCTGCGTCGGGTTCTGAACACGAGGTCGTAAGCTATGAGGGCCGGGATGACGCGTAGGTTGGGGTCCATTGCTGCCCGTCGCTTACCGGTGCTCCTTGTTCGCGTCTTCCTCAATTTTCCGGCAGTTTTTGGCTCCCGTAAAAAATGCTATGTGCGGAGTGATGTAAGCACGAATCGTACTTGCTGGTCCGTGAAACGCTGCCTGACTCCGTCCGGACGTCGCGTCTGCGCCGTCCAGACTCAGATTTGTATGTATTTTTTTGCCGGTCGGTGTTTTTTGCGAATCGTACGGAAATGGTGTTTCTGTACGATTCGTACTTGCGAGTTTGTAAGGTGTTTTTCCCAGGTACGAGTCGGACGGAGAAAACGCTCCGTACGACCATTTGTACCCGGGTTTTACCGGATCGGAATCGGCACCACAATGTTGCTAATCAAAACAGCAAGTGTGCTTGACTTCTCAACATATCAGCTTATCATATATAATGTTCCTTACAATCAGTTTTTGTTAACCAATAAGAATCATGCGTTTAAAAAACAGAAATATGCACCCTACCTTTCAGTGTAGAAGGTTGTCAAACAACCAATGATTTCTTGTCTTTTTTCAAAATTGCATCTTAGCCACCATTTTAGAAACATCTTACTTTCCAAACTGCCATTTCATTTACAGAGACCATCTGAGTGCATCCAGACCTCCTTACAAGATGCTTACAGTGTGGGTTGTGGGACACAGCTACAGTTTCTGGAGCCAAAGGTATGCAGAAAACAAAGGCATTCACTAAGACCTAGGTTTGCCAAATATAGACATTAAATGGATTGGACAGAGAGGGTTAAAGTGGCACCAATTGATGCCATTGGTGAAATCCTTCATGCAAATCCAAAACCCTCACCTCATAATAGTGCACTGTGGTGGCAATGACCTAGGCACTTTGACTGGGGTAGGTCTGGAAATGCTTATGAAGGACACCTTTGCAGAACTGATTTCACTTTTCCCTAAAACTGCCTTTGTGTACTCTAACATATGCCAAAGGCAGAAATGGAACTGGTCCGATCATTTTTGTCCACAGATTGAGAAAGCTAGGAAATATGTGAATAAATCTGCTTCTGCTTTTCTCCGAGACTAGAGAATGGGGTCCATTTTACAATAACAATCTGCGCTTTCATATGCAAGAGATGTATAGGAGAGATGGAGTACACTTTACTGATGAAGGAAACAGAGTCTTCCTCAACAACTTTAGACTCTGTATAGGTACTTACTTATAAGTACCAAAAACTCTCAATGAACACAACGGCTCCTTTTAGAGCCACTCAAGAACAAAACACTTAAGCTTAATCTTTATCTCCCAACAATTTCATTTTTTTTTCCCTTGGATCCGCGAACCCACCGCGAGAGGATCCGTGCATCCAACGCGATAGGATGCGCGCACTGTACGTGCATTTCACAGTTTGTTTTTTAAAAGGGGGGCCCCAGGGGATCCTTCTGGGACCCCCTAAGCACCTCTAGAGGGTCAGAGTATTTCCACTCTGCCCCCTTTATATGTTTTACACACTTATTCCCCTTGCTTCTTCAGCCTCGCTTCTACAGAGGCAGAAAATGGCCGACAACAGTTCCTGGTTTCGAATGTAGAGAGACACTTGACAGCCAATTAGCATTCAGCGCGCGATCCGGAGGGTGCGTGCTCGGTTCGAGGATTGTGCGCTTACGGTGCAGGTACGGTCCGCGGATCCTCCGCGGCCATAGATATCACTAACTTTTTTACCCTAATTTTCTCAGGAACTACTGAACAGATTCACACCATATATGCAAAAGGCATGAGTCCGAACTGAGGACTACCTCTTTGCCAAATTTGGTGTCATTCCGTTCAGTGGTTCGGGCTGTAGCTGCGACAACAGATCCTATAGGAAATTGCATGGGGAAAACGCGTTTTGGGACCCCCTTTTTTCTCGCCCCCGGCTTGATGGATCACCGCAAAACTTTCAGGGTAGGAGCGGAGCGGAGCTGGGCAAAAGTTTGGAAAATTTTGCAAGGATTCGTCAACCGGCGCCAACGTTATTCCAAATAGAATGTTGCGGATTTCCTATGGAAAATAGGTCCTAACTATAACTATCTACTGGCGACTGCCAGTAGAAAATATATATATGTATATATATATATCCTTAACATCAGTGCTGGCCGCACCGAAAATCGCCTTTTCCCCGCCTCTCGCAATGGCGGTCCGTGGTGGGGAAGCGAACCTCAATGAATGCACTCAAGCTGAAATCTTCGTGGAACGAAAAACAAGGACAGCAACCACGGACTCTTTAAATTTAAATGCGCTTATTTATTTTGCAACGGATGGCCCACTCTACGCGTTTCGGGATTGACTCCCTTGTTCACGAGTTCATATATATATATATATATATATGTGTATATTATCTACTGGCGGTCGCCAGTAGATAGTTATAGTTAGGACCGTGTTTCCATAGGAAATCCGCAACATTCTATTTGGAATAACTTTGGCGCCGGTTGACGAATCCTCGCGAAATTTTCAAAATAGGTAGGGCTCTCCGCTCCACTCCTACCCTGAAAGTCTCGGGGGATTTGTCAAACGGGGGCTGAGAAAAAAGGGGGGTCCCAAAATGCATTTTCCCCATGCAATTTTCCATAGGGACCTTTAGTCCAAGGTACAGCCCGAACGGCTGAACAGAATTACTTGAAATTTGGCAAAGAGGTAGTCCTCAGGTCAGGCATGTGCCTTTTGCATATATGGTGTCAATCTGTTCAGTAGTTCCTGAAAAAATCAAAAGTAAAATCACATATATATCTGGGCAGAGCCTAACCACACATCTCATCGTGAGATCTGATTGGCTGTCAGTAATTCATCCAAGAAGTGTTGGCAGCCATCTTGGGACCAATATACATGATAGCACCTCATTAAAAAGCATTGCAGTTAATAGAAGGTTTTAAGACTTTAGTTACATTATAAATCATTTGTTGATGGTACCATACTCATTTTAGGAATTGTGGTGTGTTCTAAGGTGATTTTACCATGTGAAAAAGCCTTCTGCTGTGATATCACGAACCATGTTTGAGAGAAAACTATTTTCTCATACTTTTCCCACAGAGGTTTGGAAGGTGATCTATAAGCTAAACTGAGAGCATGTTTTCTGTAAATTCACATTATCTTTCTCAGTCATGTAAGAATGAAGTCTGACATTCTCAGTAAAACATGTACATCCAACAAGGGCAGAGACTGTCAGTTGATTCCTTTGTGTTCTACTGCAGCTTCCCAGAGTGCTCTAAAGAACAACTAGAGCGCTAACAGTCTTACTTATGACAAAAGTATGGCACACCTGAAGCCATCTTGATTGGAATAAAGTGGTAACACTTAAAACATTTAATTTACAAAGGAGCAAAATGAGGGGGTTCATGTTGCCATATAAATTATGATTAGTGCTGCAAAAAGAAAAACTGGGGCACATTTTGACTTCTGAAATCCTCTTTTATTTCATAAAAACATTCTGACATGCAGACTGAAACATGCACTTTGAATACCAGCAGCAGACGTGCCTGGTGAGCAGTAGCTTTACTACAGTGATCTAATGAGCAACTAGAGTGCTAACATTCAGAATTTATGCAAAATGTGTGACACATCTGAATGCCTTCTTGATGGAATCAAAGTAAAAAACTGAAAGTATTTCCTACTGAGGAGACTGCAGTAAATGAGGAAATTAGGAAACTTCATAACAAATACATCTCCCAAGATGGCCACCAGAGACAAAAGAGCCCAAATGTAGCCCAAATATCGCCCAGATGTAGCCCAAGTATAGCCCAATGACAGAATGTCCCAGAGTGTTCTTAAGAACAACTAGAGCGCTTACTGTCTTACTTATGACAAAAGTATGGCACACCTGAAGCCATCTTGATTGGAATAAACTGGTAACACTTAAAACATTTAATTTACAAAGGAACACAATGAGGGGGTTCATTTTGCCATAGAAATTATGATTAGTGCTAAAGAAAGAAAAATTAGGGCACATTTTGAGTGACTTCTCAAATCCTCTTCTATTTCATTAAAAAATTCTGATATGCAGACTGAAACATGCACTTCTAATACTAGCAGCAGACTTCCGTGGTGAGCAGTAGCTTTACTACAGTGATCTAATGAGCAACTAGAGTGCTAACATTCAGAATTTATGGCAAATGTGTGACATATCTGAATACCTTCTTGATGGAATTAAAAAACTGAAAGCATTTCCTACTGAGGAGACTGCAGTAAATGAGGAAATTAGGAAACTTCATAACAAATAAATCTCATAAAATGGCCACCAGAGACAAAAGAGCCCAAATGTAAAATATCACCCAGATGTAGCCCAAATGTAGCCCAATGACAGAAGTGTGCAAAACACTTATTTTTTGTGTATTTGCAGTTTTATATAGTGCAGACTTGTCAGGTATTGGAGTGCTTTACATGAACATTGGTTACATCACACAAGATCAAATTCATTTTGGTTGTAGACATGGGGAGATTAAGTGATTTGACCAGAATCACAGAATGTTGAGCTGAAGCAGAAACTCCAACCTGGTTCCCCAGTTGCAAAGTCTGCAGCTCTTGAAGTAACACCACACCCTCTCCCCTTGGATGCAACATTTAATCAAGTGGTCAACTGGATAAAAAAACTAAGATTACAAATAATTTAAAAGTTCTTTGTCGCTATTCGAAAACTCAGAAAATATGTCCTCCTTTTAGTTTTTTAGAGCACTAACCATAATTTTGATGCAAATAAGACCCTCTCATATATGTAATTTCTAAAGGAAATGCTCTAGGCATTACAGTTTTGATTACATCAAGATGACGTCAGGCATTCCACACTTTTGTAATAAATATAGAATGTTAGCAATCTAGTTGTTCATTGGGATACTGTTGAGAGGCAGAGGCCAGGGGCACGGACTCTGAAAATTGACGGCAGGTAGGAGAGTGCAGAGGCAACAACTTGACCACACTAGGCAGGCAGGAAGGGCAGTGGCAGCACAACAGACTATGGAGGGCAGTGGAAAGGGGGGCAGGGGCAACAAACCAACAATACAGGACTGGCAAGAGAGGCTGTGGCAATATAATAGACCATTGTGGGCAGAAGGAAGAGGCAGTGGTCATACAACCATACATGCCAACAGACCCGTTTCAGCCAGGAAACGTCCAATGTGTTTAAGCTCAAATGGGCTTTACTTGGTCTGTTTCCTGTCTACAATCTTCTCTTTTTCAATGTAACTCAAAGGGGAAAATCAATACCCCAGTTTTATTTCAAAATCTCCCTCTTACCAAGTTCAAAATGTTCGCAAGTATGGTACATTGGATCATAGTAGGCAGGAGGAATTGGGGTAGGGACATGGACTCGGATAACAGAGGACAGGAGGGACATTTAGAGTTGCACCAAACCGACCCTACAGGGCAGGCATCAGGGTTTGCAGCAGCACAATACACCACACAGGGCATGCGGGACGGGAGAGCAGCACAACAATCCATAGAAAGCAATAGGGAGGGGACAGGACCATGCACATGGACAACAGACAACAGAGGGGAAAGAGGCAATGGTAGCTAGCTGACCATTATGGACAGACAGGAGAGAAAGCTGCAGCATAACAGACCATAAAGGGCAGGAGGGATGGATCAGGGGCATTACAATGGAACCGACAAGCCAGGAGGGAGGGAATAGTGGTCTGCACATGGAAACAGAGGGCTGGGGGCAAGGGGGCAGGGCAGGAGCAGCAAGATGACCATGGAGGTCAGGCAGGATGGGCACTAGAAACAAGACACACCATGGAGAGCAACAGTGAGACTATGATGGCATACACACAGACCATGGAGGGACGGTGGGAGGGGGTCAGGAGCAGCTAGCTGACCACACAGGGAAGGTGGGAGGGCCATGGCAGCACAGAAGACCATGCATGGCAAGCGGGAGGGTTAGTGGCAGCACAATGGCTATGATGGGCAAGAAGGAGGGTGCAGGGGCATGCACAAAGGACCATGGAGGATAGAAGGGAGGGTCAGGACCTGGGCACAGACAAGAGAGTTCAGGGGAAGGGGCCTCACAACAGACCGCGCGGGGCAGGCAGGAGGAGCAGTTGCAGCACAACAGACCAGGGAGGGCAGAAGGGTGTGGCAGTAAAATGGACCATGGAGGACAGGAGGAAGGGGATAGGGGCATGGCATGTGGACAGGCAGGGTGGAGGTGGCAGGGACAGGTTACAGTCATCTGACAATGCTAGGCAGGTGGTAGGGGAGTGGCAGCTCAACAGAACACTCAGAGTAGATAGGAGTGACAGGTCCATGGAACATGGTGGTCAAAAAGGATGGAGCAAGAGCATGCACAAAGACATCGGAGGGCAGGGGGAAGGAGAATAGGGGCAGCAAGCAAAGCACAGAGGCTAAGCAGGAGGTCAATGATGGGCCATAGAATTGGGCAATGGAGGGCAGGATGAGTGGACTGGTACATCATGCTAAATGCAGGGCAGTGGCAGCACATCAGACCATGCATGGCAGGAGGGAGGAGGCTAGTCCATGGATTCAGACAACAGAGGATAGGGAGGAGGTGGATGGGGCAGCAAGCTAACTGTTCATAGAAGGTGGGTATTAGGAACTTTATTGTTTCTAAAATGTGTGTCTGTGCGAACTACTTAAAATATGAACAAGTATGCAGCATAATCTCACTTTTATTCAGGAAGAAGAGGACGTTTGGGACTGTGACTCCGGGCTCACTTGGCAGAAACATCCCCTGACCCTCCACCCCCCATCGCAAAATGTAATGCCCGTGAAAAGGGTAGGTGGACGCAGTGTTATATAGAACATAGTCCTGAGAGCACGATTGAAAATGAAAACTAGATATAGTATATGGTATAAACTATGCTATGCACCAAAAAGTGTGATATAAGATGAACCGGGGCGTGAAATATAATATGCAATACATTGTGCGCAATGACAGATTCATTGGAGAGCGCAAGATAGCACAGGCACTAGCGCTTGCTATGTGATATGCGCCTTGGAGTGTAATATGCACAGGGCAGTGTTGTGTAACCTAAGTAGTCTCTAAAGTTGTAATATATAATTTGTGCTGGGTAGTGTAACAAAGATATGGATGCCAGATTGTAATATGTATGGCATAGCGCTGTGCTTTATAACATAGGCATCGAGAAAGGCATGTTAGATGGGGCAATATAACCCGTGTGAAGGCAAGTGTGACATGACATATTCACGGGGTGGTGTTACAGTGCACATGGGCAAGACAGTGTCATAGCATATGCACTAGCTGGTGGAATACAACACAGAGGTGTGTGGCACTCGGCGGGCACTGGTGGGTGTAACACAGCATTGGGCTCAGCCAGGAGCACGCTGTGACTCTCAAGTGAGGTTTGTCTCCTTTCCAGAGAGTAAAATAAAAAGTATTACACATCCGGCGGTGGATGTGTGTTTTATTAACCGTGAGGGGGTTACTTGCATAGTTTGGTCGAATTTTTGTCGAATCCCCTTTGAATGGCTTGGTGTGCATGTGTATTAAATGTGCCCGTCAATAGCTACCCATGTTTGTATAAATAAACGACAAGGGTGTCTACTTGGAGAGTACCCACCAGCGGGGGCGCCGGGTTTAGGCACGGTAGGGTGTCAGACATGTCAGAGCTTCACTAGCGGTGTGAATACATTCTACATGGATTCATTGTATGCATAGTCGCCTTATAATGAATATCACGCAAATCGTCATGGTGATAGGTACATATGGTTTGTCCAGCATGTCCTAGGTGTTTCTATAAATATATATTAAAAAAAAAAAATAAAAAACAAAGGCCGGCCCCGGGGGATGGGGTCCCCGGGGTCATAAGTGGCCTGAGGAGGGGGGCAACACAGCCCCCCTCCTAAGGAATATTTTTTTTTTAAAAAGGCCATGACCTGGGGGTTGGGGTCCCCGGGGCCGATTACGGCCTTGGGAGGGCCAAATTAAATTTTTTTAAACAAAAAAAATTAGGGTGCAGGCCCTGGGGGATGGGGTCCCCAGGGCTAATAAATTAGAAAAAGAAAGGGGGCCACTCAGCCCTCCTTCTTAAAAATAAATAAATAAAAGACCGGCATCACACCGGAGGCCACACCCCCTCCTTGCAGCACTCTGCAAACGCGCCCCCTGGCCAGTTGTAAGTTGAGGAATTAATTCCCCTTCAATACTGAGGGTCCCTGAGGGCCAACTAGCCCAACAGGTATATCCAGTATGCGCCAGGGAGCTGCGTTGCAGACAGGTGTTCTGAGGCCATGCCCCTTCTAACACCTCCATGCAACGCAGCTCTGTGGCGCTTACCGGAGGTACCTAGTGGGCTAGTTTGACCCTAGGGACCCTTAGGATTCAAGGGGACTTAATCTCTCAACTCAGAACGCCCACAGGCCCTGTGGCGCGTTTTTAAGTTGGGGAAATAATTCCCTTTCAATCCTGAGGGACTCTGGGGTCCAACTAGCCCACCAGGTGCTTCCAGTAAGCACCACTGCTCTGCGTTGCAGAGAGGCGGTGCAGGCCGTGCCACTTTTTACACCTCTCTGCAACGCAGCTCTGTGGCGCTTACTGGAGGTACCTAGTGGTCTAGTTGGACCCTAGGGACCCTCAGGATTCAAGGGGACTTAATCTCCCAACTTAAAATGGCTACAGGGCGTGTTTACACAGTGGGGAAGGGAGGGGACGGGGCATGAGGTGACCTGTTCAAACACGCCCTGTGGTGCGTTTTAAGAGGTAGTTTTAATCCCCTGCCCTATTATATACTAGGGGCTTACAGAGGAGGTCATGCTAATCACAGGGGGACCCCAACACATAGTGTGCCCTAGTGTATGTAGGTGTTTTCACTGTATTCTGAGTGTCTTTTAACATAGCACTGGCTCTAGGACTGGTTAGTCAGACTCAGTTACCACCAGTATCCGTCTGAAAAAGTTGAGGGTACAGGATGATTTTGCAACAAGGCTTGTTTCTGTTCTTCTGTTTGTTCTTTCTGCACGTTATACTTCTTCCTGCACTTTTCTTCGTCTTTGAGGACTTCTGTTGCTTCTTTCTGCATTTCTTTTTTTTCTTTCTGTGCGTTTTTCCTTCTTTCTTCACATGTCCTATCTCTGTAAGCATAGCTAGAAATTAGCATTTAAAAAACCTTTGAAATTCACTGAAAAAAACATAGGTTTCAGGCACGTTATAGCTAGGAATTAGCATTTAAAAAACCTTAGAAATTCACTGAAAAAACATAGGTTTCAGGGGCGCTATAGTTAGCTGGACTTTTCACTCGTACAAAACCATAGAAATTCCCCCGTTATAGTTAGTTCAGCTAACTATAACTCGCGCGCCCGCAATGCACTGCTGATGACGTCACATATTACATCACTCATGACATGGTCAGTGACATCACTCATGACATCACTGATGACATCACTGATGACATCATCCTTGTGATAGAGTGGCAGACCTCCTCTCCCCCTAATATAACCTTTGATACACACATTCAAAAATAGAAATTACAATTTTCAAAACAATGGACATACCAATACCAGTTACAACAACCTATTCAGTAATTGTAAGATCCACATCCACATCCACTCATTCACCAACAGTCCTATACAGTCACTCATACATGTACTCACTCATCATATGTACTCATACACCTATACATCCTGTTACACAACGCCACTCATCCATAAAGTTACTCACACACATAGTCACTCATGCTAATAAAGAATCAAACATCCGTTTACCTCCATATACAGTTATACACACACCACCACACTTACTTCTACAGAAACTTACACATACTTAGTCTTTTTAACAATCACTTATAGAAACACATACTTATTCATACAGGAACTCTTTCAATCTCTCACTCTCACATATACTCACTTATATACACCAATAGTCACATATACTAGTTTAAAACATATGTAGTTACTCATAGAGACACTATTGAGACATTTATTCACTCACTAACACACCCATGCACACACTCATCTACCCATACAGTCCTGCACACATGCTGTCTTCAACACATACAAACAGTGAGTCACTCATTCATGCACCTATGCACTACGTAATACCCCCCACCGAACCATACAGACATCAGACACTTATACTGATACTCAAAAAACCAACTAATAACCTATATAGACACTCATGTAGCTACTCACTAACCCATGCAGCCACTTATACCGAAAGTGAGAGACTGATACAGATATTTACATATTTAAACATTACTCACTAAGCCATGTATTCACTAAGATACACTTAATCAGTCAGTTATACAATCAATTTTTCAAAAACAAATCATCCATTTAGACACTTATATACCCATTTATTCTTCCATCAACCTTGAGATATACATATATAAAACATATGTAATTTTCAGAAAAATACACATTCACTGGATGATGTCATCAGTGATGTCATCAGTGATGTCATTTGAGATGTCATCAGTGATGTCATGAGTGATGTCACTGACCATGTCATGAGTGATGTAATATGTGACGTCATCAGCAGTGCATTGCGGGCGCGCGAGTTATAGTTAGCTGAACTAACTATAACGGGGGAATTTCTATGGTTTTGTACGAGTGAAAAGTCCAGCTAACTATAACGCCCCTGAAACCTATGGTTTTTTCAGTGAATATATATATATATATATCAGCGCTCCAGTGAATAAATACCAGCACTCGCGGGGGGTTAATCCTAGTACGGATTTAATGTCACACAAAAAAATGAAAAAACAAATGCGTTTCAGTGGTACACCTTCGTCAGTGTTTGGCGGCCGCCGCACACAAACCTCAGAATTTATACGTCATCATTAGGTAACAGGTTGGGTACATGGGCGCCATGATTACTTCAGGCAACCTAATCTGATACAATGATTAATACACCTGCCGATACAAA
The DNA here is from genome assembly GCF_964204655.1 of Triturus cristatus. NCBI lineage: Eukaryota > Metazoa > Chordata > Amphibia > Caudata > Salamandridae > Triturus > Triturus cristatus. The sequence goes on along the minus strand of NC_140589.1, from coordinate 555,296,133 downwards.
CTCATTCTTGTACCAAATATTAAACAGTATCACAGTTAATTGGTGGCAGTCAGCAATTAACTCGGCACTTTTGTCATCGCGCATATTAAAGATCTCATAGTTGAACACGTCATTGTATCAGATTACGTTGCCTGAAGTAATCATGGTGCCCATGTACCCAACCTGTTACCTAATAATGACGTATAAATTACGAGGTTTGTGTGCGACGGCCGCCAAACACTGACAAAGGCGTACTGCTGAAACGCGTTTGTTTTTTCATTTTTTTGTGTGCCATTAAATCCGTATTAGTATTAACCCCCCGTGAGTGCTGGTATTTATTCACTGGAGCGCTGCTATTATACACGATCTTGCCGTCACGTTTCCAGCACCCGCTATCGAGTGCACGAGCCATCGGCAATAATTGGGAGCGTTGATATATATATATATATTACCTACTGGCGGTCGCCAGTAGGTAGTTATAGTTAGGACCACGTTTCCATAGGAAATCCGCGACATTCTATTTTGAATAACTTTGGCGCCGGTTGACAAATCCTCGCGAATTTTTCAAAATAGGTGGGGCGCTACGCTCTGCTCCTACCCTGAAAGTCTCGGGGGGATTCGTCAAGCGGGGGCTGAGATAAAAGGGGGGTCCCAAAACGCATTTTTCCCATGCATTTTTCCATAGGACCTTTAGACACAGCTACAGCCCGAACGGCTGAACAGAATTACTTGAAATTTGGCAGAGAGGTAGTCCTCAGGTCAAGGAAGTGCCTTTTGTAGGTTTGGTGTAAATCTGTTCAGTAGATTCTGAGAAAATAGCCTTTAAATCAATATATATATCTGAGCCAGCGTACGGTGCGCTTACGGTGCGCTTACCGTACGCGTACGGTGGCGTGCGCGAGCACGATTCTGATTGGCCCTTAGATCTTAGTAAACATTCGAATCGGTCGAAACCAGGAAGCGGCGGCCGCCATTTTCTCTCTCGCACTCTGACAGGGGGTTGAAAAACAAAGTGCAAATCATGTAAAGGGGCTGTTTACACAGCTCCCAAGCACCTAGCCATGTCGAGGGAGTCCCCAACGATCCCCCAAGTGAAAAAAGGCAATTTTAATTTTTTCGAAAATTTCGCCGATTACGCTTACCGTACGCGTACGGTAAGAAATAATAATAATAAAAAAAAATATCCACATTCTCCCCACCCCGTGTGCAAAAGGTGCCCGTAGGGCACCGTTTGTGCATCGCTCATCAGAGATAAACAAAACCTATATTTTACCTGTCACAACGATTCTCATCATATGACCTCCATGTGCGCACGGTGCGCGAAGCGCATCATGCGTTCATGGCCCATCTAGCGTAACGTGAGCACCGCGTGCTCACTGTGCGCGCACGGTGCGCGCACGGAACGAACTGCGTTAAGTGGGCGCGCACGCCACAAATGGCGTAAAGTAACTTAGCATTTAAAAAACCGTACAAATTCACTGAAAAAACCATAGGTTTCACACACGTTATAGTTAGGAATTAGCATTTAAAAAACCTTGCAAATTCACTGAAAAAACCATAGGTTTCACACATGTTATAGTTAGCTGGACATTTTACTGATAAAAAAACAATGAAATTCCCCCGTTATAGTTACTGTAGGCAACTATAACTCACGCGACCGTAATCCTCTGCTGATGACATATGTGTCTTTATGAAAAAAAATATTTGTAATATATGTATAGCTAAAATTTAATGGAAGAAGACATGGGCAAATAAGTGTCTAAATACAGTATTAGCATCAGCAGAGGATTGCGGTCGCGTGAGTTATAGTTGCCTACAGTAACTATAACGGGGGAATTTCATTGGTTTTTTATCAGTAAAATGTCCAGCTAACTATAACATGTGTGAAACCTATGGTTTTTTCAGTGAATATATATATATATATATATATATATATATATATATATATATATATATATATATATATATATATATATATATATATATATTTTTTTTTTTTTTTTGCTGCCAATGATGCGGCACACAGGGATTCAGTAAGTTAAGTTGATTTCTTAAGCAACACTCAACCAACGCGTTTCAGCCTCCTGGCTTTGTTCACGGTTAGTGAGCCCTCTTCTCTTTCTACATTTATACCATATATCCATTATGAGGCATTATGGGATCTGTAGTTTAACATTGAAAGTTACACAGTTAACATACCTTTTCTGAGGGACAATTAGGCAATAAAGTTATTCAATTCATAACTATTATTATTATACATTGCCGTTCATATGGTTCGCGCTAAGCAGCAAATACCTTCAAATCTCGTGTAGTACCATGAGATTCCTCAAGTGAGTATTACTATGTATTGGTAAAGTACCATACAGCTCGCGCTAAGCAGTCAATCACATTGAGACATGTTAAGTACCATAAGTCACTATTTTGATAAATATGGTTGTGTCTTGGTATAGTACCAATTTATAACGGTTTTTTAAAAAAGATTATATCATTTAGTGTAATTTGGTATAGTACCCAACGTTAGTATCTACAGCGGTTTTAACATGTCTTTCTTAGTCATATTATTGTTCGATTCCAATTAATTCTCAGTCCAAATGTACATAAAGTTCCTCGTCATTGTTCATCCCTTTGGGGGTCTTCGTTCTCAGTCGAATGATGCATTTAAATTCAATTTGGCGTAGTTTCTTTGTACGGTTTCCTCCTCGTTCATCTTGTGATATCATGTGAATTCCAAAGAAGCTCATCGCTCTCCAATTACTTCCTTGACATGATGCCATATGTTTGGCAGTAGCGTAGGTTATATCTTTGTTTTTTACTGCTCTCACATGCTCAAGGATGCGCTTCTTCAACATACAGATTGTGCTGCCGATGTACCGCATTCCACAATTACATTCAATTACATATACCACATATGTTGATGTGCATGTAATTCTTTGGTCTATTTTGAAGATTTTTCCATCAGGTTCTGTAAATGAGTTCATGTTTTTTCCGATCTTGCATGCCTTGCATGTATTACACTTCTTGAAGCCTTTTTGTTGATCTTCTAGCCAATTTGTTTGGTCACTTGCTTTAAAATGGCTCGGTACTAATGCATCTTTCAGAGATTTAGTCTTTCTGTACGATACCATTGGTCCATTTCCTAATGTTTTTCCTATATCAGGATCACCAGAGATCAGATGCCAATATTTCTTGATTTTATTTATTATTTGGCCACTCTCCTTACTGTAGGTTGTAACGAATCTCGGTATTTGGTCCTTTTCCTGATTTTTACTTCTGGGTTTGAGAATTTCTGTTCTGGATTTCGTGTCAATCCTTCTCTTGGCTTTTTGTAGGTTTCTTTCATTGTAGCCTCTTGCTCTTAGTCTATCCATTGATGCTGCAATCTGATTCTCTGTATCTTTCGGTTCAGAACAGTTTCGTTTTAACCGGGTGAACTCTCCATAGGGTATACTTTTAATCAGACTGATCGGATGGAAGCTGGTGCCATGAAGAATACTGTTTGTCGCTGTTTTTTTGCGAAACAGTGTGGAATGGATTTTATTGTCTGCAATATAGATTTTAGTATCCAGAAAGTCAATTTCTTTGCAGCTTGAGGTGCATGTGAAAGATAAACCAATGTCGTTATTTTTCAATTTTGAATAGTATTGTTCAAAACTCTGTTGAGATCCGTTCCAAATTATGAACAAGTCGTCAATATATCGGACCCATAGTATTATGTTGTCCAATTCTGCTTGATTTTCAGAGCTCCATGCTATCACCTTCTCCCACCAGCCCATGGTGATATTGGCATAGTTCGGAGAAAATGATATGCCCATAGCTGTACCACACTCTTGTCTGTACAGCTGCTTGTTAAAAAGAAAGACATTGTTCGTTAGGCATATTTCAATCATTTGAAGTAGCATGTTGGTATGCTGAAGTTCTGAGATGTTTCTTTGGCTCAAAAAATATTTACAGGCTCTCAGTCCTACTTCATGTCTTATAGATGTATAAAGGGATACCACGTCAATTGTAATCAAAAGATATTGTTTGCACCAGTTTATACCTTCTAAAATCCGAAGGAAGTCGCCCGTATCTTGTATGTATGAGCTCATTGATTTCGCAATTGGTGCCAAAAAGGTATCTACATATTGGGACATGTTCTCATACAGTGATTCACAGGATGAAACAATCGGTCTTCCCGGTGGATTTGTGAGAGTCTTGTGAATTTTGGGCAGAAAGTATATCGTGGGTATTACCGGAAAATCGTTAGCGAGAAATTTGAATTCTTCTGCGCTCAAAAGATTTCTTTCATGACATGTTTGTAAAAACTTGTTTAATTCCATTGTCATTTTGTTGATTGGATTTGCTTTTATTTTACAATAATTTGTTGCGTCATTCAATTGGCGTAGAGCTTCTTTCTCGTACTCTTTTGTGTTCATGATGACGATATTTCCTCCCTTGTCAGCGGGTTTGATAGTCAATTTTTTGTTGGCCACCAACTTGGTGATAGCTTCTCTTTCTTTTTTAGTTAGGTTTTCTCTTTTTGTTTTTTCATTTCTCTTTTTCGGCATTTTTTCCAGTTCCTCAATGATTGCGTCTGAGAATAAATCAAACTTGTTTCCTGGAGAAAGAGATGGACAAAATCTAGATTTTCTTTTTAGACCGCTATCAATCCATTTATCAGTTGCTATGTTCAAGTGGGTAACCAATTGTGTTTCCGATATTTCTCCCTCGTCTAGGTTGTACATGAGATCAAACATATCCTGAAGTTCCGGTATTTCATTTATTGTCCATGTATCAATGTTCTGTATTGTTGTTGTGGTTGAATCTGTAGATTTTTCCGGTTTGCGTGCATGAATTTTAGCTAATTTTAGCTTTCGAATATATTTGTATAAGTCAATTCTAACTTGAGTATAGTTGAAGTGATTCTCCGGGCAAAAGGATAGGCCTTTGTTTAATAACGATGTTTCTTCTTGAGTTAGTTCGTAATGTGAAAGGTTGATGATTAAATTTTCTACTTGCGATTTCTTAGTGAATAAAACTTTTTTCCTTTTCGCTCGTCTTGTTTTTCTTGTTTTTCTTGTTCCTGTTCTTGTTCCCTGTTCGACATTGCTCTTCCCCGTCCTCGGCCTGAGGGTCTTCCGCGACCTCTTCCCCGGGCTAGTGTTTTGTCCAGGTTCATCAGTCGCATTTCCTCTAAAAAATTCATTGGAGTCACTCCACTCATTGCATTAGATAATTCCCCGTCGCTTACATCTGATTCGACGCTGCTGGTTGGAGTACTTGATTGTTGTTGAGTTGGAAAGTTCTTTTTAAGTGCATCAAATCGTCTGGCAAAGGTCAAGATTCTGCCCTGGGCATAGTCCTGTTCATCCCTTTTGAATTTACGTTGTTTTCGTTCTTCAATTTCTGTTTCGTATTTTTCCAATCTGCCATCCATCTCCTTGCGTAGTTTTGCCGTGTCCTCTTTGTTGATTTGCTGCTTTATAAGATCCTCAGTTTCTTCAATTTTTTTAGTGATCTCCACGACATCTATTTTGGCATGTTTTATTAATATACGCATCATATTCAATGAGCATTGTTGATTGTTTTCTTCCCATTCATTTAGCAAATCTGCCTTTGTTTCTGGATGCGCCGGTAAGGTAAAAATACGTAAACCTCTTGGTATTCTGTTTACTTCTATGTAATTCTCGAGGGCAATAATCTCCCAACTTTTGTTAATTTCCTTTTTGTACATTCTTTCCACTTCATTGAATAGTTGCTTCATCGTATTAGGTGTTTTGTTCTGCTCGCTTGTAGTTGCTGTGTCAGTTTGTGCGCCCATTGGGCTTTTAAACATTGTCACCGCTTTACTTGCTCGTTTTGCTGCTCGTGCTTCCATCTTGCAATGTTGATGGTAGTTTTAGCCTATTTTCACACTGAGTGTTGATATAATACAACTGCTGTTATTTTCGTAAGCTGAAATCCCTACTTGTCACTACCGCGACCGCCGTACTGTTTACGGAGCGGTCCTGTCTTCGAATAGCAACAAAGTCGCTGCAGTCCGCTACTTCGTGGTAAAATTGTTTCCCACTCACCTGCTGGGAGACTCCCGAATCGGCGGCGTCTTCCGACCCCGTCTATCGACGCTCAACCTGCGGTGATGTTTTCTGCTGCAGTTCTGCTCGTAGCGGAATGGGCGCTGCCGGATCACTGTCACGTTTGCCACAATGGGATCCAATCGATCCTGCGCGCTCAAATGCGGGTGCTCTGCATAGGGGTCGGATCCAGACCCAATTCATCAATTTTGCTGCCAATGATGCGGCACACAGGGATTCAGTAAGTTAAGTTGATTTATTCAGCAACACTCAACCAACGCGTTTCAGCCTCCTGGCTTTGTTCACGGTTAGTGAGCCCTCTTCTCTTTCTACATTTATACCATATATCCATTATGAGGCATTATGGGATCTGTAGTTTAACATTGAAAGTTACACAGTTAACATACCTTTTCTGAGGGACAATTAGGCAATAAAGTTATTCAATTCATAACTATTATTATTATACATTGCCGTTCATATGGTTCGCGCTAAGCAGCAAATACCTTCAAATCTCGTGTAGTACCATGAGATTCCTCAAGTGAGTATTACTATGTATTGGTAAAGTACCATACAGCTCGCGCTAAGCAGTCAATCACATTGAGACATGTTAAGTACCATAAGTCACTATTTTGATAAATATGGTTGTGCAAGTAAAGCGGTGACAATGTTTAAAAGCCCAATGGGCGCACAAACTGACACAGCAACTACAAGCGAGCAGAACAAAACACCTAATACGATGAAGCAACTATTCAATGAAGTGGAAAGAATGTAAAAAAAGGAAATTAACAAAAGTTGGGAGATTATTGCCCTCGAGAATTACATAGAAGTAAACAGAATACCAAGAGGTTTACGTATTTTTACCTTACCGACGCATCCAGAAACAAAGGCAGATTTGCTAAATGAATGGGTAGAAAACAATCAACAATGCTCATTGAATATGATGCGTATATTAATAAAACATGCCAAAATAGATGTCGTGGAGATCACTAAAAAAATTGAAGAAACTGAGGATCTTATAAAGCAGCAAATCAACAAAGAGGACACGGCAAAACTACGCAAGGAGATGGATGGCAGATTGGAAAAATACGAAACAGAAATTGAAGAACGAAAACAACGTAAATTCAAAAGGGATGAACAGGACTATGCCCAGGGCAGAATCTTGACCTTTGCCAGACGATTTGATGCACTTAAAAAGAACTTTCCAACTCAACAACAATCAAGTACTCCAACCAGCAGCGTCGAATCAGATGTAAGCGACGGGGAATTATCTAATGCAACGAGTGGAGTGACTCCAATGAATTTTTTAGAGGAAATGCGACTGATGAACCTGGACAAAACACTAGCCCGGGGAAGAGGTCGCGGAAGACCCTCAGGCCGAGGACGGGGAAGAGCAATGTCGAACAGGGAACAAGAACAGGAACAAGAAAAACAAGAAAAACAAGACGAGCGAAAAGGAAAAAAGTTTTATTCACTAAGAAATCGCAAGTAGAAAATTTAATCATCAACCTTTCACATTACGAACTAACTCAAGAAGAAACATCGTTATTAAACAAAGGCCTATCCTTTTGCCCGGAGAATCACTTCAACTATACTCAAGTTAGAATTGACTTATACAAATATATTCGAAAGCTAAAATTAGCTAAAATTCATGCACGCAAACCGGAAAAATCTACAGATTCAACCACAACAACAATACAGAACATTGATACATGGACAATAAATGAAATACCGGAACTTCAGGATATGTTTGATCTCATGTACAACCAAGACGAGGGAGAAATATCGGAAACACAATTGGTTACCCACTTGAACATAGCAACTGATAAAAGGATTGATAGCGGTCTAAAAAGAAAATCTAGATTTTGTCCAACTCTTTCTCCAGGAAACAAGTTTGATTTATTCTCAGACGCAATCATTGAGGAACTGGAAAAAATGCCGAAAAAGAGAAATGAAAAAACAAAAAGAGAAAACCTAACTAAAAAAGAAAGAGAAGCTATCATCAAGTTGGTGGCCAACAAAAAATTGACTATCAAACCCGCTGACAAGGGAGGAAATATCGTCATCATGAACACAAAAGAGTACGAGAAAGAAGCTCTACGCCAATTGAATGACGCAACAAATTATTGTAAAATAAAAGCAAATCCAATCAACAAAATGACAATGGAATTAAACAAGTTTTTACAAACATGTCATGAAAGAAATCTTTTGAGCGCAGAAGAATTCAAATTTCTCGCTAACGATTTTCCGGTAATACCCACGATATACTTTCTGCCCAAAATTCACAAGACTCTCACAAATCCACCGGGAAGACCGATTGTTTCATCCTGTGAATCACTGTATGAGAACATGTCCCAATATGTAGATACCTTTCTGGCACCAATTGCGAAATCAATGAGCTCATACATACAAGATACGGGCGACTTCCTTCGGATTTTAGAAGGTATAAACTGGTGCAAACAATATCTTTTGATTACAATTGACGTGGTATCCCTTTATACATCTATAAGACATGAAGTAGGACTGAGAGCCTGTAAATATTTTTTGAGCCAAAGAAACATCTCAGAACTTCAGCATACCAACATGCTACTTCAAATGATTGAAATATGCCTAAAGAACAATGTCTTTCTTTTTAACAAGCAGCTGTACAGACAAGAGTGTGGTACAGCTATGGGCATATCATTTTCTCAGAACTATGCCAATATCACCATGGGCTGGTGGGAGAAGGTGATAGCATGGAGCTCTGAAAATCAAGCAGAATTGGACAACATAATACTATGGGTCCGATATATTGACGACTTGTTCATAATTTGGAACGGATCTCAACAGAGTTTTGAACAATACTATTCAAAATTGAAAAATAACGACATTGGTTTATCTTTCACATGCACCTCAAGCTGCAAAGAAATTGACTTTCTGGATACTAAAATCTATATTGCAGACAATAAAATCCATTCCACACTGTTTCGCAAAAAAACAGCGACAAACAGTATTCTTCATGGCACCAGCTTCCATCCGATCAGTCTGATTAAAAGTATACCCTATGGAGAGTTCACCCGGTTAAAACGAAACTGTTCTGAACCGAAAGATACAGAGAATCAGATTGCAGCATCAATGGATAGACTAAGAGCAAGAGGCTACAATGAAAGAAACCTACAAAAAGCCAAGAGAAGGATTGACACGAAATCCAGAACAGAAATTCTCAAACCCAGAAGTAAAAATCAGGAAAAGGACCAAATACCGAGATTCGTTACAACCTACAGTAAGGAGAGTGGCCAAATAATAAATAAAATCAAGAAATATTGGCATCTGATCTCTGGTGATCCTGATATAGGAAAAACATTAGGAAATGGACCAATGGTATCGTACAGAAAGACTAAATCTCTGAAAGATGCATTAGTACCGAGCCATTTTAAAGCAAGTGACCAAACAAATTGGCTAGAAGATCAACAAAAAGGCTTCAAGAAGTGTAATACATGCAAGGCATGCAAGATCGGAAAAAACATGAACTCATTTACAGAACCTGATGGAAAAATCTTCAAAATAGACCAAAGAATTACATGCACATCAACATATGTGGTATATGTAATTGAATGTAATTGTGGAATGCGGTACATCGGCAGCACAATCTGTATGTTGAAGAAGCGCATCCTTGAGCATGTGAGAGCAGTAAAAAACAAAGATATAACCTACGCTACTGCCAAACATATGGCATCATGTCAAGGAAGTAATTGGAGAGCGATGAGCTTCTTTGGAATTCACATGATATCACAAGATGAACGAGGAGGAAACCGTACAAAGAAACTACGCCAAATTGAATCTAAATGCATCATTCGACTGAGAACGAAGACCCCCAAAGGGATGAACAATGACGAGGAACTTTATGTACATTTGGACTGAGAATTAATTGGAATCGAACAATAATATGACTAAGAAAGACATGTTAAAACCGCTGTAGATACTAACGTTGGGTACTATACCAAATTACACTAAATGATATAATCTTTTTTAAAAAAAAACGTTATAAATTGGTACTATACCAAGACACAACCATATTTATCAAAATAGTGACTTATGGTACTTAACATGTCTCAATGTGATTGACTGCTTAGCGCGAGCTGTATGGTACTTTACCAATACATAGTAATACTCACTTGAGGAATCTCATGGTACTACACGAGATTTGAAGGTATTTGCTGCTTAGCGCGAACCATATGAACGGCAATGTATAATAATAATAGTTATGAATTGAATAACTTTATTGCCTAATTGTCCCTCAGAAAAGGTATGTTAACTGTGTAACTTTCAATGTTAAACTACAGATCCCATAATGCCTCATAATGGATATATGGTATAAATGTAGAAAGAGAAGAGGGCTCACTAACCGTGAACAAAGCCAGGAGGCTGAAACGCGTTGGTTGAGTGTTGCTGAATAAATCAACTTAACTTACTGAATCCCTGTGTGCCGCATCATTGGCAGCAAAATTGATGAATTGGGTCTGGATCCGACCCCTATGCAGAGCACCCGCATTTGAGCGCGCAGGATCGATTGGATCCCATTGTGGCAAAAATATATATATATATATATATATATATATATATATATATATATATATATATATTACCTACTGGCGGTCGCCAGTAGGTAGTTATAGTTAGGACCCTGTTTCCATTGGAAATCCGCAACATTCTATTTGGAATAACTTTGGCGCCGGTCGACGAATCCTCGCGAAATTTTCAAAACTAATGGGGCGCTCCGCTCCGCTCCTACCCTGAAAATCTCGGGGGGATTCGTCAAGCGGGGGCTGAGAAAAAAGGGGGGTCCCAAAACGCGTTTTCTCCATGCATTTTTCCATAGGACCTTTAGACACAGCTACAGCCCGAACGGCTGAACAGAGTTACTTGAAATTTGGCAGAGAGGTAGTCTACAGGTCAAGGATGTGCCTTTGGTAGGTTTGGTGTAAATCTGTTCAGTATTTCCAAAGAAAATAGCATTTAAATCAATATATATATCTGTAAGCGCGCTCCGAGCGCGCACCGTAAGCTTACCATACGCGTACGGTGCCGTGCGCGAGCGCGATTCTGATTGGCTGTTAGATCTTAGTAAACATTCAAATCGGTCGAAACCAGGAAGTGTTTCGACCGCCATTTTCTCTCTCGCACTCGGAGGGGGGGAGGAAAAACAAAGTTGGATAACATGAAAAGGGGCAGGCTAGACAGCTCCTGACCCCCTAGCCTTGGTCAGGGTGTCCCAGAAGGACCCCCAAGGCCAAAAAATATAAAAAAATTTTTTTGAAAAAACGCCGAATGCGCTTACCGTACGCGTACGGCAAAAAATAAATAAAAAAAAAAACAAACCCCACATAATCCCCACCCCCGTATGCAAAAGGTGCCCGCAGTGCACCTTTTGTGCATGGCAAATCAAATTCGATGAACATTTAATAGAGAACCTTTCACAACGAAGCGCATAATATGTCCTCCGTGTGCGGACGGTGCGCGAAGCGCATCGTGCGTACATGGCCCATTCAGCGTAACGTGGGCACGCGGTGCGCGTAGCGCACCGCGTGCCCACCGTGCGTGCAGGCACTAACTGCGTAAAGTGGGCGCGCGGTGCGCGAAGCGCACCGTGCGCGCACGGAGCGAACTGCGTGAAGTGGGCGCGCACGGCACGAACGGCGTAAAGTAACTTAGCATTTAAAAAAACGTACAAATTCACTGAAAAAACCATAGGTTTCACACACGTTATAGTTAGGAATTAGCATTTAAAAAACCTTGCAAATTCACTGAAAAAACCATAGGTTTCACACAAGTTATAGTTAGGTGTACATTTCACTCGTAAAAAACCAATGAAATTCCACGTTATAGTTAGTGCAGGCAACTATAACTCACGCGACCGCAATCCTCTGCTGATGCTAATACTGTATTTAGACACTTATTTGCCCATGTCTTCTTCCATTAAATTTTAGCTATACATATATTACAAATATTTTTTTTTCATAAAGACACATATGTCATCAGCAGAGGATTGCGGTCGCGTGAGTTATAGTTGCCTGCACTAACTATAACGTGGAATTTCATTGGTTTTTTACGAGTGAAATGTACACCTAACTATAACTTGTGTGAAACCTATGGTTTTTTCAGTGAATATATATATATATATATATATATATATATGTGCATAGAAATATACACACATCTCTCTATGTTTTGTTGGTGACTAGTTGTCCCAGGGGTGTTCCTTCCTCCTTTTTGCTATGATCCCCTGCCAGTACGGAAAACTCCTGCTGCCATCCTGGCTACACATTTTTGGAGCACTTCCCTGCCTCCCCTCTTGACCCATCCCCTTCTTGTCTACTGCCTTTTTGGCTCCTCCCTCCCCATGCTGCATTTCCTTCTTGGGTGTGTAGGATGTGCCTCCCGAACAACTGCCAATGGGTACACACTTCTGATTGTCTAGGTCTGTTATTCAGGTTTCCTTTACTATTTAACCTTTCCATTGTTTTTCAGTGCACATTGGCATTTACAGACCAGAGAGTATGATGCACAGTGCAGAAGTAATGCACTGCCACACCTGCATCACTATATATCCCTTACTTGAACATGTCATTGAATGTCCCAAGATGTATCACATGTGTGTTTCCTAAAATGCTATTGTATGATAATTTGAAACATTTTTAACAATAACTATGATGTTCTCATGTTAACAGTACTGAGATATATTCTGAATGTTTTAATAGCACATTTATTTATGTCTGTTTACACCATGGATTTTTAGTTTTCAGTATACAGAACAATACTTTTTAACATCTACTACAGAGGACAGTATACTTATACAGTATATATATGCTGAAATCATTTATCAAAAATTACACGTGGAACGTTTAAATACTGTGAGAAGTTGGCCTGGCATATGCTGGTCAATAGTTATAGTGGCCACCTTGCACCAGTCCAATTCGACTCTTATGGTAGATAGGTTTAAGACAACCTTTTAAAGAAAGCTATCCTAGTGGTAGCTGTGGAGAGCAGCCTTCAGGCTAAGTCTCAGAGGGATGTAAAGCAGCTTGTTTTATCTTATAATCTCTTGAATTACCAAATGAAAGGACACCACACAGGTATATATAGCAAATATATATGTATTTATTACTAGACACACTCTACTAATCTCTTTATGAGATTAGAAGTCAGATACACATTCAAATGTCAACGTTTCACAATAAATTAAGCACAAATATGGCTGGAGCCCTAGGGGCGTACCAGACCATATACTAAAGGAATGGTATAAGAATGTCGACTTGCACAATGACAAGGCCTAGGGCCTGGGGAATCGTTGGGGCTTCACTTCTGCAGTGTTAGCAGGTAAGTAACAGGCCCACGGGAGACGTGTGTAGTGTCTGAACACAGCCGCGGGTTCCCTATTGATTACAATGGAGCAAGTCGTGGTTTGATTTTTTAAGTTTTAGGATACTTCGAGGAAGTCAACAAGCAAGCCACGTACAAGGTAAGTACTTCGAGGGCTAACACACACCAGGGCACCAGAGTGCACGAGTTACCTCACCCAGGGAACCGGGTGCATAGGTGTCTTTTGGTGTCGGGTCGCGTTGCTGTTTTCTATGGAGACCAAAGAAGACTTGCTGCTTGCGTCGACTGGAGAAGTGTCCGGTGGAATCCAAGGGTGGATTCAAGATGCAGAAGACCTGAAAATTGAAGGGACAGTGTTCAAAGTCACTTGCCAGTGACCGGTGGCCAGGAAGATGGATGACCACAGATGTCGGGTGATTTCAGGTCGTCGATGGTGTTTTAACTCTTTGCTCACGAGGTCCAGGAAGGATCGACGATAACCAGCAGCTGGATTCAGAGTGTCTTACAATGTCGGCAGCTGATGGCTGTGTTGGCAACTGGATTGGAGCCAACAAGCCTTGGCAACTGCAAGTCTTGTGTAGACTGAATAAAGTCGATGGTGCAGACCAGCAATGTATGAGGGACTCACCAAGTGAGGGTGAGTGAGGGAAGGCCTGGAGCAATCAGGGGAGCCCTTTTAGTTGATAAGAAAGTCTTCGGAGGACCCACTAGCCAACGGGCAAGTGATCGCAAAGATGCCTCTTCAGGAAATGCTTCACAGGAGCCCACGGTCACTCGGGATGGGGTAGGCCTCTGATTTTCACTGCAAAACCTGCTGGAGGCTTGGGCCAGAAATGGTCCAAAGCACAAGTTAATATAACATCATGAAGGGATTGCACTCGACAATAGTCCACGGTCCCTGGGTATTGCTGTTCCTCATCACTCGCGGGGTCCACTCGCCACAGCTTTGCTGGGGACTCACAATGGCCGTCGAGAAGTCAGGAAATCCACTTCCGAGGCAGCAGGGACTTCGAACTCCGGCAGGAGCGGGAAAGTTTGCAACCGTTGATTAAGGTTTTTGGTGCCTGCCAAGCAGGGGAGTCACTCCTTGACTCCAAGGGAGATTCTTGAGATTCTTCTGTCTTCCAAAGGTAGTGGAACATCGAAGGGCCAGGATTCTTCTTTGTGGAGCGTCATCCAGGGTTATCTGCTTTGCAAATGGCAATGCTTGCTATCTTATACTGTAGATAGGGGAGGGACTAGCTCTATGACCATTCATCTAGGAGGGTCAGGGTAGGGGGTGGTTACACCCACTTCCCTTTGTCCAGATTTTTGCCAGAGCAGGGACAGGTAGCCCCTGAACCGGTTTGAGCTGGCATATGCACAGAGGAGCCTACTGCTCTCCCAGTGCAGGACTTCAAAGCACTCTAGAAGTGCACCCACCCAGCCCCAATACACTAAATGCTGTCTGGAAGGTGGTGGTATTGTTGGGCTTCCTCCACTGTGAGTTTAAGTCAGCAGCAGGAGGGCAGCCCAGTGTCTTTGCTGGTGGCATCCATTTTGTGATGCCAGGGCTCTTTCAGATTTCTGTCGTTTTACATGTCGTCCCCTCTAGAAGGGTGGGATCATGCTCTCACATCATGGACTGATGTGGGGGTATAATTCCAAGTTGTTTGACACCAAACACGACATGTTTTGATGCAGTCATTCCAAAGTTAGCATTTTAATGCACTTAAGAGTATATGGTTTAACCGCATCCACAAACAGCCATAGAGAATAGACTCTGGTAGCTGCAGAGGGGCCCTGCTCATGCAGAGGCACCCTCTCACATAGTAAACCAAGCACCCTGCCCTCAGGATTGATAGGGCCTGCCATAGGGGTGGCCGATAGGTTTATATGTGTGTGTATGGTGAGATATAGAAACCTATATCTCAGTGAGGAGTGCTAACACTACCTCACACAGGCTGCAGTAGCAGGCCTGTGGTGTCAGATTGAGTCTGCTTCCCAGGGGTGGCATAATACATGCTTCAGCCCCTGGTAGGCCTGTGAAGTGCCTATGCCCTTTGTTCCTAAGGTACCATATACTAGGGGCTCATAAGGTACCACAGTATCCAATCACTAGTGCAACTAATATGCACACCAAGTCGTTTAGAGAGAACAGAGAGACTGGGGCCCTGATTAGCAGGGACCCAGCCAGACTATAGCCAGCAACCAGTGTATACATCAGAAAAAAAGTGCAGATCCTACTCTCCTACAAATACTATTAAGATTGTCACTTATAATACTTTAGAAATAAAAACTTCTAAAGGGAGAAGAAGAACATACGGTTGATGATGGTGGAGTAAAGGGTATCTCATTCTGAGGAACTTTTGGTTATTAAAACATTCAGTTGCTTGTTTTTAAATACCAATGTAATTCAATATTTCAATAGGATTCCACAGATTAATTATTTCTCATATGGTTATGATGCCTACACAACTCACAACAAGAACATATCCTGTACAAGCACTTTTATGTAAGGGTTTTGAAACTTCCTCAATGTACTGTACAACAGACCCTAGACAAAAAGTGGCAGATTTACAAAGATGTCACGCGACGAAGTGCAGCACGAAAAGTTGCTGCATTGTGTTGCACGGCAATGATCACAGGACTTTGACATAGCTACTAACATATGGCACTGTTCTGCTCTCTCCTAGCACTGGTGGAGATTCAGGCTGCCAAGCACTTTGCACACAGCATACATGTAATGAGTGGAAAGTGAAAAAAAACATATGAAATAAACATGTAAGAGTTGTGAAGGGTCGAAATTTCTTTGCTTCCTGAATAACCTCTGAATTGATTAGGAGTTTGGAGATGGTTTGATGCCCATAACATCAATGGAATACTTTACTGCACCACCCAAATGCAGATCTCTGACCCTGAAATTTAGAAATGTCTTTTCACATCATGGACATCTAACTACATTGAGAGGACACACTGGCATGGCATTTCCTGTTAATGTAGGAAAGGTTTGACAGACAATACTGGGGCATTATTTTAGTATTATATAAAGCTTTTTGTTCTCCAAAAAGACAATCCAAAACTACTGGTTCCCACAGCCTAGAACCTTTTTCACAGGATGTCTTGGACCCAAGACATAACACTGTCCACTCTACACTGAGCAAATTGCGTTATGTATTTTCTCCACTGGCCCCTATCTCATCTGCCTGTTGGAGGACGTATTGATTAAATACTAATATTGCGCAAAACTTTAAGGAGGTGGGTTGAGCAGAAGTTTGCAGTGAAGGTACTCTTTTGAATTTGTGACCTTATCTGCTAAACTCTAAATCATCCCCTTGGTTCTCAATTTTGATACTGCTCCCACTTGGGGCAGAATGTCGTACCACCTTATACTTCACTGTAGTAGATTATACTGATTATTACAGTCCCAGTTCCTCATAACAATACTTCATTTTTGGCTCGGGCCTGTAACATTAGATCATGCCTTTAATTGCTGCTACAATCCACTACTAGATTATGAGGGTGAGTTAACATGTTCTGCCAAATGGGGTCAAAATGGTCTAATAGCATCCTAGCCTACTGTAGGTGGGTAGTACAGCCATTAAAGTCTCACTCGTTATGTATATACCTTCACTTTTTGTGCAGGCCTATAACATCGGAGTGGGCTTTTACTGGCTGGTATTGCTTAGTAGGTCTTGTGGTAAAGAATATTCTAATAGTGTTTAAGGCTGCTACAACAGGCTATTGCCTGTATTATGCCTGCATTATGTCTCATGCCCTTGTTATAAGCCTTTACCTTGAACCTATAATACTAGAATGGGCTGTTACTGGCCTGTTTATTCTGCTATGGAGAGCTATATGGGACAAACAAGATACACAGCATCCATTTTTTTCTCTTTTGTAAACAAGGAAAGGAGGTTCTAATAGGAAGCTTTGTAATGTGCTTTTCTGTGTGAATTAACTAAAAGTACCAACACAAAACCGAGAATCACAATGTATGCATGACATGTATTTCATGATCAGCCACCTGCTTTTCACAAACTGCAGCACTGTGTATACCCACAAAGAACAGTTTTCAACAGTTCATACAGAACATTTAAATCATTCTGTGTGAGCAATTGTTTTCCATCTGTTGTGTGGCAAGAACATCAGCTGGTACCATATCTCCAGCTTGAGATTCTGGTGAGCCGCTGAAGACTTAGAAGGTCCCTCCTATTTATTTAATCTCTGTTGTTTCACATTGAACTGGTAGGAATGCCATTCTTTAAGGTGTTTGAGCATTCTGAAAGTCCCAAAGGAATATTCTTGCCTTTCCCATGTTTAAACTCCATCTTGCTGAGGAGATAGAGAAGAAGTCCAACACCATAGTCTTAGAAATAGTCCTCTACTCTATTTCATCTTTCTGAGCCTCCAGATGTTACCTTGGTCTCCTCCTCCTGACGCCATCATTATTTGCCACTATGGTAAACTCTCAAAAAAGGAGTTAAACAGATAAGACAGAGCAGAGTGCACTAGATGAGCAATCTCTCAAGACCAGATCTTTAATGAAAGTTATGAGACTATAACTACTTCCAGATGAATAAAGACAGTGAAAGCAACCAATCAGAAAAAGTAACAGTTGTATTATGATTTGCAGGTACAGCTTTACCATTTCCAGATGCTGTGGTACTGCAGCACCTAAAAATACAGACATTTAGCAAAAAACTGCAGGTCAACTTACGTACTTAAGTGAAAACATTTTAAGTACAAAGCTTAAATAAAGTGATCACTATATGGTATGCACAAATTCTTTTGAGACCGTTAGACCTTCCGTGTCCTGCAGTACTCCAACGGGACCAGGAACAGGGAGTAGACAGCCACTCAGGAGACACTACTCAGAAAAGCTCAGACCCATTAGGAAGCCCCTCAGATGTTTTTACTGAACACCAATACTGGATTGGTGTTTAAGAGAGACAGTATTAGTGTAAATGTAATCCGAAATGATCATGGCCTAAGACAAAAGTGGACAGCAAGAAACACCAAGAACACCTCCGACCAGGCCTATGAAAGATGCATAATCTGAAGATAACAACCTTACATCCATGCCTGCAGAACCACAATAGCCAAGGCCTGCGAAAGAATCACTAGTGTGGCATTTTTCCACATATCCTCCTGGCGAAAAAAATGTTTGTGCAGGAAGTCACACATACTTTGTGCAAGCAGGTTCTGCAAAGTGGAAAGACAATATTTCAAGCGAACCAGTGGCATGTGAAAGCCCTTGAGTTCTATGTACCACAACAGCATAACTCATGTTGAGATGCAGCTGTTGTGAGAGGTGGATTTGTAGAATCAGCTGGTCAGCCAGAAGCACTGCTTGAAGAATGGGAAGAAAAGCATGACACCATAAAGCATTTTGGAATATACCACAGGCACTGTCACAAAGTAGTGGCCTGTGTTGAAATTAATAATAGTACATATTCAAGGAACACGGAAGACCATCTCAAGGAGTTGTGCAAAAAATAAAAAAAATAATACAATATGTCCAAAAAAGTCTTTTGATATGTCTTCAGTGATGTAATCAATGATGCCAATTAGTATGTCATGATTGATAGAATATATGAGGCCATAAACAGTGCATTGAGGGGGCACACGTTATAGTTAGTTCACTGAAATATAACTGGCAAATGTCAGTGTTTATAAACATTTGTTTTTAATTCATTTCAACATCTAAATATAATGTAACTTTAAGATTTGTTTTTTAAGGGATATTTGGGTTTTCTTGATCATATTCAGCCAACACCCCAATTGCTCCTACCCCATCTCCCGTCCTCTGTTCTCCATGCGTGTGCCACTGCCCCCCTCCTGCCCTCCATGGTCCATTGTGCTACCCATGCAAGCCTGTCCTCCCTGACCTGCTTGTTGCCCATGCCACCATTCCCTATCCCTTCTGTTCTCCAACTTTGTACCCCTGGCCCCTCGCTCTTAGTCGCCCTGGTCCATTGTGCTATCTCTGTAAATACGGCTTGTCCTCCATGGTTAGCTTCCTTACCTTGCCCTTCTCTCTTCTGCATTCTATAAAACAGAAGATAACAGTGGAACCTTCATTCGACCAGCACCTAACCTAATATAACTCTCCGTGTGCTAACCCTCTATTTAAGGGAAAATCGTGTGCACACTCAATAGCACCCACTGTTACAATGCCCATTCCCTAAGGAATCAATGTAATTAACAACAAAAAAGAGGTGCACCACACGAGGAGCTCAAAATCACACAGTTCATACGTGGTTATGAATTGTCTTCAAGAATCAATTTTTATATATTCATTTTATTTTCGTTTTTCTACAGAAAGACCAGCCGACGCGTTTCGTCCTGAACAAGGACTTCTTCAGGGCTGTTAATCATAAGTAAAAAAGTACATATAAATATCACACATATAAAAATACATATACGAAAAAGCACTTACATATATATAAAAAGACACTTATACACATGTAAAAAGACGGCAAGCAGACAAAACGACATTATATACAATCTGTCATATAACAACAGTTTTCCTATTCTAGACTTTTCAAACAGACCATTCCATACATAACATTATGTTTAATGGAAAGTCCTACATATTTTTTCATTTTTGAAGTTATTTTATAACTTTTTTTAACTTTTTTTTTTATTTTGAAATTATTTTGAATTATTTTGAATTATTTTACACCATTACATAATTTTATATTTTTACATTTTTATATTTTTATATATATCTCTTGAGGGGTCAAACGAAACAAGAATCAACTATAGTAATGACTGGATCAAATCATACCCAGCATACAAGTAGTGTCATGGGGTAAGGGCAAGGCATTCAAAGAAGAAGAAATAATCACAAATAAACTGAAAAAAGGAAGGCAAGAGAGAGAGTCTGACCTACCACAGGGATATGGCAACGTTCAAAGAAGGAAATATCTTCCAGAGTGTTTCACCAATCCTAAATAGTTTCAAAGTGAGCGGCAACGTTCCCTCCAATCAGTTCTACGACCAAAACACAATCAGACAGTGCACCTAATCATAATCAATACATCTGAAATCTCAAGGCACCACAAACAAAAACAAAGGCAAAAGCAAATTAAGTACTGCCACAACAAAATGTATATATCAAAAACACCACATATGACTCACAGATTCACGCCAGAGTTTCATTGTGGTCCAGTAAGTGAACTATACAAAGATTCCACGTTCACAGGAATCATGCACCCTCTGGTTCTACAGATGTGGGCAGTGGGCAGCGTCCCAATATTCTAAAAGAAAACCGGAATGTATTATTTTATTTTACAAAAAAGTGGGAATCCGGGATATATTTTTATAAAACAGAGATTAAATAAACAAACAGTTAGGAATAGGAATAAAGAAAGTCAACTATTATTTCAGAGTTTCTAAAATTACACTTAAGTAAACATCTATCAACAATAATTGAAGCATGAAATCCTATCTTATTGCACAGCCACCATACAATTAATGACAGACAAAAGAGGAGAATTTATTTCTTCCTCAAATGAAACCAAGAAACAAACTCAACACATAATGCACAAAAGTAACTAAGGGGCCCATATTGCTCTATTAATCAAGAACCCATTTTAGACTAGTCTCAACAACGTACTCATCAAGCTCAGAAAGTGAACGAGAGCGAAGGGAAAATTCCCAACTGTCGAGTTTAAAGCCCACATAATCCTTCGTAAACAGCGCGATGCACGATTCGAACCTTACCGCAATACAATAGTTGCCGGACAAATGTTCATGCCCAGTCTTCAACGGATAGAATAACGGTAAAATACCCTGGCAGGAAACCTGTCTCTAAGGAACGCGATCTTTAAATAGTGCGCGTAACGGGTCCAGGTGAGGACATCACATGGGTTGTTACCATAGCAACCAATTTGTTTAAGACCGACTCGTTGGCGGTTACAATAATATCACATCTACCTATATCAAGGTTACTAATATAATCAGCCTACAACGTAAACCAAAAACAAATGACATATACTGTGAAAAAATATAACTTGACTCAACGGAAAATGAAAAGCGACCGGTTGTAGGGATAGAACAGAACCAAAGCAACATGCGTCTAGTCAACGTTCCTCTGACACTACGGTGGCGGCCATCTTAGCATGGTGAAAAATGTATAGTCCCCCAGTTATAGGAGAGCCAAATACTAAAAACGGCACGGAAGCGGTTGGAGTACATGAAATATGTGTACCCAACTCAACAGGGACATGACCATCTAAGCACGTAAAGCACTATTTTAATTACTATATATGCCAAAAATAAGCGAAAAATTCACAAATCAAAAACTGAATAAAATAACGAATAGTGCGCTCACAGAATTTATAAGTGCCAGTATATTGAGGGGAATCATATATTCTCTGAACAGGAAAGAGAATATATCTAACGAAGTTACAACCTCCCCTCCCCCCAATCCGGGCCAGATGAAGTCACCCGATAAATAGACGTTCATGACCCTATAATAAAGGGAAAAATGTCCCAATAGACGGGGCAGTATATGTCCGTCTGAATGGAGCACCACCACCACAAAGTGCCAGAGAAAAATCGAAGATGGAAAATCATGCACCACGCCACGTGCACAGATCAAACATAAGTATTAAGGGAATTCAATGGAACGGTGTCCACTGAACCCCCTGAAAGAAAGACGTACTCAAATCTGTACTTAATCCCAAGCCGATTGGTAAGACCAACGGTCCCTCTGGATTTATATAGAGGAAAAAAGTAACGAAGGTGGGGAAACATACAGATAACAATAACACCCACTCAAGACACCTATTGATATACCTAAATCTCTTCTGCATTCTGTTCATATTCTGTATTTCCCTGCCACCGTCTGACCTACCCTTCATGGTCAGCTCGCTGCCCCTGGCCATGCCAGCGCGTCCTTTGTGCTGAGCCTGCATCCTTTGCCCTCCATTCTCCATGTGCATGCACCTTTCCGCTCCATCCAGTCCTTGTACTGTCATTGCCAGCCTGCCCTCTGTGGTTGCGGTCCCCTCTCCCCTGCTCTCTATTGTCCGTGTGTGTGCATCTGCATCCTCCCATCTTTCCTCCACAGTTTGTTGTGCTACCACTGCCCCTGCCACCTGCTCTTCCTAATTTCTTTCTTTCTAGAGCACTATGGTAAAAGGAACCTCCTAATTCTGTGAATTTCTGTAACAATGCTTTAGGCTTTAAATCTTTGATTCTATCAAGATGGCTTTGGGTGTACCACATTTTTGTTATAAAGACAAATTATTAGAGCACTGTGTGAAGCTACAGTTGAACACCGGAGAGTCACCTGACATTCTGCTGTTGGTGTTGAAGTACATGTTTCAGTCTGTATGTCAGAATGTTTTACTGAAATGTATAAGAATCAGTGTCTCCAACCTTTTCTGGAATAAAAACTACTTATAATCAATAAAGATCACCCTGACCTACTATTAATATTATTTATTATTAGTGACTATAGTATACAATATTACTATCAGTGATCACCTCAGTGCATCAGAATGTCTGTACTTAGGTTATACATAAAACAATGGCTTCAAGCCCTCTGGTACCAAGATAATAATAATAGTAATAATTCTCTCTAATGCCACGTGATTTGAGACTCAACTATCAGCTTTAGATATATTTTTGAAATGCAGCCATTTTTCTCCAAACAGCTTAAGGGTTTTAAAAATACACACACATTGGTCTAAAAAACATACTTTTTCATTTCAGTATACGTATATTCAGACAATCAACAGCTTCTTATTTAGCTGGCTGAGCTGAACTCAGGAGAGCTACTTACAGGTAACCGAAGAGCTGCCAGTAGCGAACAAGCTACTCATTGTGTGTCCTCATGTTAGCTTTCTATGGCACTAACCATAATTTCTATGTCAAAATTACCCCCTCATTTTTTTAATTTCTAAAGAAAATGCTTTAGCTAATAAAGCTTTGAATCCATCAAGATGGCTTCAGGTGCACCATACATCTCTCATAAATAGAAAATGTTAGCTCTATATTTGCTCATTAGAACACAGTGATAAGCTGTAGTAGAACACTAGGGAGTTAACTGTCAGACTGCTGCTGGTGTTGAAAGTACATTTCAGTCTGCATGTCAGAATGATTTAGTGACATATATGAGAATTACATTTGAGAACTCATAGAAAATGTGTCTGCATTTTACCTATTGGTGGGCCTGGACTGGTGGAATGGTATATAACCGATTGCTGACTATTAGCTTCAAAACTTCCAACATTCCTCAGGCAGCATAGACGGCTGCAGGGGTTTGCGTGATTTTTCTTATCTGACAAAGCTCCGGCATTGGGAGAATCTGCATCTGTGCAAGAGCGAAAGCCGGCTTCACAAACGTTCAAGGAGGAGCTATGGTGCTGAAGAACGTTAGAACTGCCCGCAATAAGACGGAGAGCTCTAGCTCCTAGCAGAACTCCGGCAACAGCAGGGGTACCTGGCCAACTGAAACAGGATCGAGGCGGCAGCAGCACTGGAGTACGGCATGAGACTGTAGCGATCAAAGCAGTAGCTGTAATTGCTTGCCAACGCCCAGGTCGCAGGGGGTGAGGAAAAGTTATGGACAGTTCCACAACCTGCAATAACAGATTTTGTTTTGCCTGCCCTGCCGGTTAGTCTTGGACCTCTCGGAGCAGCTGAGCCTGGTTTGTTGAGCACACAGGATACCAACAGGAGCGCTTATGTTCCCCTAGGCGGCGGAGTTAAGACTTCCACAGAGGATGCTATAAGTTTGCAAGGGACACAAGTAGAATCGGGTGCATCACTGGAGGCAGAGAATTGGATTGTATTGGGAGTGAATAAGCCTTCTGCAGCTGAATGTGTGGGAGAGACTCTCTCAAAATTGTCTGCCCTGGAAAGGCTAACTGAATGTAGGGGTGGTGCCCAGAGAAGAGTCTTGTATCGGCTTTTAAAGAAATGGTCATTATAAAAAGTAAGGAGGGGTATACAGAGCCCGATTGAACAGGGGTTAATCGAAATCTTGACATCCTGTGAGGGGGTTGAAAATTTGTATTCTCTCACGGATGAGTCTGAACCATCTAATGAGAGCTGCGGAACAAGCGATGTGGAGTTCAGTGACTCCCCGTTGGGAGTGAGTGGTGGCACCCACTCAACGATGCAGTGGGGCACTGTGAAGCGTAAGAGATATCTGAAAACACAAAAGCTTCAAGGAAAGCAGGGGACGCCCCTCTCCGCAAAACCTTTGAAGCCGGTAGAAACATTAACATGGGATTATTCAGATACATGATTGTTGGGCCAGGCTGAGAGTCATGGAATCTTTAGCAATTTTGGTGGGAAGGACACAGCTAGTGCTGGGCAGGAATCAAGTGAGTCTACACTAAAATGAATCCTGAGTAATATCAAAGAACACCAGACAGAGACTAGAACTGAGAGTCATAGAGCTAGGCTGGCCTCCAAAAAGCTACAAGGGACAATAAAAAAAGTAGCAAAGTCATGTGTCAAAACTCGAGAGAAACTCAGCACCATAGAAGAGAGAACAAAAGAGACTGAAGTAGAACTGGGGAAGATCAGAGGACTGGTCGAGACACATGACGATCAACTGGCAGATATTTAATGAACGATAGAGGACTTTCAGATTCGCCAAAAGCATAATAACCTTCGATTTCTCTGAATAAATTAAGGGGCAGATGGCAGCAATATTAGATCCTTTAGGCTTTATTTTTTAAATACTGCCTTTCCAGAACATGGATCTTGGAACTGGGAGATGGAAGTGCAAAGGGTACAAAAATACCCACTCATGCACAGGAATTACATGCTTCTGGAGGGAAAACATACAGCAGGTCCTGGGTATACCTGGTCTATTTTTGGAATTTTCTTCTCCGAAAAAGCATTTTTGAGAAGGCTCGACCAGATGCCCAGCGCAATTTTCATTGTCTATAACTTTTGAATGCTCTGATTTAGGTCACGCCATGGTGGAGTGGAGGTGGCGGCTGAGACAGCTTATAAAGCCTTTTCAAGAGGCTGGAGGAGAAGCATTTATGCTTGCCCCAGCTCTGCTTAAAATGATTGTCAAAGGCCAAACTAGAACTTTCACTTCTGAAATACAGGCCAAAGAGTATCTGATCAGTTTGGGCCCCATCGTTAGGCTTTATCAATAGTTTATAAATGTAATTAAGGCCTAAGATAGTGAACAGTGTAACATGGAATATAATGGGAGGCACAGTGGAGATATATATTTTGGTAGAGTGATATTGGAATAGGGGACAGGACAGGAGATCTTTTGTAGCCTTTGGTTTCTGATTTTAAGACCTCAATTATAATTTTAGGGTTGTATATGGTTGGGGAATCCAAGGGCGAAAGCTCGCAAAGACATATCCTGGAGTCAACTGTCAGGCCCTGGGTGGCTTGTCAGCCTCTTGCGGAAGGTGGGAGAGGGGGTCAGTGTTGGAGGGGCATAAGAGTTGGTGGCAGGGTAGGAAGCGTAGGCAGGGTCAGGAGCCAGAGGGTGTGGATCAGGGTTTGGTTTTTCAGTGGGAAGGTGGAGAAGCAGTGAAGCTTACAATTGATATAAGGAAGTTCTTAGGATATATTGCTTTATAAGTGCAAGAACAAAGCGTAGCTTGCAGAAATAAATGTTGCCAGATAAAATAACCCAAAAACGATTTGGCAGGGTAATGGAATGGTTGGCTAGCCAGGTGAAACTGAGACAAGCTAATGGTTAAGATTCACATTGCACCTATAAATATTTGTTGCCTTAATGACCGTGGGAAGAGACGGAGGGTAGCGCAGGATCCAAAAGACATTAAAGCGGATCTGTATTGTTTACAAGAAACACATATAGAGCGTTCAAATGTGAAGTTGCTGGAGACACTGGGCCTAAAGTTACCTGCAAACACCACCCAAGATACCAAAAAAAGGGGGTTGTAGCGGGAGAATAACCAATTTTGCTGGCCCCCTATATCATTTGTGGGGATCTTGACCTTAATGGATCAAAATGTATGCATTTACACACACAGGGCAATTATGTAGAACAAAAGCTATGGGTGTTTTAAAGCTTTTAAATATCTGAAAAGGGAAATTGGTTTGTCAGATGTAAGGGAGGAGTTAAGGGCACCTGACCCAGGGTATACATATTATTCAGCTCCTCATCGGACTTTCACCCGTCTGGACTATTTTTTGATGTCATCAGAACTGTTAAGGGATCTTAAGATCAAATTATATCCTAGAATGATGTCAGATCATAACCCGCTAGTAATGGATTTAGCTGTGGATGAGATTACTAGGCTTATCACCAGCTGGACCTTTGGGAGAGGTATTTTGGTGGATGCTAGTTATAGCGCACATATGAATACATGGATCCCTGAATTTTTAGATATAAACAAGGGAAGTGCCCCTCTAGGAGTGGTTTGGGATGCCTTTAATGCAGGAATATGAGGAAAAACCCTGAGTCACAGCCTGAATTTGCAAAACCTGGGGAAATCAAAGCTAGCAGAATTATATCAAAATCTAAGTAAAGCAGTAACCTCCCTTGTCAATGAGATAAAGCAAGGAGGAGTTAATGTTGAGGCTGGCCAATGGCAGATAGCTGGGCTAAAACTGAAATTAATGACGTCAAAGCCAAAAAAACTGCAGAAAAATACCTAATTAAAAGACAAGTGTTATGAATTCAATGAAAAGGTAGGTCACCTACTAGCAATAAGCACTCGATAGAAGGTGTCTGTAGACTACATTAAGGGAATAAAAGTTAAGGGTGGCAAAATGGTCTAGGATCCTTAGGATATAGGAGAAGCATTCCATGACTAATATGCACATTTGTATCATGCTCAACCCAAATAGGATGTACAGAGTATAGAGCAAGTGGTGGCTTCAATGTCTTTGGAAAGACTATCTCAAGAGGAGTAAGATGTGCTGGGCAGCGCTCACGGTAGAAGAACTGAGAGTATCTCTCAAAAATCTACCCTCTGGGAAAGTCTGTAGGACTGATCAAATCATATTGGAGTCTTATAAAGTGTTTTGTTCAGTCATCATTTTAGATATGATGGAACATTTTGTTCAGGGGCAAGGGGGAAGTATAGCTCCTGAGTGCCAATATTGAGTTTTTGAAAAACAAAAAGGCAAAATGCCTGCTGATCCTAGATCATATCGTCCTATAACATTGATCAATAGTGATATGAAGCTGTTCTTTAAGATGCTCGCCACTCGGATAAGTCAAATAGTTGCAAAGTGGTATCAGTGAACCAACATGGATTTATACCAAGGAGGAGTACCATGGATTATATTCCACATATGATCATGCATTTTGACGTAACAGAGGTTGTTACGGAACCAATGGCCGTGGCTCTGTTGGATGCCTAGAAGGCATTTGACAGGATCACATGGGTGTATCTTTGGGAACTCATGAGAAGGACTGGATTTGAGATGGGCTTCATAAAGGCAATACAAGCACTGTATAGGAGTTTAGTGGCCAGGCTGCAAATCATGGGCAGTCAATCAGAATTAATCAACATTTAGAGAGGAGCGAGACAGGGGTATCCATGTTCTCCTTTGTTACTTGCGTAATGTATGGATCCATTTATCTGCAAATTAGAAGATAGTCCTGCTAAAGTCCCCGTTAAATTTCAAGGCTTTGAGACAAAAATTCTGGCCTACGTGGATGATATCCTAGTTGCATTTGTAGATCTAGTGTCTACTATGTTGATAGTTGAGTACAAGGCAGCAGAATTTGGGAAAGTTGCAGGCTACTCTCTTAATCAACAAAAAACACATACGGTAGTGGATGAGTGCATAGTTAGTCAGGATTCACGGTTGACCAATATTAGCCAAGGGGAAACAAGATGTTGGGCGATGGCACAATCTTCATGTGTCGATTGTTGGCTTGTGTAATGTAATAAAAATGGTGCTTTCACCAAAGATGTTATATCTCTTTAGATGTATTCCTTTAGAGTTCGAGAACGTCTAGTTCAAAGCCATAAAACAAGGAGGACAATTACATTTCTGACATTACCTAGAGAGAGGGTGGTGGGCTCTCCCAAATTTTAAACTTTATTATCTAGCTGCTCTCCTCCAATATGCGCAGGTTCTCCTGTTTAATCAAGAGGAAATAGCTGAATCTATATATGGTGTGCAATCAATTTTTGAGCTTACTATAGGATTGATAGCTAAAGGCTGTCTGTTAAGGCAGTTAAGGCAATTAGAACCCAGATACTATAAGAAAGTTAGGTTTAAGGTGTTGGGATCGGCCTATAAAAACTGGGCTGATTTGAAAAAGAAGCTCAGAATTGGGAGATGGAATTGCTATACTCTGATACAAAAGAATCCCTCAATTATAGGAATATTTCAGGATGCTTGCTTGGATAGAAGGGAGAAACAAGGGTTATGCAAACTGGGGGATTTCTTCCAAAATAAGAGGCTTGTGTCATTGGAGGAACTGAGGATTAGGTTCAATCTAAATCAAAAGGAATTATTTTTATATCTACAAATTTGTAGCTATTTACATAAAAAAACTGGTGGACCAGTGAGTTTGGAGAGAATACCACTCCTGGATTTCTTGCTTGGGGGAGAAAAACTCTCTATTAGTGTAATATATAGTCAATTGTGTAAACTGGCACCAGATGATCTCAAGAAGCATAGTGCTAAATGGTTACCAAAGCTTGGGGTAGATGAATGTACTTTTTATAATTCCCTGGAGTTAAGTTGTCTTGTAGTGCTGTACTTTTTAGGATTCCCTGGAGTTAAGTTGTCTTGTAGTGCTGTGCTTGCATCCCCAAAGAGCTGTGCTCTTTGGGGATGCAAGCACAGCACTACAAGACAATCTTTGACTTACATTTTACCGCAGCAAATATCTCAAAACGTGGGGGGGGGGGGAGGAGATCGAGGGGGTCAATTGTCCATGGAGTCAGTCTCACACGACAGATTTAGTTCACATGTATAGCGCATGCCCAGTCTTAGATACACTGTGATTGCAAATCACAACATTTCTAGGAAATATATATAATGCTAATATGCATTTGACTCCTCAGGTGATGATGCTGGGGGGAGAGCCAGATTTGGGATTGATGGAATGAGAGGCCCCGATGTTTATCGCAATGGCGGTATTTCCGATCTGTGTTGCCTCGGCATGGTTGGACCCGCAGGCGCCGTATTTCCAACAATGACACGGAAGGTTTTTCTCTATCTTCAACTTAGAGATGGCATTGTATAAATGTAACGGGAAAAGAGCTAAGAAGTAGGATTTGTGGCTGCCTTGCTGAATGGCTTTGCTCACATAAATAAGACTGGAATAATAATTAGGGGATACTTAATCAAGGTCAAAGTTGGTACACCAGAGGGTAATAATGGAAAAATCAGACGGAGACAGATGAGCTTGTTCTTATTGCACTTGCACTTTGTCTAGTTACTGTACTGTATATCATGTCATTTACATGTGTGTTATGTGATCCGTATACATTTTTTCTGCAGTTCTTTTTAAAGGATGATATATTATTGATTGTAATTGTGTCTTATTATATATTCTGTAATATCTTTATTTCTGCTGCTTACAACCTTCCCAGTCAATGTAATTATGTCATTTATAAAAGCATTATTACAAAAGATTTTCTTTTTAAACAGGAAAAGCAAAAGGTTAAAGTGAATTTATAGTTAGACAATGCAATACGTTACATTACACTTAAACAAAATAAAAGGGTTACTGAAAAAAATCAAAAGTTAAAGTGATGTTATAGTTAAGTGAAAATGTCTATTAATAAATGCCATTTTAAACTAATAAAACACTTACATTTACCAGTTATAGTTAACATCACTTTAAACGTTGTTGTTTCCCTAAGGTTATTTCTTCTGTAAAGTAAAGTATTACCATGCCTAACCACAAAACCACTTTAACATTTGTTTTTTTCAGTGAATTTTCATTTTTTTTTAATGTGAAGTGAAAGTTTATTACCATCCCTAACTATCTCAACCCCACATGGACTTTGCCCGTTCGCAACGGGGTGGCCAACAACTCGCCACAGAATGTCTTTTAGGATGCCCCAATTGCAGTGACCACAGGACCGGGCTCCATGCCCAACCTCCTTTGGACGCCCAACCCCTCCACTGGTGACCATCCACCATTGTGCGTGGCCTTTAGCCGTGCACTGCGTGGGTTTGGGCGCAGCGCCTGGCTTGCAGCCTGGCCCTGCACCTAAATCCTCACAGGTGGCCAACTCCTAATTACTGACCAACCCCACCACGATCATGCATCACACCACAGACACCCACTAAACCTTTATTTCGGTCTCATGGTAATTTAGCTATACTCTCAAGGTAATTTTGCTGTACTCCACCAAATGTTTACAGGGAACCACACTGAGTAAAGAGACAATATTGCAAGTCCATGGTTATATGACAAAAAATTACCCTGCCCTCTTATATGTTGTTTTATTTAATTTTCAGGATAGAAGGACCGAGTCCCTGAATTCTAAAATGACAGAAGCAACATATTGCTTCATATTGTGGCAAGCCAAGCACAGAATTTGGTCTTGTGGACTAGTCCCAGCCCTGGGGGACCAGCCAATAACAGTGCCTCATTCGCTGTTTTTTAGGCCTCGGCTAGCGTTGCAGCGCATGCGCTGTTCGCTTTGCAAGGCATGCAGTATAAACTATAGTAGGGAAGCTTTGTGGAAGCTCCGCCCACTCTCCGTCCATATTTCCTATTGGCTTATTTCCTCAATGCAGCCTTCCAATAGATTTTATGTTTGTTAGTCCCGCCTCATGACAACCATGTTGTCATTTGTAACCTGCCACGGCTACTGGCCCCTTTACTTCAGGCACTATTTTGTTCCCCTAACTCCCCCGCTCCTGCAGTCAGTCCTTCTCAGCCCCTCCCACCCGCACTCCCATTCGTGCACTTTCTTTGCGTGTGCATAGCCCCCCCTCTGCCAGGCGCTGAGCGCTAGAGTCAATTTCTCTGGGGAGGCAGAATTATTTGTGAACTTTCTTCACGTGAGGTGCTTGATGAGCTCCAGCAGACCCCTCTTCTTATCCTGCAGCTCGTCTTCTCTGCTCGGGGTGCCCAAGCAGCAGGAAGATGGCCAGCAGAGAGGGCCATTTTATTTCCTTGCCCCTAGCATTGCTCTCCCTTTTTTCCTGGGAAAGAGAAGAGAGTGCGGCAGTTATTGGCGAGGTAGCTGATGGCCATGTAAGCCCCAGCTGTCTCCTCATTCTTGGGACCTGTCAACTCTGTCCTAAAAAAGAACTAGATCTTAGAGTAAACAGTGAGTCAGGCATGCTGCCGGGAGCACAATGTTGGCGCTTCTGCTGATGCACGCCGAAATTAGTTTTCAGACTCATTGTAAGTCTCCTAAATCAAAACTCCCTCTCGCCTCTCCTCTGAGTCCATCAAATGGGAGCCTCTATTTTATTAAAGGCTGCAGTGGTCTACCAGGGACTGGCCGCGCCTGATTGACTGGACGCACTCTCCACCCACAGGACTGCCGCAGCCTCACATCCCAGCGAAACCAGAGCCCCTGGGGCAGAGAGGCTCAGATTAGAAAAGGTAATACGGGTGGCAGAGATAACAAGCAGTGCTTTGTCTGGGGTGTGTTCACAGCAAACCTCCTTTCTGTTCGCCAAGAAGCTAAGTTGATGGCTGTTCATTGAGTACACCCAGAAAGAGGCAATTCAAAGCAGCTCATCCCGCCCTGACACCCTAAACTCCGCTGTGAGTTAACACCTGGAGCTTCCTGAGCCACAAATCAGGGGCTCTCTCACCTCAGGCAGATGCTGATACACTATCTTCAGTAATGGGCTTAATTTCACAATTTAAAAAAAACTAGAACGCAAATGTTTAACTTACAGTACTGTGAATACATGTGAACTCAACGGCTTGTACGGTTACCTTTCTAGTAACTATTATAAGTACCCCTGAGTCAGGTTTCACGATGTAAGCATTCCAACAGATTTTTGAGAGTATTGGTGCTGAGCCCAAACTTTCATTTCTTCTTTAGTTCTTTCTTTGTTCCATTATTGTTATCTTACTCCCCTTCCGTTCTCCTCTTCTCCCTCCTCTGTGCTTTTTCTTTCTCCTTTCCTTTCTCTTTTCTTTCGTTCTTTCACCTATCAGTTTTATTACTTCCCAGAACTTCCTCCCTTGACTTCCCCTCCCAGCCTCCAAAGCTTGCACTTCTTCCTTCCTTCCTTCCTTCCTTCCTTCCTTCCTTCCTTCCTTCCTTCCTTCCTTCCTTCCTTCCTTCCTTTCCCTTCCTTCCTTCCTTCCTTCCTTCCCATAACGCACTTCTGTCCTTTTTCCTACCTTTCATCTCCACTTTACCCTTTCCTCTCCCTCCTCCCACCCATCTTTAGCCCCTTCATTTCCCTCCATTATTTTTTCATTTCTTCCCTTTATCTACGGCTCTTCATCCCATCATCTCCTGTTCCTTAGTAGGCGCCTCC
Organism: Triturus cristatus; assembly: GCF_964204655.1. Taxonomy (NCBI): domain Eukaryota; kingdom Metazoa; phylum Chordata; class Amphibia; order Caudata; family Salamandridae; genus Triturus; species Triturus cristatus. Next base: position 555,263,359 of record NC_140589.1, on the reverse strand, counting down.
ACCCACCTTCTCAACCTCCCCCATCCACCCATACTCCTTTCTTTCTTTTCACCTTAACCAGACAATCCGCCTCCAGATTGCAGGCACACTGCACAATCAGCATATTCATAGGAGTAAGTACTTTGACACAGTCCTCTAAAAGGAGCATATTCTATGCTGAGAATATGATGAATAAAGAGGCATGGATAACGCAGCCCCGAGCTATTAAGCTGGTAATCCGGATGTGGTTCAGGCCGTAAAAAAGCAACAGCGCTCCTCGGCTGCAAGTGGAACATGAATTGGGAACAGGAGCGGAACGGGCATGGCGTGGGGCCGGGGGCACGGACGGGCACGGGCGAGGGGCTGCCGAGGAAGAAGGGTACCCCAGACCTCCACTATAGTGAGAGAGGTGTGCTGCGCTGGGATCGGAGGGTGTGTGTGTGCGAGTGTGTTTGTCTGAGTCAGGATGTGTCTGCGTGTGTTTTGTATGTGTGTGTGCCTCTGAGTCGGTGTGTGTGCGGGTGTTTTTGTATGTGTGTGCATCTGTATATGCCTCTGAGTCGATGTGTCTGTGTGTCTGTGTGTGTACCAATGCGCTTGTGTGCCTGTGTCCATATATGTGTGGCTGGGTCTGTGTGTGTGCCTGTTTGTGTCTCTGTCAGCATGTTTGTGGGTGTGCTTATAGGACTGCAGACCTGCATATTCTAACTTCTTACATACCACAGGCCTCCATGTAGATGTTTCAGCACCCAGGCTAATGTGCTGCATTCCTAAAGACATATAAGGTCCCAAAGACGAGGCTGATTGCGTTGCAAATGCTTGTTTTCTCTGTACTTCCTTGGTACTCTAGTACAGCACCAGCAGATATCGATTTATTTTGAAACTTGATTTCACTCAAATGGCTAAATTGATTCTCACCAAATCACAAACAATGCACTTTCTGTGTAAAGATGAACTTTTCTGCCAAATTTTGTGTTATTCCTTTCAGCCATGATGTCTTTTGCATTATCTAAGGTGTTTTGTAACCCCCACCCCTTTTTCTTCACCCCCGCTTGACGAATCACCTGAAAACTTTCCAGAAAGGAGCTGAAGTAGTTGAACCTTTTTTGAAAAGTTTTGCAAAGATTTGTTATATACACAATATGTACACACACACATTTATGCATTTCTAAAATAGTGAGAACTGTTGAGTTTGCTAATTTCTAATATTACTTGTACTACAGGTTTGCTAAATTCAGAAATTCAATAGAATCTGAAAAGAATTCATCTATAATAATAGATTTTCTTTCCTCACAGCTGAATCGTTATCTGAAGAACATTCACTTCACAACACCTGGTGGGGACGAAATGTTCTTTACTGAAAAGGGCAGTGCGCCTGCTCGGTTTGACATTCTCAATGTGATAGTCTTTCTGAATGGATCCCTTTCTAACACCATAATAGGAAGGTTTGAAAAGACAGACCAAGATGGACTCAAGCTATTTATCAATGACAGTTCCATCATGTGGGCCCCCCCGTTTAAAGAGGTATGTGCATGACATTTACTTTCATTACTTATCACAGAGTGTGCTTTGGTTTACCCCATTATTGTTTAAATGACGAAAGCCTCTCTCCCTGCTGTAGAAGTAGGTAGTTCTCTGAGCCACACATCCTGCTCCCATGGGATCCCGTTAATTTTGCATGCTTTACTTCTAATGCAACGTCCTCTTTTGGGGCTATTCATTCGTGACTATTGATAAATACGTCCATACATCACAACAGCATCAACAAATATAAATGTTAGCTTTACCTCCAATGTTTAACATTTAAGAATATGGAAATGAATAGTTTTCACAGAATTGCACGGAAAAGTCTGCTGGGACCTCTGGATACAGATCTGTATCATATGGTTTCAAAGCTGGCAACGTGATTTTTTCTGTAAGATCGCAACATGGATGAGGGAAGAGGATATAGCTATGTGTTCAAAGAGATATAAATTGCCACAGCAGGCTGTGAGGATCTTGAACAGCCTTAGTTGTTTCACATCTCCACCCTTAAACGTATCATCAGTATAGCAGAATCTAATTTTAATATTTGAATGATTTCACTATGTGCAGTCTAGAGTGACCTAATTTTACATCCAGCATATTCTAGCTTTACATTGCATAAGGCCTGCTATAGAAAGACCACACTTACACACTCTAGTGAGGCCTTACCTTTGGTTTAGCTTGTCCAGACTTTGTATTACATACTGTATAGTATGATCTTCGTTGTTACTGCTAGCCATACTACAACAACATTGATTAATCACCTACAGGTATTCTCTTGACATTGTCTCAAGAAAAAACTTCTATATGCAAATTCACCATTTCAATACAATATGAACCCAAACAAAGTAAAATATTTACATTCAATGTCAAATATTAAACGTTTTTCAACAACATTAAGCGAAAATATGTTCTTGTTATAGTTTTGAAATCGTTATAGACACCAGTTTTGGGTCAAGGGTGTCCACAATTAAATGCAAAACGTTGTTTTTGAAGATTCTGAGGCTAATTAATATGGAATACATTTTATGGAAACGTGTAAACATGATGAAACCTGATGAGGAAAAAGTTAGAAGGAGCTGTGTATTATCTTGTAGGGGCAAATATGCTATTATTCCCACAAATTCTAGAGCAATTCTAGCAATTAGTAACAACATTGCGTACTTTCTCCTTGAACGTGAGCAAAGATTGGTCTACAGACTGAAAACTCATCACCATGGCCTACATAATGAGATTCCATGGACTCTGCTAAATTACAGGATAACTTTACTTTGTCTATTTATAACTTTACCATCAGATAACTATGGTGTGTCAATCACTACAGTACTGTAAGATTACCAATCTATTTTTGTGCCAGAAAGTATAATGGTATGAGGGTATTTGGAGGTACATTATCACAAAATGTAGCTAATCACCTTATTTATCTCTTTAAACCTCTGTGGTACACATTACCTAAAGAACACACGTTCATAAAAGCTAATGTTGAAGTGGAATTCCCAAAGTAGCACAAAATGAACATAATGTAGTGTACAATACCCATGACCGGATGCACTATATTTGTCAAATGTAAAACAAAAAACATACGAAATGTAGGACAAAGTTGAGCTGCTCACAGACAGCACACACATAATATTGTTTTACATTTCTTAATAAGTCACTCAAAAAGATTCTACATTCATAAGCGTATAGACAAAATTATGGATGTATGCTAACAAATAGGAGAACTACATCCCTTATGAACCCTTACATGGTCAGCGGCATCCCCGGCCAACACATACACCCACACGCACAATTGTGTTGTGACACACTGGGAAGTGTAGGACCGCATAGGAAACTCAGCTTTAAAATGACCGGCTCTGCAATGCAATGTCGAACACGTAGGTGAAATCAAGGCACGTTACCCTTGGAGTGGTAAGCTAATTACAAGGCATTTTAACAGAGGTAAATCAAGGGATCGATGGCCCACATAGATTACACATTCGAATTTTCTGTTGATAAATTTCACCATAGAGTCTGCCTTTAGAGCATGCACTCATGCCTGTCTGTTTATATGGTATCATTGATTGTCACCTTTGGTGAGCATACCTCCATCTTTATTGCATGTTACCCACTTTCAACGTTTGTCTAAATTTGCGGTTAATCACTCACTATACTCAACATATGCGTTTCTACTAATGCACGCCATTAACTTTGCATCAGATTGCATGTTAGTTTGCAGTGTTTTTGCTGGTCTAGCACCAGTGCAAGCGCATACCAATGCTTGTGTTTTTTGTTTTGTGTTTATATTGCCAATCATTGATTGATCCTATTTCCTCAAGCACAACAGTCATTATTATATGCTCCACCGGCAGGCAAGTAGCCTGTATTACTGTGTTTTTGATTTATGTGGATTGTCCTGTGTTGTCCTGGCAGTCCCTTACTGGTAGGACTAGGGTAACAGGACACAGAAACAAATGAACAGAGGGGTATTATCATCAGACCTGAGAAAACCCCCAAAATCCAAGAAGCCAGTAAATTCAATTTTTTTAAAAATTTGTCTCAGACCTCATCTGAGGTCAACAAATGCAAGTACATACTATTAGAAAGTTGTATTTTCACTTTTAAAACTTTCTTTGAAATACCCTATAAGCATGGTAAATTAAAATTGGCGAAGACAGATACATAGTTTGTGGTTAATACATTTATATCATTTTAAAACTTTACAAAGCTATTTAAGAACTTAAATAAGTTATAGCAAATAAATCCATTTAGAGGAGACTTGCACAATATAATTAAATCTTGAGATACAATAGCCTTACATCTAAGATGAATGGGTTTTATGAAACGTTGTCGAGTTTCTACCAGGGTCGAATTTGGGCAAATTAAAGGTACGTGACAAAGGTCTTGCACTCTTCTATTACACAAGTCACAAATACCTGAAGAATATTCAGAGGAATTCAATCTGGAAGAGTACATTTTTAAAGAAGAAGTTCCTAGTCGCAGGAGAAGAACACAGCGCATTACTCTATGTTCAAGCTGAAACTTTAAATTATGCTTTGGAGTTTTATAAACTATATTATCAGCAAATATTTTGTAATTCTTTAATTGAGCACAACACTCCTTGTCTGAATCAAAACTTATTCTTGGCGTCATATGTTTTAAAAAGAGTTTCAGATGCGATGGAGACCAGGCCTCCAAAATTGCTAAAGTGCATTGTGAGGCCTCAAGGGCTACTTTAACATTCCTATTAGAAGTATGTGTTGCAGATTCTTCTCTGAACGTCTATAATTTTAATATATGTCTTAGAGAACCGGGAGCTGCATGTAAAAGGTTAAAAGCCCACCGTGTAATATTAGAGATAGTTCAAGCATATGTGCTTATTAAACAAAGCTCGAGGCGTAAGGCTTGTGCGGGGACTGATTGGGAGACTTCCATCAGCTTCCTTAAGATAATCCCTGCTTTCATTTTTATTGGTTGCCAGGTCTTAATCTGTAAATACTCAGTGCATAAGATAGAATGGGTGGAATTTTCATACTGTAAACCTCTAGTAGGGATATAAAATGTCTCTTCCCAGTCAAGGAATAAACTATTTTTAATGCCAGAACATGGGAGTCAACCTTTCGCCCCAGATGCTGAAAATGGGAAACATTTTGAAGGTTATATGAGAAGATTCGGCCCAGATAAATGTACTCTTTCACAACCTCAATTGGTTTACCTCCCAATAACCAAGTAAAAGGTGAGGATTTCCTTCTTCCTCTAAAGGGTAAGATTTTGGTTTTAGAGATATTAGGGACCAAGAAGTTATATTTGCATATCTGTTTAATTCAATTAAGTTTCTTTGTAATCCAATTGGGGTGCGATGGAATATAATGATTTCATCTGCTTACATTAGGTTATGGATGTTGCTTTGTGCAAGTTTTGGGGGAAAATTATTCATTTGGGAAAAGTACCCCGGTAGGTCACTTATATAAATGGAGAATAACAAGGGGGCAAGAAGGCATCCTTGTTTCAAACCATTCATCGTGGGGATTGGACTAGTTAAGCCCCTATCTCCACCATTTCCACTCTACACCATGTTGCTGTATGCAAATGTATGATTATTGTGAGTAAATCATGAGGGATCCCTAAATTCTCTAACTTTTCCAAAGGCATTGGCCTATCCACACTATCTAAAGCTGTTGAAAAGTCAATAAAGGTGCAATAAACTATTTGTGATTTTTCCACTACATACTTCTCGAGGACAGTCTGTAGGATAGCAATATTCTCTGTAACTGAATGCTTTTGGTCCGAAACCAGCCTGTGTCATAGGAATCACATTGTTCGAAAATGCCTAGTCTTTAAATGGACCAATACGCATGCCGCGAAGATCTTTCTGGCAGCGTTTTGAAGGGTGATTTTTCTATAATTAGTTGGATTTGATCTAGAGCCTTTTTTTTAGCAAGTGGAACACAATGCTGCCTTGCCAGGATTTTGGTATATGCCCAGTCTTGAAGGAGTACTGAAAAAGAGAAATTAGGGAAACATCGTTTACAACACACGAGTTACAACCCGTGTCATTACTACACATTTTTTGCAACGCAAAATCCATTACAACGCATGTCATTACATCGCATAATCCATTACAACGCATTCCCCAAAGTAACGCTCCAGTGTAGTTAGAATAGCAATGGCATTATAATGGAATATGCGTTGTAATGGACTTCGCATTGTAAAAAATGTGTTGTAATGTCAAGCGTTGTAACACATGCATTGTAACATGTCCTATTCCGAAGAATAAAAAATTTGCTGCAGTCTTCCGAATTTGATTGAAGAACTTTGATCGGTATATTATCTGGGCCCATTGCTGCAGATTATCTGGCAGATTTAATAAAAGCAGCGATCTGCGTAGCTGAAATAGTTAACGTTCCCTGTTCAGATTGACCCTTTCGATCGGGGCACTGGCTAGAAGAGCCTTGTATTTGGTTGTTAGATTTATATAGTTTTAGAATATGTTTCTCCCATACAGATGGTTTAACTGGCGATGCTTGAATTGACTATCTTATCCCCATTCGTTTAGATACAATGTTCCAGAATGGCTTTTTGTTTCAACTTTTTACTATGAAATGGAAATCTACCCAGTTTTTATCCTTTTGGGCTTGCTTTTCTTTTGCTTTAATTTGTTGATGGAGTTTTTTTAACTTTCTTATTTCTTTTTGTTTTATAACTCAGAAAGATAGGAATTGCATTCTGGTCAGTTTATTTAAGTCTATTGACTGATGGTCTGTTCGCTTTCCATTGTGGACAGTTTTGCCATTATCTTTACTAATTGTATTTGCCTGAAGGGTGGCCATGATGGATTGCACTTTATTTGTGTATCTAGTTATGGGGTCAAACTTTTCACTTATAGAGTTTGACATTAAAGAAGAAATTGCAATGTCCATTTTGTTGATTGCTTTTGAGTTCCCGTGAATCCTGCCTGTTTTTTGGTTTACGTTTGCCCGACCATTTAGAAATTTAAGAGACCATCGAGAGGAAGATGCATTAGATTTTCAATTCCCAAAGTCAAATGTGCATGATCACTTACATACGTGTGTTGACATGTGCTCAAACATGTTTCCATAATCTACGGTGCACACTATATCCATTTCAGAAAGCCAGCATGACACAATTTTAAATGATAGTAGGGGCACCCAACATAGGAGGGTCACTGGGGTGTCTTCAAGTACTTTTTATCAAACCCCCTTTGAGATAATATCAAACGTGTTCCATGGAATATGGTTGAGCCCATACTGCTAATAAGGACCTGATGATGAAATATGACAACACTAGGGTGTGTTGGGATCACAAAAAACACTTTTGAGGTTGTTGGGTACACATGGACAACTCTCATGTGATTAGGGTAAAGGATACTTATGGGTATTAGAGCACGTATGTGCCATGCCTGAAAATAATTTCATAAAGTGATTACCTACTATAAATCATGTATTAATATATCTATGTTTTCTTGATGACAAACATATTTTTCTTGCTCAGTCATTTTTAAAATAAATTAAATATAGCATCTCATTTTTAGAAATTCTTTAATATGATTATATTTTAATTCTAAGTTTCACAATGCTATAGTAAATTAAATTTTCCCTGAAACTGTAAATTATGTAATGGACAGTGTCCATTTAGGTAGAATTTAAATGTGTGAAAAGGAATTAAATAGACTCCCACAAAAGGTGGTGCTTTTCCCTACAGACATTTTTACGACCTATCCCTAAAAATCTGGGTCACAGTGAAAAGGTTACAATCTGTCTCCTGACCAGTCTAGGTATTTGCAGTTTATCTAAACTGTCCTAGAAAATGTGTCAGAGAACAAAATCTATTAAATTAATTTTCATTTGTTAATACTTCACACAAGCACGATTATGGTGTTTTGGAATTGCAGGGGCACAAGGTGAAAGCACAATGGGAATTCCTGTGACTGTGCAAAAATGTTTGTGAAGTAATTAATTTTATTTTTGCCACTACTATTATAGTCAATGGAGAACTCATTTAAAACTGACGCCTACCTTTAATAGATATCATTGATCATTAGTTGGGAGGCCAAATGTGGAACAAATCATTTTTCACAAAACTGGAGATCATTTTGGCAGAGGCAAATAAGTGCTCAACATCTAAAATATGAAAACATTTGGCTTGTTTAGCACCTGATCTCATTAGGAGAGGCTTTATTAATAAGAAATTATGATTACAAATCTACTGGAGTCTACAGTAAAACCACATTTTGTTGTCATGTTGCAAGAACGGTGTGTGGGAGATGCTTACACCTATGTGCCGGTCCCTGCAAAACCCACTTCTCTAAAGCTCATGAACTTTCATGTCTTGTGGGGCAGAAGAGGTTGGGTATTTGTACATGATGGAGCCCATCTTGAATGTCCAGACTTTATATTCCTCTGGGTCCCTGGTGTACTTGTTAGGTAATAATGATACATAGTTGCTACAGCTGGTATTTCTATTTGAATCCTCACCAACTGTTCCTCAGTGAAATTGTCTAAAAACATCTTTGAAATCCAAGAAGTTCCTTGCTACAGGTTAAGGTTTGCACTTTATTTTCATGGAATCTCCATTAAGATTATAAACTCTATTGCACTTGCTCATTTCCACAGAGAGCCAGATTCACTAAAGTTATGCATTTTTGCGTTACACTGGAAAGCATTTCGTCATAGACCAATGCTGCATAATATAGCTCATCCGTGCATTATGCAAAGCATAGTTTTATGGAGCAACTTGTTGTTGCATGACGTAAAGTGTTTTTGCATCACAATATACTTTGCTCAATAGGTTTATGCAAATCCGATGCAAAATGTATCATTTGGTATAAGCTTGTTCACGTAACAGAGTGAGTACTCAAGAGATTACATGGTAAGAAAGCTTTATTTCAACCAGAAGGAGAATTAAATCTTTATTTTTGAGGAGATAAAACAAGGAAAATATCAGTTTTTTGCTTACAAAAATTCCCACCAGCTAAGAAGGCTGCTTTGTGGAGAGCAATTGTTGACAAAGTGAAATGGGTGTGCCCAGACGTGGGTCCCTTGCTCACTGTGCCACTAGATTCAAGCTAGCCTGGCTGATGAGGGATAATACCCTGCAACTGGTCTCAGGATGCTTGTTCCTGATCAAGTGAGAACCTAGCTTGGAAGTTCGGGCTGGACTGTTCCTATGAGGAACAGAGTCAAGATTGATTTGCATATGTCTGGGTCTAAAACTGGGGTGGCATGTGAGCAAAAGAACAATGGATTTAACCCAGATTTCTTGACTGGGGGTGAACGTATGATTCTTTCAGCATTTTGCCCATCATTTGTTTGTGTCACACTTTTTGCCCTAAGTGGGATGTGTATGCCCAGACTTGGTTCCCTTGATCACTGTGCCACTATATTCAAGCTAGCCTGGCTGATGAGGGGATAATACCCCAAAACTGGTCCCAGGAGGCTTGTTTCAGGTCCGGGAATGACCTGGCTTGGCAGTTCGACTGGACTGTCTCCATGAGGAGCAGGCTCAAAACTGATTTGCATATGGCTGGGTCTACACTGGGGTGGCATGGTGAGAAAAAGAACAATGGATTTAACCCAGATTTATTGATGGGGTAAATGCATGATTCATTCAGCATTCCGTCCGTCAATTGTTTGCCTATCACTTTTTGCCCTAATTGGAATGGGTATGCCCAGACGTGGGTCCGTTGCTCACCGTACCGCTGGATTCAAGCTAGCCTGGCTGATGAGGGGTAAGACCTCAAAACCGGTCCTAGGATGTTTGTTTCTGGTTCAGGGAGAACCTGGCTTGGCAGTTCGGGCTGGACTGATCCCACGAGGAACAGGGTCAAGACTGATTTGCATATGACTGGTTCTAAACTGGAGTGGCACGGTGAGCAAAAGAACGATGTATTTGGCCCAGCTCTCTTGACTGAGGGTGAAGGTGTGATTCATTTAGTATTCCTTCTATCATTTGTTTGCGTAACACTTAGCATGAAATACTAGCAAAATACACAAAGATGGATGCTGGATACACCCTCAGTACACCTTCTCTCAGTCCTGGTAGTGTGGCAAAAAGAAGACCGGCTACTTAGAGGAACATGTGTTAAGCATTTCATACCACCAACATGGACGATAAGTAATTGACATGACTCGAGAGAAATCTAACACCAATTTTTATTTTTTCTAGACACCAAAACAAAATCAATGCATACAGCTTAACATCAGATTCACTAAGTTTGTCTCAAGAGCTGATAACATTTTAAGCAGCAGGAGTGCTAGTAACCCCACTACTTATCTTTTACCTCTAAGGACACTAGAGACTATGTAGGACTGCCGGACCCTAAAGTATAAGTGTTAAGACCGCCTTCCTTTCCTCTATATTTTGTTTAGGATTTGTTAATGCGATTGCACCCCATTTAGGATAAAGCAGGTTGTTGGAAAAATCATGTAAACCTAATCTGCGATTTCATATTCCAATGAAACTTTGAAATATCACAGTATTTTAACTTTTGTATCAATGGTTCACCCTTTTATTTCTCTTTGTATACATCTATCATAAAGTGTTTCTCTAATTGTAATGATTTTAAATAATCAAACACTAAAGTCTTCAGAATACATACAGTATAACTGGAGTAATCAATTTGAAAGCATTAAATAAATCAGTACTTTTCAATGTGAAAACATTAACGTTGTGGTCCATGGGAAAAACAATTGGTTGCTCAGGAGTCTCCAGGCAGATCCGATCTACTTGGTTTGGGGGACTCTTGTGCAGAGGTGCTTGGCTATCCATGCTGCTGAACTGGATCTGAGGAGTAGACAGAAGTGCGAAGAGAGGGTGAAACCAAATGGAGGATTTTGATGATGGAGCTAGAGGGGGGGTTGGTCATTCGTGCAGGTGATTCTCTTCTTTTGAAGCATCGAGTAAAGCAGGTTGTAGTCGGACTGACCGCCAACACGCCTTGGTACTTGCAAGCACTCCAGTTGAGGAAATCTTTATCGATCGGACCAGGGGACTGATGTAAAAAGCTGAGGCTCTCTGAGGGTTGGGACAACAGTTCCTAGAAGACACCTGCCCGAGGACTTCGAGTGGCCATGCTGGATGGCTCGGGGAACAGTACTTCAAGGTCATAGACTTTGCAGTTTGTGCCTGCTGCCTGTAGGGGACTTGTGCTTGTAGCACAAGGAAGTTTTAGTGAAGTCTGGAGTTTGCTGAGGGGTTTAACTTCCTTTTGGAACCAGCCTCTTGTCTTCATTGATTCAAAACCCAGTGGGTGCAAGGTGGCTGCCACAGGTGCAGAGCTTAGAGTTTCTCTTCATGGAGTCCTGCTTTGTCCAGGAAACAGGTCTCTTATTGGTAACACATAGAATCTAATGTTCTGCTGTCTGGGGTGCCCTGTAAATTCTGGATGTATGGGGTGTTAGTGGGTGTGACGCCTAGTAGCCAATGGCATCTAGTCCTGCGGCTAATCCGTTCCAGTAGTGATGGCATCCTGTTGGTGTCTGTCACTAAAACTCATCAAAACCTAAATTCAAGATGGTTGTACACTTCAGCTGCCAGCCCCTACCCGAGCGGTCAGCCTTGTGGATGTGAATGCCTCCTGCAAATCAAATGTTCTGCCTGTCCACAAAAATCAGTGCCTGAGGCAGAGGGAGGCTATGTCCTCTAGTTGGAGACAGTTGCTTTGTCCACTAGTGTCAGTGAAGTCTTTGAGGCTCACCACCACACCGGTCTTAATCACGAACCATCCTGTGTAGGTGGAGATGTCACCTGCTGCTCACACAGGTCTTTGTTTCTGACCTCTGGGAGTGGCACACGCTCCTCAGCATGAGGTCAGGCTTCTGTTTTGGCAGTAAAGCTTAGAAAAAGCCTGCCAAGGCATGAGAACACTGGGTTATCTTGATGGATACTGTCTAAAGTTTCACCTAGGTACATGCAGGTGAGACCTTACCACCACCATCATGTCGGGGATTAAAAAGCATGTTGTTTGACACCAAACATGAACAAAATTGGCCAGGCCATCATGGAGTTGGACATATGGGTAATGCCCATATGCCAGCCCATATTAGCTGATGGACTGGAGGTCACTTGCAGTAGAATTACATTTAGAATGCTATCACAGGGCTTTCACATATATTTGCATACTTATAATATAACCCCACCTCCTGGGTTATAGGAGGCCTCCCTTGGGGGTGACTGATATACATTGAATGTAGTACGGTGACCCTGTGACAAATGGTGTGTACAGGGTTGTACTCGAGCAAGCAGCTGTTTGTGCAGAGCTGACATCGTGAATCTGTAGACTTCAGTTTTACTTGGGTTACTCATGGTGGCACAATCTGGCTCCAGCCCTGGTACCCCTTTTACATCCCTGCCCAGGGTACCACAGGCACCATATACTAGGGCCTTACAGGGTTGTAAATGTACTTGACAATTGTGTGTACCAATTCACTTTTACAGTTTAATGGAAAGAGCACTGGTGATGGACCTGGTTGGCAGGCCCCAGCGCACTTTCAGATTAACTACCACAGCATCTAGCAGTTCAAAATGGGCATAAAGTGGGGTGGGGGGGGGGGGGCCATCTGCAAGCGGTCCAGTTTGCTACAATGGGTATTTGCCAAATATTTAGCCACAATGTTGGAAAAATAGTAGATTGATTCAACATGTTTGCACATTGATTTGCGAAGTATATTTCCAGTTTCGATGCATGTGCTATTGCTGTTGGTGTTGCTAACTGGAAAAGGGTGGGTCCAATTTATAGTGCCCAAAACAATGGTACATTAATCTTTTGATGAAGCTCTTATTTTACCCATATTTGTCCTCGATGGAATTTGGGGAATGCAGATATTGAGTTATGTCAATTATCTCATCCAGTATAGATAAAAAATAATGACAATGCACTTTGAGAAAAGCTAGCCGCCCAGGCACAAGTACTTTTAAATTATCCTGATCCAAGCAGATGTAGTACAGCCAAAGCTTGATTATAGAGCAAGTGAGTGGGCAATTTTGTGCTCCAAATTAGGTTGAATCTTTTCAACAGAGCCTTGTAATTTCTTTATTCAGTCTATGATATTAGATGACATCCTCCTCCCTTTAGTCTCTCAATTTAACCCTATGCCCCAAAAAGTGCCCAAAAATCCTCTTCTTCCTTTGTCTTATTCACATGTTGTGCTGTCACAATTGCAGTCACTTACTGTGGCGCAGAATATCGATCTGCATTGATCGATTTGTCATGGACTCTTTCATGCTCCTTTATAGGTTGGTGGATGTGCACTGTTAATTGCTCCTACTTTGGCCGTGCATAATTTTTTAACATATTTTGACATTGATGTTACACTGTGTAAAAATAGTAAATCATATTCCCTGGCTTATTATTTGTATGGTTGCTCCTACCTTGCATATTTTAAAACATTTACAGGTAGCACAGTGCAGTACAGGTTTTGCGCCACGCTAATCCTTTTCTATGGATCGTAGTAAATGCTACATAAAAAAGTATGCACAGTTGTGTGGTGAAAATATAACGCAAAAGCTAACTAAATCTATGTCAAAGAGTCATCATTATGATTATGAACTTTATTAATTTCATTGGAATTACAAATTCCAGCTTGCATGCGTTACAGTGAGCTACCCTTATGGGTTATAAACTAATCAGTATTGCAGGATACAGTAGAATTATTTTGCCACACAAATATGACAGTATGGTATGCACATACATAATTACCAAATATTCAGATGAAATGGATAACATCAATGCATTCTATTCATGTTGCATTTACCAACTCTTTATACTAAACCTGAACAAAATCATGGAAGGCCATTTTATAATATATAAATTGTACCCCTCTTAGCAATCAGTGTATAATAAACCCAAGTGTGATAAACAAAAGAGAAAGTGGGAAATGGAGAGACTGTTTGTGGGTATATCACATATATAAGATTAGAAGTTAAACTCCAAAGTCTATGTTACAGTCATATGAGAGGTCTCCTCTTGTTTTAAGATATCAACACTGTTGCAGTACAGAATAAACCAAGCTGTGCCCTGCACAATGTGATGATATCCAGTGTCTCTGCTTCAGTCTCCTGTCCCATTACCCTTTATCCGAGTCCACTTTGGACCTACATAGTAGTGGTGTGGTTTGCAGAAGTGTAGAAGTTACAAATGCTCTTGTTGGATGCTGATTACAAGCTTAGTGTATCTTAATTAGGGCTCCTGGTTTTATGGTATTTATTTTTTTGACATTTCCATCTGTATTTATCCATATTTATTTTTTGCTAATTTTATCTGTATTTATCCATAATTACTTTGGGTTTTGTGTAAAAATGAAGCTGAAATTAGTATATTTCCACATGTATTTAACGGGTAAGTATGCACTCATGCTTGAATGCCTACTAGGTTTCAATGCTGTAAACACCAGCAGAAGATAAATTAATGCACTTTTAAGAAAATATGCACATTTCAGTATCACCCTTGTGTATATCTACTGCTGTTAAATCCTCTTTACTAAAATTGCTTTCTTGTTTAGCCCCCTAACCTATCAATCCGCAATGCTAATGGTCTGGCAGTCATGGCAGACAGTATTTTGAATTACTCAAAAAGTAACCCAATTTCCATTTTTATCCACATTTAAAAATAAATACAGACAAGGAAACACATGTTTTCTGTCTGTATTTATCTGTAAAAATCCATAAAAACGGAAAACAGGGAGCCTTAATCTTAATACATGGAAGGATTCAGGCTCTTTAAAGTTGCAAAGAAGTAAAGAAAATTAGTATTATTCATTGCTGTGAAAATCAAGCATGTTCACAGGAAATGAGGATTAGGTTCCTCATGCTAATCCCCAAGCCCCTGCACCCAAAGAGATATTTAACCACGAGTATGTAATTTGACTCAGAAGCTAGTGATCTTTATTGGAAAAATAAGTAATAGGGTCAAGAAAGTTAGAAAAACAAGTGGTGTCTCCCTGGTAGGAGTAAGGTATCTCAAGCACATAAGTCTTGACAGGCCAGGGTACATATACTCAAAGCATCACACCAAAATGTTCTTTAAAGCATAGACGAGAGAAATTAAAATCAGCAAATAAGTCTGACCACTCCTAGAGCATGCTACAATCCAGGACTTGGCAGTAGTCAAAAGATAATCAGCGGTCATTAGCTGTAGGAGTATCAATAATACATCTTCCATCTCAGAGGACTGAAGGAGATAGCCACAGGATGTTAGAGGATGTCAAGACAGGAGAATGCCATGCCAGAAATTGCAGTCATGGTTCAAGCATTAATAAGAATTCAGAGTCAAATGGGCATAAGTGAGCAAAAATGCAGCGGTGCTTGCAGGGAATGCGATAAAAAGGATAAGAAGGGAAAATGCAACAAAGATGTGGGATAGGGAAAAATGATGACTCACACATGAGGAACCATACAACTAAGCAGTTGTGAGGCAACGGTCAATCTCTACTATAACTTCTTAACATTCCCTGGAAACATTATTTATCCTTTCTGAGCATGTAGCTAAACTGATTCACAAGTCTTGAGTATACCTTATTTAGAGTTTGAGGAGTGAATACTCCATTATGAATGTGGCATAGTCTGTTCTGCCATATTATAAGTGCATTAAAGTCTGTGGCACGTATAATACAACTGAGGTGATATTTGTCAGGGTTTGACAGAGTATCCCATTTGACCACTTCTGAATAAGGCCCTAAGGTAAACATCTTGACTTACGGTGCATAAAGGATGTGGCCAATAAGAGAACTATGTCAGGTGTGAAATTTGAATAGTACCACTCACCAAAACCAACAGCTTCACCGGGAACTCATCCAATGGTTGACTTTGTTAAACACCGTCTTCAACATTGCCCCTCTGGAAGCTTTTGACTGCCCTAAAAAAGAATAAGTCAGAATTTAGATACTTTGAGGATGACCTTCTTGCTGTATCTGACCTCTGCTCCATCACGGTTTGCCTGAAATTGGGCCTTTGTCTCAGCCAACCATAAACAATGACTGCTGATTGGTGCTTTACTTTTTCTTCTGCCTTAAATCCATTACAATTCATATCTCTGGTGTGTCCTTTAAAATATGTTGGCTGTTTTAATGTCATTTTTCATATTAATTTTTCTCAGTTTTCAGAAATTGGTTGCAACATTTTCGTGTGTCTTGATATTTTGACTGTTGTAGTGTTGCTGAATATTTTCCAGATTTAAGTTAAACCCATCTGCTCTGTGCCACAGTTACCTGTGGTTTAGCCCAAGCTTAAATATTTGACCAATTTTTGACCTGAAAGGATTTTGGGACTTATAATGTCAGAAGGACTCACATCTACTACAACTTATCTCCTACTTTCATATATAGAGCACTGCTTTGTAGTCCATCACAATGTGCTGCTATGGCATTAAAGGCTCACTCTAGTGTAATTGCCGCAAATCCAAGGCTGGGCGAAAAACAAGGGAGCTGCACTTAAAATAGACCTGATCACCTGCTTTAGCAGCCTATACTGCTACTAGAAAATCCCAACCTATGGGGGAAGACTTTCAAAAGGAGAAGCACCCTGTGTTATAGAATAAAAAGTGACAGGCTCACAGATAGGAAGAGCAAATGTAGAGGAAAGGATGCATTCTTTGGGCAGGTGATAATTTTGATCTGTGACAATTTGTCTTTCTTTCATGAAGTGGCATACTTCATAGTACAGAAAAATACAACCAGCCACTCAATAGGTTTATTAGTCTAATACCTTTCATGAAAGGTAGTAGTATCTTCATGGACTGGAATGTATTCTGTTCATTAAGAACAATCAATAACAGTAACCATTGATTTGTTGGTTAAGAGGTCAGCGACAAACTAGGTTTTTACCCTGGGGATAAAAAACTTAGGGCCACCTCCCGCTTCTTTGACCTGGGATTACTGATAGCCAAATATCTCATTACACAGAGATGGAAGTCAAATGAGCCTCCAGCTCTTGCATCCATTTCAACATGAGCCCAGGCAGAGAGTACCACCCTGCATAGAGAAGATAATCTGGGGCTATGAAAATTTCCAATAGCACCCAACTGGGATACTATCCTGATTGATATTCAGACTGCCCTACAACAGGCCGATGATGCATCAATTTGTTCATTGGAGGATGGGATGAGAACAGCAGATGACTGAGGACCCATTTAGCCACATGGCATTTACAGGGCATGCAGCCTTCCCCTGTACATTATATTCCAGGAACTAGAACTGTTGTTTTTCCTTATTTAATCAAGTGTTCTCCTGACTAATTACAATGCTTGTCATTGTGTGGGGGCAATGGACCCTGGTTTCTTTCTCAAAATTAGAATTGTTTGTCTATTTCTCGATGCATATGTTGTTGACTTTCTCAGCAGACTACTATGATTGTATTGAACCTTTTTTCCTATGTCGTCACTTTCAATTCAACAAACACCTGCAGATGTATGGCCATCTCCATTGGGTACCCCTTTTTATTGTTGAACGCATTTTGCTGTACTCCTTAGCAATCTGCTTCTGCAAAGATATAACAACTGTGTAACTTTAATATGTCTTGTAATCTCAGTGACTCGCTTAAATCTGAAAACCCAATATACAGATTCAACAAAATAAAGAGGTCAGCAACAAATACCATGCTGCCTATCAACAGCAAATTAAAGAAAATGTCACACTCGGGCATGGAGAAACAGCTAAAATGGGAAAGGTAACAGCCTTGTACCTAATACACTGAGGACCAGATTACAAGTCTGGTTGTCTACGGATTCACGGGGTGCAGAGCCACAACTAGGGCAGTTGGACCGCCATTGCACTGCCATAAGAGATCCCTGGCAGGGGTGCAGTTGTCTTGAGGCAACAATATGCTTGGCGGGACTGACGTGGTCCTGCCAAGCATATTACGAGTTTCCGCTCTGCCATGGTTTTCCTGGCAGATCCTACTCCATGAAAACCATGGCAGAGATGAAACAAAGTGGTTCCTAAAGGACCCCCTGTTCCTCAGAGCCATGGGGTTAATGCAGGGGGGGCACAAGTAGTGCATGGCATGGACTGCACCAGTCCATGCTGTGCAGGTAATACCTTTGATGTTTGCACTGCGGTGCCTGTGTCATAGGCACAGCTGTGGGAACACCATAGAACTGCCTGCTAGTGACTGAAAAAGTCATAATCTGGCTGGCAGTTCGCACATGGGTTTGGTGGAGCTGCAGTGGGGTACTCACGCTGCCACAAGGCCAAACTCATAATCAGTCCCTTAGTGAGTGTCCAAGAGAGGAGTGCCCAACTAAAGCCTAGACAATATCTAATGACAAATTTATAAGGTAGTAGGGAAGCAGCATCTGAGGCTGGTGCTTTTTAAGAAAGTCCAGTAGGCCTTTCTGAACAATGCCAAAAATAAGCTTCATGTGCTCCTGACATGGATAGACATTTTAATCCTGGAAGCCAGTTGCTAATGACCCTGACTTGAAGTATTTTGCATTGTCAGAAACCAAACAGATACCAACCAGGACATTGTATGACATCAACCAGGGAATCAACATAAGAGGACTAAAGCTATCAATCACAAAAAAGTAGCTGAATCCTAATGGGGATCCTGTGATGGATCAAAAATATCTATGATATCCTAAGCCTATGGTTGTGGCATACATTCAGACATGCCTGAAGAAGGCCTTGTAAGTAACCAACCCTTCATTGAGGGGAAGGTGACTGTCACTCGTGAAATTGATCTGAAATTGTTGATCTTCTCTAGAAAATACTAAACAGTCATACATCTGGAACACAGATTCAAACAAAACCAGATTTTCTGGCACTATTGACAGATAACTGATGTTTATTGACACCTGACTCAATAGTACTCATGGTATCAACCTCAGAAAGATTATAGATTATTATTTGAATCTTTGACCATAGGGTCACAGACATATGCTCGTAATTTATGCATTAATTCACTGCACAACCAGAATCTACATTCATGTGTCAAAAGACACTTTAAAAAAAGGAGTATACAACTTCTGGTGAGTCGGGACAAATGTTTTGTCACACTGGCACAATGAATACACATTTTAAATGATGGTGGCTATTTAGCTGGCCTCCAGGAAAATAGTGAATTGTCTCTGCTATAACGGTGTTTGGAATTTTTTTGAGTTGTTAATATTTTGAAACCTAAATATTGTGTCAAGAAGATCATTAGTATAAAAATATTGTGTCACGGAATATTGTTGTCAAGAATATTTTTTTTCAGTAAGTAATTCTGTATTAAATAATTTTGCTTTATTTAGTATTGTTTCCTTAAATATAGCTGTAAAAAATATTGTTTTGATTATTTTATATATTAGTTCAAATATTAATTGCAGGCATTATTAATATAATTGTCATTAAGTTTGTATAGTTTGTAAATTAAAATGTTTTATTTGCTTGTTAAATGAAATTCTTGGATTACAATGTAATGATGGGTTATTAAGTTTGTAGGGCAATACCGTGGTGAGTAAATTAAATTATAATTATTTGCGTTCTATTGTAAATTATTTTTGTATTGCAAAATACATTATTCATTGATTATGTGTGCAGGTTCCTCTTTGCACAGCATAACGAGCGCTGCTCAGGGCGAAATTGACGATCTTCGTTGACCGCCATTCCCCACGCCCTGACTGGGACACACCCACCCCGAGGCCACGCCCCCTGCAAGGCGTTGATAAAAGACGCGCCTGCTTGGTACGAGTTCAGTTAATTTCTGGAACCTCCTGAGGCTCAGCCGGGAGTAGTCAGACTGATCTAACACTATTATTTTAACTATCGGCGAAAACTTTGCTTTTAAAGACTTTACTCACTTCCTCTGTTATTCCGCTGCAGTGTGCAGGTTCCTCTTTGCACAGCATAACGAGCGCTGCTCAGGGCGAAATTGACGATCTTCGTTGACCGCCATTCCCCAGGCCCTGACTGGGACACACCCACCCCGAGGCCAGGCCCTCTCCCTCTGTCTCATTTCCATAAAAATGTGCTTGAGCCGGAAGCGCAGCGGACGAGCGCAGCGGGCGCGCCGATTGCGCGCCGAAGGCGCGCTTAAGGCAAGCTCGTCTGCGCTCGTCTGCGATCAGGACGCGACCGGGGCCGGTCTCCCTCCCTGACTCACTAGCCATACTACCGTAATATACTCCCGGACTGAACTGATGTCTGCGAGACCCCCCCTATGTGGGACCTGCCCGCTTCCTACCTCAGACGCTCGGAGTGAGGTTTTTTCCTGCTCTGTCTGTAATTTTTCCCTTCCTGTTTTAGACCATACCATCAATACTATACACTCATTGAACCCTCCTTCCACCCATGGAGCTCAGTCCTCCCTGACCCTCAGAGCTGCGCTGATCAATTGTCGATCATTGAGCAAACATGCCATCGACATCTGGCAGTCCCTCCGAGATAACAACTGGGACCTGCTCTTTTTAACCGAAACATGGCTGAACGACACTACAAATCCTGCAATCACTCTAGCCTTACCTGAGGGTTACAACATTATCTGTGCCAATAGACCTAATGGCACACCGGGAGGTGGTATCGCTTTAATTCATAACTCCAAATGGGCGGTTACCCTCCCTCCATTTAATCAAATCGATTGTATAGAAGGCATGCCTTTCATTGTTCAAATCTCCCCTTCCTCCTCTTGCTCTGGAATTCTCATCTACCGCCCCCCACATTCCAATTCCTCTCACTTACCGGCCTTAGCTGACTATGTTATTCAGCTTAGCACACGATATGCTAATTTTACTGCTTTAGGAGACTTCAATCTCCATGTTGATAACGACTCATGCCCGCACAGTAATCTCTTCATTTCTACGCTTGCAGCATGCAACCTAGTTCAATTAATATCCCTACCCACACATAAAGCGGGTCATACTCTGGATCTGATCTGCTCCAACCTACCATCTATCCGGGTGACCCCCCCTATCCCGGTCATTTGGTCGGACCACTTCCTTATCCCTTTTGAGATCGACATTTTTTGTCACATCAGACCCGTTATCACTCCTAAATCATCTGGTCGAAACTGGAGTCGCATTACCCCGGAAACGCTCCTGGAATATTTAAAAAATACTCAACCCTGCTTGTCACTTGATCCGGACCTACAAATCGACCACCTGGACATATGGGTCAGGCAGGCCTTAGATGCTCTGGCCCCCCTTAAACCCATTAAAACTTACAGGGCTGCACCTTCCGCACCCTGGTACTCTGACGAGCTCAGGCAGAAAAAGGCCTCCTGCAAATTTCTTGAACGCCTCTGGAGACAGAACTATACCATGAATAGTAAAATCTCGTATAAATTAGCCCTTAAAGAATACCGGAGATTGATTGTAGAGCACAAACAACACTTTCTGGCCTCCAAAATTATGCTCGCCAGTAATGGTGCAAGGGAGATTTTCAACATAGTTAGATCCTTCACAGACCCCAATGCGCTGACCCGCACCCAGCCTGCCTCACAGTCCTTATGTGATAAACTTTCCCAATTTTTTGAGGATAAAATAGAAATCATCTATTCCTCCTTCCCTACCCTCAATACAGCAGGACGGGAAGAAAAACCCACTACTCTCACGCCTCTATTGTCCACCTTAACCGAATTTACAGCCATCTCGGAAGCCGAATCTATGGCAGAGCTACTTAAATGTAAATCAGGCTCGCCTAATGACCCCTGGACAGCCAAGCAATACAAAAAACTCGCACCTCTACTTAACCCTTACTTGAACCACATCTGGAACAGCTCCCTCAGACTGGGTTGTTTTCCTGCTAAATGGAAACATGCCTCTCTGGTCCCTATCCTCAAGAAGTCCAACTTGGATCCAGACCAACCTAGCAACTACCGACCCATTTCCCTCCTGCCTGCACCAGCGAAGATTCTGGAAAAGCTGGTGCACTCTCAGTTGGCGAACTACATTGAATCCAATGGACTTCTCCACGACTCCCAGCACGGCTTCAGGTCGGGCCACAGCACGGAGTCGGCCCTTATTGAAATGGCGGACTCTGTGAGGTGGACGCTTGACCAGGGGTCGAGGGCGGTGTTAGTGCTGTTGGACTTATCAGCAGCATTCGACACCGTCTCTCATAAGATCTTGCTGAGAAGGCTTGAGGATCTGGGTGTGGGAGGTACTGTGTTGAGATGGCTCTCATCTTTTCTTTCGGGCCGCACACAGCAGGTTTTTACCCCTCCCTACACCTCCCTTGCCAGACCACTTAAATGGGGAGTCCCTCAGGGCTCTTCCCTGAGTCCGCTCCTTTTTAATGTTTATTTCACCCCTTTGGCCAAGCTAATCGCCCAGACCGGGATTACATCCACCTCCTATGCTGACGATATCCAGCTTCTTTTTACTTTTGATACCCCCTCTGTCTCTGCCTTTGATCCGCTGAAATCATGCCTTAGGGACATCTCTAGTTGGATGGACGCCAACTCCCTCCGACTTAATGCAGGAAAAACGGAGGTCTTGTTTTTCAATTCACCATCCCCTTTGGATTCCAGCCTGTGGTGGCCAGACGACCTGAGCCAAGCACCCATTCCAAAAGACTCGGTGAAAAATCTAGGGGTACGATGGGATAACCATCTTAGCTTCAGCAATCAGGTACAAACAGTTGCAGCTTCCTGTTTCGCCAAAATCAGGACCATTAAACGCCTTATCAACTACTTACCCGTGGACTGCCGTAAGACTGTGATCCAGGCATTGATAATCTCCCATCTTGATTATGCCAATGCCCTCTATCTTGGCATCACAGCAGGCTTATGTCACAAACTTCAGACAGTCCAAAACGCCGCCGCTCGACTTGTGGAGAGAATTCCTGCTAGACACCATATCTCTCCACTTCTCCGCAAACTGCACTGGTTACCCATTGCTAAAAGAAGTATCTTTAAAGACATGACGCTCGCTTTTCGAGCCTCAAAAGGCACCGGATCGGCTCATCTGAAAAACATCCTGCGACCATATGCCCACTCTAGGACATTGCGTTCTAACTCTCTATTTTTTCTCGACACTCCGCGATTCAAACGAGTTCGTGCAGGTGGAAAAACCTTTGAGGTTTGTGCCTCTCAGCGTTGGAACAAGCTCCCGCTAGCTTTATGCACCTGCCAATCAGAATTAGTTTTTCGTAAATCTCTGAAGACCTTCCTTTTCTCTTCCTAGATAGGTCCCCTGCCCTCTCTTCTTTTTCCAGAAGTTCTCAGCGCCGGGACGCCCCGTTGGGGCAGCTGTGCGCTTTATAAAATACACAAATAAATAAATTGATTATTAATTATGTACATTGTTTTATGTCTAATAGTAATTGTACACATTTAAGTTTATTTTGGTATTTAAATTTACATTTTTATTTTGGTTATTATGGTGCTTTTGAAGGGACATTGGGTGGGAACTAAATTAAATTGTAAATTATTTTATGTTAGTGGTAACTAATTTTTTGTGTGAATTAATTGAATTCTTCTTTTTGGTTATTTAATTTACATTTTATATTATGTTTAATTGTTCATGTTTTTGAAATTATATTTACTAGGGACTAGTTGGTTTTGAATAGGAACAGTTTGGGGAGCTACTGAACATATGTTTTTTTTTTTAAATGTATTTAATAATTTTTAATTGAATAATTGATATTTGTGTATTTTTTTATGGTGGACGTATTAAGTACTTGTTGCAATTATTTATACATTTCTTAAGTATTTTACCAATGTTTGTATAATTTACTTTTAATTTATTGTATTTAAAGAATTTTTTGTTTACTTAATATGCTACAATGCGCTGGAATTATTATTTAAGTTATATTTTTGGTGTTTAATAGTTTGTTCTTGTAGGTAGGGAAGTGGCTTTTATTTAAAATTTTACTTTTTTATTTCCTTTTTTATGTTTTTTGATACTGTAATATAATATTTCTTTTTATTTTTCTGATATTAGGCATTTCATTATTTTGGGCTCGATCACAAAGTCGGTGGTCCCGACACCGCAATCACAATCACATGGTGCAGTCACATATTCACATTTCTCTATGGGAGCTTGTGCTGCTGAGGAAATATGAATTTTTATGGTCAATTGTGTCCCCTATCTTAGACCCCAACGGCTCCATGTACATGCTACAAGTACATGTATGTTCCCTCCAGTTCCAGCTATGAAGACGCAAATACATGTGTGTCCAACGTCAACATGTTCTCTTTCTGCTCCGCCATGAATGGGTCGAATATTCCATTCCTAAGTATGATTGGCCACCGACTTTATATGGTTCACTTTTCACGTTTTACAGTTCAGGCAAGCAGGCCCTGAAGTCTGCCATCAAGCCTTTTCCTACTTCTGCCTCTGAAATGCTCCAGCTTGGACCTGCATCTGTATCCATGAACTTTGTCCTACTCCCTGCGCGGCTAACGGTGCCTGACGCGGCCTGTTGCCTGCCAAAAACTGTATTCAGCCTTCAAGTTATCTGCTCCGCTCCTCATCCAATGCATTCCTGTCTAGTAGTTTAGGTAAACATCCTTCCAGCTACCGAGCAAAGAGCTTGGCCTCGCTGTCTTTATGCAAGTAATTCATAGCCCCTGTTACCATGGAAGATTCCTGCCCCCTCGCATCTCATGTAGACACATAGACGCTTGTACATACACTAACAGTCAGTATAGAATAGATTCCGTCCGAGAGACCTTTCCTTTTGGATAACACAGTTCCTTAAACAAAGATATTAGATACGATTTGGGATTAGGTTGACCTGACCCCCCAGACTTATTGTCTCCACATGTAGAGCTAAATGTCAATTCCCCTTCACCCTCTAGTTGCACGTCAATTACACGTCATGCGGCTGCGCGCGCATCTCTGCCAAACATTTCTGCTGACACTGCAGGATTCTCTTATGGATCCACCCACTTGTGACATCATTTTAAATGACGTTTCTAGTATACGCCTGTTATTACGCCCATTTTCATTACGTATGTGTATTCTTATCTGTATTATCAGCTGTTACGCCTCCTGCATCTGTCTTAATGCAATGCTTTTCATATATATATTGTTACTTGTCAATAATGTATTGCCTATCCCTTCCTGAACCTTCGTGGTGATGGAATAAGATTGCCTGGTTCTAACTATAATTCCTTTGTAAGGAATAAAGCCCTTTTCAGAACCTCTAATACCACGGATTCTGCCTCTTATTTTGACTGAGTTATTCTTACTAGACTTTACCGCATAAAAAATAGTACAGGTAATTTAAATATTTACCACATAAATTGGCGCCCGAATAGGGACACTTTCTCATCTCACGCGCCGGAGGTGCGTTGCAGGCCCGGTCTCCTGCCACAGCTGGACGGACAAAAACGCGTACCCGCAGGATTTCCTGTATCTCCCTCCGGCCAAGCGGGGGTGACTAAGGCTGCGATCAACACCCAGACGAGGCGGTGAGAAGTGCGAAGTATCCCGACCAGAGCCTAGCTGAGAGAGCAAGATCCGAGGTATACAGAGGCCCACCAGGTTCCGAAGTTCCGAGTCGAGTCGAGTCCAGTCCGGTCCAGTTCAGTTCAGTTCCGAGGCCTTCCGTTCCGTGCTACCCGGTGAGTACCGTTGCTGGGGAGGCAGTTAGACGTGCACATTAATTTGTGCCGGTCCTGACGGGTTTGGGTACACAGATCCGGTCTGCACTGTTTTAGCAGTGTATCTGTACTGTTTAGCAGTATATCCAGTATGTTCATGTATATAATTCAATATTATCTAGTATTAGTATTATGTCAGTAACTAGTTTTCTTCTAATTATCATTGTTCGTTAAAAGTTAAATGTTAAATGTTAAATGTTTTACTGTGTTCAAAAATCGTGGTATGAATGAGTGTTCATTATTGTGTTTATTGTATTAATTGTGTTCAAGTTCGGTTCAAGTAAGAATCAAGTAGCAAGGTTTAAAGATGCCGTTCTTTTCAAAATTAAGACAGATCAAAACTAGAAAAGGAGTACTCGAAGAAGCTGTTCCCATTCCACCTAGGGACACTCCAGGGTATTTTATGTATCATAAACATGGCCTAGATGCCGTATTATATCTTGACTTATGGGTGGACTACACCAAGGATCTAGCAGAAAGTCAGAGGTGGCCCGCAGCTGGGACATGGGATGCAGATTGCATCATGAGAGTAGAAGAAGAATTATGGAAAAAGAAAGCCAGACAGTCACAGAAAGATGCTATTGAGTTATGGCGTAAAGAATCGCATAGGCGCACAGAGAAAGCGCTCAGACTGGAAGAGAAAAGTAGGGAGAACTCAAATAGAGCCCGAGAAAACGTATTAGTTGAGGAAGGTATCCGAGTAGAAACAGAACAAGTAGACAGACAACGAAACACTCTTATGAATGGTATGTATCCTCTTTTGGCCGAAGGTTTACCTAAGGCCACCCCGGAAATACCGAAAGATTTGCCACCCCCATTACTCCCGATTAAAGCACATCCCAAGACCGCAAAAGATATTTTCCTTTCTTCCTATTTAGACGATGTAGCTCCCGAATATGTTAATGTTCCACCACACACGCCACCTGTCGATGGTGCTCAACGCCGAGAACATCCGCCCCCAACTCCGCAACCACGAACTCCTCCGCACAATTCCACAGGTCCATCTGTTTCCACCGCTTTTCCTGCATCCACAGTCTCTACCTTACATCCCACGAATCCTTTCGTGCCTAGCACCTCAGAAGGTGCGACGGCAATTTTTGCCACGCCACCATCACGAAGTAAATCGTCTCTTAGAGATTTAGCAAACCAACGTACACCACAAATAGCAACGTCCGACATGTTTAAAGAACATCTTGTAGATTGTAGATATGATCCAGTGCCCGGTAAAAATGACAGAATGCTGCTATCATCACTACGTATACGACGAGCTTCAATATATTTAACGACGCTACCAGGAATGATTAAACATTTAGACAATATATATCGCTTTGTCCAAACAGGGCAAGGCCCTGAAAGTATTGACGAAGCCATGGAATACCAGAAAGTGGATGTACAGAGACTACTGTTACGCTTCTTCATAAACTGCTTGATCAGAGACAGAGATAGGTCCGAGGTAGATCAGGAGGAAATGCAAGTACTTACCAGATGGGGTCAGAATATATCAGAGGGAAAACATGATAAACAGACATGTATAGTAGCTATGTGCCGAAAGATCCGCAAAGAAATAGAACGAACACATAAAGCCAGATCGGAGGCAGACAAAACTGAATCAGAGGGAGAGGAGGAGGAAGAATCAGGAATGTCCACAGGACAATTAGAAACAATAGCTTATGTAGGTAGGGGAAGACCTTGTAACAATACCAGATACTTTAATGACCCGATACGTCCGATACGTCCAGAATGTAACAGACATTTTCAAGCCCCTATGTTAAATACGAAGTCCCCTGAACACTTATTCCAGGCTGCTGATAAATTACTCCGAGACCGAAGGGGGTATCATATGCTCGATTCTATGGATGAACAAGAATTAGCCAGGTCAGCAGTACAATGGGCTGACAGTTCTGAAAAATACAGTGATGATGCGTTAGCACACACGTTTTTGAATCTTACCCCAGACGAACAGCGTTTAGCTGGTATATACATGATACAACACCTCGTTATATTGTATAGAAGCCAACGTTCCGATCCTGGTCCCCTACCTGATATATTGATAGAATTACTCACGAATAAATGGAGAGGTTCAGGTACTGATTTAATTAAAGAAATTCTAGAATATCGACACCAGTACATTGTCTTCGTATGCCCAGAACATGTTTCAGTTCCCCCCAAGTTGGAAAGAAAAACGTATCACATAGACAGACAGAATCCCTTATGCGAAGTACACCCAATCAGAGGTGAAGACAATACTTTTAAACGCGTGTTTGTGTACACGCCCATAACTAAAATTGAATTATTAGAAATGAAGAAAGTAGTACCTAGCCATGACAAAGACCCAGCAGGTTTCCACCGTGAGATAAAAGACATGTTACTCATGGGAGAGTATACTTATCCTGACATTATGAAAATATTAAAGGTTTTATTGCCTGCCGGTATTTACGAGAAACTCAAAGAAAAGGAATGGGAGGTGGGAGACCAAAAGATAGAGTGGACAGCATTAGAAAACGAAGAAAAAGCCCGAGCTGCAGGTTCAGGGCTTGGGGAAAAGACTACAGCATTACCAGGATTATTAGTGCAGGTACTACCACGTCTATTGACTACGAAAAAGGAAGACTGGGGTGCAATTTCAGCCTGTAAACAAAAACAAGATGAAGACACTAGTGATTTCTATTCCCGATTTGAAAAATGTTTTGGTATTAATAGTGGCATAAAAGCAAGTAGTGAGTCGTATCCACATCTGTTTGTGACAAAATTAGTTGAGAATTCCCTGCCCCAAGTTAAAGGTAGAGTATTAAAATTCGAGAGTACCTGGCAAGGTAACACACCGTCACAGATGTTACAAATGTTACAATATCATCACAATAGAATTAGAGAAGAACAAGAACATGAACAAAGACGTATGAAAGACACGAAAATGAAAATGCTTGTTGCTCAGTCAGTTCCAGCTGACGGTCATAAAAAGGGTACAACACAGTCCAATGATTCAGTAGGTCCTGTTAGAGGGACATGCAACTATTGTAAACAGCCAGGTCATTATATACACGATTGCGCAGTTCTAAAACATAATATCTCTACGGGTATAACGAAAGAGAGACCACGTCCGCCTAGACAGGATCAGATCCAACAACAAGTACCTCAGAATATACAGCCTATGCCAGTTCCACAACAGACCACACCACAACCACAACAACAACCACAACAACAGCCACAGCCTATTGCTGCAACACAAAACACGACACAACAGATGTACCAGTATGCACAAAATGACTATCCAGAGTATCAGCGCTACGCATGAAATAGCCTAGAGAGGGAAGTTGGCCTACCCCTTATTGAGGTTCCCGTAGATCAAGAAGGTCCTTACGTACAGAGTCAAGTATTAGGGAAAGACAGAAAGTTTCTACTCGATACAGGGGCAAGCAGAACTACTATCCGTCACAGCGAAGTCCCAGGGGTACCCCTCTCAGGCTTACAAAATATTTCCCTTGGTTTTTCAGGAAAGCCCACTATTAATGAAGTATCGCAACCGCTTGCATTAACGGTCGGTCCATTAACACGGACTACAGATCTATTGCTCACAAAATCATGCCCAGAAGACTTGTTAGGTATAAAAACATTGAAAGCTCTAGGAGCTGTAATATGTTGTTCTCCGGAAGGAGTACGACTATTTTTGCGTGACTTTAAAGGTCACTATGTGTCTAGAGACATGGATCATCGGTTACAGAATGTACCTGCACATTTATGGGCACAAGGCCCCACTGATGTAGGTTGTATGCACATTACACCATATCGAGTCACACTCAAAACAGGAGTAGTATTACCACGAATACGACAATACAAGTTACCGCCGGATGCTGTTGTGGCTTTACTGCAAATCATTGACGAGCTCATTGCACAAGGAGTGGTTGTTGAAACGGACTCCAATATATGTAATTCCCCGATAATTCCGATTCTTAAACGAACTGATCCAAAAGCACCACCAGTATATCGATTAGTTATTGATCTGCGAGAATTAAATAAATGCATTGTACCACAATACCCCGTGGTCCCAGATATCTCTTCATTGCTAACAGCCATAGATTCAGAAGCAACGTTCTTTACTGTAATTGATCTCAAGAACGCTTTCTTTAGCGTCCCAATCGATATGGAAAGCCAATATTTGTTCGGATTCAGTTTAAATGGACGAAGTTTTAAATTCGCACGCGCACCTCAAGGATTCACAGAAAGCCCCAGCATCTATAGCCAAGCACTGAAAAGAGAACTTGACAGTATCCACATGCCAGCTACCACTGCCTTGCTTCAATACGTCGATGATCTGCTGATCACCGCCCGAAGCGAACCTGAATGTGAAAAAGCATCACTGACGGTTTTACATTTCTTAGCCGACAAGGGGCACAAAGTGTCCCCTTCGAAACTGCAATTCTGTGTCCAGCAAGTTGTGTACCTTGGGCACTTGCTGTCCAAGGGGGGAAGACAGCTTACACCCGACCGTATCCAGTTAATTGTTAACATGCCGCCACCCAAGACACAAAAGGAGGTACGGGCATTCATAGGCCTCACTTCGTACTGTAGGCAGTGGATCCCTCAATATGCATTTCTAGCGAAACCACTCATTCAGTTGACAACACAGGAGGCAGCGACATCGACTGTCCTCCCTTGGACTCAGGAACATACACAAGCTTTTGAAAGCTTAAAGAAAGCTTTATGCCAAGCACCTGTTTTAGCAACGCCATGTTACAGCAAACGTTTTACACTTTTTGTTACAGAACGTGAAGGTACTGCTTTGTCAGTACTCACGCAGGAACAAGCAGGATCACACAAGCCATGTGCTTATTTTTCTAGTACATTAGACCCCGTAGCTCAGGCTCTTCCTGCGTGCCTGAAATCAGTCGCAGCAACAGCTTAAGCAATCAGACAAAGCGATGCCATAGTGTTAGGACATCAATTGACAGTACAAGTACCACACGCAGTAGAGGTTCTCTTGAACCGGACCCAAACACAACACTTGACTATAGCAAGACTGACGGGTTATGAATTGACATTGTTCCAGCCACACATAGAAATCAGACGTTGTAGTACATTAAATCCTGCCACACTTTTGCCATTAAGTGGAACAGACCCATTGGCACATGATTGTATTGAAGTTATTACTATTACGACGAAACCCAGACAAGACTTGACAGATATTCCATTATCAGATCCAGACCTGACACTGTATGTAGATGGTTCATGCATGAGAACAAGTACAGGAGAGTTAGTGGCCGCTTATGCAGTCACAACAGACACTGAAATTATTGAAACAAATTGTATAGATACCTTGTCAGCTCAAGCAGCAGAACTCATCGCTTTGACACAAGCCTGTATTCAAGCTAAAAATAAGAAAGTCAACATATACACAGATTCACGTTATGCATTCGGAGTCGTCCATGACTTCGGCGTGCTTTGGCGAGAGAGAGGTTATTTAACTTCTCACGGTGCCCACATCCAGCACGGTCCCCTTATTCAAGCTCTGTTAGATGCAATACATCTGCCGACTGCAATATCGATTATGAAGTGTAAAGCCCATACAAAAGTGACTGACATTATTTCTCAGGGTAACGACCTAGCTGACAGAACAGCTAAACAGACTGCTCAGAATCAGACTCATACAACTGACACGACAAAGACAATAGTTCCGATACCAACACACTGCATGGCAGTTAAGGATCCCGCCCTTGATGTAATTGACATACAGACACATGCTACACCAGAAGAAATAAAGAGATGGACTGAATTAGGAGGGATCCAAACGGATCAAGGATGGATGACGAAGGGAAAATCTATATGGTTTCTCCCCGACTCAATGGTTCAAGTCATCATTAACACAATACATAGTCCAGCGCACCTAGGAGAGAAAGCTATGCTAGACAGCATTCAACACATTTGGTTCAATAAACACTTGCGAGCAGCAGCTAAACAGAAAGTACGTACCTGCATGATTTGTTGTCAGTTCAATCCAGGAAAAGGCGTACCTGTAGAACAGGGTGGATTTCAACCCCCCGATCACCCTTTTGAAGTCCTCCAGATGGATTATATCCAGATGGAACGATGTCGAGGATTCAAATATGTCCTCGTAGTTGTATGCGCTCTTTCCCGGTGGACAGAGGCGTATCCCGTCTCAGATTACACTGCCCCGACTACTGCCAAACAGTTAGTTCGAGAATTCTTCCCACGGTATGGTTTGCCCCGTGTCGTGTACTCAGATAATGGCCAACCGTTCTCATCCGAGCTAATGAAACATGTTTCACTTTTGTTAGGCTATCAATGGAAATTCCACTGTGTCCGACATCCCGAGGCAGCAGGTCTCGTGGAGCGGCATAATCAAACTTTGAAAATTAGGCTGTCCAAAGTATGTAGAGAAAAAGGTGTCGACTGGATAGTAGCTTTACCAGTTGCGCTCTTTTACATGAGAATGGTAGCACACTCTCGAACAGGGCTATCCCCGTATGAGGTGATCTTCGGTAGACCACCAAATATGTGGGGGACGCCTATACCCCGTAAAATAACTGATGTTGATTGTAATATGCTGACAGATTACCTGGCTTCCTTGATGTCTGCACTACAATCTTGTCGTTCACAGGTAGCTGCAGCTTTTCCCGATAACACTGAGGTGAAGCCCCATGACGTGGTTCCGGGAGATCTTGTATTGATAAGGAACTTCGACAGAAGGAACCCGCTGGAGCCTCGCTGGCAGTCGCCTAAACTCGTCTTATTGACCACAAGGACAGCTGTGAAGATTGAGGGACGTAAAGGGTGGTTGCACTCGAGCCATATCAAAAAATTTCATGGACTATCATCCGACTTGAATTATCAGCCCTGCATTCCCTCACAGACTGACTCAAAACTCCCCCTGGTTGACAAGACAGAAAAGGAAAACTATAAACTGAAACTAAGGTCTAGCAAGTCAGACAATTTGATTGTTTAAGTCCTCTCCAAGGTGAATCGGTTGAATTTGTCTCTGACATGTATCCTCTAGACCGAAATAGAGAGAGAAATAGACAGAAACAGCTCAAGAAATATGCATACTGTAAATCACTTCGTAGTCACTGCATAGTGACATTGTTAATTATGTTTTTTCTAAGTCTTCTGATTATCATTGCCAGTATATTATTACACATGTATTACCCTATTTCCAAGCGTGCTTTCAATGTTACTGCCGAACATTCTTTTAGCGAATTACCCCCGCATGAGTTGTCCTATAGATTTGCGCTGCGCAACAACACATTCATTAGTATGTTACATCATTCTCATCAGACCAGCAATGCTACAAATTGTTGGATATGTGGCCGACTCCCTCCCTATCAGAAATACAAGGGAGTTCTGCCTCTCTTTCCGTATCCATTCACCCACAATGGCTCCTGTGGAGCATGGTTCAGTTTGATTAATTCCCTAGATTCAAATTCAGTAGTTTATCAAGACAACTGGGTTTGGGGAAACCTGAACCTAGTTTTACTTAAAGTCTGCTACCCTAACAAGGAGGGACTTCCCAAAAGAACAGGAACTGATCTAGAAAATGAAGTATATGGATTAGGTAACTTTACACTTAATCTTATGATCCTGAATATTGAATCCGAAGCTACACCAATCTTGCCCGCTATGTCAGTATTTCCAGTTAGAGGCGAATTATGTGTAAGAAAGAATGGTTCAATACACATGGGCCATAGTAAATGTATCACTGTAATAGAATTCAGTGATAAAGGCAAGTCTACATTTAGAGCTTCTCGTCACTCCTATTTCGTCTGTGGTCACACCGCATACATACGCCTACCCCTAGATTGGGATGGTACCTGTTACATTGCATTCCTTCTACCACCTGTTTTCCTAGCCCCGCCTGATTACCATAGGAATACCCATTTAGTACACAATAGACAGCAGAGAGATCTCCCGATTGTCGACTACACCGAAACAGCATGGGAGCAATACACAGATTTTAATAAAGGTTTCTTTCCCTACATAGGTACAGTCACTAATAGTAAGTTGATACGTAGATTAACTAGAACCCTTGAAGCAGTAGTGAATGAAACTACTTCCGCCTTAGGCAACTTAACAGAGGAGCAGTCTGCGATGCGGATTGTTGTTCTTCAAAATCGTCTTGTCCTTGACGTCATCCTAGCCGATAGGGGCGGAGCTTGTAGGGTCATCGGATCAAGTTGCTGTGTTTTCATACCAGAAAACGCGCCGTCAGTATATAAAGCCATAACTCGACTTCATAAGATCGTAAGCCAGATACACCAGAATCCAGGCACCTGGACTTGGTCCGGTTGGTTCTGGAGCGTGTTGTCAGCCTGGGGATGGAGGATCCTATCCTTCCTAGGTATTGGCTTTCTCATTCTATTCAGTTGCTGCTTGTGTCTACAATGTGGGCCAGCGATTTGTGGTCTGTGTGCCACATCGTGTATCCCGCCTTCGAATTTTCATTCAAGATCCCGGAAGAAGAAAGAAGAACAAATGATGCTATATGAACAGATTGATGGATTGATGAAGATGGATATTTCATAAGGGTCCGTAGGGGACAAGGAGGGAATGAGGAAATATGAATTTTTATGGTCAATTGTGTCCCCTATCTTAGACCCCAACGGCTCCATGTACATGCTACAAGTACATGTATGTTCCCTCCAGTTCCAGCTATGAAGACGCAAATACATGTGTGTCCAACGTCAACATGTTCTCTTTCTGCTCCGCCATGAATGGGTCGAATATTCCATTCCTAAGTATGATTGGCCACCGACTTTATATGGTTCACTTTTCACGTTTTACAGTTCAGGCAAGCAGGCCCTGAAGTCTGCCATCAAGCCTTTTCCTACTTCTGCCTCTGAAATGCTCCAGCTTGGACCTGCATCTGTATCCATGAACTTTGTCCTACTCCCTGCGCGGCTAATGGTGCCTGACGCGGCCTGTTGCCTGCCAAAAACTGTATTCAGCCTTCAAGTTATCTGCTCCGCTCCTCATCCAATGCATTCCTGTCTAGTAGTTTAGGTAAACATCCTTCCAGCTACCGAGCAAAGAGCTTGGCCTCGCTGTCTTTATGCAAGTAATTCATAGCCCCTGTTACCATGGAAGATTCCTGCCCCCTCGCATCTCATGTAGACACATAGACGCTTGTACATACACTAACAGTCAGTATAGAATAGATTCCGTCCGAGAGACCTTTCCTTTTGGATAACACAGTTCCTTAAACAAAGATATTAGATACGATTTGGGATTAGGTTGACCTGACCCCCCAGACTTATTGTCTCCACATGTAGAGCTAAATGTCAATTCCCCTTCACCCTCTAGTTGCACGTCAATTACACGTCATGCGGCTGCGCGCGCATCTCTGCCAAACATTTCTGCTGACACTGCAGGATTCTCTTATGGATCCACCCACTTGTGACATCATTTTAAATGACGTTTCTAGTATACGCCTGTTATTACGCCCATTTTCATTACGTATGTGTATTCTTATCTGTATTATCAGCTGTTACGCCTCCTGCATCTGTCTTAATGCAATGCTTTTCATATATATATTGTTACTTGTCAATAATGTATTGCCTATCCCTTCCTGAACCTTCGTGGTGATGGAATAAGATTGCCTGGTTCGAACTATAATTCCTTTGTAAGGAATAAAGCCCTTTTCAGAACCTCTAATACCACGGATTCTGCCTCTTATTTTGACTGAGTTATTCTTACTAGACTTTACCGCATAAAAAATAGTACAGGTAATTTAAATATTTACCACACTGCGGCCGTAAACCAGCTGTAGCACAAGCTCCTAGGAGGAGTGAAAAAATAGGCCACTAATGTATTATCTACTACTGTGCAGTAGCCTCCAAACACTGATGATATCTGACCTTCTTAACTTTTTATGGGTGTCTTAGGTGAAATAATTCTAAAAATTGACTGTAAAAAAGAGGATTCATATTTGTGGTGGGCTGTTGCCAACCTGAAAGAATAATAACAGTATCTCAATAGGTTATTGGTATTAAGTTCACAATTACTTAAAATATTTGCAGAAAGTGCCAAAATGTAACAGCTTTACATAAACTGACATAAGGCATTACTCGTAAAACCAACATGTTAAAAACGCTATGTTAAAATACTGTGATACAAAAGCATTTTCAAGGTCTACATATCGTTTTGTTGGGTTTCAGCTACTGTAAGTTGTATTGCGCCAGTCTGTTCACTGCTGCCGTAGGTTTAAAATGATGCTGGTGAACTTCCCTGCCCTCGCTAGAATTTGGGCTGTGTTATTAGTAAAGCACAGATCTGATGCTACCTTGCAATGTCTAAAGAACTTGCCCTGGCAGAGTGGGAGCAGAAGGCGGCGTACTTCGTTGGCCAAGTGGAGGCAACAGCACAGCAGGTGTAGCCAAGAATAGTGCTGGTAGTTGCAAAGCCTGCATGTTAGCACCCATTCCTCCGTACACAAAGCAGGTAAAAATCATGAATTGGAAGAGCTAACAGCCTCATTTAAGTACTCTTGTTGCGAGACTGCAGTTGAAGGAGATAGTTGATCTTTCCCCAAGATATACGAGCCATTCAGGGCTGTAAAGAGGGGTTTTTGTGTCAGCCTTCAATGTCTCTCTCAAATGATACTTGAGTGATTTTTAGGTCTCGCCTAGGCAGCGCTTGCGCTGTCTTGTTGAGACATACAGTATACACTATAGTGTGGAAGCTTCATGGAAGCTCCACCCACTCTCCACCCATCATTTTCATTGGCTTGTGTCTTGAATGCTGCCTCCCGATTGGTTGTAGGTTTTTTAGTCCCTCCTTATTGTGGAAATATGGATTTTTCTGGTCAGTTATGTCCCCTATCTTGGACCCCAACGGTTCTATGTGCATGTTACAAGTACATGTATGTTCCCTCCAGTTCCAGTTATGAAGACGCAAATACATGTGCGTCCACCGTTAACATGTCCTCTGTTGATCCGCCATGAATGGGCCGGATATTCCATTCCTAAGTACGAAAGGCCACCGCCTTTATATGGTTCACTTATGCCATTTTACAGTCCAGGCAAGTAGGCCCTGATTCTGTCATCAAGCTTCTCTTGTCTTCTGCCTCTGAAAGCTCCAGTCCGAGCCTGCATCTGTGACCATGAACTTTGTCTCATTCTCTGCGCGGCTCACGAAGCCTGACATCAGCTTGCTGCCTGCCAAGAACTGTATTTCACCTTCGAAAATTATCTGCTCCGTTCCCTGCCCGATGCATTCCTGTCTAGTAGTTTAAGTAAACATTCTTCCAGCTACCGAGCAAAGGCTCGGCTTCTCTGTCTTTATGCAAGTAATTCATAGCCCTGTTACTATGGAAAATTCCTGCCCTCGCATCTAGTGTAGACACTTAGACGCTTGCACACGCACTAACAGTCAGTATAGTCAGTATAGAATAGATTCTGTCCGAGAGTCCTTCTTTTGTGGATAACATAGTTCTTTAAACATAGGATGTTAGATATGATTTGGGATTAGGTTGACTTGACCCCCCAGACTTCTTGTCTCCACATGTAGAGCTAAATGTCAAGTCCCCCTCACCCCCTAGTTGCACGTCAATCACACGTCATGCTGCTGCGCGCGCATCTATGCCAAAGTATTATCTTATAGATCCACCTATATATGACACCATAACCAATTATGTTCCTTTTTACTCCTTATTACACCCATTTTCGGTTACGCATATGAATCGTCATTTTCCTTATCAATTATTACGCCTACTGCATTCGCTTCATTGTAATGTATGTACTATAAAAGTCATTTCTTGTCAATAAAGTATGTACTTCACTTCCTGAACCTTCGTGGTGACGGAACTTGGAGCAACCGATTATAATCGATCATTGGAATAAAGCCCATTCCGAACCTCTAATACCACGGATTCTGCCTCTTATTTACTGAGCTATTTTGTTATGTTTCTGTATCAAATTAAGTCCCGGTAATGAATTTTATTTACCACATGAATGGCGCCCGAACAGGGACACTTTCTCATCTCACGCGCCGGCAGTGAGTTGCAGGCCCGGTCTCCTACCACAGCTGGACGGACAATAACGCGTACCAGCAGGATTTCCTGTATCTCCCTCCGGTCAAGCGGGGGCGACTGAGGCTGCGATCAACACCCAGACGAGGCGGTGAGAAGTGCGAAGTATCCCGACCAGAGCCTAGCTGAGAGAGCAAGATCCGAGGTATACAGAGGCCCACCAGTTTCCGAAGTCCCAAGTCGAGTCCAGTGTTCGAGTCGAGTCCAGTCCGGTTCAAGTTCAGTCGAGTTTCCGAGGCCTTCCGTTTCCGAGCTACCCGGTGAGTACCATTACTGGGGAGGCTTTCTGACGTGCACATAGTTTGTGCCGGTCAAGACGGGTTTGGGTACACAAATCCGGTCTGCACTGTTTCAGCAGTGTATCTGTACTGTTTAGCAGTATATCAAGTATATAATTCAGTTAATGTCGAGTATTATGTTTAGTGATTTAAGTTCTCCTTAGATCGTCATCATTGTTCATTGTTCAGGTAAATGTTAAATGTTAAATGTTTTAAGTACGTTCTGCATATTGTGGTATGAATGACTGTTCATTATTGTGTTTATGGTATTAAGTTTGTTCAAAATCAAGTATCAGATCAGTTTTCAATATGCCACTCTTTTCGAAACTAAGACAGATCACAACTAGAAAAGGGGTACTCGAAGAAGCTGTTCCCATTCCTCCTAGGGACACTCCAGGGTACTTCATGTATCACAAACATGGCCTAGACGCCATATTATTTCTTGATCTATGGGTAGACTACACCAAGGAATTACCAGAAAGTCAGAGGTGGCCCGCAGCGGGGACCTGGGATGCAGAGTGCATCGTGAAAGTAGAGGAAGAATTATGGAAAAAGAAAGCTAGACAATCACAGAAAGACGCCATTGAATTATGGCGTAAAGAATCACATAGACGAACAGAAAAAGCACGTAGACAGGAAGAGAAGAGTAAAGAAAAATCAAATGAAGTCCGAGAAAATCTATTAATTGAAGAAGGTGCACGAGTGAAATCAGAACAAGTAGACAGACAAAGAAATGCCCTTATGAATGGTATGTATCCCCTTCTGGCTGAAGGATTACCTAAGGCTACTCCAGAAATACCAAAAGACTTGCCAACCCCATTATTTCCAATAAAGGTACATCCTAAGGGGCATCCTAGAACCGCAGAAGATGTTTTTCTTTCCTCATATTTAGATGACGCAGCTCCCGAGTATGCTAATTCCGCCCCACATAGACCGCCTATCAGGGAGGTTCAACGCCAAGACCCAGTACCCGTATCCCTACAGCAACAGATCGTGTCACAAGTTCCGACAAGCACATCTGTTTCTACATCTGTTCCTACAGCTGCTTCTATAGCTGTGTCCACACCTATAGTTGCTGTGTCACGTTCAACGAATCCTTTCACACCCGACACCCCAGATGGGGCTACGGGAGGTGCTAGTAACATTTTCTCTACGCCACCCAGAATAAATAAACTTACCTTTCAAGAGTCAGCACATTCACGTACCCCCAAACTCATAAATGCCCGTACGCTTAAGGAACTCCTTATAGATTGTAGATATGACCCTGTGCCCGGAAAAGAGGACGAAATGACCCTAGCATCATTACGTATCAGACGAGCCGCGGTGTATCTAGGGAAGTTACCAGGAATGACTGCGCATCTAGATAATATATATCATTTTGTTCAAACAGGGCGAGATTCTGAATGTATTAACAGAGCTATGGAATATCAGAAAGTGGAGATACAGGGGGAACTGTTACGTTTCCTGATAAATTGTGTGATCAGAAATCAAGACCGACCAGGGGTAGACCCGGAAGCAATGCAAATTCTTACCAGATGGAGTCAGAATATATCAGAAGGAAGACATGATAAGCAGAATTGTATAATAGCCATGTGCCGAAAGATCCGTAAAGAAATAGAACGCCTACACGAAGAAAGATTAGCGGTAGACCAGTTCGATCAAAGCGAGGAAGAAGGATCAGGACTGCCCACAGGACAGTCAGAAACTATAGCCTATGTAGGTAGAAGAAGATCTTGTAATAGTACTAGATGTCTTACTGATCCGATACGTCCGATGTGTCTAGAAAATAACAGAAAATTTCAAACACCCATAGTCCATATAAGGTCTAACGAGCATTCGTTCCAAGCAGCTGACAAATTACTCCGAGAACGAAGGGGTTATCATTTTCTCGATTCTATGGATGAACAAGAATTAGCCAGGTCAGCTGTCCATTGGGTTGACAGTCCCGGAAAATATAGTGATGATACAGTAGCACGCGCATTTTTGAATCTCACCCCGGATGAACAGCGGTTAGCTGGGATTTATATGATTCAACAACTCATTATGCTATATCAGAGTCAGCATTCGGACCCTGGTCCCTTACCTGATATATTGACTGAATTACTCATGAATAGATGGAGAGGTTCAGGTACTAAATTAATTAAAGAAATTCTAGAATCAAGAAAGCAGTATATTCTTTTTGTATGTTCAGACCGTGTCTCATTGCCCATCAAGGAAAGAACCACGTATTACATGGATAGACAGAATCCCTTACGAGAAGTGCACCCAATAAAGGGCGAGGACAACGAGTTTAAGCGCGTATTTGTATATACGCCCATATCAAAAATAGAATTGTTAGAAATGAAGAAAGTGGTACCCAGTCATGACAAAGATCCAGCGGGTTTTCACCGAGAAATTAAAGACATGCTACTCATGGGAGAGTATACCTATCCCGACATTATGACAATATTAAAGGTATTGATGCCTGCTGGCATTTATGAGAAACTCAGGGAAAAAGAGTGGGAGGTAGGAGACCAAAAGATAGAATGGTCAGTATTAGAAGCAGAAGAAAAGGCCCGAACTGCAGGAGCAGGACTCGGGGATAAAACTAAAGCACTACCAGGTTTATTAGTACAGGTACTGCCACGTTTATTAACTACGAAAAAGGAAGATTGGGGTACAATTTCAGCCTGTAAACAGAAGCAAGATGAAGACACTAGTGATTATTATGCCCGATTTGAAAAATGTTTTGGTATAAATAGTGGCATAAAAGCAAGTAGCGAATCATACCCACATCTGTTTGTAACAAAATTAGTGGAAAATGCCCTGCCCCAAGTAAAGAATAGAGTATTAAAATTCGAGAGTACCTGGCAAGGTAACACTCCATCACAAATGTTACAAATGTTACAATACCATCACAATAGAATTAGAGAGGAACAAGAACATGAACACAGACGCATGAAAGACACAAAAATGAAAATGCTAGTTTCTCAGACAGTCCCAGCTGAGGGACATAAAAAGGGTATGACACATTCCGGTGATTCAGCAGGACCTGTAAAAGGGACATGCAATTATTGTAAAAAGCCAGGTCATTACGTACACGATTGTCCAGTTTTGAAACATAATATCGCCATAGGTAATACAAAAGAAAGACCACGGCCACCTAGACAGGATCAGAATGAACAAGGAGCCTTGCAACATGCACAGTCCATGCCAGCTCCACCCCAGTCTGTACAGTTTGTGCCAGCTGCACCAGCGCTGCCCGTTGCTGCCACACAAACCACGACACGACAACTGTACCAGACCGCACAGTACGACTATCCTGATTACCAACGATACGCATGAACCAGCCTAGAGAGGGAAGTTGACTTACCCCTTATCGAGATCCCAGTAGATCAAGAAGGACCTTATGTACATAGTGAATTGTTAGGCCAAGACAGAAAATTTTTACTCGATACAGGGGCAAGTCGAACGACCATAAAACGTAGTGAAGTTCCAGGGGCACCCCTCTCAGGCTCTCAGAATATTTCCCTTGGTTTTTCAGGAAAACCTATTGTTAATGAAGTGTCACAACCTCTTCCACTTACGATAGGACCTTTGACCCGAACTACCGATTTATTGCTTACTAAATCATGTCCAGAAAACCTGTTAGGAATAAAAACTTTGAAAGCTCTAGGAGCTATAATATGTTGTTCTCCGGAAGGAGTAAGATTGTTTTTACGTGATTTTAAAGGTCACTATGTATCTAGAGACATGGATCCCCGACTGCAGACTTTACCTACACATCTATGGGCACAAGGCCCTACTGATGTTGGTTGCATGAATATTACACCATATCGAGTCACATTAAAGGCAGGAGTGGTACTACCACGAATGCGACAATACAAGTTACCACCAGATGCTGTAGTGGCTTTACTACAAATCATTGACGAGCTCATTGCCCAAGGAGTGGTTGTGGAAACAGACTCCAATGTATGTAATTCACCAATAATTCCGATTCTTAAACGAACAGATCCAAAGGCCCCGCCAGTATATCGATTGATTATTGATCTGCGCGAATTAAATAAGTGTATTGTGCCACAATTCCCTGTGGTCCCCGATATCTCATCATTACTGACAGCTATTGATTCCGCAGCAACATTCTTTACTGTAATTGATCTCAAGAATGCCTTTTTCAGCGTCCCAATAGATCCGGAAAGTCAATATTTGTTCGGATTTAGTTTAAATGGACGTAGCTTTAAATTCTCACGCGCACCTCAAGGATTTACAGAAAGCCCCAGCATCTATAGCCAAGCACTGAAACGAGAACTTGACAGTATCCACATGCCAGTTAACACTGCCTTGCTTCAATATGTCGATGATCTGCTGATCACCGCCCGAAGCGAACCTGAATGTGAAAAAGCATCACTGACAGTTTTACAATTTCTAGCCGAAAAGGGGCACAAGGTGTCCCCTTCTAAGCTGCAATTCTGTGTCCAGCGAGTTATTTATCTTGGACACTCGCTGTCCAAGGAGGGAAGGCAGCTTACACCAGACCGCATTCAGTTAATAGCTAACATGCCAATACCCAAGACACAAAAGGAGGTGCGGGCTTTTATAGGCCTCACTTCATATTGTAGACAGTGGATCCCCCAATATGCATTTCTAGCAAAATCACTCATTCAGTTGACAACCCAGGAGGCAGCCACATCGACTGTTCTCCCTTGGACTCAGGAACATACACAAGCTTTTGAAAGCCTAAAGAAAGCTTTATGTCAAGCACCTGTTTTAGCAACGCCATGTTACAGAAAACAGTTTACACTCTTTGTTACAGAACGCGAAGGTACTGCCCTGTCAGTACTCACACAGGAACAAGCAGGAGCACACAAACCATGTGCTTATTTTTCTAGCACATTAGATCCAGTAGCTCAGGCTCTGCCTGCGTGCCTGAAATCAGTGGCAGCGACAGCTTTAGCAATACGACAAAGCGATGCCATAGTGTTAGGACATCCATTGACAGTTCAAGTACCACATGCGGTAGAGGTTCTTGTGAATCGAACGCAAACACAACACTTGACTATTGCGCGACTTACAGGGTACGAACTTACATTGTTCCAGCCACATATAGAAATCAGACGCTGTAACACATTGAATCCTGCCACACTTTTGCCAGTAATCGGAACAGACCCACTAGCCCATGACTGTATTGATGTTATTACAATAACGACGAAACCCAGACAAGATTTAACCGATGTCCCGTTGTCAGATCCAGACCTGACATTGTATGTAGATGGTTCATGTATGAGAACAAATACAGGAGAGTTAGTGGCTGCTTACGCAGTCACAACAGATACTGAGGTCATTGAAACAAATCATATAAATACTTTGTCCGCTCAAGCAGCAGAGCTCGTCGCTCTGACACAAGCCTGTATTCAAGCTACAAATAAAAAAGTCAACATATACACTGATTCACGTTATGCATTCGGAGTTGTACATGACTTCGGCGTACTGTGGCGAGAGAGAGGTTATTTAACTTCTCACGGTGCCCACATTCAGCACGGACCCCTCATTCATGCTTTATTAGATGCGATACATCTACCGATTGCAATATCGATTATGAAATGCAAAGCACATACGAAAGTTACTGATATCATTTCTCAAGGCAATGATTTAGCTGACAGAACAGCTAAACAGACTGCTCAAACACAAACATCCGACATGAC
Organism: Triturus cristatus; assembly: GCF_964204655.1. Lineage (NCBI taxonomy): Eukaryota > Metazoa > Chordata > Amphibia > Caudata > Salamandridae > Triturus > Triturus cristatus. Next base: position 555,219,842 of record NC_140589.1, on the reverse strand, counting down.
AAAGACAATAGTCCCGACACATTGTATGACAGTTAAAGATCCTACTTTTGACGTAATTGACATCCAGACACATGCTACATCAGAAGAAATAAAGAAATGGACTGAATTAGGAGGGATCCAAACGGATCAAGGATGGATGATGAAGGAAAAGTCCGTGTGGTTCCTTCCTGATTCAATGGTCCAAGTTATAATTAACACTATACATAGTCCAGCACATCTAGGAGAAAAAGCTATGCTAGACAGCATTCAACACATTTGGTTCAATAAACATTTACGAGCAGCAGCCAAACAAAAGGTCCGTACCTGTATGATCTGTTGCCAGTTCAACCCAGGAAAAAGTGTTCCCGTAGAACAAGGTGGATTTCATCCTCCTAATCACCCTTTTGAAGTCCTCCAGATGGATTATATCCAGATGGAACGATGTCGAGGATTCAAATATGTTCTCGTAGTTGTCTGCGCTCTGTCCCGCTGGACGGAGGCATACCCGGTTTCAGATTACACTGCCCCGACTACTGCCAAACAGTTAGTTCGAGAATTCTTCCCACGATACGGTTTACCACGTGTTGTTCACTCAGATAACGGCCAGCCGTTCTCATCCGAATTAATGAAACATGTCTCACTTTTGTTAGGTTATCAGTGGAAATTCCACTGTGTCCGACACCCTGAGGCAGCAGGTCTCGTAGAAAGACATAATCAGACACTGAAAATTAGATTGTCCAAAATATGCAGGGAGAAAGGTGTCGACTGGGTAGTAGCACTACCAGTTGCACTCTTTTTCACAAGAATGGTAGCACACTCTCGAACAGGGCTATCCCCGTATGAGGTGATCTTCGGCAGACCACCAAATATGTGGGGGACGCCTATACCACGCAAAATAACTGATATTGACTGTAATATGCTGACAGATTACTTGGCTTCCTTGATGTCTGCACTACAATCTTGTCGTTCACAGGTAGCTGCAGCCTTTCCCGACAACACTGAGGTGAAACCCCATGACGTAGTTCCGGGGGACCTTGTGCTTGTGAGAAATTTCGACCGAAAGACCCAGCTGGAGCCCAGGTGGAAGGCACCCAAATTGGTCCTGCTGACCACAAGGACAGCCGTGAAGATCGAGGGCAGGAAAGGATGGGTGCATTCAAGTCATATCAAGAAATTTCATGGACTTCCTTCAGATGTAAACAGCCCACCTCGTGTGTCCTCACCAATTGACTCAAAACTACCTCTGGCTGAGGCCGACAGTAAAGAACTCTATAATCTAAAATTAAGGCCTAGGCCGTCGGACGATTTGATTGTTTAAGTCCTCTCCTAGGTGAAGCGGTTGAATCTGTCTCCGACATGTATCGCCTAGACCTGAATCATGGACAGTCGCGAAAAATGATGAAACGACAGTCGTATTGTAAATCACTGCGTAGCCATTGCATAGTGACATTATTAATCTTGTCTTTCTTAAGTCTTTTAATAATTACTGCAAGTATATTGTTGCACATATATTACCCTATTGCCAGAAACGTTTACAATGTTACTGCTGAACATTCTTTTAGTGACTTACCCCCGCATGAATTGTCTTATAGACTTGCGCTGCGCAATAACACTTTCATTAGTATGTTACATCATTCCCATCAGACTAGTAATGCAACTAATTGTTGGGTGTGTGGCCGGCTCCCTCCCTATCAGAATTATGAAGGAGTCCTGCCTTTCTTTCCACATCCGTTTACACATAATGGCTCCTGTGGAGCATGGTTCAGTTTAATCAATTCCATAGACTCAGATACAGCCGTCTACCAAGACCAGTGGGTATGGGGAAATCTGAACCTAGTTTTATTCAAAGTCTGTTACCCTGACAAGGAGGGTCGCCCCAAAGGAACAGGAACTGATCTAGAAAATGAAGTATACGGATTAGGTAACTTTACTCCTAATCTCATGGTTCTAAATGTCGAATCCGAAGTTGAACTAGTTTTACCAACCATGTCAGTATTCCCAGCGAAAGGTGAATTGTGTGTAAGAAAAGTTGGTTCCATACATATGGGCCATAGTAAATGCACTACTACAGTAGAATTCAGTGATCAAGGTAAATCTTCATTTAGAGCTTATCGCCACTCCTACTTTATATGTGGTCAGACTGCATATATGCGTCTACCTCTAGATTGGGATGGTACCTGCTACATTGCATTCCTTTTGCCACCTGTTTTCCTAGCTCCTCCTGATTATTATAGAAATATTCATTTAGTACACAACAGAGAGCGGAGAGATCTCCCGATTGTCGATTACACTGAAACAGCATGGGAAAAATACACAGATTTCAATAAAGGCATCTTTCCCTATATAGGTACTGTTACTAATAGTAAGCTGATACGTAGATTAACTAGAACCCTTGAAGCAGTAGTGAATGAAACTATTTCCGCCTTAGGCAATTTAACAGAAGAGCAGTCTGCTATGCGGATTGTTGTGCTTCAAAATCGTCTTGTCCTTGACGTCATCCTGGCTGATAGGGGCGGAGCTTGTAGGGTCATCGGATCAAGCTGCTGCGTATTCATACCAGAAAATTCGCCAGCTGTATATAAAGCTATAACTCGCCTTCATAAGATTGTAAGCCAGATACACCAGAACCCAGGCACTTGGACTTGGTCCGGTTGGTTTTGGAGTGTGATATCAGCCTGGGGATGGAGAGTTCTATCATTTCTAGGTATTGGCCTTCTCATACTATTCAGTTGCTGCCTATGTCTACAATGTGGACCAGCGATCTGTGGTCTGTGTGCCACATCGTGCATTCCACATCAAGATTTTCATTCAAGATCCCGGAAGAAGAAAGAAGAACAAATGATGCTATATGAACAGATCAATGGATTAATGAAGATTGATATCTCTTGACGGGCAAGTAGGGGACAAGGAGGGAATGTGGAAATATGGATTTTTCTGGTCAGTTATGTCCCCTATCTTGGACCCCAACGGTTCTATGTGCATGTTACAAGTACATGTATGTTCCCTCCAGTTCCAGTTATGAAGACGCAAATACATGTGCGTCCACCGTTAACATGTCCTCTGTTGATCCGCCATGAATGGGCCGGATATTCCATTCCTAAGTACGAAAGGCCACCGCCTTTATATGGTTCACTTATGCCATTTTACAGTCCAGGCAAGTAGGCCCTGATTCTGTCATCAAGCTTCTCTTGTCTTCTGCCTCTGAAAGCTCCAGTCCGAGCCTGCATCTGTGACCATGAACTTTGTCTCATTCTCTGCGCGGCTCACGAAGCCTGACATCAGCTTGCTGCCTGCCAAGAACTGTATTTCACCTTCGAAAATTATCTGCTCCGTTCCCTGCCCGATGCATTCCTGTCTAGTAGTTTAAGTAAACATTCTTCCAGCTACCGAGCAAAGGCTCGGCTTCTCTGTCTTTATGCAAGTAATTCATAGCCCTGTTACTATGGAAAATTCCTGCCCTTGCATCTAGTGTAGACACTTAGACGCTTGCACACGCACTAACAGTCAGTATAGTCAGTATAGAATAGATTCTGTCCGAGAGTCCTTCTTTTGTGGATAACATAGTTCTTTAAACATAGGATGTTAGATATGATTTGGGATTAGGTTGACTTGACCCCCCAGACTTCTTGTCTCCACATGTAGAGCTAAATGTCAAGTCCCCCTCACCCCCTAGTTGCACGTCAATCACACGTCATGCTGCTGCGCGCGCATCTATGCCAAAGTATTATCTTATAGATCCACCTATATATGACACCATAACCAATTATGTTCCTTTTTACTCCTTATTACACCCATTTTCGGTTACGCATATGAATCGTCATTTTCCTTATCAATTATTACGCCTACTGCATTCGCTTCATTGTAATGTATGTACTATAAAAGTCATTTCTTGTCAATAAAGTATGTACTTCACTTCCTGAACCTTCGTGGTGACGGAACTTGGAGCAACCGATTATAATCGATCATTGGAATAAAGCCCATTCCGATCCTCTAATACCACGGATTCTGCCTCTTATTTACTGAGCTATTTTGTTATGTTTCTGTATCAAATTAAGTCCCGGTAATGAATTTTATTTACCACATTATGATGGACATGTCTTTATTTGTGTCCCTCCACGGCAATTGGCCCCTTTACTGCACAGACTACTTTCTACTGCCCCCTTGCATTGCCAATGCTTGTTTTATTTATCTCTCCCCACCCCCATTTGAGATCTCCTTATATTTATTTATTTTATCTCTCCCCAGGGCCCTTGGAGATCACTGTTTATTTATTTATAATTAGGTGATACAGCCCACCTGAGGCTCGAACCCTGCTCTCCAGCTCCAAAGTCCGCAGCTTTATAAGTTGAGCCACCTCCTCGCTCCAAAATCTTAGTTTCCCTCACAGAGTCACCCTCCCACCATGCACCCACCCTTAACCCCTTCCTCCCTCTCGCTTTCCGGGAAGTGTACAGGCCCTATCACTTTAAATGTAAACAGCCTCAGAGTTTTCTTCCAGAGCCCCTCCCTGCCCTGACAACATCCACGCACGGCGCATTAGAAAGGCTACTGCCACTGGTTTTTATTCCCTTTCCCTCTACTTCATTGGGTTTTGTCTTCCCTTTCCCTACGGGGACGTGCATTTCATAACAAGCATCCCGATCGCACAGTCCTTCCCCATTTCACTGCCATAAACAGAAACCTTTGCACGTTCAAAACAAGCCCACTATAAACGGAGTCGCCATCTTGGAACGTGGATTTGCCATACTAGATGTGCCAGTATTTCGATAGAAGTAATTAAACAGGAATATAAACATAGTTTATTTCAGTTTTTCCTTGAACAGCAGAGAATATAGTTTAATAGCAGCTACTATAAATACAGTGGTACGTGCATTGTGTTTTGAATTAAATAGTACCTCCAAATTTGGCAGCGGTAAGCCTGGCGCTGTCTCTGCTCAATAAGACGGTCGTGTCGCGGCCATCTTGGAATTGTGTGTGTTGTTCACTTATCAAAGTAGATACTGTTTCTAATTGTGAATCTTTCAATAAATACATTAGACTTTTTAATTGTTTAATGATTATATCCAACAATTTGAGGGAAAAGTATCCGTTCTTGTTTTTATTCTCTTTCCTTCATTGGGTTTCGTGTTCCCTTTTTTTGGTGCATATTTTTCTAGCGCGAACTCGACCCGAACGTATTGGAGCGCTTTACATAGCACCGTATATACATTACACATTCAGGCACGGGGAGATGAAGTAATTTGCCCCAAATCACAGGATGTGGACGCGACCTCGAGGCTCGAACTCTGGTTTCCAGCAAAAAAGTCGGCAGTTTAAGATGACGGACCACTTCCTCATCCTCTTCCCTTTCCTTACGGGGAAGTACATTTCATTCCGCTCCTGGCTTTTAGCTCATCGATCTCGTCCGAGGAAACAAATGGAAGGGAGTTTGATGGAAAAGTGAAAAAATATAACAACATTTTTGACAAAACAGAACGGTAATCTAAAGTATCTGCAGTGAAAATGTTGGTAAAGACTGCAAGTAATATTAATACATGGCAGCTTTTGTTCAGCACTCCGTTTTTTTATAGTTATTTTTGCACCTTTTTATGTCACATGTACATACTGGTTCTTCACTCATTTCTACTGGCAGGGGCGTCATGAGGGAGAAGGCCACCCCTGCGAGTAATGTGTCGATCCTCTGTCACTGAAACAGACTTTCAGGGTCAATAAAGACAGGCTGGTTAATGGTCTGTTGGTGAACTGGGATGTGTGCAGCCCTTCCTGTGCATTTTTCCCTGGTTTGATCGTATGTTTCCACTTGTTGCACAGCTGTAGTGAAACAAACTATAGAAGATCAAGGTTATCTTTTAACCTCTATATGAAAACAAAAAACGTGATATTGATAGCTAGAAGTGCTGTTTAGTTCAGGCGAGAGAGAACAAGTTGATCCTGTCTCAGACTGCTGATCTAGGACACACTATTAGTAGCACTATTCAAATATGTGCGTGTTTATGAACCCACTCTAGATCGACTCCGAGGTCGACATACATGTTTTTTTCTAGAACACTCTTATGTACAAGAAGCGAGTTAGAGAATGTTCGCGTGGTTTTCTACTTAGCAACTAGACTGGTTAAAAATGTAAATACTTTAATATCGTCTCAAGGTTTTATTTTCAGCAGTTTGAGCTCGGTGACAAAGATTGCACACAAAATTCAGGCTTAGACGTGTAGCCAATAAAGTACTTTTACAACAGATTATAAATGTTTATGGTTAGGGACCCCTGAAATCTGTCTGGGAGCAGAATTCTGATTTTCCCGACTTTCAGTGCAGGGATAGTCATGCAAGATGAGTTCAGTTTATTGTTACTGGACTTCAAACTATATACAGTGGGTTTGGCTCTGCCTCAGATAATAGCACGAGGTGAGAAGGCAATACTCGCGGTTTAGTGTATGTTTCATCTCCTACGGGTACATACATTGCAGTGCACGAGGCACCATTTTACATCTCAAAAGTCCATTGAATCATCATACATTGCAATCTCATGTATGCACTGTATACCAAAAGAAGTATTTTATATTATATTTTTTTCACTGCATCAGGTTTAAAAAAAAATGTTTTAGTCTGTTACACTGTTCCCGATCAGAGCAAGGTGGGCCTGACGACTCATCCCACCTTTGGCAACAAGGTACTGAAAGAATTCCACTGGAATGTGATTTTTTAACCTACTATCTTTTCATGTCTTTGTGCTTTCCTCAATGAAGAGTCGCTGCACAACTAGGATGTGAGGACCTTCTTAGGTTTTAACCTTGTGAAATCAAAAGCTTCCTTGGCTATTGACAACATTTTTTCATAACTTTTTGTAGCAATGATGCAGCCCCCTTAGGCCACCATTGATAGATGGACACTTCTTATTTCTCTTCCCTGCAGGACTTTGTGAGTCTGAGCCTCAGTCCGTCATCAATTGGAGCTAAGATGACTTTGCTGGTACTCTATAGGGATGTGCATATAGGAGAAATGAGCATGGCAAATGCTTACCCCCACCCTCCCAGGATAGATGCATTCTGCAAGTATTACATTCTTTAGGCTCCCGCCAGAGCAAAGCATAGTTTTGTCTAGAATGTCTTTATAACCTTTTGCCATAGGCCCTCCACATCAATTGGTTGCTTTGGTTGCCTCCTGCTCTTGCTTGGTGAAAGTTTTTGACTTTCTTGGGTCAGCCCACACAAGTATTTGGCCATCAGGTGTATTAATCCAGCTAAAGAGCTCTTTTATTGTTATGCATTATAATGGAGCACACCACCTTTCTTACTTCCATCCTGTACTTACCTCTTCTGTCATTCGTACTTCTAGTCTGTCATGTCACTTATCCCCTCCCTGATCACTGCTCTTACTCAGAACTGCTGCTCTGACCCAGTTCTTATTTCTTCCCCTGTTTCTACCCTTAAAACTGTTAATATCCATCCTCCTACCCTTTCTGACTTACTCATATTCCTAATCATATGCCTACTTCTAGTCTTACTCCTGCTTATTCATATTCGTTCAGATTATGCCTACTCTTGCTCCTGCTCTTGCACTTACTCTTATTCTCATTCATGTTTGACATTACTCCTTTCTTTTACTTTTTCTTACTTAATATTCTCTTGTAAGCTTTCTCAAACTCTTACTCTCACTTCACCTGCTCCCACTTGTATTTACTGCCAATTCTACTCCTACTTCGACATTTTACCCCTACTCATATTCCTACTTCTAATCCTGCGCTCTCGTACCAAATCTTTTTTCCTGCTGTTTACTAAACAACTCTTCATTTGTGTGTTCTACTGCCTGTCTTATTTTTCAGCTTACTGGTTTTGCTGCATTAACTCTACTACTACACCTAATTCTACCTCTTCTCTCCTACCATCTTTCGTACTCTTGTGCTTCTCTTGCCTTTACTACTCATCAAAGTCAATTGATTTTGCCACCTATTCGTCACTGTAGCTGATTGACTGCAGAGCAACGAACAGTCATTCTATGGAACTGGAAGCAAAAATATCTCATGTGATTTACTCAAATGATTTTTTGCAGCCTTGTGTACAGGATCTCCCTAAATATCGAGACTGGCTTTTAAACATTGTCATGTTAGACATTTGACTCTGTGGAACTCCTATTTAACTCCCAACAACCCTACAATACTCAAGTTAACTCTCCACTGTTCATCCTAACCAACAAACTCCTCAGTGTGCACTTATGTCCTGTCATCAGCTCCCTATTTTAATTTGGCAATCTAACATGGCAGATGTCCATTTAATATAAAATATCAAAGAAAGGCCTACAACAATGAACGGGGAGAACATTTTGAGTTGCCCAGCAGTGATTTGCAGCTTCCAGGTTCTCTTAAAGTGTATATATGTGTGTGTGATATGGCTAACATTGTGGAGCAAGGGCGGAGCAGCAAAATGGTGGGAAATTAGAAAACAAAATAATAATCCCCTATTGGAAACATGATCAGCAGGGGAAGGATAGAAGTCCACCAGTAATAAACAGAGATTGAAATGCTTCTGGGCTGTACATTCTCACGAATAGAGAAGAAAATAATCAAATCCGAAATAGGGAAGGGAGATTCACAGCAAAGCCATCCATTCATTAGCAAGGGGCTGACCCAAAGTCCACCCACTATATGTACTTTGGAAACAGCAGATCTTGCTAAAAGACAGATGAATTTGTCTGTAGCCAAGACCTAAAAATGTATTCACTGCAAGTAATCTGCCACAGACAGCCTTCCTTTTCAGGTCGAGCATTCAAGACCTCTTGTATATACTTTAGTATATACTTATATGTGTATGTACTTTGTGGGCTCTGGAGATCTGCCCTAGGACTTTTCTGCTTCCGCTTAGGGACTTTGTTTTCTGTTCAACTGCCTCTATTTAACAGTCTTGATGGAAAACGACCAGCAGAGGTCAGTAAAATAGTAGATGTTTCAGCACCCAGGCTAATGTGCTGCATAGCTAAAGACATATAAGGTCCCAAAGGCGAGACCGATTGCATTGCAAATGCTTGTTTATTTTTATTTTTATTTTCCATATGAACAAGGGGATGTTTGAATTTGACAGATTTGTGGATTCAGTCTTTAATGTCCCAATTGCCGAGTGCGGCTGTGAATGCCAGGGAGAAAGATCGTCGGCGAACATCGATTGTAGTTTTGGTTTCAGGGAATGGGTTGTGGCACGCAATGTGCACATGTAATATTTCATTAAGTCACCTAGTCATTGAAGGTCTGCACATGCTGAGCCCAGCTCCAGCCTCAACCTGGCCCTCCTTGAATGTTGGGGAAAGAAGAATATATTCTTGTAAGCCGTTCTTTGAAAGTTCGCTACATATAAGCACATTTTACCCGAGGTACCAGATGGCCATAAGACAAAGTTGGCAGCACTTTGGCATGTGAGACTTTTAAAATTGGCTTTGTAGTAGGGCTATGCACTTGACAATTCAGATGTCTCAGGCTGTGTACCACCCTGGCTCCCTTGCACCTAATGTGTTTCAGGTGGGCTACTGGGTTTGACCTTTCGTTGAACCAGATTCCCAGACGGTTGTTACTGGAGCAGGTTACAATTCGCCTTCCGCCAATTCGCCAGAGCGGGGTTTTCTTTCTTGGATGGTTCCCAAAGACCATAATTGTTGTTGTTGACTGATTTACCAAAAATTTGATCATTAAATTGTAAGTATTAAGGGCGTTAAGGGCTCTTTGTAGGCCCATTCTTGTTTGGTCCATGATAACCATGTCATCGAAGTATTGCATGGTTTGGGGACGTACACCCCTAAGTTTTGGGGCAATCAGGCTTGCGCATGCCAATGATTTGGGTAGATCGGTGGTGTGAAGGTTAAAGAGTAGTGGAGCTAATACGCAGCCTTGTTTTAAGTAATATTTTGATGGAATCTGAGCGGATGCTGTCATGGCGCTGGTTTTGATCTCACCCAGGTCTCCTGGTGAAGTGACATTACTGTAGAGAGAAGTGTTGGGGAGATCCCCCAGGAATTTAGTTTGTACCAGAAAGTTTACTGGTCTACTCTGTCAAACGCAGCACTATAAACCACAAAGCAGTAGTATAATTGGAGCTGTTTATCCTGAGTGGCCTGTCAGGATAAATATGCCGGTGTTGTTACGTTGTCTATTGTTGAACAGCCTTATCTGAATCCTGACTGGGTGAAAGGAAGAATACTTTTTTCTGTGATTCAGGTTTTTAATTCAGCTAGCAGGATGCAGGCATAGGCCTTAGTTTCAATATCCAGTGACTGCATTAGCCGATAATTGGCCAAATTTGAACGGTTGCCCTTTTTATGGATAGGATGCAGTAATGAGCCCTCCCATGTTGATGGAGTAGTGGCTGTAAGAAAAGCATGTTTAAAAAGCGCAGGGAAAAGCCCTGCCCAGAACGAGTGATTTGATTTAAAAACTGCTGCCGGTATTCCATTTGGCCCTGGCGCACCATCATTTCTCAATTGTTTGATGATTTTAATTACTTTGACTTCTGAGATGTCTAGGCCCAGATTGCTTTCAGGATTTGATATCTGGGTGGAATGGAAAAATTGTGTTGCACCCAGTTTGTTGCCATAAAGCTGTTTGATGTGATTATTCAACATTCTCTTGGATACGCCGTTCTCCTTGGACTGTCAATGATTGCTGATTTGATTAATATAATTCCAAAATGGGGCTGGATCTTTCCCTTTAAGAAGCAAAAAGATATTGAGCCAAGCAGCTTCTATCTATTTGGTATGTTGCTCGCATAAGCATTTCTTAAAGGTGGTTTGAAGGGTTCCAATAGCTTTGTGCTGCAGAACTTAATCTCCTCTGCATTTTAATTTTAAGGCCTTTCGGAGCTTCCGATTACATGCCAACAACTTCTGTTCTTCCTTATCTAGGTGCCCATTTGGATGATTTGACCCCTCAGTTGGGCGAGCGTCCGAAGTTCCACCCAACGGCAGGTGTAGCTCAGTAAGGAGGGTGGGCCAATGATCTAAGAGATCCTCAGGGCTACATGAGTTTTCAGGATTAGCGTTTTTGGTTATCTAGATAGTCCCAGCTTGGAGGTCCATTTTATCCTGCAGAGGACTTTGTTGCTGTAGGAAAGTAGAATCTGTTTTTATGGATACCCCCATGTTTTGCCTGGTGCTATGCTGTTTCTGAATACTCTAACAGGGTTCCTGCTAATCAGTACCCCAGCCTCTTTGCTTTCTCCCCTAAATTGTTATGGTGAGTACTTAGGTACATCCCAGCTTGGATACTGGGGTACCCTTATCAGTCCCTAGTATAAGGTACTAAGGTACCCAGGGCATAGGCACCCCAGGTGTCTCTCATAGGCTGAAGCATGTATTATGCCACCTATGGGAGACCATTCAAACTGTTACTACAGGCCTGCCTTTGCGGCCAGTGTAAGCTGGTGCTAACACCACTTACAACCGATATAGGTTCCCTATATCTAGGGTCACTGCACTTAAAACCTATAAGTCACCACTACAGTAGGCCTTTACAATCCTGAAGGCAGGGTGCATGTTTCTAAGTGTGAGGGTGCCCCTGCAAGAGCAGCACACACAGACCAAAACTGGAGGTAGGCCAAAAGCAGTAAAGCTGAGACCGTAATAGAATGAACAACAAAATTGCTAATACTGCTACTATTTCAGCCTCAGAACAACTTATGAGGACACATTTTGAAGGAAAACAAAATGCGTGAGAAAATTTATTTTTTCCGATTTAATCCATCAATTTATTTTCATCAAGGAAACTTTATCGTCCTTCCATGAAAAACATTGCAACAAAGAAATTACAAATCACATGAATGAAACATAATACGTGAGTGAGACAAATACCTTTCAAGCATGCATTTCAACCATTCTAGACAAAACACTCTTCTTTGTTCCAAGCATACTGGTACCGATGAAGCATTCACACAACTCTATCAAACTTGTGAAAAAAAACATGAACACTTAATATTCTATTTCGTAAGACCACAGATAGTATCAATGAGATAATAACTTTCAATATTGTTTGATTTTGAACCATTTCGAAATTCTTGTGGTCACATATCAAGGTCTACGCGTTTCGAGAACCCTTCATTTGAAGGGTCTCTCATCAGGACCTGTAAATAAAATAAAAACCTTAATAAGTAACACAGGGGCGTGCAAATTCCTCTCAGTGCACACTACAGAAACTCAGTGATCCCTTAATTACCTCTGATAAATGAAGAGAAGATCAATCGGTTGGGTCCAAAAAGACTCTGAAAAAAAGACAAGGAGGCACTAAGCTATGGGGATAGAAAACTAATTCTGATGGTATACACAAATACAAATGTTAAAAACATCTGCTCATACAACATGCACTTACATGGATATGGCGCGTCGCTGCTATCTTGGTGTGCGAGGACAAATTTTCAAATATAAGGTGACTGCAATGTTGGAAGAGTCACTCGTGGGCTGTAGGAGAAATGAAGTAAATTCAATGTCGATGGAATTAAACCCATGAAGAACTGGTTCCTAGTCTTATTCCAATTTAAATACCTGGAATGGCTCGGAAAGACATTTAACGCTGCTTAACGGTGGTCAAATGTGTTGAACCAGGAAGGAAGGACGTAGTATTTCGCTCGCACAAGGAGCCGGTTTGCTTAGTCACGATTTAAAGTAGAGTCTGAAAAATAGTATCGGGAACAGCTTTAAATTGCAAAGCAGTCGAGGAAGACTGCGACGGTTTTTCTAGGTTGAGGCACTTGTATTAAGTTCTATAGAAAATTATGAACAAGATATGTGGGTCATGAGAGAATTGTTTATGAAAAAAATATTGTTCGCAGCCAGCCACAAAGGTAGGCTTACCTGGAAGAATCTCCATTAGTTTCTTCGTTCGGTAGAGAACGCCAGTGCCGATCACGTGGGGAGCATGTGATCGCTGTGTTATTGTATCTTATAGTGGACATAGACAAAGGACTTAGAGTGTGGGAACCAGCCCAATTCAAGATGGCAGAGGTTCGATAGTTAGAACTACTTAGACTTACGGCCACTGTGCAGGGAACATGTAAAGGTGAACTAAGTGTCCAACGGGATTGTTTATGAGAGAAATTTAGCAGGGGTACAAAGGAGGATACTGAAGAATAGAATGTATAATCGTCCCAATGTGCAGACTTTTCAGCAATATTCGAGTGGGTTACCAGAAAGATCTTAGCGGATAACAAAAGTATAGTACCATTTTAGTGGACAATGTCAAATGTATTAATCATCAAGACATATTGGTCATGGGAGACTGAACACAGGACACGGGGAAACTTTTTGCATATTGGGCATGGTTTCAAATGATGTGCAATTAGCTCAATTTGTATAACTCAGAGACCTCATTCAATCCATTGGAAGCTGTGTTAAACTTTAGTATCATGAAGGCCTCCCTTCGAGACAATTTCAATTCTAGATCGCCTCCCCTTGGATCTCGTTCTACTTTGGATATGACTGTCCATTTTAGATCATTAATTTGATGATTTTTAGCTTTCCAGTGGATGACCAATGGAGCTGTTTCCACATTTTTGTTGATCCGAGATTTATGTTGAGATATCCTTGTGCGAATCTCTTGACTTGTTTTCCCTATATATAATAGGTTGCAGGGACAGCGAATACCGTAGATCACAAATTTACTTTTGCAATTTGTAAAGGAGTCGTGTTTCCCAAAAATCGAATTGTGTTCAAATAGATTGCCTTCCTCTGTAGAGTCACAGCAAATACAGGTCCCGCATTTGTGGTGTCCCTGTACTGGAGGGAGACCGACATAATCGCGTAGAGTGTTTTGTTTTTCTTTGGGCATAGATGCTCGCACAATTTGATTAGCTATATTACGATCCTTTTTGAAGGCAAAAAGTGGATTTTGCTTGAGTGAGACATCGAGGTTTTTTATTAGATGCCAGTTTTGGTTAATTACCTTCTTGAGGTTGTTAGAGTTAGAGCAGGAGGTAGAGACACAGACAATCCTTTCTAGTGGTAAATTTTCAGTTTTTTGGAGAAGTTCCTCTCTTGGAGCAGGACACCATTACAACCTTCGAAGTCCATTCTCCCGGGTTGTAAGTGAGACAGCCATGTAACATATAGAGGGGCACCGAGTCATTACGTGATGGCCATCTCAAAACTGGCTGTATTGAACCTTGTCATGTTTGGTATCAAACATGTTGTAATCATACACCCATACAGAAAATGGTGTGTGAGGTATGATTCAAAGCACTGCAAAGTCCCTCTCTTAGGCCCTCAGTGCTCCCGGTACCAGTCTTCTAGACTCGGACAGCACAACATGGCTGCTGCCAACCAGAGACACGATTCTGCCCTCCTGCTGCTGAGTCAAGCTTGAGCAGGAAAAGGCAGGACAATAGGTATCCTATCACAGGGAGGTGTGAGCACTTCTCAGACAGGGTTTAGTGTATTGGTGCCGGGTGGGAGCGCTTGCCGACACCACTCAGTCTGCTTGAAGGGTACATTTGGTGCCCTCCTTGCATAGTCCAGTTCAAAACCAGCTATGGGAGCTATTTGCTCCCGCTCTGGGGTGAAACAGGCAAAGGACATGATAGGGTACTCCCTACTGTCCAACCCCTTCCCTTCGATGAAGCCCTGAATCGTTCTAACCTTTTTCTTAGGGTACTTAATGGCTTACCTGAGGGTGGGTCCCTAGATTGGGCTTGGGACAAGATTCAATTCACATACCACTTCAACTTCAACTGTCTAGACACTCTGGGCTTCAAGGCAGCAACCGGGATGACTCCTGCTGCTCCTGATCTCTTCACCCTGCTTGTCTGCTGCAATGTCTGTGCCTGTTCTCCATACAGGAAACCTTCCAAGGCTTGTGGGCATCCTAGACACTTGAAAGAATCACCCTTGATGTGAAGGAGCCACTTCCCTGCATCTGCAGGCACTGCAACTAAGGAGACTGGTCTGATGATCCTGGGCTCCCACAGACTCCGGAAGGCTCACCAATACAGGTGGTGGTTCTTCACATCCTTCAAGACCTGCCCTGTCCTCTAACCAATTTTGAGGCCAGTATCCCTTGTCAGAGCCGCAGGAACTGAACCCCTGTGCACCGCATTGACTTGCCATTGCAAATGCTTGTTGGCTTCCTTCCATCAAGATCTCCAGATCTCCAAGTAGCCCCAACCTCAAGCATCTCCAGTGACCAAGATCTTGGTTCTCACCGCATCACCTGCATTGTGGGCTCACATCTTTGGTGAGCTGCTTGAGGTCCTTTTGTGACTCCAGTGCCTCCTGCCTGTGGATCCGATTGAGGGTCACCTATGAACTCTTTGGGCTCCCCTGATTGCTTGGGGCCTGCCCTGACTCCTCCACTTGTGGTGAGTCTCCTGGACCCTGGTGGTCCTAACACTGCACCTTCTTCGCTTTCCACATTGTTTGCAGTTGCCAAGGCTTGTTGGTGCTCCCAACAGACCCCGACACCTCAACTCTCGACATCCGACGTGGGACAGACAATGAACAGCTTCTGGTCTTCCACACTGTCACCTGGTCTTTATAGCTTTGGCTCCAAGTTCACCATCATCCTTCTAGCAACACCCAACATCAGAGGGCATTCGTCTTCTGTGCCCCCTTGTTACCCCCAAGTGACCTAGACTCTGTCCTCTCTGCTTGCAGGTACTCTCCACTTTGAATCAATCTTTGGGTTCCACCAGAAACTTTCATCTTCTCCAGCAGCTGCATCTTCCTGAAGTATCCCATTGATGTTGATGACAATTCCGACGCCACTTCATACCTATGAAACCGGCTTCCCTATTGCATGTAACCTGGTTCCAAGGGTATCCGCAGGTGAGGTGGCTCTCTAACGTCTTGTATTCCTTTGGGTTTCATCAGGGTCCACTGGAAAGGGTCCTCTTTCTTTAAAATTGCAACTGTGATTTACATCTTGATTTGTACGGAGAAGGTGGTCATGTTCCTACACTGCACCCGACCTCCATCGGCCTCTTAGATACTCACCTTGGGTGGTTCCTTGGGTCCAGGGCACTCCTACATCCTATGGGCATAGCCTTGACCCGGGTAGTGGTTCACATACCACTATTTTAGTATATGGTTTGGTCCCCCCTGGTGACCACTGTGTATTTCATGCTTCCTACCTGTTTCTATTGCAAAGTATTGTGTGAATTGTGTTTATCTCCGGCTAGGAGATATCTGTATTTGTAAGTTTGTGTCTTATAATAATACATATTTTTATAACTACACTGTGTGGTTCTTTTTCACTTAATCTATACCTAAAAGATTATGTTCTGGTAATACAAGCTGCTTTATTCTTTCTGCACTAAGCCTGAAGGCTGCTCTCCACAGCTACCACTTAGAGAGCTTTCTAAGGTTCTCTAATGCCACTAGATTCACCATAAGGGTTGTCTAGATCAGTGCAAGATATCCACTTACATAAGTGTACATCATATTTGGAGCCAGCCTCTCAAAGTCACATTCTTCACCCGTGGATTCACCTATTGGTGTGGTTTTATAGGATTTTACAGTAGAGAGTCTTAAGGATGCTCTGAGGGGCCTGTGGTTGCTCTTTGCGTGATCACCAATGTCAAAGTCGCTCAGCGGTAGGGCTAGCAGGTTATTGACAAATATATAATCAATTGCAGAAATGTTCCTGTATGTTGGGAGCAGAAGCCATGTTTGACCCATTGTGTTTTTAAAATTAGAGGCAGAAACTATGGAGCAATGATCAAATAGAGTTTTCAATAAGGTGACCTCTTTAGATGGTTTGTTGTCCTTAGCCATCTTACCAAGCAATCAATTGTTGAAGTCCCCAACTATGAGTAGATTATGATGGGGATATTTGATGAGGAGGTCCCCTAAAATGACTGCCAATTCTTTGAATGCTGAGTTTTTCTGATGCAGTGCAGGATTGACATAGCAGTTGAGTAAAAGCAAACAGAGCGGTTGGTGTTGTTTTTTTTTTTCAAACATATTTTTATTGGCATTTAGAATATACCACAATGCATAACATCAAATCCGCATCAAAATAATGGGCTACAATAATGCCGTATTGGAGGGTTGAACCATGATGTAATACAAAGTTCATGTCCCAGCTGTCTTCGCTAAAAGTAGTGCCAAAGTGAGAAGTACAATTTCTAATGTACAGAGGCTCAGAACATGTCATGCTATAAGGTGAGATAAGTAAAGAAGGAAAAGAATTTGTCGGACCCAACCCGTCTTTCTTTTGTGACGGTGTCATGCCAAACCTTCCAACAGGGAAGGATCTTTCTAAAAAAAAAAAAGAAGCCACAAACAGTACCTAAAAAGAAATAAAAAAGACCCTCCCCCCTAACCCCCTCCCCCAAAATGATGGTGGTGGCAAAAATAAACTAAGTATGCTCAGAACTGATCAGACACAGGTAGTTTAAAATTAGAAGAGGTGCATGGCCCTAATGGAGGGTGGGCAAACAGCCTGTGGTAAGCCCCGAGTAAGAAAGTGAACCAGTGGTCCCCATTTGTATTCAACATTTTTATAGTCATCCTGAAAGATATCAGACATTCTTTCGAGGCTGAGTAGTTTCCATAATCGAGAATGCCAAAGGGAGACCGCCGGAGCTTCCCTCTTCTTCCAAGCTGCAGCTATGGTCACTTTCGCTTCTCCTAAACATGTCCACATAATTGCTTTGTCTGCCCTAGTTTGATGTTCAAGAGATGGGTCTCGGAGGCCTAGAAGGGTCTCTGCCATGGTGGTCGGGATGGGATAACCTAGCATGTCTTTAATAAGAGCCAGAATCTCTTCCCAGAAGGGGTGTATTATGGGGCAATCCCACCAGATGTTTTGGAAGCTACCCAAAAGTCTGCACCCCCTCCAGCACCTATCAGAGGTAGTCGGTGAATTCCTCTTAAGCTTGGCGGGATATAAATACCAATTCATCATAGTCTTAAGATGAGCTTCCCGGAGTTCTATGGAGTGGTTGAACCTCGTGAGGTCAGACCACAACCCAGCCCATTCCCTGTCCGAAATGTCTCATTGGGTCATCTCCTCTCACATGTGTATATACCGTGGCCTTGGGGAGTGCATAGCAGTGAGTAGGTAGTTATATCAAAACAAAATCACCCCCTTCATAGAGTCTACATTTTGAACAAAGATTTCAAATATCGTAAGAGGGCGTGTGGCAGCTTCTCGTATGTGTGGAGTAAGGGCCCAGTGTTTCAACTGGTTGTACTGAAACTGTTCAGATGACTCCAGGTCGTAGTCCCTTTTACAGTTGTCAAAGGTGAGGGGCTCAAAATTGTGGAAGAGGTGTGTCAATGCTAAGCACCCTCCTCTCCAGGCATCGAAAGGTCCCTCATGGAGAGCTGGCGGGAAGGCCGGGTTAAAATGGAGGGGTGTGTAGGGTGAGGGGAATGTGGTCCACTGGTTGTTACCTGATATGGAGTCCCACGCCTTTAAAGTCGTGCGAGTGGAGGCACTAATGTATGCGTTCTTTGGTTGCTCCTTCTTAGGGCGCCATATGAGATCCCAAATGGTTCTTCCAGCTATGGAGCAGTCCATGTGGAGCCAGTGTTTCTCCGCCTCGCGTTTAGACCATTCCGTCACCACGCGGAGTTGAGCTGCAGTGTAGTATAATTTAAAATCAGGTAGGCCTACTCAACCCGCCGCCCGTGGCTGTCGCAATGTTGAAAAGGAAAACCGAGCTCGTCCCCCCTGCCAAATGAATTATAAAATCAGAGACTTGACTTTAGGGAAGAAGTTTCTCTCAAGTTCTATGGGTAAGGCTTGAAAAAGGTATAGGAGCTTGGGCAGTATGGTCATCTTTACCACGTGAATGCAACCGAGCCAAGATATAAAAAGCGGTTTCCATCTCGCAAGATCAGCCTGGAGGCGACTGAGGGCGGGTGGAAAATTGGCCCGGTAGAGCCCTTCCACGTGCAGTGTCAGGTGAACTCCCAGGTACTGAAGCGAGGTAGAGGTCCACTGAAGCAGGATGTGCCTCTGCAGGTCCTGAACTTCAGATTCCGGAAGGGTGAGATTATGTATATATGATTTATCTAAATTCACTTTAAATCCTGCCACCGCTTTGAATTTCGCCAACTCGGTTTGGAGTGGGGGTAAGGAGTATGACGGGTCGGCAAGACACAGGAGCACATCATCGGCGAAGAGGGCCATTTTGTGTGTGTCACCACTGAAGGGAAGTCCCCATATTTCTGGGTTTGCCCTTATGACCATCGCGAGCGGTTCAATACTAAGTGCAAATAAAAGAGGCGAAAGCAGGCACCCCTGTCGAGTGCCTCTTGTATGGAGAAAGGGAGCTGACACTACCCCGTTGACCTGTACCCTCGAACATGGTTGGACATAATTGGCCCAGATCATATTGATAAATCTAGCTGCGAACCCAAATCTTGTGAGTGTGCTAAAAAGAAACGGACAATTAACCCTGTCAAAAGCCTTCTCAGCGTCTAACCCGACAAGCACCGTGGGAATATGGTTCTTGGTGGCTTTCTCAATCAGATGTATTATGCGGCAAGTGTTGTCGTGGGTCTGTCGGCCCTTAATACATTCCGATTGATCAGGGTGGATTAGATCTGGCATAATGTCATTTAGTCGAGTCGCTAGGATGGCGTAATAGAGTTTTGCATCTAAATTTAATAGGGCGATAGGGCAGTAAGATGAGCACAACTGTGGATCTTTACCCTGTTTGGGGATGACCGTGACCATAGCCTCTGCCATCGAGCGGGGGATCTCCCCTTCATCCGCCATTGTGTTAAAAATCCATGTCAAGTATGTTATGAGGTCCGGGGCAAAGCTTTTATAAAATTGGACCATGAACCCATCTGGTCCCAGGACTTTGTGTAGTTTAAGTGCTTTTATGGCCTTACCCACTTCTTCCGGAGAGATCGGAGAGGTGAGTTTGTCATTCCACTCCCGGGAGACCTGGGGAAATTATAGGGTCTGGAGGTAGTTAAGTTGCACGTCTGTGTCTCGCTGTTCCTCAGACTTATCCTCATCTTTATGCGTCAGATCAACGTCATCCCTTTGTATGCCACCTATATATTCCCTTTCCCGTTTTTTCTTTAGCTGTCTAGCGAGATGTTTACCTATTTTGTTGCCTTGTGATTATGAGAAGTGGCAAAGTTTTAAAAGGATAAACTCTGCCCTGTTGTTATAAATAGCCCTAAGCGTTCACCATAGTGCAGTGAGAATGCGAAGGGTTTTTCTAGTGGGGTTAGTTTTATGCGCAGTTTCGGCTGTGGTCAATTCAGCCTCAATGGCTTCTCTCTCTTTGGACCACTGTTTATTCAGGGTGGGGTTGAGGGCAATGCAATTCCCCCTAATGACTGCTTTAAACACTTCCCAAGTGGTGTACATTGAGGTGTCATCGGGGTTGTTCAGTTTTAAAAAGTCTGTAATCGTTTCTCTTAAGTCAGTGCGCAGCACCCTATCCCTCATGAGGGCAGACGGGAAGTACCATTTAGGGGTTGTAAGTGTGGTGACGCTCCACGCCAGACAGATGGATACAAGGCAGTGGTCGGACACGGACAGCGGAAAAATCTTAGCCTCTCGTAAAGCTCCCATGAGGTTCTGGCTGATAAAAATGTAATCGAGCCTAGAGTATGTGTGGTGAACATGTGAGTAAAACGTGTAGTCATGTGTGTGAGGGTAAAGGGTGCACCAGGCATCTCGAAGACCGAGGTCACATGTCCGTTGCTTAGTTTCTGCAAAAAAAGTAATAGTGTCTGATCAATGAGGGTGGGTGCTGTCTAGATCTGCTTGCTACGTTGGATGAAAATCACCCAGTAGGATTGTTGGCCCCTGTGCAAAGTCCTGAACTCTCCCCATCAACGTGTCGAGAAAAGCTGCCGGGCCTGTATTGGGGGCATACGTTGCAACAATGTACAGAGTTAACCTTGCAGGGTGCCCTTCATCATGACCAGCCTGCCGTCTTTATCTGTCTGGATGGCAGCGGGTTAAAATTTTGTGGAGGCGTGAAAAAGAAGCGCAACTCCCCTGTGTTTGGTGGGGGTGGAGGATTTGTAAATCAAGGGGTATTGCTTATGGCAAAAGTGAGTGTCTTCAGCCATACATAGAAGTATCTCCTGGAGCGCCACTATATCAAGGTGATGTTTGATGAGGTACTTCCATACTTTCTGACGTTTCTGGAGAGAATTGAAGCCTCTCACATTCCAAGAACTGAGAGCTAGTACCATCTTATCGGAAATTGACTCCCCTCCTCTCCCCTGTAGGTGTGTAGTGTGCCTCCACATCATGTCGGTCTGATCATCAGTAATGAAGATCCCATAAGGCTTAGAAGCAGTAGGAATTTTCTGAGCAATATAAACCAACATAAAGTGCCTATAAAAAAAGCCGCCACCATCAGGGATCAGGGTCAGTGAAAGCAGTTCGGACCACTTATCGTCTTTTAGTCCATTGAGGGACCTCCTCCCCGAGCATGGACTGGCGTGGCCGACAGGTGATACAGGTGTCCTTACCGTATCTCTGACGACAGCAAGGCTTCTTACAGGCGGGCATCACTTATGGTTTCTCCGGGAACCCGCAGACCATTGATGCCCAGATAGGCCAACCCGTGTCTGTTCGTGCGATGCATCACGGGCTGGGCCGGAATCGTCAGAGGAGAGGCCCAGAAGGTCCAGCCCTTCCTTCAAGTCTGAGAGGTGGCGCTGTTTGTTGTTGTATTCAAAGGCTAAGCCAACCGGCTATGTCCATCGGTACCGAATATTGTCCTCATGTAGTTTCATTGTAATAGGTCGAAATAGTTGCCTCCTAACCAGGGTGGCTGGTGCCAGGTCTTGGAAAACAGTGCAGGAGTGGTCTTGGAAGGAGACTGTCCCTTTTTTTCTAGCCGCCAGCAGAACGGCTTCTTTTACCTTATAGGAGTGGAATTTAGTGAGCACGTCATGTGGTCGTTTCCAGTCACCAAGTTCCAAACTCTGTGTACCCTTTGTAGTTTTATCTTGAGGATCTGAGGGCTCAGGATTTCTGCAAACAGACCCTCCATGAAAGCTTCAAGGCCTGATCCTTCCGACCCCTCTTCCAGATCTCGGTTGCGTAGGTTCTCCCTTCGTGCTCTGTTTTTAAGATCCTCAGCCTTGAGTTGTGTTTGGTGTAATTGGTCTTGGAGGGTGTGGATGTCTTCCCGCATGGTGGCGGTATGTTTGTCACGGTCTTGAGTTTGTGCCTCCAAATCCACTACTCTCGTGCACACAGCATCCACATCTTGTTGAAGGGAGGCTAATCGCCCGGTGAGATCGGACTTCAATTGCTCAATCGAAGTCTTGAGATCCTGACCCAGTTTGTTCCTAAGTTCCTTTTTAAAGTTGCGTAGTGTAGCCAGGAGATCATCCTTTGTGAGGGCCATCAAGCCTCCTCTCGTGTCCTGTGAAGATGGCAGGCGCTTATCCATTATCGTGAAGAAATCAGACACCCTAGCAGTCGTCTTACTCATCGCTTTCTTCGGTGGCATAGGGGCAGGCCCAGGTGGACCACTGTTGCAGAGGCAAGCGGAGTGGGCAACAGTGGTATCCGTTGCAGCAAGATGCCCTCCTTACGGTTGGCTGGGTGCTATTTCTGGGTGGCAGCATCCGTTATCCTCCTGTGCAATGAGCTTGGGGTGGATGCTGTGGTCAGGCCAATCGTTTAACCTGCTGTCGCAAGTTACAAAATGGGCCACCCTATGATAAACTGTTTGGCATGTGAGGCTTTATCTTGATGAGACTGGTAACAGACAAGGCCCCTGAGGCAGTGAGTAGACTGCACGTTCCCAAGATAATGCTGCACTCAGGGCCATCGTAGGGGCTCCTCGAGCGCCAAGAGCAGACCTAGTGACTGACCCAGGTTCATTTGTTGATCTTACAGCTCCCTCCTGCCCGGTTCCATGCTGCCACCGCAGGGTGGGTAGTGCGGTCATTGTGGCTGTCGTCACATGTGGTGCGCCCCTGCGATGACGAGTTGGCTAGCCCCGGCACCCATCCCGCCCACAGAGACCAGAGCCAAGGCGTGGAAGCCAGGGAGGGCCACCTGCCGGCACCCGCGTTCACCGCGGCGACGCCATTTTAAAGTCAAGCATTGCGGAGAGATCACACACTCAAAATTCAGCCTGAAGGTGCCCCAGCTATGGTTCCCGGGGCAGTGCTGGCTCCGGTCGGATGCCCTGTGCCCTCCGATTCCCCTCTATACCTCACATGCACCGGAGGGGGCCCGTGATGGAAATCGGTATCCGGGGGCAATTGCGGTGTCACCTTCAAAGTGAGTGCACCCCTGCTGTGATGCACTCGGCTTTCCGACAGTCAGGGTCGCACAGCGCCTGGTGTGGGTCAGCTCTGCAATCGCTTCACCCATACAGCAAAGGTCCACGGCAGTCACAGGGCCGGGGCCGCCATTTTAGCATACCGTGGGCAGGAGCAGGGAGGATTCCGATGCGGGTCACAGAGGGAGGCTGGCACAGAATTCAGAAGCTCAAAGCATGCCCCTCACCTTCAGAGTGGCAGTGGCGACTGCCATTTTACCGTTACAGCGTCGGCTCCACGATCGTTTCCCCAGTAATCGCAGATCCGCATCTGTCACAGGGCTGGGAATGCAATTGTTTGTGCTCGGCGGACCGCACCTGTCGGGGCTTCGATATTGGTCCCAGACTCAGGCTGATGAGGGTATCGGTAGCTCAGGACATGCCCCGGACCTTCAGATCAACAGCGGTGGTCTCCACAGCATTCAAGACCCCGCACAACTGCCGTTAGAGGTTCAGGACATCGGTGTGGACTGGGAGCCGATACGAGCTATGTCCATTCGGCCATCTTGCCCAGCCACGCCCCCTGCATTGGTTTTTTATTCCACTGATGAGTAAGACTTGTGTTCCAGGTGAGGTGACTGTGAATTAGGTGGCACCCTTGCTACGAGCACGTTTGAGAGGCCGCCAGTTGTTTGCCCAAAAATATTGTGTCTGGTGGCCAGGGTGTGGATTTCAAAGTACCCAGGAAGAGTTGTGGTAACATTGCCCGTGTCTCCTAAAGGCAAATGATATCACTGCTATGGAGATACTCTAAGGCGGATTTAGTCTTGATGAGTTTCCAGAGACCTGCTACGTTGCAGGAAATGATGGTTAAATGATTATTTGGCCCGTCTCTATTTTTGTCAGGATTACATCTGGGGAGCTTGAAGGTGCCGTCAAGCAGGATGGTAACCCAGAGCAAGCTGATGTCCAGCTTTTTTGTTGGTATCCGGTTTACTGGGAAGGACTGTTTTTTGGTTTGTAGAACATACATTTCTCAGGATTTCATGTTGAGCAGGCATTCCTGAGAGATTGTGGCCTAATCGGGTGCCATCTGCACATTTTAGGATGGAATAGATCGGTGGTTTGGAGGTTTGTGTTTAGGACGTGAGGATATCTGTCTTTTGGCTGATGATTAATCTGAATGCCCAGTCCTCCAGCAGGTTTGATTTACAAAGGATTGCTGACTGATGTAACTGCTAATATAACCCAACCACAGTGGATTCACCATGGGAGTCCTGAGGGCAGACTCTGGAATTTGACCCAGGAAACGTCAGCCAAGCTTATATGCGCCAGTGATAAAATGTGAGCATTTAAAGAGAGGATATTGTCCCTGTTCAAGATATCGTGGTTGCCTTTGACATAATATCTTGGTGTGAGTACCTTCTCGACCGTGTCTAAGATCAACTAAATTCTTTTTAGTGAATTGCCAGGTTTAGCTTCATGTTTGAGTGCTAGTGGGGCTTGATGCATTAGAAAGGGTTGGTGTGTCATTGTGCCAGGGGGGTGCCTGGTGGCATCTGTCAGTGCTGAGTTTTATTGCTGTGTACAATACTGAAGAGGGGTTGCGTGCCTGGGACTGCCTGCGTCCCTGTGTTTGTATATGGAGGTATAGGTCCAAGATTGTGGCTAGTCATTGCGTCTGGTCCTTAAGTGGGCATGGGCCGAGTAACTGTTGGGTGGGCCACCATCATCTAACTGCGAATGGGGGTTATTAGAGGGGACTGGCGGGGAGTTCCCATCAAGCTAGATTTTCGGCAGCACCCTTAGTTGACTGCTGAATGCTGGGTCATGGGTCCTTTGCTATGCTGGTCTTGGTCCTGCTGCTGGGGGACTTTACTGTAACGATTGAATAGAGTTTGGCTGGACAGGCCCTTGGCTTTATATTATATGTGTGAGTAAAAAGAGACGCTGCTCAATTTTTGTCTTTCACCTTTTTCGTAGTTTCCTCAATTGTTTCTTTGCTTTCATAGAGAGTGAGGAATCAAACAGCTTAGGGTCATGTATACCAACGGGCCCCTCCTCTGTTTGGCCCATTGATTAAAGTACTGGGCTCTTCAGCTAAAGGCCCTGGGGTGTGTGCTGTGCCTGAAGAGGTGGGTGATGACAGGTTAGATGTTTTGGTCAATATTTCTGATAGACATTCGTATGAGTTAGCTTGATGCTTCATTGGTTCAGAGGTTGGTTCGAGATTGCTTGGATTTAATTGTGGCAGTAATAAGCGTGGACCCCAAGTGTTGCGGATTGAGTTGGCCAAAGTTGTCAGAACCGCTGGAAGAGTTGCCCATTGGTCAATGATGGCTGTGCAAGAACAGAAACAGTGTGTTTGTGGAGTAAGGAGAGAGGTAGTGATGTGACCCATTTTATCGTTCAGATCTGCCAGACGCAGGGCAATTGACTGCAATAAGTCTATTTGTAATTCCATCTTGGAAGATTGCCAAAGTAACACACTAGTGTGTTGGTGCTGGTACGAGTGCAATGGAGTGACGTCGGTTGGCGGGGACCCCTCTATACTTCTCTGTCGGGGACTTCAAAGGGCTCCGGGAGCGAGTGGGGCCTTCCAGGCAAGCATGCAGGCCACACCCAGGACTAACTGGGCCACCTCTGCAAGCCACCTATGGCACTCATTCCATGGCCTCAGAGCTGTCAGCGGTCGCACTTGCCCCAGTACCACTAGGGTCATGTGGATTTACTGCTAAGCAGGGGTAAAGGCGGAGAAAGCTGGAGAAGGCCCAAACCTGGGGTGCTCTCAAAATGAATGCACGGCAGGCTTCCTTGGCTGTGCTCTGCTTCAGTGACTGTGACTGAAGGGGAGGGAGAGGGAGTAGCATTGCCCTTATCAGTGCAGGCTGTACAGGCTGTTAGGGGGCAGCTGAGAGGCAACCCTGTGCCACATCCGAGAGTTGCCAGAGGGCTTGCACGATCTCGGTGTGGTCCACACCTGTCGCCTCTCACCTTTTATCTGCCTCAGCCCTCCGAGGCCAGCTGACCGATGAGCCTGAAGATCCAGAGGCTCCCCCAAGCCTGATATCCCACTTGTCAGTCTCGCTCCTTGCTCTTGAGTTTGCGCACCGGAAACAGGAACCGGAAACAACAACAGTATCCCATCAGGACGAATGCTAAAAGTAACTAAATTTAGCTGAACACAACCCCCTGGTACCTATGGTATAGAGCAGACAGGCTTAATTTAGGGCAGTGTGTGAAGTATTTATACTGTATCGAAACAAGAAAGTCATAACTAGGCCTTAACAAAAATGGTATTATGCTGGCATAATTACTGTAATTTTGCATAATATTACTTATGTGAAATTACAGATATTATGCCATTATACCACATTATGTATTTCGAGGAGAAGTTTTAAGGTGGATGTACAGTTCGGGTAATTTTTGATTGTGTGCAGCATTTCAGGTAGATTTTGTACCTGAGTGGCCCATGTGTGCAATTTTGGAGCATGAAACTCTAAACACAAACAGCAACATTTTGAATGGGAGAGGCTGGGTCTTTAACGTGGGTGGCCAGCAACCATTTCAGGATGATTTTTATTTTACCAGAGTGGATCATTTGAGTAATTTTTGAGTGTAAAATTATAGATCTGAACCTGAGCAGCAGTGTTTTGAATGCGAGTGACTGGAAATCAACTAGAACTTACATTATTGAGTTGAAGGGTCTGTTGGGGTAATATTTTGAGTGTGAGATGCATTTCACGTGATTAAAGTAATTTGTCATTCTTCTGCTATAATTTCAAGTAAGTTTGAAACAGCAAATTACATGAGTTTTGTACACTCCAACAATACACTCACGGACAATAAACATTTTCATAAACAAAATTACACCAAAACACGAAAAATTGAATAAGAAGAATCAGAGATATGAATTTTTCAATTATTGAGTGAAAATAGAGCCAAAAAGCCAATGATAGGCTACGGTCATGGCAGCCTGGGACCTAGGCACACTTTGTGGCTAACCGTGATTGATCCTGAAGTTTGATACACCAAACAGGACGGCCCAGTCACATATTTTACCTTTGGAATTAGGGCCTGATTTATATGTTGGCAGGAATGGAACTCCATGTTAAAGGCAACTGAGTTCCCTCCCACCAAAACAGTGGTCCACCGTCTAATTTAATTTCAAGCCCCTGCCAGAAGGCGCGGAGTTACGGTAAAAATTTTTTTTTCCTTTCTCTATGGATTTTAGTTCTGTGCATATAAGACTTTTTTTATTATGGGGAAAAGAAAAGTCACACCTGCTGCTCAAAGCACCGATGCTACCCTGGATGGCTTCCTGCAGAAAGCAGTGGAGGCTATTAAAAATTGAACTTGCTGAACGTAGACTTTCACTAGCTCCAATACCCCCACCTGCTATTCCGACTCTTAAACATGTCGCTACAGCCTGAGGAAAAAGGAAGCACACTGATCTAGCCGGGATCAACCATTGAGCAAGAGGCCAATCACCAAGGGTTAAGAGAACAAAGCAAAACCCACCAAGAACTGCTTGTAGATCCTGTAGTGGAGGAGGAAACATTATGTCTCAGAATAACTTGGACGCAGTGACAGACCAAATTAGTAAAGTGGTAGAGTCTTTGGAATCTATTTTTATCCCGCCTAGGTTGTATAGAGTAGCAGCTTGATCGATTATTGCAGACTACATGGAGATCAGCGGCCCAAAAAAAACAAAGTGGTGGGCCCATTTCAGCTAGTGGCACGTGTGAAAAGGGAGCCAATGCTTTCTCTAGTGTTTCCAAGGGCGGGTGGGCTATCAAAAGTGAGCTAATAAACACATACAATGCGAGAATACCACATGAATTCCCCTCGACCTCGGATAACGGCATCATCAGTTAGGGCATCTGGACAAGACGGGAGACAAGACGGGATCCCCAAGGGGTCACCACTCATTTAAGATCTGACCCCCATAGTGGGGAGAATCATTTGAAAGAATACACGCCCATAATTGATCTTGCGCCTGGTTCGTTAAGCAGGCAGGGCAAGAATAACATCTTAAATTTACTCCCAGAGTGTACACCTGTTAGACGGACCGGGAGGGTCGGCCGAGGACAAGGGGAGAGGTCTCCGGGGAGAGCCGTCTCCAGCGATCGTACAGACGAGTAACTTCCCCCCCACAGATGTACACCACACAAAGATAGGTTTTAACGTTATTTATAAGCAATCTTTAGGTACGATAGAATGGTACAAGGAGGTCAGGACTCAGGGGTCCCCTCGATTCTAGTCTCTTGGTTGGGAAAGGGGGTAGCGGGACAGTCTTGTTACCAATCTGGTAGATGCGATGAAATGATGGATAGCTCACAATCCTCGAGCTCGATGTTCTAGTTGGACGGGCCGCGGCAGCGCCAGCAGGTCCCGGTGAAGGTGGTCGTTACACGGTCCGCGGCAGCACCAGCAGGTCCCGATGAAGGTGGAGGTTACAACGGGCCGCGGCAGCGCCAGCAGTTCCCAACGAAGGTGGTAATTACAATGGTCCGCGGCAGCGCCAGCAGGTCCCAACGAAGGTGGTAGGTACAACGGTCCGCGGCAGCGCCAGCAGGTCCCGACGAGGATGGAGGATGCAGAAGGCCGCGGCAGCGCCAGCAGGCAGAGTGATAGTTCACAGGGCAGGGCTACGGCAGCGCCGGTAGTCCGTCAAGGATGAGTTCTTCTCGGTGTCTCTCGACTCCAGGATACAACTGCCTTCCTGCTCTGGAGCTGCCCCAGTTATAGGTCTGGCGCCCTTTGATGTCCGGACCCTCGCACTTGGAGGTCGGGAGGTCCGGGATGAGGGAGTCCAGACACCCAGCAGGGGGGTGGAGCCAGCGCCCGGGGGAGCTGGGGGGCGATCGGCACCTGGCGGGGGAGAGCCATCGACACTTCTTTCTCCCATCGACCTGCCAAGTGGTCCGTTCACCTCCTGGGTGGATGGTGGTGCCGGGATGTCGGGGCCTGGCCAGGCCCAGGGTTAGGGTCGAGCTGAGGCCACGCGGCCTCGTGGTGCAGTGTCCAAGATGGCGGCCAGGCCGGGCGAGGGAGCCGGTAGTGGTTCGGCCCCATGATACAGAGAGGTCCGGGGGCAGGAGTCCCGTCTGGGGACGGGGTGCGGGTTGTTTCTGTGGGTAACACCTGGAGGGCCGGGGCTCGGGCCCTGTCATGCGGGGAGGGAGCAAGCCCTTCATGTGGCCTGTCCAACATGCGTCCCCCCCAGCTGAAGGCGGGGAGAGTCACCCATCCTCTTGGGGACTCTCCTCGTCGAGGCGGAAAAAGCGTGACAGGCCGTCTGCGTTGGCGTGGTCTTGGCCCGGGCGATGTTCCACAGTGAAGTCCATCCCCTGCAGGGAGATGGACCAACGCAATAGTTTGGGGTTTTCCCCCCGCATCTGCATTAGCCACTGCAGGGGTCGATGATCTGTTTGCACCCGGAAGGGGGTACCGAAGAGATAGGGCCGGAGCTTTTTGAGGGCCCACACCACTGCGAAGGCCTCCCTCTCGATGGTGCTCCATCGCTGTTCTCGGGCCAGGAGGCGTCTGCTGATGAAGGCCACCGGTTGGTCAAGTCCCTCGGAGTTCAGCTGGGAGAGGACTGCCCCGATGCCATGGTCGGAGGCATCGGTCTGTACGATGAATTCCCGACTGTAGTCGGGGGCCTGGAGCACCGGGGCAGTGCACATGGCGGCTTTCAGCTTCTCGTAGGCTGCTTGACAGTCGGGGGTCCAGTTGATCTTCTTCGGGTGGTTTTTGGATGTGAGTCCCGTGAGGGGCCCCACAATGCTGCCATAGTCCCTCACGAACCGCCGGTAGTAGCCGGTGAGTCCCAAGAAGGCTCGGACCTCGGTCTGCGTGACTAGGGGCTGCCAGGACTGGATGGCAGCGATTTTGAGTTGCAGAGGGGCCACCAGACCACTTCCCACTTGGTGTCCGAGATAGGTCACGGACCCCTGACCAATTTGGCACTTGCTGGACTTGATTGTGAGGCCGGCCCGTTGGAGGGCCTGCAGGACCTCTCGGAGGTGGTGGAGGTGGTCGGACCAGTGGCGGCTGTATACAGCGATATCGTCCAGGTAGGCGGCGCTGAACTCCTCGAGCCCCGCCAAGACCTAGTTCACTAGTCGCTGAAAAGTAGCTGGGGCATTCTTCATGCCGAAGGGCATAACTTTGAAGTGGTAGTGGCCATCGGGGGTAGAAAATGCGGATCGTTCTTGGGCCCGGGGTGTGAGACCAATCTGCCAGTAGCCCGCTGTCAGGTCGAAGATGCTGAGGTAGCGGGCAGCCCCCATGCGGTCGATTAGTTCATCCGCTCGGGGGATGGGATGAGATGAGCGTCGGTTCTGGTAACAGCATTCAAGCCCCGATAGTCGACGCAGAATCGGAGCTCAGGAGTGGTGCCGGGGGCAGCAGCTTTGGGGACCAGCACGACCGGGCTGGCCCAGGGGCTGTCCGAGGGCTCGATGACCCCGAGCGTGAGCATCTTTGATACCTCCTCTTGGATGCAGGCCCGTACCCGATCTGGTACGCGGTACGCCCGGTGTCTGATAGGGGGACTGTCCCCAGTGTCCACGTCGTGCAAGCACCAGGGGGTGACCCCTGGGGTGAGGGAAAACAAGGTAGCAAACTGCAGCAGGAGGTCCCGGCAGCCTTGGCGCTGTTCCGGGGTGAGGGCATCGGAGAGCCGGACCCCGTCCACGGAGCCATCTTTTTCACGAGTCTTCAGGAGATCAGGGAGAGGCTCGGAGTCTTCTTCCGCTCCACTGTCTGTAGCCATCAGGAGGCTGAGCTCCGAGCGCACAAAGTGGGGTTTGAGTCTGTTGGTGTGGAGGACCCGGAGGGGGTTCCGTGGAGATTCCATATCGATGAGATAGGTGACGGGGCTCTTGCGTTCGACCACTTTGAAGGGCCCCGTCCACTTGTCCTGCAAGGCACATGGTTCGGTGGGGGACATCACCCACACTTGTTGGCCAGGTTCGAATTCGATGGAGGAGGCATTTTGATTGTACCATTTTTTCATGTCCTCCTGACTGGCCTCAAGGTTCGCTTTCGCCATCTCTCGGAATCGCCTGGTCTGATTGCGTAGGGTCAGGAGGTACTTGAAGACGTCTGGAGGGGTCTTTAGGGGGGCCATCTCCCAACCTTCTTTGACTAGGCTGAGGGGCCCTCGCACCGGGTGCCCGTACAAGAGTTCGAAAGGGCTAAAGCCGAGGGACTTCTGGGGAACTTCTCGATAGGCGAAGAGGAGGCACGGAAGTAGTACATCCCACTGGCGACGGAGGGGTTCTTCCAACCCCCCAATCATTCCCTTGAGCGTGCGGTTGAACCGCTCGACTAGTCCGTTTCCTTGAGGGTGATAGGGGGTCGTGAATCGGTAGGTGACCCCGCACTGTTGCCAGAGGGACTTCATGTACTTCGAAATAAAGTTTGTGCCTCTGTCGCTGACGACTTCTCGGGGGAAGCCCACCCGGGAGAAGATCCCCATTAAGGCCCGGCCGACCACCGGGGCTGTTACAGTTCGCAGGGGTACAGCCTCGGGGTAGCGGGTGGCGTGGTCCACCAGTACCAGGATGAACCGATGTCCTTGTGCTGTACGGGGGTCCAGGGGCCCCACAATGTCTATCCCCACCCTCTCGAATGGGGTGGTGACAACTGGGAAGGGCTGCAGAGGTGCTTTGAGTTTGCGGCCGCTCTTCCCGCTGGCCTGGCACGTGGGGCAGGACCGGCAGTGGTTGAGGACGTCGTTTCTCATCTTTGGCCAGAAAAAGTGGGTCACCAGGCGACTGTAGGTTTTGTCCTGGCCCAGGTGTCCAGCCAGAGGGACATCGTGGGCCAAATTTAACAGGAAGTCTCTAAAACGGAGGGGCACCACCAGCACTCGACTGGCCCCTAACTCCGCGATTCTCTGTTCACTGTATAATAGTTCGTTGTCCCAATAGATCCAATGGGCTCCGGTGGTGTCCCCTGCGCTCTGGGCGAGGGCTTGCTGGCGGAGTCCCTCGAGGGAGGGACAGGTCTTCTGTTCGTGACGGAACTGTTCCTGGGTGGGCCCCCCTTCTTGACGCCACTGAGCCAGGTTGGGAAGGTCCTGGGGCTGAGCGAGCCCTTCGGGGGTTTGCTCTGGGGGGTCGGTATGGTCGGTGTCCTCTACTGGAGCGATCGGGGGAGGAGGTGCTGGCCATTCTGGTTCTTCTGGTCGGGGGATGGCACGGGCGGCCATGGACCGGGTGGTTACGCACGCCCAGTCCGGGAGGCCCAACATCCCCAGGTGCTCTCTTCTTTCTACGGCGGCCCACGGGGAACTCTCAAGATCATTCCCCAGGAGACAGTCCACGGGGGCATCATCTCGGACCGTCACCTTCAACATGCCGGAGACTCCTCCCCATTCGAAGGGGACGCAGGCCATCCGACATAGACTCTCCGAATTGTCGGCTGAACGGACGGGGCAGAGAATGTTCGGCAGGATCTGCTCTGGTTTTACCAGGTGACAGCGGACGGCCGTCACACTGGCCCCCGTGTCACGTAGTGCCTCGGCCCGGCGTCCATTAATGTTCACCCACTGACTATATTTCCTGGTGTTGGCGGGTAGGGGAGCCCGCGGTCTTGAGTTTGTGCCTCCAAATCCACTACTCTCGTGCACACAGCATCCACATCTTGTTGAAGGGAGGCCAATCGCCCGGTGAGATCGGACTTCAATTGCTCAATCGAAGTCTTGATATCCTGACCCAGTTTGTTCCTAAGTTCCTTTTTAAAGTTGCGTAGTGTAGCCAGGAGATCATCCTTTGTGAGGGCCATCAAGCCTCCTCTCGTGTCCTGTGAAGATGGCAGGCGCTTATCCATTATCGTGAAGAAATCAGACACCCTAGCAGTCGTCTTACTCATCGCTTTCTTCGGTGGCATAGGGGCAGGCCCAGGTGGACCACTGTTGCAGAGGCAAGCGGAGTGGGCAACAGTGGTATCCGTTGCAGCAAGATGCCCTCCTTACGGTTGGCTGGGTGCTATTTCTGGGTGGCAGCATCCGTTATCCTCCTGTGCAATGAGCTTGGGGTGGATGCTGTGGTCAGGCCAATCGTTTAACCTGCTGTCGCAAGTTACAAAATGGGCCACCCTATGATAAACTGTTTGGCATGTGAGGCTTTATCTTGATGAGACTGGTAACAGACAAGGCCCCTGAGGCAGTGAGTAGACTGCACGTTCCCAAGATAATGCTGCACTCAGGGCCATCGTAGGGGCTCCTCGAGCGCCAAGAGCAGACCTAGTGACTGACCCAGGTTCATTTGTTGATCTTACAGCTCCCTCCTGCCCGGTTCCATGCTGCCACCGCATGGTGGGTAGTGCGGTCATTGTGGCTGTCGTCACATGTGGTGCGCCCCTGCGATGACGAGTTGGCTAGCCCCGGCACCCATCCCGCCCACAGAGACCAGAGCCAAGGCGTGGAAGCCAGGGAGGGCCACCTGCCGGCACCCGCGTTCACCGCGGCGACGCCATTTTAAAGTCAAGCATTGCGGAGAGATCACACACTCAAAATTCAGCCTGAAGGTGCCCCAGCTATGGTTCCCGGGGCAGTGCTGGCTCCGGTCGGATGCCCTGTGCCCTCCGATTCCCCTCTATACCTCACATGCACCGGAGGGGGCCCGTGATGGAAATCGGTATCCGGGGGCAATTGCGGTGTCACCTTCAAAGTGAGTGCACCCCTGCTGTGATGCACTCGGCTTTCCGACAGTCAGGGTCGCACAGCGCCTGGTGTGGGTCAGCTCTGCAATCGCTTCACCCATACAGCAAAGGTCCACTGCAGTCACAGGGCCGGGGCCGCCATTTTAGCATACCGTGGGCAGGAGCAGGGAGGATTCCGATGCGGGTCGCAGAGGGAGGCTGGCACAGAATTCAGAAGCTCAAAGCATGCCCCTCACCTTCAGAGTGGCAGTGGCGACTGCCATTTTACCGTTACAGCGTCGGCTCCACGATCGTTTCCCCAGTAATCGCAGATCCGCATCTGTCACAGGGCTGGGAATGCAATTGTTTGTGCTCGGCGGACCGCACCTGTCGGGGCTTCGATATTGGTCCCAGACTCAGGCTGATGAGGGTATCGGTAGCTCAGGACATGCCCCGGACCTTCAGATCAACAGCGGTGGTCTCCACAGCATTCAAGACCCCGCACAACTGCCGTTAGAGGTTCAGGACATCGGTGTGGACTGGGAGCCGATACGAGCTATGTCCATTCGGCCATCTTGCCCAGCCACGCCCCCTGCATTGGTTTTTTATTCCACTGATGAGTAAGACTTGTGTTCCAGGTGAGGTGACTGTGAATTAGGTGGCACCCTTGCTACGAGCACGTTTGAGAGGCCGCCAGTTGTTTGCCCAAAAATATTGTGTCTGGTGGCCAGGGTGTGGATTTCAAAGTACCCAGGAAGAGTTGTGGTAACATTGCCCGTGTCTCCTAAAGGCAAATGATATCACTGCTATGGAGATACTCTAAGGCGGATTTAGTCTTGATGAGTTTCCAGAGACCTGCTACGTTGCAGGAAATGATGGTTAAATGATTATTTGGCCCGTCTCCATTTTTGTCAGGATTACATCTGGGGAGCTTGAAGGTGCCGTCAAGCAGGATGGTAACCCAGAGCAAGCTGATATCCAGCTTGATTGTTGGTATCCGGTTTACTGGGAAGGACTGTTTTTTGGTTTGTAGAACATACATTTCTCAGGATTTCATGTTGAGCAGGCATTCCTGAGAGATTGTGGCCTAATCGGGTGCCATCTGCACATTTTAGGATGGAATAGATCGGTGGTTTGGAGGTTTGTGTTTAGGACGTGAGGATATCTGTCTTTTGGCTGATGATTAATCTGAATGCCCAGTCCTCCAGCAGGTTTGATTTACAAAGGATTGCTGACTGATGTAACTGCTAATATAACCCAACCACAGTGGATTCACCATGGGAGTCCTGAGGGCAGACTCTGGAATTTGACCCAGGAAACGTCAGCCAAGCTTATATGCGCCAGTGATAAAATGTGAGCATTTAAAGAGAGGATATTGTCCCTGTTCAAGATATCGTGGTTGCCTTTGACATAATATCTTGGTGTGAGTACCTTCTCGACCGTGTCTAAGATCAACTAAATTCTTTTTAGTGAATTGCCAGGTTTAGCTTCATGTTTGAGTGCTAGTGGGGCTTGATGCATTAGAAAGGGTTGGTGTGTCATTGTGCCAGGGGGGTGCCTGGTGGCATCTGTCAGTGCTGAGTTTTATTGCTGTGTACAATACTGAAGAGGGGTTGCGTGCCTGGGACTGCCTGCGTCCCTGTGTTTGTATATGGAGGTATAGGTCCAAGATTGTGGCTAGTCATTGCGTCTGGTCCTTAAGTGGGCATGGGCCGAGTAACTGTTGGGTGGGCCACCATCATCTAACTGCGAATGGGGGTTATTAGAGGGGACTGGCGGGGAGTTCCCATCAAGCTAGATTTTCGGCAGCACCCTTAGTTGACTGCTGAATGCTGGGTCATGGGTCCTTTGCTATGCTGGTCTTGGTCCTGCTGCTGGGGGACTTTACTGTAAAGATTGAATAGAGTTTGGCTGGACAGGCCCTTGGCTTTATATTATATGTGTGAGTAAAAAGAGACGCTGCTCAATTTTTGTCTTTCACCTTTTTCGTAGTTTCCTCAATTGTTTCTTTGCTTTCATAGAGAGTGAGGAATCAAACAGCTTAGGGTCATGTATACCAACGGGCCCCTCCTCTGTTTGGCCCATTGATTAAAGTACTGGGCTCTTCAGCTAAAGGCCCTGGGGTGTGTGCTGTGCCTGAAGAGGTGGGTGATGACAGGTTAGATGTTTTGTTCAATATTTCTGATAGACATTCGTATGAGTTAGCTTGATCCTTCATTGGTTCAGAGGTTGGTTCGAGATTGCTTGGATTTAATTGTGGCAGTAATAAGCGTGGACCCCAAGTGTTGCGGATTGAGTTGGCCAAAGTTGTCAGAACCGCTGGAAGAGTTGCCCATTGGTCAATGATGGCTGTGCAAGAACAGAAACAGTGTGTTTGTGGAGTAAGGAGAGAGGTAGTGATGTGACCCATTTTATCGTTCAGATCTGCCAGACGCAGGGCAATTGACTGCAATAAGTCTATTTGTAATTCCATCTTGGAAGATTGCCAAAGTAACACACTAGTGTGTTGGTGCTGGTACGAGTGCACTGGAGTGACGTCGGTTGGCGGGGACCCCTCTATACTTCTCTGTCGGGGACTTCAAAGGGCTCCGGGAGCGAGTGGGGCCTTCCAGGCAAGCATGCAGGCCACACCCAGGACTAACTGGGCCACCTCTGCAAGCCACCTATGGCACTCATTCCATGGCCTCAGAGCTGTCAGCGGTCGCACTTGCCCCAGTACCACTAGGGTCATGTGGATTTACTGCTAAGCAGGGGTAAAGGCGGAGAAAGCTGGAGAAGGCCCAAACCTGGGGTGCTCTCAAAATGAATGCACGGCAGGCTTCCTTGGCTGTGCTCTGCTTCAGTGACTGTGACTGAAGGGGAGGGAGAGGGAGTAGCATTGCCCTTATCAGTGCAGGCTGTACAGGCTGTTAGGGGGCAGCTGAGAGGCAACCCTGTGCCACATCCGAGAGCTGCCAGAGGGCTTGCACGATCTCGGTGTGGTCCACACCTGTCGCCTCTCACCTTTTATCTGCCTCAGCCCTCCGAGGCCAGCTGACCGATGAGCCTGAAGATCCGGAGGCTCCCCCAAGCCTGATATCCCACTTGTCAGTCTCGCTCCTTGCTCTTGAGTTTGCGCACCGGAAACAGGAACCGGAAACAACAACAGTATCCCATCAGGACGAATGCTAAAAGTAACTAAATTTAGCTGAACACAACCCCCTGGTACCTATGGTATAGAGCAGACAGGCTTAATTTAGGGCAGTGTGTGAAGTATTTATACTGTATCGAAACAAGAAAGTCATAACTAGGCCTTAACAAAAATGGTATTATGCTGGCATAATTACTGTAATTTTGCATAATATTACTTATGTAAAATTACAGATATTATGCCATTATACCACATTATGTATTTCGAGGAGAAGTTTTAAGGTGGATGTACAGTTCGGGTAATTTTTGATTGTGTGCAGCATTTCAGGTAGATTTTGTACCTGAGTGGCCCATGTGTGCAATTTTGGAGCATGAAACTCTAAACACAAACAGCAACATTTTGAATGGGAGAGGCTGGGTCTTTAACGTGGGTGGCCAGCAACCATTTCAGGATGATTTTTATTTTACCAGAGTGGATCATTTGAGTAATTTTTGAGTGTAAAATTATAGATCTGAACCTGAGCAGCAGTGTTTTGAATGCGAGTGACTGGAAATCAACTAGAACTTACATTATTGAGTTGAAGGGTCTGTTGGGGTAATATTTTGAGTGTGAGATGCATTTCACGTGATTAAAGTAATTTGTCATTCTTCTGCTATAATTTCAAGTAAGTTTGAAACAGCAAATTACATGAGTTTTGTACACTCCAACAATACACTCACGGACAATAAACATTTTCATAAACAAAATTACACCAAAACACGAAAAATTGAATAAGAAGAATCAGAGATATGAATTTTTCAATTATTGAGTGAAAATAGAGCCAAAAAGCCAATGATAGGCTACGGTCATGGCAGCCTGGGACCTAGGCACACTTTGTGGCTAACCGTGATTGATCCTGAAGTTTGATACACCAAACAGGACGGCCCAGTCACATATTTTACCTTTGGAATTAGGGCCTGATTTATATGTTGGCAGGAATGGAACTCCATGTTAAAGGCAACTGAGTTCCCTCCCACCAAAACAGTGGTCCACCGTCTAATTTAATTTCAAGCCCCTGCCAGAAGGCGCGGAGTTACGGTAAAAAATTTTTTTTCCTTTCTCTATGGATTTTAGTTCTGTGCATATAAGACTTTTTTTATTATGGGGAAAAGAAAAGTCACACCTGCTGCTCAAAGCACCGATGCTACCCTGGATGGCTTCCTGCAGAAAGCAGTGGAGGCTATTAATAAAAAAATTGAACTTGCTGAACGTAGACTTTCACTAGCTCCAATACCCCCACCTGCTATTCCGACTCTTAAACATGTCGCTACAGCCTGAGGAAAAAGGAAGCACACTGATCTAGCCGGGATCAACCATTGAGCAAGAGGCCAATCACCAAGGGTTAAGAGAACAAAGCAAAACCCACCAAGAACTGCTTGTAGATCCTGTAGTGGAGGAGGAAACATTATGTCTCAGAATAACTTGGACGCAGTGACAGACCAAATTAGTAAAGTGGTAGAGTCTTTGGAATCTATTTTATCCCGCCTAGGTTGTATAGAGTAGCAGCTTGATCGATTATTGCAGACTACATGGAGATCAGCGGCCCAAAAAAACCAAAGTGGTGGGCCCATTTCAGCTAGTGGCACGTGTGAAAAGGGAGCCAATGCTTTCTCTAGTGTTTCCAAGGGCGGGTGGGCTATCAAAAGTGAGCTAATAAACACATACAATGCGAGAATACCACATGAATTCCCCTCGACCTCGGATAACGGCATCATCAGTTAGGGCATCTGGACAAGACGGGAGACAAGACGGGATCCCCAAGGGGTCACCACTCATTTAAGATCTGACCCCCATAGTGGGGAGAATCATTTGAAAGAATACACGCCCATAATTGATCTTGCGCCTGGTTCGTTATGCATGCAGGGCAAGAATAACATCTTAAATTTACTCCCAGAGTGTACACCTGTTAGACGGACCGGGAGGGTCGGCCGAGGACAAGGGGAGAGGTCTCCGGGGAGAGCCGTCTCCAGCGATCGTACAGACGAGTAACTTCCCCCCCACAGATGTACACCACACAAAGATAGGTTTTAACGTTATTTATAAGCAATCTTTAGGTACGATAGAATGGTACAAGGAGGTCAGGACTCAGGGGTCCCCTCGATTCTAGTCTCTTGGTTGGGAAAGGGGGTAGCGGGACAGTCTTGTTACCAATCTGGTAGATGCGATGAAATGATGGATAGCTCACAATCCTCGAGCTCGATGTTCTAGTTGGACGGGCCGCGGCAGCGCCAGCAGGTCCCGGTGAAGGTGGTCGTTACACGGTCCGCGGCAGCACCAGCAGGTCCCGATGAAGGTGGAGGTTACAACGGGCCGCGGCAGCGCCAGCAGTTCCCAACGAAGGTGGTAATTACAATGGTCCGCGGCAGCGCCAGCAGGTCCCAACGAAGGTGGTAGGTACAACGGTCCGCGGCAGCGCCAGCAGGTCCCGACGAGGATGGAGGATGCAGAAGGCCGCGGCAGCGCCAGCAGGCAGAGTGATAGTTCACAGGGCAGGGCTACGGCAGCGCCGGTAGTCCGTCAAGGATGAGTTCTTCTCGGTGTCTCTCGACTCCAGGATACAACTGCCTTCCTGCTCTGGAGCTGCCCCAGTTATAGGTCTGGCGCCCTTTGATGTCCGGACCCTCGCACTTGGAGGTTGGGAGGTCCGGGATGAGGGAGTCCAGACACCCAGCAGGGGGGTGGAGCCAGCGCCCGGGGGAGCTGGGGGGCGATCGGCACCTGGCGGGGGAGAGCCATCGACACTTCTTTCTCCCATCGACCTGCCAAGTGGTCCGTTCACCTCCTGGGTGGATGGTGGTGCCGGGATGTCGGGGCCTGGCCAGGCCCAGGGTTAGGGTCGAGCTGAGGCCACGCGGCCTCGTGGTGCAGTGTCCAAGATGGCGGCCGGGCCGGGCGAGGGAGCCGGTAGTGGTTCGGCCCCATGATACAGAGAGGTCCGGGGGCAGGAGTCCCGTCTGGGGACGGGGTGCGGGTTGTTTCTGTGGGTAACACCTGGAGGGCCGGGCTCGGGCCCTGTCATGCGGGGAGGGAGCAAGCCCTTCATGTGGCCTGTCCAACATGCGTCCCCCCCAGCTGAAGGCGGGGAGAGTCACCCATCCTCTTGGGGACTCTCCTCGTCGAGGCGGAAAAAGCGTGACAGGCCGTCTGCGTTGGCGTGGTCTTGGCCCGGGCGATGTTCCACAGTGAAGTCCATCCCCTGCAGGGAGATGGACCAACGCAATAGTTTGGGGTTTTCCCCCCGCATCTGCATTAGCCACTGCAGGGGTCGATGATCTGTTTGCACCCGGAAGGGGGTACCGAAGAGATAGGGCCGGAGCTTTTTGAGGGCCCACACCACTGCGAAGGCCTCCCTCTCGATGGTGCTCCATCGCTGTTCTCGGGCCAGGAGGCGTCTGCTGATGAAGGCCACCGGTTGGTCAAGTCCCTCGGAGTTCAGCTGGGAGAGGACTGCCCCGATGCCATGGTCGGAGGCATC
Organism: Triturus cristatus; assembly: GCF_964204655.1. Classification (NCBI taxonomy): domain Eukaryota; kingdom Metazoa; phylum Chordata; class Amphibia; order Caudata; family Salamandridae; genus Triturus; species Triturus cristatus. The sequence continues at coordinate 555,179,386 of NC_140589.1, read as the reverse complement.
GGTCTGTACGATGAATTCCCGACTGTAGTCGGGGGCCTGGAGCACCGGGGCAGTGCACATGGCGGCTTTCAGCTTCTCGTAGGCTGCTTGACAGTCGGGGGTCCAGTTGATCTTCTTCGGGTGGTTTTTGGATGTGAGTCCCGTGAGGGGCCCCACAATGCTGCCATAGTCCCTCACGAACCGCCGGTAGTAGCCGGTGAGTCCCAAGAAGGCTCGGACCTCGGTCTGCGTGACTAGGGGCTGCCAGGACTGGATGGCAGCGATTTTGAGTTGCAGAGGGGCCACCAGACCGCTTCCCACTTGGTGTCCGAGATAGGTCACGGACCCCTGACCAATTTGGCACTTGCTGGCCTTGATTGTGAGGCCGGCCCGTTGGAGGGCCTGCAGGACCTCTCGGAGGTGGTGGAGGTGGTCGGACCAGTGGCGGCTGTATACAGCGATATCGTCCAGGTAGGCGGCGCTGAACTCCTCGAGCCCCGCCAAGACCTAGTTCACTAGTCGCTGAAAAGTAGCTGGGGCATTCTTCATGCCGAAGGGCATAACTTTGAAGTGGTAGTGGCCATCGGGGGTAGAAAATGCGGATCGTTCTTGGGCCCGGGGTGTGAGACCGATCTGCCAGTAGCCCGCTGTCAGGTCGAAGATGCTGAGGTAGCGGGCAGCCCCCATGCGGTCGATTAGTTCATCCGCTCGGGGGATGGGATGAGCGTCGGTTCTGGTAACAGCATTCAAGCCCCGATAGTCGACGCAGAATCGGAGCTCAGGAGTGGTGCCGGGGGCAGCAGCTTTGGGGACCAGCACGACCGGGCTGGCCCAGGGGCTGTCCGAGGGCTCGATGACCCCGAGCGTGAGCATCTTTGATACCTCCTCTTGGATGCAGGCCCGTACCCGATCTGGTACGCGGTACGCCCGGTGTCTGATAGGGGGACTGTCCCCAGTGTCCACGTCGTGCAAGCACCAGGGGGTGACCCCTGGGGTGAGGGAAAACAAGGTAGCAAACTGCAGCAGGAGGTCCCGGCAGCCTTGGCGCTGTTCCGGGGTGAGGGCATCGGAGAGCCGGACCCCGTCCACGGAGCCATCTTTTTCACGAGTCTTCAGGAGATCAGGGAGAGGCTCGGAGTCTTCTTCCGCTCCACTGTCTGTAGCCATCAGGAGGCTGAGCTCCGAGCGCACAAAGTGGGGTTTGAGTCTGTTGGTGTGGAGGACCCGGAGGGGGTTCCGTGGAGATTCCATATCGATGAGATAGGTGACGGGGCTCTTGCGTTCGACCACTTTGAAGGGCCCCGTCCACTTGTCCTGCAAGGCACATGGTTCGGTGGGGGACATCACCCACACTTGTTGGCCAGGTTCGAATTCGATGGAGGAGGCATTTTGATTGTACCATTTTTTCATGTCCTCCTGACTGGCCTCAAGGTTCGCTTTCGCCATCTCTCGGAATCGCCTGGTCTGATTGCGTAGGGTCAGGAGGTACTTGAAGACGTCTGGAGGGGTCTTTAGGGGGGCCATCTCCCAACCTTCTTTGACTAGGCTGAGGGGCCCTCGCACCGGGTGCCCGTACAAGAGTTCGAAAGGGCTAAAGCCGAGGGACTTCTGGGGAACTTCTCGATAGGCGAAGAGGAGGCACGGAAGTAGTACATCCCACTGGCGACGGAGGGGTTCTTCCAACCCCCCAATCATTCCCTTGAGCGTGCGGTTGAACCGCTCGACTAGTCCGTTTCCTTGAGGGTGATAGGGGGTCGTGAATCGGTAGGTGACCCCGCACTGTTGCCAGAGGGACTTCATGTACTTCGAAATAAAGTTTGTGCCTCTGTCGCTAACGACTTCTCGGGGGAAGCCCACCCGGGAGAAGATCCCCATTAAGGCCCGGCCGACCACCGGGGCTGTTACAGTTCGCAGGGGTACAGCCTCGGGGTAGCGGGTGGCGTGGTCCACCAGTACCAGGATGAACCGATGTCCTTGTGCTGTACGGGGGTCCAGGGGCCCCACAATGTCTATCCCCACCCTCTCGAATGGGGTGGTGACAACTGGGAAGGGCTGCAGAGGTGCTTTGAGTTTGCGGCCGCTCTTCCCGCTGGCCTGGCACGTGGGGCAGGACCGGCAGTGGTTGAGGACGTCGTTTCTCATCTTTGGCCAGAAAAAGTGGGTCACCAGGCGACTGTAGGTTTTGTCCTGGCCCAGGTGTCCAGCCAGAGGGACATCGTGGGCCAAATTTAACAGGAAGTCTCTAAAACGGAGGGGCACCACCAGCACTCGACTGGCCCCTAACTCCGCGATTCTCTGTTCACTGTATAATAGTTCGTTGTCCCAATAGATCCAATGGGCTCCGGTGGTGTCCCCTGCGCTCTGGGCGAGGGCTTGCTGGCGGAGTCCCTCGAGGGAGGGACAGGTCTTCTGTTCATGACGGAACTGTTCCTGGGTGGGCCCCCCTTCTTGACGCCACTGAGCCAGGTTGGGAAGGTCCTGGGGCTGAGCGAGCCCTTCGGGGGTTTGCTCTGGGGGGTCGGTATGGTCGGTGTCCTCTACTGGAGCGATCGGGGGAGGAGGTGCTGGCCATTCTGGTTCTTCTGGTCGGGGGATGGCACGGGCGGCCATGGACCGGGTGGTTACGCACGCCCAGTCCGGGAGGCCCAACATCCCCAGGTGCTCTCTTCTTTCTACGGCGGCCCACGGGGAACTCTCAAGATCATTCCCCAGGAGACAGTCCACGGGGGCATCATCTCGGACCGTCACCTTCAACATGCCGGAGACTCCTCCCCATTCGAAGGGGACGCAGGCCATCCGACATAGACTCTCCGAATTGTCGGCTGAACGGACGGGGCAGAGAATGTTCGGCAGGATCTGCTCTGGTTTTACCAGGTGACAGCGGACGGCCGTCACACTGGCCCCCGTGTCACGTAGTGCCTCGGCCCGGCGTCCATTAATGTTCACCCACTGACTATATTTCCTGGTGTTGGCGGGTAGGGGAGCCCGCGGGACTATGTCTCTTCCCCCTAGGCACGCTAGAACCATGGCGGCCGGTTCCCACTCTTGTTGACCCTGCTCGTATTCTTCTTGTTCTTCGGAGATTTGTTCTCCCCCCAGGGCGGCGGCAGCTACCTGGCGGGGTCTCGGGGTTTGGTTCTGTGGACAGTTCAGGTCATTGGCGTAGTGGCCGACTCGCTGGCATCAGTGGCACGTGACATTGGCTCGGAGCCCCGCGCGCATCGGGGGGTTGCCCCGGCTGGCCGGGGACGGGGTGCTGGCAGCGGGAGCGGTCGGGACGGTGTCTCTTCCTCGTCCCTGGCCTCCTCCTCCTCCTCGGGGACGGTGCTGACCTTGGTTGTTCCGGTTCTGTTCGTGCGGCCCTCTCCGGCCCACTCGGGTGCTTTCCCAGCGGTCAGCTTCGGTGGTGAGTTGCCGTGGGTCAGTCAATTTACTGTCGAGGAGATGCTGCCTGAGCTCGACGAAGCAGTTGTTAGAGAGGTGCTCCCACACCATGAGATTAAAAAGTTGCTCGTAGGTCGTTACGTGGCTTCCCTTGATCCAACCCTCGAAGGCTCGGCTGAAATAGTTCACATATTCCACCCAAGTTGTACCCGGGATCCGGGTGCAGTCTCGGAACCTCTGGTGGTACATTTCGGGTGTGAGCCCATATCGGGTGAGGAGGGCAGCCTTCATGTGGTCATAGGATGACATCAGGTGGTCTGGGAGCTGTAACAGGGCATCGCGGCCTTCATTGACGAACCTCCCCCATAGACCGGCTCCCCAGTCACTTCGATCGATCCGGTGGGAGGTCATGGCGATCTCGTAGGCCTTGAACCACTGTTGTATGTCGTCTTCTCGGACATACTCTCGAACGACATCCTTGGGGATGTGGACTTTCTTTTCTGTCGCTCCCGGGGTGCGTGGTCGCTCGGGCACCTCCAGTTCTTTGTTCTGCTTCCGTAGGTCTATCTCTGCCAGTTTGCGCTCGTGTTCGTATGCTAATCTCTTTTCTTCGAGCTCTCTCTGCCTCTGTTTTTCTTCCCGTTCTTCTCGGAGCCGCAGATGCTCTAGGTTCAGTTTTTGTTCGGCTAATTTTAGTTCACCGTCCATTTTGAGTCGTGCCATTTCTAACTCATGTAGTCTGTTTTTTTCTCTCTCTTGGATCTCTTCCTGCGAGAGGCCCGTTCTTCGCTCTTCGGGAGCCGTGGTGTTCCTCTCTGATGCTGTAATGTTTTGGTCCGGGGATCTGGCGGCCCCGGTTTCTGCCCACGACTCAATGGCGTGCTTGAAATCGTCTTTGGTACTCAGGCCGGTGGTAGCAATGCCTAGTTCAATGCAGAATTGTTTCAATTCACGATGGCTGTACTCTTCCAATTTCTCCATCTGGAATTTCTCGGTGGATCCGCTCTCTTTGGTTGACATCGTGGTTTTGTCGTGGGGTGAGCTACTCTGTACGATTACGCGTTGATTCGGATCGCGCCGCTGGCCACCAATGTTAGACGGACCAGGAGGGTCGGCCGAGGACAAGGGGAGAGGTCTCCGGGGAGAGCCGTCTCCAGCGATCGTACAGACGAGTAACTTCCCCCCCACAGATGTACACCACACAAAGATAGGTTTTAACGTTATTTATAAGCAATCTTTAGGTACGATAGAATGGTACAAGGAGGTCAGGACTCAGGCGTCCCCTCGATTCTAGTCTCTTGGTTGGGAAAGGGGGTAGCGGGACAGTCTTGTTACCAATCTGGTAGATGCGATGAAATGATGGATAGCTCACAATCCTCGAACTCGGTGTTCTAGTTGGACGGGCCGCGGCAGCGCCAGCAGGTCCCGGTGAAGGTGGTCGTTACACGGTCCGCGGCAGCGCCAGCAGGTCCCGATGAAGGTGGAGGTTACAACGGGCCGCGGCAGCGCCAGCAGGTCCCAACGAAGGTGGTAATTACAATGGTCCGCGGCAGCGCCAGCAGGTCCCAACGAAGGTGGTAAGTACAAAGGTCCGCGGCAGCGCCAGCAGGTCCCGACGAGGATGGAGGATGCAGAAGGCCGCGGCAGCGCCAGCAGGCAGAGTGATAGTTCACAGGGCAGGGCTACGGCAGCGCCGGTAGTCCGTCAAGGATGAGTTCTTCTCGGTGTCTCTCGACTCCAGGATACAACTGCCTTCCTGCTCTGGAGCTGCCCCAGTTATAGGTCTGGCACCCTTTGATGTCCGGACCCTCGCACTTGGAGGTCGGGAGGTCCGGTATGAGGGAGTCCAGACACCCAGCAGGGGGGTGGAGCCAGCACCCGGGGGAGCTGGGGGGCGATCGGCACCTGGCGGGGGAGAGCCATCGACACTTCTTTCTCCCATCGACCTGCCAAGTGGTCCGTTCACCTCCTGGGTGGATGGTGGTGCCGGGATGTCGGGGCCTGGCCAGGCCCAGGGTTAGGGTCGAGCTGAGGCCACGCGGCCTCGTGGTGCAGTGTCCAAGATGGCGGCCGGGCCGGGCCGGGCGAGGGAGCCGGTAGTGGTTCGGCCCCATGATACAGAGAGGTCCGGGGGCAGGAGTCCCGTCTGGGGACGGGGTGCGGGTTGTTTCTGTGGGTAACACCTGGAGGGCCGGGGCTCGGGCCCTGTCATGCGGGGAGGGAGCAAGCCCTTCATGTGGCCTGTCCAACAACACCCTACACTCTAATCCTGACAGAGGTCCCGAATCTTCCACCTGGACAACAACAAAGCTGCCAGAGCCTTATCGACTGATCCTTGACATACCACACCACGGCCATATCACCCCCACCTGAGAAACCTGCACTGGCTCCCCGTCAACAAGAGGATATCCTTCAAGCTCATCATCCACGCACACAAGGCACTCCACAAGACCGGCCCAGTCTATCTCAACAGACGACTTTCCTTCTATATGCCCAACTGCCAGCTACGCTCCGCCAACCTCTCACTCGCCACGGTCCCGCGCGTCCGAAGAGCAACCACCGGAGGGAGATCCTTCTCCCACCTCGCCGTCAAGACATGGAACGCCCTCCCACTGAGCCTACGTCAGACCCAAGACCTGCTGACCTTCAGGAGGACACTCAAGACCTGGCTGTTTGATCAGCAGCAGCCCCTCGCGCCTTGAGACCCTCGCGGGTATGTCGTGAGCTTAACAAATGACTGATTGATTGATTGATCAATAAATCAGCCTATTGGTGTACCAACAAAATCCAGTCCCGATAAATTGGTCCAAATACATTATCATTCATGGCAAGGCGGGTGAGCTGGTTGGGCAAAACACCCAAAAATAGAGAAGGGGATTGTGTAGTGCTGAATTTTAATGATAGGATGTGCACCGACTTTGCCTTGAATTATTTTAGAGACTCCCCAACTGAGCAGATACAGGCCCATCCCTTGGGTTTCTTTTACCCTCAACAACAGGGGACATTTAATAGCAAACAGTTTTGGCAGCCGCTGAAGAATAGATATCCCTGCCCCCAGCCACCCTCATGTATTCATTCTAACCGCTTTGAGGTACTTTCTGGGTTAACAGATACAGATTATCTTCCTGCCCAACCGAGCAGATTAGACGACACCAAAAAAATAAGCGTTTTACCTGGGAGCTGCTAGTGTAACTGGGAATAGGTTGGTCAATAATTCCCTTGGTCCTTCTTTGTATAGCACAATTAATATTTACAACAATACAAATGTAACTAAGACCGGTATCTACCTGTCTATTTTACCTCCCACACACAATCCAGGAAGGGTGGTGTTTGACTCGGCCACCACGCCTGCTAGGCTTGCCATTAATTGTAATAGGGTGGATACAGTGATTACGGACCATGAAATCTGTCCTTTTAGAATTTCTCCTGGATCATTGCAGGTATCTGCCCAAAATTATTGGATGAGGTTTGGTTAGAATATGTTATGGTCTTCAATATCATTTGTATTCAGGAAACATGGTACAAGGATGAAGTTGTGTTGGACAGCTATTGCTCTTTTAACGTCCCTTAAACCCCTTCACCAGCAGGGAGGGCAAAAGGAGGGCTGGTGACATTGGTCTCAATTAAATTTGGGTCTTTTCAGGCAGAGGTTGTAATCAATTCTCCCTGGTATCAACTTATTCTGATCTCCAACCTGATTCAGGTTAAGCTATTACTGATCAACTGGTACTATACCATTTTTGACCATAACAGGTGTGACGTTATCGATACTCCCAAGGCGGAAATCAATAAGGTAGCCGGGAAGTGGCAGCCCCTGTGTGTCTTCTGGGTGAGGGATATTAATTGCACCTTTTGTCAGCATAGCCCAAATTGAGTGTGTGGGCTGCTGGACACATAGGGTCAACCGCTGTCGCATTTTATACATACACCTCAGAGTGAGGCTTTAAATGCCATTATTGTTGTAAACGATCTGTGCCTGGTTGATACCCTGGTCAGTAGCCCCCCAACACAGTGCCCCACTTATGTTGGAGGAGGTAGGAAAAGTGTTATTGATTTCATGCTTCTATCAAGTAAGTTTGCCTCCCTGGTTGGTAGTTTTGAGGTGGAGCCAAATAACGCGAGCGATCATAAACCCCTCATTGCCTCCCTATGTGTAATACCCAAAGAGGGGAAAGGTGATGGCCGCCCCATTCAGTATAACTCCAACCAAGGGGTGAGACTAAAATGGGGTAAAATAAATCCTATCCAATTTGAAGAGAAAATCGTCAAGGCAAATTTAAGCTCTATACTGAAATGCCTACATCATGACTCTTCCCCAGATAAGGTTATACAGGGTTTCCAACTAATCTGCATGGATGTGTCCAAAAGCTTAACAAAATCAGTAGGGAGAAGGGAAGTCCAGGAGACAAAATGGTTTAACGCCAAGTGTTCAAGAGCCCAAAAGGATCTAAGAAAAGGCACTACATGCAATTCCCGTGATAAAATCATAATTTAAAAAATGTGAGACAGGCTTATAAAAACACAATCAATCAGAGGAAAGATGAACTGAGAAGGTTAGCCTGGACAGACCTTGAGAGAGCCAGTGCGCTCAAAGACACCAAGAGCTTTTGGGAGGTTATTATTCGCCCCCTATTCTCTACAGACGCTAGGGATATGGATTCAATGATGCTGGGAATCCCATTTTACGAACATCTTTAACCCAAATGGCATTTCACCGCAGGAGCTAAGAGAAGTGGTGCAAATAGATTCATTTTTGGCTCACCAACTTAGCTTTCCTCTTACAGTGATTTAGGTCAAGTATGCCCTGATGAAGGGGATCTGCTTGAAAGCCCCAGGCCCTGATGGGGTTCCTTTAGACTTGTTTAACAGCAATCCTCACCTTTGGGCACCCCTGTTGACCAGAGTCTTTGGGTCAGCAATAAATGGTCCCATCCCAAAATCCTGGAAGGAGGCCATAGTGGTACCAGTATACAAAAAGGGCAATAAGAACGACCCCGCTTGCTATAGGTCTATCTCTTTAATTAATGCCATTGGAAAGGTGTTGGGGAGGGTTATTCTTGCGCGCCTCGAGACCTGGGCAGGTAACTCTGAGATTATGTCCCAAACGCAATATGGCTCTAGGAGGGGGATGGGGACAAATGAACAGTGCCTTAATTTGTCTTTGATCATGGGTAAGTACATGAAGGCTATGAAGGGGTCCATCCACCTGGCCTTCATGGACTTATCCAGTGCCTTTGATACGGCCTCTCAGGAGAAACTGTGGACAGATTTGGAGAAAATGGGCATTGAAGCAGCTTGTATCACCCTGCTGCATAGGTTGCATGCGTCCACCACTGTTGGTATGCAATATGGCCCAATGGGAGAAAAGACCAAGCCCATTCTCTCCTCAGAAGGTGTTCGTCTGTGGTGCATCCTGGCCCCTTTTCTCTTTCTACTCTACACAAATGGCCTAGAGGCATTTCTAATAGAGAAAGCACTTGACTTCCCCAGAATAGGAGACAACCCGGTCTTTTAGTTGTCATATGCGGATGACATAGACTTAATGGCTTTAACAGCCAATAGACTCCAAAAATCATTGAATGGTTTTACTGATTTTATGTCAGCACTGGACCTAAAAGTACATTTTATTAAGTCTTATATCATGGTGTGTGGCCCCAATCAAACCAAAACAAGAAAACTTACTGTAAAGGGTAAGACCATTGATAAGGTGTCTAATTTTACATATTTGGGGAATGTTTTTAATAATAAATTGAATTGACACCCTCGTCACAGCAAGGGCACAGAATACAAGCTGGGTAGCTAGGGTTTATTAAGCTTTGCTTGTAAATTAGGCCACAACCCGGTAACAGAATTGTTTACTCTATACAAATCGAAATGCCTATCTGTTGCAACCTACGGGGCAGTTGTGTGGGTACATCATAAAAGTAATCAGTTACAAATTTTTGAAAATACATACATAAAAAGATTGTTGATGACCCCTAAAAGTGCCCCCACAGTCTTTTGCCATTCTGAGGTATGGTTGGACTTTATAGAGGACCGAATTAATATTGCCGAATTGGTTCTCTGGCCTAAAATGTGGACGTCTGAGGACCTAGCGTTCTCTAGGGATATTATAAAGGATTGTATTAACCCTGATAATGCCCTGGCGAATCCCATGGTTCCGCTTTGTTAGACAAAAATACAATGAGATTGGTTTGGGGCACTATTATGACAACCCTGCCCGCATTCATGCAAATATGAATACAATTATAAAAGAAGCTTACTATGCTGAGGCAAATAGGGGTCATTGGCATCTGGGAACACATTGTCACTTAGGCCTGTCCCCCACACAACAGCAATTTTATCTGTCCTTCACTATGAATGCACAGACTCGCTTTTTTTATGACCAGATTTCGTATTTGTACTTTGCACTTTCTAGTGGCCTTCCCTAAACAGTCAGGATGGAGTGATAAATTCACTGTTAGTCCCTGTGATAATTTAGCAGCTGCACTTTATGCTGTTTCGCACACTCTATAAAGAGCCAAGGGCACCATTCCTAAACCAAATCGTGATAGAAATCCACCCTTGTACCTACCAGGATGGTTTGAATTTTTTACAGTCTTTGTCTACTGTTTCTATTTGGACTGCCATATGTAATTATATCAGAATTGCATTGTCAATAAGAAAATGTTATGAATTGCAATAGTGAAATTGGTGTTCTAATTGGTTTTAAAAATTTTAATATGTACTGATACGACGGAAGTTGATAGGAGGTACTAAAGCGTGCAGTCCGGAGCCTGAGCAAGTGGGATCAGGGCACAGAGCTTGCTGACTTAGTGCTTTATGTAAATTGCAAATTACCTCAAATGTTTACAGTTATATGTATGTATGCTAAGCTTTTATGGTCCACTTGAACCGAATAAAGTTATTTTGAATTTTGAATTTTTTGAGTGGTGTTTAACCAATACATCACAAGTACGGCGTCTCTCTCCAGGTGATTGGAAGCCAACCCGGTGGACCCGTTCTATATTGATCTTTATTTGGCGTGGTCCCAAAATCTTCAAAAACAGCCCTTCTATGAAAGCCTCCAGATCCAGCCCTTCCGCCCCCTCTTCCCGGTCTCTAATTCATATGTTGTCTCTCCTTGACCTATTTCCTAAGTCTTTATTCTTCAACAATGTTGTTTGCAGCTATGGCTGTAGATCTAGAGGCTCTTCGTGTGTATCCGTAGCTTGCTTGTCGAGGTCCTGAGTTTGAGTCTCTACCTTCAGTATTCTTGTGCCGATTGACTCAACGTCCTGTTGGAGGGAGGACTTGCATTCTGTGAGGTCTGACTTAAGTTGCTCCATAGAGGCCTTTATGTCCATCTTTAGCTCTGTGCGTAGCTTGGTTTAAATTCCCGATCATCCTTGGTGAGGGCCATTTCAGTGGCCAAGGCTCCTTGCTCCTTTGGGCCCCTCTTCTCTGTAGGGGTAAAGAAGCTGGTGACTTTACTTTTTACTTTTTTGGTGGCATAGAAGCGGTCTGTCTTCCTTTGTCACTTGTTGGCCGGTTCACACCCCAGGCCACCAGGGTCTGTGCCTCCAGAGTTTGGTGTCTAAAGTGGCTATGTGTGTCTTCTTATTGTACTTGTTGCTGAGGCTGTTACTGTGTTTTTTTTTTTCCAAACAGGTCAGGCATGTTGAATTTTTGGGGGTTCGCCTACGGTCTTAATTATTTGTGTCCCCACCGCTCCACAATTTTGCCTTCCCTGGAACCACACTACTTCCTTGTGTTGTGGTACACCTCCATTCACTGATTCAGCACTCTGTTGGTTTATGCTTCCCCACAGGACACCATTTTGAGGTCAGGCGTGTTGTGGCAGTAGTTTATTGAGTAGCTTGGAAGGCTTTCTAAAAGTATGGCAATCAGGGCTCCCAGAGTGTCCCTGCCCCCCGCTTGCTGTGTCGGGCCGTGTCCGCTCTACACTCACCTCTTTGTGTGCATTTAGGTACTCTGGAGCCTCGGACGCAGTCCTCTTGACGTCGGGAAAGATTTCAGGAGCTACCGTCGTAATTCACCACCTTCGGCTGCACCAAGCCTCCTGGTCCACGGTACAGGTGCTGGTGATCCCGGGAGGGCATGGGGAAGTCTGCTGTGATGCCTTCTAAAAGTACGTCCTTGCTACAACTCTTCTCTGCTGCCGCTCCTCATTTCCATCTGCAGTCGCCATTTTGACGTGGTCCTGCAGCTCCGAGTATCTCGCAACCTCACCCTGAACGTCGTCTCCTCTGCCTCCAAGTCACTCCTTTAAGATCTGACCACCTCCAGATGTCATCTGGATCAGGTCGGTGTCATGGAATGCTACACATGTTTGCTAGATTTGTAAGAAACAGCACCGTGGCGGTATAGCCGGTGTGGGTGACATCCACCCAGCCATCTTGCCTGGCTACGCCCCCGTACTGCTCCATTTTTGACTTTTTCAATAACTCTGAGGGCAAATGCGCCCAGTTCAATGCATATTTTGCAGACCCTGTCCCAGAGAATCACCATCTTCATGTGTACCATTATTGGCATGGAAAGCTATGTGGTTGCCCAGAGTTATCAAATTGTGCACTGGCTGTTTTGGCATTGCCCGTCTCAAGTGCCAATGTTGAGAGGGCCTTTTCACAGATAAAGGTTTTCATGAGAAGGAAAGAGCAATCACGCATGACCAAAAACTCACTGAAGAAGTATTGTATGGTGTAGTACAATAAATGTGATTTGTAAAAATGTTTTTAGACCTCATATGCACTGTAGTTACACTGTCTAAATACCATGCACTATCATTGCAGAATGCAAACAATAATAAAAGCATACCATTCCATAAGCACCGGAAAACACTGTTTCGGTTGATTTGATGGCCTAGAAATGTGTAGCCACTGATAACCACTGTTTTTTAAGGTATTGAAATCACTGGAAAAAACCCCACCAGAATTTACTAAAAATAGAAACTGAAATTAGGAAAGCCTAGGTATACCTAGTTTTAGAGATTTTTTTTATGGAAGAGTAGAGATTGACCTCTTTTTTTAATAGTTGTACCTGGATGCGTGTGACTATTTATACTGGTTTTCCAAAATAATTGCTATGGTTTTTATCAACTAAACAATAAACTCACATTGGCATTGTTGGAAAATACCTCTAGTGTTATTGACATCATTTTATTCCAATATGTCACTGAATTGTCATCTTATGTGAGAGATTCCACTGACTTTTGTACAAAATAACCTATATACCTTGTAAATATCATAATTTAATGGCCACCATTAATGTAGTCTCCTTATGTACCTCAATTCAATACTCACATGAGATTAATTCATGCAGATATTTTGTGCCCATATTCTGAGATAGAGGTCTGAAAGGAGAGCCAAGCCCCTACTACGAACACCTGTTACACCTTACTAAGCACACCCATCATCTGAGAGAGAGTTCTGAAAGGAGAGGCCAGTCCTTGTCCACACCCTACTATGCACACCAGTCAACTGAGAGAGGGGTTGCAAAGGACAGGCTAGTCGATCTCTACACCCTACTACACACACTCTTTATCTGAGAGAGAGATCTCAAAGGAGAGGCCAATCCAACCACGCACCCACTACACTCATCTGTCATCTGAAAGTTCTGAAAAGAGAGCCCAGTCCCCCCCACACCCTACTATGTACACTTACCATTACAGAGAGAGGTCCAGAAGAGTGGGCAGTCCCTTCACACACCCTACTATGCACACCCATCATCTGAGAGGTCTAAAAGGAGAGGCCACTCCTTCCCTAAACGCACAACTGTAATCTGAGCGAGAGGTCTGAAGGAAGCGGCCAGTCCGCCTCCTCACCCTGCTACACCCATCATTACAGAGAGAGGTCTCAGCAGAGACGCCAGTCCCTCTACATACCCTACTATGCACACGTCTCATTGTGAGAGTAATGAAACCTCAAACAAGATTGCTGGTGATATGTCTTGATCAGAGTGACAATAACTGAGTAAATAAATAATTTATATTGGTTTTTTCCCTGTTTAATACTCACACAAATTTAAAAAAAGATTTTGCAAACTGTGAACCATATCCTGTTTTGTTGTATTAAAAAAAACATTATTTTGCTAAAATATTGTCAGTATATATTATAAATCCATTCTACCATACATACACTCACAAAAATAATTAATTTATTTTAAAAACAAAGAATAAAGTAAAGTTTTAGTCAGGTGTATTGAAATATCAGTGTCAAATCCGTAGAAACCTACTGAAAAAACACAAAGGTTATAGTATATGTAACGGTTATAAAAAAAAGTCAAAGTTGAAGTTAGGTAAATTAGTCAATGTGTAATGTAAATAAAAAAAGCGAAAAATTCACCAGTTATAGTTAGCAGCACTAACTATAGCTTGCGCCCCTCCAATGCACTTCTTATAACCTCACATATATTCGTAAACCAAGGGGCAATCCAGTAACCCTGGTACCAAGGTACTACAGTACTATAGGAAACAATGGTCCCTGAAGAGAGAAGTGTGACCTCAACTTCCACAGAAACCTAGTAAATACCCATCAATATACTGATTTTACTAGAAAGAATATATTTTATTTCATTCCTCAACATTTGGAATCTTATAAAGACTGTGGGGCACATGCATCCACATATGGAATTGCGATTCCTTAATAGGGATTTTAAAGAATTGCCATTTGGGAATCGCAATTCCTTATGCATGTATGCAAGTAGGAATTGCTAAATAAATTGCGATTCCTACACATTCCCTATTAGCAATTCACAAATTGCGATTCACTTATAGGGAATGCCTTCACATTCATTCCTATGGGCCCAGAGGTCCACAGGAATGAATGGGATACCATTCGAAATTTGCGATTACCAAATAGGTATTCACTAATTGCGCATGCAATTACAAGGGTGCTAGGGGGGTAAAATGCCACCATGATGCACCACCAAAATTGGCATGTGTACACATGTGGTGCAAACACATGCCCCAAGGGCATGTGTGTGCGCAACATGGCACTTAGAAAAATGCAATTTTGTGCATTTTTCTCAGAAATTGCAAATTAGTATCAAATTGAAGTTGATAGTAATTTGTGATTCCTTAATGCAAAGTTGCATTCTGAGAATGTTTCTTGGCATTGCATTTAGGGAATCGCAATTTGCGATTCCCTAACTGCATTCTTAAAATAGGTAATCACAAACTTTGCGATTACTTATTTTGCGAATGGTTTTGGGCTTGATGCATCCCAAAAGACTAATTACCGGTCGCAAGGGAGCCCATTCTGCTAATCGGCCCGCTTGCGACAGGTAATTAACTTGATGCATGTGCCCCTGTATACTTTCTACACTTTTATTATTAGGGATTTAGGGCCAGATGAATGACCATTGACTTTTGTGACTCGCAAATTGCGACAAATTAGTCGCAATTTGTGAGTCGCAAAAGTCGATGTACAACAGTGTCTGAGACACTGTTTGCGATTCCCAATTGGGTCGCAAATTGCATGCCTCATGAATATTAATGAGGCTGTCACAATTTACAACCCCATTGTGAATGGCTGGCACTCCGAGGGATGGGGGCATGCTGGGGTCAGCAGACCTCCAGGTCTGGGACTGCTTTTAAATACATAATTTTTTATTAATGCAGCCAGTTTTCCTTAAGTGAAAGCGGGATGCAATTAAAAAAATATATATATCTTTTCATTTTCATTTTTTAAGGGCAGGCAGTGGTCCCTGGGACCACTGCCTGCCCTTAAAGCATGTTTGCGCATGCATTCCCAAAGGGGAAGGGGTCCCCTGGGGACCTCTTCCCGTTTGCGACCACAATTGCTGTCCCAAAACATTCTTATATAGCTGTAGGGGTCGCTATTAGGAAGGGAACGCCCCTTCCTAATAGCGAGTCGCTAAACACTATTTTGTGATAGGGTTGGTACATGGCCCACAGGTATTTTGCATGTGCAAACTGGTCTAAAACCCATATGCACATTCAAAATTCTACTGTACATCTGGCCCTAAATCATTTAACTCTGTTAACATATACATTCAAAATTAAAGAGGTGTTCCCAAACGATGCACCAGCGCAGTAAAAGTCAACTAAGTGAGGAAGAAGTGCACTTGTGCTATATGATATATACATAAATAGATACTGTGGAGCATGCACAGTTGTTTGATCTAAACTCTAACATACAGTTGCAGGCTCCTGAATTTCATAAACAGTAGAGTACACCACGATAGTGCCAACGTTTGTATCGACCACTGAATCTTTATTTATATTATTTGCAATTATGTATCAAAGTATTTTGTGTGAAAGTAAATACACTTGCCCAACATCAATTTGGATCACCTGCATCAGTCCATAAAGGTTACATAATTAAATGTAATAATTGTCTAGCTGCTTGCTATATCCATATATTTATAAAATAAAGTAATGCTTTTGGCATGAATAGGAATTGCGTCGCAAGAAAAACAAAAAATGTTCCTGTATTAGTTGAGTGTTCACATATGAAAAACAACATTGTTTTCTGTATCAGTAGAAATAGGAATAAGTGAGAAAAAATAGAGGCCTGCTGAAACCAAGTGGGCCTATCATCTTTTCAGGCTTACCGATTGCTAATCAAAGCTAAGCACCAGCATACACGGGATACACATCCGATCTGCTTGGATGTGGACCAGTTAGTGAGCTGAGGCTGCCTAATATAAGCAGTTTCAGCTGAGAGCATGCACAAGTGCAGCTCATTAAACAGGTCTACCATTGAAAGAAAATGAAATTTCTTTCAGCTAAGAGTGTACATTTGGTCCAGCTCATTAAACACTCCCAGGTGGGCCAAAAATTTAAATAACCTGGAACTAATTGAAAAAATTGTGCATCGATCATGATCTGCCAAAAAAATGAATTTTAGGAAATGGAAACTGTAGAGGTTGTGAAACAAATATCTAAGGGACCTCACAAGTTATAGAAAAATTGAGGAAAATGCAGATGCGGAAAGCATCATCACTGCACCATAATGTTTCATCCTGCTAAATTTCATGTAAATCCATCCAGTCATTTTCACGCTACATCAAATACAATAGTCTATGGAAAATGCAATTGGGGAAAAATGTGTTTTGGGATGCCCTTTTATCTTTGCACCTCCTTATCAATTCACCACAAAAATGTACCTCATCGCAAAATGTAGGAAATGCTATAGATCTGGAAAGATTTGTGGTGATTCGATAAATGGATGGAAAGTTATTATGGAGCTAATATCTGAGGAATTCCTATCTTTGTGACTACTAACTATAACTACAGAGTGGCAATTACATTTTATGTGACTTCTTATCTTTTTATCTATTGTATTTGTTATGTATTTGATTATAGTTTCCCATTAGCACGTGACCATAAATGGGTCATTCAGTTGTTCATGTAGTAAATCTGAAACTTGCCGTGTGGTGTAGGTTTTTTTTTGGGTTTCCTTTCAACTTTTATTAGTATTGTGCTGAAAGATATCACTAAGTTAGAAAACCTTATAACTGACAAAAATACTTACTCCGGTTCCCTGCAGTACCCAAAAGAATCATCCGTGTACCCTAACATCTCATGCTGCCAAATTTCAAAAAAATCTGAATGGCCATTTTCATGCTACATAAAATACAAATGTGGAAGTCAAATGCATTGGACCAAACGTCGCAAAAAGTTTAGAACTCTGACAACAAAATTAGTGCAACAGGTCAGCAAGGTTTTGCGCACATTTGTGAAATGGTTGCTAAGTTATTAAGGGAGAAAACTCCTCCAAATCCCTCTCTATGTAGTATGTATATATATGTATATATATAAATTCACTGAAAAAACCATAGGTTTCAGGGGTGTTATAGTTAGCTGGACTTTTCACTTGTACAAAACCATTGAAATTCCCCCGTTATAGTTAGTTCAGCTAACTATAACTCGCGCGCCCGCAATGCACTGCTGATGACGTCACATATTACATCACTCATGACATGGTCAGTGACATCACTCATGACATCACTGATGACATCTCAAATGACATCACTGATGACATCATCCAGTGAATGTGTGTTTTTCTGAAAACTAAATATGTTTTATATATGTATATCTCAAGGTCGATGGAAGAATAAATGGGTATATAAGTGTCTAAATGGATGATTTGTTTTTGAAAAATTGATTGTGTAACTGACTGATTAAGTGTATCATAGTGAATACATGGCTTAGTGAGTAATGTTTAAATATGTAAATATCTGTATCAGTCTCTCACTTTGTGTATAAGTGGCTGCATGGGTTGGTGAGTAGCTACATGGGTATCAATAAAGGTTATTAGTTGGTTTTTTGAGTATCAGTCTGAGTGTCTGCATGGTTCGGTGGGGGGCATTACGTAGTGCATAGGTGCATGAATGAGTGACTCACTCTTTGTATGTGTTGAAGACAGCATGTGTGCAGGACTGTATGGGTGGATGAGTGTGTGTATGGGTGTGTTAGTGAGTGAATGACTGTCTCAATAGTGTCTTTATGAGTAACTACATATGTTTTAAACTAGTATATGTGACTATTGGTGTATATAAGTGAGTATATGTGAGAGTGAGAGATTGAAAGAGTTCCTGTATGAATAAGTATGTGTTTCTATAAGTGATTGTTTAAAAGACTAAGTATGTGTAAGTTTCCGTAGAAGTAAGTGTGGTGGTGTGTGTATAACTGTATATGCAAATAAATGTATGTTTGATTCTTTATTAGAATGAGTGACTATGTGTGTGAGTAACTCTATGGATGAGTGGCATTGTGTAACAGGATGTATAGGTGTATGAGTACATATGATGAGTGAATACATGTATGAGTGACTGTATAGGACTGTTGGTGAATGAGTGGATGTGTATGTGGATCTTAGAATTACTGAAGAGGTTGTTGTAACTGGTATTGGTATGTCCATTGCTTTGAAAAGTTTAGTCTCTATTTTTGAATGTGTGTATCAAAGGTTATATTAGGGTGAGAGGAGGTCTGCCACTCTATCACAAGGATGATGTCATCAGTGATGTCATCAATGATGTCATTTGAGATGTCATGAGTGATGTCATGAGTGATGTCACTGACCATGTCATGAGTGATGTAATATGTGACATCATCAGCAGTGCATTGCGGGCGCGCGAGTTATAGTTAGCTGAACTAACTATAACGGGGGAATTTCAATGGTTTTGTACAAGTGAAAAGTCCAGCTAACTATAACACCCCTGAAACCTATGGTTTTTTCAGTGAATTTCTGAGGTTTTTTAAATGCTAATTCCTAACTATAACGTGCCTGAAACCTATGGTTTTTTCTGTGAAATTCAAAGGTTTTTTAAATGCTAATTTCTAACTATGCCTACAGAGAAAGGACATGTGAAGAAAGAATGCACAGAAAGAAAAAAAAGAAGTGCAGAAAGAAGCAACAGAAGTCCTCAAAGACGAAGAAAAGTGCAGGAAGAAGGATAACGTGCAGAAAGAACAAAAAGAAGAGCAGAAAGAAGCCTTTTTGCAAAATCATCCTGTACCCTCAACTTTTTCAGACGGATACTGGTGGTAACTGAGTCTGACTAACCAGTCCTAGAGCCAGTGCTATGTTAAAAGACACTTAGAATACAGTGAAAACACCTACATACACTAGGGAACATTATGCGTTGGGGTCTCCCTGTGATTAGCATGACCTCCTCTGTAAGCCCCTAGTATATAATAGGGCAGGGGGATTAAAACTACCTCTTAAAACAGGCCACAGGGCGTTTTTGCACACGTTAACTCAGGCCCCGTCCCCTCCCTTCACCACTGTGTAAACAAGCCCTGTGTCCGTTTTTAGTTGGGAGATTAAGTTCATTTGAATCCTGAGGGTCCCTAGGGTCCAACTAGCCCACTAGTTACCTCCAGTAAGTGCCACAGAGCTGCGTTGCAGAGAGGTATAAAAAGTGGCACGGCCTGGACCACCTCTCTGCAATGCAGCTCAGTGGCGCTTACTGGAAGCACTTGGTGGGCTAGTTAGCCCCCAGGGGCCCTCAGTATGGAAGGAAAATTATATCCCCAATTTAAAACGTGCCATAGTGCGTGTTTGTACACGTCACCTCAGGCCCCGTCCCATCCCTTCACCACTGTGTAAACGCACCCTGTGGCTGTTCTAAGTTGAGAGATTAAGTCCCCTTGAATCCTAAGGGTCCCTAGGGTCAAACTAGACCACTAGGTACCTCCAGTAAGCGCCACAGAGCTGCGTTGCAGAGAGGTGTAAAAAGGGGCTTGGCCTCAGAACACCTGTCTGCAGCGCAGCTCCCTGGTGCATACTGGAGATGCCTGTTGGGCTAGTTGGCCCTCAGGGACCCTCAGTATGGAAGAGGAATTAATTCCCCAACTTACAACTCGCCAGGGGGCGCGTTTGCAGAGTGCTGCAAGGAGGGGGCGTGGCCTCCGGCACGATGCCAGTCTTTTATTCATTGTAATTTTTTAAGAAGGGGGGCTGTGTGGTTCCCCTTCTTATTCTAATTTATTGGCCCTGATGACCCCATCCCCCAGGGCCTGTCTCCTAATTATATTTTTTTGACCCCAATCCCCAGGGACAGCCACTGTTTTTTATTATTTTAAAAAAATATATATTTATAGACACACCTAGGACATGCTGGACAAACCGTACGTACCTATCATCATGACGATTTGCGTGATATTCATTAAAAGGCGACTATGCATACAATGAATCCACGTGGAATGTATTTACACCACTAGTGAAGCTCTGACATGTCTGATGCCCTACCGTGCCTAATCCCGGTAGACACCCTTGTCGTTTATTTATACAAACATGGGTAGCTATTGACGAGCACATTTAATACACATGCACACCAAGCCATTCAAAGGGGATTCGACAAAAATTCGACCAAAACTATGCAAGAAACCCCCCTCACGGTTAATAAAACACACATCCACTGCCGGATGTGTAATACTTTTTATTTTACTCTCTGGAAAGGGGACGAACATCACTTGAGAGTCACAGCGCGCTCCTGGCAGAGCCCAATGCTGTGTTACACCCACCATTGCCTGCTGAGTGCCACACACCTCTGTGTTGTATTCCACTAGCTAGTGCATATGCTATGACACTCTCTAGCCCATGTGCACTGTAACACCACCCCGTGAATATGTCATGCCACACTTGTCTTCGCACGGGTTATATTGCCCCATCTAACCTGCCTTCCTCGATGCCTATGTTATAACGCACAGTGCTATGCCATACATATTACAATCTGGGATCCATATCTTTGTCACAGTGCATATGCAACGTTACATTCCCCAGCACATATTTTATATTACAACTTTAGAGACTAGTTAGGTTACACAACACTGCCCTGTGCATATTACACTCCAAGGCGCATATCGCATAGCACGCGCTAGTGCCTGTGCTATCTCGCGCTCTCCAATGAATCTGTCATTGCGCACAATGTATTGCATATTATATTTCACGCCCGGTTCATCTTATATCACACTTTTTGGTGCATAGTTTATACCATACACTATATCTAGTTTTCATTTTCAATCGTGCTCTCAGGACTATGTTCTATATAACATTGTGTTCACCTACCCTTTTCACGGGCATTACATTTTGCGATAGGGGGTGGAGGGTCAGGGGGTGTTTCTGCCAAGTGAGCCCGGAGTCACAGTCACAAACGTCCTCTTCTTCCTGTTTAAGTAGTTCGCACAGACACACGTTTTAAAAACAATAAAGTTCCTAATACCCGCCTTCTCTGAACAGTTAGCTTGCTGCCCCATCCCCCTCCTCCTTATCCTCTGTTGTGTGAATCCATGGACTAGCCTCCTCCCTCCTGCCACGCATGGTCTGATGTGCTGCCACTGCCCTCAATTTAGTATGATGTACCAGTCCACTCCTCCTGCCCTCCATTGCCCAATTCTATGCCCCATCATTGACCTCCTGCTTAAACTCTGTGCTTAGCTTGCTGCCCCTATTCTCCTTCCCCCTGCCCTCCGATGTCTTTGTGTATGCCCCTGCTCCATCCTTTTTGCCCACCATGTTCCATGGACCTGCCACTCCTATCTACTCTGAGTGTTCTGTTGTGCTGCCACTCCCCTCCCACCTGCCTAGCATTGTCAGATGACTGTAACCTGTCCCTGCCACCTCCACCCTGCCTGTCCACATGCCATGCCCCTATCCTCTTCCTCCTGTCCTACATGGTCCATTGTACTGCCACACCCTTCTGCCCTCCCTGGTCTGTTGTGCTGCAACTGCTCCTCCTGCCTGCCCCGTGCGGTCTGTTGTGAGGCCCCTTCCCCTGAACTTTCTTGTCTGTGCACAGGTCCTGACCCTCCCTTCTATCCTCCATCATCCTTTGTGCATGCCCCTGCACCCTCCTTCTTGCCCATCATAGCCATTGTGCTACCACTAACCCTCCCACTTGCCATGCATGGTCTTCTGTGCTGCCATGGCCCCTCCCACCTTCCCTGTGTGGTCAGTTAGCTGCCCCTGAACCCCTCCCACCTTCCCTCCATGGTCTGTGTGTATGCCATCACAGTCTCACTGTTGCTCTTCATGGTTTGTCTTGCTTCTAGTGCCCATCCTGCCTGACCTCCATGGCTATCTTGCTGCTCCTGCCCTGCCCCCTTGCCCCCAGCCCTCTGTTTACATGTGCAGACCCCTACTCCCTCCCTCCTGGCTTGTCTGTTCCATTGTAATGCCCCTGATCCATCCCTCCTGCCCTTTATAGTCTGTTATGCTGCAGCTTTCTCTCTTGTCTGTCCATTATGGTCCTGCCTCTTGCCCCTCTGTTCTCTGTTGTCCATGTGCATGGTCCTGTCCTCTCCCTCTTGCTTTCTATGGATTGTTGTGCTGCACTCCCGTCCCGCATGCCCTGTGTGGTGTATTGTGCTGCTGCAAACCCTGATGCCTGCCCTGCAGGGTCAGTTTGGTGCACCTCTCCATGTCCTTCCTGTCCTCTGTTATCCAAGTCCATGTCCCTACCCCATTTCCTTCCATGATCCAATGTACCATACTTGCGAACATTTTGAACTTGGTAAGAGGGAGATTTTGAAAAAAAACTGGGGTATTGATTTTCCCCTTTGAGTTACATTGAAAAAGAGGAGATTGTAGACAGGAGACAGATAAAATAAAGCCCATTTGAGCTTAAAAACATTGGACGTTTCCTGGCTTAATTCGGGTCTGTTGGCATGTATGGTTGTATACCATTGCCTCTTCCTTCTGCCCACAGTGGTCTATTACATTGCCACAGCCTCTCTTGCAAGTCCTGTATTGTTGGTTTGTTGCCCCTGCCCCCTTTCCACTGCCCTCCATAGTCTGTTGTGCTGCCACGGCCCTTCCTGCCTGCTCAGTGTGGTTAAATTGTTGCCTTTGCACCCTCCTACCTGCCTTCAATTTTCAGAGTCCGTGCCCCTGGCCTCTGCCTCTCAACAGTATCCTAATGAACAACTAGATTGCTAACATTCTATATTTATTACAAAAGTGTGGAACGCCTGACGTCATCTTGATGTAACACCTAGAGCATTTCCTTTAGAAATTACATATATGAGAGGGTCTTATTGGCATCAAAATGATGGTTAGTGCTCTAAAAGACTAAAATAAGGACATATTTTCTGAGTTTTCAAATAGCGAGAAAGCACTTTTAAATTATTTGTTACCTTTATGTTTTTTTATCCAGTTGACCACTTGATTAAATGTTGCACTTAGGGGAGAGGATGTGGTGTTACTTCCAGAACTGCAGACTTTGCATCTGGGGAACCAGGTTGGAGTTTCTGCTTCAGCTCGACATTCTGTGATTCTGGTCAAATCACTTATTCTCCCCATGTCTACAACCAAAATGAATTGGTTCTTGTGTGATGTAACCAATGCTCATGTAAAGCACTCCAATACCTGACAAGTCTGCACTATATAACACTACAAAAACACAAAATAATGTTTTGCACACTTCTGTCATTGGGCTATATTTGGGCTACATCTGGGTGATTTTGGGCTACATTTGGGCTCTTTTGTCTCCGGTGGCCATCTTGGGAGATTTATTTGTTATGAAGTTTCCTAATTTCTTCATGTACTGCAGTCTCCTCAGTAGGAAATGCTTTCATTTTTTTACTTTGATTCCATCATAAAGGTATTCAGATATGTCACACATTTGCCATAAATTCTGAATGTTAGCACTCTAGTTGCTCATTAGATCACTGTAGTAAAACTACTGTTCACCATGGAAGTCTGCTCCTGCTATTAAAAGTGCATGTTTCAGTCTGCATGTCAGAATTTTTTAATGAAATAGAAGGGGATTTGAGAAGTCACTCAAAATGTGCCCTCATTTTCTTTCTTCAGCATTAATCATAATTTCTATGGCAAAATGAACCCCCTCATTGTGTTCCTTTTTAAATTAAATGTTTTAAGTGTTACCAGTTTATTCCAATCAGGGTGGCTTCAGGTGTGCCATACTTTTGTCATAATGAAGACAGTAAGCGCTCTAGTTGTTTTTAAGAACACTCTGGGACATTCTGTCATTGGGCTATACTTGGGCTACATCTGGGTGATATTTGGGCTACATTTGGGCTCTTTTGTCTCTGGTGACCATCTTGGCAGACTTATTTGTTATGAAGTTTCCTAATTTCCTCATTTACTGCAGTCTCCTCAGTAGGAAATACTTTCAGTTTTTTACTTTGTTTCCAAAGGCATTCAGATGTGTCACACATTTGCCATAAATTCAGAATGTTAGCACTCTTTTTGCTCATTAGATCACTGTAGTAAAGCTACTGCTCACCAGGGAAAACTGCTGCTGGTATTGAAAGTGCATGTTTCAGTCTGCATGTCAGAATTTTTTAATGAAATAGAAGAGGATTTGAGAAGTCACTTAAAATGTGCCCTAATTTTTCTTTCTGCAGCACTAATCATACTTTTTATGGAAAAATGAACCCCCTCATTTTGTTCCTTTTTAAATTAAATGTTTTAAGAGTTACCACTTTAATCCAAGCAAGATGGCTTCAGGTGTGCCATACGTTTATCATAAGTAGGACTGTTAGCGCTCTAGTTGTTCTTTGGAACACTCTGGGAAGCTGCAGTAGAACACAAAGGAATCAACTGACAGTCTCTGCCCTTGTTGGATGTACATGTTTTACTGAGAATGTCAGACTTCATTCTCACATGACTGAGAAAGATAATGTGAATTTACAGAAAAGAAGCTCTCAGTTTAGCTTATAGATCACCTTCCAAACCTCTGTGGGAAAAGCATGAGAAAATATTTTTCTCTCAATCATGATATCCCAGCAGAAGGCTTTTTCACATGGTGAAATCACCTTAGAACATACCACAATTCCTAAAATGAGTATGGTACCATCAACAAATGATTTATAATGTAACTAAAGTCTTAAAACCTTCTATTAACTGCAATGCTTTTTAATGAGGTGCTATCATGTATATTGGTCCCAAGATGGCTGCCAACACTTCTTGGATGAAGTGCTGACAGCCAATCAGATCTCAGGATGAGATGTGTGGTTAGGCTCCGCCCACATATATATATGATTTTACTTTTGATTTTCTTAGGAACTACTGAACAGATTGACACCAGACCTGCAAAAGGCACATCCCTGAGCTGAGGACTACCTCTCTGCCAAATTTCAAGTAATTCTGTTCAGCCGTACCTTGGACTAAAGGTCCCTATGGAAAATTGCATGGGGAAAACGCGTTTTGGGACCCCCCTTTTTTCTCAGCCCCCGCTTGACGAATCCCCCCGAGACTTTCAGGGTAGGAGCGGAGCGGTGCGCCCCACCTATTTTAAAAATCCGCGAGGATTCGTCAACCGGCGCCAAAGTTATTCCAAATAGAATGTTGCGGATTTTCTATGGAAACACGGTCCTAACTATAACTATCTACTGGCGACCGCCAGTAGATAATATATATATATATATATATATATATATATATATATATATATATATACACACACACATTCCAAATTCAATGTAGAAAGAATGTGTAACGGAAGAAACGCTGGAGCCGGGGCCACAATTGTACGCATGTTTATTGCAACACTAGGTCTCAACGCGTTTCGGAGATGTGTCACTCCTTTCTCACGGGCAAGGCTAAGTGCATCATCACTTTCTTTTAAAGAAACAAGTGCTCATTACGTGCAGTGTTGTGAACATAGAACAAATACTCGTGTTTGTGATCATCGTACTTGTCAATAAAGTTGTACTGTACAAATTGTAAATAAAAGGAAATGCAAATTGTAACAGGAATTAAATCAAATATACATTTCATTTTCGAACAAACAACATATAAATAGCTATGAATGACCGTGCGCACTTCGAGTGCAAAAGCCAGCAACAGAGCGTGACCTTGCTATTACGCAACAAAATCATGGGGCAATACTCCTCTACATCCATGGTGCATAATTATATATAAATATTCACTGATAAACCATAGGTTTCAGGGACATTATAGTTAGTTGGACATTTCACTCGTACAAAACCTGAGAAATTTGGCCATTATAATTTGTTGAGCTATCTATAACTTGTGCCCCCGCAATGCACTGCTGATGACGTCACATATTACATCATTCATGACATGGTCAGTGACATCACTGATGACATCTCAAATGACATCAATGATGACATCACTGATGACATCATCCAGTGACTGTGTGTTTCTGTAAAGTTAAAATATGTTTTATATATATGTATATAGGCCAAGGTATATTGAAGACTGAGTGAGTGTATGACTGTCTAAATGGATGATTTATTAGGTGTGTGACTGACTGTATAAGTGAGTGATTAAACATGTCTAACTGAATGCATGGGTTAGTTACTGAACTATGTGAATGTCTGTATCAGTCTGTTAGTAGGTGTGTAGCTAGCTGCATAGGTTGGTGAGTAGCTACATGAGTGTCCATATGCGTTATTGACTGGTTATCTGAGTATCTGTATAGATGCATGAGTGTCTGTGTGGATGGGTGGGGGCTGTGGAACTCTGTCCATAGATGTGTGAGTGGGTAATTCGCTGGATGTATGGGTTCAAGAGTGTATCTGTGAAGGGCTGTAGGGGTGGGTGATTATGTGTATGGGTGTGTTGGTGAGAGAATGGTTGTCTCAGTGGTACATGTGTGAGTAACTATATATGTGAAAGGCAATACATGTGAGTGTTGGCGTATATAAATCACTATATGTGAGAGTGAGTGATTGTGAGAGTGGCTGTATGGATAAGTGTGTGCTTGTATCAGTGTTTGTATAAGAGAGTACATATGTTTTAGTATCTGTATGAATATGTGAGGTGGTCTGTGTATAACTGTACAGGTAAATGGGAGTGTGAATGATCTTTTGCATGATTGACCAGATGTGTGAGTAACCCTATGGATGAGAGGTGATGTGTGAGTGTCTATATAGGTGTAGGAGTACAAATGATAGTGCTGTATTAATAAGTGACTGCATGTATGAGTGACTGTATGGGTGAATGAGTGGACATGTGTGTAGACTTAGGAATCAGGTAGTGGGTATGTAGTAACTGGTATTGGTGTGTCTATGGTTTCTAAAATGGTAGTCCTATTTTAGAGTGGGTGCATCAAAGGTTATATTAGGGTATGAGGAGGTGCATCAGGTTATCACATGGATGATGTCAACAGTGATGTCACCAGTGATGTCATTTGAGATGTCATCCGTGATGCCACTGACCATGTCATGAATGATGTAATATGTGACGTCATCAACAGTGCAATGCTAGGATGCGAGTTATAGTTAGCTCAACTAACTATAACGACCTACTTTCTCAGGTGTTGTACGAGTGAAATGTCCAACTAACTTTAACGTCTCTGAAACCTATGGTTTTTTCAGTGAATTTCAATGTTTTTTTAATGTTAATTTCTAACTATAACGTCCCTGAAACCTATGTTTTTTTCAGTGAATTTCAAAGTTTTTTAAATGCTCATTTCTAACTATAGCGTCCATAAAACCTATGTTTTTTTCAGTGAATTTCAAAGATTTTTTAAATGATAATTTCTAACTTTAATGTCCCTGAAACCTATGTTTTTTCAGTGAATTTCAAAGGTTTTTTAGATGCTAATTTCTAACTATGCCTACAGAGGTAGGACATGTGAAGAAAGAGGAAGAAAGGCATAGAAAGAAGCAAGAGAAATGCAGAAAGAACCAAGGACCATATTATCAAGGAACTGTGATAACATTATCGCCGCTTTAGCGGCAGGAAACTGCAGCTAAAGCGGCGATAATGGGCTTGATAATATGCCCTTGTGAATTCCCAATGATGCCCAGGTTCTGGTGGGAATTTTCAAGGGCATATTATCAAGCCCATTGTCGCTGCTTTGGCGGCAGGTTCCTGCCGCTAAAGCTGTGATAATGTTATCACCGTTCCTTGATAATATGGCCCTCACAGAGGTGCAGAAAAAGTCCTTCTTGCAAACTCATTCTGTGCATCCAACTTTTTGCTGACGGGTAATGGTGGTAACTGACTCTGCCTAACCAGGCCTAGAGCCAGAGCTATGCTAAAAGACACTTAAAATACAGTGTAAACACCTACATACACTAGGGTACACTATGGATTGGAGTACCCCTGTGATTGGCATGACCTCCCCTGTAAGGCCCTAGTACATAATAAGGCAGGGGAATTAAAACTACCTCTATGTCAGAGGTGCAGAAAGATGCTTTTTTATGTAGTAGTCATGTTTGCAGAGTGGTGGAGAAAGGGTGCTGGGCCTCTGACCAGCGCTCAGGAATTCCGCTAAATAGGGCTTACAGGAGGTTCCAGTAGGGCTGCTTGACCCCCAAAGTCTCTCAGGAGTAAATTGGACTTCATCCCCATCCCGTAGTCTGCAGGGGGTGTATTTGCAGAGTGGTAGAGAAAGGAGGGCATGGCCTCCGAAGATGTCTTAGCAATCCCACTGTGTGGAACTTACAAGAGGGGTAGACGGCCCCCAAGGACATCCTTGGGGCCAACTACCCCCTCCTATTACCTCCAGTAAGTCCCACATAGCAGGATTGCTAAGTTTTCAGAGCAGGCCATGCCCCTTTTGCCCACCACTCTACAAATGCGCTCCCTGGCACGCTCTTGGATGGGGATTGAAGTCTCCTTTGCTGCTGGGGGTCCTTTAGGGGCCAAGAAGCCAACCTCTAACCTCCAGTAAGCCCCACACAGTGGGATAGCTGAGAGGTGGACAAAGGCCACACCCCCTTTCTCCACCACTCTGCAAACATGCCCCCTGGTGCGTTCTAAGTTGGGGGATTAAATCCCTTTAAATACTGGTGGTCCCCGGTGCTGCAGGTGGGCTGCGTGCCCCCCGCAAATCATCAATTGAGCCCCGGGGAGGTGGCAGTCCCTGGGGCTGCGGGGCCCCCACGGGCCCCGCAATATAATTTGGAATTGCCCCGGGACCTGGCCCACCCGGGGGCTTAACAATAACGAAGCATGGGAGCCAGTGCTTCATTTCTTTTTTTTCTCGGCAGGATTTGCACACCCAGTGCGAATTCTGCCATTATGTTTTTTAATGCTTTTTTGGGCCCAGGGACTCCCTCAGCAGGCCTTGAGGGTCAGGGTGTTTCTACCCTGCCCGCTTTTCTTGTTCTTTTAATGTTTTTTTTCACAGTTTTCTTGTGACTCAGTTACCAAGTCACAAAATGGCTGCCAACACTACCTGGTTTGGAGAGTTGACAGCCAATCAGAGTGAAGCTCGTGCCCGGGACAGTTTGCGAACCCTCCTCGGTGCTCAGATATCAAAACTTTTCTTTTTCTAATTCCTCTGGAACTACTGAACGGATTTACAGCATTTTAAAAACAGGGCTCTTTATGAAGCAAGACCTACCTTTTTGCCAAATTTGGTGTAATTCCGTTCAGCAGTTCGGGCTGTAGCTTTGTCTAAACTTCCTATGGAAATTAACATGGGGGAAAACGCGTTTTGGGAACCCCCTTTTTTCTCGGCCTCCGCTTGATGAATCACCCTGAAAATTTCAAGACAGGAGCTGAACTGAGCACCCCATTAGTTTTGAATAGTCTGCGAAGATTCGTCAACCGGCACCAAAGATATTGGCAAAAGAAAAAACACTTTTTGATTAGAATGAGGTCCTAACTATAACTACCTACTGGAGACCACCAGTAGGCAATATATATATATATATATATATATATATATATATATATATATATATATATATATATATATATATATATATATATATATATATATATATTATCTACTGGCGGTCGCCAGTAGATAGTTATAGTTAGGACCGTGTTTCCATAGGAAATCCGCAACATTCTATTTGGAATAACTTTGGCGCCGGTTGACGAATCCTCGCAAAATTTTCAAAATAGGTGGGGCGCTCCGCTCCGCTCCTACCCTGAAAGTCTCGGGGGGATTCGTCAAGCGGGGGCTGAGAAAAAAGGGGGATCCCAAAACGCATTTTCCCCATGCAATTTTCCATAGGGACCTTTAGTCCAAGGTATAGCCCGAACGGCTGAACAGAATTACTTGAAATGTGTCAGAGAGGTAGTCCTCAGCTCAGGGATGTGCCTTTTGCATATATGGAGTCAATCTGTTCAGTAGTTCCTGAGAAAATTGCAGTTAAAAGCACATACATATATATAGCCGCGCACCGTGCGTGCACCCTGTGCGCACCGTGCGAGCACCCTAACGTGCGTGAGCATAATTCTGATTGGTGGTTACATGTTAGTCAACGTTCGAATCGGTCGGGAAGTGTAGGCCGCCATTTTGTTTGTTTTCAGTGCGAGAGTGAAAAAGGAAGGTGGCGAATGTGAAAAGGGGGCAGGGTAGAGAGTTCCTGACCCCCTAGCCTTTGTCAGGGGGTCCCTGAAGGACCCCGAAGGCAGAAAAAAACATTTAAATTTTTTTAAAAAAAATCGCGAGGGATCTTTTTGGAGGTCTGTTAGAATTTCCCATTGTGTCTTATTCAGATTATGGCATCCCTGAGATTTATTACTCAATTTTAGAATGTGACTCGCTACGATTTCTCTAAAGACATCAATGTTGTCTCTTGGGAGTTGTGGTATATATCTAGAGGGTCCCCTGAAATCTGTCTCATGGGTATTCCCTGTATCTATTGCCAAATCTGTGGTGGATTACTTCTAGACAATTAGAGTCAAAATGATCTATTGAGTCATTCTGGGTCGTACCTTCCTCTCCCATTACCTGTAGATTGTCTAATATTTGGAGTGTATATATATATCTCCTATAGTCAATTTACATAACATTGTTTCAGGAATCAGGTACTGGTCTACTAGGGATGTTCCTTGGATCTACGAAAATGTAACTTGTAAAATGTAAGCTTTTGAGCAAATTTATACAGATCTATTCGCAACTGTTCATAGTCTATCCCTGCATCATGACAGAAGTAAAGTCCTAATTTAAGAGTTCCGCATTTTATTTCTAAAAGTTTTTTTTTTGACAGGTTCATTATTGTAAATTGGTTTGGATTTCCTGCCATCCTACTTTTTGTTGTGCTTGGCCCTTATTCCCATGCCGCTTCTTTTTTTTTTCCTTGTCTGCGTTCTTGTCATTTCTGGCTTTGGTTTTGGTGCCTCTGTCTTTTCCTCTTGGCTTTCCTTTGAACAACTGTTCGTGTTCTTTTTGTATCATCTGGAGTTCCTTGGGAAAAGAAAACTTGGTGGTCGTGTTCCTGCTTAAATCTTCAAATGGGGAGGAGCCTAGCGCGCATCCAAGATGGTCGCGTGAGCACAGGGCTCCCCGGACCCTCTCTGCTCCTCGGAATTTATCCTGAGAATATCCTGACGTGGCTTATGGAATCTGGGAGATAAAGACCAGCTGAGCGTATATCTCTTTTCAAAACTCAAATCGGACCTGGGAATCCTGAGTTGTCGTCGTCGGAACTTTCGGGACCCACCCGACGGAGGTGACCGGGGTGAAGGTGACCCGAGGGACCGGGCTGCAATTGAACAACAGCGGCTTCAGCGCGGTGCCAGCTGCCGATCCACCACTTTCGGTTTCGGTTTTGCACTTCAGGAGACCGGCAGGGAGGTGCGCTCGGGGTGGAGAGGTGCTTCCTGGGCCTCTGCATGAGGTTTTCTTTCATCTGCCACTAGAGCGCCTATCGCCTCGGACCCCCTATACCGACATTTTGTGGTCTTCTTGCTGGTGCCTTACACCTCTTGATTGGAGGTCCCCTCGGGTGACCGTGTTCACATGGGGGGCAAAGGGGGTCCCGAGGGCCGCAAGACCAAGGCTTCCCTCCGCGGGGGGGCAGTCCAGAGCAATAACATGGACCGCTACACCCAGGGCA
Source organism: Triturus cristatus (assembly GCF_964204655.1). Classification (NCBI taxonomy): domain Eukaryota; kingdom Metazoa; phylum Chordata; class Amphibia; order Caudata; family Salamandridae; genus Triturus; species Triturus cristatus. The sequence goes on along the minus strand of NC_140589.1, from coordinate 555,147,813 downwards.
GGGGGCCCTCTGGCGCTGCTGGCCTCCCCTCGGATACTGCGGAAGGAGGCGCGACCGCCACTACGGAACTATCCTTGCAGGACATTATGGGCGCCATTGATGGCATCAGGGAAACCATCGCGACGCAATATGAGGCCCTGGCCCGTAAGATTGACACTGTCGCGATCGATGTCACCCTGATCCGGGCCGACCTCTCCAAAACTAACGAGAAGGTCCAGGCTCTCGACGCACGGACCTCTACCCTCGGTGCGGAGGTGTCGGATCTGCGGGCCGCGCTTGGAGACATCAGGGTGGTTAACGACCATATGGCCCGGCGGCTTGAGGACTTCGAGGGACGGGCCCGACGCAACAACATCCGCGTCATAGGTGTACCGGAGTCCTCTGACGGCCGCCCGGTTGACCTCGTGGTCGAGGAACTTATCCTGAAACAGTTGTCCTCGGCTGGCCTAAGTCAGTTCTTTGCCGTGGAGCGGGCCCATCGAGTTCCGGGCGGTCGGCCACGGCCGGGGGCCCCCCCCGAGGCCTATTGTAGCCAAACTGTTCTACTACAGGGACCGCGACGCTATTCTGCAGGCCTCACGGACCCACGGCCCGGTTCGTCATGAGAACTCGACCATCAATTTTTACCCGGACTTCACGCAACTGGTCCAGAAACAACGGATGGGATTCCAAGGGGTGAAGCGTCGTCTCCGTGAGCTGGGCCTAAAGTATTCGATGCTCTACCCTGCAAAACTCCGAGTGGAACATGGGGATCGGACAGCCTTTTTTGACTCTCCTGTGGCTGTAAGTGACTGGCTGGACTCTCTGCCGGACGGAGGTGGCCGTCCCGGACCCTCTGCGGGCACCGCAGGTGATGGGTCCCCTTTAGAATGACTTTTGGTCCTTGATTTTGCCTTTTTGCACTGTACAGTCGGGTCTTATTTCATTTGCATATTGTGTTTTACCAGGACCAGTGAGGGGGGCGGGCGGGGACGGGTCCCTTACCTCCTCTGGGTTCTTTTCGTAGAATGGGGTTAGTGGGGCGACAGGCACACTGCAAGTTGGGGGGGTTTTTTGTCCCGCAGGGGTGCAGGGTGGGGGGAGTTGGTCCTGGGGTGGGGATGGGGGGGAGGAGGGTTTGTTTTGCTGTGTGTTTTTTGTTTACAGGGCGAGGTACTGATTTTTGTCCACATTTGGGAACTGTGCTGCAGGCTGGGGGACCCTTGATCTATTGGGGGGGATGGGGGGGGATGGGTTGAGGCTTATGTCATGGAACGTTAATGGGTTGGGGGACCGTATCAAGCGGGGTGTAGTACTGCAATATTTGCGTCGTTTGACTCCTGATGTGGTGTTTCTCCAGGAGACGCATCTGGTTGGCAATGTTTGTCATGCAATGAACAGGGGGGGATACCGCCTCGTGGCCCATTCTGGTTTCACAACTGGTTCCAGGGGGGTGGGCATTCTGCTGCGAACCTCACTTCCGGTGGAGATCACTAAGATAGTCTCGGATGACAGAGGGCGCTATGTGTGTTTGATTGGGAGGTGGGAGGGGCAGCCCCTTGCCCTGGTTTCAGTTTACGTCCCCCCGGGCCTCCAGAACTCCACCTTCACTGACTTGGGTCGAATGCTGCTTGACCTTCCGGACAGCCTCCTGCTCATGGGCGGGGACTTTAATTCTGTGGTTTCGGGTGAACTGGATCGTCACCCACCAAGGACCCTCCCCGCTGCCCAGGCATGGCTGGGTGGGATGCTGGAGACCTTCGGCCTGGTGGATAGTTGGAGATTAATGCATCCGACCCAATGCCAATTCACCTTTCACTCGGGGGCCCATGGGAGTCTCTGTAGGTTAGACTACTTCCTTATGCCCGCGGCGCAGACTGGTCGGATTCGAGAGGTCAGGCACCTGGCGCGGGGTATCTCCGACCATTCTCCGCTGTGGCTTGTTTTTGACACCGGGCCGCGGTCTGCAGGGCGGATCGCTCCCATTAACCCATGGTACCTGCGAGACCCTACGACTCGTGACAGCCTGGTTAAGGCTATGGACCAATACTTCCTGGATAACGAGGGGTCGGTGTCTTCTGCAATGTCCCTGTGGGAAGCCTTTAAAACCGTGATCCGCGGACACGCCCTTTCCCAGATAGTGGTGGCTAAGAGGGTCAAGAGTGAGGCAGTGGTGAGGCTGGAGACTGACATCTTGGGGCTGGAGTCGGCCTTGGAGGCGAATGTTACTCCGGACGGGCTCCATGCCCTCAGCCTGAAACAGTTTGAATATAGGTCCCTGGTCACTGACGCGGCCAAAACTATGTATAGGGAGCAGCAGGGTCGACTGTACGATGCCGGGGACAAGGCGGGAAAGTTGATCGCGTGGCTGGACAGGAAGGAGAGAGTGAATCGTGTGGTCCCGGAGTTGCGTGCTGCGGATGGTGTGTGTGTGACGGAGCCTGACGAGATTGTGGAATGTTTTGCCGACCACCTCCGGGCTGTGTACTCCCCAGTGACTGACAGGGATGAGGACGACTCTCGCCTTCTACTGAGGGATATCGCCTTGCCCTGCCTGTCCGTTGAGGACCGTGAGCGGCTGGACGCCCCCTTGTCGGTGGATGAAATAGCGACCGCGATCCGCTCCCTTCGCTCGGGCAAGGCTATGGGTCCCAACGGTCTGCCCATTGAGCTATATAAATTGAGCCCTGACAAGCTTGCGCCCTTCCTCAGTCGCATGTTCCGTGAGTCTCTGGCGGCGGGTTCCCTCCCGGCCGATCAGCGTTTGGCCACGATAGTCGTTATCCCCAAGGAGGACAAGCCGCGAGATCGCTGTACTTCTTACCGGCCTATTTCACTGCTAAATGCGGAGCCTAAGATCCTGGCGAAAGTCCTTGCCAATCGTCTGTTGAGCGTCGTGTGCGATCTGATTCATCCGGACCAATGCGGATTCATCCCGCATCGTAACACCGCTCTTAACTTGCGGCGTCTTCATGGCGCCCTCGCCAGGGCGGAGCTCCTCTCCGAACCGGCCGTGCTGGTTTCTTTGGATGCCACGATGGCTTTTGACACCATCGAGTGGCCATTCCTCTGGGCTGTCTTGGCTAAATTTGGCTTTGGGGAAGGATTTATTGGCTGGGTGAAGCTTCTGTACACGGGACCCATGGCTCAGGTGGTGGTGAACGGGCGGGTCTCTCGGCCCTTTGCCCTCGGCAGGGGCACGAGGCAGGGATGCCCGTTGTCCCCTTTGCTCTTTGCGCTCGCCCTGGAGCCACTCGCGGCTTGGCTCCGCTGGGAGCCCTCGCTTCGAGGGATCCGGTGGGCCCCGGGCTTTGAAGATCGGGTTTCGCTGTATGCGGACGATATTCTCCTATATCTCACCTCACCGCGGCAGTCGCTCAACGTCCTCTTTGACGTTCTGACTTCCTTTGGGAATAATTCCGGTCTCACGATCAATTGGTCTAAATCCTGCGTCTATCCGATCTCCGGTGGTCCTCCACTCCTACCGCCTCGGCTTCCGATCCAGGTATCACTGAGCGGCTTTAAGTATCTGGGGATACACGTTTCGCTGGACCCGGTGGCTCGCTATGAGCTGAATCTCCTGCGTCCGCTTCGGCGATTGCGAGAGGATACGGCCCGGTGGTGCAGGCTGCCCCTGTCCCCGCTGGGTCGGGCCGCGCTGTTCAAAATGATGTCCCTTCCCAGGTTCCTCTATGCACTCCAGAATTCCTTCGACGTCATCCCAGTGGCCTACTTTCGGGAGGTAGAGAGCCTGCAGAGGAGACTGGTGTGGGACGGGCGGGCGCGTATTGCTCTTGCTAAGCTTACTCTCCCCTGGTATGACGGGGGCATCGCGCTTCCCGACATTCGCAGGTATTATTGGGCCGCGCAGCTTTCGGCCATCAACCATGCCACGTATGCGCCTGGCCTGAACCCGGCGTATGAGATGGACAAGTTCCTGCTTCCCGGCGGGGACTATAACAGGGCGCTGTACTCCCGCTCGGCTGGCCGGACCCTTACGGGTCCTACTAAGATTGCTGTGCGGACCTGGAGGGCCGCCACTGCGGCCACGGGCTGGGGTGAGCGACTGACATGTGCTACTCCTTTGTTTGCCTCCGATCGCCTGGGGAGCCTCTGGACTACGAAGGGGTTTGACCAGTGGGACACGATTGGTATCAGCAAAGTGGGAGACCTGTGGCATAAGGGCGCGGTTAAGACTTTCGCGGCTCTTCAGGCCGAATATGAGCTTACGGACAGGGAGTTCTTCCGCTATGCCCAGGTTCGACACGCCCTGCTCTCGGTCTTTGGAGAGGGGACCACGATCCCGGTTTCCTCGCCCCTCGAGGACCGCATACTTGACGGACATGTCCCGGACAGCACTATTTCTTTAATTTATAAGAAACTGATTAATCATCGGGCTGACCTCTTGGTGCGCCTTCGGGAGGCTTGGACGGGGGATGGGGTGGAATTGGACGACGAGGACTGGCAGTCTGCACTGTCGTCCCCCAAAGAGGTCGCCATTCCAGCCCGTCTCCGGTTGGTACAGCTTAAGATTCTTCACCGGGTGTATGTGACAGGTCCTCGCTTGGTCTCGATGGGATATTCCGACGATGGGCTCTGTAAGCGGGGTTGTGGGCTCAGTGCCACCTTTCTCCATATCCTGTGGGAGTGCTGCGAGGTGGCGGACTACTGGCGCCGGGTACATACGGTTATGGGACAGGTCACTGGGGTTGTGCTGCTGCCGGAGGTGCGTCGCTGTGTCCTGAATGTGTGGGAGCCCAATGATTATAGCGCGGCTCAGACTCGGTGGGCGGCCCTGGGGAACATGATTGCCAAGAGAGATATAGCGCAGCTTTGGGGTGCCCAGCGGCCGCCCACCGTGTCAGTATGGAAGGAGAATATGGACTGGTGTATGTTCAGGGAGAAGACTGTGTATGTTGCCCGTGGTAGGCCGGGGACATGGGGCAGAATCTGGGGGCAATGGAATGCATATCGCGGGGGTATCTGTACGCCCCCCCTGGTGGACACCGATATCGCCATGTCCCCCTGACCCTTGACGGTTCCTGGCACCTTTCGGAATGACTACATATGGACGTTCAGTTCCCTTGGCCCCCCCCCCCCGTCCCCAGCCTCCCGGTACTCCTTCCTTTCGTGTGCTGCTTAATGGTCTGACCTGGAGTTCCCCGGAGGAAGCCTGACCTGCGCCGTTTGTCTTTATGCCTCGCCTTTTGTTTTTCTTTTAGTTTTCTGTGTTTTTTGGATCTAAGTCTCCTGTGCCTCTAGAACTATCCGGACTCACTACGGGGCCGACCCCCGGGAACCGACTGCAGCTTTGATAAATGTATATTTCATTCTGTACTTAGCGGCCGGCCCTGGTGGTTGTAGGCCCGTGCTTGTAATCGAATTATTGTTCAATAAAAACTTTAAAAAAAAAAAAAAAAAAAAAAAAAAAAAAAAAAATCTTCAAATGATCCCAAGTCGAAACTTAAATATGTGCCAGATTCTGATCTTCCTCTATCCAGGGCTCCCAGGGTTCTGTACTGTGCTATTTCTTGTCTTGCTTTATCAAATTTCTTTGCAAAGCTTAAGAGCCTTCCTGTTGTGTAATAATGTTCATCTCTTTGGAATTTTCGTTGTTTTCTTTGAATAACTTCTTTTTCACTTATCTTGACTTAGTCATCAATAACTTTCTTTCTTAACACCTTTAGGGTCTGTTTCTTTGTTAAATTCCAACATTAATTTGTGCTGTGAGTTTGCTGTGTTCTTGCCAAGTGTGTTTAATTAATATTCTCAACATTGTCTTTAAGCAGGTATTCATATTGTCTGCCCAGTCTTTCATTAGTTCTAGTCTTGGGTTAGTAAGTGACAGAGTGAAGAATATCCTCAGGCCGCTTGGTATCCTGTCAACTTCCAAGTAATTTTGTAGGGAAGTTGCCTCCCAACATCTACTGACTTCTTTTTTCTTTAATCTCTCAAGCATATTTTTCCCTCTGTTTCATGCTGATAGTTGTTCCACTCTCCTTGGGATTATCTGCATTGGACTGACTGAGTGCTGCATTTCTTGATTTGAAGATCAAAAGAGCTTATGTGTCCCGTTCTTTCAAAATTCCATTTGCCACGCTTGTTATATCACTGCATTGCTTCACTGCATAGAGCATATTGCTCTCAAACTCTGGTCACTGAAAGGAAAAGTTTCAATGTTTGTAAGTATTTCCCTTTAATTGGGCCATGGCGTGGATGCAAGGTCCACAAGGTCCCTATCCAGTTTCAACGGTGCTGACACGTAGTCCCAGGCTCTCGTTCTAGTGGGGAAGTTTGTTCTACTCACTCAGCCTGAGCCGCAGGCATCCTCTTTGCAATGTGATGCAAATGTCTTGACGCGTGGGGAGGTTGCCTCGCCTCACAAGTCGAGGCTAATTCAGCAGTCACCACTGTTAAATATTGCTAGAGAAATTCCTTTCCGAACACGAAGAGAAAAGCCAGCCTCACCAACAAGCTTGTATTCCCTGAATATTTTAATTGGCATATTAAATATAAATAAATATATATATATATATATATATAGATATATCTATATTTTTGCAGGTATGTAATGGTTGGAAAAGGGCAATTGCTGTAAATGAAGGACATAATATCCAGAATAACACTGACTTACAAGTAAAGTGTACTCTCTTAGTCAAAAAAGGAGAAATGTGTGTAAGTGTTCATTTTGTTTAACTATAGTTCTATACAGTAAAGTGACCCGTTTTCATCATAGTTTTGAACATCTACTTAAGAAAAAGGAAATGTATGGGAGTCACTAACAAAGAAATATATGGAATATGACACATGCAATGATGACCGCACAATGTTGGAAAAGCTCCATGGTGAATTAAAAGTCTGGTCTCTCTAGTTACTATTCACCTTCTAGTGAGAGTATGCAAAAACTGATTCAAAAAGCTTGTCAGGTGATTTGCACGCAGCTCTGCATGGCCCAGGTCGGAACCAGCAGACGGTGAGCCCGAGGGATCCCGGAAGTGCAGGTAGGTGACACAGCGGTTAGTGTGCTGTGATAGACTTTCTTTGGGAGAGGGAGCTGAGTGTATTTCAGCAGCCCAAGGTGAAGCTGGGACCAGTAAACAACAAAGCGAAATGGTGACTGAATGGCTAGGAGAGCGGGAGGAAGCCGCTGAGAAAATGTTTGATGAGCAAGCAATGAGTGCTAGCTTGGGTGCACAAAAGGGGGTAGCGAGACTCCAGTCATAAGAAACAAAACTATGCACCAAACTATGCAAATTGGAGATGTTGAGGAGAAGTAAAATAACAAAATGGTGGGAGCAGAAATCATTATCAAAGTATGTGGAAGTGGGACGGGTCCCCAGAGGACTGTGCATTTTGATAGCTCCCACATACTAGGATCCAGATCATAATATGTTCAAAGAATAGGCAGAAAACTGCTCAGAATCATCTAAAAGAATGCTGGCAGAAAAAGTCCTTCTTGCTGACGGGTACTGGTGGTAACTGACTCTGCCTAACCAGGCCTAGAGCCAGAGCAATTCTAAAAGACACTTAGAATACAGTGTAAACACCTACATACACTAGGGTACACTATGGGTTGGAGAAGATAGAGGAATTACAGAAATAATTAAGTCGACATCCAGACAAGGATCAAATTGCCAGACATGAGAAGAAAATGGTAACACGACTGCAGAAACATGAGCAGTTTATTAAAGAATGGAAAGCCACAAAATTCATGTGAGACAAAAAATGTTACCAGAGTGACCAAAACTATACCTTCTTGTGAAGATTTGACAACATAAGAAGTCAGCAGCTGTCTGAGTAAGTGCCACAAATGCCCCAGAGACAAGTTGTAGAAACCAGCTCAAAGGTCAGTACAGAGGTGGAAACAGACCCAGAAGAGGGTGCCCCAGTAAGAGTAGGACAAAGTGGTGAACCTCCAACAATTGTAGAGGAACTACCTTTTTTAGGATGAGATCGGACATTAAACTTAAGACCTTGCCCTCAAAGAAAAGAGAAAGCTGGAAGAACAAAAGAAAGAGACAGAACAGGCGTAGGGGAAATAAATCAAACGGCAAAAACAAAACAAGAACACCAGAAAAAGTAGCTCTGGACAATTCCAAAACAATAATTAATCTTCCAGACAAGGAATTGACGAATGAAGAAACAGAAACACTTTCATTGGGACTTTCAAATTGTACACCCTTGAATCTTAAGTATGACCAAACCAGGATAGACGTTTTCAAATTTAGCAGAAAGTTGAAGCTCAAAAAACACTTTGCTACTAACATAGCAGGACTTAGTGCCAGAAATCAAGAGAACGTTCCACTGGGAAATTTGGTGGTGGCGAATTTGGTTCTCTTACAGCAACTAAACCAGGTTAAAAAGAGAAGTGAAAAGTGCTAACACACAATCCGGGCACAATCTAGGAGTGGATCTATATGGCAGGGTGGCAACACCATTTAAACCTAATTCTGTATTTTTACCGATCATGCCTAGAGATAGATTGGACATTTTTTCAGAGTCAGTAATCATGGACTTGAAGAGATTATTAGTGGAATCAAGCAGGAGACACAGAGTGGACAACATTGGACATTCACAGGGTTATCATGCTGTTACAGAAAATATCAGATCTAGGAAGGATGTGGTAGTATGCCAGTCTGATAAGGGGGGGCAACATTGTGTTGGAGCACCTAGCAATGTACAAAACAGAAGCCTATTCCCAATTCAATGATGAAGCATGCTACAGCAAAATGTCCCAGAGTAACATCAATGACATTGAGAAGAAATGTATTGCAGATGTATCCAGATGGAGCGGGTTGGTACTGTTAACACAAGAGGAATACACATTTCTGAAAATAGACCATCCCACAGATCCAATTATTTATTTAATCTCCAAAATTGATAACAATGTCACAAAGCCCCTGGGCAGATGTATAATATAAGCCAATGGAGGGTTATTTAAGACAACCTCCAAATACATTGATAATTGTTTTGCAAGAGCATGTTTGAATTCTACCCTCCTTTTTGTTGGACACTAGTGGCTTTTTTAGAAAGATATATAACATCACTTGGGATGGGTCATATGTATTCATGCCCCTAGATGTCTCAGCATTAAACATGAGTAGCAGACATTAGGAAGGGTTGAGGCAGTAAAGCATTTTCTACGTGTAAGACGTATTATTCTGTATCAGCACACACAAATGCTTCTCAGATTGATGAAATGGTGCTTGTAGAACAACTTTTTCCTATTTGAAAAACAGCTGTACAAACACACACGAGGGTCAGCTATGGGCACCTGCTTCGCCCCCAGCTATGCGAAACATTTAGAAAGAAAAATGTGTGGAATTCCATTCTCCATGCAAACAGCTTAGACCCACCCAAACTAAAACACAGCATTCTGCATGCGGAAAATCTCCACATGAAACGCAATTGTAGTGAGGAGACATCATTGAAACAATTCCAGGTGGAATAAAATGAAAGATTCCTTGCCAGAGGCTGTGAACAAAAAACACTTGACCTGGCCAAAGAGAAAACAAAAGCAAAACCAAGGGAAATATTGCTATTTAAAGAACGGGGTGACAAGCCAAAGGTCCAAGGCCAGGTTAAGATGATAACAGGGTACAATGTGTACCATCAGAGAGTAAGGAGAACCATTATTTCTTCTCATTGGAACCTCATTAGGAGTGATCCAATTATTGGTAAGACAGTATCCAAAAATCCACTTCTCACATTTAGGTGAACCAAATCCATGCAGAGTGAATTGTGTGTCAGCAACCCTGAGATGGTGAAACCTGAGACATGGCTCATACCAGACCCTGGGTTTCAAAATGCCACCGATTCTAGGCCTGTAAAATTGGCCAGAACATGAAGGGATTTACATCACCTCTATACAACACCCTGCTAAAATTACGAAACTCTTACAATTGAAGGAGTGAGTATGTTGTGTATATCCTACAATGCTCATGCCCCAAGGTATACGTGGGCAGTGCCATACACATTGTACATGTCAGGATCTTGCAACATCTCAGGGCTATACCAAGGGAGGATAAGAGTTACCCAGTTGCACGCCATATTCATGAAAATCATAGGGGAGGAGTGTCTGACCTGGTCTATTATGTAATAGTCTAGGTCCTGAGGAATTTGAGAGGAGGCAACAGGGAACAGAGATTGAGAAGACTTGAGTCTCGCTACATGATTATGCTGAATAGCAAAGTGTCTAATGGTTTACATTTGGTCAAAAATTGTATGTGCACTTGTAAATATTTGACGTTGTCCTCTCAGTTTCAATTAGCCATTGTAGACTGTCATAGGCCGTACCACATAGAATTTGAATTAGTTATTATGTTTTGGTTTGCTTGCAGGCCAGGTCGCTCCCCTGCTTCTGCACAGCTCCACCTGTGTGCCAGTGTCTCCCCCGCTGCTGCCGCTCCTCCTCCTCCGTGAGTTTGATACTGCTGTCTGTTGTGCCCCATCTGATTTAGTGCCTGCCTTGTGATTCTGTACTGTACTGTTGCCCCTTTGATTCAGTGCGTGTTTTCGCTGCCCCACTCCCGCCTCCCGCCTCCCAACTGCTCCTCCCTCCCCGCCTTAAATTGCGGCCACTGTGCGGCCGCGCAACTGGCGCGCCGGAGGTGCGCCAGAGGCAAGCCCGTCTGCGCCCATCCACGCCTGGATCGCGCCCAGTGCCAGAACCCCGCCCACACCATGACTCCAGACTCCAATACAACGCCAGCACTCTCCTCGCACTCAACACTGGCCGTGACAACCACTGCTTCCAGGCCGCCCCGAAGCGCACCCATGGACCTTTCTCTTGCCGTACCTGCAACTTCACCTGCAACAGAACCACCAAACCTCCAAGGACCGGACCCAACCAACTTTGCTGCATCCTCCTCAACACCCGCTCCACACGCAAACACGCCGTCGAGCTCTGGGACCTGCTCGACACATCCGCCCCAGACGCTGCCTTCCTGACCGACCTGACCGAGACTTGGTGGAATGACTCCTCGGCACCCGACATCGCTATAGCCATCCCGGACGGCTACAAAATCACCCGCAGGGATCGCGCCAACAGAATTGGAGGAGGTCTAGCCATCGTCCACAAGTCCACCCTCCAGTGCTACACCCACGCAGATGACATCCTCAACACCGCCAAACACCTGCACTTCTGGATCCGCATCGACCCCAACACCACCCTCAGAGGAACACTCGTCTACAGACCCCGGACCCTGAGCTCATTTCTGCGACTCCATCGCCGACCTCGCCAGCACCTACGCACTCGCCTCCACGGATTACATCCTCCTCGGGGACCTGAACTTCCACCTTGAGAACAACAACGACGCCAACTCCGCCACCCTCATCGACAACCTCACCAACCTCGGCCTCAGACAACTCGTCACCGCACCCACCCACGCTGCCGGCCACACGCTTGACCCCGTCTTCGCCACAAGCCCCCATGTCGCCTTCAACCACACCACCGAACTCCACTGGACCGACCACCGCTGCATCCATTTCACCTTCCAGAAACCAACCACGCACCACTGCACCCAACAGCTGCACCGCCGCTGCTGGAGCAAAGTCACCAAAGACCAGCTGACTTCCACCCTCGCCCAGAACCCTCCTACCAACCCCACTGACCCAGACACAATCGCCAGCAACCTCAGACAGTGGATCGACGACTGCGCCAACACCCTCGACCTGCTCAAGAAACCCTCCAACAACCAGACCAGCAAGAAAGCCACATGGTTCACCGAGGAGCTCCATACCTCCAAACGCGCATACCGGAAACTGGAGAAGAAATGGCTCCACGAACGTACACTGGACAGCCACGCAGCCCACAAGGCCGCCACCCGCAGACATCACCACCTCATCAGAACAGCCAAGAGATCCTCCTTCAAAGCCCGCCTGGACAACAACGCACACAACAGCAAAGAGCCATTCAACATAGTGAATGAACTCTCCAACCCCAGCGCCAACACCAACGACATCCCGCCCTCACAAGATCTGTGCGACTAAATGGCCAGCTTCTTCCACCGCAAGATAGCCGACATCCGCAACAGCTTCAACACCACGACCGCCCCGATAATGCCAGACTCCAACACCACCTCGAACACCACCAGCACCAACCACCTGACCTTCTGGTCCAACGTCAATGACGACGAGACATGCACGGCCATGAACTCCATCCACTCAGTATCACCATCGGACCCCTGCCCACAACACGTATTCAACAAAGCGGACGCAACCATCGCACCCCAACTACGGAGGGTCATCAACATCTCATTTGAAACAGCGACATTCCCGGAAAGCTGGAAGAACGCCGAAATCAACGCCCTCCCCAAGAAGCCGAAGGCGGACCCCAAGGACCTCAAGAACTTCCGGCCCTGCTCCCCTTCCCAGAGAAGGTCATCGAGAAAATCGCCAACATGCAACTGACCCACCACCTCGAGGACAACAACATCTTAGACCCGTCCCAGTCCGGATTCAGACGAAACCACAGCACCGAGACAGCCCTCATAGCTGCCACAGACGGCATCAGGCGCCAACTTGACAACGGCGAGACATCAGCCCTCATCCTCCTGGACCTGTCAGCCACCTTCGACACGGTCTGCCACCGCACACTAAAGACACGCTTCCAAGAAGCCGGAACCTGAGAGAAGGCCCTGGACTGGACCACGTCCTTCCTCTCCAGCAGAACCCAGAGAGTCCGCCTCCCACCCTTCCGATCTGAAGCCACCGACATCATCTGCGGCGTACCCCAGGGCTCATCCCTCAGCCCGACCCTGTTCAATGTCTACATGGCCCCCCTCGCACAAGTGGCCTGCCAGCACGACCTCAACATCATCTCCTATGCCGACGACACTCAGCTCATCCTCTCCCTCACCAAGGACCTGCACACCGCCAAAACCAACCTCCACGAGGGAATGAAGGCTGTTGCCGAGTGGATGAGGAGCAGCCGCCTGAAACTGAACTCGGACAAGACAGAGGTCCTCTTTCTCGGCCCCACCCCCTCTGCCTGGGACGGCTCCTGCTCCACACTGGGAACAGCACCGACACCCATGGACCACGCACGCAACCTAGGATTCATCCTCGACTCCTCCCTCTCCATGTCAAAGCAGGTCAACGCCATCTCCTCAGCCTGCTACAACACCCTCCGCAAGCACCGCAGGATCTACAAATGGATCCCAACCGAAACAAGAAGAACGGTGATCCAAGCCCTCGTCAGCAGCAGGCTGGACTATGGCAATGTACTCTACGCAGGAATCCCTGCCAAACACCTACGACAACTACAACGCATCCAAAACGCCTCCACCTGACTGATCCTCAACATCCCTTGTCGCAGCCACATCACCCCCACCTAAGACACCTGCACTGACTCCCCATCAACAAGAGGATCACCTTCAAGCTCCTCACCCACACACACAAAGCACTCCACAACACCAGACCAGCCTACCTGAACAGCAGACTCAGCTTCTACACTCCCACCCACCAGCTCCGCTCTGCCAGCCTCGCCCTCGCAGCCATCCCCCGCATCCAACGAATAACCTCCGGTGGCAGATCCTTCTCCTTCCTCGCCGCCAAGACCTGGAACACCCTCCCTACCCACCTGCGACAGACCCAAGACCTGCTCACCTTCAGAAGACTCCTCAAGGCCTGGCTCTTCGAGCAGTAGCAGCACCCCCCTCCCCTCAGCGCCTTGAGACCCTTACGGGTAAGTAGTGCACTTTACAAGTGATTGATTGATTGATTGAATAAGGCAATAATGAACCAAACTAGGTGAGTTGACACACTATGCAATATATCCCCACCCCATAATACCCATTGGGAGAGAATGTTTAGGCACTGGTCCAGAATACATGGCAAGGAGTTCAGTACATTTAAGGATATTACGCAAACCTTAGTAATATTTGGTGAGACATCTGTCATATCGTGTGAGTCACCGAATACCCAATGGGGTGGAGTTGGACACCAATTGTTATGTAGCGCGGTACTAACCATAGTATTCCTCAGCACATGGGGGATCAGGCTGAAATTGCATGCATTAACATGAATTCATTGCAGAGGCTAACCCATAATGTGTGAGGAATTGTATCTTTAGCTGCACCATAGACCAATGAGCTTGGTCCAAAGTACGATGTAGAGTTCACGAAACCCAGCTGAAGACACTTATAGTTTATTTAGTATTTTGAACGACTTCGCAAATTATAGTACAATGTAAGCAACAATTAGGGAGTTGTTAAATTGGATTTTTTGATGAAATGTAGAAATTACACCAATGCAATTTAATTGTACTTAATTGAGCCTTTGCATGATGCACTTTATTGAAATCAGTTTAAATTATAACAAAGTATTTTTTCAATGTCCATGCTAATGTGCATTGGATCATGGTTTTAGAAAGTCAGTGACATCACTTGAAACCCAGCCAAGGAGATTCTAGTGGTTTAAATGGATTGGCAACCTGGGATACAATGTTGGCAATAATACATTTTTTTTGTTTAGTTGTATTGATTTTTGGTGCATTGAATAATATAATTTAATTTATTTAATTTTTGCACAGTGCAATTTATTGTAAACATCCAGAATGATGACTTAGTATTTTTTTAGTGTCCAGGCCGTAGTGCATAGGATCACGGTTGTATAAAGGGTTAATCAAAATGGCAGTGACATTATGTGAACAAGGTGAAGTGACCACCGAAATGCATTATGTTTGCTGTTTCTCTCTAAAATAAATTAAGTATACAACAAGTTCAGCAGTGTCGGTGCCTGCCTTCAAAATTGGAGAGGAGCAGGAGTGGAACAGTAACAAAGTCCAAAACACGGAAGGAACAAGGCTCACTCAGACTTGCATGCATGCCAAACCTTTATATTCAAATATGACTTTGTTCTTGGATATAATTGCCAGTGAGCTCATCCAGCTTTACGCTCCATCCCTCATGGGCCCCGAATGTACTTTGAGCTGTTGGACTTGATATATAGAGTCACTGAAAAAAACATAGGTTTCAGGGACATTATAGTTAGGAATTAGCACAGGTTTCAGGGACTTTATAGTAAGTTGGACATTTTCTCGTACAAAACCAGAGGAATTTGGCTGTTATAGTTAGTTGGGATAACTATAACTCGTGTCCCGGTAATGCACTGCTGATGACATCACATATTACATCACTCATGACATGGTCAGTGACATCACTCATGACATCACTGATGACATCTCAAATGACATCAATGATGACATCACTGATGACATCATCCAGTGACTGTGTGTTTATGTAAAGTTTAAATATGTTTTATAAATATATATGTCAAGGTTTATTGAAGAATGAGTGAGTGTATGAGTGTCTGAATGGATGATTTAGTGGGTGCGTGACTGACTGTATAAGGGAGTGATTTTTTTTGTTTTTTATTTTTTTATTTCAATCCATGATAAGACAAGTACACATCATAATTCATTAACACAGTCTTAATAAAAACTGGTAAAAGAAGATACAAAGACTAAAATTGCTCCGACGCTTAAAAGTAGACATAAAATATGTTACATATATATATGAATAAATACACCATGCACAGATATTAACAATAGGTACTCAGTCTTTCATATGTGTAACCATGAGGCCCCATACTTGCATACCCAACTTTCTCCTACCAGAGCCTTTGAGAGTAAACAAACTGTATTCAAGATTGTAAATGGTATAACATGTAGCTCTCCACTGCTCAAAGGTAGTGGCATCCTTCTGAAGCCACATAGAAGCAATACAGAGACTAGTTACCACAGTCGGCAGGAATATTATGTAGCGATGCTTGTATGTTGGGTGCCCCACGTGCACGTTCACCTCCATCCCTAAAAGCATGGCAGAGGCTGAGATATTTATGAGTGCCCCCGTTATTTCCCCGAGGAATTTCTCAATATGCTCCACAAAATTGGACCAGCGCCCACATGTATAAAATATGTGTACAATATCTGCTGCATCTACCCCACACCGAAAAAACACTTCCCATCATTAGCCCCTTCTCATTTTAGCATTTTGGCGGGGGTATGGTACAGATTAAACACCGTTCTTATAGTGCTGTGACCGTATATTATACGATAATATTATCTTCCCCGCCACATCAATAGATTGCTCAACATGAGTGCCCTGGCATCCTAGCCTGTTGTCCCATTTGAGATTTTGGGCCTCTAAATCATCCTTCTGAGTATCAAGCAAGATATTGTATAAGGTCCGAATGCGGGAGTTTTTTCTAATAGCCACTACCACAGGATTTGGCCCTAGTACACACCGCTTTTTACATAAAAAGTCGCGAATTTGCAGACACTTAAAAAAATCTGTCTTAGGCAACTGATATTTATATGCTAACATAGCATATGATGCTAAACTCCCATTAGTATAAAATCACCAACATTCAGTATCCCTTTGCTTCTCCATCTGTCCTTAGTTCTATCCCAAAAGATTGCCGGGAGTAACCAGAGGCGGATGTGGGTGTGTAGTACAAGACCGGCTCAATTTGATAATATTTCCGCATAACCTTCCAAACCTTATAAGCGGCGCTTAACACCTTAAACCGAGTTTTTTTTATACTAGCTGCATTCCAACATCACAAATAGTCAGCTCTTAGCATCACCACCCAGCAACATTTGATAGATAGATGGTAATGCAGGAAAATTAGAAACCTCTTCTCCCGTTAATAAAATTTGCATATTCTGAAAAATACAGGCATAATAATACAGCGTAAAATCCAGAACTGCCCACCCACTCTTCTTCGGGGTAGCGTCATTAAGCGCATTGCTCTTCGGGATTTCCGTTGGGCCCATAAAAATCTAGCACAGATTGACTGAAGTGATTGCAGCTGAAGGTGGGTGAGTTCTAATGGGACTGCTCTAAAATAATATAAAACCAGAGGTAAAATCATCATTTTAAGAATATTACGGTGCCAGACCAGCGACAAGTGTAAACATTCAAAGCGATCTAGTTGTTGTTTGACTGTCGTTAAGATAGACCCCCAGTTTACCTCCACTAGTGCCTTCAAGCATGTCCTTAATTTAATACCCACGTATGATACCTCATCAATAACCCTAGGATCATTGCTGTAGTCTTGATTTATGCACAAGATCTGTGTTTTAGACACATTAAGTTTATACCCTGAAACCGAGCCATATCTCTGAGTTAGCTGTTCTATCTCAGGCATAGCAGTACTAGGGTTAGATGTTACCACCGCTATATCATCTGCATAAGCAAGAATCCAATACTGCTCTTGTCTACAAATAACGGATTCAATCGTCAAACTGTGCTCTATCATAATTAAAAAGGGATTACTATACAATGAGATCAACAAAGGGGAGCACGGACATCCCTGTCTTGTACCTCTGGTGATGTAAACAGGTTCAGACTCTAAGCCCATTATACAGACTTTAGCAGTAGGAGTTCAGTATAAAACCTGTATCGCTTTCACAAAACCGTGATGAAAGCCAAACCATCGTAAAACTACCCATAAAAAATTCCACGCAACCCGGTGGAACAACTTTTAGGCATCTAAAAAAATCTAACTAAATGTATGTGTTAGCAGCATCTAGTAGAGTTATCACCCTATTGATATGGTTAACAGTAAACCTGTGTTGCCAAATTGACACCAGAGGCGAGATAACTTTCGCCAACCGGGTCGCGAGTATTTTGGTATAAATTTTGCCATCACAATTCAGCAATGATATGGGTCGATAGGAACACGGGAGATCGGGTTGCTTATCTTTTTTCTTAAAAACGATTATGCTTGCTTCTCCCTATGATAGGAAGGTTGCCCCTAGCTGTGCTTGCTGTAATGAAATGAAATGAAAAGATAATTTATAAAGCGAGATGGCTACCCTGGGGCGTCCCAGCGCTGCAGAGGTTGGGCTAGGCGGAGTACGCTAGACTTATAATTATTAAGATGATTTATTAAAAAGATGATTTATTAAAAAGCCAGGTTTTAAGGAGCTTCGGAAGGTAAGTAGTTTAGGTTCTGATCTGATTGAGAGGGGGAGAGTGTTCCAGATCTTGGCTAGGTTGTAGGAGAGCGACCGGCCTCCACACCTGGCTCTCTTGATTCGGGGCACTGTGGTGAGATAAGATGTCCCGGATCTGAGGAGACGATTGGGATGATAGGCATTTACCGGGGGCGGTTGATAGCAGGGCCTGTTCCCCAGTAGGAGCGATGGGCAATACACATGGCCTTGAATTCAATCCTCGATTTCACAGGAAGCCAGTGGAGATCTTTCAGTCGAGCTTTGACTGAGACTCGTCGCGGGATATCGAGGAGGGTCCTGGCGGCACAGTTTTGGACAATTTGAAGTCTATTGAGCGTGGACTGTGGGGCCCCAAGGTATAGGGCATTTCCGCAGTCAAGGCGAGATAGAATCAGCCCTTGGACCATGATCCGTCTTGAGTGGAACGGGAGAAGGGGGAGGATTTTGCGAAGTAGCCCCAGGAGCCCGAAGCATGTGGCAGCAAGCTTAGTTGCCTGGTAGTTAAAATTGAGTGTTCTATCCAGCCAAATGCCGAGACGTTTGATTTGTTCTTTGGGTTCGGGGGGACAGCCTAGGCAAAGGGGCCAGATGGAGTCGATAGATTTGGTGATGGTATTTCCCAAGAGCATAATCTCTGTTTTCTCCCCGTTTAGTTTTAAGCAGGAGGCCGACATCCAAGCGGCGACTGCTTCCAAACATTTGTATAGGCTGTGGTGGGAATTGAGAGGGGGGTCCAATGCCACCACCAGCTGTGAGTCGTCCGCATAGGTGATAATTTTCACTCCAAAGGGGCGGACGACATCAGCCAAAGGGCTAAGGTAAACATTAAAAAGGGTGGGGCTCAACATATCATCTTTTATCTCTTGAAAAAAAGTTTTATATACTTCGAGTGGAAGTCTATCGGGTCCTGCCGCTTTACCATTAGTAAGACTGTTGATGGCTAACTCGAGCTCCTCCACAATTATTGGTGCCTCTAGCATATCTACATCCGGTTGACATAATATTTCAGTATCTACCACATTACCAAATGCCCTTAATTCTTTGTCCCACTTCCCTTGAGCGTAACCTTTGCACCAGGCAGCACCCTGCTGCTTCACCATATTCATAGCTTTGTTCTTTATTAAGAGTGTGTTTGATGGCTATTGCTTTACTCCACTGCAGGTTGATTTTAGCTTTACAGCGTTTAACCTCAGTTTGCAATAATGCAATATCCGATTTTGCTTGTATTCCCTACATGAGTGTCTCTTTAGCTATTGTAAGTTTTGAATACAATTCCTGCACCTCCATCTTCAGCTGCCTCTGCTTGTGTAGCCCAAAACTAAGGGTCTCTCCCCTGAACCCAGCCTTTAGAGCATCCCAAATATATCACCATGTGGTAGAATTCCGATTAATGAGCAAAAACAGCCTGATCCACTCTTTCATATGCACAATTAATGTCTCATCCAGCAACAATTTCCTATCAAATGCAAAGGATCTAGCCTTCGATCTTGTACTAATTGCCTATATATCAAGAACTGAGCGGCCATGATCCACCGTAATCTGAGGGAAGACTTGTTGTTTAGCTGCTGCCAATAACACGGTTGGAACAAAAAAAGAATCTAACCTAACAAATTTTTGATGTGGTGTGAATAAAATGTATAGCGTGGATCAGGACCTCGTAAAGTAATCCAAGCCTCTGCCAACCCATGATCCACCACCAAATGCTGGAGAGCCTTAAATACGTTGGGCTCCCTACCCTTGTAATTTTGTATGTCTAACTGTAAACCCTGGGGCTCCAAATGTATATTAAAGTCGCCACACAGAATCAGAGGAGTCGACCATGATGCTAATTTTACATTCAACCCCTCTAACACTGCTGATTCATCCAAATTGGAGCCATATACTGAACATACAGTAGATCTGACATTCCCTACTGTACATTCAATAATAACTCACCGCCCTTGATTATCTGCTAAAGCTCTTCCCGTCCCCTGCACTGTGCTTTTAGCCAATACCACTACCCCTCGGTTTGTGGTAGACTGTTGTGTGCTTATCAACACTGAATATCCAAGCTCGGCTAACAGGTTGCGTTTACACCATGGGAAGTGAGTTTCTTGTATACAGACTAAGTCTGGCTGAATCCTCCGCAGCTCTGAGGCCACCCGTTGTCTCTTCCCATAATTATTCAGCTCACATACATTGAAGGAACAGATCTGCAATCCCGAAGAACATTTCCTATCCCCAATCATAGATCGATATTTCTGACTGATCGAAGGCCATATGATTTAAATGTGTACACTTCTCTTTTTTTGACTCTTGAACTCTCATGGATTGTTTTATTCTACATTCCCCCCACACCCAAGTGCCCCCACATCCCCCACCCGCTACCATCCCAACCCACATCCTCCACGTGAAAACCTGTCCCCCATACCCTTATTCTGAAAAGAGGCTTGAGGACCAATGGTGCCTGAGATGGATCAAGCTCCTGAACCCTCGGATCTCCCCGCCCCATCCAGTTAGTGCATTCCTTTCACTACCATGCCCTTATTGCCAAGACTAGAGAGGGGAACACATACCCCATGTAAAGAGACAACATAGTGGTGCAAACATAGAAGAAAGAAACCCCCCACCCTATTACCACCACCTATATACCAACATTATTTAACACTGTAGCCATTTTATAAGGACTGCAAATATTCTTTCGCTTGAAACTCTGTGGTAAATAAATTGCACTTGTTTGTTAAATATAACTTTGCATTTGGCTGGACTTAACAAATAGGCTTGAGCCCCTTTGCCTTGAAAGGGGGCAATAAGTTGATGTAGTCGCCATCTTTTCTCCACCGTCAAAGGACAATAATCAGGATGTACAAAAAATTCAATCCCTTTCCCTGTTTTCTTTCGGTCTGGACGTGCTAGATCGTAGACAGACTCGTGAGCCAGAAAGTTGTTAATTGAGATCAAAATTGCTCTGGGTCTAGGAGTGCTCTGGCCTGGCTTTATCCGCTGAGTAAAAGGAAACCTGTGCGCCCTCTGAATCTCCCAATTCCAATCCCATTGCGAAAACCCTGGGAAGGCTTCGGAAAAGAGCTCAACAATGAATTTTTGCTACAGGTTCATCCTCCAGATTGGAGATCCGTGTTTCTGCCTCATCGAATCTTTCCACAAATTCTGTGCACGATTTTGCAATCCTTCGAACTGAATTCTGCAGTTTCCGGCAAGCCCCTTGCGCACGCTGACTCTCTATCCGGGTCTCCTCCCTATGGGCCATTATGCTCTGGTATAAGACCGCTAATGAGATGTCCTCTGATCTCTCTAATGGCTTTTCAAATGGTTGCGCCCCAATGGCCTCACCTCTTGGCCCGGATTGAGACAAAAAAGAATAGTCCCACTGCAAGGCATTGGTGCTTTCAGCATTTTCAATAGCTCTGAATTTGTCAACTGCTTCACCCCTCTTGTGTACCATTCTTGGACTGCTTCCTGGTGTGCCCGGTGCATCTGTTGCCAGGTCATCTAGATGGGAGCTGCTAATTCCACTATGGCTGCTGTCTGGGGAACCCCTCCTCCATTTTGAATTGGTCGTTGGATCAGTCTCATCCTCAGAAGTATCAGAGGGGTCCAATAGAGAAAATAAATTATCCCCTGAATGAATTTCCTTAACCAGCCTCTAAATGGTAATATCACTTTGCCCATTTGACTTATCCACATAGGACGGTTCGCCTTTTTGACCATTCGCTATGTTAACTACTACTGAAATGTCCTTAACAGAGTCTTTACCATAAATGTATTTTGGCTAAACACAGGCTCACCTAGATCCCAAGTAGCGCAGCCACCTTCCCTGTTGTCTCTTTCCTTATCCCTTTTCCCTTCTTTTAGGATATTAATCTTATCAGGCATATCCCCAGTTTGGTAGCCCTCTTCTGCATCCGCATCCTTCTGTCCCCAACCAGCATTCAGGGTTCCCCCTTTTCCAGTCTTTCCATCTGCCTCCTTAACGGGGCCAGTGTATGGAGGGGTGAGCTGTGTTTTCATTTTACTCGATGGAACTAAAGAGTGCACAGTCTGCTTACCGGTATTGTCACTACGCGTGCTTTCTCTTCTTTTACTTCTTTCAGCAGTTAGGTCTCCCACACTGCCATTTGTACCAGCTCGTCCGGTATTACCCGTTGCTGTACCGCCACTGCCTCCAACCTCCACAGGGTTTGGGGTTCTTCCGCGTCCCATCTTCAGAGGCATCGCCGCAGCCACATCTGCCAGGTCAGGTCAGCCCCACCTCCAGTCCCGAGGCTCCTTGCGTGCAGAAACCCAAAAGACTGCCAACCCAGCTCCAGGAGCAGCAACACGGAGATACGAGAAGCCGCTGCGCCAGACCGGGCACACCAGAGCCCCCCGGTGCGCAGGGTCATTCTTTTCCTTGATTTTTAGTTGCCGTGCTTAACTTCCCAGTGCATTATCGTCAGTGTAAAGCGCGGGGCATGAAGATCCGGGAACTCGAGCTCACACAACTTTCCATACGGTCTCCATCTTGCCTCAAAATAAGTGAGTGATTAAATGTTTCTTACTGAATGCATGGGTTAGTGAATAAACTGTGTGAATGTCTGTATCAGTGTGTCCGTTGGTGTGTAAGCAGCTCCATGGGTTAGTGACTAGCTATATGAGTGTCTAAATGGATTATTGATTTGTTGTCTGAGTATCTGTATGGGTGTCTGAGTGTCTGTTTGGGTGGGTGGGGGTGTATGACTCCATGCATAGATGTGTGAGTGGCTGATTCACTGAGTGTATGGGTTCAAGTGTGTTTCTCTGAAGGGCAGTGTTGATGGGTGAGTGTCTATTTAGGCATGTCGATGAGTTTTTAGATGTCTCAGTGGTACATGTGTGAGTACACTACATATCTGAAAGATAGTATATGTGAGTGTTTGGCTATATAAATGACTATATGTGAGAGTAAGTATGTGTTAGTATCTGTATGAATACGTGACGTAGTGTGTGTATAACTGTACAGGTGAGTAAATGGCAGAGTGATTGAATCTTTGGGTGAATGAGTAGGTGTGTGAGTACCTCTATGGGTGAGTGCCAATGTATATGATAGTTCTGTATTGATGAGTGACTGCATGTATGATTGATTGTATGTGTGAATGAGTGGATGTGTCTGTAGATCTAGGAATCAGAGTGAGAGAGTATGTAGTAACTGGTATTGGTGTGCCTATGGTTTAAAAAAATAGTCTCTGTTTTAGAGAGGGTGTATCAAATGTTATTTTAGGG
Source organism: Triturus cristatus (assembly GCF_964204655.1). Classification (NCBI taxonomy): domain Eukaryota; kingdom Metazoa; phylum Chordata; class Amphibia; order Caudata; family Salamandridae; genus Triturus; species Triturus cristatus. The sequence continues at coordinate 555,124,631 of NC_140589.1, read as the reverse complement.
TGTGAAGAGGTGCATCACATTTTTACAAAATATGTCATCAGTGATGTCATGAGTGATGTCATTTGAGATCTCATGAGTGATGTCATCAGGGATGTCACTGACCATGTCATGAGTGATGTAATATGTGATACAATCAGCAGTGCACTGCGGGGGCGCAAGTTATAGTTAGCTCAACTAACTATAACAGCCAAATTTCTCTGGTTTTGTAGGAGTAAATGTCCAACTAATTATAAAGTCCCTGAAACCTGTGTTTTTTTCAGTAACTTTCTAAGGTTATTGAAATGCTAATTCCTAACTATAACGCCCCTGAAACCTATGTTTTTTTAGTGAATTTCAAAGGTTTTTTAAATGCTAATTTCTAACTATAACGTCACTGAAACCTATTGTTTTTTCTGTGAATTTCAAAGGTTTTTTAAAATTCTAATCCCTAACTATAACGTCCCTGAAACCTATGTTTTTTCTGAGAATTTCTGAGGTTTTTTAAATTGTAAATCTTATGTCTAAAAATATTTTAACCTTACCTTTTAGACAAGAGCTGTAAGTGTTTAATAGAATTCATTTTATTTAAAAATGATTGAAAGTAGATTTTTGAACTTTTAGTTTTTAAAACGTACTTCGTTTATCTAAAATTTTCTTCAACAATTAATACAAAAAATATACTCTGTTTTTATATATACAACTAAAATGTATATTTTCTTGAAATAATGCTTGTGATACTGTAAAAGTTGTTTTAATGTATTATTATGCTTATTTAAACTTTTTACAAAGGAGTCGCACACCCTATGCAATCCCACGCGATGGGTGCACGGATTCAGGGCGCAGGAGCCCTGCTGGCACGCATTTCTGGAGTTGCGCTGGAGTCGCGACTCCAGCGTAATTTCAAAAGTATAAAAAAAATCATTGTAGAAATTATAAATACCAGTTTTGGTTAAAGACTTTCTATATTATAATTTAGAAAACAATTTATAAATAATATTTTTTACTTTACTATTAACTGTACGAAATTTCACGAGTGTGCGACCCTTCCCTGCACGCATTTCTAGGGTCGCGCAGGGGTTGCAACTTCTGCGTAATTTTTAAAGTGTGAATTATCACTATACAAAGTTAAAATATCAGATTTGTTTAAACACTTTCACCAATATACTTTTAAAAATATTTTATAAACACCTATTTATACTTTATAATTATGTATGCAATTGTTTATTGGTGCATGACTTGCGCGCGACGGGTGCGCACACCCTATGAGACTCCATGTGACATGAAAAGAAAGCTTCTGATTGGTTTAAAACATTTTCATTCTGTTAGAAGGAGGATCCAACACCTTATTCTTCTTATTATTTGTCTGTCTTCCTGGCAAGATCTGTTTGCTGTATCTTCCTTCAATTTTCTATTTTAGTGTGTTTGTTGACTTTTTTTCCAAACAATGGCATCCAGTCATCCAGATCAAGACCCACTGGAAGAGAATGAAGATGTGGTGGAGCCAGTCAAGAAAAGAAAAGAAAAGAAAGTGTGGTTTGGGCTTTCTTCACTGTGCTGGAGGGTGAGAAGAAGGTGAATGCAAGAAAGGTCACATGCAAGATCTGCAAAAGAGTACTATCCAGAGGTTCAGAGAAAAAGTTCTCATGTGGAACGTCGTCCATGAAAAAGCACTTGGAGACAATAAACCCCTTGATATCTCAGAGGGAGAGAAATTAAGTGACACAACTTGATCTAAATGCTCCTTCAACATCCTCACAAGGAGTTCCACCTACACTGAGACCACACATCGTTCCTGAACTACTGGGTGCTACAATTAATTGCAAGAAATGCGTTGCAAAACTCTGCATTGGGGAGCAATGCATTGACGTCATAACCAATGTAATTAAAACACATAAATGTTTTAAAAAAATTAATCTGCTCCCAAATTTTCTTTTCCTTTATTTTCAAACAGTTATATTGGACTCTTCAATTTTGTTTTGTTTAAACAAAAATAAAAAACACCCAAAGAAAGAAAATATTGTTAGAAAAAAAAAATCTTTACAAAAACAGTTTTTTTGGAACCACATATACTGGTTAAAATTTAAAAATTGCCTGAGGGATTGCATGAGTGCATGGGTAATGCCTGGGTGATTTTGTAAGTGTATGGGTAGTGCCTGGGTGATTGGAGGAGTGCATGGATAATGCCTGGGTGATTGCATGAGTGCAGGGATAGTGTCAGGGTGATTGAGAAGTGTATAGGTAGTGCCTCCATGATTTTATAAGTGCATTGGTACTGGCTGGGTGATTGCATGAGTGCAGGGGTAATGTCTAGGTGATTGGAAGAGTGCATGGGTACTACTTGAGTGATTGCATCAGTGCATGGATAGTGCCTAAGTGATTGAAGGAGTGCATTGGTAATGAGTGGGTGAATGCATGAGTGCATGGCTACTGTCTGTGTAATATGACTAGTGCATGTATTCTGCCTGAGTGATGCAAGAGTGCATGGGTAGTGCCTGAGTGCACAGATTAGTCCATGGGTGGTGCCTGGGTGGTTGCATGAGTGCATGGGTAGTGTATGTGTGATAGTACCACTAAATGGGTAGTGTCTGGGTAAATTGAATGAATGTGGGAATAGTGCCTAAGTGCATAAATGAGTACATGGATAGTGTTTGAAGGAATGGATGAGTGCACTAAAAATTGCTCTAAACAATATTTTACATTATCATGCATATTACATTATTTCTACTTACCTTTTTTACTAATGTAGGTACAAAACACAGTGGAACTATTTTAAAATAGTTTTGTTGTAATCTTTTCAAACTTCACCATTACCTTCTGTAAAAAAGAAAAAAAACTGTGATTGAATATAATATTATAATTTTAAGAACACAACATAATTTCGGAATTATATAACATTTTCAGTTTCCCTTTGCTGATGTTCTCAGATTCTATTGAAGTTCACCATGCACAGTGATTTCAATGTAGATCATCATACAACAGTGGGGCGAAAAAAAGAAAGAGATTGTAAAAAGAAAAAGAAATCACAGTTGACAATTATTTAGAAGATGTGTAACTATATGTTTACCTATCTACAGTTTTTTAATTACAATCTTCAACTACATTACGTCTTTTATTTCTCTCAAATACATATTGTAAAATGTATACTCTCATTTACATCTCGTATAATATAGAAAACAAATATATAAACTACTTGTTTTCTAAATACAATTTTCGAAATGCAATATGAATTAGCACAAACAAGAATCCATACCCTAATTGTTCACATCTTCCTAAAGGCCGAATAATGTTTCCGAAACAATTGCATTGGAAAAATCCAAATTAAACTGAATGATATTTTCAAACCTTTGCATCAAAAATGTCAGATATGAATTTGGTAATTCGTAAAGCAACCTACATTTAAATTTCAAATGGGCATCATTGCAATGTTTCCATCCTCTATTGCACTTTAAATACACAGTATAGTGTCCAGATGTTGTACTAGGTCCATCATGGATAATTATAGCCACTGCTTTAAAGGTTCTTCCTGAAATTGATACTTGGCTTGCCGCACATTTTTTTATTTTGGTTTCCAATTTTCTTCCATCTGCTCTACAACATTGTAGCAATAAAATGACATATTTTCCAAATATTTCTATATGTAATGTTGACAACATTTCTGATTTACAATGAAAACATTTCATATCCTGATTAGCTGTTTTTACTAATTTGTTCAAAAGACCCTGCTTTGCAACTGGTATCGTCAAGTATATGAATTGTTCAGTGTCTATATTTCAGTAGCAGAAGAAAATGAACACTCTTCACATTTATGATTCCATCTGTAACTTATTCCAAATAAATGTTCAATTTCTATTCCTTCAGCTTCCAATACTCCAAGCCTAAACATAAGAAATTCTTGTGCATCTTGTTGTATATTAACTGTACATTTCAATGAACCAATATATCCAAAAGATGCTGAATGCCAGCAGCAGTATGGATTTTAGTTTTATCAGTTACCAAGTTTTGAAAAATATAATGTAGTAAAGAACAGAATAATTTTTCCCAATTCTCCATAATTTCATGATGAAGATCTTCTAGATAAAAGACAACATTCACAATTACATTAGCAGAGCAGTTGACACCTGAACTATTTGCAGCTTCATAATTCTCTTGAGTTGTTTTCTTTTTTTGAATCTTAGTGGAATGTTTGCAATATTTCCATTTTGGACACACTACACGTTTCTCATATACAGAATATTCACCTAAGTTAAGAGGCTAAAGTCTTCTTAACTGATTGTACTCTCTTATACAGTTTGCATCAGCACTAATCTTTTTCTCATCAAAATCAATCAAATACAAACCAGATAATGCTCCATTTACTAAACCTTCTTCTACATTGAAATTACACCATAAAATTACCCGACAGTTTACACATACATATAAAGTATTTTCTAACCCTGCAGTCTTAGACACAGATTTTTCTAAAGAATCCAATTTTGACTGAAGAATAGTAACTCCTTCATGTTCCACTTTATCAATAGCTTTTATTTTCACTAATAGTTGTTTTTCCAATTTCAAAAGTTCTTGATTGAATGTACAACACTCTTGTGGTGTTGGCATCAGGCAAACTATAGACTTCTTTTCTTCAATTATTTTGTACATTATTTCAGGTGCTATGTTTTCATTTGGAAACAAGTTCGTTAGTAGCCGACTTTGTAAAGCTTCTTTACCATGTTTTATCAAAATACCAATTCTGTTGTTCATCACTTGCTTGTCGCATATTCTTAATAAGTTCTTTATATTCAAAATGTGACCAAATGTTCACATTTCCAATACTTAGCAAAGATGTCCTAGTGTCTTCATGGACACGTGTTTTAAAAACCGGTTGTCCTTTCACAGGAGTAAGTTGTAATATATCGCCGAATACAATTACATGTTTTCTTCCAAACAGAACATCATAATCTGTTTTTAAAATCTGTTGCATTCTTAAATGTACAAAGGCAAGCATTAAGTTTGACACCATGCTCACCTCATCAATGATTAGAAGTTTAATTTTCTTCAGCACTCTTGAGACTTCATAACAAGCTTCTCCAGATAGCTTGTGATATTCAGTTTATTTTCTGTTCATGGTAGCATGAGTAATCCATGTAAAGTAATCCCTTTAATGTTGTGCGCTGCTAATTGATTTGGAGTTGTTACAACACAAGATACATGGCATCCAGTAGGTTATTGTAGATAAATGGTGAAAACTTTAATTAAGAACCGTTTTCCTGCTCCAGGTTGACCACTGATATACATTCGAATAGGTTTAAATTATGTGCATTGGCATTCTTTTTTTTTATGTAACAAACCATGCTGTATCTGTAGTGTCACTTGCTGATATATTTGCTGATATATTTGTTTTATTCAATATTTAGTTCTTCCAAGTTTCTGAAATCAATAATATCATGTTGTGCTTGTTGCATTGTCGTTTCTACTTCATTTATGGCTATTGCTACTTCATTTTCAATAATTGGTTGTCCTAGTGGATCTTGACATAGTGGAGCAGAATTTTGACTATCTTGAGAACTGTCTCTAGCGATTTTAGCTGCAATAGTAGTTTCTTGTTCAATCTCTTAATTTAACATTTGTAGATAGTATTCAATCTCTTGTACACATTTCAATACTCTATTTCGTGTACAGCAAGGCCTAGACTTACCCAAATGATTCCTCTTGACTTTGAACACAAACTGGCAGAGCTCAACCGATCCGAACATTCATAGGATCGAATTTCTCTATAGGAAAGCATTTTCAAACTAAAGCTATACAATGTGTTACTAAGACTATCTCTTGTGAAATTTCTTCCAACATTTCCTTTAACTCTGTCTTTTCAGATTTGGTTATATATAACGTAACTTAGCGAGCAACAGAAATTGAATTATCTGCAACATACTGGATATCCATGTTTGCATTCCATATTGTCAAAATTACTCGGATTGCAGTCATTAATGTACTTTGCATCTTCAGTTCTTTTTATATTGTAAGTATTTTTGGGGAGATTTCTGAGTTATAGTAGGCCTCACAGCTGACATGAAACTGTTGACGCTTCCTTTGTAAATTACTGAACGTGGGAATCCAAAATTACATTTTGTATAACATTTTTCCTTTGACTTGTATTTCCGTCGACAATATTTCCCACATCAATGAGCTTGAAACGGTAAAACCTATTGTCTTCAGGTATTTTCTTTTCCTGTTTTTGGAACACTACATGTAACATAGTCTTCAATGAAAGATAAAATAGTCTCATCAGAATCAGTTCCAAATTTAGGTACATCCTTGATCCATAAAAGCATATGTAAATGAGGAGCACATCTAGCTTGGTGCTCCTTTCTCCAAAAGAAATCAGTAACTTCTCCAAGAGTTGGATTATTTTTATTGCAAATAAAATGCATAATAGCTTGAAACCTATGATTAAAATATCTGCACACATTCACAGGATCCAATTCTCCAGCTGTCTTCTATTCAATATTTTTCACATTTGAATTTGCTTGTAGAAGAAATTCAAGATAATCGTCCCAAGCATATTCAGCACAGCTAAGTGTTAGAAACTATGTAGGAGTACCTAAGTTTCTTAACATACATTCAAAGTTTGCCGTGACGACGATACCAATACTCATTAGCACCACGCTGACACCCCATCCAATAAATTAATTGAGATTCCAAATGATCGTCTCCTTGTTGAACTTTGTCCATAAAGTCCTTTGCAGAAACATGTGTAAGATGAACTCCTGTTTTTAATATGTGGTTCACTGCATATGAAAGTCCAGATAAGTCACTTTCTTATAGAACATAAAATATATATAGAATGCGCTGTTGAAATCTTGAATCTTCTGAGTACAATCATGGTGACTGATATTCTGAAGCTGGAATCTGTACTGCTCGTTCATCATATCGACCACCTTATCCAGTGGGGAACAGCTGTGGAAATCAACAAGCTTCTAAACTTTTTCCCATACACTCATGCGAGTTCCCTATGCTTTCTTCATTTGAAATAATTCAATAGTGTTTCCAATCACTTCTTTTAAATGTAGAGGATGTATGCTGTAATTTTTGTAAATCTCTTCACTCCTTGACTTGTCCAAATTTTCTATTTGGCCAGTTGAAATTTCCATATCTTCTTCTAAATATATTTCCTGTTCTTCCACACTTACAGGTTTATAATAAATATTGTTCTGTACAAGATATAATGTAGCCTTTTGAAGTTTGATGGCATCTACTAACTCTTACCATATTTTCCAACTCTTTGTTGGTACACCATTAACTAGAATAACTACAGGCTCATTCTCCACTCTCTCTAAACCAACAGTTTCAATATTCTTTTTAAAATCTAAAGGTAAGTACACAACGCTCCGTTTCAGACCTCTATTGGAGGCAGCTTACCTGTTTTAGGCTCCATACAAACTTTAGCCTGAAATGGGTGCACAGATTGAATAAGAATGGACTCATATATATTTAAATCTGCCAGTTCCGGAGGAATAGCTACCAACTCTAAGCTGGTATGTACTGCTCTATCTGGCATTTTGTTCTCTTCTAATTTGTTGTAACAATATTTACAAATACGTTGATCAGTACCCATAGATGTCTATCCAAAGGCGGTACAAGGAAGGAGCACCGGACGCACACGACTTCTGACACTACGAATGGGCCCTTTTCAAGGAGGCTCTGGCTGTACATGAAGTTGCCAATCGTATATGACCTCCTCGCTACTCTGACATGGTCCCAATCCACCAGGAGACCATCTCCACTTCTGATTGCCACGTCAATTTTTGATACTAATATACGCCCTGACGAAGTTCAACCATTTTGAACGAAACGCGTTGGCTGAGGCTCATTGCAACCTTATTTTTGGATTTCCCACTAAAGAACATTTCTTTAAAAAAAAGAACATACTATGCGTTGTTACTGAAACAGTTGATTGGGGTAGTGCACCACTCCATTTGTTCACTATTTCTTTATTTGTTTTTCCTTTGTTCTTAACATTTCTTTCCTCCTTTGAGTAGTATTATGTACGTTCAATCTCTCCACAACTTTTTTAAAATAAATTATTTCTCTTACCAGAAGCCACTTTATCCTTAGCATCCTTTTGCTGTTTTTCTACTCCACTCTTTTCAGTTTTTATTAGGTACTTCTGTTTCCTTTGTTCTCTTCTCTTTTCATGTTTTCTTGCCATCTTTTATTTATAATTCGAACAAAATATCTTCCTAAGAAACAATTAATAGACTAATTATTTAGGTACATCAATTAGAATTTTTAAGTTAATAACATTCCAATTTTCAAAATAACGACAAAGCACAAAACTACAATTAAATTCCTATTACGTATATAACACATAAAAAGAGAAAAGTATAGAAATCAATAAAACAAGGTGGTCACACACCCGAAACGAGAAAGGAAAAAAAATGTAAGAAATGTAGAAAGAAGCAACAGATGTACAGAAAGAGGCAAGAGAAGTGCAGAAAGAGGCAAAGAGGTACAGAAACAGACAGCAGAGGTGCACAAAGAGACTAGAGAGGTGCAGAAACAGGGACGATAAGTGTGGAAAGAGGCAACAGGGGTACAGAAAGAAGCAAGTGAAGAGCAGAAAGAATCTAGAGAAATATAAAAAGAAGCAACATAGGTAGACAAAGAGTCAAGATGGTTGCAGAAAGAGGCACGAAAAGTCCAGAAAGAAGCAATACAAATGTACAAAGAAGAAAGAGAAGTGCAGAAAAGTGCAACAGAAGTGCAGAAAGAGGCATGAGAAGTGCAGAAACAGGCAAGAGCTGTGCAGAAAAGGCAAGACAGGTGCAGAAAGAGGCAAGAGATAGGCAGACAGAGGGAACAGGGGTGCAGAAAGATAGAAGAGGAGTATAGAAAGAGGGAAGTGGGATGCAGACACAAGCAAGAGAGGTACAGAAAGAAGCAAGTGCGGTACAGAAAGAAGCAAGTGAGGTACAGAAAAAAGCAAGAGAAGTGCAGAAAGAAGCAACAGACATACACAATGAGGCAAAAGGGGTGTACAAGAGGCAGGAAAAGTACAGAAAGAAGCATCAGGGGTTCAGAAGGAGTCAAGAGAGGTACAGCTACAGGCATGAGAGGTGTAGAAAGAGGAAAAATGGGTACAGACAGAGGCAAAGGACAGCAGAAGGAGACAAGAGAGATGTAGAAACAAGCAGGAAAAGTACAGAAAGAGGCAATGGAGGTGCACAAAAAGGCAAGTGAGGTGCAGAAAGAGGCAACATAGTTGCAGAAAGAGGAAAGAGAGGTGTAGAAAGAGACAAGTAAGGAACACAAACATGCAATAGGGCTACAAAAAGAGGCAAGATAAGTGCAGAAAGATACAACAGACATGCAGAAAGAGGGAAACAGAGTACAGAAAAAGGGAAAAGGAGTTCAGAAAGAAGCAAGAGAAGTGCACAAAGAAGCAACAGAGATGGAGAAAGAGACAAGAGAACTGCAGAAAGAGGCAAGAGAGCTACAGAAACAGCCAACTGAGGTACAGAAACACGAAAGATGGGTGCACAAAGAGGCAGGAGAGGTACAGAAAGAGGGAAGAGGGGTATAGAAAAAGGCAAGTGGGGTTGCAGACAGAAGCAAGAGACATGCAGAATGAGCCAACAGAGGTGAACAAAGAGCTAGAGAGGTGCAGAAACAGGCACAAGAAGTAGAGAAAGAAGCAACAGATGTGCAAAAGAGGCAACAGAAGACAACAAAGAGGCAAAAAAAATGTAGAAAGAGACAAAAGAAATGCAGAAAGAAGCAAGAGAGGTATTAAAAGAGGGGTACTACGTGTATACGTAGTTTATCCTTAACTGTATGACTGCTTGTTAGTGCCTGAGTAAAAGGATGAATGTAAGAGTAATAGTATGATGATTGGATAAGTGCATTTGTAGTGCCTAGCACAATGCATCACTAAATGACTACTTCCTAAGTCAATAGTTCAGTGCTAGAGTAGTGCCTGGATAATTAAATGAATGCAGAAATACTGCCTGGGTGATTGCATCAGTGCATGAAAAATACCTGAGAGAAACTAATAGTACAAACATAAAGCATGGTTTATTGCATGAGTGTATGGCTAGAGCTTGAGATAATGCATGAATGCATGCATGCATACTGCCTGTGTGATTCTATCACTGCAGAGGTACTACCGGTATCAATGTATGAATTTATGGGAAATACCTCTGAGAAACTATAAGTATTTAGAGTAATGCCCTGACCATTGCATAAGTGCATCAATAGTGTCTCAGTGAATACATGAGTGCATAGGTACTGGCTGAGTAAATGTTTGAATGGAATAGTAGTGTCCAGGTGATTATATGAATGTAAGGTTAATGTCTCACTGACTTTAACTGTGTATAAGTAGTGCCTTCTTCATTGCATAACTGAATAGGAATGCCTAAGTGAATTCATGAGTCATCATCATCATGAACTTTATTTTTCACCTCACAGATGCATAAAAGTACTCCAATAAAAAGTAAACAAATAGCATCGATCATGATGTAAAACAGGTACAATCAACTAAAGAAATAATTCTTAGGATTCAATAGATAGATCATTAAAAACCTTACGAGATCTCATAGCAGCCAATAAAAAAGAATCAAGTGCATAACAGACCAATGGAGTTACTAGTTGATAAAATAAGGAGAGGGCTAAAACTGGATTACGCAAGGAAATTTTTTTAAAAAGTGGAATGAAAAAAATTCATGAGTCAAAGAGAGATATGATCCACTCTTCATTAGTGCATACCTAGTGCTTGAGTATATAGATGTAATTCTCACTATGGGGCATATCAGCAACACCCGGCGATAATTATCGCTCAGCGCTCTTAGCGTGAGGATAATTATCGCCGGGTAACGTGGATTTTTATCGCTGAGATAGCGTGCTATTAGCAACGCTAATCTCCTCAGCGATAAAAATCCTAGCGCTAACAGCCTAACATGAGATTTTCGCTGGAAACCCAGTGATAATCTCATGTAGTGTGGCGTTAGCTTGCTGATAGGGACTCACAAACTTAGCCATGATATCCACCTTCCATAGGATATCATGGCTAAATCAGTCCTGAAGCAGGCGTAAGGAAAGTAGCGATAACAGGGGTTATCGCTACTTTTCCTGCCACTATGCTTCATAGCGTGGGGCTTGATGATAGGAGAAATGTCGCTTAGTGACATTTCTCCTGTCATGTTAGGTCAGGAACGCCCACTTTGAATCTCATTAGAGATGCAAAGCTGGGCGTTAGGAATCCCCACGCTAAAGCAAGGTTTCACGCGTTAGCATGGCCTTGCTAAGCCTAAGCCTAAGCGGCGATAATTTTTTATCGCCAGCTTGTAAATATGCCCCTAAATTCCTAAAAACAAGCATACATATATATGTAACTTTTCCTAGTGCCACCATGTGTAAAGGAAACATACAAATATATATATGTACCACTGTTTTATAGCTCTACCATCTCAACCATCTCTATAGAAATAACACATGTGAGAATATATGTGCAAGCTGACACATACTTCAGTCATAAGAGTACAAAGACCCTTAACCTTGACAGACTTCACTTTCCATTTTAAAGAGACACCTACAGTTATTCGGCATATTTGAAGTATGCATTTCCATAGACCAATACAAACTAACCTAATGACTAATTCTTCCATCAATAGCTCTTAATCCTCACTTTTGAGCTGCAGCTGCACTATTTAGAGACTACTCAGAGTATAAGGCCTAGCCAAATACAAAGCACCAACTTTTACAATGTGTCTGTTAAAAGACTCACAATATTCCAGAGAGCATGCATGCATCAGTCTGTACCTTTTTAAAGTGACATCATATATTAAAGAATCATGCAAATAGATTTATAGTGGGTAATGCCAGAGAGAATGGATGACTGGATCAGTAGCACCTCAGTGAGTAGTTCAGTGCAAGAGTACTGCCAGGGTGATTGCATGAGAACAGCAGTACTCAATAGGTTATTAGATCAGTGCAGGGGAAATACCTTAGACAAATCATGAATGCAACACTAACACATAGTTGAACACAAGAGTGAATGAGTAGAAAATATGAGTGTAAGAGTAACGATTGGACCGTTCTATGAGTGCATCAGTAGTATCAGACTGAGTAGATAAGAGCATGGATAGTGCCTAACTGAATCTTTGACTGGGATAGTAGTGCCTGGGTGATTGCAGGATTCTATGGTTAATTTCTGAGAGATTACATGCATGTGTCTGTCCCTTTCCCTAGTCGCATCATTTATAGAAATAAACATACAGATACATGTATACCAAAGTTTTACACCTCTACCATCTGTGTAAATATAACATGTGAGAGAATACATGTGCACGCAGACACATACCCCCGTCATAAGACTAAAAAGTCCCTTAATCTTGAGAGACTACACTCACAATTTTAAAGAGACGCATACAATTATGCGGCATACATCAAGTATACATATCCACAGGCCAACACAAGCTAAACCAATCACTAATTCCTCTGCCAATATGTTTTAAACCTCACCTTTGGGCTGCAGCTTCACTATTCAGCAATTACTCAAAGTTTTGGGCCTTATCCAAATACAAAGCAGAAGCTCTTTCAATCTATCTGTTAAAAGTCTCACAGTATTCCAGAAAGCATGCATATATGAGTGTCTCTACCTCTTAAAAGTGTCATCATATATCAAAGAAACATACAAATAGATAGGTAGTGGGTAGTGTCTAAGAGAATCCATGACTGAATGAGTACTGCCTCAGTGAAATGTTCAGTACAAGAATACTGCCTGGGTAATTCCAAAAAACTAACACTAATCCTTCTACCATGTTACTATCAACAAACTATTAAAAAAATCTTTTCATTACAATAATACAAACTACAATTTAAAGCTGCACATTTCACAACATATTTCATACATCACATTTGTCTTACAATTTCCACACTTGTTTTTTTTTAAAAGTAAAAATATCACTACAAACAATAAAGCAGTGCTGAATAATATATAATACACCTTACAAATTTGATTGCTCACGTTTGAGGTAGTATTGCAGAATACCAAATATCAAAAACTCTTAAAAGATGTTATTTTCCACACAAGAAATGTAATGCACCTCTCTCAGAAAGGTGAAACCAGAAATGACAAACTTCTCCTCTCTTTTTGCACTCAAATAAATGTATCAAATGACATTGCTTCCATCATTATTTCAAATAGTATATATATATATATATATTCACTGAAAAAACCATAGGTTTCACACATGTTATAGTTAGGAATTAGCATTTAAAAAACCTTGCAAATTCACTTAAAAAACCATAGGTTTCACACATGTTATAGTTAGCTGGACATTTCCCTCGTAAAAAACCAATGAAATTCCCCCGTTATAGTTAGTAAAGGGAACTATAACTCACGCGACCGCAATCCACTGCTGATGACGTCAGATATTACATCACTGTATTTATTCACTTATTTACCCATTTTTATTTCCTTTAACCTTTAGCTATACATATTTATTAAATATTTATTTTACAGAAAGACACATATGTCATCAGTGATGTAATATCTTACGTCATCAGCAGTGGATTGCGGTCGCGTGAGTTATAGTCTGGGGGTCAGGAACTGTCCACCCTGCCCCCTTTTCATGTTCTCCACCTTTATTTTTCACCTCCCTCGGACTGCGAGAGACAAAATGGTGGACGACACTTCCTGGTTTCGACCGATTCGAATGTTTACTAAGATCTAACAACCAATCAGAATTGCGCTCGCGCACGGCAGGGTGCGCTTACCGTACGCGCACGGTGCACGCCTATAGATATATATATGCTTTTAAATGCTATTTTCTCAGAAAATACTGAACAGATTTACACCAGACCTGCAAAAGGCACATCCCTGACCTGAGGACTACCTCTCTGCCAAATTTCAAGGTTTTCTGTTCAGCCGTTCGGGCTGTAGCGCGGACTAAAGGTCCTATGGGAAAATGCATGGGGAAAACGCGTTTTGGGACCCCCCCTTTTTCTCAGCCCCCGCTTGACAAATTCACCCGAGACTTTCAGAGAAGGAGCGGAGTGGAACTCCCCACCTATTTTGAAAATTTCGCGAGGATTCGTCAATCGACGCAAAAGTTATTCCAAATAGAATGTTGCGGATTTCCTATGGAAACACGGTCCTAACTATAACTATCTACTGGCGACCGCCAGTAGATAATATATATATATATATATATATATAATAGATATATATACATATATATATTCACGGACAAAACCATGGGTTTCAGGGGCGTTATAGTTAGCTGGACTTTTCACTCGTACAAAACCATTGAAATTCCCCCGTTATAGTTAGTTCAGCTAACTATAACTCGCGCGCCCGCAATGCACTGCTGATGACGTCACATATTACATCACTCATGACATGGTCAGTGACATCACTCATGACATCACTGATGACATCTCTGTTACACCCACCAGTGCCCGCCGAGTGCCACACACCTCTGTGTTGTATTCACATACGCACCAGCTAGTGCGTATGCTATGACACTCTCTAGCCCATGTGCACTGTAACACCACCCTGTGAATATGTCATGCCACACTTGCCTCCTCACGGGTTATATTGCCCCATCTAATGTGCCTTCCTCGATGCCTATGTTATAACGCACAGCGCTATGTCATACATATTTCAATCTGGGATCCATATCTTTGTCACAGTGCATATGCAATGTTACACTCACCAGCACATATTTTATATTACAATTTTAGAGACTAGTTAGGTTACACAACACTGCCCTGTGCATATTACACTCCAAGGCAGGCGCATATCGCATAGCACGCGCTAGTGCCTGTGCTATCATGCGCTCTCCAATGAATCTGTCATTGCGCACAATGTATTGCATATTATTTTTCACGCCCCGGTTCATCTTATATCACACTTTTTGGTGCATAGTTTATACCATATACTATATCTAGTTTTCATTCTCAATCGTGCTCTCAGGGCTATGTTCTATATAACACTGCGTCCACCTACCCTTTTCACGGGCATTACATTTTGCGATGGGGTTGGAGGGTCAGGGGGTGTTTCTGCCAAGTGAGCCCAGAGTCACAGTCACAAACGTCCTCTTCTTCCTAAATAAAAGTGAGATTATGCATACCTTTTTATATTTTAAGTAGTTCGCACAGACACACATTTTAAAAACAATAAAGTTCCTTATACCCACCTTCTCTGAACAGTTAGCTTGCTGCACCATCCACCTCCTCCCTATCCTATGTTGTCTAAATCCATGGACTAGCCTCCTCCCTCCTGCCATGCATGGCCTGATGTGCTGCCACTGCCCTCCATTTAGCATGATGTACCAGTCCACTCCTCCTGCCCTCCATTGCCCAATTCTATGGCCCATAATTGACCTCCTGCTTAGCCTCTGTGCTTAGCTTGCTGCCCCTATTCTCCTTCCCCCTGCCCTCCGATGTCTTTGTGCATGCCCCTGCCTTTTTGCCCACCATGTTCCATGGACCTGCCACTCCTATCTACTCTGAGTTTTCTGTTGAGCTGCCACTCCCCTCCCACCTGCCTAGCATTGTCAGATGACTGTAACCTGTCCCTGCCACCTCCACCCTGCCTGTCCACATGCCATGCCCCTATCCTCTTCCTCCTGTCCTACATGGTGCATTGTACTGCCACACCCTTCTGCCCTCCCTGGTCTGTTGTGCTGCAACTGCTCCTCCTGCCTGCCCCGTGCGGTCTGTTGTGAGGCCCCTTCCCCTGAACTTTCTTGTCTGTGCACAGGTCCTGACCCTTCCTTCTATCCTCCATCGTCCTTTGTGCATGCCCCTGCACCCTCCTTCTTGCCCATCATAGCCATTGTGCTGCCACTAACCCTCCCACTTGCCATGCATGGTCTTCTGTTAGCTGCCCCTGACCCCCTCCCACCTTCCCTCCATGGTCTGTGTGTATGCCATCACAGTCTCACTGTTGCTCTTCATGGTGTGTCTTGCTTCTAGTGCCCATCCTGCCTGACCTCCATGGCTATCTTGCTGCTCCTGCCCTGCCCCCTTGCCCCCAGCCCTCTGTTTACATGTGCAGACCCCTACTCCCTCCCTCCTGGCTTGTCTGTTCCATTGTAATGCCCCTGATCCGTCCCTCCTGCCCTTTATGGTCTGTTATGCTGCAGCTTTCTCTCCTGTCTGTCCATTATGGTCAGCTAGCTACCATTGCCTCTTGCCCCTCTGTTCTCTGTTGTCCATGTGCATGGTCCTGTTCCCTCCCTCTTGCTTTCTATGGATTGTTGTGCTGCACTCCCGTCCCGCATGCTCTGTGTAGTGTATTGTGCTGCTGCAAACCCTGATGCCTGCCCTGCAGGGTCAGTTTGGTGCACCTCCCCATGTCCCTCCTGTCCTCTGTTATCCAAGTCCATGTCCCTACCCCATTTCCTTCCATGATCCAATGTACCATACTTGCGAACATTTTGAGCTTGGTAAGAGGGAGATTTTGAAAAAAAACTGGGGTATTGATTTTCCCCTTTGAGTTACATTGAAAAAGAGGAGATTGTAGACAGGAGACAGATCAAATAAAGCCCATTTGAGCTTAAAAACATTGGACGTTTCCTGGCTGAATCGGGTCTGTTGGCATGTATTACCATTGCCTCTTCCTTCTGCCCACAATGGTCTATTACATTGCCACAGCCTCTCTTGCAAGTCCTGTATTGTTGGTTTGTTGCCCCTGCCCCCCTTTCCACTGCCCTCCATAGTCTGTTGTGCTGCCACGGCCCTTCCTGCCTGCTCAGTGTGGTTAAATTGTTGCCTTTGCACCCTCCTACCTGCCTTCAATTTTCAGAGTCCGTGCCCCTGGCCTCTGCCTCTCAACAGTATCCTAATGAACAACTAGATTGCTAACATTCTATATTTATTACAAAAGTGTGGAACGCCTGACGTCATCTTGATGTAATCAAAACTGTAATACCTAGAGCATTTCCTTTAGAAATTACATATATGAGAGGGTCTTATTGGCATCAAAATTATGGTTTGTGCTCTAAAAGACTAAAATAAGGACATATTTTCTGAGTTTTCTAATAGCGACAAAGCACTTTTAAATTATTTGTTATCTTTATGCTTTTTTATCCATTTGACCACTTGATTAAATGTTGCACTTAGGGGAGAAGATGTGGTGTTACTTCCAGAACTGCAGACTTTGCAACTGGGGAACCAGGTTGGAGTTTCTGCTTCAGCTCGACATTCTGTGATTCTGGTTAAATCACTTAGTCTCCCCATGTCTACAACCAAAATGAATTTGTTCTTGTGTGATGTAACCAACGCTCATGTAAAGCACTCCAATACCTGACAAGTCTGCACTATATAACACTGCAAAAACACAAAATAATAAGTGTTTTGCACACTTCTGTCATTGGGCTATATTTGGGCTACATCTGGGTGATTTTGGGCTACATTTGGGCTCTTTTGTCTCCGGTGGCCATCTTAGGAGATTTATTTGTTATGAAGTTTCCTAATTTCCTCATGTACTGCAGTCTCCTCAGTAGGAAATGCTTTCAGTTTTTTACTTTGATTCCATCAAGAAGGCATTCAGATGTGTCACACATTTGCCGTAAATTCAGAATGTTAGCACTCTTTTTGCTCATTAGACCACTATAGTAAAGCTACTGCTCACCAGGGAAAACTGCTGCTGGTATTGAAAGTGCATGTTTCAGTCTGCATGTCAGAATTTTTTAATGAAATAAAAGAGGATTTCAGAAGTCAAAATGTGCCCTAGTTTTTATTTCTGCCGCACTAATCATACTTGTTATGGAAAAATGAACCCCCTCTTTTTGTTCCTTTTTAAATTAAATGTTTTAAGAGTTACCACTTGAATCCAAGCACGATGGCTTCAGGTGTGCCATACGTTTATCATAAGTAGGACTGTTAGCGCTCTAGTTGTTCTTTGGAACACTCTGGGAAGCTGCAGTAGAACACAAAGGAATCAACTGACAGTCTCTGCCCTTGTTGGATGTACATGTTTTACTGAGAATGTCAGACTTCATTCTCACATGACTGAGAAAGATAATGTGAATTTACAGAAAATAAGCTCTCAGTTTAGCTTATAGATCACCTTCCAAACCTCTGTGGGAAAAGCATGAGAAAATATTTTTCTCTCAATCATGATATCCCAGTAGAAGGCTTTTTCACATGGTGAAATCACCTTAGAACATACCACAATTCTTAAAATGAGTATGGTACCATCAACAAATGATTTATAATGTAACTAAAGTCTTAAAACCTTCTATTAACTGCAATGCTTTTTAATGAGGTGCTATCATGTATATTGGTCCCAAGATGGCTGCCAACACTTCTTGGATGAAGTGCTGACAGCCAATCAGGTCTCAGGATGAGATGTGTGGTTAGGCTCCGCCCACATATATATATGATTTTACTTTTGATTTTCTCAGGAACTACTGAATAGATTGACACCAGACCTGCAAAAGGCACTTCCCTGAGCTGAGGGCTACCTCTCTGCCAAATTTCAAGTAATTCTGTTCAGCCGTTCGGGCTGTACCTTGGACTAAAGGTCCCTATGGAAAATTGCATGGGGAAAACGCGTTTTGGGACTCCCCTTTTTTCTCAGCCCCCGCTTGACGAATCCCCCCGAGACTTTCAGGGTAGGAGCGGAGCAGAGCGCCCCACCTATTTTGAAATTTTCGTGAGGATTCGTCAACCGGCGCCAAAGTTATTCCAAATAGAATGTTGCGGATTTCCTATGGAAAGACGGTCCTAACTATAACTATCTACTGGCGACCGCCAGTAGATAATATATATATATATATATATATATATATATATATATATATATATATATATATATATATATATATATATATATATATATATATATATATATATATATATATATATATATATATATATATATATATATATATATATATATATAAATCCTGATTCTCTGCACCTCCGAGCACTGGCGAACAAAGACACGATCCCAGCGATGTGAGGCCGAAAGATATTTTATTCCAGAACCTCGAACCTGACGCGTTTCGGGCAACAAGTGCCCTTGCTCACAAGTAATTTTGAAACACGTAAGTCATCATTTTTAAATTCAAATAAGTATTCAAGGGCCAACACCATGTGATGTAACAACATAGAAAAAATACTTCTGTTGTATTCTGCTCAGGCTGTGATGAGTCTGTTTTTCAAACAGTGAAAAAAACACAGCTTTTAAATCATTGCCAGTTTGCCACAAATCAAATCATTGCTGCTTAAATGCAACTAATGCAATATTCTCTTATTGCAGTATCTATTTAGAACCAATCAACAAATAAATAAATGTATACATAAATATTGAATTTGTTCTAAAAGCATATAAATATTCATATAAATAGAATAAATATGTGCGCAAATCACTTATGCATAATTCACATTAGATGCTTGCAATTTCATTTGAGAAAATTTGACGTTGTGCAAACATACATCATGTGCTACATATTTGACTTGGATGGCAACATGATGTTCCTACATAGGCTTATAAAATGAAAACATGTGCAAATACTGCAAATAATATGAAAGCATTAGGGTAACTATTCTCTCAAGGTAGACATATAAGGACCTGAGTTACCTTCTAATTTCAGCTTGAATGCTGTAAATAAATGTAAATAATTCTATGACTGGAATGTGCAAATATCGCAACGTATCATACCTGAGTATTATTAAGTGCAAATCATTTGATTCTAATGGATCCCCATATAGTGCTGGTGCTACAAACTATATGATAAAATGTATTACGGCTAAAACACCCGAGTAAAAAAAGTTAAAAACCCTATTCAACAAAGTTAAAAATAGGGCTAAAAACCATAAAAACTGCAGGTGTTTTTAGAACAGTAGTCACTCTGGAACCTTCCACGAGCCTTACATGTAATGGGAAATCTCTGTCCTTAAACATATTTTATAGAAAATGATACATCTCATCTGTATTATTGAGGCCATTCGGTGTTTTACTGTCCAGCTCTACAATCATTTTGGATTCCAGTTGTCTCAGATTCTTTTCTCTGTTCCCTCCTCGGCGGGGTTTGGGAACGGCTGCCACGACAAAATATTTTAAACAAATCAGATCATTATTGTGAATAGCTTTGAAATCTCTAGCCACAGGATACGTGGAGTCGTTATTCACAATGGCTCACAAATGCTGTAATATTCTGACGTGCACCTGCAGCTTGGTACTACCCACATACCTTAAGCCACAGGTGCACGTCAGAACATACACAGCAAATTCAGTTTTGCAATTGAAACTGCCCCGAATTCTAACCAAATCAGGACTGAAAGGAGTAGAATATGAGGCAGTGTTGACTCCGAACCTGCAAGCTCTACAGGAGGAACATTTACTGAACCCCTGTTTAGGTTGCAACCATTGTCTTGCTGTGGCAAGTTCGGGGAAAGTCTTAACAATCTGTGTAGTCATGGAAGGTCCCTTCCTATGTA
Organism: Triturus cristatus; assembly: GCF_964204655.1. NCBI lineage: Eukaryota > Metazoa > Chordata > Amphibia > Caudata > Salamandridae > Triturus > Triturus cristatus. The sequence continues at coordinate 555,104,219 of NC_140589.1, read as the reverse complement.
TAATCGTGGGTTGAGACGGTAGGATAGGAGCCAGAACTCCATCCGTCATAATGATGGGCCAATTGCGTTTGATGATCGATCTAATTTTCCTTTCCTGTCAATTGTAGGCAGTGATGAGTCTAGGTGTGTTTTTAATGGTGTTATTTTGTTCCAAATGGTCATTAGTAGAAAGGAGTGTTTCCCTCGATTTTGTATCTACTTTTAATGCAGCCTCAATCAGTGTTGATTTACTATAACCCCTGTTCCTGAATCTTTCTAGAGCCTTGTTTGCAAACTTCAAAATCCTCTTCTGTACTGCAAATACGTTTGCGGCGTGTTAGTTCTCCAAGAGGTATACTCTTGATAGTATGGTGAGGATGCGCACTGCTGGCATGTAAGATGGTGTTGCCAGCTGTGACCTTTCTATGGAGAGAGGTAGCTATGTGGCCGTTCTTAACGTAGATTTTAACATCTAAGAAATCCACTTGATGTTTGCTTATCTGTGAGGTGAACTTAAGATTGATAGAGTTGATGTTAATTTTGTCAATAAAATCATTGGCACTTTTCTCATCCCCCCTCCAGATAATAAGAACATCATCAATATATCGCCACCATTGAACTACATGGTTGTGGCACTCATCCTGAAAGGTGTGTTTGAGGACCTGCTCCTCCCACCAGCCAACATGTAAACATGCATATTTGGGGGAAAAACAGGCCCCCATCGCCACACCCCTCTTTTGCAAAAAGACTTCATTACCAAACATGAAAAAGTTATTAAAAAGGCACCAAGTTACTAGATCTAATAGCATCTTATTATGAGTATACATTTCCAAAGGTCTAGTGCCTAAAAAATGTGCCAGGGCATTTAGACCCATATATACATATATGTATATTTGTATATAAAAACATTTACCCGCACCACAGTCCCAGCCGGCTCCCCATCTCCTGCGGGAGCCGGCATTGTTTTTGGACAAGGGGAGCTGCTGACCTGCAGCTCCCTTTGTCCAAAAGCACACTGCTTTCCTTCATGGAAGCGAGAGCAGCTTTCCTGCTCTCGCTTCCATAAAGCAAAGTAGAAGTTTGCATTTACAGGGCGGGAGCCGTGCTCCCACCCTGCCATTGCAAACTGCAATGTCCCAGGAGTGGACATACAGGACATTGCCGGAGCCGGCCCTGGGGGGTGGCTGTCCCCAGTTCCATCTAGAATTCCAGGAGAGGGGCTATGTGCTCCCCCTCTCAACAAGTTTAAATCCCCGGGTGGTGGTAGTCCCCGGGGCTGGAGATCCACAACGGAACCCTGCATTAACATAATTAGTGCCCCCCGGGGAGCTGGTGGTCCCCGGGGCAGTCTGGGGGGTTCGAGCCCCCCGCACTTATTAAAATAGCCCCGGGGAGGTAGTGGTCCCTGGGGCTGTGGGGGCCACGTGCCCCTTGCACATATTTAATAAAGCCCTGGGGAGATGGCGGTCCCTGGAGCTTTACATATTGCCCCTGGTACCTGGCCCACCCGGGGGCACATTAAAACGAAGCACAGCATATCATGCTTCATTTTTATGTTATTTTGTTTTTGGTTGGATTCAGGCACCCAGCACAAATTCCTCCGAAAAACAAAAAATTGGGGGGGGCCTGGGGGTTCCTATAAGACCCCCTGAACAGGCCTACCCTGCCCCCTTTTCTTTTTTTCAACTTTTATTCCCTTTTTTGATGGGACTCAGCTTTACAGAGTCACAAAATGGCTACCAACACTTTTTTGAGTTTTGACAGCCAATCAGAATGAAGCTCGTGCTCGGGAGGGTTCACAAAACCACCGTGGTCACCAGATATCGATATTTTATACTTTTATACCTCTCAGGAATTACTGAGCGGATTTACACCATTTAAAGCAAAGAATTTGGTGTCATTCCGTTCACCAGTTCAGGCTGTAGCCGCGACAAAAGACCGTACGGAAAATAACATGGAGAAAACGTGTTTTGGAACCCCCCTTTTTTCTTGGTCCTCCCTTGACGAATCATCCCAAAACTTTTAAGACAGAAGCTGACCAGAACGGGCCATTAGTTTTGAAACTTTCGCAAAGATTTGTCAAACGGATCCAAAGATATTGGAAAATCGAAAAAAACGCTTTTCCTATGAAAACGAGGTCCTAACTATAACTACCTACTCGTAGTATATATATATATGGTATTAGTATTGGTTCAAGCAGAAGTCATGATGACCAAATGACAAGATCCATTAAGTGATTTTATTCTAAATTCTATTCTTTGTATTATGTACTCACTATAAACAATGAGTCTTCAATTGACGATACTTCAAGCACTTGCACATTATAATAAGATTGATCTAGATATATAATATGCAGATCATTTAATGTATCATGTACATGCAATTAGTATTGGTTTAGGCAGAAGTAATGATGACTAAATGACAAAATTCATCAAGGGATTTTATTCTAAACTCTAATCTTCATGTTAGGAAGACTCAGAGCTGTGTGCAATTAGAATATATATGTAATTTTGTAACTATAAGAATTCGGAATCAGAAACATGTATTAACAGTCTGTTCTCTATATCTATGAGTATTGCATCACTGTTTTTGGCACTAGTGGGTGGTGTTCACTATTTAAATGATGAAAATTTGGCAGCGTGTTATGTGATCAAGACCGCTCCCCTACGGTCAAAACATGTCATGTCAGGCCCAGGCCTGAAATAGACTGTGAGCATGATTTTGGAATAAAGCACTTTTTTTTGCAACATCTCGCGTCTAGTGGTCCGTACCGGAAAGGTGGGCCAGGATTTTGTCTGTATCTATCTATCTATCTATCTATCTATCTATCTATCTATCTATCTATCTATCTATCTATCTATCTATCTATCTATCTATCTATCTATATATATATATAGTGTGTATATATATATATATTATATTCACTGAAAAAAAACATAGGTTTCGGGGACGTTATAGTTAGAAATTAGCATTTAAAAAACCTTTGAAATTCACTGAAAAAAACACAGGTTACAGGGGCACTATACTTAGTTGGATATTTCACTTTTACAAAACCGGAGAAATTGATGTCAGTGATGTCATCAGTGATGTCACTGACCATGTCAGCAGTGCATTGCGGGGGTGCGAGTTATAGTTAGATGAACTAACTATAACAGCCGAATTTCTCTGGTTTTGTACGAATGAAATGTCCAACTAACTATAACATCCCTGAAACCTGTGGTTTTTTCAGTGAATTTCAAAGGTTTTTTAAATGCTAATTTCTAACTATAACATACCTGGAACCGATGGTTTTTTTCAGTGAATTTCAAAGGTTTTACAAATCCTAATTTCCAACTATAACGTCCCTGAAACCTATAGTTTTTTTAATTGACTATATACATATCCTGAGTCGTGCCAGAGTCCTGCCCGTCTGCGCCCGTCCGCGCTAAGGAAGAGCGGCTCGCGGCAGAACTCTGGACCTGGCCATCATGACTATACCTTTGAGAACTTATAGTAGGGCCGATCTACTGGCCCTTCAGGACCGATGTACACGCTGCGAGTTTTCGCCTGTAGTCCCGCTGTGTGGCCCATATCATTGTAGGTGTGGTGCTTTGTCATTGGAACCCCCCTCTCTTATACGCTCCTTGGGGCCTGTTATAAAGAGGATAGGACAACGGGACCTGAGTATCTGGAGCTTAAACGTCAGATCTGTGGTAAAGCACCACCAGGAGGTTTACGACCTTCTTATTGATGGTTCGCCGGATGTGCTTTTTCTGACGGAAACGTGGCTCCAGGACTCTGACTCCTCGATAATTAACCTAGCCTTTCCCCCAGAGTATGCTATTTTCACTAGACGACTAGAGGTGGAGGTATTGCGATGGCCACCAAATGGTGTTATCCCTGCGAGTGGAAAGCCGCTGAACTTTTGGGGTGTGAGGGTGCCCTATTTAAAATAGCGTTTAGTCACCAGTTTACCTTCTCTGGGTTATTAATTTACTGGCCTCCGGGCTGTGACTCTGTTTTTAGGGCTGCTCTTCCTGAGTATATTAGCATAGAGGCACTAGGATGTGCAAATTTTAATGTTGTGGGAGATCTTAATCTCCATTTGGACTGCCGTTCTTTACCCTCTATTAGGAGCTTTCTGGCGGATCTTGAGGCCTTACAGCTCTCGCAGATGATTACTTTCCCCACACATAAAGGTGGGCATATTCTTGACCCGTTCTTCACAAATCTAGAAGGACTCAGACTTCTTGGTTCCTCCCAGTTGGTCTGGACAGACCACATGCTGGTGAAAACGGCATGCTCTTTGTCTGACTCTCCTTTTCTATCTCAGGATAGACTTGTTCTTAAACGACACTGGAACAAATTAAGACTGGAGGATTTTTACCATCAGCTCGAGAAGGTTCCTTTAGGTCCGCTCACCGAGGTCGATTGTGGATACGACTCCTTCTGTGAGTGGATATCTGGTGCCCTCGATTCTCTGATTCCTATGTGTTGGTCCAAGTGTCACCGGAGGGAGCCGAGCCCTTGGTACGACACTTCCTTGGCATCTCTTAAGAGAGCCTGTAGACAGGCCGAAAGATTATGGAGGAAGTCGTACGACCCAGATCTGAAAATATGTTATCTGGCCAAGGTCAAGATTTATCACAGGGCAGTGTGTCAAACTCGTGCTTCCTTTTATGCTCAACAGTTTCAGAACTCTGCCAATCCATCGAAACTTATTTTTAAAGTATTAAAGGACTTGATGGCGAAGAGAGCAACTGCAGTGGAAATATGCTCGGACTCACATTGTGAGGGTTTGGCCTCTTTCTTCCATGAAAAAGTGCAAGCCATCTATCGCACTTTCCCAACGGGTTCCCTGATGCTAGAGCAGGTTGGTCACACCTTAGGTGAGGGGGAATGCCTTTCCATCTTACCCCCCTTATCTCTGGAGGTGTTTGACTTTCTCAGCGCCAAAATCAAGTCTGGATCTCCGGCAGACCCGCTGAAACCGGCCCAACTCAAGACCCTGGCACCGGTTTGCCGTACCCCGGTGCTGTCCTTGATCAACCTGTCTCTCTCTTCTGGAGTGGTTCCCGTTAGATGGAAGCAGGCAGTAGTCACGCCAATTCTGAAGAAGGCGACCCTTAACCCCCTTAAACCTGAAAGCTACCGCCCTATCTCCCTTCTCCCTTGGGCCACGAAAATAGCGGAGGCCCATGTGAATGCCACTCTTACAGACCATCTTGGTAGGCTTAACATTCTCGACCCTACCCAGAACGGGTTCCGTGCGGGTCATAGCACGGAGACGGCCCTTCTCTTGATGGTCGAGCATCTGCGTTCCATGCTGGATTCCGGTCGGACGGCGGCACTACTGTTATTAGATCTTAGTGCCGCCTTCGACACGGTCTCGCACGGGATTCTGATTCGGCGTCTTGAGGAGGTGGGCGTTTCTGGCTCCGCCTTGCACTGGTTTTGTTCCTTCCTTACGGATAGGTCATTCCAGGTGGCGATCCCGCCCTGTAAGTCGTCATCCTACCCGCTAGACCAGGGAGTCCCACAGGGGTCTTCACTGAGTCCCACCCTTTTCAATCTGTATGTGAGACCGCTGGCTGCGGTCGTCAAACGGTGGGGCCTGACCATGGTCTCTTACGCAGATGACACGCAGCTGGCGGTCACACTGAGTGGGGACTCAGACCTGGAGGCTCCCAGGTTCTGTGATGGTCTGCGGGAAGTGGCTAACTGGATGAATTCCAACTGTCTCCAGTTAAACACCAAGAAGACGGAGATTATGGTGGTTGGTAAACAGGTGGCTTTGTGGGATGACAAATGGTGGCCTTCGGAGTTGGGTGTGACTCCCCTCCCAGACGCAGAGATAAAAAACTTGGGGGTGTGGCTTGATCCTTCTCTGAGTTTCATCTGTCATACCAAGAAGGTGGCGGCTTCTTGCTATGGCATCATCAGAGGACTTCGACCCATCCTCAAATTCTTTGATGCACCCACAAGACAGCTGGTGGTCCAAGCATCAGTGCTGTCCAGGCTGGACTATGCCAGCTCCCTACTGGCGGGGATAAACCAGTCAGAATTTCTGCGGCTCCAGCGGGTTCAAAACGCTGCGGCCCGACTGGTGACAGGTCTGCCTAGGCGATGCTCGGTGTCCAATACTCTGCGCTTTCTCCACTGGCTCCCTGTGCAGCAGAGGATTAGATTTAAGGTTCTCTGCTTTGCATTTAAAATCCTAAAGGGTACTCCCCCACAAATTTTGGAGAAATTGCTGATCCCTTATGTCCCCTCTCGCACTCTTAGATCGCTAGGCCAGAACTTAGCAGTGGTCCCGCGTTTTAAGTTGAGCAGAATTGGTGGCCGCTCCTTTCGAGTCCTGGCAGCGAGTTGGTGGAATTCTCTTCCTCCACAAATCCGGGCCATCGATGAACTCCTTCAGTTTAGACGGGCTATCAAGACCTTTTTATTTGTTTAGCTTATCTGTTGTGTCTCGTCTCCTTTTGTCCGCTTTTAGTGCTGTGTTGTGTTCACCTTCTCAAAGCGCCAGGACGCCCCTTTGCCGGGGCAGCTGTGCGTGGTACAAATAAAAATAACATAACATAACATAACATATATATATATATACATATATACATATATATATATATATATATATTAAACAAAGGTTAAGAATAACTTATACTCAGCAAAACTATATTCATTTTTTCCTTTTTTTTCAGTAATTATTATAAAGAAGTCGCGCACCCTACGTGACTCTACTCGATGGGTGCGCACACCTTTCTAGCGCGCATTTTAGAAGTTGCTGGGGTCGCGACTTCGGCGCAATTTGAAAAATATGAAGTTATCAATAAAGGTTTGTGATAAAGTGTTGGACTAATTTAAAAATCTATTTATAAACATTTTTTTTCACTGCACTATTAACGATACGAAATTTCACGACAGCGTGATGTATACGCGACCCCTCCCTGCACGTATTTCCGGGGTCGTGCCGGGATCGTGCCGGGGTGGCATATTTTCAAAGTTTGAAATATTAATATTGAAAGTTAGAATTACATATTGGAATAAACACTTTTACTAATATCCCTTTTAAAATATTGTATAAAAATGTATTTATAGTTCATAATTATATATGCAATATTTTACGGGTGCGCGATGCATATGCAACAGGTGCGCGCACCCTACGTGACTTCGTGTCAGCAGGAAAAGAAAGAATCTGATAGGTTTAAATCATTTTCATTGTGAAAGAGGGAGGATCCACCCTTATAATATTCCTCCTATTATTTGGCTATCTTGGTGACAAGACCTGCTGCTTGTTGCTCTGTACTTTTTTCCAAATGATGTGTGTTTGTTGATTTTGTATCTACATTATGGCATCCAGTCATGCAGACATCAATCCCTTGGATGTGGAGGAGGACGAGATTGTGGAACCTGTGAAAAAGAGGAAGGAGAATGTTGTGTGGGCCTTTTTTATGGTTCCAGAGGGTGAGAAAAAAGTGAACGCACGCAAGAAAACCTGCACAATCTGTAAACAAATGTTATCAAGGGGCTCAGACAAAAAATACTCATGCTGCACCAGCAGTATGAAGAAGCACCTTGAGACTCTCCACCCTGTTCACTTGGCTAGAGAAGATAGGAGGAGACAACTGAACGAAGCTGCAGAGCAAAACCTGAATGCCCCTTCTACCTCTTCTCAGCAAGTTCCTTCAGCACCAAGGCCCCATATCATGTCTGAACTCTTTGAAATGAACATAGTGTGCAAAAAGTGCAACACCAAACTCTGCATTGCGGAGCAGTGCATTGATGTTGTGAGGAGTGCCATCAAAGCACATAAATGTTAATTTTTTTAATAATGTGTTTTTGTTTTTGTTAAACAGCACATTTGCTGTTTTGAATTTTGTTCTGGTTTTAAAAACACACAAAAAAAGAAAAAAGGTTGAAATTTTTTTAATTGTTCCAAAAAAACCCTAGTTCTTACGGAACCACATCTATTGGTTAAAAAAAAGAAAAATTACCTGAGTGATTGCATGAGAGCAAGGACACTGTGTGGGTGATTGGAGAAGTGCAAGGGTACTGCATGGTTATTTTATGAGTGTTTGGGTAGTGGCGCAGTGATTGAATAAGTGTATGAATAATGGCTGGTTGATTGAAGAAGTGTATTAGTAGTGCATGGGTGACTGAATTAGTGTATAAGTTGTGCCTGGGTAATTGCATGAGTGCATGGGTAGTGCATGGGTGATTGAAGTAGTGTATAAGTAGTGCCTGGGTGATTGCATGAATGCATGGGTGGTGGCTGGGTGATTGGAAGAGTGCTTGGGTAGTGGTGGAGTGATTTCATAAGTGCTTGGATACTAACTGGGTGGTTGGAGAATTGTATGGGTACTGCATGTGTGATTGCATAGGTGCTGGGGTAATGCTTGGGTTATTGTATGAGTACATGGGTAGTGTTTGGGTGATTGGAAGAGTATATGGGTAGTGTCTGGGTGACTGCATGAGTGCATGGGTAGTGTCTGGGTGATTTGAGCACTGCATGGCTACTGCCTGAGTAATAGAAGGAGTGAATAAGTAGTGTTGGTGTAATTTTATAAGTTCATGGGTAATGCTGGGGTGATTGCATGTGTGCAGAGGCAATGTATGGGTGATTGGAAACATTCATGGGTTGTGCTCGAGTTTTTGCATGAGTGTATGGGTAATTCTTGGGTGATTGCATGAGTGCATGAGTAGTGCCTGGGTGATTGGAGAAGTGCATAGCTACTGGCTGGGTAATTGAAGGAGCGAATGAGTAGTTTCTGGATCAATAGAGGAGTGCACGGTTAGTGCATGGGTGATTGGAGCAGTGCATGGGTAGTGCTTGGATTATAGCATAAATGCATGAGTAGTGCCTGGGTGATAGCAGGAGTGCATGTGTAGAGCCTGCATGAATTTGTAAGTGCATGGGTATTTCTTGGTTGATTTTACAAGTGCATACTTAATACCTGGGTGATTAAATGAGTTTATAGGTAATGTCTGGATGATTGCTTCAATACATGGTTAGTGCCAGGGTAATTGCATGAGTACATGGGTACTGCCTGGATGATTAGAAGACTGCAAGGATAATGTATGGTTATTTTTATGAGTGCTTAGGTATCAGCGTAGTGATTGGGTAAGTACATGGTACTGGCTGGGTGATTGTAGCAGTGCATGGGGTAGTGCATGGGTGGTTTTTTAAGTCAATCAATCAATCAATCATGGAACTTATATCGCGCACTACTCACCCGTAAGGGTCTCAAGGCGCTTGGGGAAGGGGGTCTGCTACTGCTCGAACAGCCAGGTCTTGAGCTGTTTCCTGAAGGCCAGGTGGTCCTGGGTCATCCGCAGGTGGACGGGTAGGGAGTTCCAAGTCTTAGCTGCCAGGTAGGAGAATGACCTTCCTCCAGCGGTGGCTCTCTGGATGCGAGGGACGACGGCGAGGGCGAGGTTAGCGGAACGTAGCCGGCGGGTGGGCGTGTAGAAGGTGAGGCGGCTGTTGAGGTACCCTGGGCCTAGGTCGTGGAGGGACTTGTGTGCGTGGGTGAGGAGTCTGAACGTGATCCTCTTGTTGACCGGGAGCCAGTGCAGGTCTCTCAGGTGGCACGAGATGTGGCTGCGTCGGGGGACGTCCAGGATGAGTCGGGCGGAGGCGTTCTGAATACGCTGAAGTCTTTTCTGAAGCTTGGCCGTAGTACCGGCGTAGAGGGTGTTTCCGTAGTCTAGTCTGCTGGTGACGAGAGCGTGGGTGACCGTCTTCCTGGTCTCGGTTGGGATCCATCGGAAGATCTTTCGGAGCATGCGGAGGTTGTGGAAGCAAGCTGAGGAGACGGCGTTGACTTGTCTGGTCATCGATAGGGAGGAGTCCAGTATGACGCCCAAGTTGCGTGCGTGGTCCGTCGGTTCAGGTGCGGTGCCTAGTGCCGGGGGCCACCAGGAGTCGTCCCATGCGGAGGGTGATGGTCCCAGGATGAGGACTTCTGTCTTGTCCGTGTTCAGTTTCAGGCGGCTGATGTTCATCCATTCAGCGACGTCTGTCATCCCTTCGTGCAGGCTGGCTTTGGCGGTGTCGGGGTCTCTGGTGAGGGAGAGAATTAGCTGGGTGTCATCGGCGTAGGAAATGATGTTGAGGTTGTGTTGGCGTGCGATGGCAGTGAGGGGTTTCATGTAGATGTTGCGTGAGTATTGCTTGGATGATTGCATGAATACATTGTTAGTGATTGTATACGTGGAGGAGAAATATCTGCATAGTTGAAGGACTGCATAGGTAATAGATGGGTTATTGCAACATTCTACAAATAAAGTGTGGGTGATTTTAGAGCTGTATGGGTACTACCACATTGAGATTTTGAAAATACAGAGGTTATATTTCAGAGATTGAAGAAGAGCATGAATTCTGGTAAATGAATTAGATGAATTAGATAATTCAGTTTTAAAACATGAATGACTGCAATAAAAGTGACTGTAAATATAAATTCATCAAAATCAAAAATTTAAATATTTTGAAACTTTAGATTTACTTTCTGTAAAAGAGAAGAAAAAATAATGTTAGTGCATAATTATAGTTTGAAGAACACAACATAATTTTAGAATTACATAACATATTCAGTTTGTCTTTTTTGCTGTTTTCAGATTCTATTGAATTTCACTATACACAGTGATTTCAATCTTGATCATCATGTAACAGCGGGCAAAAAATGACAATCAATAGGATGGTTAAAAAACAAATCTGTGTGAAAAAATGTACTACAAAATCAACTATCTGTTTATATTTTCAACAATAAACACTGTCATTAACATTGTATATAATACAAAGATCAAATATATGAACTGCTTCTTTCAAAAACAATTTTCTAAATGCAATATCAAAAAACAGAAACGTAATTCAAACAGAAATTCTGGACATCTCCCCAATGGGCCGACTGATGTTTCCGAAATCATTTGCATTGAAAATATCCAAAATAATCTCGTTAATTGAACTTTACATCTTCCCAATAGGCCGAGTGATGTTTTCAAAACTTTGGCACCAAAATTATCATATATGAATTTGGTAATTCATTAGGCAACCGACATTTGAATTCCAAGTGGGCATCATTACAATGTGTTCATCCTTTATTGCATTTTAAATACACAGTATAGTGTGCAGATGTTGTAGAAGGTCCATCATGGAAAATAATAGCCACTGCTTTAATAGTTCTTCCTGAAATTGACAGTTGACTTGCCACTGTTAATTTTGGTTTCCAATGTTCTTCCATCTGCTCTACAACGTTGCAGCATTAAAATCGCATATTTTCCAAATCTTTCTATAAATAATGTTGATAACATTTCAGCTTTGCAGTGAGTACATTGCATATTTTGATTAGCTGATTTTACTGATTTGCTAAAGGTCACTGTTTTGCAATCAGGTATTGTCAAATATATGAATCATTCAGTGTCTATTTCGGTGGTAGAAGAAAATGAACAGTCTTCACATTTATGATCCCATCTGCAACTTAGGCCAAACAGATTTTCAATTTGGATTTATTCACCTTCCAATACAGGAAGCATAAACATAAAAAAGTATTGAGCATCTTGCTATACATTAAGTGTAAATTATGAAGAACCAGAACATATATCCAGAAGATGCCAAATGCCAGAAGCAGTTTGGATTTTAGTTTTATCGGTTGTCAATTTTTCAAAAATATAATGCAACAAAGAACAAAATCTTTTTCTCGATCCTACATAATTTGTTGATGAAGATTTTCTAGAAAAAATACGATGTTCACAATTACATTAGCATAGCAGTTGAGATCTGAACTATTTTCTAACTGATATTCTACAATATCATCAACAGTGTCCCTTTTCATTTTCTTTGGATCCTCAACATTCTCTTGATTTTTTCGTCTTTCCAACCTCACTATGGTGTTTCTCATATGTTCGTTTTGGACATACTACACGCTTTTCATATACAGGATATTCACATAAGTTGGGAGCATACAGTCTTCTTAACCGATTATACTCTCTTACACAATTTGCATCTGCACTAATCTTTCTCTCATCAAAATCAATCAAATACAATCCAGATAATGTTCTTACTCGAAACAATGCAACATATGCCATGCCCTCTTTAAACACTGTACTTCCAATGTTTACCAAAGCACTGTCTACACTTAGACCTTGAGATTTATGAATGGTCACTGCATATGCTAAAGAAAGAGGAAACTGTTTTCTACGAACATACAAGTCTTTAACAAGCAAATAACGAACAGCACAACGTCCAATTTGTTTCACTACTTCAACCTGATTTTCAAAATTAATCTTCAAAAATTCAATTCCATCTCCATTTGGATAATTAACAAAATCAACAACTTTACCCATTGCTCCATTTACCAAACCTTTTTCCACATCCAAATGATGCCGTACAATTACCTGACAGTTTTCACATACATATACATTCTTTTCTAAACCAGCAGTCTTAGATATAGATTTTTCCAAAGAATCCAATTTTGATTTTAATTTTTTTGACAAAATAATAGTAATTCCTTCATGTTCTATTTTATCAGTGGCTTCCATTTTCTTGATTGCATGTAGAACACTCTTGCAGTGTTGGAATTAGGCAACTTATAGATTTGTTTTCTCCAATTTCTTTTGTATATTATTTCCCAAGCAACATTTTCATTTGAAAACAAGTTTGTAAGTAGCTGACTTTGCAAAGCTATTGATCATGTTTTGTCAATACACTAATTCTTATATCTTAAAAAATGCTTCCATAATGTTCATCACTTGATTGCCGCATATTCTTAATAAGTTCTTTACATTCAAAATGAGACCAAATGTTGACGTTTCCAACACTTCCCAAAGATTTCTTGGTATCTTCATGCACAAGTGTTTTAAAAACTGGTTCCCCTTTTACAGGAGTAAGTTGCAGTAGGTCGCCGAATACAATCACATGTTTTCCGCCAAATAAGACATCAGAATCTGTTTTTAAAATCTGCTGCATTCTTAAATGTACAAAGACAACCATTAAGTTTGAGACCAGGCTCACCTCATCAATTATCAGAAGTTTCATTTTCTTTAGTACTCTTGAAACTTCATAAAAAGCTTCTCCAGATAGTTTGTGATATTCCAACTTGTTTTCATGTTCAACTGGTAGCATCAGTAAACGATGTAACGTAATCCCTTTAATGCTGTGTGCTGCTAACCCAGTTGTAGTGGTTACAATACAAGATAAATTTGATTCAGTGGTTTTCGGTAGATAACTGGTCAAAACTTAAATTAAGAAACTTTTTCCTGTACCAGCTTGCTACACATATACATTCAAATAGGTTTAAATGATGTGCAGTTGCATTCTTTTTTTCATGAAGTAAACCATGGTCTACGTGTTGGGTAACTTCTTGACATATATCTTTCTGTTCAATATTTAGTTGTTCTTCCAAGTTTCCCAACTCCATTATATCCTGTTGAGCTTGATGCATTGCTGTTTCTACTTCAGTCATGGTGATTGCTGCTTCATTTTCAAGAATTGGTTCTACTAGTGGATCTTGACTCAGTGGAGCAGAACTTTGACTATCTTGAGAACTGTCTCTAGCAATTTCAGCTGCAATAGTAGCTTCTTGTTCATTCTCTTCATCCAACATTTGTAAATAATTTAGAAAAACTGTACATTCAATGCTATCTTTACATGCATTAAAAGAATCTTTATAGCACTGAAAATCTCCAAGTAATTCCATTCAGTATGCCGAGGCTGATGACGGCTGATAGCCAGAAACCGGTCCTAGGATGCTTGATTCCGGTCCAGGGAAGACATGGCTTGGCAGTTCGGGCTGGACTGTTCCCATGAGGCACAGGGTCAAGACTGATTTGCATATGGCCATGTCTGAACTGGGGTGGCGTAGTGGGCAAAAGAACGATGGATTTAACCCAGATCTCTTGACTGGGGGAGAATGTCTGCATTGTCAGCATTCCGTCCATCATTTGTTTGTTGTAACGCTTTTCGCCCTAAGTGGGATGGGTATTCCCAGACGTGGGACCTGTGCTCACTACGCCACTGGAGTCAAGCTATCCTGGCTGATGACGGCTGATAGCCAGAAACCGGTCCTAGGATGCTTGATTCCGGTCCAGGGAAGACATGGCTTGGCAGTTCGGGCTGGACTGTTCCCATGAGGCACAGGGTCAAGACTGATTTGCATATGGCCATATCTGAACTGGGGTGGCGTAGTGGGCAAAAGAACGATGGATTTAACCCAGATCTCTTGACTGGGGGAGAATGTCTGCATTGTCAGCATTCCGTCCATCATTTGTTTGTTGTAACGCTTTTCGCCCTAAGTGGGATGGGTATTCCCAGACGTGGGACCCGTGCTCACTACGCCACTGGAGTCAAGCTATCCTGGCTGATGACGGCTGATAGCCAGAAACCGGTCCTAGGATGCTTGATTCCGGTCCAGGGAAGACATGGCTTGGCAGTTCGGGCTGGACTGTTCCCATGAGGCACAGGGTCAAGACTGATTTGCATATGGCCATGTCTGAACTGGGGTGGCGTAGTGGGCAAAAGAACGATGGATTTAACCCAGATCTCTTGACTGGGGGAGAATGTCTGCATTGTCAGCATTCCGTCCATCATTTGTTTGTTGTAACGCTTTTCGCCCTAAGTGGGATGGGTATTCCCAGACGTGGGACCCGTGCTCACTACGACACTGGAGTCAAGCTATCCTGGCTGATGACGGCTGATAGCCAGAAACCGGTCCTAGGATGCTTGATTCCGGTCCAGGGAAGACATGGCTTGGCAGTTCGGGCTGGACTGTTCCCATGAGGCACAGGGTCAAGACTGATTTGCATATGGCCATGTCTGAACTGGGGTGGCGTAGTGGGCAAAAGAACGATGGATTTAACCCAGATCTCTTGACTGGGGGAGAATGTCTGCATTGTCAGCATTCCGTCCATCATTTGTTTGTTGTAACGCTTTTTGCCCTAAGTGGGATGGGTATTCCCAGACGTGGGACCCGTGCTCACTACGCCACTGGAGTCAAGCTATCCTGGCTGATGACGGCTGATAGCCAGAAACCGGTCCTAGGATGCTTGATTCCGGTCCAGGGAAGACATGGCTTGGCAGTTCGGGCTGGACTGTTCCCATGAGGCACAGGGTCAAGACTGATTTGCATATGGCCATGTCTGAACTGGGGTGGCGTAGTGGGCAAAAGAACGATGGATTTAACCCAGATCTCTTGACTGGGGGAGAATGTCTGCATTGTCAGCATTCCGTCCATCATTTGTTTGTTGTAACGCTTTTCGCCCTAAGTGGGATGGGTATTCCCAGACGTGGGACCCGTGCTCACTACGCCACTGGAGTCAAGCTATCCTGGCTGATGACGGCTGATAGCCAGAAACCGGTCCTAGGATGCTTGATTCCGGTCCAGGGAAGACATGGCTTGGCAGTTCGGGCTGGACTGTTCCCATGAGGCACAGGGTCAAGACTGATTTGCATATGGCCATGTCTGAACTGGGGTGGCGTAGTGGGCAAAAGAACGATGGATTTAACCCAGATCTCTTGACTGGGGGAGAATGTCTGCATTGTCAGCATTCCGTCCATCATTTGTTTGTTGTAACGCTTTTCGCCCTAAGTGGGATGGGTATTCCCAGACGTGGGACCCGTGCTCACTACGCCACTGGAGTCAAGCTATCCTGGCTGATGACCGCTGATAGCCAGAAACCGGTCCTAGGATGCTTGATTCCGGTCCAGGGAAGACATGGCTTGGCAGTTCGGGCTGGACTGTTCCCATGAGGCACAGGGTCAAGACTGATTTGCATATGGCCATGTCTGAACTGGGGTGGCGTAGTGGGCAAAAGAACGATGGATTTAACCCAGATCTCTTGACTGGGGGAGAATGTCTGCATTGTCAGCATTCCGTCCATCATTTGTTTGTTGTAACGCTTTTCGCCCTAAGTGGGATGGGTATTCCCAGACGTGGGACCCGTGCTCACTACGCCACTGGAGTCAAGCTATCCTGGCTGATGATGGCTGATAGCCAGAAACCGGTCCTAGGATGCTTGATTCCGGTCCAGGGAAGACATGGCTTGGCAGTTCGGGCTGGACTGTTCCCATGAGGCACAGGGTCAAGACTGATTTGCATATGGCCATGTCTGAACTGGGGTGGCGTAGTGGGCAAAAGAACAATGGATTTAACCCAGATCTCTTGACTGGGGGAGAATGTCTGCATTGTCAGCATTCCGTCCATCATTTGTTTGTTGTAACGAGGCTTGAACAGTTGCAGAAGTGCTATATAACCCTGGGCCTAGTACTACGCTACGTTCGCAGGGTGTGCGTAGTATGCGCTACTACGCACTACGTGAATTGCACGTAGCACAGTGCAAAAACGCGTAGTGGGTATTTTTTTCTTGCTCGCGGTCCTCAATGTGAAGTTGGCAACCGCGAGCGAGCAAAATCAACTTCCCGGCGAGACTTTTTCCTCGTTCGCGATCAGCAACATCAAGTTGCTGATCGCGAGCGTGGAAAATAAACATTCCGACGAGATTCTCAACACGGGGAGGTCGTGACAGTCATCTGTTATGGGATTGTGGATTGTGATGAAGGCATCAATGTGTGTACAACTTCCCTCGGAAACATACGGGAGGCTACGGGTGGACATAGTGTGGGACTTCCCCATAAGAGGCTCAATGGGGACTTGACCGCCAAGGTGGCACCACACCTCGAACCGCGACACAGGTATCCCACTCCGCTGACCCCCAAGATGAAGGTGATGGCAGCCCTACATTTTTTTGCCACAGGTACGTTTCAATTCACCATAGCTGATGTTGGTGGCATGTCCCAGACAATGTTCAGCCGTGTCCTGCGTGATGTTTTGGCAGCCATGTTGGAGCACCTTGATGAATTCATCCATTTTCCGACTCCTGAGGAGTTGACAGGTGTCAAGGGTGATTTCTATGCCCTGGGAGGGATGCCCCATGTCATTGGGTCCATTGATGGGACACATGTGGCTTTGGTACCACCACAGGCACAGGAGGTAGCCTATCGCAACCGCAAACACTACCACTCTATAAATGCCCTTGTGGTGTGTCTTGCTAACATGCTGATTTCCCATGTCTGTGCATGTTTTCCAGGGTCTGCACACAATGCCTACATCATGAGGCGTAGCATGGTGCCACAAATGATGCGGCGGCTGCACAACGAACAAGCATGTCTTGTTGGTGGGTATACTCTGTTTGTCCTGTGTGTTGCGGTATCTCTGGCTCTTACGGCATCTCCTGACCCACTTATTTACATGATGTTTCCATGTCTCTGGCTATCCCAACATGCCATGGCTGATGACGCCTCTCCGCAACCCAAGATCAGCTGCAGATCACTGGTAAAACAATGCACACGGGCAGACCAGGCGAGTGATTGAGAGGACGTTTGGCCTCCTGAAGAGCCGATTCCGGTGCCTTCACAAGACAGGCGGGTCCCTCCCATATGCACTGGCGAAGGTCTGCAAAATCTTCCTCGTGTGCTGCATGCTGCACAACATGGCAGTGGAGAAGGCAGTGCCACTCATCCTGGAGCAGGATGAGTAGGAACATCCACCCGTGGAGGATGAAGGGCTTGGTCACGAGGCAAGTGAGGAGGAGGATATCTGGAGTCAGCTCATACGCAACTTCTTCTCATAATGGTGAGTCACTGGGTATGAGTGTGCATGCTTGTAGCCTTTGGTGGCATGTGTTGCAATCTGTGGGTCCAGCTGACTGCATGCTAAGTGACTTAGATGTGTGTTCTGATGTGTCACTCGAGTGATGATGTCATTCTGCAAATTTTAGCAGGGACACTTTCTTTTAAATTTGCATGTGGCCAAAATTTTTCCTGTTCAGTAAATGACCATGTATGTGGAGATAAATCTGTTAGCTGACTTCTTGTGTGTCTGTCATTCCCAGGTTCTTGCGCATGTTGTCTGCTCGTGTCATCGTTGTCCTCCTGATATTCGTCATGAGTATTGCAACGTGTGCTGAATCAGCGTTCCATGCACGGACATGGGGAATTTTCATTTTGGGTAAGGATTGCAGCAAGGCATTTTGGGGGTGGTACGTGTTTGGAATTGGTGGGGACTGCTTCTGTGCATGTTGTGTTACCATGCATACATGTCGACTCACCATGGGGCACATAACATGTAGCATGACTCCCATGAATTGACAGTCACTCTTCGTGACAGTCATCTGTAATGGTTTTTGGATTCTGATGAAGGCATCAATGTGTATAAAACTTCCCTCTGAAACATACGGGATGCTACGGGTGGACATAGTGTGGGACATCCCCATGACGGGCTCAATGGGGAATTGCAGCCTCTCCGTGTGCAGCAGGGGACGTTTGGCTCACCCCCTTCACTTGTGTGCCAGTCCAATGGATTTACAGCATCTGTGGTGCGAAGGGGGTGTCCAGTGTAGGTCCCACATGTTCATCTAAAAGACCTGTGAGTCTGTTCATATTGATGCATTTCCATAGGTGTGAGCCTGAGTAATAAAGGTGTTCCTCACCCTCCAAGGTGCCTCATCTCTGTCAATGCAGGTCTCTTGCCACTGTGCATGCGGCATCTCTGGCATGGTTGTCAAGGATTGTGCATATGAGTCTATGTGTAGATTAGCAACCTGCATGCTGTTCTTCATGTATTTGATTCTCTATTGTGCATGAAGTCCATGGCTGTGTATGTGTTTTGGCATGTTGGTCCCCACAACGGGCCGTCAACACCTTCTGGGGTGTGTTTCCTGTGCGCAGCTCAGCCTTCAGTTTCATGATCCGGTGTCAGTCATCTTTGGTGACTGTGCATCCTTTGTCTCTGGGTGTGCCATTGAAAACCGGTCACTCCTTCCTTTACATACACCTGTTGCAGTAGTCCTTTCTGACATCCTAGTCTTTGTGTGGCTATTGTGGCATAGTTCCCAGGACATGCCGCCTGCTGTTGCAGCCACTGCAGCAAGGGCACACGAAGTTTCCTGATTTGGCAACACACACACATCAAAGATGCTCCTCCCTTACTCCCTCAACCCATTCATTTGGCTGTCATCAGCTTGTCTGTGCCACAGTTGTGGCCACGCGGTGCCAAAGGCTGGACCGTCTGCACATGCAACGTGCACATTGCACGACCCTCAGGTCCTTGCATGACCCACATCACACTACAGTCTGATGTTGCAGACACCCTCCAAGCAATGTCCATCCACACATCTCCTGCCTGCTCTCAGGCATGCACTAAGTGCACACACAACACCTTTGCATGATGAGTGTGCAACTCCGACTGCCTACACAGCGCTGCCATGCCTTCCAGGCCCTGTCACACCCACCAGGTCATGTCCCTACTACTCCCCACCGGCTCTGTACCCCGGCAAGGCCATGGGAGTGGGACTCAAGGCTTCTGCATGTAGTATGGTGTCGTTGTCAGGCACATGGCACAGGTATCATCTCTCAGCGTGTAAATCTACAGTGTGTCCAGGACCCCCCTCTCCACCATCACATGCGCACACAACCTCATCATCAACTCGTATGCCATTGACAGCCAGGTGCTCCTCACCCTCACCAAGGACGCAGACATTGCCAGTTCCAATATTCAAGATTGCATGAGATCCATTGATGAATGGCAGAACAGCAGCCACCTGAGGCTGGACTTGTACAGGACTGAGGTCAACATCTGAGGATTGTCCCCTTACAGCTGGGTCAACTGCTTGTGTCCCACCCGCAAAAGCCCTGCACAAGCACCCAGTGTCCATGCACACAAGATGGTGTGCATCATGGATTGCTTCCTCACATTTGCCATGCTAATCACCAGCATCTGTGCCTCAGACTGCAACACCCTCTGAATTATGCACATGATCCCCAGATAGATCCACTCCAAGGAAAGACGGACCATCCCCCAGGTCCACGACAACATCCGTGTCAAATACTGCCCTGCCCTCTACGGAGCAGCCACATCCAAACTCCCGGGAAACTTGTCCACATCCAGGCTGCATCTGCACACCTCAGCTGCAACATCCCGCGCCCCAGCCACATCACCGTCCAGCAGAGATAGCTGCAATGGATCACTGTGTGCTGCAGGATGACCTTCAGACTCCCCACCCACACTCAGGAGGCAGGCCACAACCCCAACCCAAAACCAACCTTGTACCACTGTCATCCGAGACCCCGCAGTGCCATCTCCGTGCATCCAACCTTGACCTGGCCACCATTCTTCAGATCCACCGTACTCCAGCATGCAGGACATAGTTCTCCCACCTGGGAACACATACCTGGGACTCCCTCCCCAGGAACCTCCGAATGAGGCATGACCTCTACGCCTTAATGATACTCTTCCAAATAGGTCTGTCCGCACAGTATTGCATGCACCCCCTCAGCAGCTTGAGGCCATCACAGGTGAGTATTGTGCTCCATGTCTGCATTGAATGATACATTGTGACCCATGTGTGTCCTGTAACAGACTCAGATCCCAGGGTATGGATGGGTGGAGTTAGTTCAACACTCAGGCATAGTTTGACATTTACACACACATGTGTTGTGGACTAATGCCAAATGACAGCAACATCTCATGACAAAAAAACATTTTTATTTTTGGTGGGGTAAGTCTTTTGGTAGATGAACTAAGGTGCTCTACCGGGTGCATAGAATCCAAAGTTCACAGGGGAAGATGACATCCTTGTCAGTTGGAGTCATCAGAGTCCAGACCACAGTGTTGGTCATCATTGGTCAGACTGTGACCAGCAAGTCCATGTGGCAGAGAATGTCATTGGGTGAGGTGCTGCTGTTGCGCCAGAGGGCCAGGTGCCAGGCCAGGTGACCTGGGAGATGTGGATGGTCCGCTGACTCTCACGGTCTTTTACGTGGACGACCCACCTTCCTGGGGGGACCCTCAGATGCAGGCCTTGACGATGTCTGTGATGCTCTGTCGGACGAATCATCCTCCTCCTCCCTCCCTGTGGCTGGTGGTGGTCTTCGCCTGGTGGCACAGGGAGGGTTGCCCATGTTGTCGGCGATACGACAGAGTGAACGGCTCATGTCCGTTTGCACCGCCAGGAGCTCAGACAGTCTTGCCTCCATCCATCCTTGGTGTTGTTGTTGACTGGCATGTTGCTCGGCCTGCAGGTTCTTCATCTCGTCGAGGGTCCCCTTCATCTCTGTGAGGCTCGACACTACCTGGCTGATGCCCCTGGTGTCACGCCGGTATGTGTCCAGGATGTGGCGTATGTGTGACATACCGGTTCCCTCAGCTGCCTGGTCAGGTTCTCGCCTCCGCCTGCCTCCACTCCCACCACCCCTGCCCACACGAGCCTGGCCTGCCGTTGTGGGAACATCGGGTCTACGGGACCCCTGAGGGATGGCATTAGTGGGGTTGTCTGCCTCCTACTCGGTGCCCGGAGAACCTTGTCCCTCCTGGTCAGACTGGCTGTGTTGTTCAGTGCGAGCATGGCTCCTGGGTGTCTCCTGGGATGTCGCAGGAATGGGGGTGGGGGTTGGCACAGATGTACCTGACACAGGTGCTGCAGGGGGTGGGCACCAGAGGGGCCAGGTTGGTCGGGGTCATCCACGGAGTGGTGAGAGTCGCCGCTGACGGTGGGATCATCTTCACACTGAGCCTGGGACTGTGATTGTTCCCCCCCATTGTTGGGGGGAAGTCGATGACATTGCCCTGTGTGTGAGAGAGAGACAATGTTAATGCTGTTTCATGCCACATCCATGTTTCATACATATTCAAGTTGTCACAGTTCCTCCAGGTAGTTGGATGTGCCTAGCATTCGTCTCAATGTACACTTGGGGATGGGTATGTTGCGGGGGACAGATTGATATGTTCTCCTGAGTGTTTGACCAGTAGAATTTTGTCTAGGATGCTTATTTGGCTATGGATTGGTCTTGTTGTGTCTCATGTCCATTGTGGGAGTGGGTAAATCCGTTGCCTGCCCCGGGGGTGTGTGCTTGTGTGAGGGGGGGTGTGTGACCGGGCCTGCTGTTGGGTGTAGTGTGATTTGTCATTGGGTCTCCCAGGTGATGTGTCTGTCCCCTCATGGTGCATGCTGGCATGACAGTGAGTGTGAGTTCCTGTGCTACATAACTGAGCTTGTGGAGTTGATGTTTGAGTGTACAGTGGTCACAGGAGGGCCTTGTGCTGCATACAGCAGGGCCAAGTGTCAGCTACCTTGTCAGTACTTTGCCAGTCCCTGTGCATTGGGCATGGTGCATGGGTATGTACCTAGGCCATATGGGCTGAGGGCATTGGTGTCTGCTTCTGAGTTGCGCAATGTGTTGTGTGAGCCCCACCCTCCCAGCATCCCGGACATCCAGTCTTGGGTTTGTGGTTGGTGTGGCCTGGGACATGGCATTGCCTTTATTTGTGAATGGGACATGGAGACGTTAGTGGCATGAGCGTGGTTTTTGAGTGTGGTTGTGTGCAGTGAGGGCTTGGGGGAAGTTGCGTGCATTTGGTGTATTTGTGGTGTGGATGCCATTCCCCCCATGTTACGTGAGTTGTTTGTGTACTCACCAGGCTCTGCGACTCCTTTGACTCCGTGTACTCCCACCGGCGGAAGCATGGCCATCAACTTCTCCTCCCAGGGATGGTAATGTACAGGTCTGCGGGGCAGCCCACCTCCAGTGATGTTACCCTGGGCGTATTCCTCGTTCATTTTCCTCTTGACTGCCCTGCGCAGATCTTACCACCTGGCTTGGCATTCATGCCTGGTCCTTCGGATGGGCGCAACAGCATTCACCTTATCGATGATCCTCTGCCACAGGCTTGTTTTTTGGGCTATGCTGGTCTGTCTGACCAATGTTCCAAACAGCTGTGGCTCGACTCTGATGACTTCGTTGACAAGGAGGTCCAGCTCCGCCCTTGTGAACTTTGGATTCTTGTCTGTGGGCATGGTGTGGGGTGTGGGTGTGGATGGTTGTGAGTGTGAATGTGACGGTGTGTGTGTGAATGTGAAGAGGGGGTGTTTGTGAAGGAGGTTGTGTGAAGGTGTGTAAGTTAAGGTGTAGTTAAGGTGTAAGTAAGGTGCAGTTGTTTGTCTGTGGGGTCTGGCAGCAGTGGGTCTGTTGCAAAGGCTCATGGGTTGTGTGTGTGGGCCCTTTTTATTGGTCCATTTGTGGGTGTGGCTGGGTTTGAATTTGTGGTGGGTGATGGATGCGGGACAGACAGCAGCGCTCGTCTTATTGGACTTGAGCGCCGCGTTTGATACTGTTTCGCATCCCATCCTGTTGCATCGCCTGGAGGAGATTGGGCTGGGTGGACCTGCCCTCCAGTGGTTCCGGTCTTTTCTAGACGATCGTTTCTTTAGCGTCGCCGTCCCACCGTTCCAGTCCCAATTCCATCCTTTGAAACAGGGGGTGCCGCAAGGATCCTCGCTGAGTCCCACGTTGTTTAATCTCTACGTGAGACCGCTGGCTGAGGTCGTCAAGCAATGGGGCATGTCTATGGTCTCATATGCTGACGACACTCAGCTAGCGGTTACAATCAGCGGGGATGTGGACCGGGATGCCCCCAGGTTTCAGAGCGGACTTAGGGCGGTGGCGAGCTGGATGAAGAACAACTGTCTCCAGCTCAACGCCAAGAAAACAGAGATCATGATCGTAGGCAAGAGATCGGAGCTATGGGGGGACAGGTGGTGGCCTATGGAGCTGGGGCCGGCCCCCCTTCCGGTCGCGGAATTAAAGAACTTAGGAGTATGGATGGATCCCTCCCTCAGCTACGTTGGCCACACGAAGAAAATCGCGGCCTGTTGCTTTGGTGTGTTACGGTCGCTTCGCCCTGTTTTGAAGTTCTTTGACCATCGCACCAGGCAGCTGATAGTCCAGGCTACAGTGTTATCTCGCCTGGACTATGCCAGCTCTCTTCTGGTAGGGTCCAATGTGGCTGAGGTTACCCGCCTCCAACGTGTTCAGAACGCTGCGGCGAGAGCCATTGTTGGCCTACCCCGTACTTGTTCTGCCTCCAGCACATTGAGATCACTGCACTGGCTGCCTATCAGGGCCAGAATTCAGTTTAAAGTGCTGTGTATGGCGTTCAAGATCCTGAGGGGGGTAGGTCCCCCTATTCTTATGGACCTTCTGTCCTGGTATGTGCCTACTCGGCCCCTGAGATCCATGGGTCAGGCACTCACTGTGATTCCCCGATACAGGCTGTGTCGGGTCGGGGGCCGTTCTTTCCGGGTCAGAGCAGCCGAGCTCTGGAACTCCCTTCCTGTAGAGCTGCGTCTGCTAGATGACCTTTTAGTCTTTCGTAAAGCTTTGAAAACGTTTCTGTATTAATACATTTATTTTCCTCCCTCTGTTGTGTTTCCTGTGGTGTTGCATTTTTTACCTGCCATGCGCCTGGACGCCCCTTAGCTGGGGCAGCAGTGCGCATTACAAATGTATGTA
Source organism: Triturus cristatus (assembly GCF_964204655.1). Taxonomy (NCBI): domain Eukaryota; kingdom Metazoa; phylum Chordata; class Amphibia; order Caudata; family Salamandridae; genus Triturus; species Triturus cristatus. The sequence goes on along the minus strand of NC_140589.1, from coordinate 555,079,924 downwards.
ACATAACATAACAGGTGGTTGTGATTTAGGGCCTCTGTTTGCCTGTTTGGATGTGCCAGGTCAGTCATTGAGATGTATTTTGTCATGTATACGTGTTTTGCGGAGATGGGCCTGGGGTGCGGTGCATACAGGTGCGGGGCTGGTGTACGGTCCTGGGGTATGGTGCGGAGGGGGGTAGGGTGCTGACATACGGCGGTACGGTGTTGACATATGCGTGGAGAGGGGGGGCTATACGACTCGTATCCGGGCACAAGTTTACCCGTGTACATGTGTGCTACAGCTTTCGCTCCGTACGGGGCCTTTTACATGCGGTTGTGTATTCGGACGGGCGGTACAGATCGTTCTTGCGCGGTCGGACTTATGTTTTACGATTTGCACGTAAAAATGTCCGGCTCCCTCTCGTGCACTTTTACGGACGCTATGCGGACGTAAAAATTTCCGGCTCCCTCTCGTACTCTTTTCCCGACGCAATTCGTATCTATTTTTCATGTACGAATCGTACTTCGCAGTTTGAACGGTACTTGTACGATTCGTACGAGAAAATATACGGATACGAGTCGTACGCAATTTTTTTTTGCCGGATCGGAATCGGCACCTAAATGTACATAAAATTCTTCACTCCTGCAGATGACCCCTTTTTTAATTTGGCCACTTGAAATTTCGATATCATCTCCTAAAACTATTTCTTCTTCTTCCACATATACATTTTTGTAATAAAGATTGTTTTTTATGAGATATAATGTAGCCTTTTGAACTTTGGTGACATCTACTAACTCTTGCCATATTTTCCGACTCTTTGTTGGAACACCATTAACTAGAATAACAACAGGTCTAGTTTTCTCTCTCTCTACACCAATAGTTTCAATATTTTTCTTTAAATTTAAAAGTAAATACACAACTCTTCCTTTCAAGCTCATTGTAAATCTGATGGAGGCACCTTACCTGTTTTAGGCTCCATACAAACAATAGCCTGAAATGGGTGCACAGATTGAATCAGAATGGGCTCATACGTATTTAAATCTACCAGTTCTGCAGGAATAGCTACCAACTCTAGGTTATTATGCACAGCTCTAGCTGGCATTTTGTTTTCTTCTAATTTGTTGTAACAATATTTACAAATACGTTAATCAATACCCAAATTAAAAACACCTTAAAAAAAAATTAAGTACTAAATTCCTCCCACTAATCATTGTTTTCTTTTTCACTTTTTAAATACAGATCAACATTTCTAGTTTGATTTCTACAGTGAGTATGCCGACAGCAAATTCAAACATAGTTTGGTTTTTCTCAACAAATTATATTAAACTTTGTAATTTCTTCTACAAACTTCTCAGTAATACTATCTTCTACCTCCTCTTCAACACCTACACTTATCAAACTCTCACTTTGTGTACACTCTTCTCCAGTACTGAAGAAACAAAACTCAATATCATCACAAATGTGTTTAACATCTGATACTGTCCCATGCAAAAGAGCAGTGTTTATTTCACTTAAAAATAATGCATGACTTTTTACGTAGTTAAATCTTCTTAATAACTTCGGCATTGCAGAGTGATGTACTGCTAACATTCTCAAATGATGAAAAACACTTTGACACACTGTTCTTGAAAGACAAGCCAGAGAATGCAAACCAGTATTTTTTCTCACTTTACAAGGATCTGGTCCTTGCAACATCTTAATCTTTTGTTTAATACTTTTTTAAGTATACTCTCATAAAAATTTCGTAAAATATCAATAGACTCCTGTTGTATACTACAAATATTACTACCATCTTCATGTATACATGAATTTCTTCAGCTATAACTTCTTCTACATTTTTTGAACCATCTTTTCTTTTTCAATTGCACAACTGTTCTTCACTTCATAAGCACGACCACTGGTATCAACTGCGTGAACTAATGTATTGTTTTGAAAATAGCTCTCTTCATTGAAAAAAGGTTCTAAATTAGAACTCTGCTTCCATTCACCCAATTTTGTTTTTACAAAAGTTAGTCCTATTAATCAGTCTTTTCCTTTTCCTTTTGTCCTTCATAGAATGCATTGGTTTATCTAATGCTTGCATTCTCTTTAAAACTAAAATTAAAAATCTTTATTTCAATTCAAAAGCCATTTCAACTATACTTTCAATCTGTTTTTTCTTTTTATAAAATGCAGATCTTTTATATTTCTTGCCATCTTTCAATACATTTTGTAGGACTCTACTTTTTTACATACGTTTCCTTATATCATGAAATTGTTTCATCCTTCTCTCAACATAGATTGTTTTATTAGAATGTGATTTGCCATTAATTTGTCCTTTTTTCATTTCATTCCTCTTCGTTCTAGAACTATTCTTTCTATTTTCTGCATTTTGAAAACCCTTTCCAGTCCTTGAAAGTCTTTTAATAAATTATTTTGTTCTCTTACTGCAATACTTTTTCTTTTTTGCCACATGTTGTAGTTCATCTAATTCCTGCTTTTGCCTTTTCTTTAAATAGTACTGTTTCTTTTTTTGTCTTCTCATTTCCGTCTTTTTTTTGTCGTGGTAAATTTTTCTTAATAATAATGAAGAATATCTGAAAAAAAAGTATTTAAATAATTATATAGATATGTTCTTATCTATTACTAAAGAAACACATTCTATTTAAAAGCTACTAACAAATGCATATATGGTTTTCGGAATATGGTCATAATTACACATGAGCTGCAAAATAAGTGAAGAGGGGTACAGAAAAAACAAATGCACCAGTAACGTCTGAATGATTACAGCACTAAATATCAAGTGCCTGCATCATTGTAAGACTGCATTACAACTACTTTGCTGTTTTTATAATTGTATGAGAGGGGTGCAGACATTTTCAAAAGGGATGGAGAAAGAAGAAACAGTAGCATAAAAGAAGTAACAGAGGTGAAACATAGGCAAATAAGGTAAAGAAAGAGGCAAGAGAACTGCAGAAAGAGGCAAGAAAGTTGCAGAAACAGGCAAAATAAGTACAGAAAGAGGGAACAGGTAGGCACAGTGAAGCAAAAGAGGTGCAGAAAGAGGGAAGAAGGGTGCAGAAAAAGGTAAGAGGAATGGTGAAATTTAAAACAAAGGTGCAGGAAGAAGACAAAGCAGAGCAGAAAGAACCAACATAGGTTTACAAAGAGCAAAGAGGGCTACATAAAAAGGCAAGTGAGATGCAGAACGAAGCAAAAGAAGTGCAAAAAGAACCAACAGAACTGTAAAAAGAGACAACAGGAGTGCAGAAAGGGGTAGGAGATGAGCAGAATGAGGCAAGAGGGTTACAGGGAGAGGCAGATGGGGTGCAGAAAGAGGAACAGAACTGCAAAACAGAGGTTGTAAAAGACACACGAAAGGTACAAACAAGGAACAGAGGTACAGAAAGAGGCAAAAGTGGTGCAGAAACAGGAAAGAGAGGTGTAGAAAGAGGAGGAAAGAGAGTACCTCAAATAGGGGTGCTGAAACAGTTATATGGGTGTGGAAAGAAGCAAGTGAGTTACAGAAAGAGGCAAGAGAAGTGCAGAAAGAGGCAACAAAGTTACAGAAAGAGACAAGTAAAGTGCAGAAGGAGACAAAAGAACTACAGAAAGAGGCAACAGAGATACAGAAACAGGCAAGTGAGGTACAGAAAGTAAAAGAGATTTGCAGAATGAGAGAAGAGAAGTGCAGAAAAAGAAACAAACGTGGACAAAGAAGTAATAGAAATTCAGAAATAGGCAACAGAGATGTAGAGAAAAGCATCCGTTGCTTGCACACAATTAGTACCAATTTCACACCCACATTTAGCAATAAGTAATAGATGACCATTATTTGCTTGCAATGGGCCTTCCATCACACGGTAACATGTGTTACAGCATTTTTGTTAACGTTTGACCATTTGAGCTAGAAACAAGGCTTTTTTTGTTCAAATATGCAGATTAGAATACAGATGATGAATTTTGTGCCTAATGCAGATAATGTATAATTATACAAAAGTTGGTGCAGACAAACACTCGTACAATTCCAGTGGGCCTGCTCAAACCTGTGACTAGGTTCACAAGTTCCTCAGTGATTCTCCCCATATTTTTTAAATCACACATACATATGTGTCTACCTTTCCAAATCATCATGATCAATCAATCAATCAATCAATCACGAAATTTGTATAGCACGCTACTCACCCGGAGGGTCTCAAGGCGCTTGGGGGAAGGGGGTCCGCTACTGCTCGAACAGCCAGGTCTTGAGTTGCTTCCTGAAGGAGAGGTGGTCTTGGGTCAGACGGAGGTGGATGGGGAGGGAGTTCCAAGTCTTGGCTGCCAGATAGGAGAAGGATCTTCCTCCCGCGGTGGCTCTTCGGATGCATGGAACGGTGGCGAGGGTGTGGCTGGTCGAACGTAGCTGGCGGGTGGGAGTGTAGAAGGTCAGGCGGTCGTTGAGGTACCTGGGGCCCAGGTCGTGGAGGGCCTTGTGTGCGTGGGTGAGGAGTCGGAATGTGATTCTCTTGCTGACGGGGAGCCAGTGCAGGTCTCTCAGGTGTCCGGAGATGTGGCTGTGTCGGGGGATGTCCAGGATGAGTCGTGCAGAGGCGTTCTGGATGCGCTGGAGTCTTTTCTGTAGTTTGGCTGTGGTTCCGGTGTAGAGGGTGTTTCCATAGTCCAGTCGGCTGGTGACGAGTGCCTGGGTGACCGTCTTCCTGGTTTCGGTGGGAATCCATCGGAAGATCTTTCGGAGCATGCGTAGGATGTTGAAACATGACGATGAGACGGCGTTGACTTGTCTGGTCATCGAGAGGGAGGAGTCCAGGATGAAGCCCAGGTTGCGTGTGTGGTCCGTTGGTTTGGGTGCGCTGCCCAGGGCAGGGGACCACCAGGAGTCGTCCCAGGCAGAGGGTGATGGTCCAAGGATGAGGACTTCCGTCTTGTCTGAATTCAGTTTCAGGCGGCTGTTCATCATCCACTTGGCTACTTCTTTCATCCCTTCGTGTAGGTTGGTTCTGGCGGTGGCGAGGTCGTTGGTGAGGGAGAGGATCAGCTGGGTGTCGTCGGCATAGGAGATGATGTTGAGGTTGTGTTGGCGTGCGATGGCCGCGAGGGGGCTCCTGTAGAGGTTGAAGAGAGTGGGGCTGAGTGATGATCCTTGTGGTACGCCGCAGATGACTTCGGTGGCCTCGGATCTGAACGGGGGGAGGCGGACTCTCTGGGTTCTTCCGGCGAGGAACGAGATGATCCACTCCAGTGCCTTCTCTTGGATTCCGATGTTGCTGAGGCGCTACACTAGGGTGCGGTGGCAGACAGTATTGAACGCTGTGGAGAGGTCCAGAGGATGAGGGCCGCTGTTTCCCCGTTGTCGAGCAGGGCTCGGATGTCGTCAGTTGCTGCGATGAGGGCGGTCTCGGTGCTGTGGTTGGCTCGGAAACCGGACTGCGAGTGGTCGAGGGATCCGTTCGTCTCGAGGAAGGCAGCAAGCTGTCTGTTGATGGTCTTCTCGATGACTTTGGCCGGAAAAGGGAGGAGCGAGATGGGGCGGTAGTTCTTGAGCTCGGTCGGGTTCGCTGATGGTTTCTTCAGGAGGGTGCTGAGTTCGGCATGCTTCCAGCTCTCCGGGAAGGTGGCGGTGTTGAAGGAGCAGTTGATGATGTCCCGGAGTTGGGGTGCGATGACGGAGTCTGCCTTGTTGAAGACGTGCTGGGGGCATGGGTCGGTTGGTGATCCGGAGTGGATGGTGTTCATCGTGCGGATGGTGTCTTCGGTGCTGACCAGGGTCCAGGCGCGGAGGGTGGTAGTGGGGGGCGTCAGTATGGTGGTTGGGTGCATGGTCTGTGCGCCGAAGCTGTTGTGTATGTCGGTGATCTTGCTGTGGAAGAACGAGGCGAGTGAGTCGCAGAGGTCTTGCGAGGGAGTGATGTCGTTGTTTCCGGCGCTGGGGTTGGAGAGCTCTTTGACAATGCTGAAGAGTTCCTTGCTGTTGTGGGCGTTGTTGTCTAGTCATTCCTTGAATGCTGTCTTCTTGGTGGTGTGGATCAGCTGGTGGTGTTTGCGGGTGGCGTGCTTGAGGGCGGTCATGTTGTCTGTAGTCGGGTCTTTGCGCTAGGCTTTCTCGAGGGTATGGCAGTTCTTGAGATCGTTGTTGAACCAAGAGGCTATCTTACTGCCAGGCCTGCTGGGATGGTTTTTCAGTGGTGCGAGGTTGTCTGCGCAGTTGGCGATCCACTATGTGAGGTTGTTGGCTGCTTGGTTGGGGTCCGTTGAGCTCAGGGGAGGGTTCTGGCTCAGGGATGTGGTGAGCTGGTCGGTGGTGATCTTGTTCCAGCTCCTGCGGGGAACCTGTTGCGGGTGGTGGTGGGTCGTGGATCTCCTGAAGCTGAAGTGGACGCAGTTGTGGTCTGTCCAGTGTAGTCCGGTTGAGTGGCTGAAGGAGATGTGCATGCTGGAGAAGATGGGGTCGAGCGTGTGGCCGGCGTGGTGGGTGGGGGTGTTCACCAGTTGCTTGAGTCCGAGGTTGGCGAGGTTCTCCAGTAGGGCAGCGGTGTTGCTGTCATTGTTGTTCTCCAGGTGGAAGTTGAGGTCCCCTAAGAGGATGTAGTCAGCGGAGGAGAGGGCGTGTGGGCTGATGAAGTCTGCAATGTCTTCGCTGAATTGTGTGCGAGGTCCTGGGGGTCTGTAGATGAGGGTGCCTCTGAGTGTGGTCTTGGGGTCGGTGTGTATCTGGAAGTGCAGATGTTCGGCGGCTGTGAGGGTGTCGTCGGAGTTGGTCGTGATGCGGATGGTGTTCTTGTGGACGATGGCGATGCCTCCTCCAGTCTGGTTGACGCGGTCCCTCCGGGTGATCTTGTATCCGTCCGGGATGGCGATGGCGATGTCGGGCGCTGAGGAGGCGTTTATCCATGTTTCCGTGAGGAAGGTGACGTCTGGGGATGTGGTGTCGAGCAGGTTCCAGAGTTCCACGGCGTGTCTGTGGACGGAGCGGGTGTTGAGCAGGATGCACTTCAGGTGGTTGCTGCTGGTGCTCGGCTTGGCGGGTGCGGTGCGGGTCCGGATGCAGGAGAACTTGCAGGAGTGGCAGGTGAATGGTCCGTGGGTGCGTCTTGGGGTGGCTCGGTAGCAGCCGGGGATCCGGCCGGTGTTGAGTGAGATGAGGGTGGCGGCGTCGTAGGTCTTGCGGGTGGGCTGGCATCTGCAGGGGCCAGGGGGCTGGCGCTGGGCGCGGTCCAGGCGCGGACAGGCGCAGACGGGCTTGCCTTGGGCGCGCCTTTGGCGCACCGTCGGGGCACGCGCTGCGCATGAACGCTGCGCGTACGCGTGCACTCCGCCATAAATGGCGAAGTGGGAGGGAGGAGCAGCTGGGAGGCGGGAGCGGGGCGGCGAATGGGAAGGGACACAGAGAGAGAAGGGGGCGGGGCTGCAGGGGAGCAGTGGCGGGGAGCGGGGAGAGGGCGGGAAACGCGGCAGGGGCTGGGCACAACAACAACAACAAGTGGGGAAAAACACACGATAAACAGAGGCAAAATACAAAATGCAAACGCTACAGAGGAAAAATGCAAAATACAACAGTCAAGGACCAGGAGCACAGCAGCGGGCAGCGGCGGCACTCGGCGGGATCGAGGGCAGCCTGGGCTCACTCACGGGGAGTGTGCGTGGTGCGTTGGGTGACCGGCCCAGAGGGTCAAGGGTATAAGAAATAAAGAAATATATATACAACATTTCTGAAATATAGTAAAACATAGAAACTGAGACATGTACTAGATCTGCCTGAGGGATTCCAAAACTCTGTAGGTAGTGCTTGGGTGAGTGTATGAGTGCAAGGGTAGACACTGGATAATTGCCGGAGAAGATGTCTAGTGACTAGCTAATTGCATGAGTGCAAACTTACACATTGACTGCCTGGATAAGTGTATAAATAGCACCTGAAGGGATCGATGAGTCATTCAGTACTGCCTAGGTGAGTAGATGAATGTGGAGAGGTGTGGCGCAGCGGCCAGGGCAGCTGACTTCGGAGCAAAGCAATCACAGTTCGATCCCTGGCTCCGGTGGCAGCTCAGCTCAGCTCAGCACCATGTGACTCTGAGCAATAGCTCACTTAATTTCCACAACGGCCCCCCCGCGCCTTGAGACCCGTAGGGGTGAGTAGTTTGCTCTTTACAAATACTGGAGCAGAACATGAATGCAAGAGAAGGCCATGGGTGATTCTACGACAGCAAGGTTAGTGTGTATGTTATTACATGACTGCATAGGTACAGCCAGCATCATTGCATGACTGTAGGGAAAGTACATAACTAGACCCTGGATAATGACATGCTTGAAAGGCTAATTTCTGGAGGATTGGTGAAGTACATAGCAAATGAGTGGATAAGTTCATGAGTACCGGCTGGATGTCTAGTGAACTATTAAGATGCTGCCTGACCGATTACAGGAGTGCAAAGGTAGTGACTGGGTGATTTTAAAACTACATGAGTACTGATTGACTGATTACATAAGTACAAAAAAGTGCGTATGTGATTGAAAGAGTACAAAGGGATTAAAGGAGTACATGGGTAACACCTCGGTGATTGCTTAAATGCAGGGATAATATATGGGGATTTACATGACTACATGACAAGTGACTCGGTGATATTATAAGTGCATGGGTACTTCTTGGATAATTGCAGGACTACTGAGGTAGAGACTGAGTAAATAAAAGTCTCCAAAAGAAGTGCTGGATGATTTCATAACAGCATAACTACTGGCTGAGTGATTAGAAGAGAAGAAAGATAGTGCCTCCGTGGTTGAAGGAGTGCAGCAGTAGTGCCTGGGTGATTATATAACTACATGAGTTATACCTTAGTGATTGCATAACTGCATTGATAGTGCCTAAATGATTGCATCAGTGCAACAGCAATGGCTGAGTGATTACAGCACTGCATATGTAGTGCCTGCATCATTGTAAGACAAGATGGCAAGTGCTTGGGTGTTTTGTAAGTGCATGACAGTTGGGTCCAGCCAAATATAAAGCAGCACACTATTACATGACTCAACTATAAGTATCCACATAATGTTAAAAGCACACATACACATGTGCCCACCTTTCCAAATCATCATGATAAGTAAAATAAATATATGTACAATATTTCTGAAATATAGTAAAACCTAGAAACTGACACATGTACTGGATTTCCCTGAGTGATTCCAAAACTCCGTAAGTAGTGCTTGAGTGATTGTATGAGAGCAAGAGTAGTCACTGTATAATTGCAAGAGACGATGGATAGTGACTAGCTAATTGCATGAGTGAAAACATACACATTGACTGCATGGATAAGTGTATAAATAGCACCTGAAGGGATCGATGAGTCATTGAGTACTGACTAGGTGAGTAGATGAATGTAAGAGAAGGGCGTGTGATTCTATGACTGCAAGGGTAGTGCGTAGGTTATTACATGACTGCATGATTGCATGACTGTAGGGAAAGTACATAACCAGACCCTGGATAATGACATGCATGCAAGGCTAATTTCTGGAGAATTTCTGAAGTACATAGCAAGTGAGTGGATGATTTTATAAGCTCATGAGTACCGGCTGGATGCCTAGTGAACTATTAAGATGCTGCCTGACCGATTACGGGAGTGCAAAGGTAGTGACTGGGTGATTTTAAAACTGCATGAGTACTAATTGACTGACTACATAAGAACAAGAAAAGTGCATATGTTATTAAAAGAGTACTAAGGGAGTAAAGGAGTATATGGGTAACACCTCGGCGATTGCATAACTGCAGGGATAATGTCGGGGATTTACATGACTACATAGCAAGTGACTGTGATCTTATAAGTGCATGGGTACGTCTTGGATATTTGGAGGACTACTGAGGTAGAGCCTGAGCAAATAAAAGATTTCAAAAGAAGTGCCTGGATGTTTTCATAACAGCATAACTACTGGCTGAGTGATTACAAGAGCAGAAAGATAGTGCCTCTGTGATTAAAGGAGTGCAATATTAGTGCCTGGGTGATTATATAACTACATGAGTTATACCTTAGTGATTGCATAACTGCATAGATAGTGCCTACATGATTTAATCAGTGCAACAGCAATAGCTGAGTGATTACAGCACTGCATATGTAGTGCCTGCATCATTGTAAGACAAGATGGCGAGTGCTTGGGTGTTTTTGTAAGTGCATGACAGTTGGGTCCAGCCAAATATAAAGCAGCACACTATTACATAACTCAACTATAAGTATCCACATAATGTTAAAAGCACACATACACATGTGCCCACCTTTCCAAATCATCATGATAGGTAAAATAAATATATGTACAATATTTCTGAAATATAGTAAAACCTAGAAACTGACACATGTACTGGATTTCCCTGAGTGATTCCAAAACTCCGTAAGTAGTGCTTGAGTGATTGTATGAGAGCAAGAGTAGTCACTGTATAATTGCAAGAGACGATGGATAGTGACTAGCTAATTGCATGAGGGAAAACATACACATTGACTGCATGGATAAGTGTATAAATAGCACCTGAAGGGATCGATGAGTCATTGAGTACTGACTAGGTGAGTAGATGAATGTAAGAGAAGGGCGTGTGTGATTCTATGACTGCAAGGGTAGTGTGTAGGTTATTACATGACTGCATGATTGCATGACTGTAGGGAAAGTACATAACCAGACCCTGGATAATGACATGCATGCAAGGCTAATTTCTGGAGAATTTCTGAAGTACATAGCAAGTGAGTGGATGATTTTATAAGCTCATGAGTACCGGCTGGATGCCTAGTGAACTATTAAGATGCTGCCTGACCGATTACGGGAGTGCACAGGTAGTGACTGGGTGATTTTAAAACTGCATGAGTACTAATTGACTGACTACATAAGAACAAGAAAAGTGCATATGTTATTAAAAGAGTACTAAGGGAGTAAAGGAGTATATGGGTAACACCTCGGCGATTGCATAACTGCAGGGATAATGTCGGGGATTTACATGACTACATAGCAAGTGACTGTGATTTTATAAGTGCATGGGTACTTCTTGGATATTTGGAGGACTACTGAGGTAGAGCCTGAGCAAATAAAAGATTTCAAAAGAAGTGCCTGGATGTTTTCATAACAGCATAACTACTGGCTGAGTGATTACAAGAGCAGAAAGATAGTGCCTCTGTGATTAAAGGAGTGCAATATTAGTGCCTGGGTGATTATATAACTACATGAGTTATACCTTAGTGATTGCATAACTGCATAGATAGTGCCTAAATGATTTAATCAGTGCAACAGCAATAGCTGAGTGATTACAGCACTGCATATGTAGTGCCTGCATCATTGTAAGACAAGATGGCGAGTGCTTGGGTGTTTTTGTAAGTGCATGACAGTTGGGTCCAGCCAAATATAAAGCAGCACACTATTACATAACTCAACTATAAGTATCCCCATATTGTTAAAAGCTCACATACATATGTGCCCACCTTTCCAAATCATCATGATAGGTAAAAGAAATATATATACAATATTTCTGAAATTTCTGAAATATAGTAAAACCTAGAAACTGAGACATGTACTGGATCTCCCTGAGTGATTCCAAAACTCCGTAGGAGGTGCTTGGGTGATTCAATGAGAGCAAGAAAAGTCACTGGATAATTGGAGGAGAAGATGTATAGTGACTAGCTAATTGCATGAGTGCAAACATACACCTTGACTGCATGGATAAGTATATAAATAGCACCTGAAGGGATAGATTAGTCATTGAGTACTGCGTAGGTGAATAGATGAATGCAAGAGAAGGGCATAGGTGATTCTACGACTGCAAGGGTAGTGTGTAGGTTATTACATGACTGCATAGGTACAGCCTGCATGATTGCATGACTGTAGGTAAAGAACATAACTAGACCCTGGATAACGACATGCATGCAAGGGTGATTTCTGGAGAATTACTGAAGTACATAGCAAGTGAGTGGATGATTTTATAAGTTCATGAGTACCTGCTGGATGCCTAGTGCACTATTAAGATTCTGCCTGACCGATTACAGGAGTGCAAAGATAGTGACTGGGTGATTTTTAAACTACATGAGTACTAATTGACTGATTATATATGTACAAGAAACATGCATATGTGATTGAAAGCATACAAAGGTATTAAAGGAGTACATGGAAAACACGTTAGCAACTGCATGACTGCAGGGATAATGTATGGAGATTTACATGACTACATAGCAAGTGAGTGGGTGATTTTATGAGAAGAAGTGTACTCCTTGAGTGATTGCAGGACTACTGAGGTAGGGACTGAGTAAATAAAAGACTACAAAAGTAGTGCTGGGGTGATTTCAAAACAGCATGACTACTGGCTGAGTGATTACAAGACTAGAAAGGTAGTGCCTCTGTGATTGAAGGAGTGCAACAGTAGTGCCTGGGTGATTATATAACTATATGAGTTATACCTTAGTGATTGCATAATGCATAGATATTGCTTAAATGATTGCATCAGTGCAACAGCAATGGCTGAGTTATTACAGCACTGCATATGTAGTGCCTGCATCATTGCAAGACTGCATGGCGAGTACTTGTGTATTAGTCCTAGCCAAATATAAAGCAGCAGACTATTACTTGACTCATCTATAAGTCTCCCCATATTGTTAAATGCATGCATACCTATATCTGTACGTCTTTTTTATTTATCATAATATCTAAAACAAACATGTATACAATATTTCTGGAACATAGTGAAACCTAGTAACTGAAGCATATAATAGATCTGCTTCAGTGATTGCACAACTCCATGGGTAATGATTGGGTGATTGTATGAGTGCAAAGGTAGTCACTGGATAATTGCACTAGAAGACAAAAAGAGATTGGCTACTTGCATAAGTGCTCACATAGACATTTAGTGCACAGATTAGTGTATAAATACAATCTGAAGGCATAGATTAGTCGTGACGTATTACCTAGTTGAATAGATAAGTGCAAGATGCCTAAAAAGGGTAATATATGGTGGATTACTTTTGAGCTACATCTTCACCATTCTTTCTAAAATCATGCAGCATCATTCAACAATACCTTTCTACAGACTAGAAAAAAGAAGCCTAATTAACAACACCTTATATGAGCATCTTTCAAACCACACTTTTATGCTACATTTTCACCTTTCTATCTAAAATTATGCGGCATCATTCAACTATACCTTTGTATAGACTGGAAAAAAGAAGTCTAATTAACAACTCCTTATATTAGTATGTTTCCAACCACACTTTTATGCTACATTTTCACCTTTTTATCTAGAATTATACAGCATTATTCAACTATACCTTTGTGATGACTAGAAAAAAGAAACCTAATTCATAACACCTTATAAGAACATCAGTAATCCATCTTGCAAAATACCCATATTACTATACAGATTATTTTTTAAACAACATTTAAGTACAATAAAACAAACTACAATACACATCTCTACATTTAATAATATATTTCAAACAACACAGTTTTTGAATAATGTTAAAAGTTTAAAAATAAACCTCATAAAAGTATAACTCACCTCACAAATAGTTTTGTTGAATTTAAAATATCACAAATTCTTATAGGATTCTCTTTTGCACACAATTAATATAATGCACCAGACTTAGCAAGGTAAAACCAGTAATGGCAAAGTTTCCCTCTCTTTCTCCACACAAATACATATAAGTAACAAATCACATTGCTTCCTAGATTTTTTTCAAATTGTAAAACATATTTTTATTGGTTACACATATTAACCCTTACCAGCTGACTTCTAAAACTACCCAAACTGTTTCTGCTTTTTTTTTTAAGTCGCGACTCCATCATTCACTACTGCGATGTGGTCGAGAATTCACACGGGAGTTCAAAAATATATATCAAATACATTTTACACTACTTTTTAATAACACACCACTTCTTAATATAGGACTGACTTGGGAAATATCATTGCAATAACATATTACTAATAAATAAAATGAGATTTCACATTTTAAATCTACAGTTAAATTTCAAGCCTTCCCCCCATTGCTTACTGCCAGTTTCCATAGTAACAGTTCATGGAACACTCAAGTTAACTTACAGGTCACAAGTTCACCATATTTTCAAGTTCACCACACAATGTTGCAAATGCAAACACCAGGTGTGGTTGACTTTGTAAAATATATTCTGATCCTTTCTATTGTACCTTTCAAACATTTTTTACTAACCAATAGGAAACATGCTTTTTTTTAAAGTAAAATGCACCCTATTTTTGAATCTACAATGTTCTTAAACAGCCAATCAACTCTCTACTTTTCAAAAAACAGCATCTTGTCCACCATTTCACATACCTCTCATTCTAACAACTGACTACCTCAGCTACTGACATCTTTTTATTACTTCCAGACATCCCTTCAAGGTGCTTACAGTGTGGATTGTTGGGCACAGTTATATTTTCTGGTTCAAAAGGTATGCCGAACGCAGAGGTATTGACAGAGATCTAGCTTTACAAAATGTGGACATTAAATGGATTGCACAATGAGGATTAAAGTGGCACCAATTGATGCCTTTGGTTAAAACTTTTTAGCTTTGCATCTCCAACCCCCTGACCTCATGCACTGTGGTGGCAATGACCTAGGCACATTGACTGGGATATGTTTGGAAATTCTTATGAAGCACACCTTTGCACAATTGATGTTGCTTTTACCTCAAACTGTCTTTTTATACTCTAACATATGCCAAAGACAGAAATGGAAGTGGTCAAATCAATTGTGTCCACAGATTGAGAAAGCTAGAAACAATGTCAATAAAGTTGTTTCTGCTCTCCTTAGAGACCATAGCATGGACTCCATGTATAACATCAATCTATGTTTTGATATGGATGGCATCTACAAGAGTGATGGAGTACATTTCACAGATCAGGGAAACAAAGTGTTGGAAACGGCCCTTTTTGCAGGGTTATCCCCAAACTTTTTGCTTCTTCCTCCTTTATTTTTTCTGACCCGTGGTTGTTGGCAATAGGACTCTGGGCACTTTACCACTGCTGATCAGTGCTAAAGTGCATATGCTCTCTGTATAAATTGTTATATTGATTGGTTATCCATGATTGGTATATTTGTTTCACCTGTTAGCCCCTAGTAAAGTGCACTGAGTGTGCCAGGGCTGGTGATTCAAATGCTACTAGTGGGCTGCAGTACTGATTGTGCCACCCACAGGAGTAGCGCTAAAATGATGTCTTAGGCCTGCTTGCAGTGCCTATGTGCAGTCCAGGACTGCCATGTCGACCTGGCCAGTGCACCCACTGACCAGGCCTTATCCTTCCCTTTCTGTACATGTCAGGCATCCCTATGGTGGCCCTAGGTACCCCCCTGGGCTGGGTGCAGTGTATCTGAAAGGTAGGGCATGTACTGAGGTGTGTAACATGCCCTGGTAGTGAATTACAGCCATTTTCGTTTTTCACTGCTGAGAGGCTATCTTGCCCATAGGATAGAATGGGGAAGGCTGTTTACATGCCTATCTTCCCATAAGGGCAAGATAGAAAATCCAAGTTTGGTATCTCTGTGTTCAGAATTTAATTATACATCTTTTTAGCAAGATGGTTTTTAAATTCACTGTGTGGGAATAGCACTTTTTAGAAAGTAGCTATTCTCCTGTTTAACCTTCCTGTGTGCCTGTGTGCTGGTTGGCTGACTGGTGTCAGGTGATGTGCTAGGTGGCTCCAGGAGCCTGGATGAGTCAGCAGCAGGGTGAATAGGGAGATCTGCTTTAGATGGGTGGGAGGAGTAGTCCCTGGGTCTGAATAGGGCTGCCCCTGACAAACACAAAGCTGGCTCCACCCCCTGCTGGCCAGGCTGAGGACTCTGCCTCTGCTGGCACAAAGAAGGCTCCACCTCCTGCTGAGCGTCTAACGACCCTGCCCCTCACTCTGAAAGGAACCAGGTGCTCCAGAGCAGAGCACACCCAGGAACCGGTTTGAGCAGGGGAATCCCCCCACTGAAACACAAGAGACAAAGACTTGGAGGGGTATAAGAAGAGGACCCCAGACACCTAAAACTTTAGATCACTTTGGAACTAAGAAGAAACCTCTGCCAAGGAGAAAGCTGGAAGAAACTGAAGAGGAGAAGACTGCCTGCTTGCTGTTTTGCTTTGCTGCCAAGGAGAGGGGAAGGACTTTGCTGTGTCCCCTTCTTTTGATTCTGATCTCCAAGGGCCTGAGAAGAGCTGGCTCCCTGTTAAGAAGTCCCAGGAACAAAAGGACTTCACCACCAGCTCCCCTGGAACTCTGCTGAGAGAGTTCTGACCTGCCTTGGAGTGCTTGCTCAGTCTTGGGGCTTCAGGAGGTCGTTTTGCTGTGTTGAGGGAGCTGGGAAGCAGAAGCGTGAACAAGAGTGACTGGTACCCAACGCATCATCCAATTGCGTGTCGCAAGACGAGAGTGCGTGGAAAATTTCATCGCGGCACCATCGCAACACGCAGGGTCTCCGCATCGCCGAGTGCGTCGAGCATCGTCCCGAAGCGTGAAGCTTCCTGCCATTGCGAGGGTTGTCGCAGAACCAGTTTGCGGGCCGCACCACTGCCGGTGCGTGAAAAGTCTCCAATCGCTGCATGCGTCGACGCAGAGTCCCGTTCCGTGGCGCATCGAGAGTTGCGGCGCCGGAAGGCAACGCTGCGCCACGCATCGCACCACATCGAAGAGTGTCGCATCGAACCTGTGCGTGAAGCTTCCCCCTAAGAAACCTACGCAACGAAAGCCAAAGGTATCGCATCCTCCCCCTACAGATCGGAGCCGGCGCATCCACCTCTGCTGCGTGAAGCAGGACTGCTGCAAAGCCTCCCCAGGATCTCAGGAGCATCGCATTGCCTTTGCCATCTTCCTTGTTATTATAGACAACAAAAGGTCCCTAGGAGCGAGTAAAAATAGAGAAGAGAATCAATAAGGACCCAATCAGTGCTTATTTTTAAAAACAGGGTTCAGGCAAAAAAATGTTTGTTACAATTGTAAGGGGATGGAAAGTAAACTTAACAAACATTACATAGAGCACCCTTATGTATAAGGCATAGTATAGTTAGGTACATATAGGGTGTGTACAAGTGTCACATTTTTTTGCCTGAACCCTGTTTGTTGTTTATGTTTTCTCCATTATTTGTACGGAACACAGGCTTGTGTCCAACTTTGCGAATTCTCTTTGTAACTGTTGCATAATTACTATATCAGTAAAATTTATGACCACTGTCCGGCTGGACAAGTCTTTAAAAATAAGCACTGATTGGGTCCTTATTGATTCTCTTCTCTATTTTTACTCGCTCCTAGGGACCTTTTGTTGTCTATAATTACATGATTCCCACGGTCCCTGGCCGACCTCTTATGGGTGCTCTTGTTGTAAATTAAATATATATCTTCCTTGTTATAGCTTTTGGGAACCTTATCGCAACTACAGGTACTGTTGGGCACGAAAGTGTCGCATTTTGTGCATTGAGAGCCGCATTGTGCAGGACACTGACTTTGACATCCTGGAGTACTTTCTGCAAACTCTTGAACTATCCTTAAAGTAACCTTTTTGAATTATATGTTGGTTTGTCTGTAGTATTTGGTCTTGTGAAGTTTTTAGTAAAGATACATTATTTTTCTAAAACTGGTGTGGAGTAAATCTGTGGTGTTTTCACTGTGTTACTGTGAGTGTTGGTACAAATACTTTACACATTGCCTTTGATAGCCTAGACTGCTCAGGCCAAGCTACCTAGAGGGTGAGCAGGGGTTATCTTAACAGTGTATCCCCCTTTCCCTGACTAGAAGCAAGGGTCCCTACTTGGACAGTGGTACCTACCCTGCCAACTAGAGACCCCCAGATCTAACATTGGTGGTCAGCGGTGAGGATTGAACTTGTATTTGTACTTGACCCACAGTAATTGGTGTACATCAGTAGTTTAAGTGCAGACCAATAGACAACCACATGCTGTATGTTTGATTCTATTTTGGAGTAACTCTTCAAGAGCATCATGTCTCAGGTGGCAACAAGTGAGAGGGCAGAATTGGAGTTTTCCATGGAGGATCTGTATTCGTACAAGGTTGAGGAGCTCAAGCAATTCTGCAAAGACCTTGGTTGCCCTGTGAAAAGCGGATCTAGAAGGGATGTGCTACAAAGAGTCTTGAAGGCCTGGTGGGAGGCCCAAGAAAAGGATGATGCAGATGAAGAGGATGGTTTTGTTTCCCAAGCTCTGCCCGTGGTCGGACCAGTCTCAAGGGCTGGCAGCTCCCATTCCAGTAGGAGTCTCACTCCAGAGGAGTTGGAGGAGAATCAAAGGGCTAGAGATCATGAGTTAGAAGTCATGAGACTTGAGTTGAAGCTGATGGAAATGGAAACCCAAAACAAAATAGAAGAGAGCAAGAAGATGTATGCCTTGGAAGAATTGAAATTGACCGTGGCACATGAATTAAGAATGAGGGAGCTTGATATGGAGCTCGAGAGGCTTGAGGCCATGAGTGTCTCAGCTGAAGAAGAAAGGTTAGCTCAGGAAGTGAGCTTTGCTGAGTTGGAGGTGGAGTCCAGCTCAGATGGTGGCAGCAAGATTGTAGTTTCTAGTGCTGAGAGA
Organism: Triturus cristatus; assembly: GCF_964204655.1. NCBI lineage: Eukaryota > Metazoa > Chordata > Amphibia > Caudata > Salamandridae > Triturus > Triturus cristatus. The sequence continues at coordinate 555,061,441 of NC_140589.1, read as the reverse complement.
AAGGTACAAACACCCAGAGATGTGGCGCCTAACTTGAGGGAGGGGGTTGACATACACCAGGGAGTTCAGGTTTATGATGTAGTTCCTGTGGAGTGCAGTATCCCTGAAGTGGATTGGGGAACTGGCACAGGGGACCATATTCCTAGTGGTGGGAGGGACACTCTACTGACCCTAGATGAGAGGTACAGGGAGAGGGGTTCCCCCATGGTAGAAACCTTGGTGTGTGAGTGTGGAGACCGCCTAGAAGAGTGTGAGTTGTGTGACAGAGACAGTCAGATACTGTCTTGCCAATCTCAGGAGAGTGGTGTGGGGTACGTGTGTGAGGCACTGGAGGGTGAGGCAAACGGTAGCTTGGTTAACAACTGTGGGGGGCTGTGTGATTCATTTGTTGGAGAGCATATTTTAAGTCCCTGTTTTCCAGAGCTATGCCAACACCCGGTGGAGAGTGAGTTCTCTGGTTCCAGGGAGCTTGCGTTGGAGGCAGACCTTTGGTTGGATACCAAAAGGGCTGGAGAGGCATTGGGGAGTGATCCCAAAAGGAGTGGCCCAGATATCTTCCAGACCTGTGAGGTGGAAGAGGTTTGGTGTAGCTCGGTTAGGTCCCAGTGTAGTGGGAGGGGTGTAGGGGCTCACGTCCTGTCTCAGTGGAGAAGGGGTGAGTGTGGGACTGTGGGTCCCAAGGTGCCCGAAACCCAGTCTCAGGGCCTGGAGGATTCCTTAAGGGAACACCAGGTTGGGGGCCTAGACCGTGCTAGTAGGCCATTTGAGGAGGATCTCCTAGTGTCAGGAGAACCTGGAGCCTCTGTAAACAGAGCTCCAGTGGTTCTGGTGTCTGGCGGTACCGCTCCAGTTGGGAGGGTGCAGAAGTCCAGACTGAGGGGTGAGAGGGGGATGTGTTCCCCAGTGGGAGAACCAGTGGGTCAGGGACCGGCCAGAAGGGCTGAGTCCCCTAGGAGTGACCATGGTGACACCACTTCTGTCCTGGGGGATCTTCGCGCACTGTCAGGTGGACAGGGGCCGGGAGATCTGCGCCAGGCAGACTGTCACGAGACACATGAGTCATGTGTCACCCTCGGGGAGATACTGTGTGAGTCCCCAGAAGTCCTGGCATGCCAGGCAGGTGTGCAACCGCAGGGTTTAGAGCCTAGGTTGGGAGACCAGTTGCTGGAGAGAGGTCCTGAACTGGAGGGAGGGACATCTGTAAGCAGTGTCTCTACCAGTTTGTCTTTGAGGTGTACCGCTCTGAGTAGGAGGGTGCAGAACTCTGGAAGGGGGTGCAGAGGGAGGGAGTCTTCGCCTCTGACCCCGGTTCACCTGGAGGGTGTAGACCCTAGGTTGGAGGGCCAGGTCCGGGGTGTCCCCCCTGACCTGGGATCCCAGTTGCAGGATAGAACCCCTGAACTGGTGGGCGAATGGTGCAGGACACCTGCCACAGGTGCCCTGACTATTCTAGAAGGGGGTACCGCTCCAGGTGGGAGGGTACAGAGCCCCAAGGAAGAGGAGGACCGGGTGTGGAACAGTCCACCCCAGCCTCCTGTCCAGCCACCGGATACAGGCCCGGGGCTGGTGGGTCAGTGCCAGGTTGTCAGACCAGACCTGACAGGAAAGGAAGTGGACAAAGGGTGCCCAGCACCTGGGGCTACTGCCCCCCACCTTCTGATACCACAGGGGTTTGAGGGCCCTGAGAGGCATATGGCCTGGGTCTCATCCCTGACCACTGTCACTGGTCACTGCGGCTTGCTGTCTGTCTGTTGGGACACATCTGTGAGCAAGTTAAGGCTAGGTGCTGCACAGGTGGTGTCCACAGGTGAGGAGAAGGGTTCCACATGGGTTGGCGTAGTGGACCCTGAGAGTATGGATGGAGAGATCCAACCGGGTTCAGGAAGGCGTAGAACAGGAATAGTACCCTGCTGTTTGGGCCAGTTTCCGTGTTCTATCGCCCTAAGCAGGGAATCCCATCGAGGTATCGCTTGGTCTACCCTGGCTTTAGGCTGGAAGAGGGTTGTGTTGGAAACGGCCCTTTTTGCAGGGTTATCCCCAAACTTTTTGCTTCTTCCTCCTTTATTTTTTCTGACCCGTGGTTGTTGGCAATAGGACTCTGGGCACTTTACCACTGCTGATCAGTGCTAAAGTGCATATGCTCTCTGTATAAATTGTTATATTGATTGGTTATCCATGATTGGTATATTTGTTTCACCTGTTAGCCCCTAGTAAAGTGCACTGAGTGTGCCAGGGCTGGTGATTCAAATGCTACTAGTGGGCTGCAGTACTGATTGTGCCACCCACAGGAGTAGCGCTAAAATGATGTCTTAGGCCTGCTTGCAGTGCCTATGTGCAGTCCAGGACTGCCATGTCGACCTGGCCAGTGCACCCACTGACCAGGCCTTATCCTTCCCTTTCTGTACATGTCAGGCATCCCTATGGTGGCCCTAGGTACCCCCCTGGGCTGGGTGCAGTGTATCTGAAAGGTAGGGCATGTACTGAGGTGTGTAACATGCCCTGGTAGTGAATTACAGCCATTTTCGTTTTTCACTGCTGAGAGGCTATCTTGCCCATAGGATAGAATGGGGAAGGCTGTTTACATGCCTATCTTCCCATAAGGGCAAGATAGAAAATCCAAGTTTGGTATCTCTGTGTTCAGAATTTAATTATACATCTTTTTAGCAAGATGGTTTTTAAATTCACTGTGTGGGAATAGCACTTTTTAGAAAGTAGCTATTCTCCTGTTTAACCTTCCTGTGTGCCTGTGTGCTGGTTGGCTGACTGGTGTCAGGTGATGTGCTAGGTGGCTCCAGGAGCCTGGATGAGTCAGCAGCAGGGTGAATAGGGAGATCTGCTTTAGATGGGTGGGAGGAGTAGTCCCTGGGTCTGAATAGGGCTGCCCCTGACAAACACAAAGCTGGCTCCACCCCCTGCTGGCCAGGCTGAGGACTCTGCCTCTGCTGGCACAAAGAAGGCTCCACCTCCTGCTGAGCGTCTAACGACCCTGCCCCTCACTCTGAAAGGAACCAGGTGCTCCAGAGCAGAGCACACCCAGGAACCGGTTTGAGCAGGGGAATCCCCCCACTGAAACACAAGAGACAAAGACTTGGAGGGGTATAAGAAGAGGACCCCAGACACCTAAAACTTTAGATCACTTTGGAACTAAGAAGAAACCTCTGCCAAGGAGAAAGCTGGAAGAAACTGAAGAGGAGAAGACTGCCTGCTTGCTGTTTTGCTTTGCTGCCAAGGAGAGGGGAAGGACTTTGCTGTGTCCCCTTCTTTTGATTCTGATCTCCAAGGGCCTGAGAAGAGCTGGCTCCCTGTTAAGAAGTCCCAGGAACAAAAGGACTTCACCACCAGCTCCCCTGGAACTCTGCTGAGAGAGTTCTGACCTGCCTTGGAGTGCTTGCCCAGTCTTGGGGCTTCAGGAGGTCGTTTTGCTGTGTTGAGGGAGCTGGGAAGCAGAAGCGTGAACAAGAGTGACTGGTACCCAACGCATCATCCAATTGCGTGTCGCAAGACGAGAGTGCGTGGAAAATTTCATCGCGGCACCATCGCAACACGCAGGGTCTCCGCATCGCCGAGTGCGTCGAGCATCGTCCCGAAGCGTGAAGCTTCCTGCCATTGCGAGGGTTGTCGCAGAACCAGTTTGCGGGCCGCACCACTGCCGGTGCGTGAAAAGTCTCCAATCGCTGCGTGCGTCGACGCAGAGTCCCGTTCCGTGGCGCATCGAGAGTTGCGGCGCCGGAAGGCAACGCTGCGCCACGCATCGCACCACATCGAAGAGTGTCGCATCGAACCTGTGCGTGAAGCTTCCCCCTAAGAAACCTACGCAACGAAAGCCAAAGGTATCGCATCCTCCCCCTACAGATCGGAGCCGGCGCATCCACCTCTGCTGCGTGAAGCAGGACTGCTGCAAAGCCTCCCCAGGATCTCAGGAGCATCGCATTGCCTTTGCCATCTTCCTTGTTATAGCTTTTGGGAACCTTATCGCAACTACAGGTACTGTTGGGCACGAAAGTGTCGCATTTTGTGCATTGAGAGCCGCATTGTGCAGGACACTGACTTTGACATCCTGGAGTACTTTCTGCAAACTCTTGAACTATCCTTAAAGTAACCTTTTTGAATTATATGTTGGTTTGTCTGTAGTATTTGGTCTTGTGAAGTTTTTAGTAAAGATACATTATTTTTCTAAAACTGGTGTGGAGTAAATCTGTGGTGTTTTCACTGTGTTACTGTGAGTGTTGGTACAAATACTTTACACATTGCCTTTGATAGCCTAGACTGCTCAGGCCAAGCTACCTAGAGGGTGAGCAGGGGTTATCTTAACAGTGTATCCCCCTTTCCCTGACTAGAAGCAAGGGTCCCTACTTGGACAGTGGTACCTACCCTGCCAACTAGAGACCCCCAGATCTAACACAAAGTCTTTCTCAACAACCTAAAGCTCTGCATCGGCACTTACATATAGCTACAACAAAGTCACAATGAAAAAAGGGCTCTTTTTAGAGCCACCCTATAATACTGATCATAATATTTTTTTAAAACATACTTTTTAAAATATATATATATATATTTTTTATTTATAAAGTTTTGTATAGCGCAAACGAGACCCAGGTGCGTATCAGAGCGCTTCACAATATGGATGGGTAGGAAATAAGTGGGAAAGAACCAACGTTACTTATAAATGCAAACAAGAGCAGGTTCCAGGAGGGCATCAAAGTACATCACATTAAGAGTAAGACATATACCGTACTGGGAGAAAAACAACATTACTTAAAAGTACATAACAGCCAAGGCTGGGATTAAAAGGTGAACACCAAACTAATAAACAATCTGGGGACAGTGAGTAAGAAGTGAAGCCATGGCCAATTAAGGCAAGAACTTGTTCATTAGGATTATTTTTACTTCCTTTTTGAAAGAAGCTGTGGAAGAGATCTCACGGACTGCTCACAGTTCCAGATCTTTGGGCAGACCCAGAGAAGGCTCTGTGGCTCGTTCTCTTTTTGTGGAAAATCTGTGGTTTAAAAAGCAGTGAACTTGCACTTCATGATGATCCACTCCTTCCAGATAATTCAAGCTTTTGGGCCATATAAAATGGGGTCTTAAAATGGAGGGCTTTATGAGTCAAGCAGGCAATCTTTAGCTTAATTCTTGCTTCGTATGGCAACCAGTTTAGAGATTTTAGGACTGGGGATATGTGAGCGTTTCTTTTAGTACCAGTAATCAATCTGGCTGCAGAATTCAAGGAAGCTCTTAGTGGGACCGAGGTATATTTGGGAAGGCCACAGAGCGTCGCACTCCCGTAGTCTAGCCTAGGCAGTACAAGCACTTGTACTGCCTGCTTGAAGTCATCTTTTGGAAGGAATGGTTTGAGATTCCTGAGTATACTCAACTGGTGTTTAGCGCTCTTGCTTATATTGCTAATCTTATTCTGCATATTTAATAATGGGGAGGAGCAGTTGAAGGCTGTGAGGTGTTTCAACCAGAGGTCGATGCTGGGGGTGTGATTAGGAGGCGAGATAAGAAGGAATTCCGCTTTGGAGGTGTTGAGCAAGAGGTGATTCTCAGTTACCCAGTTTTGAGTTTTTGTCAAGGTAGCGTTGAGTGAAGTGAGGTCTTCAGGGGAGTTGATTTTCAGATAGAGTTGAGTCTCATCTGCATACATATAAAAAAGGATGTTCAGGGAATTTAGTGCATTTGCTAACGGTTCCAAGAATAAACTGAAGAGGATGGGTGATAAGACAGACCTTTGTGGAACCCCCATGGATACTGCAGTGGGCTGGGAATGATTCACCTTGACTCTTTGAGATCTGTTGTGGAGGAAGGAAGTAAACCATTGCAATACCGGTCCTGAATGGCCCATCCTGTATTCTAGAATGGATAAGAGGTTGTCATGGTTGACAGTGTCAAACGAGAAAAATGGTCGAGGAGGATGAGGAGGCAAAATTCTTTTTGGTCTAGCATTTTTTAAATGTCATTCAAAATGTGAGTGTGAGCAGATTCCATGCTGTGACCTCTCCGAAATCCAGACTGATGTTGATCCAGAAATTGGAAATTCTCTATTTTTATGCAAAATTCTGATAGTAAACAATTTCTAGTAGTTTAGCTAGAGTGGGGATGTTGTCAAGTCAAGTCAAGAATAACCTTAGTCGGTTAGAATTAACCATAAAAGTATGACATTCATCAAACACACATAAAAAATTGCTTAAGAGATACAATAAAATTATATAGCTCACATATTTCAAGATTTTCAAACAGGTTTAAAAACAAACTTCTAAAAAGAGACACCAGAATTTGATTACATTTCATATTGTTTCCTTATTGATAACGCCATCCTAATAAAACTTAAAACTGAAATGCAGATTGCTTTAGTGGACAAGAATAATAAATAGTTAAAACCCTCCTGAAAATTACATGATCTAATGTCTATTAAGAGTGGTGTAAGGAACCGAACTCTTAAGACCTTGTAGCGTGTACAAAAAAGGGTAAAGTGCAGGGTGCTTTGTTGGGACAGGTTGTCGCAAGGGCAAGGAGTAAGATTATTGCACCATGCAACCTGTTTAGGGAAGGCCCCTAAAAAGTGCAATGTGCAGAGCCGAAATCTAGTCAGCAGAAATCTAAACTGTACGTTCATGGTAAAATACAGATAAAATTGCTGGTATAAAAAAGGCTGATCAGTATGAGGTAGTCGCCTTGCTGGCCGCTGGCGATTGTCAAGCACAACACAATATGCATTTTTTACAATCAATTTCATGCTTGTATCTATACTATTCGGATTATCAAAATAATGCCCTAGGCCAATTTCATTAAATTTTCCTTTCACATAGCAAGGTCATGGGATAACCTCGGCATTGTCCAGTGACATGCAGTCCTTGATGATTTCTCTTGTGAGCTTTAACTCATCCGACAGCCAGACTTTCGCCCAGAGTATCAATGGGGCAATATTTATTCGATCAGAGATAAAATCAACCCCTACCTCAGAGTGACAGAATGCTGAAGGGGCGCTTTTTTGGATCATCAACAATCTCTTTAGAAAATTATTCTCTAGAGTTTGAAGTTTCATACTTTTTTGATGTCCCCATACTCCCGCCCCATATGTGGCAGTAGACAAGAACTTTGATTTATATAAGGTTATTAATTCCGCTACGGGCTTATGGCCCAACTTGCACGCAAAGTGGAAAAGACCTTCCACAGCACGACTAGAATTCTGTACCCTGGATATAATGAGGTGTTCCCAGGTCAATTTATTATTAAAAACATTCCCTAGATAGTTAAAATTCAAGACTTTTTCAATGGTCTTCCCCTTTACCATGAACTTTCTAGATTTAGTATGACTTGGTCCACAGACCATGACATATGATTTAGTGAAATTAACCTTTAAATCTAGAGTTAACATAAAATTTGTGAATGTGTTCAAAGACTTCTGCAGGCTATTCGCTGTTAAAGCCATTAAAACTGTGTCGTCCGCATATGACAACAGCGGAATCGGCTTACCCCCTATTATAGGGAATTCTAACTCCTGTTCTTTTAGAGCTGATTCTAGTCCGTTTGTGTATAGAAGGAAGAGGAAAGGAGCCAATATGCACCGTGACAGACTCCCTCTGTAGAGACAATGGTCCCTGTCCTTTCTCCCTTAGGTCCAAATCTTATAGTTACGGTGGTGGTTGCGTGCAGCCCACGCAATAGGGTGATCAAAGGCTCCTCAAAACCCATTTCTCCCATCATAGCATAGTTTGCTCCTATTAACAGTATTGAACGCACTGGACAAGTTCATGAAGGCAAGGTGTATTGACCCCTTACTTGCCTTCATGTACTTACCCATGATCAGTGCCAAATTAAGGCACTGTTCGATTGTCCACATGCCTCTTTGAAAGCCATATTGTGTTGGGGACATTAGACCTTTGGACTCTGCCCATGTCTCAAGGCGTGCTAAAATCACCCTCCCCAATACCTTGGCCATGGAGTCAATTAAGGAAATGGGCCTTTAACAAGCCAGATCCTCCTTCTTTCCCTTTTTGTAGACAGGGACCACTATGGCCTCTTGTCATGATGTTGGAATGGGACCCGTTATTGCTGCTCTAAAGAAGTTCTTTAGGAGAGGTGCCCAAAGTTGAATATTACTTTTAAATAAAACAAGAGGTACCCCATCCAGGCCTGGGGCTTTTAGATGTATTCCTCTCTGTAGGACCTCCGCTACCTCGCTCACTGAGAGGGAAGCGCTTAAATGATGCATGGTCAATGGATTTAGTTGGTCTACCTGGCTTAGTTCCTGACTAATGATACAATTCGGGTTTAAAATCTTAGTATAGTGGGATTCCCACATGTCCCCTGGTATCAGCAAGTCCATGCCCCCTGAGTCCTTTGAAAACAATGGGCGGTTAATTACCTCCCAAAAGCACCTGGGGTCTTTCAGCGCACTTGCTCTCTCTAGATCCTCCCAGGCCTGCTTCCTCAGATCTTGCTTCCTCTGTGCCACTATGCGCATATAGAACTCCCTTGCACTTTTAATTAAGTCCTTATCTCGCGGGGTTGTGTGTAGTGCCTTCTTTAAGTCTTTTTGCGCCCTTGTACACTTGGCATTGAACAACCTGGTTTCCCTAGGTTCCCTTAGTGCTAAGAGGTTCAACAAATTACTTGAAACATCCTTACAAATTCCCTGAAATCCCTGTATAACCATTTCAGGGGGGAGTCATAATCAAGGCATTTCAGAAAATAAATTAAATTTGTTTTTACAATACTTTTCTCAAATTGAGGGGGGTTGATCATGCTCCACTTCATTCTTACTCCTTGATTTGGATTATACTGAAGGGGGCGGCCATCACCTTCATTCTCCTGGGCAGCTACAATTAGAGAGGCAATGAGAGGGTTGTGGTCACTGGCATTGTTTGGCTCCACCTCAAAACTAACTACAAGGGAGGCATATTTTCTAGATATTAGCATAAAGTCAATTACACTTCCACTACCTCTGCTCATATAATTGGGGTGTTGAGTTTCTTAAATTACTGACCAAATCGTTCACAATAAACAAATCATTCACAATAATAATATCATTAGGGCGGCTCCCTGTGGAGTGTGTATGAAATGCGGTAGTGGCTGTCCATCAGTATCTGTTAGCCCACAAACCTTATCTGAGCTATATCCACATAAAGTAAAATTAAAATCCCCAACACAATCGATGCACAGAGACTGCCACTTCCCTGCGATCTTGTCAATCTCCTCCTTGAGGTTTACAATAATGTCACTTCTATTTGGGTCAAAAACATTATAATACCAATTAATTAAGAGAATCTTAACCTGAAACAAATTAAAAATCAAAATCAATTGATACCATGGTGAACTAATAACAGACTTGACATTGATAGACACATATTAAAGAGAAATCAGGGTCACCAGTCCTCCCTTTGCTCTCCCTGCAGGCGAAACAGTTGCATGAATATTAAGGGACCGGTAACCATTTAGTTCGATATTCTCCTTAGACCAGGTTTCCTGGGTACAGATAATATCAAAGGTATTTCCGTACTTTAACCACATTTCGTGATCCAGTTTCGAGCGAATGCCTTCAATATTCCAGGAGGCAAATCTAAGGGGACGAGTTGAATGTGGCCTTAAAGCTGGATCCTCCCAATTACTAGCGGTCTCAACTTCTAAAACAGTCCCCCCCCCTTCCTAGGACCATTACAGTAGGGGAAATGGAAGAGTCATTTCCTGATGACCGCTCCTCTATGCTGCTAGAATTATCTATTATGGTATGTGTATTGTGGTTAGCTGGGTGGGGCCCCAGTCTATTCTCATATATTCCTATATCTATATGGGTAACCCTCCTGACCGCAACAGTTTATTTGGGCTATGTAGGTCTGCTCTTAGTCATTATCCGATAAGCCCGATAATACTTCATAGTGATTTGTGTGGTGCCATGTGGGGGGCTGGAAAAGAGGGGTTCTGTTCTGGGAGCGCAAACCAGACCCAATGCTCCTTTGATGGGGGGGGATAAAAAGAGGCCAGAGAACGGACCCGTATGTTTTCCATTGGGGAATCTCTGGGGTTTGGGTCACTAAAATGACATAAGGCGAATTCTACCCATCTCCTATCATTAAAGTTCAGGATCACACAATCGCCTTCTATGTCTTTTTGTGTTTTCCCCAACCAACTCACTTGTCTTGCCATTGTGATGTGTTTTCGCCAATTTACCTGGGGCTCAATTTTACTAGAGCACCAGTGGGCAGACTTATTAATGAGACTCTGATGGTCTGGGGTAGTATGTGGAACCCCTGTCAAGATTATCGTGTAAGGGGTACATGCTGGTGGGAGGTCTAAAATGATGTTTGCCTCCCGCCTAGTTTGCTCAAGTCCCTTATTGGTCCTTTTCTTATTCCCTTGGTTCCCACTATCGACCCTTTCTATGTTCGAGGAATTGATGTGCCCTTGTATTTTATTAATGCTCCTAACTTGATCATTTATCTGTGTATGTGGCACTGGTTTAGGGTCTGAGCAGTTTACCCCCACCCGATCTGGAGCTGGTAGTCTTGCCTTTCCATTTCCATTTACAATTATTGATCTATCCCTAGCCACCCCCTTACTTTCTAGGGTGATAGGGGTAACATTTACATTTACTTCCTTCTCATTCTGGTTTTTGCCCAAATAACCCCTAACATTAGGCTCAATTTGCAGAGCCGGATTTCCCAGATTTAACAGTATTCATCCAAGCTGCCCCTCTATGCAAGCCAATCGTAGCAAAATGGGCTCTAATGAATCTGACACTATTTTCCCCATTTGAGCTGCCACCATGTCCACATCAGGCATAGATTTCGACTTTGCAAGCCCTCCTCCCCCTCGGGCTTTCCCCATGGAAGCCGTGGGTTTCGTTTTGTCTTCTTAACTCTGGGCAATTGACCCCCGGTCCGCTGTTCGGGTCCAATAGTGTCAGTGCGTTTCCTTTTTCCTCCAGCAATGTTTTGGTCCCCCACAGTTGACGGTGTGATGTCCATGCCTTTTGATTCGCCACCCGAGGTGCCCTGCCTCACAGTTGGTGAGAGCACAATTGGGGGAACCCCTTGCCGAGATGGAGGTGTCATAGATGATAATCGTTTAGGGTCCTCCGCAGTTGTTTGGTGGGGGGACTTGCCTGAATGGATGTTCAAGTCAGCAGGCTAGGGTACTGGGGCCAGAGAAAGTCTGCATTCTGCCAATTCAATTTCTCTATTGAGTGCCCCCACAGCCTTTTGTAAAAAAACATCTAGGGTTGTGTCAGTACTTTTAGGGGCCGGCATGATTTTCTTTCTTCCCATCTCCCCACGCAGAATCAGTACTAATATTCCCCCAACCTTTCAGCCCCACTCCTTACTTCGGAGTCTCTGATGATAGGGCCAAGAGATGAGGCCCAGCCCGGCCTCCTCCGGTCGCCGATCCAAAGATTTAAAGCGCCTCTGGGCGCGTTGTGGGTGCATCAGAGGCATCAGGAGCCGCAAGGGAGCCTGGGACCTGGAGTCCTGTCCCGCTCCCCCTCTAAACCCGTTTGGCAGCAAACAGCAGCTGGCGTGGTACTTTCGGGATGTTGGAAATAAGGAGGAAGTTATTAAGATCAGGTATGTCGGCATTAGGTTGTTTTTAGGATGGGGGATACCTGAACAGCTTTTAAGCAGTTTGGGATCCTGCCTTGTGACAGTGAAGCATTGACAATCTTTGTCCAAAGAGGGATGATGGCGTCTTTGATTTCCTAGAAGATGGGTGGAGGTAGTGGGTCGCTGAAGTGGTTAGATGGGTTGATCATAAGGAGAATGCTGTAAATGTCCCTTTCGCTGAAAGGAGTAAAGGTATTCCAAGTGGCATTGTTCTTAGTACTATGTCTAAAGGGATCGAGCCTCTCATGGTTGGCAAATGGAGAAGCAATCCCATAAGATGGAAGAAGAGCCCTTTTAGAATCCAGGTCACTACTGATAATTTTTGTTTTCTCAATGAAGAAGGCAGTCAAATCGTCGCATGATGGAAGGCCATCGCCAGGGCCAGGGCAGTTGGGTGCTTTGACCGATTGCTGTTTAACAATTTCAAAAAGTTTCTTTGGTTGGTTTTTGGCTTGATTAAGTTGAGTTCTGAAGAAATCAGCCTCAGCATTCTTTCTTTTGTAGAAGCTCCTAACCAATCTAAGGTTAATTAAATGATCCGTGGAGGGGTTGGATCTTCAAAATCTTTCAGCTACCCTTAAGTTGCGGCATTCCGAGTTTAGGTTGTCGGTGAATCAAGGTTTGGAGATTTTGGCCAAAGCATTTTTTGTTGTAGTGGAGCTAGGGATTACAGGATACTAGAGATCGTGGAATTGTAGAAATTGGTGAGCACCTGAATGTCTGTCGTATCAGCTTGGGAAGACAAGGCATGCTTACAGCGGGTTGCTAGATCTTGGGTGTTGATAATCTTGAGGTCCCTTTTCCATTGCTTAATTTTCTTAGGTTGAACTATTCTCAAGGACACCTCTCTCTTGATAAAGAAGAAGATGCTGTAATGGTCAGACCAATCACATGGGCTAATGGAATCCAATGTGATGGTGTTTCCCTATGATATGATAAGGTCCAGAATTTCTCCCTTGTTATGAGTTGGCCTGACACAGAATTGAGTCAGCACATGATTAAAAAGGAAGGATTTTAAGCAGTTTACTGCTTGATCATTAGGGTTGTACCAGTGAAGTGGATGAGATAATTTCCATTAAATGTTCAATGAAGAAAGATTGTCTCCAGGGGAGTGATAGAAGGTGTGCAGTTTGTATACAGGGAGGTGGTTGCTTGAGATATTAATGCAAAGGTTGAAGTGAGGGTATCTGATTGGGGAACCAATAGTGTATTCCGATGTATACACACCAATCCTCCCCCTGTTTTCATAGATCTGTCAAGACGAATTATGTAAAGCTAGGAGGAACTAAGAGGTCAAGGATAGGGATGGAACAGCCATTTAGCCAGGTTTCCATGAGGATGATGATATCAAGATCATTGTGTAGAATGACATCAAAGATATCGGAGGCGTATTTACTAGCAGATTTGCAATTGAGAAGAATGTATTACAATTGTACAGGTGCGTGGGGGGTAGAGGGCTGAAAGATGTTCACTTTTTTGAGGTTGTCACTGTTTATAACCATGAGGTTGTTTGAGGGTTCCATAAACGGTTTGGCGTGAATGGCTTGAATATGACCCAGTAGGGTCTTGTCGGTATCTAGTGTGTGGGAATAGGAGAGGAGTAGATCATAGATATCACTGTTCGCTAGATTGGTCTTCATTCTTCTGGGGTGGGAGGGAGCATTTGGAAAGGCTGGGTTTTCCGAGTATGGTGAGAGGAGTGTGTGTCTAGAATAGGGACTGCGCAGGTAGGGACTAAGGGAAGTTTCCCTAGGGAATTGAGAGACCTGAGCAGACGTAGATGCTCAATGAGATGGCTTTCAGTTCATGAAGTTCGCCATAGAGGAGGCACAGATTGTGAGAGAACTCATCCAGACGTGCAGCCAGACCTGACTACTGGTTATAGGATAGGAGTTGTGTGGAGAGTTCCGGCGGAGAGGCGGGGCCTCGAGGGATAACTGGATGGTCAGAGGCTGCAGGGAACTGGTCTGGTGGAGCGATTGAGTCAGTGATGCCTTTGGAAGATCCTATTCACGTGGAGAGGTGAGCCTGGGATGGAGGGAGGGTGGAGGGACAGGTGAGTGCAAATAGGTGGTTGAGGAGAGGTTGATTCGGTAGGGTCGGGTAGATTCAATGGAGGGCAATGACCTAGGCCAAGACAGAGTATTAAGCAAAATTATGCAAGGAATTTTACCGGGCGAGGGAAAAGGGGGCGGGATGTGAGGGGTTACCCCAACTAAAGAATCATAGTGTGACCGCTTAGAAATTGGGGAAGTGTGTGACTCTGTAAGCCCGCTAGCCACCGGAAAAGATGATTGGGTGGACTGTGAGGGTTCCAGTGAGTCAGGAGACTGAATGGAACCGCGATCCTTTGGGGGGTGATTAGGGTTATGTGAAATTAGAGTAATTCCGGACATGGTGGGGGTGTGAATGTGATGACTTGTGTAATAGGATGGTTTAGGTGGGTATGAGTAGAGGAAGAGGTTACAGCTTCCTTCAGTGTAGGGAAGTTATTATCCATCATGGTTAAATTGCCATGAGAGGCTTGACTTACCATTGTTGTAAACAGTGATGGCTCAATTTGCATTGAAGAAAGTTGAGGGCATAGCATATAGTTTGAGACCATGTGGAGTTTTCCTTGTGCCCAATATACAAAGCATGGAATGGAAGACGTTGATCCAACATGCCCGTTTTGTGGAGTAGAAGATGAGGTCATCAGATAGATTACCCTTGTCGGCACAGAACTAGACATCTGAGGTTAATGTTTCAGGTCTGGATTTGAGTAAGCGATGTTTGTGCTTTTTGGTCACATTTTTTGGAGAGGTTAGGCGGGTATTTAAAAGTGAAGACATTGGAACCGGCGTGGTCAAGTCTTATATCCATTCTGAGAGAGATGCTAAGGTGAATCCTTTTGAGGGAAGTGAGCGGTAATATAGGTTTATGACGGTGCTAGTGATTCTTCATTAAATAAAGCATACACAAATTAGGCGGTAGACCTGAAGGCCAGGCAGAAAAATAAGTTGTCTGTGGTTTATGATGATTTTATTTAAATTAAGAGTAGACAAATAGGCGGTGGGCTGAGCCAAGAAAAACTTCCGGTGGTATTTCAGGTAAGAACGGGCAATCCTATAGTAGGCAATGAAAGAGGACCCATTCCAATATGGCCGATCCTAGGTTAATCCAAATAAGTAGTCCTACCTTTTTCCTCACTACATTGTGTGAATGTACCAAGACTAGTCCTACCTTAATTTTATTGCCCTTGCATGCTCCCTGGGGTGTTAGATTGCAAATATAGAAGTCCTACCTTTCTTTTGATGGCAAGGAGTAATGAAAAACTCCTCCTTTATTTTCAGTGCATGACTGAGCCGATATTCATGTGCCTAATTAACTGGGAACGGGCGCCATCTTGAAGAGGAGGATTCCCTCTTCCTGATGAGCCTGGACCATTAAATGTAGGGAAGAGGTGAGTGGCACTGTGAGAGACTTGATTGTATCCATCAATTCCTTATTGTTTGCATGTCTTGAAGCAAGAAACTCCCGATCAGCATGGCGGTCACCTGGACAACCGACCCTTGGCTGCGTACATCCCGAGAGCAACGCTGCATGAGAGTAAATGAACATGCAAACCCTGCCGTAGGGAGAGGTCCGACTCCAGACGGCAACAATCAGCGAAAGACTGGTCTGTGGTTGAGTGAGGGGATGAGGCAGGGTGTGCAGCTGTGGACAGCTATTGATCCTTATGTAGGTGTGTCAGTCTCAAGGCAATAAGCGTTGTCACGAATCTCACCACAGTGCCTGGAGTGGGCATCATTCAACCTCAGGCTCAACCTCAGGTTCCAGGCAGAGGGGAACAGCTGAGGATAGTAGAGAGATGTTGAAGTAGCTGCATGTCAGCGACAGTCGAGGTGCCAGGAATCGAGGCAATGGTTCCGCTTTTTGATCGATCCTCGTAGTTCTCTGTGACTCTTCGTCAGTTGCATGCAGCGCTATATTTTCTAACAACTCTAGGAGAGGCTGAGGGGAACCGTTGAGCTGGGCATAACAGGGATGTACACAGACCGGGATCCCTAGCCCCCGGGAGCCTCCAGAGACAGCTCCTTCTCAGTCGGTCATTTCGTAATATATATTTATATATATATATATATATGAAACCTACTGGTGGTCACCAGTAGGTAGTTATAGATACGATGAAAGATTCCATAGAAAAAAGCATTTTGTGTTGCCAATAATTGTGTCGCCGCTTGACGGTTCAGCTCTGTATTGAAAGTTTTGGGGTGATCCGTTAAGGTGGGGCTGAGAATAAGGGGTCTCCCAAAACACATTTTCCCCATGTAATATCTATGGCGATTTTTAATAGAACTACAGCCCTACCTGCTGAATGGAATGACACCAAATTTGACAGAAAGGTAGATGTTAGTTCAGAAAGCATGTTTTTGTGTTTTGGTATAAATCTGTTCGGTAGTTTCAGAAAATTAAATTAAAAAAATATAGAAATCTGCAAGGACTCGCAGATCCTACTAAAATTTGATTTGCTGCCAACACTGCCACCAGGAATGTTGGCAGCCATATTGGGACATGGCTTGAAGCGGGTGGATCTCCGGCCTAGTTTTTTTTCAAAAAATACATGACTTTTTTCTAAAGCACCCAGGTGGCATGAGAGTAATGAAGGAGTGGAGCACACTGGTAACCCCTCCTAGGCTGCTGTTCAGTCCCGGGGCCCGCCACCTCCCCAGGGCACTGAACACTATGAATGCAGTGGGGCCACTCTGCCTCCCACAGCCCTGGGCCAGCCACCTTCCCAGGGCACATACATTATGTAATCAAAATTCAATACGGAGGAGGCCCTACTGCCTTACCAGGAGCCCCAGGGACCGCCATCTCCCCAGGCAGTAATAATATGCGGGGGAAACACTGCTATGGGGACGGCCACCTCCCCAGGAACTATACTATACAAACCCCCCCCCCCCCGCTGTCCCAGGGCCCACCACCTCCCTGGGGCACAAAAACATACTAACATTTAGAAAGGGGGGAGTAGCCCCAGGTACCGCCACCTTCCTGGGGCTAAAATAAGATATTTGTGAGGGAGCCATATGGCTCCCCTGCTTCCCTGAGGCACAAATGTAATATTTAAGGGGGTCTGTTGCTGACCCTTGGCCCCAGGGACCACCACCTCCTCGGGCTTAATTAACAAAGGAGGGTGGTCCCCTTTGTAGAGCCCAGGGGACTGCCAGGACTGCCACCCTCAAGGGCCAACTCCAACAATGTCCTGGGGAGCCCACCCCTGGGACATTGCTCCACTCCCACAAAGCCATAGCAAACTGCAAACAAGTGCTCTGCTTCTAGCAAGCAATCACACAAAATGATCTCACTTGCTGAAAGCAGAGCATGTCTGTTTCCCTGCCCAATGTCAAGCGAGCAGGGAAACAGACATTGCTTTGATATTCAGAAAGCTGCATGTTAGCAGCTCCCAGGGTCTCAAAGCAATGCCGGCTCCCACAGGAAGCAGAGATCCACAGGGAATGCGAGGGCCTTCAGGCTCCCCCTGCAGTTCCCAACGAAGAGGCATGGACCCAGGGGACGGGTTCCCCAAGGCCAATATCGGCCTGGGGAGGTGGGACATGCAGGCCTCCACCCCATTTTAAAAAATATATGAAGGCCTTGCCCCAGGAGATGTGGCCCGCATGGGTGAAATCCGCCTGGGGAGGGGCGGCTGTGCAGTACCCCTCCCATTTAAAATAAATATATATATAAAGGCCTGGCCCCTGGGTCTTGGGGGCCGGGGTTAAAATGGCCCGGGTGGTGGCCGCATCGCCCCCTCCTCTTTTAAAGAAATGTATATGTAGACCTGGCCCTTAGGAATGGGGTCCCTGTGGTCCAAAATGCTCCAGAGAAGGGGGGCTATGGAGCCCCCTTCCTAAAAAATAGAAGAAAAAAAAGGCTGGCAACTCGCCGCAGGGCCTGCCCCTTTTCTCCACCACTCTGCAAAAGAGCCTCCTGGGACGCTGCTGGTTGGGGGATAAGGGCTAGTTGGCCCCCAAGGACCATCAAGAGTAACCCTGGGCATAGTTTGCGTAGTCGCGCTATGCGAAGCTACGCGAAGTTGTTCTTGCACTACGTGATCTACGCGTAGCTTCGTGAGCGTGCGTAGTTGCTTGGGGCGCCCGTTCGCGATGCCTTTTTCTTGTTCGGGAGCGCGTTGTGCATGTTCGGGGAGCTGTTTGCATGCTCGGGGGATAATATCTTGCGTTCTTTCCCATGCGGTCACCAATGGGCGCGGCCATCTTGTTTTTCAATTGTCCCGCCCGCTCGCGATGCCTTATTTCCTATTCTGGGTCGCGTATAGCGTGTTCGCAATGCACATGTTGTGTTCGGGAGCGCATTTTACTTGTTCGCGCCGATTATTGCATGTTCACGAGAAATATCGCGCAAACTTACCCACGCGGTCGTGAATGTGCGCGGCCATCTCGTTTTTCACTCTATGCTATGGTTCTGGGCCTACTCTTCTATCCTCCCTTAATATTTGTAATCCTTAGTTTTTCTGACTTTTTTTGTTATCATCTATCTCTCTCTTTCCCTAAGTTTATATTTTGCATTTTATTTCTACTTTTACTGTGTTTTTTTTTCTTTTATTACTTCTTTCTTACTTCTTCCTCCTGACTTTTTTTTCCCTTCTAACTTTTCTTTTCCGCCTCCCACCCAGCCCAGAACCATGGCCAAGGGTACGTCTAGCGCATCAAAGGGCAAGGGGCCTGCGCCCAAGACCCGCCTGCCTTGCGGCAGAATGCGTCCTGCAGGGGTGCAGGCCCGGCAACTTTTCGGTGAGGCGGAGGTGGCTGCCCTTGTTTTTTTCATCCAGCGCCACCTCCCCTTGACCTTGGCAGTAGGCGGCAGGCCCGGCTCCAGGTACGCTACCCAGGAGCGTCACCGTCGGTGGGCGAAGGTGCACCAGGCAGTGTTCCGGTGCTCAGGGGTCCGGCGCAACCATAATCAACTGGCCCACCGGTGATCTGACATCCTGGACCGGGAGCAGGACCTGTTGGACCTGCTAGGTGTCGAGGTCGTTGGGCTTGGTGAGTAACTTATTGTGTATAAATCAAATCTTTGACGAATAACAAGATTACTGCTGCTAACGCGTTGCTGGTAAATTACGTTTAAAAATCTTCTGTGATTGTAGGACCCAGGTGCTCGGTGCTACTCTTACTTGTTTGCAACTTTGCGCCAGCTTGGGCTGATTAATGTATTATTTTAGAGAAATGAAGTTAGGTAATGCTATTGCTAGAGAGACTCTAGTCCTTCCATTGTCCTCCTGTGAAATAGTGGTAGATGGATATTGGATACTAGGTTTAGTTAGTATTAGTTAATAATTGTTTTACGGTCTGCGTGACGCCTCCTCTGTCACTGAGTGCTGCTTACCCCAGTCCTCCGTTGAACCTTTTGTAGTTTGTTTAGTGAGTGGTAGGCTTAGCAGGGTCAGTCAGTAGCAGAACAAGATCAGATGCAACCAATCCACAATTCAGTGTATGCACAAATTTATGCATGTGTCCTCGATCTCATCTATGCATTTGATGGCTAAAAATAAATGGAAATGCAGACTTAGTGAACAATTGGCCTGTCTGGAATAGGTGGTCTAGGTCAGGTGGTACTTACTAGGCTTTGTTAGTATTTGTAATCAGAATGATTATGGATCACTGGAGTGTTCATAAATAAGTAGACGATCCATGAATCCGGCAAGCAGCCCAGTAGTTGATCCATCTGATTAGATAGGTCAATTTTCTAATTGCAATTGTTGTTTCCTAAAGTGTTTTTTGACTTATTTTTCCAAATGATTTATTTCTTTAACAGCACTCCTTTATGTTTGTCTCTTTCTTTATTATATCTTACATGAACATCAGCACCACCCAGGGGCAAGAAGACAGGGTCCGAGTCGGCGGGACAACAACCAGGAGAGGACTGCTCCTCTACCGAGGCTCCTGCTGCTGGCCCCAGTAAGTCCTCCAGTGGTTAATATTAACAATTATATTTCCCTAACTTTTACTGCATCTTTTTTTTCTGAACTATAAATTACGGTTCCACTTTCTAATTCTATTTTTTACAAAAGCTTCTTTGACCTTGACTATCTGTTTCCAAATTCTGGTTATCCCTGCCTCTAACTAAGTTCCTTCTAAATGCCTCTGCTATGACTCTCTGTACTACTACTACTACTCCTATTCTGTCTGTAGCTAAGCTTGCACAGTTGGCCACTCTTTATTGAAGGTTTTCTTTTGAATAATAAAACTCAGATTGACTAATAGCTCTAGCCACTGTGTCCTGTCCTTTGGGTTGTCCTCTTCTAGTCTTCTTTCCACAAACAAAATGCCCAACCAGATATTTGACTAGTATTTTGGATCAGATAGTACATACTACTACTGCTGCAGTGATTCTGCAGTGCCACATGCAGAACTATGCACAACAAAATAGGATATTGGCGATGGGAGGTTGGACCTTACTCATCACACCTCAGTCAGAAGAACCCATGATCCCCTGACCGACTAGCTATAGTATCTAACATTAGGTCCCACTCCCGACCCCGCACACGAAGAAGATACACAATGATGATGACTGAGACAGACAACCCAGAACATAATAACACCCTTTTGCTCACTCACTTGTGTACGTCCACCCCACCACACCAAATACCACAGAGTCTATGTGTAATTTCAAAAGGTTTATTTGAAATAATTAACAAGCTCTGTACGTCGTTATATGAAATTTTACTACAGCCATCGTCAACAGCAAAAAGCATAAGATTAAAACAGTGAACGTTTACAAGTGCAGGACAACAAGAACAAGACAAAAGATCTGTGTGAATTCTGGAAGACGTAGAACGTAGAAATGCTGGTTACGTCATGCATCATAAGCTATGCAAATCTCTGGTTTGTAGAAGGGAATCTTCCGCCTATTATATGAGAAAAATGCTACGCGTTAGATAGTATACTGCAATAATGCAAGCATTTCCCAGTCATGGCAAAAAGTGTAACATGTACATGTGATGGCTAAGCAATACGGACTAACCAAACTCCATAACAAAGTGGCTTGTTTTTTGACCTCTTCACTTGTACGCAACCGTTATGTGGCCTCAAAGGCGTCTACTGAACATGTCAATAAGCTGCGAGGTATAATTAAATATGCGCAAAAAAGTAGTAGACATGATAAATCTAAAAGGGTTACACATGGCTCAGGCTAGCTTTCAAAAGACTAGAGTAGGACTAGATGACCCTAGGAACCATATAACACTACTAATGTCTGTCTACAGACTGTACTACTCTAGTGCTAATGTATGTTGTATTAACTTTTTTTTCAATCTTCCAAGTGAACACTAATAAAATAGGGGGAGGTTTCCAGGCATCTAAAAATGTGTAATGTTTTTTCTAGGCATACTATCAACCACCAGTGCTGGGGGGGCCAGCGGTAGCGATGCGGCCATTCCAGAGGGAGCGGGAGAACAGGCGACACCTGCAGGAGCTACAGGGGGGAGCCAGCAGCAGTGGAGGGCGGTGGTAAGTTATCTTAATTACTTCAAGAAATTAGTTAGATGGAAGTGTTTTCACTACTTCACTCACTGTACTGTGCGACTTATTAAGTTGTAGTGAACATTATACAACGGTTGAAGAAGACACCCTTTACTTAGCATTAGCAGCGTGAGTTGAGTAACCAATGGCCTCTTCTATCTGACTCCAACTCAGCTGTGAAGGTTTTATGGAGAAGGCAACCTCAGATCAGATGACCTTGATGGATGTGTTGAACAAATTGGGAAAGAAGGGTGGAAGGACGGGCGAGATAATATGACTGACTGGAAGAGAATGATATGTTGGAAGCATGCATAGGTGGCTGATAGTAATCAGATCAGATGCATGGGTTGTTGAAGGATGGGTGGAAGGTGAAAGAGGATGCCTGCCTGGGTGGGTGACACAGTATGGGTGGATAGTACTAGATAGCAAGAATCAGCTGTGTTTGGTTCAAACTCAAAGCCAAGGCAAGCAAGGAAGGAGCAGACGCATGGGTGGTTGTTGGTGAAACCAACTAAGGTTTGTTAAGAGATATATAAAAAAGAAGGATAGATATTTACTTTAATGGATGTATGCCTGGATGTACTATCATCAATAGACAGCATAGGTGGAGACTGTCACTGGAGAGTCTTACTTTGAAGAAAATGTAAAAGAAACTGCGCCAGAGTAGCAAAGCGGAGGGGAATATAAGTAGTATTTTCAGAATACAGTTGACTCGCAGTAGTTTGCAAGCACATCGTATTTGTATATATATATTATCAAGCCGAAGCGCCTTCCTCCGACTCCGAGGACCACTCCCTACCTTTGTTAATGTATTTTTGATTGTGTCAGCCAGCCTGCAAAGGGTGGCCTATCTGTTGGTTACACAATCAATGAAAGCAAAGTACCCTATGCAGTAGCTGTCGGTGGTGGGAGTGCTGGCTGGCGGTGACATGGGGAGGGGCAGGGTGGGTGGGAAGTAAACTATGTATTACGGCCAACTACAGGTAAGTAAACATAAAAATAAATAAAATGATTTTCATTGTGCGCACTGCACCACCAAATGCAATGCAGTGTGTGCAATGAAATTTGTTTTATTTATATATATGTATTGTTTAATTACCTGTGATTGTCCGTAATCCATAGTTTACTACCCCCACCCTGCACCTTCCCACGTCACCGCCCGGCAGCACTCCCACCACCGACTGCTACTGACCTGATGTTGTATTACCATCTATAATATAAGCAATGATCATTGGATCCGATAAATAATCAGCCTTTTTGTAGTACCCAGGGCAGGGTGAAAGTGAAATTGAGCAATTGCCCTCATGTAACAGACAGAGTATGGCCAGTGCCACCCGTAATACAAAAATATGAGCTTCCCCACCTGCAGACAGTAGTAGTAAATAAAACTAACGTGAGTCTGCATCATCTGACTCATATCTGTTTCTTTTGGGAGCAAGCTTAGCTGACTGAGCTGGCATGCCGGCTACAACAAGGTTATGTAATTTCGCTAAACTAGAGATAAGAAGTAGAACAAGACAACTGGTGTGTACAGGAGTACATAGTGCTAGTATAATGTCGGAAACTCCCACAAATGTTAGAGTCCTAGGAAGTAAGAGTATAGATACTTACCACAAAATCACAAATGTTATGTACTGTGCTTGCTAGTGATACTGTGCCACTAATGTGTTGAATGAATTTTGTGTTGCTGTTTTGCTAAGAGTATTGGTTACAACATGTTCTTTTTCTTTCTTGATATAGATACTCCTTCCCAGCCAAAACCTACGGGGAAGGAGTTGGCAGCCAGGGCCCGGCGCCGTAAACTGGAGGCCATTTGCGAGGAATATCGGCGGCTGGTGGCTCAGGTGGAGGAGGAGGAGGTGACTGAAGCTGCAACCTCCTCCAATGCCCCGGGCCCCAGTCAGTCCCTGCCTCCAGTTTTACGGTGCCGTGGTCCGGCAGCCGCCCGCCGCCGTGCCTCTACATCTAGCACTGCTGCCCCCCACCCTGTATGTAACAGCAGGGCATTTCGCCGCCAGATGCTCCGCCGGATGGCCCGCTTGGAGGAGCACCTATCGGAGCGTGTCAAAATCCTTGTGGACAAACACCTGAAAGCCCGCCGACTTTAGGACCTTGTCAATTTGCCCCTTTTTTAATTCCTTTTGTTGGTGGGTGGGTTTTGGGCATTGGGGTTTAACTTTTTTACGGACATTTTGGACTTTGACTTTTGGACATTGGTTGGGGTTAGGGAGGGGGGTGGGTCTGGTCAGGTCAGAGTGGGATAGTTTATTTTTGTTAGGGTATATTAAATTATATATTATTTACTTAAACATACGATGTTAATGTTTTGTGGTGGGTTACTGTTTTACGAATTCAATTTACGTCACATGGTTTGTTACTTTGTTTCCTTGCTGCTGCATGCCCACAGCCAGTGTTTGCTTTAAAAGATCTGCCAATTTTGTAACACACAAACAGATAGATGCGGTACCCCTCACTGAGTTATTTTATTTGTCATACTAGTACTGTCAGTCTCTCCTCCTAGTCCATTATACCTCCCACCAAACGTATCTTACCTGTGATTGATGATGATGAAGTTCAGCACAGTGATGGCTGCATGGTTGGTTTCCCAAAGTAGTAGACACTGGCAATAGCATTTGAAAAAAGAAAGAGAAAGTCACTTGACTGAGAGAGACTGTGGGAGGAGTAGTAAAACAAAGTAAAGTACAGCATGGGCAAACAGAAGAAGATCCTTGCCCTGCCTTAGTTGAAATTCAATTAGTGTTGCTTTCACCACATCTGCCCCAGCAAGCGTGTGATCAATTGTTGGTGTACATTTAATGTAGTCACATCACACCTCAATATAAATCACACAGCCTGGGGGAAGAGGGTTAGAGATTGATGAATGGATGGGAAGGGGGATTTGGGGAAAGGTTTGAGAAAGAAAAACAGACAGTATGCATGGACACAACAAAAGTAAAACACAATCTTGGAAGAGGACCATGATCCATTATCAAAGAAATCTATAAAGTGAGAAAAGGGAAATGCATGCATGATGACGAAGAGAACTTGATGGTTAATGAGTTGTACTTACTAACTACTACTACACAATTAGACTGTACAGGGCAGAAATTATTAATATGAAATTTGCCTTGCCTGTCTGCCCACAGAGCGAACCAAATTACATGCTGTACCGGGCTTACTTTTATTTTTCAAGCTAGCAAAGAAAATGAAAAAATAGTTGTAGGGATCAATTACCAAACAAACCACAACACACAGTCATAATGATTGAAGAGAAAAAGGAATCAAATAAATTTAAAGACGAATGATGAATGATACTAAAGTTACTGTATTATCCTGGTCCAAATGTGGAGTTGCATCATTCTCGTCATTCATCTTGGTCCTCCCTTCCATGGACACTCCGCACATCAATCTTGGGTACCACTGCCTGCCTGATGCGAATTGGTAAGGTAAGTGTGAGTTGTTCCTCCCACTATAGCACAGGGTATAGGCCGGCCTGTAAGTGTAGATGGAAAAACAAAAGGGGTATTGAAAAATAACTACATTAAAAAAAATAAACTCAATTACAGTGGAGTACAAGAAGAGAAGACAAGACTCTTGAGAGAACACTTTCAGACTGAGGCGGCTTGGATACATAGTGTCTACTCTACAGCATTAAGCTACAACAACAACGGGACAGGAGCCAGCACAGAACAGGCCAACCACGGCACAGGCCAGGCACCCTACCCCCATTTACCTTAAAGTTTGACAGAGCCAGACAAAAGGCATATGCACTGCAGCAACCAAGCATTTTCCAAATGAAGTGACTAAATCAATGCGCCACTTTCCCTCATACCACTACACTCTACTCCAGTCCACACCACTACACGGACATGTAGCATAGGTCTGCTGTGGTTCGTGTTGAAACTGTTTACCTTTTATGCAGTCCATGAAATGCAGTTATTCCATCAATTATCTCTGATCCAACTGACTGACTGTGTGCAAAGATAGTATGGTCAGCATCATGACCGTGTGGTACATGTTCTCCAACACCAACTCAGTCTGTAGTGACTGATTAAGTTTATAATATATTCCATATTACAAAATTGCAACAGATATTGGACGGCACCTGCAGTGGTAGGAGTACAATGTGGTTATTAAACAACAAGGAAACATTGACTGTCACCTGAGTCACTTTTACTTTGTAGATAAACTAGTATAGTTAGACTTCATGCACATTCACTCGTAGTCAGCAAGCATCCTATGCAATGCATGCCATCATTCATAATAATCATTACCTGTCTTGCTCTTCTCTTTGGCTGTCAGATCAGATGCCTAGCCTTCTGACAGTGATGAGTTTCGGCTTGGAAACAAAACGGAAGATAGCTATAGTCACGTTTCACTTCTTATGGAACGACTGTTAGAGGCAACATGTTTTGTACTATTCTACATCTCCATCCAATGTCTGGCTTGCTTGAAATGTATTTAGAGAGAGTAAGGAAGATGGAGCAGGACTCTGAGGAGTGGAGTGGACAGTTATGCACAGACGTGCAACTCCAATAGGGAAATAAAAAGAGGAGACGGTGTTGATGGATTTGTTGTGATTAGATTTGAACCAGAAAAACAGATACACACACAAATTAAGGAAGGAAGAACAATTTGAAAGCCTAGTCGTCAGGGAAGAGGAGCTCGTCCTCAAACTCTGGTGGTTCGGACAGAAGTACGTCATGTGACCCACTACTTATGTCATCGAAGTCGCACTCCTCTTCCTGCTGTAATTCACGTATTTTGTACTCCGGTGGTATAAAGTGCTGATTCATTTTGATCATGGTTAACCTCTCCACGCTTTTGGGCGAGAGACTGGTCCTTTTCACAGTAACAATAGCACCAGCAGCACTGAAAACACGCTCTGAAGAGACACTTGCAACAGGGCAAGCCACATACTTTATCGCCAGCCTGCTGAGCACTGGCCATTGGCTTCTTTTCCCATACCAAAACACCAATGGGGTTTGCTCAATGAAGACCTTTGTTGTGTCATCCAGATAGGCCTGAACCATCCACTCAATGTTCAGGGGTGCTCCGATTTGCTTGGCCTCTTTTGCCTTTGCATCAGTAATGGACATACAAAACCCTTTCCGGGGAAACCAAGCACCTGCTGTTTTTTTAAATGTGGCTGATGATCCTGTTGGCGCTGTTGATGTTATTGCTGGTAGTGTTGGTGACTGCTAGGAGGCAAACGCACTGCTCTCGGGCTCTGAAGTTGAACTTGACGACTCTGGGTGCCCTGTAGTACTTTTTCTGGCCTGGGGTGGCGGGCCTCTAATCAAGATCCGTTCGTTTTCAAAGTCAGTGGCTTCCTCAGCTATCCAAGTTTTGTGCTTGGCAACATTCAGTTCTGAGAAAGGAATTACTTCATTACTGCGCAGCAATAAATTGTAACGTGGATCCAAAATTGATGCAGTAATGTAATGTCGATGTGACACAATGTTATTTTGAATCCTTGTATTGTCAGATAAGTGAACGGCTAAGGTGTCCACCAAATAATATGCGTCTACTTTGTCATCCACACCTGCGTACATTTCTGACACCTCCTTCAGCTCTTGCTCTAGCATGTACAACAATGGGATAGCTTGGCCCATAGTACAGTCCTCCCTGCTGACTTCACGCGTGAAGACCTCAAAAGGAAGTAGCATCTCTGCCAGGCATTTAACAAGGTCCCATTGGGCCATCTCAACGGTCATGCCTTTCACGGTAGGATCTCCTGACCTTTTCATGACATAAGCATTGAGTGGTATGTACTGCTCAAACAGCCGCTCAAGAATGTAATAAGTTGAGTTCCAACATGTTCGCACCTCCTGGATGAGTGCTTTGACTTGCATTTTATGCTCACGTTGAATTGTGTGCATATTCTTCTGCAGGTGGTCAGTAAGTTCCTGACTTTGCTTTAATTTTTAAGAAAGTCTTGAACAACAATGTTAATGCAGTGTGCCAAACACGGGACCCTGAAATAGCCACCATCTTTCATGGCCCTAACTACATTACTGCCATTGTCCGTGGCAACAAAACCAATGTTAAGCCCTCTTGGTCGCAGCCACTCAAACACCTTGCTGTTAAACTCATCCAAAATGTTTGCAGCAGTATGAGATTTCTCCATAGCAAACATGGCTACAGTTGCATGTTTGCGAGTGCCTTTAAAAATCTCAGCAGTGTCAACAACACCTCCAGATATCTTATCTTTAACACCCGAAAAAAAGACCCAGTGTGCAGTGATGCACATGTAATCAATCAATCAATCAATCAATCAATCATGAAATTTGTAAAGCGCACTACATACCCGTGAGGGTTTCAAGGCGCTGGGGAGGGGGGGAGCAGCTGATATTGGTCGAAGAGCCAGGTCTTGAGTTGTCTCCTGAAGGTCAGCAGGTCTTCGGTTTGTCGCAGGTAGAGGGGGAGGGTGTTCCAGGTCTTGGCGGCGTGATGGAAGAAGGATCTGCCTCCGGAAGTAGTTCTCCAGATGCGTGGGACCGTGGCCAGGGTGTGGTCAGCGGAGCGGAGTTTCCTGTTGGGTACGTAGAAGGAGAGTCGACTGTTGAGATAGGCTGGGCCGGTTTTGTGGAGTGCCTTGTGTGCGTGGATCAGGAGCTTGAAGGAGATTCTTTTGTCGATGGGGAGCCAGTGCAGGTTCCTCAGGTGGGGGATGATGTGGTCGCGGCATGGGACGTCAAGGATCAGGCATGCAGAGGCGTTCTGGATTCTCTGTAGTCTGTTGATGAGCTTGGACGAGGCTCCGGCGTAGAGGGTGTTTCCGTAGTTGAGTCTGTTGCTGACTAGGGCCTGGGTGACTGTTTTCCTCGTGTTTGTCGGGATCCATCTGTAGATCTTGCCATCTTGTAATCAGTGGCTTGGCAACTCGTCCACATGTCTGTTGTCAGGTGGATACTCTGAACAGCACTCTGTTTTAAGGCTTTTCCAAGCAATTCCAGCACGTCGTGATGTAGTGCTGGAACAGCAACTCTGGCAAAATAGTTGCGGCTGGGAACCTTCCATTTTGGGCAGATGGTTGTCACAAATTCTAGAAAACCCACCCCTTCAACAGAAGAAAAAGGGAGAAGGTGCAGTGCTAACATTTTAGCCAGCTTCGCATTGTACAAACATGCTATTGGGTGGTTGCATTCGTACTGCCCCTCCAGCCTAGTAAACATGCTAAGAATGGTAGGCTGCGTGGTATTCCTTCCTGTGCTCAATGTCGCACTTTTTTTAAAAGCAATACTCCTTGGTGTCTCAGGCTGACTCTTACTCTTGTGCCACTGAGATGTCGCTGAGGATGTGGGCGTTCCCACTGCAGTGCTGGATACAGGGCTACTTTGTGTACCACTACCACAGAGAATGTCTTCCTCTTCTTCTTCTTCCTGTTCCACAGTGAGTGGACCTTCTTCTACTCGATGCGTGCTACATCCCTCGCAGCCATTTTGGATAGGGTAAAAATGTTGGTCTCCATCTCCTCTGGGCCGGGAGTGATGTTCGTGATGACTGGCTCATCATCATCATCATCCTGCTCTTCTACATCAACCTCCATAAGTTTAAGGCTTTCTGGAACCTTCCTTTCCCCATGCCTGCTCTTGTGACGTGTCTCCCTCTCCCTCTCAGACTCAGTTTGTGGCTTCCAAGTGGCATCTAGATCATCAGAAGGGGGGCTTGGCGAAGAACTTGATGTACTAACCCGTCTTTTCCTTGCTGGGGATTTGGAAGACAATGGAACTTCTGAAGGAGTGGCTTCCTCTTCTTCCTCTGCATGAGGCTCAATTTCCTGAACTGCCCCTACTTCGGGAGGAACAACAGCTACTATTGCGAGCGAAGGTTGCGGCTGTTGTTGTTGACCACTTATCTGCTGTGTTCCCTCCTGCATTGATTGTGTACTACTTTGAGATAGCGATAAGTTTAGTTCAGGCTCAGCATACTGCTTTCCACCATTAGGCTGGCTACCTCTTCCACACTCATCTACTTTGGTCTGGGTTGGTGGGTTGGGCCCACTGATGCGGAGGTGCTGCCCCCAGCTTGGCCCCCGGACACCGCTGCTGCAGGCATAATTTTTGGTGTCCCAAAAAAGGTTTTGGGCGGCACACCAGACTTAAGTGACACGTCCTTCTTCTTCTGTTCCTTCTTCTCCATGGCAACGTTCTTGGTACCGGAGGACCTGCTACCTGCTTTCTTTGGGGGCATCTTCTTCAGATGTCAACAGCACTCAGTTGCACAAGTTGCAAAGATGGCTGGTCAGGCCAGTCACATGTCACGTCATGTACAGCAGCAGGACATCGGTCTGGCACCACAACGGGCGATGATGACATGCCTCCTCCGTCTTTTGTGCACCTAAAAGCAAAGAAGCCAGAAGAACATCAGTCAAAAGATAGTACAATCAAACTAATATAATATATAATTTCTTAGTGTGTGGTGGGTGGTCACAATTATTAAATTTTATTAAGTCAGTGAACAACAGCAGTGTAGCCATTTATGAGACTGACAACAAGGCCAGGGCTCCTGGTGTACTACTGTACTGTGTACACTCAGGAAGAATAAGAATAGCATAGAACAAAAACATAAATGTAGTGCAGCCTCTTTGCCCTAAATAAAAATGTGTGCATCACATGGGATGGATGCAGCATCAGGGAGCAACCACAACGAACATATACACATAAAAAGGCATTTAGTACAACACCCAAAAAGTGAAATATACCCCAGAAAAAAAGTAAAGCCCACATTTTGCAATTCAATCCAAAGCCATACATGGTGTTGAAATTCAACACACAACACAAAAACAGTTGTTTAACTTCCATGCACCCGTGATGATTGATGAGTAGTACCCCTGGGCCTACTGGCAGAATAGGCCACAAGCTTGGAGGCCTATGGAAAAAGCACAGTGGCTGGTCCCACAAAATGGCCGCCACCACATGGCCAGGCCACTCACAATGGCTGCCACCCACATGCTCAGGCCAACCACCACAATATTAACCAAAAAGTGAATACAAAGGACAGGAACAGGAAGTTGAAGTCTCTGTGGAACTTACTTCCTTTTTTAAAAAAAAAAAAAAAATTTAAAAGTGACTCCGTGCTCCAAAACTACAGCAAAATGTCAACCTGAGGAGTTTTTTTAGCAAAATGCACAAAATCAGCGTTTTCGAGAAGGTTTTATATTGCTCGCGAGATATTGTTTGCCAGATTGCAAATTCTGCGTGTTCAGCATCGCGAACTGTACAAAAAGACGTTGTCGCGTGCGCGAAAACGCATATTGAGAGCGCGAAAATGACAAAAACTGTAAGTCCACGTTGTCGCGCTGTGCAGAATTGCCAAAAGTACGCGAGCTGAATTTCTAGGGTTACCTACTGGCTGAAAAGCCCTATTTATTTAACACACACCCAAAAACTGCAATTCCACCATAAAAACCACCTTTTGCAATTCAATGCAATGCCATCCATGGTGTTAAAATTCAACAGACAACACAAACTGTTTTTATGCAGCCATGATTTGATGATGACTACCTCTGGGCCTACTGGCAGACTAGGCCACAAGCTTGGAACAGAATGGCAAAAGCAAGCACACTGTTTGGATGGCTCCACAAAATGGCTGCTACCCACCCACAACAACAAGAAATGGAAGACAGACAATCTAAGCCTATGCTAAAAGCACACTGCCTGTCTTCACAAAATGGCCGCCACACACATGGCCAGGACACAACAACAACAAGCATAAGCCAAGGGGGAACAAAGAAAAGACATGCAGGCCTTTATGGAAAAAGAAGCACACACTACTAAACTACCACCACAAAATTGCCACAAGCCACATGGGCACTCACAGTCACAACAGGCCATGGAAAACAATGAACTGAAGCAGGCCTATATATGACCGGACAAAGGAGGCCTGCTAAACAACACAGCTTTAATACAAAAATGAAAATCAACAGGGCTACGAAAGGATTGGAAAGAAGTTACACATCAAGCACACACACACATCCAACAAAGGTATTTAACACACAAACACACAAACAGTGAAATACACTACAGCCACATTTGGCATTTCAATCCTATGCCATCCATGCCCTACATGATGTTTAAATTCAACAGACACCACAGAAACATGGACCCATGGGTACCCTACTGGCTGAAATTGCAAAGAAAAACAACTAGGCCCCTATTGAAAGTGCAGGCCACCCACAACAATAATTTTTAAAAACAATGAAAATCTCAGAAAAATTTAGGTACAAGCAAGCCCCAATGAAACAAACATGTACACCAATTCTCCAATTTACTAATCCAATGATATGATGCAGCAGACAGACACAAAAAGTGATCCTTCCAGCTCCAAATCCAAATGAAAGTGAACAGCACATGGACAAAGCACTGGGAAGAGCCTGCTGGACAGGAACAGGAAGTTGGAGACTCAGGCGCACTTCCTTCCTCTTGAAAAAAAGAGTAAAACAAAAAAGGACTCCTTGCACAAAAGACTACAGCCAAATCACAATCTGAGGAGTTTTTCTGAGCAAAATGATCATTTTCGAGAAGGTTTTATGATGCTCGAGAGATATTCTTCACCAGATTGTAGTTTTTGTATGTTTGGGATCGCGATCTTACCGAGACAGCCGCCGGAAGTCAGCTTGCGCTTTTATGCATGCAGTTTTGCAATTTCAGAATTGCAAATCACAATGATTCGCCATTAGGGAATCGCAAAACGGAGTAATCATGCATCTGGCCCTATGTTTTTTAACTAATTAATATACAGAATAATTTTTGACTGATGTAACAAAATTATTTGATTAATATTTAGTTACGATTTATTTTAGTTATTATGTTTTTTGTTTTGTTATTGGGTGCTGTGTGGAAAATGTGTTTTTTATAATAAGGTTTTGTCTATTGATTTTATGTAGTGTAGTGCTTTGTTGTTAATAAAGAGTTTTACTTTACATTGTAGCATGTTGTACGTTCTATTAGTTTGTGTGCTGACTTTATGTATAATTTTGGGTCATTCATAGTTGTTGGCAGCTCTGATCTTTTTTAGGGCTTCAGTGAATTTGTAGAGTCTAGGTTGGGTTCTGTCTAGTTATAGTTTAAGGCATTGTGCCATCCTTCTACTGTGTTGCTGGATTTGACCATTCCACAATTGTATTTGGAATTTGGGTTGGCATCTGTGTCCAAAGAGGTGCAGTCTGCTAATGCTAGTGTCTTTAAAATAATCCATAAAGGGACTTGTTTTTTTCTGATGGTAGAAATGACTTTCTATAAGTAAATTGCAGTAATTAGCTACCTTTGTGACAAGGACATAGGCTTGTGCAAACATTTGTTTCAATTTTAAAGGCAAATTGGCTGTTTGTTTCGTATTCGACACTTAGGGCAGATTGTTGGAGGTGAATCAAAATGATCCAAATGGTATTAACAGCCTTGTATGGCTGTGTGTGGGCAAAGTTTACGGATAGTTTGAATCATGGCTTATTCAAAATCTACTAATATTTTATGTGAGAAGTTGTTTATTTACATAAGTGACCGCTTTGGGTCACATTTTGAATATTTCACCCATGTCCATGTTTGACTTTGGCTTAGTTTTTGTGAGTCATCTGCAGTAGAAAATATTATGATACATTTGTCATTGTTAAGGTTATCATCTAGGAATAAGAGTTCTTTATTATGTGTGGTGTTTAAGTGTTCAGAAATTTGGATATCTTGGTATCTTCTAAGAGCAGGAAGGCTAACACTGGTGGCTTTGTTAGTTCATGCTATTGAGCATTTTAAGGTGGGTAAAGCTGATAGCTGACTTGTGATGTGTTCAGGGACTTTAGGGAAAGGAATTGTAATTTCTGGGATAGAGGCACAAGACCCCAAAATATTGAATAAATAAGTATTTTTATTTTCTTACTTCTTTTGGAATGTAGATGTATTTGCTCTCCAGATCTTTATTAAAATAGTCTCAGTTGTCCAGATTAAACTAATGTCCCATGGAGATATGTCTCTGGTCTCCTCACCATAGCTCCAGATGCTGGTTCTATTTTCCTTTCTCTTCATAATTAATACAGATGGCCCTAGGGGAGATAAAGAGAATCTGGGTTGACTATTCTATACCATGGATAAGTAGACTCATCACCAACACCATTGTTATTCAACCTCTTGGGGTCATGTTGTGAATTGTGTTTCAATTTAAGGGGCTAATTACGATGTCAGGCAGACTTACCTTCTCGGTTCTGGGATTGACCGACCTTTGGTCGACGGTCCCTACCACCTAATTAGGATGCGATCGAACACTGTTCAGTCGCATTCGTGCATTTCC
Source organism: Triturus cristatus (assembly GCF_964204655.1). Taxonomy (NCBI): domain Eukaryota; kingdom Metazoa; phylum Chordata; class Amphibia; order Caudata; family Salamandridae; genus Triturus; species Triturus cristatus. Next base: position 555,028,032 of record NC_140589.1, on the reverse strand, counting down.
CCATGGGAGCGCACATTAAGGCCATAAATCTCAAGGTGCCTGAAACCGGAGGCTGCACACACAGGGGGGCCCTACTGGGGGCCCCCCAAACACACTTTCCCTCCTTTTTTCCATGTCAGATTGGCAGGCATTAAAACTATGCCGGAAACCGTACATAGTAATCCCACTGGGGGAAAGGCCCACCCTTGGGATAACGAGCCAGTTCTGACTGGCCGACAGGCTCCTTGAGCTCATCAGAAACCAGCAGGAATGACCCGCCAATTCAGTTTCTGACTGCCAGCATTGTAATGCGGCTGTCAGAAAGTAAACCGAGCGGCAGATTACGATGCAGCCTGATAGCCAGAGCCTTTCTATCTGCATCGTAATCTGGCTCTAAGTGTTCCTCAGTGGAAAGTTTCATAGCATAGCGGAGGACACCGCTTTTTCTTAAACCTACCACCCTCACCAACCCCTTGAACATTCAAAAATAGGGGAACGCAACAGTTGCCTTTGGGCTGTGGCCCAAGGGTCGAGCCATGGCAATCAGGTCTTCAGGGCTTCTCTCCTGATGCTACGCTCGGGTAACTATTCCAACATCCCCCTCTTGGATGTTTAAGTCTTCTGTTGGTTCTACTCCCACCGGTCATGGTTTCTCTTTACTAATGGCCTCCGCTTGCTGCTTTCCTGGTTCTGTTTTCCACGTCTCCTGCTCCATCCAATCTCCGACTCTCTCCGTGTCACACAGCTGTTCCACGGCTTCATCAAGTTGCAAACGCCACCCTTCATCTGCTGATTCATAAAGTAGACACACATCACTACTGATATCTAGTGGGGCTGTCTGCTTGACTCATTTGTTCTTCTTTTTCAGCCATACTAGGATTATCGGCGGCCAAATCTGGTACCTTATCAGAGATCCTCCCCTCCATGATTGGCCAATTGGGCCAAATGAGAGTTGCATTCCGGAATAAGCAGTCCACTTGAGGTAGGGAGATCCAGTCTGCTGTTGCACCTGAAAGGAGAAAGGTTAGAGGGATAAAAACAATCTCAGGATGCAAGGATTGGTTTTTGCCTGGCTAAGCACACCACATGTGCATGATCAGTATATAAAATTAAGTTTCAGAAAGTGCTTCTTTTGACATGGTTAGCCCCACTTTTTGCCTGATGTCTGATGTAAATTCCTATAAACTGTACCACGACTGGCACAACTTCTGTTTCCTCTATAAGCCCCAGTAAATGGTACTCCTGGTACTCTGGGTATAGGGACAAAAGCAGGTCAACTAGGGATCTCTCACCTGGATCCAGCGGTGCTGCTATCCTAGGCCCTGTGTCCCGATGCAAGACAAACTGAAGACTCAACATGGCACACAGCCCTGTAGGCCATAGCAACTGTGCACTTTATAAGATTTAGGTAAGCCACCCCTACTGCAGGCCCTTCAGCATGAGCAGATGGGTCCTTACAATCTCCAGTCCATTCTGTGTATTGCAAGTGGACAGGGAAGCCATTAAGAGTACATGGGCTGAAAACTCGTCAACCCGAGTTTCCTAGCTCCATGGTGGCTTTACTGTTGTCTAAGATGTTTGGGACCAAACATCTTGTCTTCATAAATCCTTTCTGATGTCAGTATTGGATTTATTATTAAATTCACACAGGAGGTGTCCCCTGAACCTACCACAAACTGGCCTTGTCCATGTCTAGTTGTAACCAGCCTGCAATCACTAGATATGTTTCTGGCGCCCTTGATAGAGAGCCAGAGCTCTCTGGATCCAGACACAATGCCTGCTCTGGGCGGAGGTGGTCACACCTCCCCCATGCATGATCTGCTTTGGAAGAAGCGGGAACTTCAAAGGACATGCTGCCTTTGAACCCTGCCTCTGGCGCTCTGCTGTTAGAAGCAGATGGGAACCCCCCAGTCCTGCTCCCCTTTGTGCGGGAGGACTGACAGGAAATTTAGATAAAGTAGGAGGTAGGTCTACCTTCACCCTGCACCACCCCTCAGGTGGGGCAGATGAAGTGGACCCCACTTTTCACTATCGGCCATCTTGAGGATGGAAATAGTAGCCTATTGGGAGACAAGGTTTGCCCAATCCCCACATGGGGTGAGCAAAAAGAGGTGTGTAGGCACGCTACATGTCGGCAGCACATTGGCTACTACCTGACCTCCCTGAAAAACATCCCTAAATTGAATATTTCGGTGACTCCCAGAAGAACCTGACTTCAGATTTGATGCACCTAAACAAGATAACAGAAGAAGATTGCGGCCGTCCAGGAACTGAGCCCTGCTGCAGAAGAAACCGGCGCAAACCCTGCCAACTGCAAATATACTCAACAATTGGGACTTGGTGTCATTCCTGAAACCTGCAAGGCCTCCAAGAAACCCCAGAGCCCCCGAAGACTTCTTAAATAGCCAAGAACCTCACTTTGAGCTAGAGATATCGCTGGTAAAGAAACCTCTGTAGCTGAAGACCAACACACTTCCTGTCGACGCGACTCACCACTGGAAAAGAAACGTTGCAGCTTCCCAGACCTGTTGGTTCACCAGTCTGGTGGAATCAACCCCTGCACGCCTCCATCACCTCAAGTGATCCTCTCAGTATAACGGCAGAGGCTGGAAATAGCCCCTTTCCTGAAAGCCCGTACATTCTTGCCAGTAACTTTGTTGGCATACCACAGCTACGTTGGCACGATCGCCTACTCTGTGACAGGCTGCTCTGCATCACACCTGTGGCCTGCCCCCTGCTGGTGATCTTCAAATCTCCTAGGTGGAGTCCTCCTTCCAGGGACTGCAAGGGTATCTGAGTCGACAGTACTCCACTATCCAAATGAACACCAGACGTCCGGCAACCTCTACAATGACCTGCTGGCAAGAACCACGATGGTAACTAAGTTGGCGGTCTACTGAACTTCATTCAAGCTATATGCTTCCATTGCTTTCTCCGACGACTGTGATGGTAAATATTTGATGGTATTGAATGCTTAGTGTCTGGATACTAAAAGTGCTTCATACTTTGAACTGCACTGCATTTCTCTCCATAATTAAAAGTCTACAAAGTATTTATTCAAGGATGGAAACTGTATAAAGTATATCTCCAATTTCAAGTCTTGCTTCTTAAATATTTAAATAATCTTGCTATTTTTATACAAAATTGGTCTTGAATTTATTCTTAAGTGTGTGTTTCATTTATTGTCTCTATGAGTACAGCACATGCTTAACACTGTCCTCTGAGAAGCCTAACTTCTTGACCACACTACCATAAACTACCACAAAAAGAGAGTTAGTATTGTCTACTTGTTGCCTTTATCTTCCTCTGGGGATTTCCTGCATTCTCTACATTGTACATTAGTACAGTGTACAGAGAGACTGTATTGTACACAAAGTGATGACCGAATAGGTAATATTGTAAGACTTCCATGGCAGTTTAAATGGTCAGGCCTTCTTTTTCAACTGTAGCGTAACAAAGTTCTCTTGGAAATAGTTTTCTGCTTATGAATACCACAGGTGTAATTGATATTGATCATCCAGTTGCGATAGGTCAGCCCTTAAACCTCTACTGGATGTGTCTGTTTGTAACACAAAGGGTTTTGTAAAGTTAGGGCATTTCAAGACTGGACACTCACACAACATCTTTTCGTGTTTTTCAATACAGGTTTGGTGTGTTGTATTCCAGCTGCCAGTGAAAGGGAGCTGAGCTTTTGTTAGCAGGGCTGTAAGCGGAACAGTTAATGGAGAGAAGTGGGGAATAAAGTATTTGTAATCCCCACGGTTCTCAGAATACATTTTTTCGTAGGTGGATGGGGAATATCTTTAATGGCCTGAACTTTTTCCATCAGGTACTGAAAGGTTGCAGGGGGGCCATGCAAACCGAAGGGGAGGACTTTGAAATGATAAAGACCCGAGGGGGAGGAGAATGTGGTCTTCCTGTGGTATCCATTTTTGGATGGGATATTTACTAATAACCTTTAGTGAGATCTAACATGATGATTACATTTGCTTTTCCTAATGGTTCTATTAGTTCATCAACTTGGGGCATGGGGTAGGTGTTGAACTTTGATAGGGCATTGAGTTGTCTCAGGTCTACACAGAACCTAAGGGTTCCATCGGGTTTTGGAACCAGAAACATTGGGGATCTCCAGCCACTATGTGAGGGTTATATGATGTAATCTTCTAACATTTTCATTATTTCAGCCTCAACTGCCATTCGCCTGTCGTCTTGGATTCTATATGGGCATAGTTGTATCACTTGTTTGCCTTCGGTAATGATATAGTGATACGATAACACAGAAACATACTGACATATGACTTTATTTAACTAGGCCTTTTGTTCTTTGGATATGTGTGTCCCAATAGATACTTCTTCCTTAGGCCCTGATACCCTAGTCGAGGAAAAGGTGATTTGAAGGCGTTGAGTAGTATTAACTAGTAAAGCAGATTTCTCAGGGTGTACATTTTCTCCTGGTGCCACCTATTGTTTTAAGTGATTAATGTGGTAGACCTGTCCCCCTCGGCCCTAGTGTCGGACAGAGATCTTATATGTGACATGGCTCACATGTTGTAAAATCTCGTAAGGTCCCTGCCAATGGGCTGATACTTTATTCTCTGGAGATGGAAGTAATAACAACAACTTGTCCCCTATGGACAATTGGAATAACCTTCTGTGTTTTTCTTATGTTTTCTTTTGTTTTTCTTTAGCTCTCTCTATGTTCACTCTTACCTTCTCCCACAGAGCTGGAATACTATCTTTCAGATTGGATGCATACTGTAGCAGTTCGCACCCCTCATCTTTCTCTTCTTCCCATTGTTCATCTACCATATCCAAAAGTGTCCGTGGCTGTCTATCAAACATGAGTTCAAAGAGCAAAACAACCCATAGAACTTTGCACATGAGTGTGTATAGCAAATAGGGCCAGAGGTAACTTTCTGTCCCAGCCATTCCTGAATCTGCTGCAAGCCTTTTCAATATAGTTTGTATGGTTTGATTGTACCTTTCCACTAAGCTATCAGTTTGTGGATGGTATATCAAAGTACGCAGATGGTGTATGCTTAACACTTTACAGATTTGAGACATTAAATGTGATAAGAACAGGGTTCCTTAGTCAGTTAGAATTTCCTTCAGAAACCCAACTCTATAAAAGAAGTCAATTATAGCTTGTACTACAAATGGGGTTGTCATGCTAATTAGGGGTACTGCCTCGGGATATCTGGTGGCATAGTCGACCAGAACTAGGATGATGGTAGTAGGGGTCCTACTCTTGTAAATCTATTATGGGAAGGGGTCTAAATGGAGCTTTTCCTCCAGAAGGGCCATTGAGAAGTTGACATTGTCCGAAGTTGTCACAACATTTCTGTATGTCAGAAGAAATCCCAGGCCAATACAATCTTCTTAACAGATACTCTTCTGTTTTGTCTCTGGTATAGAGACCACCTCCCAGCTGACAATGAGCTAAATGTAAGACCCGGGTGCAAAAGGGCCGTAGTACCACCAGTAGTAAGCTTCTCTCTCTGTTTTTATATACACCCCAGTATAGTAATCCCTTTTGAATGACAAAAAGTGGTCTTACCTTTCTTGAGTCATCAGAATGTGCTTGAGCCCATGCCGGTGCTAAATTAGAACCCTCGCTCTGCGCAGCTCAGAAACAGTATTGATGTTCCCATTTACTATCTGTAGGGAAGGGAGGGAAACTGTGTTAATACTATTCACCAAAACATAGATCTGGTTATTTATGTTTTTCAGATTTTAGCTGTTTTTTCTTTTCCTTACCCAAGTGAACTTCTTCGCTAAAGAAAGGGGACTCTTTTAGTGGCTTATGAGTGTCTGCTTAATTTCCTGTCTCTAACAACATTTAATATAAATAGTCATGGTCTGTCCCGATAATCAATTCCTTCTCCAAATGAGGAACAATCATGGCTTCCATACAAATTACACTTTCTCTCCACTGTAAGACTCCCAGAGTCACAGGATATAGTTTACAGTCCCCATGAAAAGAAGTAATAGAGACCAATCTTGGGGCAGTAGCTTTTTGTGGTTGGACTAGGCCATCCGGTAATATCAAGTAATGACACCTGAGTCCACTAAAGCAGTAATAGGGCGACCAATAAGGTTAGCCTGTATTTGTTTGGCTAGGTCCTCCCTTAATATAAAGGACTTGTCCCTTTGAAAAACCAACTTTCGTGGGTTCAGGGGCTGGGGATCTTTGTGGGCATAGTCTTACTATATACCCCATTCCCCCAACGATAATACGGAGCTCCCTGCCCTGCATCAATCCCCCCTGTTTTTGATTGGAGTTTACTCTCAGAGAAGGGTCAAGACATGGTTTTCAAAGGACCTCTGTTGGTGGTAGAGGAGAAGGAATTGGGTTTTGGGGTGGCACACTTGAATTCGGGGGACTGGTGTTATGCATGGACTAGGGCTTTGGCGATAGGAACCGTGACATTGGGGTGTTGTCTTATCCATGTTCGTGTAGAGGGGGTAAGGCGTCCAAAAAATTTTTGAAATACACCTTCCTGACCACTCACTTCTTTTATACTGGAAGAACCAGGCCTTGGCCAATGACTCTGGGACACCCCCGCGCCGCACGGCCACCAGCGGCTGCGTGTGCCTCCCCGCCTTCTGCCTCGCTGCCCCGGCTCCGCCGCGTGACCACGCCCCCTGACATCGAGCGGCGTGGTCTGTGCCAGCTTCCTGTCTGTTGTTGCCATAGTGATCTGCTAATTTGTATTGTATTGCATTGTGCTGTTTGCTGTTGTTTTTCTTTCCCCACTTGTGCCTGATATCGCCTTCGTTTTTTCTTCACGCACCCGTCTCCCCGTTGTTGCCATAGTGATCTGCTAATTTGTATTGTGCTGTTTGCTGTTGATTTGTTTTCTTTCCCCACTTGTGCCTGACTTCACCTTCGTTTTTTTCACGTCCCCGTCTCATCCCTCCCCGCTCCCCGCTTCCCGCCATCACCGCTAGCCCCGCCCCTTTTCTTTGTGTACCCTCCCGCCTCCCAGCTGCTCCGCCCCCCCCCGCGCACTTCGCCATATATGCGCCGATTGTGCGCCGAAGGCGCGCCAAAGGTAAGCCCGTCTACGCCCGTCCGCGCCTGGACCGCGCCCAGTGCCAGGACCCCTGGCCCTCGAAGACCCCGACCGACCCGCCTGACGTACACCGCCGCCAACCTCAGCGCACTCAACGCCGGTCGACTCCCAGGATGCTACCAAGCCACACCACGACGCACCCACGGACCCTTCAGCTGCCACGCCTGCAAGTTCACCTGCATCCGGACCTGCCCCGCACCAGCACCCGCCAAGTCGAACACCAGCAGCACCCACCTCAAGTGCATCCTGCTCAACCTCCGCTCCGTCCACAGACACGCCATCGAACTCTGGAACCTCCTCGACACCACAGCCCCTGACGTTGCCTTCCTCACGGAGACCTGGATGAACGCCTCTTCAGCACCCGACATCGCCATCGCCATCCCAGAGGGCTACAAGATCACCCGGAGGGACCGCACCGCCAACCAGATGGGAGGAGGCATCGCCATCATCCACAGAAACACCATCCGTATCACGACCAGCACCGACAACACCCTTACCACCGCCGAACACCTGCATTTCCAGATCCACACCGACCCGAAGACCACCCTCAGAGGCACCCTGATCTACCGACCTCCGGGACCACGCACCCAATTCAGCGAGGACATCGCCGACTTAGTCAGCCCGCATGCCCTCCCCTCCGCTGACTACATCCTCCTGGGGGACCTCAACTTCCACCTGGAGAACAACAACGACCGCAACACCAGCACCCTGCTCGACAACCTCGCCAATCTTGGACTCAAGCAGCTGGTGTCCACCCCCACCCACCTCGCCGGACACACACTCGACGCAGTCTTCTCATCCAGCACAGACATCGCCTTCAGCCACGCCACAGAGCTTCAATGGACGGACCACAGCTGTGTCCACTTCACCTTCAAAAGAACGATGACCCACCACCACCAGCAACAGGTTGCCCGCAGAAGCTGGAACAAGATCACAGCCGACCAGCTCACCACCTCCTTGAGCCAGCACCCTCCTGCCAGCTCAGCAAACCCCAGCCAGGCCGCAGACAACCTCACGAAGTGGATCAGCAACTGCGCGGACGAGCTCGCCCCACTGAGGACCCCGCCCAGCAGACCCGGCAGCAAGAAAGCCCCATGGTTCACCGACGAACTCAAGAGCTCCAAGAAGAACTGCCGAGCCCTCGAGAAAGTCTGGAGAAGGGAACCAACACCGGACAACAGGACCACCTTCAAGCTTGCCACCCGGAAGCACCACCAGCTGATCCGCGCCGCCAAGAAAACTGCATTCAAGGACCGGCTGGACAACAACGCACACAACTGCAAGGAACTCTTCAACATCGTGAAAGAGTTTTCCAACCCCAGCGCAGGAAACAACGACATCACCCCATCGCAAGACCTCTGCAACTCCCTCGCCTCATACTTCCACAACAAGATCGCGGACATACACAACAGCTTCAACAACCAACCAACGCACACCACGACCGAACCACCACCCCCCACCACCACCCTCCGCGCCTGGACTCCGATCAGCACCGAAGACACCGTCCGCACGATGAACTCCATCCACTCAGGATCTCCGACCGACCCCTGCCCCCACCACGTCTTCAACAAAGCCGACGCTGTCATCGCACCCCACCTGCGAGACATCATCAACACATCCTTCGACACCGCCACCTTCCCTGAGAGCTGGAAGCACGCCAAACTCAGCTCTCTACTCAAGAAAACCACAGCGGACCCCACCGAACTCAAGAATTACCGCCCCATTTCGCTCCTCCCGTTTCCAGCCAAAGTCATCGAGAAGACCGTCAACAAGCAGCTGGCCGCCTTCCTTGAGATGAATGGATCCCTCGACCCCTCACAGTCTGGCTTCCGAGCCAACCACAGCACCGAGACCGCCCTCATCGCCGCCACCGATGACATCCGAGCCCTGATGGACAACGGAGAAACAGCGGCCCTCATCCTCCTAGACCTCTCCGCGGCATTCGACACTGTCTGCCACCGCACCCTAGTACAGCGCCTCAGCAACGTCGGAATCCAGGAGAAGGCTCTGGAATGGATCATCTCCTTCCTCGACGGAAGAACACAGAGAGTCCGCCTACCACCGTACAAGTCAGAGGCCACCGAAGTCATCTGCGGCGTCCCTCAAGGATCCTCGCTGAGCCCCACCCTCTTCAACATCTACATGAGCCCCCTCGCGGCCATCGCACGCCAACACAACCTCAACATAATCTCCTACGCCGACGACACCCAGCTGATCCTCTCCCTGACCAACGACCCCGCCGCCGCCAGAGCCAATCTGCACGAAGGGATGAAAGAGGTAGCCGAGTGGATGACGACCAGCCGCCTGAAACTGAACTCAGACAAGACGGAGGTCCTCATCCTAGGCTCTTCACCCTCCACCTGGGACGACTCCTGGTGGCCCCCCGCCCTGGGCACCGCACCCAAACCGACGGACCACGCACGCAACCTGGGCTTCATCCTGGACTCCTCTCTCTCCATGACCAGGCAAGTCAACACCGTCTCCTCGGCGTGCTTCAACATCCTACGCATGCTACGGAAGATCTTCTGGTGGATCCCCACCGAGACCAGGAAGACCGTCACCCAGGCCCTCGTCACCAGTCGACTGGACTACGGCAACGCCCTCTACGCCGGCACCACCGCCAAGCTCCAGAAGAGACTCCAGCGGATCCAGAACGCCTCAGCCAGACTCATCCTCGACATCCCGCGAACCAGCCACATCTCCGGACATCTCAGAGACCTGCATTGGCTCCCCGTCAACAAAAGAATCACCTTCCGCCTCCTCACCCACGCACACAAAGCCCTACACGACCAAGGCCCGAGCTACCTCAACAACCGAATCAACTTCTACGCTCCCAAACGCCACCTCCGCTCAGCCAACCACGCCCTCGCCGCCGTCCCCCGCATCCGAAGAGCGACAACAGGAGGAAGGTCCTTCTCCTACCTGGCCGCCAAGACCTGGAACTCCCTCCCGACCGACCTGCGCCTGACCCAAGACCACCTCTCCTTCAGGAAGAAGCTGAAGACCTGGCTGTTCGAGCAGTAACAGCACCCCCCTCCCCCCAGCGCCTTGAGACCCTATGGGTAGGTAGTGCGCTCTATAAATGTCCTTGATTGATTGATTGACTGCCCAAATAGTGGATTCTGAAAAACAAATTGCTGGGATATAATTATTAGCCCACTTTTCCTTCCTAAAACGTGCTCCTTTACAATCTGCATCACAACCGAGGCGTTACAGTATGGCCTTTTTAACTTCATCATAAGATGTTGTACCAGCAAGATTCGCAGCTTGATACACAGATTGTAATTCTCCCAATAATAGGGGCGCAATATATTGCCCTCACCGTTTCTGGGGCCATGCTGCTGTGGAGGTAATCCATTCAAAGTTAGAGAAGAAGAATTTGGGGTCTTCTCCTGGTTGTTTTTTTTGAAGCACCGAGCTAGGTATATTAGGATATACTTTGGCATTTATGAGGGCATCAGTGAGTTTCAATATGACCACGCCTAGGGTTTGTTGGTTCTCTGTAATGCATGTGGCCTGTTCTTTCAAGCCATTATGTATACTCTTGGTATCTTTCTGTGCCATTTTGGGTTCTGCTCCATCACAAGCTGTAAATGTCTTTGACCTGCAGCAAGTTGCTTCACCATGTGCTTGATCGTTATTTGTTGGGACATAATCAAGGCTGTCTATAGCACTTCTGACACCACTGTAATTTCTGGGATAGAGGCAAAAGATACCAAAGTATTGAATAGTTGAACCATTTTATTTTGTTTCGTATTTTGGGAATTAGGTTTACTTGCTTTCCTGATCTTTATTTATATAGTTTCAGTTGTCCAGAATAAACTAATGTCCCATGGAAATATGTCTCTGATCTCTTCACCACAGCTCCAGACACTGGTCCTATCTTCCTCTCTCTTTACAATTAATATCAATAACCCTCTGGAAGATAAGGAGAACCGGAGTTGATTATTCTATACCAGCGATGAAGAGACCCATCATCAACACCATTGAGATTCAACCTCTCGCGTTGTGAGCTGTGTTTCACTTTAAGGGGCTCAGTGCGATGCCAGTCTGACAAGCGTCCAACCGACATCCCAGTGGGAGTGGAAACGCCCGACCAGTAGTTGGTGGCTCCACCCCCGTATTCCAATGTGACCACTAGCACAGCGGTCAGAAATATGCCTTTTTCAATTGCAGCTTGTGCTGTGGCCCGGAAAAGGTATGTGGTATCTGGTACACGGTGCATGGATGTTTGGGGGACACCACATTCGCCCCCAGGTCCCATAGCAGAGGCCTGGGAGCAAGGGGGCCCAGGTAGGGGCCCAAAAAGTGCCTTTCCATTGGACATTTCATGGCTGTTGGACTGCCATGAAAAAGCAGAGGGAAACGGGCATTGTAATCCCCACGGTGGTACCTGAGTAGGCAGTGATTACAGTCCCACAGCTGCCCCAATGGGCTTCTTGAGTCCGTCGGTAAAGCAGCGGTCAGTCCCTCCACCCAATGCCCCTGACCAGTGGATCAGAATCTGGCGGTCAGACTGCATCTGTAGATGTCAGTGGGCCCGCCACCGATGGGCTGTTGGTAGCGGGCCCACCGACATCAGAATAAGGCCCTAGGTGTTCATCAGGGGAAGGTTTAGTTGCAGAGAGGAGAGCACCCCTTTTTCTTCAACCCACCACCCTCTCCAACCCCTTAAACATGCATTATAGAGGAGCACAACACTTAACCTGACCACCAAGAGTCGAGCCACAGTGGTCTGGTCCTCAGGGCTTCTCTCCCAGTGCCATTCTCAGTTAACCAAGTCGTCTTCCCCCTCTTGGATGTTTAGGTCAGACTTCTGTTGGTTCTGCTCCCACTGGTCAGAGTTTCTCTTTACTAATGGTCTATGCTTGCTGCTTTCCTCTTTCGGTCTTCTATTGTCCTTCTCCGGCTGATCTCTGACTCTCTCCACATCGCACAGTTGTTCCACAGCCTCATCAAGTTGTAAAGTCTGTCCTTCATCTGTGGATCCAGGTAGTAGTTGCGCGCCACTACTAACATCCAGTGTGCTGTCGGCTTAACTCACCGGTTCTTCCTTTTTACCTATAATATGATTCTCGGTGGCCACATCTGGTACCCTATCACAGTATCTTTTGATATTATTAACAACAATGTCACTGAACACACACAATCCAGTTTTTTTACTCCAATCCTTGATAAGAAAGTCCACCTCAGTCATGAATGATGATAGATTCTTCCTTTTAATTAACCCTGGGCATAGTGGGCGTAGTGGGGCGACGTGGAGCATCGTGTAGTGTGGCCAAATTTTCGCACGCTCCGCATAGCCCCACTACGCGCCGCCCGCCTCCCGCCCGCCGTCCTTTTAAAATAAGTTAAACTATGATAAAAAATAAGATAAAATGCCTTACCTGCAGTGCAGCGTCCCGGGGCTTCCTCTTCCTCGTTGACGGCAACTTCTTTTCACAAATGCGCATGCGCGGACGCCCGCGCATGCGCATTTCTCGCGAGAATTGCGCCTGCACGGACGTCCGTGCATGCGCATTTGTGAAAAGAAGTTGCCGTCAACGAGGAAGAGGGAGCCCCGGGACGCCGCACTGCAGGTAAGGCATTTTATCTTATTTTTTATCATAGTTTACCTTATTTTAAAATGAGGGCGGGCGGGAGGCGGGCGGCGGGCGGCAGGCATCTCTGCTTCACCGTGGCGTGTGCGTAGCGCTGCCTGCTACGCCTACTTCGTAAACCGCGAAGCAGACAGCGCTACGTACACTCCATGAGCGAAGCGGAGTACTACGCCCAGGGTTACTTTTAATTCATGGACAGATTCTTCCTTTTAATTCATGGACAGATTCGGCATAGGTTGTATTCCAACAAAAAGCATAGTGTAGGATTTGGAATTTAAGTGGATGAAATGCTGCTGGTCTAATTGATCTTCGTGCTCAAACAAATTTTCACTTTAACTTTGAGGTGCCTTTAGCAATATGTTCCCAAAATAAATAGTTAATTAAGGATTTTGCAAAAGATAATTACATTGTGTTTCAGTATCAGCCTTTCCTCCGACAAAATTTCGTGCAAAGGGAGGCCACATACTCTTTTGAAATCACTCATAAAAAGGAGAGATTAGCAATTGGTAAACTCCCTTCATTTCGCCTTGATTTTTTACTGCTACCTTTCTGACTCCCAAGATGGACTGATTGAATATATTTTATATAATGTCTGCTTGTCTCCCTCTTACAATTCTGAGGCATCTCCATTGGAGCCCCAGGATGCTTTAAAGATTTTTCAAAGCTTATTTCCTAAGGCAGTCTTAAAGGTCACACTTTAATACAAAAATCCACACCCTAAAAGATGAAAGGGGCTTTAGAGACTTTAAAATGGTATGGGACTTTTCAGTTCCTATCATACCAAACATAAAAAGTGTGAACAGTATGAATGTTCTGTTATCATGGGCTTTAGAGTTAAATCTGGATTTTGTTGCTAGCAGATTTAATTATGCAACGTAGGAAACTTTTGGCAAAGAGGCTCACAAACGTCATTGATAAACTTTATTTTCATCTGTTACTTAGACACAAAGTTAATATTAAAGTTTGAAATACGATCAAATATATGGTTTGATCATCGTCAGCTGTCTATTTCTCTTATTTTGCAAGATGTGCTATTACAGAAAAGGAGTAGGCATTCAGGGGATTCACAAAAATCAATCAACCAATCAATTATCATTTGTAAAATGCAGCACTGTCACCCCGAGGGGTATCTGGGTGCAGAGGATGTGTGTCTCCATAGAAAAGCCTGGTCTTGTGTCTCTTTCTGAGGTCCGCCAGGGAGAGTGCTGTTTGGAGGTGGAGGGACAGTTTGTTCCAGGACTTGCCGGCAATGTAGGTGAAGATGCGGTCCCCACTACAGTTTCAGCTGATGCGGGGGTGTGGGCGAGGAGGAGTGAGAAGAAACGCAAGTGTCTGGATGGCATTTCTGTTGATGGTGGATGTAGGATTGTACTAGATCACTGAGGGCTTTGTAGGTGTGCATGAGGATCTTGATCTGGTATCTCTTCTGGATGGGGAGCCAGTGGAGGTTTTCTCAGATGGGGGGTGATTTCAGGTCAGGTATGTATAAACAAAATATTTAAGAGCCTTAAAACAATGAAGGGGTCTTATCAGGACCAAACAATATGAAATACCTGAAATAGAGTAACAAAAATAATAACTAAATATGACAAAACATAGAGAAACTCTCTAACAGAATGATGCCAAACAGATGATTTACCTGGAGCAAGAACAATTGACTGCAGTGTGCAAGGTGCACACCAATAAAAATGTGGTTCAAGACAGAGCGTAAAAAGAAAAATTGTATGCTCACAGAGGGGCCCAGCTGGGCGCTAACTGTAGAAGAGAAAGGAAAGGAAACAGTTAGGATATACTGCCATTTTAATATTGTGTTATAAGGCTTGTTGAACGTATCAATAACTCACCCTGATGTGAGAAGGAAGAGGGAACTGACAGTCCAGCAATATTTTAGTTACGGTGTCCAAATCACAAGTTAGTGGGGGATTGTTGGGTCAGAATTCAATCTAAGTGCAAAGGGTTAAAACATAATAATGATCTTGTTTTTAAGGCTGTGGGTACTAATCAATGTGCACTTATGCTGATCAAAATAGCCATTTTTCTTTCAAATCACCTGGCTGGGAGAGAAGTTATTCCATGTATGTAACTCCAACTGGCTGCCAAAGATAGAGGGGATCCAAGATACCAATCTTTACAGATTAATAATTCACCAAGTTAATCTATTGGAAGGAAAACAGCCTGTCAGCCGTGTTGTGTACATGCGTGTGCTACCTAGTTGTTTACCAATGCAATAGGAAAATATCCTGACATTACTATTTAAAAGCTTGTGACTGCTTAGTAACCTAATAAAAATGTGATATATTGTGGAACTCACCAAGGTTACAAGATTATCAAGCGCAAATCTTTCATCTGTACTACTTATCAGTATGAAGTATTCTAAAACTCACCAAAGTAAGGGAACATGTCCTGTTTTCAGCGATGTCAAGACATGGCTGCAGAGGTCAGCTGGTCGATACGGAGAGAGAGGGAGGCGATGCACCCTTCTCCTTCAAAGCCGTCACGTGGCAAGATGTTCATCACAGGGCAGCGTGTGGCTTCACTAGTTAACTTGAATCCAAGCCTGGGGGGCGGAGTCTGGCCACCGACTGAAATGGCCGCCTCTGTGTAGAGCTCCATGGCTCCGGAGGGGAGAATTCTTCAATTCAGTTGTCAACAGTTGTCCTTGGATCCAGAATGAAAGCAACATGAATGAGAAAACAACAACTATCTTTAAGGTTATTTTTGACATGAGAAATGACAGTTAGACCAAGCTCTTTAATGAAATCCTGAAGCCCGTCTTTCCTTCAGCTGAGATTCACAAATCATTCTAGCAGGAAACAGTCAGCTGCTCAAGAGATAGACTTCCCTTACTTTTAAACACAGAGGCTGCTTCAGGGGAATGTAATTACTCTTGAACTCTGGTTGAACTCTTAACACTGGCAGAGGGAAAGGGCAGGAGTTTTCCTGTCAGCAGAGCCTGTGGAGGGGAAATCAAAGCACCATTTATGTAGCTGAGAGAGTCTGTGAAAAACTACTCATTGTGTCAAGAAACAGCTTGATTCTAAAGAGTTAAGAGAAATTCCCTTTCTTGAAGTGGAAAGACTGCTGTGTGTTTTTGAATTTTTTTGGAATGGCTGTTGTACTTCTCACATGACACAAGAGAAGCATAGACTCTGCTATGTAACATGGGAATTTCTGTCAGCAGAGAGTGTAGAGGGAATTTGGCTAGACAGGGGAAAGCTGTGTGGCATTTCGGATACTCAGTTTTTCAGCAACCCCTGTTTAAAAACATGCAGCCATGATTTTTAGAATCCCAGAAGTCTGTGAAAAAACGACTCATTCTGAGAGGAAACAGCCTGATTCTAGAGAGTTAAGAGAAGTTCCCTTTCTTGAAGTGGAAAGACTGCTGCCTGTTTTTTAATTGTTTTTGAATTGTTCACATAACACGGGAGAAGCTTATAAAAACTTCCAACTCTGAGGTATTTATCCCTCTCCATTTGACAGCTTAGTCTCTGCTATGTAACATGGGAATTCCTATCAGCAGAGGGAATTTGGCTAGGCAGGGAAAAGCTGTATGGCATTTCTGATATCTTGTTTTTCAGCAACCCCTGTTTGAAAACATGCAGCCATAATTTTTTAGAATCCCAAAAGTCTGTGAAAAAAACCGACTCATTCAGTCAGGAAACACAGCAGGAGAAAGCTGTTTGACATTTCTGATTGAACGGTGACTGTTTTTCAGCAACCCCTGTTTTAAAGACATGCAGTCATAATTTGTTAGAATCGCAGAAGTCTGTGAAAAAAATGACTCATTCTGTCATTGAACACGACCTGATTCTGAAGAGTTAAGTGGAATTCTCTTTCTTGAAGTGGAAAGGCTCCTGGGTGTTTGTGTTGTACTTCTCACAGGGCATAGAGGAAGCATATGAGAATGTTCAAACATAGGGTACTTCTCTCATTTGACAGATTAGACTCTGCTACACATTTAATAAGGCAAGGAAAGCCCTACCAGCAAAGGGTGCAGAGTGAACCTAGATAAACAGGGGAAAGCTGTGTGACATTTCTAATGGACTGTTTTTCAGCACCCCTTGTTTGAAAACATGCAGCCATAATTCTTGAGAATCCCAGTAGTCTGTCAATTTCCAAATATATATTTGTGCCTATAATGTTACTACCCAACTGCTTTGTGAGGCAACTGGATATCATACTTGGCTACTAGTCAGCACTTATGTATTGTATTCTCTAACATTGAAGTATAACAGTATGGCCAGTGGAAAACCTAATACAAAGCCTTTGTTTACACAAGTAGTTGGGAATACTCTATCTTTGGGCACTTCTACTACTGTCCCACAAGATACTGCTTCAATAGACCTTATTTTAAAAGAGAGATCTGCTGTGGGACAATGATTGGGATCTATGGATATCAAAATCTCAGATCTCGCGACAGAAATGAAGTCAATAAAAATTGAGCTAAACTCTTTTCATACCAAAGTGAAAACTCTAGATAAACGAACCACCCTTTTGGAAGGAAGATTAGATAATGCAGAGTGTTGGGGTCCAAATAGCTTGCATTTAAAACAAAAAGTAATTTATTTGGAAGACAGGCCCTGAAGAAATAATGTTCGCATTTATGGAATTTCAGAAAAAATGGAAATGAATAATGATGTGAAGAGTTTGCTACTAACCTTGATACCACAGCTACTGAACATATCTTTTGAGCATCCCCTTAAGTTGCAGAGAACTCACAGGATTTGGTCAAGAACTTCAAAATCAACCCCTGAATCTAGACCTAGACCAATAATTGCGTGTCTTCTGCATCATGAACAGGTCCATCAATTACTAACCGATGCTCATAAACATGGTCCTAACGACTTGGAAGGCCATAAAGTATTTATTGCTGTGTACTTCTCCACTGAAACCAATGCCAAACGAAAAATGTTCCTATAACTTAGGCCAAGACTTCGGAAATGGGATATTAAATATGGTCTTTTAGAGCCTGCTACAATGTCGATCACAATGGATGGGAAATCAAGAGATTACACAAAAACCTGAAGATCTGGTACGCTTCCTGGACAGTTTAGAGAACCAACACATGGACTTAACACCACCACCGCTGACTGAAACAACAATGAACAGTCAACTTCAATTACAGAATGATCCTCCAAGCCACCATACTGGTAGATTACACGTCTGTACCTTTAAGAAAGAGTCGTATAGAGATAAAATTGAACACTGTGTAGAAGTACTCACGCAGGAAAATACCAGAGACAAATCGAGATCACCTCTGAAGTCATCCACATCTTTTGATAAAGTATCTGATGCTAAACCTTCCAATGTTGCTTCTTCTTTCAGCTAGATGAGTATATATTGATGCTATGTATTAATATAATTTTATTACTGTTTTACTGCAGTTATTACCTCTGATGGATATGATTCATTTCCTTTTCTCCTACATTGTTGTTCAATACACCATGTATATCTCATACTGTATTTGTATATACAAATCTCCTGGATGGACTTTATAAATTCATGGCTTGGTTCTTTTTATAATCTGTTTACCACATGTGGTTTTCTCCCCTGTGGAGTCTGCATCTCGCATTGAGGTTTAGACCCACCAACAAAAGATATACATTGTTTGATCTATAGTGTTCTTTTTCTTTCTAGCAGGTAGAACGGTGTACTTACACCAATTAGAGTTTAGTATTAACAATATTTTGTGGTCATATTTGCACATATTGGTTTCAGGTTAATTACACTTTTCTTTTTTTTTTCCTCGCTTCAGTAATTTTCCATTACCACATTCCCACATCATTTATCAACCTTCATTTTCCTTTGTACCCTTTTTGATACATTCTCACACAACACAAACAAACTCTAACATTTCCAATCAGCATCATGACAATTAGTCCTATGTACATTGTGTCCATCAATGTCAATGGCTTTACTAATCAAATCAAAAGGAAGAAAATGATTTCCTATTTAGCCTCCAAACATACAGATATTGCCCTCATTCAAGAGACACATCTATCCTGTATAGAATCAGAAAAATTCAAACGAGATTGGGTAGGCCAGATTCTTTACAGCTTCAAACCTCCTTATCACACGTCAGGAGATCGTATATCCCATACTATGACTATAAAATGTGGTGTAGCCTTTCTGATACGGAAAACACTGCAATGTCAAATACTACAGTCCTGGTTATATGACGATTGTCAGTTTGTTTTAGCTAAGCTTAAAATCGGTAATAACATATTAGGAGTGGGGTCTATTTATGCCCCGGTAGGGAACAAAGATCCTTTTTTCCTTCATCTAAACAAAATTCTAACAGAGATGAGGATTTCCAAAATAGCTCTGGGGTCGACTGGAATCTTGCCCCAGATGTGATCTTAGACAGAACGGGCCTCCTAGACACGACACATGGCAGAGATAGAGTGATACTGGGAGACATCCGTGAAGATCATGGGTTGACTGACATTTGGCGTTTAATACATCCTTCAGATAAGGGGTTTAAATATCACTCTGCAGTACATGATTCCTATTCTAGAATAGAATATTTCCTTATTTCACATTCTATCATACCACATGTACTTTTTTTTTTTTTTTTTTTTTTATTGATTTTCACAGCAGCAAGTGAAGGTTGACCAGATGTACTTGATTGTGATATTTTAGAAATTGAATTTTCAGATCATGCTCCTATCAGTCTACAGCTTGATTGTGGTCTGAAACGCCCTTGTAGGAAACCATGGTGTTTAAACATATCCTGATACAAACTACTGACAGAAAAATCACAATTACAATCACATTTGGCTTCTTATATGAAAGTCAACAAAGGTTCAGTTTATTCTCTACAAATTTTATGGGCAGCTGCAAAAGCCACCATTTGGGGGCAAATTATGAGAGATTCTGCCATAGCCAATAAACATAGAACAGAACAACAGACTATTTTAGAAAATGATATCCAAACCCTGACACATGCTGATTTTACCAATCCAACCGAAGCTTCCAGATGTAGATTGAAAAAGGCTAAAATGGAGCTTAATACACTGTATACTTCGAAAGCAGAATATATGTTATATAGACTTAAGGCTTGAAATTATGAACAAGGAGAAAAAGCTTTTTGTTTACTAGCTACACAATTAAAACAGAGAGAAGCTATGAGAGCTATTCCAGCTATTTATAATTCTGAAGGTAAGCTAATAATTGAGACTCAGGCAATAGCGAATACATTTGCAGATTATTATGAGCAGTGATATAGCTCAGAGGTTGATGATGCTTACCACAAAGATCAGGATTGTTTTGATAAAATAACACTCCCCTGCCTCCAATGAACAGGATCGGCTCATACTGGCAGGTGAAATAACAAAGGATGAAATTGCCCAAGCAATCTCTAATCTTCCATACAATATTCACCAGGAGAAGATGGTTTTTCTGGGGAATTTTACCGTTGGGTAAAACCAGAAGCAATAGACGCCCTTTATGAGGCCTACAAAGAAGCAGAGAAAACTGGTAGCCTCTCCTCACTTACAAATAAAGCTATCATAACGGTCCTTCCCAAACCTGAGAAAGATCCATTATACTGCAGTACTATCGTCCAAATTCTCTTCTGTATACAGATTCAAAGATATCAGCCACCATTCTCGCCAAAAGACTCACACAAGTTTTCGCTAAACTCATACATAATTCTCATATGGGATTCATGCCACTCTCGTAACCATCTACGCAATTTGGCTCACATACTCTGGCTTTCCAAGGATGCTGGAGAAGACAGAATAGCCTTATCCTTATGCCGAGAAGGCCTTTGACCATATTGAGTGGAGCTATATGTTCCGTATACTACATAGGCCGGGATTAGGCAATTAATATATCTCTACGGTCAAATGGTTATATGAGACACCATCCGCACAAGAGAATTGTGGGGGTTTCCTTTCCAAATCTTTTTTAGTGCAAAGAGGAACCCACCAGGGTTGCCCTTTACTGCCCCTTTTGTTCCTTATTGCACTTGAACTGCTGGCTGCGGCAATAAGGCAGTATTCACAAATAGCAGGCAACGCTACACAGCTGGGATCTCACAAATACTTCTTTATACAGATGACATATTGCTCACACTTACTGATCTGCCTACTTCACTCCCAAGACTCATGTTTACCATTTCTCGCTTCTTGATCATTTCTGGCTACAAAGTCAATTGGAATAAGAGTGAAACTCTCCCATTGTCCAGGGGTACAACGAAAGCAGCTATTTTGGGATATAATTTTCAATGGAAAGTGGACCGTATTTAAGTATGGATGTCAACACAGGTTTAGAATGTATGATTTAAGATAACTTAGATCCACTTATTGCCAAAATGAAGTCAGAATATGAAAAATCGTCCCATCTTAACCTGTCTTTACTCTTTTTAGTGTAGAGTACAGGCAGTAAAAAATTATTATAGTGCACTGTTTCACTTATGTTTTAGGTATGTTGCCTTTGACAGTTAAAATATCAACATTGTGAGATATCGACAAAGTAATTAAAACCTTTATTTGGGGTTCCCTGAGGCCTACACTTAAAACCTCAAAATTGATTGCTCTCTGGTGATATGGGGGTCTTAGTTTACCGTGTAATGAGCATTACTATACAGCCCTCCATTTATCTAAATTGGTTTATCTTTGGCCCAGACAGGATGATCCACCACTATGGGTTCTCATTGAAAGACAAGCGGTACAGGCAACTTCAGGTTTGCATTTGTTTTACACTCATAAATCACCTGCTTAACAAACTTCTAACCCTATTTTTCAATCTATCCTTAAGATTTGGATACATGCCCACAAACTCCTTAAGAGTAACCCGAGACTACATAGAAAGGCCCCCATATGGCATAACACTGATATAGATAAACAGACTATATCCTGGGATCTATGGGAGAGAGCAGGTATTCTAACGTTGGATCACTTACTCACTTTAGAAGGTGAGCCTAAAACGTTTGAAATACTTCAGATAGAATGTCACCTCCCTACCTCCCAAGAGGGGAAATACTTACAACTTAAACAAGCCCAATTTGGTAGACTAGGATCATTTCCTTGGATACTTGAGGATTCCCTAGTGTTACAATACTTAAAAATTTGGGGGAAATTCAAAGGCGCAGTCTATGGATTTTATAATCTCATAGTGCACAAATTACACTCATACCCATTATTAGCACAACTTCAGGTCAAATGGCAAGGGTTAATCACTGTAGCCTATTCCAATGAGGAATGGGAGGATGTTATTATCAACATGGATAAGGGAATCAGAGAGGCCAGAATGAAATGTATCCTCTTCAAAATTCTTCACAACTGGTACTGGTCACCACAAAAACTCAAGAAGGCAGGTTTAGTACATCAATCTACCTGTTGGAGGTGCCCACAGGAGGACTGCGATATACTACACATTTTATTCTGATGTCCAATTTGGAAGGAATATTGCTCTTCCATAACTGCCTGTCTACACAGAACTATACAAGTGTCCATTCCTTTAACAGAAAAATTAGTTCTATTACATGTTACTGATCGCCGGAATCTCACAAACCATACAAGACGATTGATAGCTATTGCACTCACTGTAGGAAGAATTTGTATATTAAGACATTGGAGAACACCACAATGCCCTACATATGGCGAATGGCTTATTGAAATGTATAAAATAGCATCATATGAAAAACTCATTTATAGATTGCAGGACAATGTTGGAACTTTCATTCAAATTTGGAACCCCTTTCTAACTAATAAATATTCTATTTCTGGTAATATTTCAGATTTTTCTTCTGATTAGCAACTACAATAAGGGAATCCCTTCCTTTTCTCATCTCCATATTAATTCATTACCATCATTATTTATATTCATGTTGTTGATGTTATCATTAGGACTGTTGATGCTTTAGCCAGTAACACTGTTCTTTGAATTAGGACTTACTGTTCACCTATTGGAAATTGTTGAGTTAGTGGGTATATCGCCACTTGAAATATTATATTTCTACGATATTTTTGCTACTATCTTCCAACTATATATAATATATGGTTTACTACATATTATATACTATCGATATCCTCTCCTCCCTAGTCCACCTTTCCTGTTTCTTCATTTCAAGGTTTTATGAGTATCTCAGATATTGTATCTTTTGAAAACTGTGTTATCTTTTTGTATTTAAAAGCTGAGAAGTTAACATTTCATACATAAAATATCAAGAGGGATAGGACAGTATA
Organism: Triturus cristatus; assembly: GCF_964204655.1. Lineage (NCBI taxonomy): Eukaryota > Metazoa > Chordata > Amphibia > Caudata > Salamandridae > Triturus > Triturus cristatus. Next base: position 555,005,184 of record NC_140589.1, on the reverse strand, counting down.
GAAACAGTATAAAAAAGTGAAAGGAAACAAAAACGAAATTTGAATAAATACCAAATTGTCTTGAGCCACTCATAAGGAAAATGTCAATGGAAAAGGAAAAAATACTATATACACACAAGATCCTACAGCATTATGGACATCAAAATATTCATAATATTCTAATAAGGCTTGCAGGTATTACAGACATTATTGCACATTTTTCTGTTAGAATTTTTTGGAGAGTTTGTTACCATAAGTGTACATGGTGGCCACTGCAATTAATTTTCAGGGGCAAGGTTGCCACAACACAGCACCATTCCTCAGCAGTAATATTAGGAATGTATCACCATCCAGTTAAGCTGAAGGTGAAGTCCAGGTTTATTGACCTGGCTTTGATTCTAGCCAAGCAGCGTATAACAATGCAGTGGAAGGCTTCCACCGGACCCTAGGTGGAGAGGTGGGTAGACGATATGCTTAGATGGGCTGACTGGGAGTGGGTTGTACTTAGTAAGGAATCCTATAAGGGCAGGAGAACAAAGGAATTAATTGGAGCTCGGGAAGCGCTCACTGATGCACTAAAAGTGAGAAATGAAGACGATGGGACCATTGCATCCGAATTGCTGCCTTCAAATCCACCAGGGTAGTGACTGGAAGCTACAGAAGATTATAGATTTGGTGCCCTTCTAGTCCTTACATAATGGCCTGCAACCAGGGAGTGTTCACTATGACATCGGGTGCCCGGAATAGAACACTACTATGATATCAGAATTGATGCCCTATCCCATACTCACTAGCAACACTCTCAACTGAGAGAGAGAACAGAACACCAAATTATAACAGGAGGCGGAAGGAAAGGGTGGTTATTTTGCTAAGTTATGTTTAGTGGAGATAGACTTTCTGAAGCTGTGCGTTGAGTGAACAACTTCAAATTGCTATTTGATTGCAGTGGTTGATGGGGTTGAGTGGCACGCATGGAGTGACCCCAAATTTTCCCCTTGATTATTGCTATGCGCCTGTACTGGGGCAAGATGGAGGGTTCGACAGAGCATGTTTTATCCTGATACATTGTGTTTCCATAATGCATAATTGAAACTTAATAAAATTTGTTTACCAAACAAAAAAAGATCTTTGTCCTGTTGCACGTGGAGTATTTATTAGGTGTAAATGTGATTTATTTCTAATAGGAGAAAATGTCTGGATCAAAAGGGAAGGGTCACATGTTCGTTCAGTTCATCCAGGATGTCGATGTTGCAATTCTAATGTGTAAGATATGACTCAATTACTCTTTTTTTGCCCAGGCATTTTGCATCTGCAAGAACATTTTATTAGATCCATATTTAAAAACTTTGATTGAAACATATAAGGAAGAATGATGTGTGTTGTTAAAATCTCTTTTGGCAAAGAGAATGCGGTCTTTTACAGAAATCTTTGAAACTGTAAAGAATTGTTTTTTTAACAAAATTAAACCATTTTATATTTGGATTGAAAGGGTAATGGTTGACGTGAATATGTAAGTAAATTGTAAAAATGTTTTAATATTGTACCACTGTACTATGAGGGAAACATCCATTACAACGCAGTTATTACAAAGACCTACCTTTACAACGCAACTGTTACAACGCAACTGCCTTTAAATCGCATGCCATTACAATGCATGCCATTACAATGTATGTCACTACAGCGCTTGCCATTACAACGCATACAATTACAATGCATGCCATTACAACGCTTTATACGGTAAGTAATGGACTTTTTTTAGTATTAGGGTGGGTATGGGTTTTGGGGTACATGGGAATAGTAATTTTTACCCCTACACTATCCAACACTTAGTAATTTCTACCCCTACACTATCCAACACGTACCCCACTGTTGCACTCACTGGAGTGGAAATAGTATTTTTTACCCGTACACTATCCAACACTTACCCTACTGTTGCCCTAAAAGTATTATGCGTTGTAATGGTATGCATTGTAATGGTATGTGTTGCAATGGAATGCGTTGTAATGGTAGTTTTTAAAAATGCTTTGTAATGGCAAGCATTGTAAAATCATGCAATGTAATGGTGGTTGTGATGTAAAGATTGTGTTGTAAAAGCATGCATTGTAATTGTATGCATTGTAACATCATATATTCACTATGAGATATAAAGGTATTTTTAAAAGATATTGTGTTTCTGTGGTATCACTATGAAATAAAGAAATAAATAAGATGAGTCTATTTTAAATAGACCACTCTGGTGAAAAGCACTAATAGTTAGAATGTTTCGGCAATAGAATTAATGGAATATTGTCCATTTTTAAACTTTGTTAAAAGAAAGGTAAGAAGGCCATGGGGAGTGGCTGAACCACCTACAAGGATGGACGTACAGAACTAAAGTGCTATACTTAGCCCACCAAATCCTCTCCGGTTGTAAGTCATGGAGCCTATGGGACATTTCTGATTTGCGGGCACTGGCAGAGTATGCTGTTTTTAATCACAAATCTGTTGCCATTACTGCCCTACAATACCTGGAGCTGCCAGGATTGATGCTCAAAGGGCACAGAGGATTGGAGTCTTGGTGAACTAATCGTGTGGCGTAGGCCAATGACTTCACATGAGGGGCTGACCCTTTGCAGTCCTAGGAGCCAGGTGGATCGCCAATACTCCTGTTGCTCGGGTTAGAATTCCTTAGCAAAAACAGAAGACAAGAGTCATTTGGAAAAACAAGAACAGTTTGTTTCATTAAACAGTGGAGAAGTGTGGCTCACTGGTTAGACGAGGCATACCCTGAAGCAGAGGTCAGACCCGGGACCAGGGTTCAATTCCGGACGCGGCAGGGTCTGAGCCCAAGTGTCCACGGACTCGATAATTCTCACTTTGGTGCCTACTCGAATCATGGGTTCACACTCTGCAACTCTGGGCAATAGCTTGCTTAATCTCCACTACGGCCCCCCCCCACGGCGGGATGCCTGGCTTTCACCTTGGGGATGCCCAGTACGGGTTATCTCACAGGGAAAAGCCAGGACGGGTTCCCAATGCAAGCACCGAGATGCCCAAGGGTAAGTCGAGCGCTATATAAGAACACACATACATACATACCAGTTACAGACTTGAGGTCTGAGGACTGTCTCGATTTACTTGGGCTTGTGCTCTTCTTATATACAAAATTACAAAAAGCAATAAAAGTTTCCGGTTACCATATATGGTGAGGAACGTTGGTTGCTGCCTTAGAGTCATAAATTAATGGGCAAATGGCTACTACAGATGGGTCTTGACCTTGTGTGGACACAGTGTCACCAGTGGTGAATGTGTCCGGATCTCTGGCTTGGGGAGCACGTGATCACTGCATGTGCTAGGTACTGATCGGCTATGTGTTCCTAACTCATGTGGCAACTGTCTTTATGGTGTTTTCACAAGTGTGTGTACCCCCTTCGGCCATGTGTGCTTTATTGGGGTAATCTCCCTTGACCACTGTAATGTTGCTGCACCTATATGTGGGATTGATCAAGAGTTCTTGCCCGAGTGTTTGCCTGCCAGCTATGCACCCTCCCACCTGTGAACCATCAATCAGCCTAGGTCGCAGGGCCTGTCTGACTACATACTAGTGTGTTGAGGTAGATGTGGAGGTATTTAGGATGATAGTTAATTTTTTCCGATAAACATATCATTATCCATATTACCGTTCCCCCCTCTAGTTGATTCTTCAACTACAATATCTAACTCATGCATTTGTACCATTACTACACTTGGGTCCTGTTGTTCCCTTTGCTTGCTTTTGACTACGACGACCTTCCTAATTACTTGCATTCTACCTAGTGTGAGGTCTGTGTTTTTACAGCAGGTGATTCCCAATTGTATAACCCTGCAAACAAATAGAAACAAAATTATAACTGGCAATAGAGATTTACCTAAACTAGATAGCCATCGTGAGAGCAAAGAGAACCAATTCAAAAACCACTCCTGCTCAGGGGCACCTCCCTCTTCACCGATGCTTCTCTGCAGGTTACACATTGCTTGGATGGCAAGCGTCAATGTTCCATTGTCTAAGTTGCTCCCTGAAATGATTGTACAGCATGCAGCGGCATACTCCTCCCTCTATCGCGGTCATTAAGTCCAGCACATATCGATGCTGCATTACCATCAGGCAGATGGCTCGCATTTCTTTCTTGATCAAATTGAGGCCAAGCTTAGTGCTGTTCATCATCTTGAGCATTTTCCACTGAGTGATCTGAAGCTTTTGTCTGCAGGGTGAAGAAGTGTTTCAATCCCCCATTCTGGGATGTCCTTGAACTGAGCCCAGCCAAAATAGCCTACCGCTCTCTTTTCACAAGCTTGGTACAGCAAGGTGGTCTTCTTCCTTAATGTGTGCTGGTACAAATGTGTTAGCTCTTCTACAGGAATGAACAGGTTCAGGCTGTGCAGTGTTACCAAAGAAAGCAAATCTCTCCATCGGGAGCCAGCTGAGTATAGGCATGCTCACCGGACTGCCGATAAAGATTCGCAAGCAATAAGGTGCCCCATTGCATATCTGCAATATGTAGAATCGCTCCGCAGTTAGCATTCGTGCCCATCAGAAGCAGCCCTGTTCCTTTAAAATATAAGAAATACAGTGTAAGTTTCTATACAATCAGGGGTTCACCTGCTCCTTCTAACCAAGTGTATCCAGCTACCTCGATGTCCCAGATTTCCTGAAATGGGTTAGCTATACTTTCACTCAACCCTCCACATGTGACCCATTCCATTTATTATCTCTGAGCTGGATGGCCCTACACAAAAAATCCATACCCGGAGACCACTTGTTGTTTAAGAAGCCTAGCCCGGGCACACTAAGAGCCACTCTTGGTCCACAGGTGAACGCTGGAGCGGACATATTTGTGCACTTCATTGGGGGTTAGCTACCTCCAAAATCTCTACTATGGGAAGTCTCAGGGCCAAATGGTATCTCCCCCTATGGTGCCCTTTCTTTTCATCCTTTCCAGCTCGGTTTGGATATCAGTGGGCTCAGTAAAAAGGTATAAAGCTATTGGACTGGTTTTGCACTGAGTCAGGTTAAGAACTACCTGGTATGTTTCTATCTTGTTGGATATTGGCCTGTATCCTATATAGGCAAAGGTAAATGAGGCACTTTGTTTTCTCAGGGGCTATCTCTTAGCATAGGTAAAGCCTGTCTGCGCCACCGCATGTGGGATCAACGAGCAGACATAACATGTCCTGGCTGATGCTAGGGAGCAGACTGAAGTCATGTGAAGATTCCAGGTGTTATGTTGAAAGGCGCTGTGTAGTGAATGTGGGATGCTAGTGTTCTGTTTGGTGTAATTATAAGTGACATATGAGAGCTCTTGGCACAGGCACTCTTGTTCCCCATTAGTGATTTTCTTTTGACCTGGCAGTTCCTCAGTGGTACTCAAGTGTGGGACTACCCACAGTAAGCAGACCATGCCCATCCATACAAGTATACATAACGTTTGCCGTGATATTCTAGTTCAAAGTGCGAGTCCCTTCAGAGCCATCTACACTCCTCCATTGGCCGTGTTTCTTCTGACCATTTTTATGATTTTAGCAGTATTTAGTTCATGGGTGTCATCGTCATGGGAGGGCTCGACTGTTATCCCCACACTCCACTAGTTGCGATCTAGTGAGGCACTGGAAGGTGACCCCTGTTGAGTATGGTATGCTATTGACCACTTGAACAGCGCACATTCACCATCAGGTCCCTTGGCGCTAGAGTAACAAAAAACAATGACTAGAGCAGATGTGAGGCATACGTGTGTTGAAACAACCAGGCTTTTAGAAGCTTTCTAAAGCTGGCATAGTTAGAAGATGATCTAATGTCGGGAGGGAAATAGTTTCAGGTGTGAGGAGCCAGAACCGAGAAGCTGGCCCCTCCAAGCCTTTTCCTCTTATGTCTAGGCACTTTTAGGAAGGCGATCTTAGCTGGCAATTGGGAATGTAACACTGGATTCTGGAGGACACAAAGACAGGACTATTCCAATGCAGAGCCCTAAAAATAATGCAAGCTGTTTTAAAACAGTGCTCTGGGCCACTGGAAGCCAATGACATTTTTTCATTAACCCCTTCAATGCTCATGACGGAATGGTTCTGTCATGAGCATCGGTGCTCCTGTGCTCATGACGGAACCATTCGTCATGAGGACAGGGGCAGGAAATCCCTCTGCTGCAGACAGCAGAGGGATTTCCTTTTCTCCCCCAGAGCCTCAGGAGCTGGGGAAGAGCTTCCCCAGCTCCTGAGGCCCCCTCCCTGGTTTCTGTGAAAGGACGATCAGTGCGCACCTCTCGCTGTCGTCATTTTACAGAAACCGAAACTAAAATGAACCTTTAGGTTCCTTTCAGTTTCACTTTCTACGTGCTCAGGGGGCTATCTCAGCCCCCTGAGCACGTAGAAAGACGGGAGAGGTATCATTGGAAAGGGGAGAATCTACCCTTTCCAATGGTACCCCTCCCCAGTGCAAGCAGGGATCCACCCACTAGACACCAGGGAGGGGGGAGCGGCCCCTTGGGCAAGGGCCTTTGCTCCCCCATATACATTTGAGCCAATATAGACTTTCTGCCCCCCCGGGGGGGCAGATGGGGCAGTAGCCCCCAATCTGTCCCCCCGGGGGGGGGGGGCAGAAAGCCCACTAGATACCAGGGGTTTTAAAACAAAATTATAATTAGGGGTGGGGGCTGCCCAAAATGGGCATGTCAAAGCCCTCCCGCTGCAAAGATACAGTCTTTCTGCCCCCCCTGGGGGGCAGATGGGGCAGGAGCCTCCAATCTGCCCCCGAGGGGCAAAAAGCCCACTAGATGCCAGGGATTTTTTTGGGCAAATCGGAATTAGGGTGGGGGCTGCCCAAAATGGACATGCCAAGGCCCCCAACCCTGCCCCACAAAAATTACAGCCTTTCTGCCCCCGGGGGGCAAAAAGCCCAGTAGACGCCGGGGATTTTTTGGGTCAAATTTTAATTAGGGTGAGGGCAATGGCATGCCCATTGTGGGCTGCCCCCACCCTAATTAAAATTTGCCCAAAAAAATCCCCGTCGTCTACTGGGCTTTTTGCCCCCCGGTGGGGCAGATGGGGGCATTAGCCCCCAATCTGCATGCCCGGGGGGGGAAAAAAAGGCCACTAGTCCACAGGGATTTTTTTAGGCAAATTTGAATTAGGGTGGGGGCTGCCCAAAACAGGCATGCCCATGCCCCACCCCCTCCCCCGCAACAATTACAGCCTTCCTGCCCCTCCTGGGGGGCAGATGGGGCATTAGCCCCCAATCTATGCCTCGGGGGCAAAAAGCCCAGTAGACGCCAGGGATTTTTTTGGGAAAATTTTAATTAGGGTGGGGGCATTGGCATGCCCGTTTTGGGCAGCCCCCACCCTAATTAAAATTTGCCCAAAAAATTCCCTGGCGTCTAGTGGACTTTCAGCCCCCCTGGGGGGCAGATGGGGGCATTAGCCCCCATCTGCCCCACCGGGGGGGGGGGGCAAAAAGCCCTCTAGACGACAGGGTTCTTTTTGAGGCAAATTTGAATTAGAGTGGGGCAGCCCAAAACGGGCATGCCCGAGCCCCCACCCCCTCCCCCGCAAAAATTACAGTCTTCCTGCCCCCCGGGGGGGGCAAAAAGCCCACTAGATGCTAGGGATTTTTTGGGGCAAATTTTTATTAGGGTGGGGGCATTGGCATGCCCGTTTTTGGCAACCCCACCCTAATTAAAATTTGCTCAAAAAAATCCCTGGCGTCTAGTAGGCTTTCTGCTCCACCTGAGCCCCCAATTAGCCCCCAATCTGCACCCCCGGGGGGCCAAAAGCACACTAGTCACCAGGGATTTTTTTTTGCCAAATTTGAATTAGGGTGGGGCTGCCCAAAACAGGCATGCCCATGCCCCCACCCCCACCAGTGCAAAAATTACAGCCTTCCTGCCCCCCCGGGGGGGGGGGCAAAAAGCCCAGTAGAAGCCAGGGATTTTTTGGGCAAATTTTAATTAGGATGGGGGCAGTGGCATGCCCATTTTGGGCAGCCCCCACCCTAATTACAATTTGTCCCAAAAACTCCCTGGTGTCTAGTGGACTTTCAGCCCCCCCTGGGGGCAGATGGGGGCATTTGCCCCCAATCTGCCCCTTCGGGGGGCGAAAAGCCCTCTAGACGCCAGGGTTTTTTTGGGGGGCAAATTTGAATTAAAGTGGGGCAGCCCACAATGGGCATGCCAATTTCCCCACCCCCTTCCCCACAAAATGGGCAGGCTTCTGGGCAGTAGCCCCCAATCTGCCCCCCGGGGGGGAAAACAGCCCACTAGATGCCAGGGATTTTTTTGGGAACATTTTTATTAGGGTGGGTGCATTGGCATGCCCGTTTTTGGCAACCGCCACCCTAATTAAAATTTGCCCAAAAACATCCCTGGCATCTAGTAGCCCCCAATCTGCACCCCGGGGGCATAAATCCTACTAGTTGCCAGGGATTTTTTTGGGGCAAATTTGAATTAGGGTGGGGGCATTGGCGTGCCAGTTTTGGGAAGCCCCCACCATAATTAAAATTTGCCCCAAAAACTCCATGGCGTCTAGTAGACTGTCAGCCCCCCTGGGGGGCAGATGGGGGCAATGTATAGGTTTGCTAGGTTTCCCAAGGTGCCCACAGAGCCAGGGTTCAAAAACTACAGCTAGGCACTTTGCCAAAAAAGTATAATTTTTCACTGCGAAATTGAGGTGTGACCACGTTGCGTTTTGCACCATTTCCTGTTGCGGGCACTGGGCCGACCCACACGAGTAAGGTACCATTTTTCTCGTAAGACTTTGGGGAACGCGGGGTGGGTGGAAATTTGTGGAACCGCGCAGATTCCGGAACTTTCCACCACAGAAATGTGGGGAAAATGTGTTTTTTGGACACTTTTTTAGGTTTGCAAGGGATTCTGGGTAACAGACCCTGGTGGGAGGCAGCCAAGTCACCCCATCCTGAATTCCCCTGGGTGTCTAGTTTTTAAAAATGTATAGGTGTGCTAGGTTTCCCAAGGTGCCCGCAGAGCTAGGGTTCAAAAACTATAGCTAGGCACTTTGCCAAAAACGGGTCATTTTTCACTGCGAAATTGAGGTGTGACCACATTGCGTTTTGTGCCGTTTCCTGTCGCGGGCACTAGGCCGACCCGCACAAGTGAGGTACCATTTTTCTTGTAAGACTTTGGGGAACGCGTGGTGGGTGGAAATTTGTGGATCCACGCAGATTCCAGAACTTTCCGCCACAGAAATGTGGGGAAAATGTGTTTTTTTTGACAATTTTTTTTTAGGTTTGCAAGGGATTTTGGGTAACAGAACCTGGTGGGAGGCAGTCAAGTCACCCCATCCGGGATTCCCCTGGGTGTCTAGTTTTCAAAAATGTATAGTTTGCAACATTTCACTAGGTGCCGGCAGAGCTAGTGTTCAAAAACTACAGCTAGACACTTTGCGAAAAAAGGGTAAATTATCATTTTGAAAATGTGGTGTGTTCACGTTGGGTTTGGAGCCATTTCCTGTGGTGGGCACTATGCCTACCCACACAAGTGAGGTACCATTTTTATTGGGAGACTAGGGGTAATTCAGATTTGTAAAGCAACTGTTATTACCTATTGATTTTTGATGCATTTCTGCCTTCCAAATGAAAGACATTGTGTAAAATGACCGATAATTCTCATGCTAGTATGAGTATTCCCAATTTCGAAAATGTGCAAATACTTACTGTTTCTAAACTCTATAATTTGTTCCCATTTTATAAATACATAGGTGTCTTTCATACCGATTTTTCCATGTGTACATTTTCCCACAATAATTGCTACATACCCGGAACATAATAAGAACCATTGCAAATTGCTGTTCAGTTTTTGACTCTGGTTTCGTCGGGTTCTTGGTGAACCTACAAGTCCTATATATCCCCACAACCAGGAAGGTCCAGCGGATGTAACGGTATATTGCTTTCAAAGAGCTCTCATAATTAGAAGAAGTTACAGGTAAAAACGTTGACACAAAAGGCTGTTTTTTTCAACTAATTTTCATTTTTTCCTATATTTAACTGTTAGTTTCTATAAAGATACCTTGATGGATCTACACAAATGACACCTTGCTGAATTCAGAATTTTATCTACTTTTCAAAAATGTATAGCTTTCCAGGATCCATTATTGCTTTCAGATCCATTTCTACCATTAACTGGAAGGAGGTTGAAAGCACAAAACATAACAAAAATAGGCTATGTCCCAGAAAAATGCCAAAAACTGTGTAAAAAATGTTGGTTTTCTGACAAAAGTCTGTCATTCCCTAAAAGCTGTGAAAATGGTGATTTCAGCCCCACTAACCCTTTTTTGATACCATTTGCAGAGAATAACCCAGATGCTTTTATTTGCAGCCCATTTTTCTCATTTTTCCAAAACAAAAGAAAAATTTGCTGTATTTTGGCTAATTTCTGGGACCCCTCCAGGGGAATCCACAAACCCTGGGCACCTTTAGAATCCCCATGATGTTGGAAGAAAAGGACGCAAATTTGGCGTGGATACCTTATGTGGTCAAAAAGTTACAGGAGCCTAAGCGCGCACTACCCCAAATAGCCCAAAAAAGGCTTAGCACAAGGGGGGGAACAGGCCTAGCAGCGAAGGGGTTAAAGGTTTAGTACAAAATACCAGCCAAGCTGCCTGATTTTCCACTAATTACAGCCTATTGTGTTGGCCAGAAGGAAGACCCAAATAAAGCGAGTTAGCATAGTCAATTAGCAAGGTCACAAAAGCAATTAGGATTTGGATGATAGCTTTCTCTGCGAAGTATATCCTTATTTTCCTTAATCAATGAGATGGAAGAAGCAGTAAGATGACACCACTCCTATTTGTGGCTTGAGGGATAAATCCTCTTCAATGAGGACTCAAAGGCTTAATACAGCTGTCTTGGGTGTGGGTGGAGGGCCCAATTCAGGGGGCCAGATGGAAAGATTCTAATGGATCAGTTGACTTTTTATGACCAAAACTTAGATTTTCTACAAGTTTAGCTTAAGCTGGTGAGAATTCATACAGTCCCAGATACGCAACATGGTGTTTTCGGGAGAATGCCTTGGATTCCATAGTGATGTCTATGGCAAAAATCAGCTGGATATCATCAGCATAGTTATATATTTTCACCTTTTGCTCCTGAAGGGAATGTATGAGAGGGCAGATGGAGAGATTGATCAAGTGGGGGATATGGAATAGCCCTGTGGTACACCACAGTTTAAAGGGGCTTTAGTAGAATGATATGATGGAGGGAAACTGATTGAGCCGATCTTTAAGAAAAGAGGTCAAACACTCGAGGGTAGTGTCACATACACCTGCGGAACTGACATGGTTAATAAAAAGAGCATGATCGACCATGTGAAAGGCTGCTGGAAGATCAAGGAGGACCTGTGCCTGACTAATCCCTTGATCCACCTCCTTCCTTATAACAATCATTACAGCAAGTATGACTGTTTCAGTTGGATGTGAAAGGGAAAAATCGACCTGATGAGAGTAAAAAAAACCTGATTCCTCGAGAATAGAACATAAAGATTGAGCTACATGAGTCTCCGATAGCATAGTTAAATAAGGAAGTATGGAGATAGATCTGTCGTTCTTTAATATAGTGGGGACATCCCCAGGTTTTTTTAAGCGGGGGAGCTCTACAGCCTTCTTGAAGGAAAGAGGGACCTTGCCTCAAATGAGGGATACATTTAGAAGAGAAGTGACTATATCCGAGAAATGTAAGAAAACTGCATCTTGAATGTATGTGGAACATATGTCATTCGGAGAGCCTGTCTTGACTATGGCCATCAGCTCGGAGAGATGCTCATCACTGATGACTGAAAAGATAGATAGTGTCAGCGGACTTCTGTCTTCAGATAAGATGTCAAAAGTTTGTGTAGTAGATGGAATGCTTTTTTGATGACTTTTATTTTCTCGGCAAAAAAAGAATTCAATTTGTCACAGAGAGTTTGAGTGGGGGCCACAGGAAGGGATAGTCTGTCAGGATTAGCAAGTTCTCTGACAGTCTCAAAAATAACCTTAGCTTTATTTTCAGATTCTGTTTCTTCTCCTTGAATTCATAATTCATAAAGCATATGTATGCAATGTGTCGTAGAACTCGACTTGTGGAGCACAGACCGATTCTCCTTTTGCTACGTTTATTGTAAACCGATTATTGTTCAGTGGTGCGGCACTGCGGAGTGAAGCAGCAAGCCACGCCAGCATAGTAGACGTGGAAATGTTATTTGGCTGAGTGCTTCTTTATGCCCCTACCTATGCCATTCAAGGTTATTGCTAATCTCCAATGTTAATAGTCTACTTTGATTGTCATGCAAATGTTTTGGATGTTATTATACTAAAAATGAATAAACATCATTTATAAAACAGTTTTATTTTCAGATTCCAAGATTTTCTTCTAAAAGAATGTGGATTTTGCATGTAAAATTAGTTTCATGAATGTCTTTAAAAATTGAGAGTACGCTCTCCAGCTTTCAGGTAGATAAGTGTGATGCCACTTCCTCTCTGCCTGCCAGAGTTCAAGCTTTGCGGCTTTCAACTCAGTCGAGAACCATTTGGAGGCTTTGTGATGGCAGATGGGCTTTGTTTTACAAGTGGGGGCATGTGTGTTACAAGCACCCGTAAGCCAGTCCAATATAGCTTCCTCTGCGCCTGCCAGATTCTCAGTGAGACTGTGAAGAGAAGGGGACAATGTGTTGCAGAGTCAATTTAGATCTGTGCCTTCCCAGTTTCTAGTGAAAGAACCCAGATGGTTGTTTTAAAAAAAATAAAAGATAAGTCTTGCAGAGTGAAATTAATATGGTGATGATCTGACCAGCTGCAAGGAGAGACAGTGAGATGAGCTATAGTTAGGTTGGAGGTCCAGACCTGCTCAAGAATATGACCTTTATTGTGGGTAGAGACCATTAGATGCTAGTCAAGATTGAGAGTGGTTAGAACATCAGTCAAGTCTGAAGACAGTTGACCACCACTAACTTCATTTGCCCAATAGTTAAAGTCGCCAAGAAAAAGTATTTTTGCATAGTCAACAGCCAATGCGGTGAGTGACTCAGCCCCGTGCTGAGGGAAATTCTATTTGTATTCCAGCGGACTATACATAAGGACAAAATAGCAAGGGGGAGGAAGGGGAGTCAAGTTTAAACACCAGATTGCCCACCCCAGTAAACGATAATGGTGAAAGTTTGTCCATAGAAAGATGTTTTTTAACAATTACCACCACCCACGCCTTTTTTTGTCCTGTGGACGAATAGTATTAAGAAAATTAATATTTTCAGGAAGGGCTGCCAGAATATCTGGCACAGAGTCATCTGTCAGCCAAGTTTCTGACAAAAAAAGGATATCAGGAGATTTGGTGTTCAGCAAATAGAAAATCTCCAGTTGATGCTTTACCAGAGACCGAGTGTTAAGATAGATAGCCTTGAGTTAGTCATCGCTCCATTTATCAGACACTGGCGGAGGGTTGATAGTAAGCTGTGAGGCAGGTTTATATTCACTGGTTAAATTATTAATTTCCCTCAGATTAGGTGGCAGAGCCAGGTGGGGATTCTGGTTAAGAATACCTAGCTTATTACGGTTTTGGAGAAGAGAAGCCTCAATTTCACAGATTACCAAATAGTAGTTCCTAAGATCTCCAGAGGACTAGGTCAGTTACAAGCAGAGTGACTGGCCCCTGCCCCAAACAAGTGCAGACAAGCGCAGACGGGCTTGCCTTAGAGTGACTGCCCTGCTGAATTTCTACCCCCCTAACTCTCTAATGGCTCCCCCTCAACCAATCATGGAGGCACACGGCATGTCCCCAGCTGGTGCAGAATAAATGGTGAAATGTAGATTATGGAGGGGCAAGCATACACAAAGCTAACAGTTAAGGCAAAGTTAAAATCAAGTGAGCAACATTTTAGAACAGAAAAATTAAGACTAAAAGCACTAAGTGCAAGTAAAACAGTACACAGACTGCCTTTTGATTACGGTTGAGTCAGCGCTACCGGCAAACACCTAAAGGGTAGGAGCTCTGACAGACTCCACCCTCCTGACTCTCTATTGGTTCCCCCCAACCAATCACGGAGGCACATGGCATGTCCCCATCTGGTGCAGAATAAATGGTGAAATATAGATTATGGTGGGGCAAGCATTCACAAAGCTAATAGTTTAGGCAAAGTTAAAATCCAGTGAGCAACATTTTAAACAGAAAAAATGCAGATGCAAATTGCTAAGTACGAGTTCAACAGTACACAGGATGCCTTTTGATGCCTATGTTTTAGTAATTTTGGGGAGTAAGGGTGATTATTTGTTATTTAGACAGATCTTAATCTCTTTATATGCCGTTGAGCCCCCACTAGCCCTAACTGGCTGCTTAGATTGGTGGCAAGTATGTTTTGTGTGGTGGCCTCATGAGCACAGGGAGTGATAGAATTGTGGATTTTAGTAGGAGTCCTACGGGCACAGCTAGTTTTGTCACACATGCATCATCAAGTGCCTAAGAGTCCAGTTGCTGTCCGGCCCCTTCCCTCGGCTATTTCCCTGCTGGGGACTACCTCTTTTTGATATAACCCCCAGTTGCGATTGTTATGCGTTGTGTAGCTTAGTATCGCTATAGGTGAGTAGAAAATGTGGGAAGATGGGGCATATTGCCGTTTGGTGTCACTGGTCTCTACCACATGCCCCGTGAGCATGTTTTGCTGTTTGTGCACCTACCTGGTTTCCAGCATGTGGTGTGTGTCTGTGGCGTGGCCCTCCCTCATGGTCTCAGATACCTAGTTTGCTAATCTTGACCCCACCTTTGTATCTGGAACCTTCTTTTGGGCTAACTTGAGATGTTTTTTCCTTCAGTTTTGTGCATTTCCCTGAGTCTTGTGTAATCTATTGCTTCACTTGCAATGAACAGGAGAGTGTCAGATGCTGCTCTTAGACCCCCTTTTCCCCCATCTATGCTGCCTTGTGGGGTCCCAAGTCAGGGACAATTGCTTTCCCTGGGTGGTGCCTGCAAGGTTAGAGCACTGTGAGTCACTATGCTTGGGTCGGAGGTGAGCGCACCAGGTGCCTCGCGTTTATCTGGAGCCAAAGTGGAGATTTGGACTCCCCGCTCCGGGCCAGACCCCTCTCCCTCAGACTACATCCCACTTCCTATCTGCGTTATTGGTGGGCCCGCTGTCCCCAGCTTGTGGCTGGGGTCTCTACAGTTGTATGTTGCTTGACAAACTGGTGCATCTCTTGTTAATTTTTCCAGACTTTGAAACTGAAAAAGCAGGACAATTCACAAAAACATCGAAGAAAGCTAGCTAAGCTTATATTTTCCTTGTAACACTAGCAATGTGCCTACACTGATTGTAGTCGACCTACACTGAAGACCTGGGACTTTGACCAAGAAATTCCAAATGTCTGCCAGGTGGCAATGAACAACCGGGACTGCCTCAGCAAATCCGGAACACCTGGTCACCCTGGCGAACACCCCATCTAGAGGCTCAAACTTGACATCATGTTGAGACCTCGTAGCTTATTGACTCTTTGTGTGTGTGTGTAGTGGAGTTTTAGGGTTTTGCAATCCCAGGCAAAAGGAGAATTAGGTTCTCACTGTCATGGCGAGGCTGTGATGAAGGGTGCATGTGGTATGAATGCAGCACTACACCTCCCAGAATGCCTGCCACGTAGCCTGTGTTTGTCCTACCTCCCTTTCTAGGCCTCCCTATCTAACCACATCCCTCCCAGAACACGGGGCTCGTCACCTGATGACCGTTGAACTAGCAAGACAACCCGCTGAACACCTCCCACTGCCCTGGGAGCTTGTAATCCATGGTGGTCCTTGGAAGGAAGAGCCGAGGCTCGCGGTAAGAGACGCATTGAGACGCGCCCGCAGAACCACCTTCATACGGGTTCAGCCGCACGCGCTGAAACCCATAGCCCGCCATACGCCGCACTTGCTTAGGGGGCGTGTTGGCAGTGAGAGACCCCGGGCAGCCGCCCGTTCCCACGGCGACGGAAGCGGCGCGCGTGCACCGCCATTACTTTGCCAGTACCGCAGAGGAGCCGGTGCGGGGCTCTTACGCCAAAGGCCATCTGGCCGCTACTTTGACCGTACACGCGCATAGGAGCACGATTAACTTTCTTTTCGTAGAGCCGGTGAGAGGCTCACACATTGAAGCATACTGCTACTGTAGCGGTTGGCTTCACGCACGCGCAGGATCGCTTCATGTTTTCTTTTGCGCCACATCGGAGAGCCGGTGAGAGGCTAAGACACTGAAGGACACCGCTACATTGGCGGTTGGCTACACACACGCGCATGAGCGCTATTCCTTTTGTCCCCTTACTCCCATAGGAGCCGCTGAAAGGCTCGGATATTAGGACCTTGACACACGCTACATGGTTGATGGTTTCTTGGCGCCCAAGTGCAGGAGCACGCGCCGCATATACTTCACTGGCAAACACGCATTAGTGGTTACCCCTCTAGTGAAGGACTGCTACTTCTAAGGCCACTGCCGTTCCTGAGGGGGAGATAATTACCTTACTCCCTAGCAGGGTTCCTTGCTTATTTCTTATTCTTTTCTATGCCTGATGAATCATGAATGCTTGTGGCAGACATACAGAGTAAGTGTACTCCTTCATGCTTCATTGTATTACACTGCTACGGGAGGGAAAGGGTTCGCACTAATAGCAAATTGTGTGTGTCTTTTCTGCAGGAATGAAGGACGATTGGGGGAGTGAATGTTCCAACTCCCGGGTGTCTTCCTAATTTCTCTTCTGCCTCATCTTTATTGTTTCGTTTATCCCTTTTTTCCCTTCCCCCCCCTCTGTGGTCTTATCTGTAGAGGTAAAATATATTGTTACTCACAGGTGGGCCACACAAAAGGGGAAAGGGTTACTTACGCCCAGCATCGCTCCTGCTGTACCCGGCTTAAGGTTAGTGCCTACTCTTTGTTGTGACAGAGTGACGAGCCCACGGATACTTGCAGCCTGAGCGATGGATGCTACCACAGTACTCACGTCTGTGCTGGAAACATTAACAGCCTTAAGAATGGAGGTGAACGCCTTTAGAGGAGAGAACCTGGAATTAAGGAATGAGATGGGCACCATGAGATGGGAAGTGGCTGGCCTGTCTCGTGTGAATCCTGCCGGCGTTAGAGGGCCCTCATACATTAGGAATTGGACCCTATCTCCTCCCACTTCCTCCAACCAGACACAAGATCAAGGGGGGAGCGGAGGAACCTCAACCATCCAGGTCATACAACCCTTACACTTGCCATTAGCTCCACCTGAGAGGTTTGTCGGGGACCCCAAAAACTGCAGTATTTTCTTGGGGCAATGTAAGCTACACTTCATGTGTAATCCCGCTGTCTTTCCGGATGATCAGGCTAAGACAGCGTTCAGTATGTCATATTTGGGGGGGAATGCAGCTAGTTGGTCCTTTCCCTTGATAGAGAGGAATGACCCAGTCTTACAAGACTTTTCGGCTTTTTGCGAGGAGATGCGCACATTATTTGATAGGAAGGCACATCAGCTCTCCTTAGACAGGGAACTCATAACCCTGAGGCAGGGCTCACAAGACCTCTTGACGTATATCACCACCTTTAATCGCCTGGTAGGGGAAACCGATTGGCCAGTTGAAAAAAGAACATCCTTATACTACCAAGGGCTGAGAGGCGAACTAAAGGACGTATTAGCCCAAGTGGTCCACATGCCCTCTACCTGTGATGAATTAATTGATCTTACGGTCCAATTGGATCACCGACTCCAAGAACGGAAAGGAGATCGGCAACGTCCAGAAGCCAGGTACCCGTCTGCAAGGCCTAAACCCTCTTCGGACGGACCTTCGGCGTCCGGTGACGGAACAGAACCAATGCAGATCAGCGGAGTGAGAGGACCCCTGAGCACGGAAGAGAGAAACCGTAGACGTAACCAGAAACTCTGCATGTATTGTGGGAAGTCAGGGCATTTCATTAAAGACTGTAGAACTAAAGCTACCTCAACAAGCAGAGAGCAGAAAGAAGCAAGGAACGTGCCTGTGGTGGATCGGTTGCCAGAACCCTTGGGAAACGGCTATGCTCAAACAAGCTGAAGACCCCTTGTTTGAGTAGAGAAGAGGACGAGGTCTTTTCAGCCCAGGGTAACACAATACAACCCATAGCTCCCCACCTGCTCGTCTGTGTTACTCTGAATTGGCCAGGAATAGAGCCTGTGGTAGGCTATGCCTTAGTGGATTCCGGAGCAATGAGCAATTTTATAGACCAGAGGTATGCCAAGGACATAGGAGTACCCTGCATAAAGAAGAAGATCCCTGAACCAGTGAAGGCTGTGGACGGAACCGATTTGTCTTCCGGTCCAGTGAGTTTGCATACTCATCAACTCTTAATGCAGATCGGAGCGGTGCATTGTGAAACAATTCGGTTTGATCTCATAGATGTCCCTCACTTTAAATTGTCCCTTGGAATGCTGTGGCTTACACTACATGACACCTATGTGCGGTGGGCTGCTAGAACAGTCTCCTTGAACTCCTCCTTTTGTACGGAACATTGCACCTATGACCGTGTCCATTCTACTACCACTCAGGAAAATCCCGCAGCGCTACTGGCTCATGGATGCAGCACACAGGAGGCCTGTCCGACCTCCGAGCTCCCAGTAGAGTATAACAGATACCACGAAGTGTTTAGTGAAAAAGATTCCAGCAAGCTACCCCCACACAGAGATTACGACTGTGTCATAGAATTGGAACCCGGAGCCAGCATACCCTGCAGCCGCATATATGCGCTTACGGAGGCTGGAACCACCTATCTACAGCAATACCTGGAGAAATTGCTAGTGTTGGGGTTCATTAGTCCATCTACTTCTCCCGCCTCTTCTCCCCTGTTTTTTATACCAAAATGCGAGGGAGGATTGAGGGCATGCATCGATTACAGGGCCCTAAATAGAGTAACAAAGAAGAACCAATACCCCCTGCCTTTGATACCCGTGCTCCTGGATCAGTTAAAGGGAGCCAAGGTGTTCTCTAAATTGGATCATCGAGGCGCCTATCACTTGGTGCGAGTGCGGCGTGGGGATGAATGGAAGGTGGCCTTTCGTACAAAATTCGGGCTCTACGAATACCTGGTAATGCCCTTTGGCCTGTGCAACGCCCCCGCCGCATTCCAGTACTTCATGGATGAAGTCTTATGAGGACTCTTGGACGTCTCGTGCATAGTGTACATTGACAACATCTTGGTTTACTCGAAGTCCATGGAAGAACATAAGCACCATGTGGCAGAAGTACTGGAGCGCCTCCAGCGAAACGCATTATATGCCAAACTAGAAAAATGCTTGTTTCACACCTCCACAGTAGAATTTCTAGGATATGTCATCGGCCCCGATGGTCTGTGCATGGACCAAAAGAAGTTTCAAGCGATCCTGCAGTTGACATCTCCCTCCTGCGTTAAGCCACTACAGAGCTTCCTAGGCTTCACAAATTTTTATAGGAGGTTCATACGAGAGTTCTCCAGAATCATTCAACCATTAACTCTCCTATTACGAAAAGGAGCTGTCTTTCGCTGGTCCGATGCTGCTAAACGAGCTTTTCAAACCTTGAAAACATGCTTCACGACAGCCCCTGTTCTACGCCATCCGGATGTGAGTCAACCTTTCGTGGTAGAAACAGACGCCTCGTATTACGCCGTGGGAGGCATCTTGTCCCAGCGTCATCCCGAAACTGGACAGCTTCATCCCGTTGCCTTCTTTTCGAAAAAACTGTCGTCTAGTGAAGCTAACTACAGTATAACGGATAAAGAATTGCTGGCCATCAAAAGAGCTTGTGAGGAATGGCGGCACCACTTAATGGGGGCCCGGCATAAAGCAGAAATCTACACAGATCATCGCAACTTGCTTTTCTTAAAGAGTGCCAGAGCCCTGACCCCCCGACAACTCTGCTGGTCCTTGTTTTTTGCAGACTTTGACTTTGTGATTAAATTTCGACCTGGGCCTCAGAATGGTAAAGCCGATGCCTTATCACGAATTTCGCCTGATGTCGAGGTAAATCACCTCGAAGAGCCACCATGTATACTGCACAAAGCCACATTTCAGACAGAAATCATGGCAACATCCACAACAGCAGTCTTCTTAGACGAAGTACGGAAACAGATAGAGGTTATAGACAAAAAGGCTTGGATCACCCAAGACCCAGAGCACCGCTCTATAAAAGATCAATTGCTGTTTTTTGATAAACGGTTGTACGTTCCGGATAAGCCTCTACAATCTCAAGCCTTACACTGGATACATGACACCACCTTAGGAGGCCATTTGGGGAAAGTTAAAAACATCCAAAACATGATACGATACTTCTGGTGGGAGACACTACGTAAGGACTCAGAGAAATATGTATCGGAATGTGCCATCTGTACCCAAGCCAAAGCTGCACATCAAAGACCCAGTGGGCTGCTGAGACCCATACCTGTACCTCCTGCACCATGGCACACGGTGTCCATGGACTTTATTGTTGATATGCCTCACAGTCTAGCCCATAACACCATTCTTGTGGTCATCGACCACTTAACAAAGATGGGTCACTTTATAGCTCTAACAAAACTACCCACGGCTGGAGCATTAGCTGCCATCTTCCTTCAACACATTGTCCGCTTGCATGGGATTCCGTCCGTCATTATCACCGACAGAGGGTCCCAATTTACATCCAGGGTTTGGAAGGCCTCATGTGATATTCTAAAGATCGAGGCCAGATTGTCTACAAGTTATTATCACCCGCAAACAGATGGCAAAACAGAGAGGTTAAATCCAACCCTAGAACAGTACCTCAGATGTTTCACCCTGCAACATAGCGAGGAATGGAGAACACTGTTATGGACTGCAGAATTCGTGTATAACAATGCAGAGCACTCCTCAATATGTACGTCCCCCTTCTTTTGCCTACATGGTTTCCACCCTAATATGTTGCCGTTCGAACAGCCTGGGACATCTACGCTTCCTACCATACAAGAACATCATGCCCACTTGAAGGCCGTATTGGCCAAGGCCAAACTACACCTAGACATCGCTCAAGCCAGGGACAATATTAATGCTGATAAAAAGCGAATTCCTGCCCCCTCTTATCAAGTAGGGGATAAAGTATGGCTTAGCACGACACATTTACGGCTTAGGGGAATACAAGGTTACAACCCAAATTTGTGGGGCCCTATTCCATAGTTACCATAATCAATCCAGTAGCTATGAGACTACAGCTCCCCGCTAGATGGCACATCCATCCTGTCTTTCACGTATCGCTCTTACGACCATATCGCACCGGCACTAGACGGCCGGAGACACCTAACCCTGTGGAAGTAGAAGGGGAGGAAGAGTACGAAGTTCATGATATCCTAGATTCCAGGCGGGTTAGGGGGAGGTTGCAATACCTCATAGAGTGGAAGGGATATGGTCCGGAAGAGCGGTCCTGGGAACCTGTAACTCACTTACATTGTCCGCACATCCTTAGACGATTCCACAGGTGTTTTCCTACTAAGCCTGGTGGACCGCCGAGGCGGCGGTCGTTGAGAGGGGGTTCTGTCACGGCGAGGCTGTGATGCAGGGTGCATGTGGGATGAATGCAGCACTACACCTCCCAGAATGCCTGCCACGTAGCCTGTGTTTGTCCTACCTCGCATTCTAGGCCTCCCTATCTAACCACCTCCCTCCCAGAACACGGGGCTCATCACCTGATGACCGTTGAACCAGCAAGACAACCCGCTGAACACCTCCTGCTGTCCTGGGAGCTTGTAATCCGCGGTGGTCCTTGGAAGGAAGAGCCGAGACTCGCGGTAAGAGACGCATCGAGACACGCCCGCAGAACCACCTTCAGACGGGTTTAGCCGCACGCGCTGAAACCCGTAGCCCGCCATACGCCGCACTTGCTTAGGGGGTGTGTTGGCAGTGAGAGACCCCAGGCAGCCACCCGTTCCCACGGCGCCGGAAGCGGCACGCGTGCACCGCCATTACTTTGCCAGTACCGCGGAGGAGCCGGTCCGGGGCTCTTACGCCAAAGGCCATCTGGCTGCTACTTTGACTGTACACGTGCATAGGAGCGCTATTAACTTTCTTTTCGGAGAGCCGGTGAGAGGCTCACACATTGAAGCATACCGCTACTGTAGCGGTTGGCTACACGCACGCGCAGGAGCGCTTCTTGTTTTCTTTTGCACCACAGCGGAGAGCCGGTGAGAGGCTCAGACACTGAAGGACACCGCTACTTTGGCGGTTGGCTACACACACGCGCAGGAGCGCTATTCCTTTTGTCCCCTTACTCCCATAGGAGCCGCTGAAAGGCTCGGATATTAGGACCTTGACACACGCTACATGGTTGATGGTTTCTTGGCACCCAAGTGCAGGAGCACGCGCCGCATATACTTCACTGGCAAACACGCGTTAGCGGTTACCCCTCTAGAGAAGGACTGCTACTTCTAAGGCCACTGACGTTCCTGAGGGGGAGATAATTACCTTACTCCCTAGCAGGGTTCCTTGCTTATTTCTTATTCTTTTCTATGCCTGATGAATCATGAATGCTTGTGGCAGACATACAGAGTAAGTGTACTCCTTCATGCTTCATTGTATTACACTGCTACGGGAGGGAAAGGGTTCGCACTAATAGCAAATTGTGTGTGTCTTTTCTGCAGGAACGAAGGACGATTGGGGGAGTGAATGTTCCAACTCCCGGGTGTCTTCCTAAGTTCCCTTCTGCATCATCTTTATTGTTTCGTTTATCCCTTTTTTCCCTTTCCCCCCCTGTGTGGTCTTATCTGTAGAGGTAAAATATATTGTTACTCACAGGTGGGCCACACAAAAGGGGAAAGGGTTACTTACGCCCAGCATCGCTCCTGCTGTACCCGGCTTAAGGTTAGTGCCTACTCTCTGTTGTGACACCCACCACTGGGGATAGCTTCCTTTTAGAACTGAAAGGGGGCCTCCATTGGTCGGAGGCTACTGTAGCATTTGTGGGCGCTGTTAGGACTACACACCATGAAGGAATTGTTGTGTGTGGGCATGATGCCAAGGAATGGTGACCTTTTGACTTGGTCCGTAGAGAGTGGCCCACTAGACTTGGCTACATGGCCTGGATGTAGGCCTTTTAAAACAGTCTTTTCTCCTCCCCCTCATCAGACTACCCTGCCTTGGAGTGTGGCCAGCATACCTTGCCCTGGAGGATCAGCAGTAGAGTGGGGCCTAGTTTCTGTGGGCACTTTAGGCAACCTGATTATTCTGTACTTCGACTGACTCACTGTCAATGAAAAACTTTGTGTGGACACCTAATCGACACTGCCTACAGCAGCCCTGAATTCCTGGATGCAAGAAAATACTTTTTGGACCACCAATGCTGTCTGTAGTCCTTTCTCTTCTAAAGAAGTGGGAAGAAGGATGTTGTTTGTCTATTGCTATCTTAGGCGAACTACTGGGGGTTAGCTGGTTGGTGTTAATATTATTTTACGGGCTTTATTTACTCAGGGGGTCTATTTTACTGCATATTTTGGCTCTGTGATTGCGTAAAGGTGCTACCTTCCCACACTCTCACCCCTCCCTGTGTGGTTTTCAGCCCTGGTGCCTGTTGTGCTGTGTTCCCTATGTGTGGCCACTGCTGCCTCATGCTCGCCCAATTGCTGGATCCTTGCTGTGGTTGTGTGGCCACTGGTAGACCTCCCTGTGAGTGGATGTAGGGTACATTCCGATTACCCTGTGCTTGGTGGTAAGGAGGGACTTTCCTGAGATTTTGTCGTGATTGCCCTGGCTCATTAACCTCTGCTGTTTTTCTGCGCATGGTATGCCTTTAGCCGTCATCTCTCTGCCAGGTTACCCTGCCTTTGGCAATAGTAGAACTCCCTAGGGTCTGGTTGCTGTCAACCTCCCTGGCCTCTACTATCATAGCCTGTTTGGAACCCTATGAGGTTTTGCGGTGGAGCCATCATTGAGACTGGTGCCATCTGCACGGTTGCGGCCATAGCTGCCCCCTCGGGGGCAGTCTTTTCCAACTTGTTTTGAACTAGTTTTACTGTGTCTCTTGGGCCTACTCCTGCTTCTCTCTATCCTTTTCTTTTTTCTTCTTGTGATAGTGGAGTATATGAGCGTGTATCTCCCACCAGGGTTTGGTATCCAAACCAACTACGCTATTCAACCCTCTCTGTATCTCGCTGGGTAACCTTATCTCAAGAATATTGTAGAAAAATTTGACTTGTGGAAACATATCGGTCCAGTGCTGTCCTGTCTCTTGTCCCCAGCTTTCCCTCATTCTGTTCAGGAAATTGCATATGCTTTTCTATGGCTTCATGGTCTCTGGCATTAGCTGTCCTACATCTGGGCGGACAGGAAAAATTTCTCTCAAGGTGGTCCAGATCCGGTGCTTGTGCGTAATAAATGCAGCTCATCCTACTGGGTGTCTGTTAACGAGATGCTAGCTTGGGCGAACACTGTGTTAGTCTGCTCCTAATTTAGACTGCTTAGCAAGTTCTTAATATCTCCTATTGCTAGATTAATTAAAAAAAACTCTTTATCCATCTGGGCCCAAGGCACGTATATTGTCCCCACCACGTCCTTCTGTATTAACAGGCACACTCTCACGCTGGGTGACTCTACGGGTTTCGCCTCAACATAGCCTTCCTATCTTGTCGGGCATCACTGCATATAGAGAAAGTCCCACTTAGGGTTTCATCCTTCATGCCTGATACAGTCCTCTGCTACTGCCATGTCCTCTGGCTGAAACAATCCTTCCCTCAGCCAAGATCTGTCATATTGTTCCCTCAACTCAGTCCAATCTGCTGGTCGGTCACAAAACGGGTACACAAGGCCATGCTTTCCATTTTATCTATTATCTCCCTCAGGGTTTGCCCAACCTTACAGTGCACCCATGAGGAGCAACACATATCCTCGATGCTGCTTCCCTCGTGTGCACGCATTGGCGCCATTTTGTTTCTTCTGCTCCATAGGTTGGTGAGTAGCAGACTACCTTGCTCCTTTATCTCTTGGTAAGCCCCTCTCCTGTGTCTGAGCAATGTGGCTCTGAGCTCTGCTCATGGCCTTTCATCGACCTCTGACCTCCTGTACCTGGCTTTGTTTCCCTCATGAGGTGAGTGCTCTGCCCTGTACCCTCACTCTTACCCCCCTGTTGCGTGCCCTTTTTCTCTCGAGACTCTGTTCATGCCTCTCTTTCTCTGGCCTTTTCCCTTTGCTCAGAGCTAAATGCTGCTTTAGTTAGCCTGGCTTCACCCTCACATTTGCTCTCTGTTCCCCCCTCGACTTCCAGGGTAAACCCTATAGCCCCACCCTTGTTGTCGGTTCCTGGGGGACTGGGGCTTCCATTATCTTTTGAGCTCGCTGAGTCACTATCGAGAAGTGCCACAAACTTACCTGACACATGTTTACACTCACCTGACCCAGTGGGACTGCGTATCTTACCCACCTTTGAGGTGTCTTGTGTTGAGTATGGTGGACGGGGAGTCGAGTTTTTGGAGACCTTCCATAGGAACTTGGCCTGTGCTGGGGGTGTCTGTGCTCACTTGCTTCTAGATTTGTCAGGCTTAGACCTGTCTGACCTTTTTCTGGTGGTAGCTTATTGTCTCTTACTATTATTGGGTTTGAATATCCTAATGAAGGGTGAGGGGGTGTGAGGTTGTCCATCCCTGCACATGGTGGGGGAGGTGTTGACACCTTGCCCACATCCGGCATCGTGGGGCTATCGGATTTAATCTCTTCAAAGATGGCCCATATTTCTAGCACTGCTTCTTTTATGTCTCTTTCCTGTCCCAAATACTTGATTTATATTTGTGTTTTAGTGTGCCAATTATATCCATGTCAAATGTTCCTTCCTTAGGCCAGGGAAATGTGTATCTTGTGTGTGTAAACACCATTCTTAGTAAAACAAATAAAGTATTTTTATTTGTTTGGGAAACCTACTTTCCATGTGCTTTAGTGGGGAATCCATGGCAATTTTAGTATTTTGGCTAATACATTTCAAATGACATTTTCCTGGTTTGGTATGTCGAATCGTAGGGGCAGGTTGTATGTGGTGCACTTTTACAAATTACACATTATGAGGTCAGCGCCTGCAATTTTCTACATCAAAACAGTTTGAATGAGCATTTCAATAAAACAAGATGAGACTGCATACACAGTATTGTAACACAAGGCGAATATGCAATACGTTAGACTAAAACCTCCCTGAATTAAATTTTTCACACAATATAGATTACAAAGACAATAAATGCAATAACATCACATACAATAATACATTTCAATAGTAGTTGACTGAAAAAATTTCTCGGTCAAAAATTGCTATGTTCATCATATATTATCCTCTAGCAAGAGAAGACTAGCATGGAACACGTTTCTAAGTGAACTGGATAGTCTGCCACTATCTGCTCCAAGACAAATTCAGAAATCATAGACACCATTGAGTAATAACTTTGAAATCACTGGCCCCTCTTGGCCACACACGAGTTACACCCAGTTCACCAGAACCAAGTTTTCCCTACAGAAATTCCTCCATGTGACACCTAGGGCCAAGCTGGATGCATCTCTGACACTTCTTCCAGATACTACGGGTATCAAGGTAGCACTTTAGCATCGAAAAACTGTTGAACTAAAAAACTATGAGACTGAGATGTCAACTCCACCCAATTAGGATAGCTGTATCACCAAAATAGCATGCTGAGAGTTATCAGTTCAAGTTTAAGTTTATTTGAACAATTGCGTGGTTACTTAAAACCATTGTAATGCATGTACATGCTTTTCTCCAGGGGAACATCCTACCGAGAGAAGAAGTGGTATGTAGAACCACACCACACACTGTAGATAGTTTTCATTTAGTCACTAGGTCCTGAGGAATCGCCAACTGATCTATTTGAGACATTTTATAGGCGAGAAACATGTTGACCACTAAGGGGTAGAGCGTAATTTTTGTCAGATTGAAACAAAATAGTCGCCCTCCTTCTTCTTTTTACTTTTTAATCAGGTTGTGACCTCTCCAGAATAAAAATAATTATAGAGGATTCCCTTACCTGTTTTAACCCACACACCACATCTACATCTTACCAGGCCCCTCACACCCACGGCATCTATACGGCAAGGAACAAAAGATCTCCGATAAAGAGCCCCTTTATGGGTGCCCGTCGAGCATTGCAGCGCCGGCTCGACGAGGAGCAGACCCATATGATGAAGCATGACACCTAGCTTGCTTGGTGTGTGAGGGTCCTAGTTCCGAAAGGAGGTATTTCCACCTCCCCACCACTCTGAGTACTCACCAGGTGGCCAACTTGCCACCCAGGAACACTGTACCTCTTTTGTCTTCGAGCGTGAGAACACTACATGCTCTAGGTCTTGATTGGCTATGTGTTCCTCACTCATGTGGTATCTGACTTTATGATGTTTTCAGAGGTACGCATACCCCTTCTGGCCATGTGTGCTTTATTGGGGCAATATCCCCATACCATTGTAATGTCGCTGCGCCTATCTGTGGGAGTGATCAAAAGTTTTCTGCCTGAGTGTTTGCCTGCCATCTGTGACCCATCAATTAGTAATCCCAGACCTAGGTCGCAGGGCCTGCCTGACTTGCGTGTCGAGGAAGATGTGGAGTTCAGAACTTGCAATTCGATTAATAAGGACAACATTTCATTTTTATTGATAAACGTATTGTTAGCCATATTGACACACCTACTATGACTCATAGATTGGGGCATTCCCTTGTTCGCTGGAGTGATGGGCGTGGTGGGCCTCGAGAGACAGGAATTAATTTGGCCCCCTCTTAAAGGTCACCCACGCTTCACCCCTGCTCTACTTGATAGATGTCAGACAATTCTTGTCTTTCCAGCTAATAACTGCTACAGCTAGCAGTCAACCTGACAAACCACTATGATTCGACAGCCATCAACTTTCCGTGTATCAATTGGACACTGTCATCAGAAGCCAAAGTGACAGTGGCCTTGCTAAAATGGTTTTATGGACTCCTGTGTCCATCATAATGTTTACACCAACTCCAGACTTAGCCACCTCTGTCAACCATTTCACCTTGACTTCTGTTGCCAGCTCAGGGTTGACTTCTTACTCCTCGGGCAACTCTAGCATCACAATCTTCCAGATGGACTTATCAAACCTTCCCTTTTCTTTATAAATGTTTTCAGCAACCCTCATCACTGACTTTAGTTGATTATAATATGATGTTGACTAGCACACAACTGTGACAGAAGCATACCCATAGCTCCTCTCATTGAATTTAAATTTAATAAAAAAAATACAGTAAAGCCTTCATTGTACCCTTAAATATCAAGAATGTAATAACACTATAACTAAAAGAATGTTACACAACCACCAATTAAATTAAACTATCCTTGTATAATAAAAATAATAGGGCATGCTATTGTTTGCATTCCTCCCATTAGTCCTCTCTAACTGTAGATTAGCAATTGTCTACACTTTTGTAGCCCAGTCAAAATTCCAAAGGTAGCAGGATTTTAGAGGATGTCTGCGTTCTCAAACTGAGCCAAAAGTACTTAATACAGCTGAGGATGCTAACTGGTTATGGAATCTACATTGGAGAGTCCTTAATTTCTAGTAGGTGGCCAAAGTTATGTATCTCATTGAAGGAGATCAAGCAACTCCTCATTTCCAAGTTTTTGCCCGTTCAGAGTGTCTAATGAGTTTTTCTGATCAAAGACTCGTCTCAAAGATTTCGATATTCAAATAAGCTTGTGTGTTCATCAAGATCATCCCAAAGTTTCTTGTAATTTGCATAAAGAGAGGTTGATTCAGCCCTATTAAGCATAGCTAGCATAGTCACAACTATGTACATGAGTCTGAATTATGGAAAGAGGATGACCAAGTTTGACAATCACTTACATGTGATTATTTGATCCAATGATGTACGAAGCAGTGGCTTCTCGTTGCCTTTTGTGTCTCATGGGATAAACTGCCATGCCTTTTTAAGAAGAAGAAAATATAAATATTATAAGATCCAGGGAAAATCATCCTTGTGGATTCTCTTTAATGTTAGATAATAGGCATGTCCATCCATGATGAACATATAGGGGTGGATCCAATGGACCATTTTCTATATTTATTATGAAGTAAAGAGTGTAGTGTGTAAGCTGTCAACTGTAGAAACAGATGCATTTAGTTCTAATCATTACACAGAAGATGTGACCCTTTTCTTTAATTATTAATTTGCTAAAATTGGGAGCACACTCCCACAGAAAACATTTAGAGCTATTTGGGAAAAAGTGAATATTGATATACTGCCCAAAAGCAGTTGCTATGCTGATGAACGTGCTAAGAGGCCAATGTATATGATGGCAAATACAACCCATTGGTTTACCCGTACAACTTATATGCTGGCAGACTATAGGCTTAGCAATGGCAGTGACTACTCCATCAACTCCGTAGCCAAAGTTCTTCGATGGTCCGATGGAGTTAGGGCCTTCAGAGATTTGGATATATGTTCATCCGCCCAATAAGGATGTCGATGGAGCCTTGCGCCACACTGTAAAAAGCATTCACTGGAACTGCCGTGATGACGGCTCCTGCCAATGCTTTAGAAAGGACAGCTGCCTTGGAGGTCATTTCTAAATTTGGCTTCTCTGTTGCCCTGGCAGAAAAATGGGCCTGCCTCCAACTATTAAATTAAGCTCTATGTCCGCGGTTATCTGCTATTGACATGCCGTAAGGTTTACTTTGACGCTCACTACTTCTCTCAATCTTTTTTTTCCAGACTCCACGCTCTGTTTGCTCTGACAGCTGTCAACCTGGATATTGGAAAGCTTCTGAGGAGGGAAAACAAGTCTGCTGCCATATATGTGTCCCATGTTCAGATGGAGAAATTACCACCAATGTTGGTGGGTATGTGCTTTTCACACTACATGAATCAGAGCTCGATTAAGAAGATAAATCTCAACATGCAATTGTTATTTTAGAAAAAGTAACATCTGTTAAAACATGAGTTGTAGCTCACAATGCAACAATAATGTGATATTTTACTGCCCTTCAGCATTTTCCTGGGAGCACTTTCAGTAAAATATGAGCGCACTGCTTTCTAGGTGTTCAAATATTCACGGAGGAACACTTTGAACCTGCCGGGGAAGAAAGTTTTTCTTTCAGAGACATTTAAAAGGTTGTGAAGCGTTAGACGTAACCATGCAATTTAGAATGTAAGGGTGTCTTTCCAGCCTTCTGGCAACATTAACTTTGTTCTTAAGGTGTGAATGTGGCACACTGGTGCCTGAAGCCCATAGAGACAACCAAATGTCTCCTTCCTTTTGACTGACCACTGTCATAAGGTTCGGGTTGATTTGATGTATTGTTTTCCCTTCCCCCCAGTCATGGTTCTTCTGAATGGGTGTTTGGGCTCCATATTGTAATGTGGCTGCGCCATCACAAATGACGTAGACACTATTCTTATTCATGGGAGCTTTATTCTATTGCACCTAAACTCTTCTTACTCCTGCTCTGTACTGCCCACTCTCACGCTCCTCCTCTTCCGACACCCAGCTCTCCTCCCCACCTCTTAGCCTCATGTGCCGGTTCTAGCACCCAGCACATATTACAACATTACATCTTCCCCCTTCTTAAACAATTTTAATTATTTTAGATGTGTCCGTGTATGCCAGATTAAACGATAATATAAAACAACATAGTTACAGTTCTTCAGTCAGGCGAACTTGTCTTCGATGAATTCTTTGTGGCCAGAGATGGGCCTCTTTAGCTGCCTGTTCCCTTTCGTCAGGAGACATGGAGGGTCGATGATCACTTACTGACTCAGGTGCATCTCCTGTTACCATGCTGTGGGGTGCAGTCAACGCTTCTCGGACATTGGGCGTGCATTTCTGAAAATGCGTCACATTCCTTGTGACCCTCTTATTCTCCGACTCGACTGTAATCATGGTCCCTTTTTGTTTTGTCACCAGCAGAGGGCATGCATATTATCGACAGTCTGCTTTCCTCCGTTGTTCTTGTCACACCAATACCCAGTCCCCTTCCTGGGTGGATGGCTGTGCAGCTTTTCTCAGTCGGTCTGCATATTCCTTCATTTTCTCCTTTTTCAGTTTATCTGTGGCTGCTAATTGTTTGTGCTCAGAGTCTTGAGACAAACCACTAGCTGCATCTTCCCAAGTTGGTATTCTGGTGGGCACAGTGCGACCCAACATTAAGGTTGCTGGACATTTGCCTGTGGTAGTATGCGGTGACTTCGAAAATTCTGCCTGCTGGATGGTCTTCTTTAGAGTGGCCATAAATCTTTCCACTATTCCTTTGGCCTGGGGCCACAAAGGAGTGATCTTCCGGTGTCTGAAATTGAGGTGCTTTGCAAATTCAGCAAAGTCTTGTCCATTGAATGGTGGGCCATTATCTGTTTTCACTACCTTCGGTATGCCCCATGCAACGAAAACCTCGTCAAGTACCGGTATAGCGGTGGCGGCTTTGGTTGACGTTATAAGGTGCGCAATTGGGAAGCGTGAGTATTCATTATGACCAGGACATACTTGCCGGATTGTAGCGGTCCAAAGAAGTCCACTGCGACATGATGCCAGATGCCATCCGGCAGTTCAGACATTTGAAGCGGCGCAGGGGGATCTTCTCGACTTACTAGCTGACACTGTGGGCAATCTTTCAGTGTAAGTTCCACCATCTGATACAGCATAGGGAACCAGACCCGTTCCCGCAGCGCTCTCTTCGTGGCTACAATACCTTTGTGCCCTTCATGCGCTAGGTTGATGACTCCTTGGCGCAACTGTTTCGGGATGATGATCCACTTGTCCCTTAGTATAAGACCATCTGAGGTGATGGACAGTTCCTCCTTCACGTGTCGGAAAGAGGACAGTTCCTGATTGTCAGGCTGTTCACTCTGTCTGGATTATTCCAAATGCCTCCAGCTGTTTGTCCGAATGCGATGTTTTACATTTAGTAGTGTGGCATCATCATTGATAGCGTCAAGGACGGCCTCCAGGAGAACTGTGGGTGGTTTGGCTTGTGCCACTACAAAATGGATGTATTCCTCAGCTAATGATGGATTGGATTTGGATGTTGCCTTGGGATGTCGGGATATATAATCAGCAGGATTTGCAGCTTTTCCCGGCTTGTGGATGATAGTATAAGTATATTCTTGAAGGCGGATGCCCCAGCGATCTGTTCTGGGTGGCATTTTGGCTTGGGGATTTCCAAAGATGGTTATCAGGGCCTGGTGATCCGTGACAAGTGTGAAATGCTTCCCGTAGATGAAAATGTGAAAATGCTTGTAGGCCCAGACCCCCGCCAGGCTTTCCTTTTCAGGCTGGGAGTAGGCTCTCTCCGTGTCCGTGAGGCTCCGACTGGCATATGCTACAATATACCGTTGATCGCTCTCTTTGTCATATTGAGCTAATATCGCTCCCAGTCCTACAGGACTCGCATCCACGGTGATTTCAGTTTTTCTTCTCGGATTGAAATATGCAAGATTGTTGGCAGATTCAACCGCAGCTTTAATTTCATGAAACGCTTGATCACATCTCGTGGTCCATTGAAATGGGTGTCCTTGTTTGGTCAGCTTTCTCAGGGAGTTGCTGATAGTGGCATAGTCCCTGATATAGTGTGCATAGTAGCTTGCCATGCCTAGGAAGGAACGTACATCCCCTGCATCTTGCGGCCTTGGGGTGTCATTCAGAGCGGCAATCTTTTCTGGATCTGGTTTCATTCCGGCGCCTGAGAAGATGTGTCCGAAGAATTTTAATGTGGATTTGTGGAATTCGCTTTTGTATTTATTTAAAGTGAGATTGGCCTCCAATAGAGCATGACAGACTCGGTCCAGCACTGTGTCGTGCTCTTGCATTGTTGTTCCATAGACCAGGATGTCGTCACTGTAGTTTAGAGTGTTGGGAATGTGATGGATTACTTTTCTAATGACCTCCTGAAAAATCTCAGCGGCAGAAGAGACCCCAAAGCTGAGTCTTTTGTATCTGAACACGCCTTGATGAGTCGAGAATGTGGTAATATATCTCGATTTTTCGTGAAGTTCCAATAGGTGATAGCCCTTGTTAAGGTCTAGTTTGGAAAATATTTGTGTACCATTGAGTGACGCAATCATGTCGCTAATATGAGGCCCCGGGTGTCTTTCTCTTTCAATGGCAGTGTTGGCTGCCCTCATATCTACACAGAGGCGCACTTTGCCAGGTGAGCCCTTCTTAGGCACAACGACCACTGGAGAGACCCAGGGAGTGGGTCCTGACGTTCTCTAAATGATGTCAGCCTGGAGAAGATCTTGCAGTTCCTCCTCTACAGACTGTTGAAGGTGAAATGGAATTTTCCTGTGATGTTGTGCTATAGGAGTCACTCGTTCATTTATATGCAATCGAACTTGGCAGTGAGCCATCTTTCAAAGTCCGATGAATAATTTCGGAAACTTGTGAACTATGTCAGGTTCATCATCGACTTTATACAAAATGTCCACTAGTCGAAGTCGTTCTGCTGTGGGCAAGCTAAGAAGACAAACCACTTCAAGACCTTTAATGACGTGAATGTGGGCTGGAATAGTTCTGTCCTTGTACGTGAGATTAGTCGGGAATCGTCCTAAACACGGAAGAGGTTTCTTGGACATCCAAGTGTACACCCGCACGTTGGCTTTATGCAAGTGTAGTGGTGGACTCATTTTCTTGTATTCTGCAACTGAAATATAGTTGAGAGATGCACCACTATCCAGAACAAATTCGGCTCAGTGTGTGTCCATTTTAAGATCTAGTCGCGGGTATTGCTTCAGCCGGTCTGGATCCGCAACCATGCAGACGTACTCATCACTGTCTTGCGATATTGGTGACAGCGACCTTGACTCACGAGATTGTGATCTTCGGGATCGATATATCCCATGAGACTGACAACTGGACTGTGAAGAACCAATGGAAGAATCTCTGTAGTCCCACACTGCTTTGGCATGATGTCGAGTGTTGGACTGTCTGGATTGTCTGTAATTGTCTCTGCGAGTGTCTTTGTGAGGGGCTCCGTAGACGTTTTCAAAGTGGTTGTCCCGCCCACACTCCGTAGCCAAAGTTCTTCGATGGTCCGATGGAGTTAGGGCCCTCAGAGATTTGGATATATGTTCATCCGCCCAATAAGGATGTCGATGGAGCCTTGCGCCACACTGTAAAAAGCATTCACTGGAACTGCCGTGATGACGGCTCCTGCCAATGCTTTAGAAAGGACCGCTGCCTTGGAGGTCATTTCTAAATTTGGCTTCTCTGTTGCCCTGGCAGAAAAATGGGCCTGCCTCCAACTATTAAATTAAGCTCTATGTCTGCGGTTATCTGCTATTGACATGCCGTAAGGTTTACTTTGACGCTCACTACTTCTCTCAATCTTTTTTTTCCAGACTCCACGCTCTGTTTGCTCTGACAGCTGCCAACCTGGATATTGGAAAGCTTCTGAGGAGGGAAAACAAGTCTGCTGCCATATATGTGCCCCATGTTCAGATGGAGAAATTACCACCAATGTTGGTGGGTATGTGCTTTTCACACTACATGAATCAGAGCTCGATTAAGAAGATAAATCTCAACATGCAATTGTTATTTTAGAAAAAGTAACATCTGTTAAAACATGAGTTGTAGCTCACAATGCAACAATAATGTGATATTTTACTGCCCTTCAGCCTTTTCCTGGGAGCACTTTCAGTAAAATATGAGCGCACTGCTTTCTAGGTGTTCAAATATTCACGGAGGAACACTTTGAACCTGCCGGGGAAGAAAGTTTTTCTTTCAGAGACATTTAACAGGTTGTGAAGCGTTAGACGTAACCATGCAATTTAGAATGTAAGGGTGTCTTTCCAGCCTTCTGGCAACATTAACTTTGTTCTTAAGGTGTGAATGTCGCACACTGGTGCCTGAAGCCCATAGAGGCAACCAAATGTCTCCTTCCTTTTGACTGACCACTGTCATAAGGTTCGGGTTGATTTGATGTATTGTTTTCCCTTCCCCCCAGTCATGGTTCTTCTGAATGGGTGTTTGGGCTCCATATTGTAATGTGGCTGCGCCATCACAAATGACGTAGACACTATTCTTATTCATGCGAGCTTTATTCTACTGCACCTAAACTCTTCTTACTCCTGCTCTGTACTGCCCACTCTCACACTCCTCCTCTTCCGACACCCAGCTCTCCTCCCCACCTCTTAGCCTCATGTGCCGGTTCTAGCACCCAGCACATATTACAACATTACATCTTCCCCCTTCTTAAACAATTTTAATTATTTTAGATGTGTCCGTGTATGCCAGATTAAACGATAATATAAAACAACATAGTTACAGTTCTTCAGTCAGGCGAACTTGTCTTCGATGAATTCTTTGTGGCCGGAGATGGGCCTCTTTAGCTGCCTGTTCCCTTTCGTCAGGAGACATGGAGGGTCGATGATCACTTACTGACTCAGGTACATCTCCTGTTACCATGCTGTGGGGTGCAGTCAACGCTTCTCGGACATTGGGCGTGCATTTCTGAAAATGCGTCACATTCCTTGTGACCCTCTTATTCTCCGACTCGACTGTAATCATGGTCCCTTTTTGTTTTGTCACCAGCAGAGGGCATGCATGATATCGACAGTCTGCTTTCCTCCGTTGTTCTTGTCACACCAATACCCAGTCCCCTTCCTGGATGGATGGCTGTGCAGCTTTTCTCAGTCGGTCTGCATATTCCTTCATTTTCTCCTTTTTCAGTTTATCTGTGGCTGCTAATTGTTTGTGCTCAGAGTCTTGAGACAAACCACTAGCTGCATCTTCCCAAGTTGGTATTCTGGTGGGCACAGTGCGACCCAACATTAAGGTTGCTGGACATTTGCCTGTGGTAGTATGCGGTGACTTCGAAAATTCTGCCTGCTGGATGGTCTTCTTTAGAGTGGCCATGAATCTTTCCACTATTCCTTTGGCCTGGGGCCACAAAGGAGTGATCTTCCGGTGTCTGAAATTGAGGTGCTTTGCAAATTCAGCGAAGTCTTGTCCATTGAATGGTGGGCCATTATCTGTTTTCACTACCTTCGGTATGCCCCATGCTACGAAAACCTCGTCAAGTACCGGTATAGCGGTGGCGGCTTTGGTTGACGTTATAAGGTGCGCAATTGGGAAGCGTGAGTATTCATTATGACCAGGACATACTTGCCGGATTGTAGCGGTCCAAAGAAGTCCACTGCGACATGATGCCAGACGCCATCTGGCAGTTCAGACATTTGAAGCGGCGCAGGGGGATCTTCTCGACTTACTAGCTGACGCTGTGGGCAATCTTTCAGTGTAAGTTCCACCATCTGATACAGCATAGGAAACCAGACCCGTTCCCGCAGCGCTCTCTTCGTGGCTACAATACCTCTGTGCCCTTCATGCGCTAGGTTGATGACTCCTTGGCGCAACTGTTTCGGGATGATGATCCACTTGTCCCTTAGTATAAGACCATCTGAGGTGATGGACAGTTCCTCCTTCACGTGTCGGAAAGAGGACAGTTCCTGACTGTCAGTCTTTTCACTCTGTCTGGATTATTCCAAATGCCTCCAGCTGTTTGTCCGAATGCGATGTTTTACATTTAGTAGTGTGGCATCATCATTGATAGCGTCAAGGACAGCCTCCAAGAGAACTGTGGGTGGTTAGGCTTGTGCCACTACAAAATGGATGTATTCCTCAGCTAATGATGGATTGGATTTGGATGTTGCCTTGGGATGTCGGGATATATAATCAGCAGGATTTGCAGCTTTTCCCGGTTGTGGATGATAGTATAAGTATATTCTTGAAGGCGGATGCCCCAGCGATCTGTTCTGGGTGGCATTTTGGCTTGGGGATTTCCAAAGATGGTTATCAGGGCCTGGTGATCCGTGACAAGTGTGAAATGCTTCCCGTAGATGAAAATGTGAAAATGCTTGTAGGCCCAGACCCCCGCCAGGCTTTCCTTTTCAGGCTGGGAGTAGGCTCTCTCCGTGTCCGTGAGGCTCCGACTGGCATATGCTACAATATACCGTTGATCGCTCTCTTTGTCATATTGAGCTAATATCGCTCCCAGTCCTACAGGACTCGCATCCACGGTGATTTCAGTTTTTCTTCTCGGATTGAAATATGCAAGATTGTTGGCAGATTCAACCGCAGCTTTCATTTCATGAAACGCTTGATCACATCTCGTGGTCCATTGAAATGGGTGTCCTTGTTTGGTCAGCTTTCTCAGGGGGTAGCTGATAGTGGCATAGTCCCTGATATAGTGTGCATAGTAGCTTGCCATGCCTAGGAAGGAACGTACATCCCCTGCATCTTGCGGCCTTGGGGTGTCATTCAGAGCGGCAATCTTTTCTGGATCTGGTTTCATTCCGGCGCCTGAGAAGATGTGTCCGAAGAATTTTAATGTGGATTTGTGGAATTCGCTTTCGTCTTTATTTAAAGTGAGATTGGCCTCCAATAGAGCATGACAGACTCGGTCTAGCACTGTGTCGTGCTCTTGCATTGTTGTTCCATAGACCAGGATGTCGTCACTGTAGTTTAGAGTGTTGGGAATGTGATGGATTACTTTTCTAATGACCTCCTGAAAAATCTCAGCGTCAGAAGAGACCCCAAAGCTGAGTCTTTTGTATCTGAACACGCCTTGATGAGTTGAGAATGTGGTAATATATCTCGATTTTTCGTGAAGTTCCAATAGGTGATAGCCCTTGTTAATGTCTAGTTTGGAAAATATTTGTGCACCATTGAGTGACGCAATCATGTCGCTAATATGAGGCCCCGGGTGTCTTTCTCTTTCAATGGCAGTGTTGGGTGCCCTCATATCTACACAGAGGCGCACTTTGCCAGGTGAGCCCTTCTTAGGCACAACGACCACTGGAGAGACCCAGGGAGTGGGTCCTGACGTTCTCTAAATGATGTCTGCCTGGAGAAGATCTTGCAGTTCCTCCTCTACAGACTGTGGAAGGTGAAATGGAATTTTCCTGTGATGTTGTGCTATAGGAGTCACTCGTTCGTTTATATGCAATCGAACTTGGCAGTGAGCCATCTTTCAAAGTCCGATGAATAATTTCGGAAACTTGTGAACTATGTCAGGTTCATCATCGACTTCATACAAAATGTCCACTAGTCGAAGTCATTCTGCTGTGGGCAAGCTAAGAAGACAAACCACTTCAAGATCTTTAATGACGTGAATGTGGGCTGGAATAGTTCTGTCCTTGTACGTGAGATTAGTCGGGAATCGTCCTAAACACGGAAGAGGTTTCTTGGACATCCAAGTGTACACCCGCACGTTGGCTTTATGCCCCAAGACACACGCACCCCTATAAGGTAAGATAGAAGTAGAAATTCCATGGCAGTGGCATGTTTACAGGCACCAATTGTTGCCCTTACAGGCTTCAGAAAAGGGGGTTATGAACACTAGCTGTGACCGTTAAAAGGGAAAGTTCAATCTCATTAAACTCCATCAAAGGCTATAGATGAACCTTACAGTGCCTTCTCTGTTATTTTAGAGATTAGACATTGACAAGTTTACTACCTAATCAGATGAAGTCCCACTCCTTTCTTGCATCCCTTAGCATGCTTTAACGGTAGACATTGGTAAAGCAAGAATGTTCCCATGAATCTCCTGGGAGACAGCATAAGAAAGAGAGAGATTCAGACTTGAAGCAGTGAAAGCACCCCAAAGAACTGATGCACCTTAGATAGGGGTGAAGTCCAACCCCCTCAAGGCAGATTATAGAGTATCTCCTGAAATGATTTAAAGTGGCAAAGGCAGCAGACCTGACAGTCACTTTGCTGGTATTGGTCTAAATCCAAACATAACAGATGGAGTATGGATGAGACCTGGATGCTGCACTGCCCTAATTCTTGGATGAGGTTTTGGCATTGGGAAGATCTTGTATTACAGAATAAATAATTCTAAACCCAACACAGGCACATATGATGACAGGAAGGGGAGTTATGTTATGTTATGTTATGTTATGTTAGATCAATTTGTATGGAGCAACTTATCACCTGTGAGGGTATCCAGCTGCTTGAGCAGAAACATAGGCAGGTTGGAGCTCCTAGTTGAACAAACAGGTCTTCAGTTTCTTGCTGAAGCTGAGTAGCAAGGGAACTGTCTTGCTGCTTTGGGGAAGTTCATTCCAGTTCTTGGCAGCGATGAAGAAGAAGGAGAGCCATCCTGAGTTTCTCCTGCGGATGAGGGGGACCAGTGTGAAAGTAAGAGAAGTGAAACATAGCTGTCTGGATAGATGATAGAGTTGAAGTCGATCATTGAGGTATGCTGGTTCAATGTTGTGGAGGGCTTTGCAGGCATGGATGAGCAGTTTTCATTGTCATCTATTGTGAATGTGCAGCCAGTGTAGGTCAGTCAGGTAGGGAGTGATGTGAGCACTCCTAGAGACATCTAGGATGAGTCTGGCAGCAGTGTTTTGGATGGTTTGGAGTCTGTGCATGAGCTTATTTTATTTATTTAGTAATATTTTTTTTAGTTTTGTATAGCGCAAACAAGACCCTTTTGGGTGACAGAGTGCTTTAAGAGAATAGCAAAGGAAATTAGGGATTATACAAACAGTAGGCAATATGCATAAACATGGGATAGGTAATGTAGGCAACAGTTACATAAGCAAATAGTAAGCAGAAAGATAGGAACACATGGTCAATCATAGAGACTGGCATGGACAAAGTCTAATAGGTGTCAGGACGGTGTGTAGATTGTTGGGAAACAGAGGAAACAGTGCAGAGTTATGGACGAAACCTTTAAAAAATATTGAATGGCAAACAGGAAAGCGTTGTGTATGAGTCTAGGGAGGTATGGCTTCAATATGAGAGGAGTTTGTTGAGTAGTATATTTTTTATTTCTTTCCTGAAGATGGATGTGAACGGGTTGCATCTGATCGCTGGTGGGAGAAAGTTCCAGATTTTGGGGGCAATTCCGGAAAAGGATCGATTGTAGGTTTTCTTTTTGTTGAATTTATGTGGCTTAAGTTGTAAAGAGCTTGTACTTCTGAAAGATATATTTCTGACAGTTTCCAGGTTAGGAAAGAGAGGGTATTGAGATGCAGCGCTTTATGGGCCATACAGGCAATGTTGAGATGGATCCTAGCCAAATAGGGGAGCTATTTCAGCAAGTGAAGGTCAGGGGTGATATGAGCCTAGCTGATCCATAGAAGGTAGCCTTCAGCGATGCAAGTGTGATTTTCGGGAGGCCCATTAGGTTAGCCCGGTAGGAGTGCGATAGCATTCTGGATATCAGTGGTGATTAGCATGGTCTTCCCAGGAAAGAAGTAGGCAAAAGTTTTACAGTTAGGTTGGATTTTGTTGTCTGGGGATGGGGCATTGCTTTTCCAGTTAGTTTGTTTTTAACAATCCCGAACAGCTTTTTGGATTGATTAATTGCTGCATCAAGTTGGTTTTTACTCAATTGAACAACAGAATCATCTATGGGCAATACCTCAACAATCACTATCTATGGTAAAAAGTTTTCAAGGGGGTAAAGTCGAAATTATATTTTTAAAGGGCATAGAATCACTGGGATTGAGAATTTTTCAAAAGGAGGGTCCCACAAGATATACCACCAGCATGGACATATCAATCACATGGCAACTAATCAAAGATTGATTATACAATAGCATCTTTGAATCTATTCAATAAGATATCATCCTAACAAATTGACAAAACAAATTATAGTGACTATCGCCAGCAAATATTGGTCATAAAGTTGCAATGCACACATCAAAAAAAACTTCCAACCGTACCTGGATGACGGAAAACATTAATTATAGGAGACTGTATTGGAAAAATGATTCCAAAGTATCTACCAACTTACTAGCTCTAAAATTGGTTAAAGAAACCTTTGAAGAGAATTCTCTGATGGCAACTGAAAGTTGAGAGTACCTTATAAAAAAATAGGTAGCTACTTTTGTCTCAAAACCTTATCATAAACTACAGTCAAGGAATCATGATGAAGCGAGAAAAAAAATCAAGTTATGTTACGCAACTCATATCCTAAAAAGAACTTGCAATAGGCTACGGAGACACTTAAAAAAGCATCCGGACAATATTGTCATACACTCAAAATTAAAAACTATTAATCTTGATTTACAGAAGGTAATCTGGGAAGAAAAAAATCAAGCAAAACAAACACTCAGGGCCAAGGCAGTGTATGCAAGTAAAAAGAATAACTTGAGAGGTTTTTGGACACTAATAAATGGCTTATCAGAATTGACCAAAATAACGGTGTCATCTACATTAAGTGAAGCTGACTGGATAGGATTTTTAACAACAAACCTAAACAGTAACCAGGAGATTATATAAAAGGTCATTAGGTCTAATGATATAAGGATGGAAATTGAGAATTTGGAATACAATAGCCATATAATGGAAAATAGAGTACGTAAAGACAAAAAGATGGTGTCCCCGGCCCTAACGGGATACCATTTGCTTTATACAAGGAAATTCCCATTTTGGGCAGCATACCTCTCAAAGGTAT
This sequence comes from Triturus cristatus, assembly GCF_964204655.1. NCBI lineage: Eukaryota > Metazoa > Chordata > Amphibia > Caudata > Salamandridae > Triturus > Triturus cristatus. The sequence continues at coordinate 554,963,871 of NC_140589.1, read as the reverse complement.
TCAAGAAAGCCGTTGAATCGTCATCTATACCAGAATCATGGAAGGGCTTGTTAATTGCACCTATATACAAAAAAGGTGATTGAGCTCCACCTGGCAATTATCGACTAATTACTTTGCAAGATACTGTTGCCAAACGTTTTGCTGAGGTCTTACTTTCAAACTTAACTTCATGGGCAAATGAGAACCAGATAATTCCACCTAACCAACCAGTCTTTATACAAGGATTGGGAACTTCACCGAATATCCTAGCTCTATTACTGTTAATGGATAAGTATACAGCAAAGAAGCAACCTTTATATCTGTGTTTTGTTGACTTTAAATCGGCCATTGATGGTGTGCATAGACAGCTACTCTGGGAAAAAAAGGCTAAGGAATACCATCTTGCCTTTTGAAATTGCTCCAACTACTATTCAGATAACTGGGTCAGAGTTCGAATAGGTGATGGTTCCTGTGTTGCAAAAAAGTCACCACTTCTTTGGGTCTAAAGCAAGGGTGAGTTCTCGCCCCATTGCTTTTCAATCTATTTTTATCAAATCTAACGCTAGCATTGGATGAAGTGAATGCACCAGTCTGCAGCTGACGCTTTGTTTAATAGAATTTAGAAAGTCTTGTGCACAATTCATCTGGCACCTGCCGTTGTTCAGTGCCACAGTGTCCCAGATCCTTGTATAATAAAGCATATTTTTAAATATCCTTATTTACATGCGCTGTCCAGCCCTGGACAGTGCATGTAAATAAGGATTTTTTTTAAAAAGGACGAAGAAACAAAAAATAAAGGTTTTTGATACAACATGCTTGATTGGACTTCCTTGCCTTGTGCACCTCCACAAGCTTTATTAACCTTCAAATCACTTTTTCACCTTCCTCACAACGTATCGCCTGCCCAAATTAGATTAGAATTTGGCCTAACTAATTAACTAATTCCGAGGAAAGGCAATTTATAAAAGTGTGAAAAAGAATAAAAACTGATAATTTCAATCAAATGTCCAATTGGCTGTGGTAGGAAATACAAACAAATCAGAAATCTCAATTTTGGAAATATTTACAAGCTGCCTTGGATGAATATTCAGCTCATGAGATTTGGGATTTGCCTATAGCTACAGAATTGTAAAAAAAACTAATAATAAAATAACTAAGCACATATCTTTTTATAAAGACAAAAATACCGTGGCAAAAAGATCACATGCATGGTCACTAATGAACGGGTATACTTTAATGAAGGTTCAGTCATATTTAGAAATCCCTTGGTCTTGGAAGCTAAAAAACATTTTCCTAAAAGCACGTTTTGGCCTCTTCCCAGGATTTAGTCATGTAATGTCATGGCTTCTAACAACAGAACTACTGTCTTGCTGTTTATGTAAAATAGGAGAAGAGAATATTATCTATTTGCTTTGCATATGTTCAAATTTGAAAGAAGAAAGAAAGACTAGGCTTAAGTAGCATTTTAACATCTGCGGAATACGGACTTGTAGGGAAACACTCATAAGATGTCTACAACCACATGGCTTGGCTTTGAATTTGGCTTTTGCAAAGTTTATATTAACAATATGAAGGGAATTATACCCTTTAGCCTGATTGGAAAAGATAACCTAGATCATTAATGAATGAGTAATCAGTATTATGAATCATGAAATATTAATTGTCATTTTATTTTATAATATGAATGATTTTGATTAACCTAATAACGTGAATTTCTATTGTAAAGTTTTATTTTTATGGCTATAATATGAATACTTTAAAATATTGTAAGATTTTAAATAATCAAACAATAAAATAGTTTACTTTACTAAATTGGTTTTGAAAGAATGCTGCTTTGGAGTTTCTGATGTGCCTATTGTAGGTACTCCATCTTTGTTGTAGATGTTTGAGGTTAGACAGAGAGGGGGTATGTCCCCTTGCTCTTTCAGCAAGTCTAAGGCATCAGTGTTCCAACTCAAGATTACAGTTGAACTAGGGGTTGGATCCTTTGTATGGTAATCTCTTTAGTTGCTTGGGGGTAATGGTGTCCATGATTTTTGACATGAAGTTGATGTAGTGATTAGTGAGGTCATGAGCGTCATGCATGGAGGAGGGTGGGAGCACGTTGCAGTCACGGCACACATAATAAGTTACTACAAGCCACCATCATTAGTTGTTTAATTTTACAAGTGTCTCTGACCCAATATTTAGCTTCCACAGATTGGGCCCTGGAGATAACAGCCCTTTCAGAAATGAGGAAGGTGATGCAATGGTGGTCAGTCCAGTCATGAAGTAGAATATATTCAATTTGTTTGGTATTCTCTTTTGCAAAAATTACATCCAAGGTGGCCCCTTTGTTATGGGTTGGGCTTTTGCAGCTTGGATAAGGTTGAGCTCCTGGAGGAAGGATTTAAAACTATTTATGAGAGGGTCGCTAGAGTTATTCAAGTGAATGTTGAAGTCTCCAAGAAAAATCTGGTTGTTATGCTCTTCATTGTTGGAGGAGATAATCTCTATGATCTGTTCGATGAATATGTGGTTATCTCCAGGAGAATGGTAAATCGTGTGAAGAGAGCTTATTTAGTTGTCATTGGTGATGATGTTGATCCTAAGGTATTCACAGGAGGGCAGTGATAGAAAATGTATTTGTTTCATAGATACTGTGGACCTGTATATACAGCCTAGGCCGCGCCCTAGAGCAGCCTGAACGGTTTAGTCTGATGATGTCATGACTGGGGGAGACACGTATGTCAAGAATTGGGGATGATGATTCATTCAACCAAGTATCTGTGAGTATAAGGATGCCAAGGTCAAAGTTAAGCAGAAGATTGGCTATGTCAGCAACGTGTTTTACAGCTGAGCGACAGTTGAGTAAAGAGCATTTAAGGACTGTTTTGGTGGCATTCATAGATGTATGTTATATGGGTACTTGTTTGATGTTCACTTTATTAATGTAGCTAGTGCCAAGATTTTCTAAGAGGGTGAGTTATAATAGTCTCAATTGTTTTAGCAAGGGATAGTAGGGCATTCAGCTTGCTGGCATGGGAAGGATCCATGCTGGATGATGTAGGCAGGAGAGAGCAAGAAAGAACAGTAATGGATTCTCCTGCATAGAGTCTCAGAAGTCACTTCTCCATATTTATTAATTTCTGAGTTGGTATGCAAGTCCTATGTCTGCTTCAGTGCTCTTAATATGCAAGGATCCAGGTGGAGACAAGCCATCTTAGATGGCAAAAGGAGAATAAAATAGAGTAAGAAAAACAAATACAAGTGAAACTATTTTTTAAGAATAGGATATTAACAAATGCTAAAAGGAATCACAAAAGACTGGGGGAGTCAGACAAGAAGTCAGACATATGGGATACTGGCAAGAATTCTCATTCATTAGCGGCCAGGTGTGAGAGTCTTGAGGTGGGGGCATTGAGTACAATTAAGAGGGTGAACACAAGGTCAGGTGGCCGCTTCCCCTCTCCGATTGCAGGCATGAGACCGCACATCATAGATTACAAGAAGCTGCCTAATTCAATCGAGATGGTTGGAGATGCTGATGTAGAGTGTGTGGCAGTAGCCAAGTCTACTGGTTATTAGGACCTGGGTCACCATGAGTCTTGTGTGCATGGGGAGCCATTTGAAAATATTGCTTAGTGTTGGAGCCGGCCTCGTGGCGTGGTCCTGTTCCCCCTCGCTAAGCCGCACGAGGTCCCATGCACCTCGGGGCTCCTCCATTTTGGATTATACGTCAATCCACGTGACCACCTACGTGACCCTGCTCTACCCGGCCTCGGTCCCAGCGAGGCCCGACATCGAGGCGCCAACCCCTGGCCCGGGGGATACCACGTGAACCCTTCCCACTCCCGGCGGAGGGCAGTATTGATGGGACCCCCAACCGTCCTTCCACACCTAGGTGCGATCGCCCCACAGCTCTCTGGGGCCTGGCGCCTCTCCTGCTGGGCGTCTGGCCGCTCCCTACCCGGCCTCTCCGCCCCCCCCGGGCGCAAGGGTCTGGACATCAAAGGGCTCCAGTCCTATATCTGGGGCGACCCGGCAACAAGACAACAGTTGTATCCCGGAGTCAAGAGCCCTGCTGATCGGATCGCGGCTGACCCTACGGAGAAAGACTCATCCTGAAACTACCCCCTGAGCCCTGCTGACGACGTCGCGGCTCCACCGTGCTTAAAAACTTTCACGAACCTTTGGGGCCCTGCTGACGCTGTCGCGGCCCGACCTTGTTGAACTTTCCACCAGAGCCCAGCTGACCTCGTCGCGGCTCGACCGAAGCGGACCCACCACCGGAGCCCTGCTGACTGTGTCGCGGCTCGACCCAAGCGGAACTACCACCCGAGCCCTGCAGACGCCGTCGCGGCTCTCCACGTCCGAGCTACTTTGAGGCCAGCACACAAGGTCTGGCGCAGAGCCTCCCCGTACCTGGCTGGTACTGAGACTGACCCGCTACCCTATCCCCCTAAAGACATTGAGACTCTTTGGATCACTCGATCCCACTGTAAATATTGAATGTGCTACCTTTGATAAAGAACCAAGATAAGCAACTAATACAGAATCCTGTATGGTGGTGTTACTGGGCCTAGTACGATCGTAGGAGAAGGACCTCTCCTCGGAGGCTTCTCAGCGGCGCTCGGCTATAACTTTGCGGAAGGAAGGTGGCCGGAGTAGTCCCCCCGACTCCCCGGTGGTCCTCCCTCCAACATTTGGTGGCCAGCGACGGGATCCGAGCCAGACGCAATCGTACAAGCAAGTAACGCAACCACTACCTAACCAGACAGAAGAAGGGAACCATGAATGACCAAGAAGCAACCATCGCCGCAACCTTCCAACTGGAAAAGCTGGAAGAATACACCCACAAAGAACTGAAACAATTCTGCAAGGACAAAGGGATCCCAACCACAGGATTGGGCACCAAGGAAGAAATGCAGAAAGCCCTGAAAACCTGGGCAGAATCCGAGAACAATCCACCCCGAGCCGAAGGAACCTCGGCCCGGGACGGAAACCGGCCACCGACCATAACCCCGACAGATGGGGGACGAAGCATCCTGGAAGCCGGCCTGTCCCACGAGGAGATGCAAGAACGGGAGAGGGCCCGGACACACGAAATGGACCTCGCCTGACTCCGGCTGGACGGTGAACTCCTGCTGGCAGAGAAGAAACTAGCCTTGGAGCAACTACGGCTGCAGGAAGAAATCGAAGAAAAGAAACGGCAGCGAGAACTAGAAGAGAAACGGCTAACCCTCGAGCACGAGAGGGGCCTCAAGGCACTCGAACTGAAATCAAAAACGGGGGAGACCGGCACCCCCGGGGCCCGGGACACTCTGCCACTAACCGAGCCGAAGGTTCATATCCCCAAGGATGTCGTCAAGGAATACTACAAAAACGACGACATCCAGCAGTGGTTCCGAGCCTACGAGGTAGCCATGACCTCCCATCGGGTACCCCGGAAGGATTGGGGTGCCGGCCTATGGGGGAGGTTCCTCAGCGAGGGCCGGGATACCCTGCTGCAACTCCCCGACACGGTGATGACCTCATACGACCACATGAAAGAAGCCCTACTCACACGCTACGGACTATCCACCGAGATGTGCCGGCAGCGCTTCCGGGACTGTAAGAAGCTCCCCGGTACCACATGGGTCGAATACGTGGACTTCTTCAGCCGGGCCTTTGAAGGGTGGATAAAAGGGAGCAAGGTCACCTCGTACAACGAACTGTTCGATCTCATTGTCTGGGAGCACCTTGCCAACAACTGCTTTGTGGAACTAAGGCAACACCTCCTGGACAGTAAGCTGACCGAGCCCCGGAAGCTAGCCGCCGAAGCCGACCGATGGGTCAACACCCGGGTCCCCCGGAACCCCGTGGGGGACTACCAACGGAGTACCACGGGACCTCCTCGCCAGCGGGGCGGAGGAGGGGGGTCCCACCGCAGTCGAGACTTCCCGACCGGGCCGCCCAGAAGCCCACCACGAGGCCAAGCTGCCAACCACACGTCCCCGACCCTGGTCCGAAGGGGGACCTCCATCGCCAGACCTGGACCCCGACCACCAGTGACCTACTTCGGCTGCAAGCAGACCGGCCACTATGCGAGCGACCCAGCCTGCCCTGTGAACCGGCGGGGCGGAACCACTGGGCCCCCTCCCCGACAAATAGCCGCCGCAGCCCTGGGGGAAGGAGAGGAAGAGGAGGAAAACCGCGAGGACGGGTCCCCCGAGTGGGAACCAGCTGCCATGTCACTCGTATGCCTGGGCCCCCGAGAAATGGTGCCCCGGGCTGCCATCCCAAGCAACACCCAGAAGTACCAGCAGTGGGTCACCATCAATGGACAACGGGCCGAAGCCCTCCGGGACACTGGGGCTAGTGTGACCGCTGTCCGCTGCCACCTGGTGACCCCCGAACAAATCCTGCCGCATGTCCTATGCCCTGTCCGGACCGCGGACAACACCGAAAGCATGTGCCGGATGGCCAGGATCCCCTTCGAGTGGGGAGGAGTGTCAGGCACCCTCAAAGTAACTGTCCGCGACGACGCCCCAGTGGACTGCCTCCTGGGGAATGACCTAGAGAGCTCCCCCTGGGCCCAGGTGGAGCGCCGAGAGCATCTGGGGATGCTAGGGCTGCCCGAGTGGGCATGCGCCACCACCCGATCCATGACCGCCCAATCTGCCGCTGCCGCGGCCCCCGACAAGCCTGCGGGCCCAGAACTACCACCCTCCTCCGGCACGGAGGAACCTGACGAGGAGGCCGGGCCATCCGAACTTCCTCCCGACGAGGCCGCCTCCCTCAGCGAGATCCCCGAGCTGGCCCAGTGGCGCCACGACGGGGGCCCCACCCGCGAACAATTCCAGCAAGAGCAAAAGGCCTGCCCATCCCTCGAGGGGGCCCGACAGCAAGCGGTCGCCCAGGCCTCGGGGGACCCCACCGGAACCCACTGGATCTACTGGGACAATGACTTATTGTATAGCGAGCAGAAAGTCGCCGAACTGGGAGCCGGCCGGGTGTTGGTGGTTCCCCTCCGATTCCGAGAGTTCCTCCTGAACTTGGCACATGACGTGCCCCTCGCCGGACACCTCGGGCGAGACAAAACTTACAGCCGCCTAGTGACCCATTTCTATTGGCCCCGAATGCGGAGAGACGTGGACCATCACTGCCGGTCCTGCCAGACCTGCCAGGCTAGCGGAAAGACTGGGGGTCGAGTTAAGGCCCCCCTCCAACCATTTCTAGCCGTCCACACCCCGTTCGAACGAGTAGGGATCGACATCGTGGGGCCCCTCGACCCCCGGACCGCCCTGGGACACCGCTTCATCCTGGTACTGGTCGACCACGCCACCCGATACCCCAAGGCCATCCCCCTCCGCACTGTGACAGCTCCAGTGGTGGGCCGGGCCCTGATGGGCATCTTCTCAAGAGTGGGGTTCCCCCGAGAAGTGGTGAGCGACAGGGGTACAAACTTTATTTCAAAATACATGAAATCCCTCTGGCAACAATGTGGGGTCACCTACAAATTCACCACCCCTTACCACCCCCAGGGGAACGGACTGGTCGAGCGGTTCAACAGAACCCTGAAGGGAATGATCAAGGGTCTGGAAGAGCCCCTAAGGAGGAGATGGGACATCCTGCTGCCCTGCCTCCTGTTCGCCTATCGAGAGGTACCACAGAAATCCCTGGGCTTCAGCCCCTTCGAACTATTGTATGGGCACCCCGTCCGAGGGCCCCTCAACCTGGTCAAGGAGGGCTGGGAGGCGAACGTCCAGGATGCCCCCCGATGTCTACCGGTACCTCCTGACCCTGCGGAACCAGACTCGGAAGTTCCGGGCCCTGGCCGAAGCCAACCTCGAAGCCAGCCAAGAAGACATGAAACGCTGGTATGACGAAAATGCCTCGACCATCGAGTTCGAGCCGGGCCAGCAAGTCTGGGTCATGTCACCCATGGACCACTACGCCCTGCAGGACAAGTGGACCGGGCCCTTCAAGGTGGTTGAGAGGAAGAGCCCCGTCACCTACCTGGTCGACATGGAGTCCCCGCGGAACCCCCTCCGGGTCCTACACGCCAACCGGCTCAAGCCCCACTTTGCCCGAACTGAACTAAGCCTGCTGCTGGCTACCGATGATGGGGGCGAAAGCGACTCCGAGCCCCTACCCGACCTCCTGGGGTCCTCGGGCCAAGACGGCTCCTTGGAGGGCGTCCATCTCTCCGCCACCCTGACCCCAGAACAGCGCCATGACTGCCGGAAGCTGCTGCAACCCTTCGCTGCCCTCTTCTCTCTCACGCCCGGGGGTGACCCCCTGGTGCGTCCACGACGTGGACACCGGGGACAGCCCCCCGGTGCGGCACCGTGCCTACAGAGTACCAGACCGAGTCCGAGCCTGCATACAGACTGAAGTCTCCAAGATGCTCACCCTCGGAGTCATCGAGCCATCAGACAGCCCGTGGGCCAGCCCAGTGGTCTTGGTGCCGAAGGCCGCTGCCCCCGGCACCTCCCCGGAACTCAGATTTTGTGTAGACTACCGGGGCCTGAACGCAGTCACCAAGACCGATGCCCACCCCTTGCCACGGGCAGATGAGCTGATCGATCGCTTAGGGGGCGCTCGCTACCTAAGCACCTTTGATCTCACCGCTGGGTACTGGCAGATCAAGCTCACTCCCGGCGCCCAGGAACGATCCGCCTTTTCCACCCCCGATGGGCACTACCACTTTCGGGTGATGCCTTTCGGTATGAAGAACGCCCCAGCGACCTTCCAGCGGCTGGTGAACAAGGTCCTGGCCGGGCTAGAAGCTTTCAGCGCGGCCTACCTCGACGACATTGCCGTCTTCAGCAACCACTGGGCCGCGCACCTAGGACACCTCAGAGAAGTCCTGGCCGCCCTCCAAAGGGCCGGGCTCACCATTAAGGCCAGCAAATGCCAGATCGGGCAAGGATCTGTGACCTATCTGGGCCACCAGGTGGGGAGTGGCCAGGTGGCGCCCCTCCAGTTAAAGGTCGATGCCATCCAGGCGTGGGAGCCCCCCGCAACCCAAACCGCTGTCCGGGCCTTCTTAGGCCTCACAGGCTACTACCGGTGATTTATTAAAGATTATGGCAGCATTGTGGGGCCCCTTACGGAGCTCACTTCCAAGAAACAGCCCAAGGCGGTGCACTGGACGCCCCACTGTCAGACCGCTTTTGAAGCCCTCAAGGCGGCCATGTGTGCTGCCCCTGTGCTACAGGCCCCTGACTACAGCAAGGAGTACGGGGTCGGAGCGGTCCTCTCCCAGATGGACGCCAAAGGCCTCGACCGACCTGTGGCCTTTATCAGCCGCCGACTGCTGCCACGGGAACAAAGGTGGAGCACCATCGAGCGGGAAGCCTTCGCTGTGGTATGGGCTCTCAAGAAGCTCCGGCCCTACCTTTTCGGCACCCACTTCAGAGTCCAAACTGACCACCGGCCCTTGCGGTGGCTAATGCAAATGCGGGGCGAGAACCCCAAGCTGCTGCGATGGTCCATCTCTCTGCAAGGGATGGACTTCACCGTGGAGCACCGGCCCGGCAACGACCACGCCAATGCTGACGGCCTGTCCAGATTCTTCCGCCTCGGCGAGGAGAACCCCCAAGGAGATGGGTGACTCTCCCTGCCTTCAGCTGGGGGGGACGCGTGTTGGAGCCGGCCTCGTGGCGTGGTCCTGTTCCCCCTCGCTAAGCCGCACGAGGTCCCATGCACCTCGGGGCTCCTCCATTTTGGATTATACGTCACTCCACGTGACCACCTACGTGACCCTGCTCTACCCGGCCTCGGTCCCAGCGAGGCCCGACATCGAGGCGCCAACCCCTGGCCCGGGGGATACCACGTGAACCCTTCCCACTCCCGGCGGAGGGCAGTATCGATGGGACCCCCAACCGTCCTTCCACACCTAGGTGCGATCGCCCCACAGCTCTCTGGGGCCTGGCGCCTCTCCTGCTGGGCGTCTGGCCGCTCCATACCCGGCCTCTCCGCCCCCCCGGGCGCAAGAGTCCGGACATCAAAGGGCTCCAGTCCTATATCTGGGGCGACCCGGCAACAAGACAACAGTTGTATCCCGGAGTCAAGAGCCCTGCTGATCGGATCGCGGCTGATCCTACGGAGAAAGACTCATCCTGAAACTACCCCCTGAGCCCTGCTGACGACGTCGCGGCTCCACCGTGCTTAAAGACCTTCACGAACCTTTGGGGCCCTGCTGACGCTGTCGCGGCCCGACCTTGTTGAACTTTCCACCAGAGCCCAGCTGACCTCGTCGCGGCTCGACCGAAGCGGACCCACCACCGGAGCCCTGCTGACTGTGTCGCGGCTCGACCCAAGCGGAACTACCACCCGAGCCCTGCAGACGCCGTCGCGGCTCTCCACGTCCGAGCTACTTTGAGGCCAGCACACAAGGTCTGGCGCAGAGCCTCCCCGTACCTGGCTGGTACTGAGACTGACCCACTACCCTATCCCCCTAAAGACATTGAGACTCTTTGGATCACTCGATCCCACTGTAAATATTGAATGTGCTACCTTTGATAAAGAACCAAGATAAGCAACTAATACAGAATCCTGTGTGGTGGTGTTACTGGGCCTAGTACGATCTTAGTAGAAGGACCTCTCCTCGGAGGCTTCTCAGCGGCGCTCGGCTATAACTTTGCGGAAGGAAGGTGGCCGGAGTAGTCCCCCCGACTCCCCGGTGGTCCTCCCTCCAACACTTAGCAACTAGGCAACAGGAAGCGGTATTCTATTTATTAAAAGTATCTTTGTCAACACTGATGATGCTGACGCTTCTGTCAGTGGAGATAGTGGTGGTACCTAGTTAGAATGACCACCAGGAGAAGTCCCATGGGGCACACTGCTGAGTTCTGCTTGAGCTGATCAGTGTTCTTCCTGGGGTGGACATGGGGTGAGGGCAGGGATCTGTGGCGGTTCATAAATGGATGTTCTTCATGGTTCTGGCAGTGTCTTCTGTGGCAAGGGGCTCTAGTTTGTTAGATGGTTGGCGCTCCTGGTTGTGGTGGGTGGTTGCGTGATGATGTCCTCTGTGGTGGGTTGGAGTGAGAAGTTAGTGTAGATTTTGAATATTTACAAAGCTATAAGATAAACAGGCAGTGGGGTACAGATTGCACAATTTGATGCACTTGAGTAACTGAGAAGTTCACTACATTCATTAATGTGATTGCTCACAAGGGCATAGAACAATGACCACCCAGCATTGCTAAATGGATGTAGACAGATCCACACCCATATGACATACAAAAAACAAAATTAATGTCCTGAGCAAAACTCATATATTACCGCAAAAAATGAAGTCCACACAGTATTCTTCTCCAGTGTTTTTCTTGATGTTTAATTGTTTCAAATCTTTTCAGATAAGTGCTTTAGTTCTTATTTTTCTTTTCTTTTCCAACAAACAAAAGTCACCGAGCCAAAACATGTTTCGTCTTATATGGGCATTCACCCAAGACTTCCTCAGGGCACAGGCAAAAACTTTTTGAGAGGATCAAACTCGTGAAGTCTGTTGCTGATTAACTATGAAGTCGTCATTAACACAAAAGAATACCCAATTTGTTTGCAGATCGTTCAAGCAAACGGCACCAGATTTATTCCATGAACCATATTTCCCTTTAAAGTGTAAATCATTCCAGCTGCACAAAGAACAAAAAATGAGGTGAAGAGAGTACTCCATGTCCGTGTTGATTTTGAATATTTAGTTGTGGAAGAAGTTGAGGAGGTTGTCACAGAGGTCCTGTTAGCGGGTAATGAAAATGAGGTTCCCGTTGGAATGATGAACTCTCTGACAATGTTGAAAAATGAATTGCCGGTGTCAGAGAAGGATTCTGTACTCAGAAGGGCTGCTTTCAGGGCTTCTTTCATCTGGGTGTGGTATCTTCTGAGTGCGGATTTGCAGGCATCTCTAGAGATGTTATCTTGGCTAGTTCTACATCTTCTTTTTAGTTGTTTACAGTAGCCTTGGATTCTCTTAGGGCTTCTGTGTATCAGCATGCTTGGGCATGACTTCTTGCTTGCCTGATTTTCTTCGAGGGAGCCAGAGTGTTGTTGCAGTCTGAGATTGAGTATTTGAATGTGTTTAGGTCATTCTGAAGGTTGTCGTTGAGCATAGGCTTGTTGGATCTGAGGTTGTGGGTCCAGTCTGCCTCTGCTATGTTGTTCCAGTTACATCTGATATTGATGGCTGGCTTCTGTTTGCTTGAGTGTGGTGTATTGTTGTAAAATTGTACGATGGAGTGGTCCACCCATGTTAGTTGGATGAGGCAGCTGACTGTGATCTTATTGCTGGCTGTGAAGACAGGGCTGAGGGTGCACACTGAGATATGAGTCAGTCCTCGGACAAGTTCTCTGAATCCTATGTTGGCAGGTGATGAAAAGAGATGACAATACCTGCAACAAAATAACAGTGAAAGATCCAGGTGTTTACATGTCAAAATCTCCTTCCTCCATAGAACTAAGTGCAGTTCATCTAGAAAAAAGATATTTCCAGTGGATAACTTTCACCCCAAAGAACATTTTAACTCAGGGGTCAAGACCACAGACTTTACTTCCGTTAGATTAGAAGAGCAGGGGTACTTGTACACAAACCCACAATGACAGGCCAATGAAGGATCAGAGATAAGTAATTGAAAGGGAAACATAAGGTCTATTTATTTTGATCGTGAAATAACATTTTCAAAGACTTAATCTTCATAATTTATACCCAAAAGAGAATTAGTGGCTCAAAAATAGAAACTGAAGATATAACTCTGGTTATCATGAATACGATTTAAACATTTAAACAGTGAAGCAAGAATTAGTGGTACTCTTCAAAGAACAAGTGGACACTTGTCCACATTGGAAACGAAATTCCCTGAAACAAGGAAATACTGCAGGGTCATAAGACAATTTTGGAAGAAGCTAATCAGAGGACTAGGGAGAAACAAAGCAATGTTATGCCTCCTACTACAGAAAATCCAAATTAAAGATCCACTGGAAAACAAAAGCAGGACATGGAACAATAGTATCTGAATATCTTGCAGTGCAGAAAAGAAGGAAATGCACATACCCAAAAGAACAATTCATGGAAACCATCCTACAAAATGCCCTTTTCCTACTAAGATACCAGATTCCATGTCAAGAGCACAGAGGATGTTTGGTCCCATACTTGCCAAAATTTTGTTACTAAAAAGAGTTAAGATTCTTGAAGATTTAATACCACTATGCTGTAACAAATGCATTAACTAAGCCAAAAGTAGGTGGCAGAATGGTGGCTGCCATGTTTAAAGCACTGGTTGCCTTCAATAAAGTGGCCTTTTCAACATAGCACAAACATGTCACTGAGGGGTCCATCTCCCAAGAACATCCTATGCATGGAGCAATAGGTACTTCCCTCTCTGCAAGGAGAGTTTGGGAGGTGTCAGGAAGTGACACACAACTTGTGAGTGACCGCAGTAGCTGTATGGCTGTGGCATCCTTGTGAGAGATAGTGCAGTTACAAAGGAAGAGAGCATTTCACTCAGTGCAGGAAAATGGTCCTCCGCCCACCAATATGCAATGCTATGGGCGGGTACAGATGGAAGCAGGCACAGAATAAGTTGTCTGGGAGTGAATTGTGGTACTTGGAAGGGATCATTGTTGGAAGATTGCGGAAAGAATAGAGCTCAGGACTGCCCGAACTGCCAAGCCATGTCTTCCCTGAACCGGAAACAAGTATTCTGGGACCAGATTCGGAGTAACACCACTCATCAGCCAGGCTAGCTTGAATACAGTGGCAAAGAGAGTAAGGGACCACCGTCTGGCATAACCTGCCAAATTAGGGAGCACAAAGCAAACACAAGGAGATGATGGACAAAGTGCTTAAGCGTTTCAAACACTCACCCCCAGTCGCAGATCTTGTTTGAATCCATCATGGTTCTTTAGCTCACTTTGTCACCCCAGTTCAGACACAGCTATATGCAAATCAGGCTTGACCCTGTGCCTCATGGGAACAGTCTAGCCCGAACTGCCAAGCCATATCTTCCCTGGACAGGAAACAAGCATTCTGGCACTGGTTTCAGGATAACACCCCTCATAAGCCAGACTAGCTTGAATCCAGTTTCAAAGAGAGCAAAGGACCCATGTCTTGGCATACCCAACCAACTTAGGCCGAACAAAGCAAACACAAGGAGATGATAGACGGAGTGCTGAAACTTTTCAAACACTCACCCCAAGTAACAGATCTAGGTTGAATCCATCATCATTCTTTAGCTCACTTCGCCACCCCAGTTCAGACACAGCAATATGCATATCAGTCTTGAAACAGTGCCTCATGGGAACAGTGCACTCCAAACTGCCAAGCCATGTCTTCCCTGGACCAGGAACAAGCATTGTGGGACCAGTTTTGGGGTAACACCCCTCATCAGCAAGACTAGCTTGAATCTAGTGGCAAAAAGAACAAGGACCCACGTCTGAGCATACCCTGCACACTTACGGCGAGCAAAGCAAACATAAGGAGATGATGGACGGAGTGCTGAAACTTTTGAAACACTCACCCCCAGTCACAGATCTGGGTTCAATCCATCATCTTTCTTTAGCGCACTTCCACACCCCAGTTCAGACACAGCTATCTGCAAATCAGTCTTGACCCTGTGCCTCATGGGAACAGTCCAGCCCGAACTGCGAAGCCATGTCTTCCCTGAACCGGAAACAAGTATTCTGGGACCAGATTCAGAGTAACACCACTCATCAGCCAGGCTAGCTTGAATACAGTGCGCAAAGACAGTAAGGGACCTACATCTGCCATACCCTGCCAAATTAGGGAGAACAAAGCAACCACAAGGGGATGATGGACGAAGTGCTTAAGCGTTTCAAACACTCACCCCCAGTCACAGATCTTGGTTGAATCCATTATGAGTATTTAGCTCACTTCGTCACCCCAGTTCAGACACAGCTATATGCAAATCAGTCTTGACCCTGTGCCTCATGGGAACAGTATAGCCCGAACTTCCAAGCCATGTCTTCCAATGACCGGAAACAAGTGTTCTGGCACTGGTTTCAGGATAACACCCCTCATCAGCCAGGCTAGCTGGAATCCAGTGGCAAAGAGAGAAAAGGACCCATGTCTGGGCATACCCAGCCAACTTAGGGCAAAGAAAGCAAACACAAAGTTCTGATGGACGGAGTGCTAAAACTTTTCAAACACTCACCCCCAGTCACAGATCTAGGTTAACTTCATCATGATTCTTTAGCTCACTAGCCACTCCAGTTCAGACACAGCTATATGCAAATCAGTCTTGACCCTGTGCCTCATGGCTACAGTCCAGTCCGAACTGCCAAGCCATGTCTTTCCTGGACCGGAAAAAAGCATTCTGGCACCGGTTTCTGGGGAACACCCCTCGTAAGCCAGGCTAGCTTGAATCCAGTGGCAAAGAGAGCAAGGGACCCACATCTGGGCTTACCCTGTCAACTTAGGGCAAACAAAGCAAACACAAGGACATGATGGACGGAGTGCTGAAACTTTTCAAACACTCACCCCCAGTCAGAGAGCTGAGTTGAATCCATCATCATTCTTTAGCTCACTTCCCCACCCCAGTTCAGACACAGTTATCTGCAAATCAGTCTTGACCCTGTGCCTCATGGGAACAGTCCAGCCCAAACTGCCAAGCCATGTCTTCCCTGGACCGGAAACAAGCATTCTGGGACCGGATTTGGGGTAACACACCTCATCAGCCAGGCTATCTTGAATCTAGTGACAAAGAGAGTAAGGGACCTACATCTGGGCATACCCTGCCAAATTTGGGCGATCAAAGCAAACACAAGGAGAAGATGGATGAAGTGTTGAAACGTTTCAAAAACTCACCCCCAGTCACAGATCTTGGTTGAATCCATCATGAGTCTTTCGGTCACATCGCCACCCCAGTTCAGACACAGCTATATGCAAATCAGTCTTGACCCTGTGCCTCATGGGAACAGTATAGCCCGAAATGCCAAGCCATGTCTTCCCTGGACAGGAAACAAGCATTCTGGCACTGATTTCACGATAACACCCCTCATCAGCTAGGCTAGATTGAATCCAGTGGCAAAGAGAACAAGGACCCACGTCTGGGCATACCCTGCCAACTTAGGGTGAACAAAGCAAACACAAGGAGATGATGGACAGAGTGCTGAAACTTTTCAAACACTCACCCCCAGTAAAAGATCTAGGTTGAATCCATCATCATTCTTTAGCTCACTTCGCAACCCCAGTTCAGACACAGCTATATGCAAATCAGTCTTGACCCTGTGCCTCATGGAAACAGTCCAGCCGAACTGCAAAGCCATGTCTTCCCTCGACCAGAAACAAACATTCTGGGACCGGTTTTGGGGTTACACCTCCAATCAGTCAGGCTAGCTTGAATGCAGAGGCAAAGGGAGTAAGGGACCAACGTCTAGACATACCCTGCCAAATGTGGGCGAACAAAGCAAAAACAAGGATATGATGGAAGGAGTGCTGAAACTTTTCAAACACTCACCCCAGTCACAGATCTGGGTTGAGTCCATCATCATTCTTTAGCTCACTTCGCCACCCCAGTTCAGACACAGCTATATGCAAATCAGTTTTGACCCTATTCCTCATGGGAACAGTCCATCACGAACTGCCAAGCCATGTCTTCCCTCGACCGGAAACAAGCATTCTGGGACCGGATTCAGAGTAACACCCCTCATCAGCCAAGCTATCTTGAATCCAGTGACAAAGAGAGTAAGGGACCTACGTCTGGGCATACCCTGCCAAATTAGGGCGATCAAAGCAAACACAAGGAGATGATGGACGAAGTGCTGAAACGTTTCAAACACTCACCCCCAGTCACAGATCTTGGTTGAATCCATCATGATTCTTTAGCTCACTTTGCCATCCCAGTTCAGACACAGCTATATGCAAATCAGTCTTGACCCTGTGCCTCATGGGAACAGTAGAGCCCGAACTGCCAAGCCATGTCTTCCAATGACCGGAAACTAGCATTCTGGCACTGGTTTCAGGATAACACCCCTCATCAGCCAGGCTAGCTTGAATCCAGTGGCAAAGAGAGCAAAGGACCCATGTCTGGGTATACCCAGCCAACTAAGGGCAAAGAAAGCAAACACAAAGTTATGATGGACGGAGTGCTGAAACTTTTCAAACACTCACCCCCAGTCACAGATCTATGTTAAATTCATTATGATTCTTTAGCTCACTAGCCACTCCAGTTCAGACACAGATATATGCAAATCAGTCTTGACCCTGTGCCTCATGGGAACAGTCCAGTCTGAACTGCCAAGCCATGTCTTTCCTGGACCGGAAAAAAGCATTCTGGCACAGGTTTCTGGGTAACACCCCTCGCAAGCCAGGCTAGCTTGAATCCAGTGGCAAACAGAGCAAGGGACCAACATCTGGGCATACCCTGCCAACTTAGGGTGAACAAAGCAAACACAAGGAGATGATGGACAGAGTGCTGAAACTTTTCAAACACTCACCCCCAGTAAAAGATCTAGGTTGAATCCATCATCATTCTTTAGCTCACTTCGCAACCCCAGTTCAGACACAGCTATATGCAAATCAGTCTTGACCCTGTGCCTCATGGAAACAGTCCAGCCGAACTGCAAAGCCATGTCTTCCCTCGACCAGAAACAAACATTCTGGGACCGGTTTTGGGGTTACACCTCTAATCAGTCAGGCTAGCTTGAATCCAGAGGCAAAGGGAGTAAGGGACCAACGTCTAGACATACCCTGCCAAATGTGGGCGAACAAAGCAAAAACAAGGATATGATGGAAGGAGTGCTGAAACTTTTCAAACACTCACCGCAGTCACAGATCTGGGTTGAGTCCATCATCATTCTTTAGCTCACTTCGCCACCCCAGTTCAGACACAGCTATATGCAAATCAGTTTTGACCCTGTTCCTCATGGGAACAGTCCATCACGAACTGCCAAGCCATGTCTTCCCTCGACCGGAAACAAGCATTCTGGGACCGGATTCAGAGTAACACCCCTCATCAGCCAAGCTATCTTGAATCCAGTGACAAAGAGAGTAAGGGACCTACGTCTGGGCATACCCTGCCAAATTAGGGCGATCAAAGCAAACACAAGGAGATGATGGACGAAGTGCTGAAACGTTTCAAACACTCACCCCCAGTCACAGATCTTGGTTGAATCCATCATGATTCTTTAGCTCACTTTGCCATCCCAATTCAGACACAGCTATATGCAAATCAGTCTTGACCCTGTGCCTCATGGGAACAGTAGAGCCCGAACTCCCAAGCCATGTCTTCCAATGACCGGAAACTAGCATTCTGGCACTGGTTTCAGGATAACACCCCTCATCAGTTAGGCTAGCTTGCATCCTGTGGCAAAGAGAGCAAAGGACCCATGTCTGGGTATACCCTGCCAACTAAGGGCAAAGAAAGCAAACACAAAGTTATGATGAACGGAGTGCTGAAACTTTTCAAACACTCACCCCCAGTCACAGATCTAGGTTAAATTCATTATGATTCTTTAGCTCACTAGCCACTCCAGTTCAGACACAGATATATGCAAATCAGTCTTGACCCTGTGCCTCATGGGAACAGTCCAGTCTGAACTGCCAAGCCATGTCTTTCCTGGACCGGAAAAAAGCATTCTGGCACAGGTTTCTGGGTAACACCCCTCGCAAGCCAGGCTAGCTTGAATCCAGTGGCAAACAGAGCAAGGGACCAACATCTGGGCATACCCTGCCAACTTAGGGCAAACAAAGCAAACACAAGGACATGATGGACGGAGTGCTGAAACTTTTCAAACACTGTTAGAACTGGGAATCTCTGGTTGGCACAGGTAGGTACTTGTGTCAAGCAGGGATCCTTTATTCTAGTCAGGGTAAGGGGGTACACTCTAACAATAACCCCTGCTCACCCTCTAGGTAGCTTGGCGCGAGCAGACAAGGCGTTATCTCAGGCGTCATGGTTGAGCATTTGTGAACACACACACAGTAAGTCAGCGACAACCCCACAAATGGACTCCATGCTTGGATATATTCAAAAATCGTATTTTATATAGAGATATAGGATTAGCACAAGACCAGATAGCAGTTATATGGCCCACAATACTTGGTAGCAAAAGAGTTCTTCACTTTAGCGTACTGTTACGGTTCCGTGCGTGTCGTTCCCTTCAGTACACTTCAGACGCATTAAACAGAGGCTCGGGGAACGGGTCTTTGCACGCACTGTAGGCGCTCCAGGCAGGAGCATATACCCTACGGTGCGATCTGGCACAGTACCTTTATCTTGGGGGAGTTCGTCACGAAGGTTGGGCGGGCATCAGGCACGGTGTCCGGTGCGGTGTCTTCCTGGGCGTTGCGTACTACGGTACGTTGGACCTTGGGTGTGCAGGCTCAGGGGACGGTGCGTAGGCACGGCACTTCACAGCTCATCGCAGCGTTCGCGCCGTACCATGAGATCGGTAATCTTGGGTCGAAGCGCTGGATAAAACAACAGTACGCTCCGCACAGGGGAGACGTACACGACCACCACACGCGCCGCAGCTTTCCCAAAAGCAGGGGAAAGGAGCGTACGCGGGCAGTACAGTTCGTAGGGGGGTAAAAGCAAGTACGGATCACAGTCCTTCCGTTACGGTGCGAGCTACGGCTCGTAGAGGGGCCTTAGTCACTTTGTTCGGGCCGGACAGCGGGTACAAGCTTCAGGGGGGTATGCTTCGATCGGGAAACGCACACAGCAGTTCTCTTCAAGATTACAAGGAAAACGGTCCGTTTTCCAGCGCTCTCTCACGGCGGTGAAGTCCACTGGTCCTGGGACTTCGTTCAGGGGGCAAGCTTGTTCACAAGCCCTTGGAGATCTTTAGCACAAGTCAAATAAAAGTTCCTTTGGTCTTTTCCTCTTCTTCAGCAGCAAGGCAACCACTGCAGGCCAATCCCCCAGGTCAGGGACAGTACTCCTCCATGCAGCTTTCCCGGTACCGCCTCATCGGACAGAGGTTTCTTCTTGGCAGGACAGGATCTAGTTTCTTAGGAGCAGGGCTCCTACATTTATACCACAAATCCTTTGTTCTCCCAGGCCAGGGGGGCCCTTGCCTAGTTCAGTCCAGTTCTGGAGCACTTTGTTGATGCGATGCAGGCTTCTTCTTTCTGGGTGCAGAGCAGAGCCATCAGACGCTCCACAGGGGGGGAGCCAGCATTGTGAGGGCAGAGCACAGCCCTATTCAGAGTCCAGGTGTACTCCTCCCACCCATCTATAGGTCAATCTTTCTATTCAACACCAGGCTACCTAGCCCTGCCTATCTGGGTTTCCCCAGCCCTGTCACTCACACAAGCCAGACAGCAGATACACATCACGCAGAGGCGGGCTGAAAAGGTTAGGCAAGCAAATGCCAACTTTCTAAAAGTGGCATTTGCAAACGCAGAATATTAAAATAAACCTTGCTAACAGATGTACCTTATTTACTCTGAGTTCAGGCATACTAAACTCGATTTTCTACCACGTTCCCTGGGTCTGTTAGGATCATAGGATGTAACAATTCTAACAGCCCATTCTGGCCTATGGAGAGCAGGTAGCCTTACAATAGTGAAAACCGAAAATGGCTGTAATTCACTTTTAGGACATGTCACAAACATCAGAGCTTGTCCTACCTTATGCTTACAATGCACCCTGCCCTGGGGCCTACCATAGGGATGACTAACATGAAGTTAAGGGAAGGTTTAGGGACTGGCAAGTGTGTGCACTTGCCCAGTCAGCATGTCAGTACCAGACTGCACGCAGGTTCTGCAATGGCAGACCTAGACACATTTTACCAGGCCGCTTCTGTGGGTCGCACAACCAGTGCTGCAAGCCCACCAGCAGCATTTGTATTTACAAGCCCTGGGCACTCCTGGTGCACTTTACTGGGGTCTGACAGTAAACCAAATAGGCCAATCATGGAATCCAACCAGCATATACATTTTACCTAGGGAGCACTTGCACTGTGGCACTGGTTGGCAGTGGCACAGTGCTCTGAGCGGCCAACACCATAAAAACACATGAGGCACAGCGACAAAAAGTGGAAGGGAGACTCACGCCAAGGTGCCAGGTCTAACACATGTCCCCTCCAGCTGAAAAGTGGGGAGAACTACCCTACCCCAGGGAGTTCCTCATCACTAAGGCGGAAATTTCTGGAAAGACCGTCAGCATTGGCGTGATCTGTACCAGGGCGATGTTCCACCGTGAAATCCATACCCTGTAGGGAAATGGACCACCTCAACAGCTTTGGATTCTCACCCCTCATATGCATCAACCATCTGAGGGGCCTGTTGTCTGTCTGAACCCGGAAGTGAGACCCAAACAGGTAGGGTCTTAGCTTCTTCAGCGCCCAGACCACAGCAAATGCCTCACGCTCAATAGCACTCCATCTCTGTTCCCGTGGAAGTAACCTCCTGCTAAGGAAGGCTACAGGTTGATCTAGGCCCTCTTCATTAATCTGTGAAAGAACAGCCCCCACACCATGCTCTGAAGCATCTGTCTGAACAATAAACTCTTTGGAGAAGTTGGGAGCCAAGAGTACGGGCGCCGTGCACATAGCAGCTTTCAGGGCCTCAAAAGCTTTCTGACATGTGTCAGTCCAAATCACTTTCCTGGGCTGCTTCCTAGAAGTCAGCGCTGTCAAGGGGGCAACAATGTTGCCATACCCCTTGACAAACCTCCTGTAGTACCCGGTGAGGCCTAGGAAGGCTCTCACCTCTGTCTTGGTTTTGGGCGACTCCCAATTCAGGATGGTCTCTATCTTGGGTTGAAGGGGCGCCACCTGACCGCTCCCAACTTGGTGACCCAAGTACACCACGGAACCTTGCCCGATCTGGCACTTACTCGCCTTGATCGTGAGGCCTGCCCTCCGCAGCGCCATCAACACTTCCCAGAGGTGGCGCAGGTGTTCTTCCCAAGTGGCGCTGAACACTGCGATCTCATCCAGGTAGGCTGCACTGAACGAGTCCAGTCCAACCAACACCTGGTTGACCAACCTCTGGAAGGTGGCAGGGGCATTCTTCATCCCAAAGGGCATAACCCGGAACTAGTAGTGCCCATCAGGGGTGGAAAATGCTGACCTCTCTTTGGCCCCATCGTTCAAGGCAATCTGCCAGTACCCAGACGTTAAATCAACCGTGATGAGGTAGTTGGCAGCCCCTAGCCGATCTATGAGCTCATCAGCTCTGGGGATGGGGTGTGCGTCAGTCCTGGTGACTGAATTGAGTCCTCTGTAGTCCACACAAAACCGGAGTTCGGGTGTGGCTCCCGGCGCTGCATCCTTTGAGACCAAGACCACTGGGCTGGCCCAAGGACTGCTGGAGGACTCAATTACCCCGAGTGCAAACATCTTGGAGACCTTCTCCTTGATGCATGCCCTCACCCTGTCAGTCACCCTGTAGGCCTTGTGCCTCACAGGTGTACTATCCCCAGCGTCCACATCATGGACGCACCAATCATTGACACCGGGAACCAGGGAAAACAGATCAGAAAATTGTC
The DNA here is from genome assembly GCF_964204655.1 of Triturus cristatus. Taxonomy (NCBI): domain Eukaryota; kingdom Metazoa; phylum Chordata; class Amphibia; order Caudata; family Salamandridae; genus Triturus; species Triturus cristatus. Next base: position 554,941,471 of record NC_140589.1, on the reverse strand, counting down.
CCAGCAGCTGGCAACATTCATTCTGTTGCTGAGGGGTCAGGGCGGAAGAGAGGATGACACCATCCACTGACCCATCTTGCTCCTGGGCTGACAGGAGGTCAGGAAGAGGCTCGGTCTCCTCTTCCATCCCAGCATCTGTTGCCAAGAGTCTGCCCACTTGGGACCTCTCCAAGTGGGGCTTGAGGCGGTTGACATGAAGGACCCGTAAGGGGTTACTTGGAGACCGCAAGTCCACCAAATAGGTAACAGGACTCTTGGGCTCCACAACCTCAAAGGGACCGGTCCACTTATCCTGGAGCACACACGGCTCCACGGGGGCCAAGACCCACACCTTCTGTCCAGGCTGAAGCTCTACCAGAGTGGCATTCTGGTCGTACCACCGCGTCATCTCCTCCTGGCTGGCTTCCAGATTTGCCTCAGCAAGTTGCCTGAATCGCCTAGTCTGATTCCTGAAGGCCAGCATGTAGCTATATACATTCTGGGGAGGTTTCCTGGGAGATTGCTCCCAGCCTTCCTTGACCAGACTTAGAGGTCCTCTCACTGGGTGGCCATACAGGAGCTCAAAGGGGCTGAACCCTAGAGACTTCTGTGGCACCTCACGGTACGCAAAGAGAAGGCATGGCAATAGGACGTCCCACTTACGCCTCATGGGTTCTTCCAGACCCATTATCATGTACTTGAGGGTACGGTTGAATCTCTCAACCAACCCATTTCCTTGGGGGTGGTAAGGTGTGGTGAACTTGTAGGTTACACCACACTCTTGCCAAAGGGATTTCATATACTTGGATATGAAATTGGTATCTCGATCAGACACCACCTCTAGAGGGAATCCCACTCTGGAGAAAATTCCCATAAGTGCACGTCCCACCACGGGGGCCGTCACTGTCCTCAGAGGGATGGCTTCCGGGTACCGGGTGGCAGGGTCCACCAGGACCAGGATAAACCTGTTGCCCATGGCTGTCCTGGGGTCCAGTGGCACCACAATGTCAATCCCCACTCTTTCCACTTGCCTGGCAAGTCTGACAGGTCCTGCAGTGAGTGTCTGAACTCCTGCGCATTTGAGGCCAATAAAAGTGGGTGACAAGCTTTTCAAAGGTCTTGTCCTGCCCCAAATATCCTGCCAATGGCACATCGTGAGCCAGCCCCAGTAGGAAGGCTCTGAAGTCCTGGGGTACCACCAGCGCACGGGCTGACCCAGGCTCAGCAACCTGAGGCTCTGTATATAGGAGGTCGTTCTCCCAGTAAATGAAATGTGACCCAGACTGATCACCTGCGGCCTGTTCTGCAGCCTGCTGCCGCATACCCATGAGAGAAGGGCATTCTTTTTGCGCCTTACAAAAGTCCTCCCTGGAGGGGCCTCCTTCCTGCTGCCAATGGGTCAGCTCCGGCAGGCCCCCCAGTTCAGCTATCTGTTCCCCGGTAGGCTCCAGGGCATCCCCCTCAAGGTCTGCTTCCTCCTGGGCTGTGGGAACTTCAGGGGCCGGTTTCCTGCACCCCCTGCCTCTTCTCTCTAAGGCCGGTCCCAGGGCCTCCCTCTCAGGCTCCAGGACCTCTTGAGCACCTCTACTTGCTGCCATGGACCGTGTGGTGACACACGCCCAATCCGGCATACCCAACATCTCCAGGTGAGCACTCCGCTCCACCCAAGGTGAGCTCTCCAAATCGTTCCCTAACAGACAGTCTACAGGCATGGTGGGCCTCACAGCTACCTGAAGAGTACCAGAGACTCCCCCACTCAAAGGGAACCTGAGCCACCTTGCAGTGACTCTCTGTGTTGTCAGCAGCAACAACTGAATATAATGCTCCTGGGACAACCGGCTCTTGAGACACCAGGTGACACTTGACAGCTGTCACACTGGCTCCTGTATCTCTTAGAGCTTCCACCCTACGGCCATTGATGGTCACCCACTGCTTGTATTTCTTAGTGTTATCAGGCAGCTGGGTTTGGGGGACCATCTCACAGTCTCCTAATGAGACAAGGGACATCTCTGCGGGACCCCACCCACCTTGGACTGCCATCTCTTCCCCCAAAGGCCACACTAGCCATCTGCCGGGGTGGAGCACCAGTGGGTGCTGATTTACCAGACACTTTACATCAGAGGCAAAATGCCCCATGTTACTACACCTGTAACATCTTACGGGCTCCTTGGGAACAGGTGGACCTGTCGGGGCCCCGGTAGGCTTCGGGGGTGGGGGAGGCTGAGAACTTTTCCCTTGGTTCCTTTGGGGATTACTTTGGGGCCTTTTTGGGAACTCCCTCTGGTTACCCCTGTCCGCCCACTCTTCTGCTGGGGACCCTGCCCACCTTTGGTGGAATCTCCCACGTGACCCTTGTGGACCCTGGTACTGATCCAGCGGTCCGCTTCCTCAGCAAGCTTCCTAGGGTTAGTCAGCCTACTATCAATCAGGTGCTGGCGTAGCTCAGGACAACACTTGCTGGACAAGTGCTCCCATGCCATTAAATCAAGAAGCCCTTGATAATCATCAACCTTGCTACCCTTCACCCAACCATCCAGTGCTCTGCAAAAAAAAGTTACATACTCCATATATGTACTGTTGGGAATCTTCGTGCAACCCCTGAACCTTTGCCTATACAACTCAGGGGTCAACCCATACCTAGTCATCAACGCTGCCTTCATATGGGGATAAGAATTATAAACATCTGAAGGTAAATCCAGCAGTGTGTCCCGCCCCTCACTAAGGAACCGTCCCCACAACCCCGCTCCCCAATCTTTCTCAGGGACCCGGTGGGTAGACCTGGCTACCTCATAGGCCTTGAACCACTGCCCTATGTCATCATTCCTAAAAAATTCCTTAACCACATCCTTGGGTATGTACACCCTTGCTTCTGCCTGCACTGACGGTGTGCTGCCACCAGAGGGAGTTGACACCAAACTTTTAGCTTTCAGATCTAATTCCCTCAACTTAATTTCATGCTCCATTTGGATTCTTCTCTCTTCCAGAGGCAGCTTTTTGCTTTCCAGCTCCAGTTGCCCATTCAATTTAAGTTTTGCCATCTCCATTTCATGCATCCTGGTTTCTTTTCTGTCTGCCAACTCTCCTGGCGACAGGCCTCTGCCAAAGCTCTGGACGCTTTCTGCTGGTTCAACCTACCACATCTCCAGGTGCCCTTGACTCAATCCAGGCCCTCAGCGCCTTGAGTAGATCTGTCTTGAGCTTACATCCAACAATGGGGACTTTGAACTTTTTACAGAAGCCCTTCAGTTGGGCCTTGGTGTAGCTCTCTAATCTCTCCTCTTCCCATTCAACATCTTCAATTTCAGAGACGACAGATGCTGCTCTCTCCACAATGACTGAATCAGGCATGATTTCTTCAAACAATGGCGACTTCAAGCAAAACGAAAATTTTTATTTATTGGTCTGCTTTCACTATGTGGCGTTCACCAATCACTGTATATGTATCACAAATGCAAATTCGTAAATCCTCAACGCTGACCACCAATGTTAGAACTGGGAATCTCTGGTTGGCACAGGTAGATACTTGTGTCAAGCAGGGTTCCTTTATTCTAGTCAGGGTAAGGGGGTACACTCTAACAATAACCCCTGCTCACCCTCTAGGTAGCTTGGCGCGAGCAGACAAGGCGTTATCTCAGGCGTAATGGTTGAGCATTTGTGAACACACACACAGTAAGTCAGTGACAACCCCACAAATGGACTCCACACTGGGATATATGCATATAGCTGTGTCTGAACTGGGGTGGCGAAGTGAGTTAAAGAATGATGATGGATTCAACCTAGATCTTTGACTGGGGGTTAGTGTTTCAGCACTCCACCCATCATATCCTTGTTTTTGGTTTGTTCGCCCAAATTTGGCAGGGTATGTCTAGACGTTGGTCCTTGTTCTCTTTGCCACTAGATTCAATCTAGCCTGGCTGATGAGGGGTGTTATCCTGAAACCATTGCCAGAATGCTTGTTTCCTGTCCAGGGAAGACATGGCTTGGCAGTTCGGGCTATACTATTCCCATGAGGCACAGGGCCAAGACTGATTTGCATATAGCTGTGTATGAATTGGGGTGGGGGAAGTGAGCTAAAGAATGATGATGGATTCAACCCAGCTCTCTGACTGGGGGTGAGTGTTTGTTAGACCTGGCACCTTGGCGTGAGTCTCCCTTCCACTTTTTGTCGCTGTGCCTCATGTGTTATGGTGTTGGCAGCTCAGAGCACTGTGCCACTGCCAACCAGTGCCACAGTGCAAGTGCTCCCTAGGTAAAATGTATATGCTGGTTGGATTTCATGATTGGCCTGTTTGGTTTACTGTCAGACCCCAGTAAAGTGCACCAGGAGTGCCCAGGGCTTGTAAATACAAATGCTGCTGATGGGCTTGCAGCACTGGTTGTGCCACCCACAGAAGCGGCCTGGTAAAATGTGTCTAGGTCTGTCATTGCAGAACCTGCGTGCAGTCTGGTACTTACATGCTGACTGGGCAAGTGCACACACTTGCCAGTCCCTAAACCTTCCCTTAACTTCATGTTAGTCACCCCTATCGTAGGCCCCAGGGCAGGGTGCATTGTAAGCATACGGTGGGACAAGCCCTGATGTGTGTGACATGTCCTAATAGTGAATTACAGCCATTTTCGTTTTTCACTATTGTAAGGCTACCTGTTCTCCATAGGCCAGAATGGGCTGTTAGAATTGTTACATCCTATGATCCTAACAGACCCATGGAACATGGTAGAAAATCGAGTTTAGTATGCCTGAACTCAGAATAATAAGGTACATCTGTTAGCAAGGTTTATTTTAATATTCTGCGTTTGCAAATGCCACTTTTAGAAAGTTGGCATTTGCTTGCCTAACCATTTCAGCCCGCCTCTGCGTGATGTGTATCTGCTGTCTGGCTTGTGTGAGTGACAGGGCTGGGGAAACGCAGATGGGCAGGGCTAGGTAGCCTGGTGGTGAATAGAAAGATTGACTTATAGATGGGTGGGAGGAGTACACCTGGACTCTGAATAGGGCTGTGCTCTGCCCCCACAATGCTGGCTTCGCCCTCTGTGGAGCTTCTGATGGTTCTGCCCTGCACCCTGAAAGAAGAAGCCTGCATCGCATCAACAAAGTGCTCCAGAACTGGACTGATCTAGGCAAGGGCCCCCCTGTCCTGAGAGAACAAAGGATTTGTGATTTAAATGTAGGAGCCCTGCTCCTAAGAAACTAGATCCTGTCCTGCCAAGAAGAAACCTCTGTCCGACGAGGAGGAACCGGGAAAGCTGCATGGAGGAGTACTGTCATCATTCTTTAGCTCACTTCCCCCACCCCAATTCAGACACAGCTATATGCAAATCAGTCTTGACCCTGTGCCTCATGGGAACGGTATAGCCCGAACTGCCAAGCCATGTCTTCCCTAGACAGGAAACAAGCATTCTGGCACTGGTTTCAGGATAACACCCCTCATCTGCCAGGCTAGATTAAATCCAGTGGCAAAGAGAACTAGGACCAACGCCTGGGCATACCCTGCCAATTTTGGGTGAATCTGGGTTGAATCCATCATCATTCTTTAGCTCTTTTCGCCACCGCAGTTCTGACACAACTACATGCAAATCAATCTTGACCCTGTGCCTCATGGGAACAGTCCATCCCAAGCTGCCAAGCCATGTCTTCCTTGGACCAGAAACAAGCATTATAGGACTGGTTTTGGGGTTACACCCCTCATCAGCCAAGCTAGCTTGAATTCAGTGGCATAAAGATTAAGAGACCCACGTCTGGGCATACGCTGCCAAATTAGGGCGAACAAAGCAAAAACAAGGATATGATGGACGGAGTGCTGAAACTTTTCAAACACTCACCCCAGTCATAGATCTGGATTGAACTCATCATCATTCTTTAGTGTACTTCGCCACCCCAGTTCAGACACAGCTATATGCAAATCAGCCTTGACCCTGTTCCACATGGGAACAGTCCAGCCTGGACTCCAAACCATGTCTTACCTGGACAGAAAACAAGCATTGTGGGACCGGATTCAGAGTAACACCCCTCATCAGCCAGGATAGCTTGAATCCAGTGGCAAAGAGAGTAAGGGACCTATGTCTGGGCATACCCTGCCAAATTAGGGCGAACAAAGCAAACACAAGGAGACATTGGACGAAGTGTTCAAATGTTTCAAACACTCACCCCCCGTCACAGATCTTGGTTGAATCCATCATGAGTCTTTAGCTCACTTCACCACCCCAGTTCAGACACAGCTATATGCAAATCAGTTTTGACCCTGTTCCTCATGGGAACAGTCCAGCACGAACTGCCAAGCCATGTCTTCCCTCGACCAGAAACAAGCATTCTGGGACCAGTTTTGGGGTTACACTCCTCATCAGCCATGCTAGCTTGAATCCAGTGGCAAAGAGAGCAAGGGACACACGTCTGGGCATACCCTGTCAACTTAGTGCAAACAAAGCAAACACAAAGAGATGATGGACAGAGTACTGAAACCTTTCAAGCACTCAACCCCAGTCACAGATCTGGGTTGAATCCATCATCATTCTTTACTCTTTTCGCCACCGCAGTTCTGACACAACTACATGCAAATCAATCTTGACCCTGTGCCTCATGGGAACAGTCCAGCCCGAGCTGCCAAGCCATGTCTTCCCTGGACCAGAAACAAGCATTATAGGACCGGTTTTGGGGTTACACCCCTCATCAGCCATGCTAGCTTGAATCCAGTGGCAAAGAGAGCAAGGGGCCCACATCACGGCATACACTGCCAAATTAGGGCGAACAAAGCAAAAACAAGGATATGATGGACGGAGTGCTGAAACTTTTCAAACACTCACCCCAGTCACATACCTGGGTTGAATTCATCATCATTCTTTAGCGCACTTTGCCCCAGCAATTCAGACACGGCTATATGCAAATCAGCCTTGACTCTGTGCCTCATGGGAACAGTCCAGCCTGGACTGCCAAGCCTTGTCTTCCCTGGACAGGAAACAAGCATTCTGGGACTGGATTCGGAGTAACACCCCTCATCAGCCAGGCTAGCTTGAATCCAGTGGGAAAGAGAGTAAGGGACTTATGTCTGGGCATACCCTGCCAAATATCGGCGAACAAAGCAAACACAAGGAGACATTGGACGAAGTGCTGAAATGTTTCAAACACTCACCCCCAGTCACAGATCTTGGTTGAATCCTTCATGATTCTTTAGCTCACTTCGCCACCCCAGTTCAGACACAGTTATATGCAAATCAGTCTTGACCCTGTGCCTCATGGGAACAATATAGCCCGAACTTCCAAGCCATGTCTTCCCTGGACAGGAAACAAGCATTCTGGCACTGGTTTCTGGATAACACCCCTCATCAGCCAGGCTAGATTGAATCCAATGGCAAAAAGAACAAAGACCCACGTCTGGGAATACCCTGCCAACTTAGGGTGAACAAAGCAAACACAAGGAGATGATGGATGGAGTGCTGAAAAATTTCAAACACTCCCCCCAGTCAAATATCTGGGTTGAATTCATCATCATTCTTTAGCGCACTTCGCCACCCCAGTTCAGACACAGCTATATGCAAATCAGCCTTGACCCTGTGCCTCATGGGAACAGTCCAGCCTGGACTGCCAAGCCTTGTCTTTCCTGGACAGGAAACAAGCATTCTGGGACCGGATTCGGAGTAACACCCCTCAACAGCCAGGCTATCTTGAATCCAGCGGCAAAGAGAGTAAGCGACCTACGTCGGGGCATACTCTGTCAAATTAGGGCAAACAAAGCAAACACAAGGAGACTTTGGACGAAGTGCTGAAATGTTTCAAACACTCACCCCCAGTCACAGATCTTGGTTGAATCCATCATGATTCTTTAGCTCACTTCGCCACCCCAGTTCAGACACAGCTATATGCAAATCAGTCTTCACTCTGTGCCTCATGGGAACAGTCCAGCCCAAACTGCCAAGCCATGTCTTCCCAGGACCAGAAAGAAGCATTCTGGGAATGGTTTCGGGATAACACCCCTCATCAGCCAGGCTAGTTTAAATCCAGTGGCAAAGAGAGCATGGGATACACGTCTGGGCATACCCTGCCAAATTAGGGCGAACAAAGCAAAAACAAGGATATGATGGATGGAGTGCTGAAACTTTTCAAATACTCACCCCAGTCATAGATCTGGGTTGAATTCATCATCATTCTTTAGTGTATTTCGCCACACCAGTTCAGACACAGCTATATGCAAATCAGCCTAGACCCTGTGCCTCATGGGAACAGTCCAGCCTGGACTGCCAACCCTTGTCTTCCCTGGACTGGAAACAAGCATTCTGGGACCAGATTCGGAGTAACACCCCTCATCAGCCAGGCTATCTTGAATCCAGCGGCAAAGAGAGTAAGTGACCTACGTCTGGGCATACTCTGCCAAATTAGGGCAAACAAAGCAAACACAAGGAGACATTGGACGAAGTGCTGAAATGTTTCAAACACTCACCCCCAGTCACAGATCTTGGTTGAATCCATCATGATTCTTTAGCTCACTTCGCCACCCCAGTTCAGACACAGCTATATGCAAATCAGTCTTGACCCTGTGCCTCATGGGAACAGTCCAGCCCGAACTGCCAAGCCATGTCTTCCCAGGACCAGAAAGAAGCATTCTGGGAATGGTTTCGGGATAACACCCCTCATCAGCCAGGCTAGTTTAAATCCAGTGGCAAAGAGAGCATGGGACACACGTCTGGGCATACCCTGCCAAATTAGGGCGAACAAAGCAAAAACAAGGATATGATGGATGGAGTGCTGAAACTTTTCAAATACTCACCCCAGTCATAGATCTGGGTTGAATTCATCATCATTCTTTAGTGTATTTCGCCACACCAGTTCAGACACAGCTATATGCAAATCAGCCTAGACCCTGTGCCTCATGGGAACAGTCCAGCCTGGACTGCCAACCCTTGTCTTCCCTGGACTGGAAACAAGCATTCTGGGACCGGATTCGGAGTAACACCCCTCATCAGCCAGGCTATCTTGAATCCAGCGGCAAAGAGAGTAAGTGACCTACGTCTGGGCATACTCTGCCAAATTAGGGCAAACAAAGCAAACACAAGGAGACATTGGACGAAGTGCTGAAATGTTTCAAACACTCACCCCCAGTCACAGATCTTGGTTGAATCCATCATGATTCTTTAGCTCACTTCGCCACCCCAGTTCAGACACAGCTATATGCAAATCAGTCTTGACCCTGTGCCTCATGGGAACAGTCCAGCCCGAACTGCCAAGCCATGTCTTCCCTGGACCAGAAAGAAGCATTCTGGGAATGGTTTCGGGATAACACCCCTCATCAGCCAGGCTAGTTTAAATCCAGTGGCAAAGAGAGCATGGGACACACGTCTGGGAATACTCTGCCAAATTAGGGCAAACAAAGCAAAAACAAGGATATGATGGATGGAGTGCTGAAACTTTTCAAATACTCACCCCAGTCATAGATCTGGGTTGAATTCATCATCATTCTTTAGTGTACTTCGCCACACCAGTTCAGACACAGCTATATGCAAATCAGCCTAGACCCTGTGCCTCATGGGAACAGTCCAGCCTGGACTGCCAACCCTTGTCTTCCCTTGACTGGAAACAAGCATTCTGGGACCGGATTCGGAGTAACACCCCTCATCAGCCAGGCTAGCTTAAATCCAATGGCAAAGAGAGCAAGGGACCCACGTCTGTCATACCCTGCCAACTTAGGGCGAACAAAGAAAACACAAGGAGATGATGGACAGAGTGCTGAAACTTTCAAACACTCACCCCCAGTTACAGATCTGGGTTGATTCCAGCATCATTCTTCAGCTTACTTCGCCACCCCAGTTCGGCCAAAGCTATATGCAAATCACTCTTGACCCTGTGCCTCATGGGAACAGTCCAGCCTGAACTGCCAAGCCTGATTTGGGATGGTGAAGTGAGCTAACTAACGATGATGGATTCAACCCAGATCTGTGATTGGGGGTGAGTGTCCCAAAAGTTTCAGCACTCGTCTATCATCTCCTTGTGTTTGTTTTGTTCACCCTAAATTGGCAGCGTATGTCCAGACGTGTGTCCTTTGCTCACTTTGCCACTGGATTCAAGCTGGCCTGGCTGATGAGGGCTGTTAGCCCAAAACCGGTCCAAGGATGCTTGATTCCGGTCCAGGGAAGTCATGGCTTGGCAGTTCGGGATGGACTGTTCCCATGAGGCACAGGGTCAATACTGATTTGCATATACCTGTGTCTGAACTGGGGTGGCGGATTGAGGTAAAGAACAGTGATGGGTTCAACCTAGATCTTTGACTGGGTGTTAGTGTCTGAAAAGTTTCAGTGCTCCGTCCATCATCTACTTGTGTTTTTTTTGTTCGCCCTACGTTGGCAGGGTATGCCCAGACGTGGATCCCTTGCTCACTTTGCCACTGGATTCAAGCTAGCTTGGCTGATGAGGGCTGTTAGCACGAAACTGGTCCCAGCATGTTTTTTTCCGGTCCAGAGAAGACATGGCTTGGCTGTTCGGGCTGGACTGTTCTCATGAGCTACAAAGTTAAGACTGATTTGCATATAGCTGTGTCTAAACTGGTGTGGCGAAGTGAGCTAAAAATCGATGATGGATTCAACCCAGATCTTTGACTGGGGGGTGAGTGTTTGAAAAGTTTTAGCGATGCATCCATGATCTCCTTGTGTTTGCTTTGTTTGCCCTAAGTTGGCAGGGAATGCCCAGACATGCGTCCCTTGCTCACTTTGGTACTGGATTCAAGCTAGCCTGGCTGATGAGGACTATTAACCCGAAACCGGTCCCAGGATGCTTGTTTCCGGTCCAGGGAAGACATGGCTTTGCAGTTAGGGATGGACTGTTCCAATGAGGCACAGGGTCAAGACTGATTTGCATTTTGCTGTGTCTGAACAGAGATGGGGAAGTGAGTGAAAGAATGATGATGGATTCAACCCAGATCTGTGACTGGGGGAGAGCGTTTGAAAAGTTTCAGCGCTCCATCCATCATCTCCTTGTATTCTCTTTGTACGCCCTAAGTTGGCAGGGTATGCCCAGATGCGGGTCCCTTGCTAACTTTGCCACTGGATCAAACCTAGCCTGGCTGATGATGGCTGTTAGCCCAAAACCGGTCCCAGGATGCGTATTTCTGGTCCAGGGAAGACATTGCTTGGCAGTTTGGGCTTGACTGTTCCCATGAGGCACAGGATCAAGACTGATTTGCATATAGCTGTGTCTGAAGTGGGGTGGCAGAGTGAGCTAAAGAACAGTGAAGGTTCCACCCACATCTGTGACTGGGGGTGAGTGTCTGAAAAGATTCAGCGCTCCGCCCATCATCTACTTGTGTTTCTTTTGTTTGCCCTAGGTTGGCAGGGTATGTCCAGACGTGGGTCCCTTGCTCACTTTGCCACTGGATTCAAGCTAGCCTGGATGATAAGGGCTGTTAGCCCGAAACTGGTCCCATGATGGTTGCTTCTGGTCCAGGTAAGACATGGCTTAGCAGTTCCATCTGGACTGTTACCATGAGGCACAGGGTCAAGACTGATTTGCAGATATCTGTGTCTGAACTGGGGTGGCAAAGTGAGCTACAGAACGATGATGGATTCAACCCAGATCTGTGACTGGGAGTGAGTGTCTGAAAAGTTTCAGCACTCCGTCCATCATCTACTTGTGTTTGCTATATTACAGATGGGGGCAGAGAGTCAAAGAAGTCCTCAGGAGGCGCACTGACAGTGTCCCATTTAAAAGGTGGCACTCTGTCAGTGCGCCTCCTGACAGCAGCACTCTGCAGGAGGTAAAGGGGGTTCCTTTATACTCCCCCTGACATCCCCTTGCAGGCAGGCGGAGTGTCTGCAAGTGGATCTCTAAACCCCTTTGAAATTGCAGGCGGGTGCTGCCTGAACTGTGAAAACCCAGAGTGACTGCTCTGTGTTGTCATATGAATGCGCTGCCCTCAGGACAGCACGAGTTCGTGGCTGCCCTGGGGGCAGCGCATACACCTTAATGGGGCACATTTTCACTGGTTGCCCCCGGCACACCTTTTAAAAGTTGCGCTGGGGGGGCGTGGCCGGGTACGATGGCTGACCGGACGTAGACCATCTCGGCTCCCGGTCCACGCGCTGTTCCGGGCTTGAAATCGGTGGCTAGGTGTAATGAGGCTCACCAAGATTAGCACCCACCTGGATCGGACGATGTGAGGCGTCTGCGGGGGGCCCCTTCCTGCCTCCGGGGCAGCGAGATTGGCCAGTCTGCGCTCTGAAACCGCCGGTGGAGAGAGGCCGATCACTGCTGGAATGGTGGCTGGAGTCCCGCCATAGTGGATGAGCGTGCCCTGCCCTCCGGAAGGTGTGCGGAGACACCGGAGCACACCTGGGCAGCTCACCACCAATTTGAGGTACCACGCGGAGCGGGACCCCTCTCCCTGCTAGCGGCAGTGTGCGGCTTCTACCGGGGCCTCCCGCGCCACGCGTGCCTGACCTCAACATGGCGGCCGCGTTCCTGTTACTAACGGCTGCTGGCGCCTTTCGCGATCTGGGACCCCGCTTTCATTGCACATTGCTTATGGAAGTTGCTACCTCCACTGGTGCGGACCCCTTTCTGCAGCCCTTGAGAGGGTGCCACTCACCCACAACGGCCCTTGAGACTTGGGGCACTGCTCCTCATCGCTACCTTGGTGCAATTCCGGTGCGTCCCACGCTGCCATAGACAACGTTGAGGTCCCATTATCTGCTTGCCGTAGGCCCGGGGTCTGTGGCCTCCGCTGGACCCGGAGTATCGCTATGCTGGTGTGAAGGCTGTGCTTGTGGGTGCTCCTGGCTCCTCCCCCTTCCTCTGCGGCTTTCTTTGGACAGACCTCTCTTGCCTACGGGAGCTGGGGAGTGCTCTGAGTTGCCTGCTGGGCCATCCACTCTCTATCTGGTGATCCCGCGCCCCGATCCCGCCAACAGTTCCAGCTGCTTGTGCTACGGCTTGCCCACTGTACTCCTCGCAAATCTGCAGCCTGTCCCTGCGCACCGCTGTCGGCCATATAATCTCTGGGTCCTGGCAGTTTCGCCTCCTTGGTGGCACCACGGCACGGCTCTTTCGGCTCCCTGCCTATGCCGCCAAAGAAGACAAAGCAGACAACAGATAAGACGCCTCACAAAGTATCGGATTTTTTTTGCATCTGCGGAAAACCGGACGACGCTACGCAGCGCATCGGGCTCTCCCACAATGGCTCTCACAAAGGCAGACCTCCTAACCATGATCCAAGATTTTAAATCTGAACTGTGCAAAGAAATTTGCCAAGATATCAAATCCTCTATAGACCAACTGCGGTCAGATTTGACGGAGCGTTTGTCCTCCTTACAACAAGATGTGGATTCTGTTGGCACGAGAGTTCTGGACCTCGAGTCACAACACCAAGAGCAGAAACAATTCTCTACCGAGCTGAGGGAGGATGTCCGTACCCTCAAAGACCAGCTGCATTTGGCGCAACTTAAGGCTGAAGATCTTGAAAATAGAGCTCGAATGGAGAACATACGGGTCCGGGATTTGGAGGAGGGCTCAGAGGGGCATGATCTGGAGTCCTTCTTGGTGGGCCTTTTCTTGGAGGTGCTAGCCCCACAGTCACTTAAACTAAAGCTCGATAGGGTCCACCGGGTCGGTTCTCTACAGCAAGGCGAGAAAAGGAGACCGCGTGACATCTTGGCGAAGTTCCACTCGTTCAAAGTCAAGGAAGCGGTGCTTCAGGGGCTAGATCCAACGGCTCCATCTCATTTCAGGGTCACTCATGTGTCATCTATCAGGACATAGCGCCATCTACCTTGGCCAGGAGACAGCAGCTCCAGCCCGTCACCACTAAACTGAGAGACGATAATATTAGATACCGGTGGACCTACCCCTTCGGACTCAGTTTTGACTTCCAGAATAAACGCCGTCACATCACCGATCTTCAGGAGGGGTTGGACCTCCTGGGCCTTCCTACTGGCGAGGAGGGGCCTCCCCACGGTAACGATGGAGAGACACCTCGACGATCAGCTTCATCATCTGTCTGGACAGCGGGCTCGCGCAGGAGACATCGATGAACTCTCTTGGCCTACGCCTCATAACTGTTCTTCTCAGGCTACGAACTGAGTCATATTGAACCACTGTCTTCGGTTGCAATCATTAGCGGCCGCTGAGCGCAGGTCTCCACCTAGTCTGCCCTACCCTCGGATCCCTGACTGGCCTCCTCTGAGGGACTTTGGTCACATGTCTGGTCGGCGTCGGCTGCGGACCTTGGTGGACTCTTCCATGGGTCCGGTGCTCCTTCCTTACTTCTATATCAGCCCGATCTGAGGGTTGAGTCTGTGGGTGCCTTGGGGTATCTTGTGTCCACTGAGATAATGTTATGCGCTATGTTCCTCATTGTGGATGTCTTTCTGCTGCGGTTCCGTCAGGTTTAGATAAAGTTAGAGCCTTCGCTTTCCGCCGCAATGTATTCTTTCCATACAGTGTTTTCCCCGGGACGGGCATGGATGGGGTCCTCGGACCTGTTGTCCCACTTGGTTCCTACAGGGGCACTTTTAGCCCCTCCAGGGAACATTTTCGTAGGGTACATATTGTATCTGTTTCATGTTTATTCTTAATTGTTTTGGGGTTGCGGGGGGGGGAGGGTCATGGTGGTGGCTTTTTAACAGTAGGTTCTAAGGGGTTCTGGGTTATCTCCCCTCACATGGTGGGCTTGTTCTGGTATTCCACATTATCCTGTGGAAGGTCTGAGGTCAGAGATCTATTGGGAACACTGCAGCTTTCGATAAGCAATGTTCTTTCCCTTACTTTCTGATGCCGATCGTTGTTGGTACTTGGAAGGTAAAAGGTCTTAACTCCCCCCAAAAATGCCATAGGGTCTGTAAGTACAATACTGACCACCATCTTGACATAGTTGCTCCGCAGGAGACGCACTTAACCAGAACGGATGACATGCGCCTCAAGCATAAACACTTCCCATTGATTTATATGTCCTCCGCACAGACGAAACACAGGGGAGTGGCGCTCATGTTTCGCTACTCCATTCAATTTCAGCCACTGGGAGTCCATCATGATACAGAGGGTCGCTGGCTTGTGGTCAAGGGTCGCCTACGAGGGAGGATTTGCACTTTTGCAGCGGTGTATGCCCCTAATGTTGGGCAGACAGTTTTCCTGCACACATTCTTGGGGAAATTGGCAGACTTTGCAGAGGGCCCACTAGTACTCCTGGGGGACTTTAATTTGATCTGGCAGAGGGAGCTGGATAGTGCATGTGTGCACCGCTCGGACATGGGCTCCTTCTCCCTGGACACCCAACTCTTGGTGCACTCTCTACCCTCAGATCTGTGACTTTACATTCTACTCACATGTTCATCATACATACTCTCGGCTTGATTACATTTTTCTTAGTCAATCCTTGCAAGGCACCCTGCAGGAGGCCAAGATATTCCCTCTATCTGTATCAGACCATAGCCTGCTCTCGGTTAGTCTTAATTGGGGTGGGAACGCCTAGGCTGTCCCCAGATTGTATTTTCCGGCGTATCTCAGCAGGGACAGGGAATGCTGTACTAAACTCTGAGAAACTATTACTGAATTCTTTGCTATTAATAATCCGGAAGACACGTCGGAGTATACCACTTGGGACACACTCAAGGCAGTTGTTAGAGGGAAATGTATTGACCTTAATGTGGCCTTGAATAAACAGCACAATAGGGAATGGGAGGCACTTGAGACAGAACTTTCTTCTCTTGAACTTGCCCATAAATCGAACCCCACCAGAAAAACTCTTCGGAATCTCACAGCGATCCGTGGTAAACTCCGGACTATCTATAATAACAGAGCAGAATTTACGCTCCTTAAACTTAGGCACCTTTCATATACTCAGGGCAACAAAATTGGTAAACACCTCGCCAGACAGCTTAAAGATAAAAGGGAGAGGGAGTACATAGGAGGCATTCAGGGCCTCTCTGGAGACATTACGTATAAAGACGAAGACAAGGCCGGGATATTTGGCTCTTTTTATGAACGTTTATATTCTGGAGAGCCACTAGACTCGGCTACTCAACACGCCTATCTCCAGAACCTCTCCTTGCCCCGGGTGTCTGAAACGTGGAACGATTTGCTCACCGCCCCATTACCACGGACGAAGTTACCGCTGCCATTAAAGCCCTAAAAGTAGACAAAGCCCCTGGACCGGACGGCTATACTGCTATTTTTTATAAGACGTTCTCCCCTGATATAAGCCCACATCTTGCATGACTTTTTAATAGGATGGCAGAGGACGGTGGGACCTCTGGCTCCATGTCGGAAGCCGTAATCTCAGTGATACCTTAGCCAGGGAAGGACCCCCACCGGTGCGCCTCTTATAGGCCTATCGCCTTACTTAACCTTGACGCCAAATTGTATTCCTCTATCATAGCCCTACGACTAAATGACCTCATTCACCCTGACCAGTATGGATTTATTAAGGCCCGTCAAACACACAACAACACTAGTCGCATTATCCATCTGATTGAGAAGGCCAATAGGCGCCGAATCCCTGCAGTTCTCGTGGGACTTGACGCTGAGAAAGCCTTTGATAGGGTCGATTGGGGGTTTATGTTCCACACTCTTACCCCGTTTGGCTTTTGCCCAAAATTTCTTCGTATGATTTGTGCTAACTAGCTCCTTCCCCGCTCTAAAGTGGTGGTGAATGGGATCCACTCACCCCCTTTGTCCACTCTAGAGGCACCAGGCAGGGGTGTCCCCTTTCACCCCTGCTTTTTGCCCTCAGTATCGAACCGCTGGCGCTAGCAATCAGGGCTAATCCTGGCATTCATGGGCTTCCATTCACGGGGGAGTCTCATAAAATTTCCCTGTTTGCAGACGATGTCCTTCTGTCTCTGTCTGAACCGGCTACGTCTCTCCCGCATGTGCAATCCAAGATAGAACGCTTTGAAGAGGTAGCAGGCTTTAAAATCAATCAATCAATCAATCAATCAATCAATCAATCAATCAATCAAACACATTTATAGAGCGCGCTACTCACCCGCAAGGGTCGCAAGGCGCTGGGAGGGGGTGGGGTGCTGCTACTGCTCGAAGAGCCAGGTCTTGAGTTGCTTCCTGAAGGAGAGATAGTCCTGGGTCAGTCGGAGGTGGGTGGGGAGGGAGTTCCACGTCTTGGCAGCCAGGTAGGAGAAGGATCTTCATCCGGTGGTGGTTCTGCGAATCCGTGGGACGGTGGCGAGTGCGAGGCTGGTGGATCGGAGCTCTCGGTGGGTGTGTAGAATGTGAGGCGGCTGTTGAGGTATATGAGGCCCATGTCGTGGAGAGCTTTGTGAGCGTGGGTGAGGAGCCTGAACGTGATCCTTTTGCTGACGGGGAGCCAGTGCAGGTCTCTCAGGTGGGCAGAGATGTGGCTGTGTCGGGGGATGTCCAGGATGAGTCGTGCAGAAGCGTTCTGTATGCGCTGGAGTCTTTTCTGTAGTTTGGCTGTGGTTCCAGCATAGAGGGCGTTCCCGTAGTCCAGTCGGCTGGTGACGAGGGCCTGGGTGAACGTCTTTCTGGTTTCGGTGGGGATCCACCGGAAGATCTTTCGGAGCATGCGCAGGGTGTTGAAACATGATGACGAGACGGCGTTGACTTGCTTGGTCATCATGAGGGAGGAGTCCAGGATGAAACCCAGGTTGCGTGCATGGTCCGTGGGCTTGGGGGCGGTGCCCAGAGCAGGGGGCCACCAGGAGTCATCCCAGGCGGAGGGGGATGGTCCGAGGATGAGGACTTCCGTCTTGTCTGAGTTCAGTTTCAGACGGCTGAGCTTCATCCATTCCGCGATGTCTTTCATTCCGTCCTGGAGGCTGGCCCTGGCGGTGGTGGGATCGTTGGTGAGGGAGAGGATCAGCTGGGTGTTGTCAGCGTAGGAAATGATGTTTAGGTTGTGTTGGCGTGTGATGGCTGCGAGGGGGTTCATGTAGACGTTGAAGAGGGTGGGGCTGAGCGAGGAGCCTTGGGGTACGCCGCAGATGATCTTGGTGGCCACTGAGCGGAAGGGAGGTAGGCGGACTCTCTGAGTTCTGTCGGAGAGGAAGGAGGTGATCCATTCCAGGGCCATTCCTTGGATCCCGGCGTGGTGGAGGTGGTTTGTTAGGGTGCGGTGGCAGACTGTGTCGAATGCGGCCGATAGGTCGAGGAGGATGAGGGCAGCAGTTTCCCCGTTGTCGAGCAGGGACCTGATGTCGTCGGTGGCTGCAATGAGGGCGGTCTCGGTGCTGTGGTTTGCTCAGAATCCGGACTGTGATGGGTCGAGAGAGCCATTGGTCTCGAGGAAGGCGGTTAGCTGCTTGTTGACGGTCTTCTCGATGACTTTAGCGGGGAAAGGGAGGAGCGAGATGGGGTGGAAGTTCTTGAGGTTCGTGGGATCCGCGGTGGGTTTCTTTAGGAGGGCGCTGATCTCCGCATGCTTCCAGCTCTCCAGAAAGGTGGCTGATGCAAAGGAGTTGTTAATGATGTTCCGGAGTTGGGGTGCGATGATGGAGTCGGCTCTGTTAAAGATGTGGTGTGGACAGGGGTCGGCTGGGGAGCCGGAGTGGATGGTGTTCATCACGTGGGTGGTGTCTTCAGTGCTGACGGGGGTCCAGGCACAGAGGGTGGCGGGACAGACAGTTTGGGACCTGGTGTGGCGGCATAGAGAGGACAGACCCAAGAACACCTACATCAGCAATCCTACACGCACTACCCTGAGAGTATGGGACTCAGTGTCGGGTGACGATAGGTGGACTTCGTTCCCCTCTCCCTTTACACCACTTCATTTTAACCCGGCATTCCCCCCAGCTTTACATGAGGGACCCTTTGATGCCTGGCGGGAGGGAGGTTGCTTGGCCTTGACACACTTATTCCACAACTCTGCCCCTCTCACGTTTGACGATTGCAAAAGAAATTATAAATTAGGTGATGCGGAGCGGTATCATTATGTTCAACTTATGCATTGGGCCCTTACTCCTCAGATACAGGAGGCGGCTACCCGCCCTCTCACCAAATTTGAGGCCTTCCTCACCAAGCCTTCGGCTATGAAAGGGGTGATATCCTTTATCTACGATTTTCTTCTCCAGTCTGCATTGTCCCCATGCCCACGGTATATGTCTATGCGGGAGGACTTATTGCATCGAGTCATCTCTGATGAAGAATGGTCTCATTTATGGACCGACATTATCAGATTTAACCACTCCTCGGAGCTCCGGGAAGCCCATCTGAAGACTATGATGGATTGGTATCTACATCCCTCTAAACTAAAACAAATATTTCCTACCACCTCTGAAAGATGCTGGAGGGGATGAGGGCTCCTTGGGGACTTCCAGCACATATGGTGGGACTGCCCAATGATCTGGCCTTTTTGGAAGGAAATTTTGGCGCATATAAAGGATATGTTGGGCTACCCCATCCCCTCAACTATGGCGAGTGTCCTTCTTGGGCTCCGTGATTCCTCCCTAGAACACCAGTCCAGAGAGGACAAAACTATTAAGTGGCTCTGTATTGGCGCAGCCAAGATCAATCTGGCGGCCGCCTGGAAGACAAAGGAGGCCCCGGCTATCTCCCTTTGGCATTCACGTTTATGGAAGTTACTTAGCCTAGAAGGCATGTCTGAAATCTTCAGGGATAATTATAAGAACTTATAATTCAAATGGGGCCCTTTAGTCACCTTTCTCTCACGAGGCGTCCCATCGGCTGTTTGTCCATCTTCCATTCGAGCCCTGCATCTGTTCCAATTTTGAGTTGGGATCTATGTCTCACGACACTTCCATTACGTACTTGTCGCCGCCACCATGGTAGGGGTGGGGGGTAGGATCGGGGGGGGGGGGGGGGGGGGGGAACTACTTTGTTATTTTTCTACGTTTCATTTCCCGATTGGGAATTGTTTGTTTAGGATTTGTTTCCGCATCTAGCACCTTTCAGCTGGAAGGGTTAGACAAAATAGCCATCACAGGATAAAGATATACCGGCCATACTGTTCAGTGCACGTCTTTTTGCCCTTTGCTCTTGCTCTACGCTCCAATTCCACTAGAAGCTGTACCTTACAATTGAGCTTCCCCTTGTGCTGGGAGCGGGATATATGTTTGGCAATGCACTTTCTTCAGCAATTGTATTCACTGTTTGGTCATTCTGTCCCCCTGCGCGGGGTTCTGTGATGGTGCTATCTTTGATTGTATGTTCGAGAAAATTCAATAAAAATATCTTTGAAAAAAAAAAAGTTGCGCTGGGGGCAAACATTGATAATGTGTAATACGGGCCCTGATTAGTGTATTAGTGATAAAGCATAAATCTATGTGGTGTGCTGGGACTTTAGACCTTAAAGTAGTATTAGTCAACATGATAAATGGTACAGTAAGCCAGACTCGATCCCTGCTGGGTTTTAGAAAACATTTGGTGATGTAATATTTCCTGTGCTTACAGAAGTTGTGAACAGTATGTATGATGTAAGGCTGGCCCCTTTATCTTTGGGGAAGAAAAATACAGTTTCGATATTTTTAAAGAAGTGGAAGCGGGCAGAAACTAGACAATCGTACGGGCCTTCCTCATTGATTAATGCAGATACCAAGATATATTAATCAATATTAGCCAAATGATTAACTACTGTAATGCAGACATTGGCCTTGGGGGAACAACATGAATTTATACCAGGACGGGATACCACAATACGTACAAATATGACAATAACATTTGACGTGGCTAATGCACAAAGCCAGTGTGCTTTTTCTAGATGCAGAGAAAACATCTGACCGGGTTTCTTTAAAATACGTTTTGTTATTATTGGCTCAGATTCATTTTTGCACTAAATTCAACTCTTTAGTAAAAACAACCTACAGCTAGTCTAAGTATAATGTGGAAACTGTCAGCAAGTATTACGGTGCAAAGAAATATTCAGCAGGGATGTCTGCTGCCTTCTCTATTGTTTCTTTTTTTTGGAACACCGTCATTTACTGCTAAAACCCAGTAGCAAATCGATCCAGTAAGTCTCAAGTCAGTTAGAGTGAAGCTCGCTACCCATGCAGACAACTTTGCAACATTTTCTGAAGATGTTGCCAAGCCAATCTCAGCTGTTGAAGAGATTGCATCAGAGTTGTTTAGGGTCTTTTGCTATGAACTTAACACTACTAAAACTGAGGTAATGGCAAATCATAAGTATGATAATGCTTTGCCACAGGCCAAGTATCTCAATATTAACATTAGTATGAGTATAGATAAGATTTTTGAGATTAGTTATATTTCTTTTTTTTATTTTTTTTATTAAGAAGCTTAGAACAGACAACATTGTAAAAAAAGAAAACATACCAAAGCACACAAGAAAAATAGAAAACAGTAAACAAAAATGAAACATGGTATTTTTTTTACAATACATGATAGATTTCCCCACAGATATCTTCAAAAATCAAATACAGGAGATGATAAGGTCAAGCACAGGGAAAAAATAATTGAAACGTAATACAATAAATGAATTCATATTTAGCCTACCAATTTTTTTTGACTATTCCTTAATCCATTTTTCCAAAGGATCCCAAATACGTTGCCCCCTCTCACGCCTTCTTCTACCCCATCTCAAAAAAATGGCTGATTCTAAATTATATAACGCCAAAATCCTTGCTCTCCAATTTAAAAAAGTAGGGGCATCCGGGCTTATCCACTCCGATGTTATGGCCAGCCTTACCACAGACATGGCTATAAATAAAAAAGCAATTTCATATCTAGTCCTCTGCTTCAGACAGTTACTCTCACAGCCTAATATAACAAGCTCTGCCGATAAAACAACTGAAATATTGAGTTTAGAATTTAGAAAAACTTCTATATCATGAAGAAATATATACAATTTGGGACAAGAAAAAAACATATGCAAATCGTTAGCGGCTACCAGGCCGCATCTCGAACAATAATGACCTCCTCTACCTCCCCATTTAGCAATTTTAAACGGAGTATAGTACAAATCAAATAATGCCATATAACTTTGGGACCGTAAACTTCCTGATGTAAAGACGCTGTTTGAAAGTTCTAAAGCCTGAGAGATATCTAGATCTGTTGTACCTAACTTCATTTCCCATTTAGCATTCTGTAAGAGTATATCATCTGAGAAACCAGAGAGTAGATGTTGGTATAGCGTGCCTGTGAGACCGGCCTCACGGCGTTGCCCTCCCGATCATCCAGCCAACCTGCAACCACCCTCAAGACACGACATCTCCGACTCCGGCCGCCCCAGCCACCCAGATCCGAGGGCCGGCCAGAGCCCTGACAGACTCGACACCCTACCACGCATGTCCAACCGAGGGAGCGGGAACCCTCGAGCCAGACCCAGAGGCGCCAGCCCAGTCACACCTCGGGTCGCCTTCCCCCGGGAAGACTCGATCGGCCACCAGGCTCCTGGGGAGCAGGCGCCTCCCCTGCCGAGCGTCTGGGGTCCCTCCCAGACCCACCTGAAAAGACCAAAGAAGTGAGCGGCAGGAAATCCCGCCGAACCCCCTCCGTCACCCCAGGCCCCCCTCTGCGAGGACTCCGGACTTCAAAGGGCAGGGGGAGTATAACAAGGGGTGCCGGGGGAACGAATGTAGAGAAGACCTGGAACCATCCGAGCCTGCTGATGCTGTCACGGCTCCTGAACGCTGAAGTCACCTGGGCCTGCTGAGTGACTCGCGGCCTCTCGCTATTGAACCATCTGAGCCCTGCTGACGAGGTCGCGGCTCCCGAACGCTGAACCACCTGGGCCTGCTGAGTGACTCGCGGCCCCCCAGCTATTGAACCATCTGAGCCCTGCTGACGGAATCGCGGCTCCCGAACTCCGACTACCTGTGCCTGCTGAGAGACTCGCGGCGCTCCCCTTGAGGACGACTCGGTAAGAGATCGCCCAGAGACACGACACCCTCCAGCTCGAGGATTGTGAGCTATCCGCAGGGTACTTCGCAGAGACACTACCTTTAAAGACTGTCCCGCTACCCCAAGTCCCCAACTACCGATTTGCGGTACCTTGTGCCGCTGCTGTACTGCTTGCACCTTGGATCATAAGGATCCCTTGAAACCATTGATAAAAGAACCTATCGTCCTACAAAGAATACGTGTGGTGTCACTCTGTTCGTAGTGTGAGCTCAGGGTGTGCGCGCCTGGTTCGGCCTACTTGGGAGAGGTGGGTCAAAGGGGTGGGCAAGACCGGTATCGAACCCCCCCTCCGGCGAACGCCTTTCCAACATTTGGTGGCAGACGACGGGATCCGAGCCGACACCGAAAGAGAGCGTGCAGTGAACGACTGACGCACTACCAAACAGAGATGGAAGGAGAAACCTCCCTGGGTGCCGCAGGTACCGAAATAAGCTCACCGTTCCAAGAGGATCAATTGGACTATTACACGCATAGAGAACTAAAACAATTTTGCAAAGACCTTGGCATCGCTACCACCGGATTAAGCACAAAGGAAGACTTCCAGAAAGTATTGAAAACCTGGGTCGAGACGGGGGCGCCCCCGACCCAAACGGAAGGAGACTCTGCCCATGAACCACAAAGCATCCCGGTGAGAAACAACGGGCCAGAGGGGAACCTGTCCCCCGAGGAACTAGCGGACCGAGAAAGAAGCCGCAACCACGAACTTGAACTGGCAAAGCTAAAAATCGAGGGAGAAATAAAACTGGCAGAGAAAAAGTTAGCCGTCGAGCAGTTACGGCTACAAGGGGAACTCGCGGAGAAGAGACGCCAAAGAGAGCACGACGAAAAAAAACTCCAGCTGGAACATGAACGCAGCCTGAAAGAGATCGAGTGGAGGGCTAAAAGCGAAAAGTCACAGCCGTCCTGGAATCTACCATCCGCTCCCACCGGGGAAGCCAAAGTCCACATCCCAAGGATGTGGTAAAAGAGTATTACAAAAACGACGATATCCAGCAGTGGTTTAAGGCCTACGAAGTCGCCATGACCTCTCACCGAGTCCCGCAGAGGGATTGGGGGGCTGGCCTATGGGGCCGGTTCTTAAGCGAAGGAAGAGACACCCTGCTAGATCTGCCCTCCACGGTCATGAACTCCTACAGCCACATGAAGGAAGCCCTCGTGGGCCGGTATGGACTCACCCCCGAAATGTACCGACAACGGTTCCGAGATTGCAAGAAGATACCGGGCACCACGTGGGTAGAGTACGTGAACTTTTACAGCCGGGCCTTGGACGGGTGGATCAAGGGCAGCAAGGTCTCCGCCTTCGAAGAGCTGTTTGATCTGATCGCCTGGGAACATTTAGCGGCCAATTGCTTTGTAGAACTGCGCCAACATCTCCTGGACAGTAAGCTCACCGACCCTCGGAAGCTGGCCCCCGAGGCTGATCGTTGGGTGAACACCCGGGCCACCCCGGGCCCCGTGGGGGACTACGGTCGCCACAGTCAAGGGCCCCCCCGCCAGAGGGGCGGAGGAAACCACGGCCGACCAAGAGACTTCCCCGGGGGGCCCTCACACAGCCCTCCCAGCAGCCCACCAGCGGCAGGTTCAGCCCCGTCCCCAGCCAGCGCCGGAGCCCCAGGGCGGCTAGGTCCACGAGCTAGGATCACCTGCTTCCGCTGCCAACAGCCCGGACACTACGCCAATGACCCCCAGTGTCCCCAGTATCAACGAACAGCAACGACCAACCCCCCGGCCCGGCAGATGGCCTCCGTGGCTCTGGGGGAAGAGATGGAGGACTCCGAAGAATGGGAACCAGCGGCCATGGCCCTGGTCTCCCTTGGTGATCGAGAAATGGTCCCCGGGACACCCTTGCCCGCCAACACAAAGAAATACCGACAGCAGGTGACCATCAACGGCCACCGAGTCGAAGGCCTCCGCGACACCGGGGCGAGTGTCACCGCGGTCCACCGCAGCCTAATCTCAGAAGACCAGATCCTAACCGGTGCCCTCTGTCCGGTCATATCCTCCGACAATTCTGAGAGCCTCTGCCAGATGGCTCTGGTGCCTTTCGAGTGGGGAGGAGTCTCCGGAGAATTGAAGGTAGCCGTCCGAACATCACAGCCTGTAGACTGCCTCCTGGGCAACGACCTGGAGAGTTCCCCGTGGGGGCAAGTGGAACGAAGAGCCCATCTCGAGATGATGGGCCTACCAGAATGGGTCTGCGCCACCACGCGCTCCATGACCGCGCGATTGCCTCTCGCCGCGGGTAGCGAGGGCCGCGCCCCGAACACTGTCCCTGAGGACCGGGACGCCCTACCAGAGCCGGACAACCCTCCTTTGGACGGAGGAGAAGCCACTGACCCGGGAGAGGGGCCGGAACTGTCCACCCCTGAGGCACTGACTGAGCTCGGAGAACTGCCCGAGATGGCCCAATGGCGCTGTGAGGGAGGGCCCTCCCGTGAAGAGTTCTGCATAGGAACAGGCCACCTGCCCTTCCCTCGTGGGACTCAGACAACAAGCCGAAGCCCAGTCCGCCGGTGACCGAACCGGAACCCATTGGGTCTATTGGGACAATGGCCTCCTATACAGCGAACAAAAGTCAGCTGAGCTAGGCGCAGCCCGAGTACTGGTGGTACCCCTGCGCTTCCGAAGCCTCCTCCTGGGCCTGGCCCACGATGTACCCTTGGCAGGACACTTAGGCCAAGACAAAACATATCAGCGATTAGTTACCCACTTCTATTGGCCCAAGATGCGAGCGAATGTAGAAGTCCACTGCAAATCCTGCCTCACGTGCCAGGGCAGTGGGAAGAGTGGCGGAAAACGCAAAGCTCCCTTACAACCGTTTCCCGTTGTGAGTACCCCGTTCGAGCGGGTCGGCATCGACATCGTGGGACCCCTGGATCCGAAGACCGCCCAGGGCCACCGCTTCATCCTTGTCCTGGTGGACCATGCCACCCACTACCCCGAGGCCATTCCCCTCCGCACTGTGACGGCTCCCGTGGTGGGCCGGGCTCTCATGGGGATCTTCTCCCGTGTCGGATTTCCCCGCGAGGTTGTGAGTGATCGCGGCACTAACTTCATATCCCGCTACATGAAGTCCCTGTGGCAGCAGTGCGGAGTCACATATAAGTTCACGACCCCCTACCACCCCCAGGGCAACGGCCTAGTGGAACGCTTCAACCGAACCCTGAAGGGGATGATCCTGGGCCTCGAAGAGCCCCTGCGCCAAAGATGGGACGTCCTCCTCCCTTGCCTCCTGTTCGCGTACCGAGAAGTTCCCCAAAAGTCTCTGGGGTTCAGCCCATTCGAACTGCTATACGGACACCCCGTCCGAGGGCCCCTGAGCCTGGTCAAAGAGGGCTGGGAGACAAGCCCCCGGTGGACACCCCCTGATGTGTTCCGCTACATCCTGGCGCTCCGCAACCAGACTAGGAAGTTCAGAGAACTCGCAGAGGCTAACCTCGAGGCCAGCCAAGAAGAAATGAAGCGCTGGTATGACCAGAACGCAACCCTGGTCGAGTTCCAGCAGGGCCAGCAGGTTTGGGTCATGGCCCCGGTGAAGCCCTGCGCCCTACAAGACAAATGGACTGGTCCCTTCAAGGTGATCGAGCGGAAGAGTCAGGTCACGTACCTGATCGATGTACAGTCCCCACGGAACCCCCTCCGGGTCCTCCACGTGAACCGTCTCAAGCCCCACTTTGTGAGAACGGAGTTAAGTTTGCTACTGGCCACCGATGATGGGGCGGAAGAAGACACCGAACCCCTGCCCGACCCCCTGTGCGCTAAAGACCTGGATGGTTCCGTGGAGGGAGTGAGACTTTCAACCACCCTCACTCCCCAACAGTCCGACGACTGCCGCCAGTTGCTCAGACAATTCGCAGACCTCTTCTCCCTCATTCCAAGGGTCACCGACTGGTGTGTCCACGACGTGGACACCGGCGACAGCCCGCCTGTGAGACACCGAGCCTACCGGGTGCCTGACCGGGTCCGCACCTGCATCAAGACCGAGGTACAGAAGATGCTAACCATTGGGGTGATCGAACCCTCCGACAGCCCCTGGGCCAGCCCGGTAGTCCTGGTCCCGAAAGCGGCTTCCCCTGGGGTCGCCCCCGAACTAAGATTCTGTGTGGACTACCGGGGGCTCAATGCGGTCACCCGAGCAGACGCTCACCCTATTCCCCGCGCCGACGAGCTCATCGACCGCCTTGGGGCCGCACGGTTCCTCAGCACTTTCGACCTGACTTGTGGTTACTGGCAGATTGCTCTCACGGAGGGAGCGAAAGAACGCTCCGCCTTCTCCACACCAGATGGACACTACCGCTTCAGGGTCATGCCGTTCGGGATGAAGAATGTCCCAGCCACGTTCCAGCGGTTGGTGAACAAGGTCCTGGCCGGACTCGAGGAGTTCAGCGCAGCGTACCTTGACGACATCGCCGTATTCAGCTCTCAATGGCACGAGCATCTCCAGCACCTCCGGCAAGTACTAATGGCCCTGCGCCAAGCCGGACTAACCGTGAAGGCCAGCAAATGCCAGCTCGGGCAAGGCTCCATGGTCTACCTGGGGCATCAGGTGGGCAGCGGGCAGGTCGCCCCCCTCCAACCGAAGATCGACGCCATCAAGTCCTGGGAGCCCCCCACCACTCAGACGGAAGTCCGGGCCTTCCTGGGCCTCACAGGATACTACCAGAGGTTCATTAAAAACGATGGTAGCCTCGCGGGGCCCCTCACGGAGTTGACCTCCAAAAAGCTCCCGAAGAAGGTGCAGTGGACCCCCCCGTGCCAGCAGGCGTTCGACGCCTTGAAAACCGCCATGTGCACCGCCCCCGTACTCAAGGCCCCCGACTACTCCCAAGAGTTTGTGGTCCAGACCGACGCATCCGAACACGGCATCGGGGCCGTCCTCTCGCAGTTCAACGACAAGGGCATCGATCAGCCCATAGCCTTCATCAGCCGAAGGCTGCTGCCGCGAGAGCAGCATTGGAGTACTATAGAACGAGAGACCTTCGCCGTAGTCTGGTCCCTCAAGAAACTACGGCCCTACTTGTTCGGAACCCATTTCCGAGTACAGACGGACCACCGGCCCTTGCGGTGGCTAATGCAGATGAGGGGAGAGAACCCCAAGCTATTACGATGGTCCATCTCCCTCCAAGGGATGGACTTCACTGTCGAGCATCGCCCCGGGACGGATCATGCCAACGCCGACGGCCTGTCCCGGTTCTTCCGCTTCGGCGAGGAGAACCCCACAGTGGATGGGTAGTTCTCCACGCCTTTCAGCTGGGGGGGACGCGTGTGAGACCGGCCTCACGGCGTTGCCCTCCCGATCATCCAGCCAACCTGCAACCACCCTCAAGACACGACATCTCCGACTCCGGCCGCCCCAGCCACCCAGATCCGAGGGCCGGCCAGAGCCCTGACAGACTCGACACCCTACCACGCATGTCCAACCGAGGGAGCGGGAACCCTCGAGCCAGACCCAGAGGCGCCAGCCCAGTCACACCTCGGGTCGCCTTCCCCCGGGAAGACTCGATCGGCCACCAGGCCCCTGGGGAGCAGGCGCCTCCCCTGCCGAGCGTCTGGGGTCCCTCCCAGACCCACCTGAAAAGACCAAAGAAGTGAGCGGCAGGAAATCCCGCCGAACCCCCTCCGTCACCCCAGGCCCCCCTCTGCGAGGACTCCGGACATCAAAGGGCAGGGGGAGTATAACAAAGGGTGCCGGGGGAACGAATGTAGAGAAGACCTGGAACCATCCGAGCCTGCTGATGCTGTCGCGGCTCCTGAACGCTGAAGTCACCTGGGCCTGCTGAGTGACTCGCGGCCTCTCGCTATTGAACCATCTGAGCCCTGCTGACGAGGTCGCGGCTCCCGAACGCTGAACCACCTGGGCCTGCTGAGTGACTCGCGGCCCCCCCGCTATTGAACCATCTGAGCCCTGCTGACGGAATCGCGGCTCCCGGACTCCGACTACCTGTACCTGCTGAGAGACTCGTGGCGCTCCCCTTGAGGACGACTCGGTAAGAGATCGCCCAGAGACACGACACCCTCCAGCTCGAGGATTGTGAGCTATCCGCAGGGTACTTCGCAGAGACACTACCTTTAAAGACTGTCCCGCTACCCCAAGTCCCCAACTACCGATTTGCGGTACCTTGTGCCGCTGCTGTACTGCTTGCACCTTGGATCATAAAGATCCCTTGAAACCATCGATAAAAGAACCTATCGTCCTACAAAGAATACGTGTGGTGTCACTCTGTTCGTAGTGTGAGCTCAGGGTGTGCGCGCCTGGTTCGGCCTACTTGGGAGAGGTGGGTCAAAGGGGTGGGCAAGACCGGTATCGAACCCCCCCTCCGGCGAACGCCTTTCCAACAGTGCCTATTCTAGAGCGTTTCAATATCAGTTCCATAAGTAAATTTCTCTTGAAAAATCCAACCTCTTGCCCCTTTGCTTTCTCTACAAAGCTACGAATCTGTAAGTACTTAAAGAAGTCATGTACATTTAAGCTGAATTTCTCCCTCAAGTACTCAAAAGAAGCCAATACTCCCTCAGTTCCAAGATCTCCCAGTGTCCTTACTCCCTGTAGAGACCACCTAAAAATAATTAAATCTTGAACAATAGGAGGTAAGAGTCCTGCTGCAGCAAAGGGTGTATAATTATTGATTCTAGGAATCAGATATTTACGACGATCTTACGCCAAAGCGAGAACATTGCTATTATAACTTTGAACTTTGTCTTTTTGTAGTAACTGGGCTCCAAAATGCGAACTAATCCCCTTAGCTTCTTCTCCCAGTCCTATTTCAAAGATAGAGGGCCTACAGCATAATGGTATCCATGCCCTATCTCCAAAAAGCGGTATGGCAAAGTGTTGGGCAAAAGCTGACCAATAATACAGCATTAGATTAGGTATTGCCCATCCTCCCCTTTCTCTCGGAAGATACATCCATTTAGCTGCTCTCCGAGGGCGATGGTAACCCCAAAGGAATCTATTACAACACCTTTCAGCTTGAGCTAAGCTTGCCTGAGAAAACTCCAATGGAATTGTCCTAAAGAGATATAAATACTTGGGTAGGACCAACATTTTCAATACATTTCCCCTACCATATAGAGACAGATGAAGATTATCTATCCTTGTCAATGTCGAGTTAATTACTTTGATTACAGGCAGAATATTCAGATCTGGGATGTTTTCTACTGCAGCCATTATTTTAACCCCTAAGTACCCCGTGGTCTGCACCACCGGGGCATCAGACGGACCCATAGATGCTGACTGAATCACTTGAGTTTTAGTGACATTGAGTTTATAACCAGACAGATATCCATACTGTTGGGTGAGGCTCTTAATAGCAGAAAATGCCAGTGACACATTGCTAGTCAATATTACAATGTCATCGGCATATGCTAATGCCTTATACTCCGCTGTGGGAACCCTAACTGGAGATATTTCTGCACATTTCTCTATTTTGCTTAAAAGCGGATCTATATACAAAGCAAACAAAAGGGGGGAACAAGGGCAACCTTGTTGAGTGCCTCTTCCAATGCAAAAAGATCTTGATCGCAATCCTGATACTGAGAGAGTCGCTTCCGGAGATATATATAGCGACTTCAGTGCTTAGAGAAATTCCAGACTAAACCCCTTCCATCGTAGAACTACCCACAGATACCCCCAGGCGACCCTGTCAAACGCCTTCTCGGCGTCCAACAGGATCGCTCCGAGGGGGGAATATGTGGTTTGAGCCCAGTCTAAAAGAGCTATTACACGCCGAACGTGATCGGCTGTGTCTCTACCTGGGATGAAACCTTGTTGTCGTAGGGACACTAAAGGAGAGATCACAGCTGCTAATTTAGTGGCTAATATTTTCGAATATATCTTACTATCCACATTTATTAACGATATTGGACGAAATGAGGCAGGATCCAATTCAGGTTTGTCTTTTTTTTTAATAAGAATTATGGTTGTCTGTCGCCAAAAATCTGGAATATGTCCTCCCTGTGCTCCTCTAAAAATAGTCAACATCTCTGCTTGAATTTCCGAACAAAACAACTTATAAAACTCAAGAGGAATGGAGTCCGGGCCTGAGGCTTTCCCACTGGCTAAAGACTTAATTGCCAGCTCGACCTCCTCCCATTCTATAGGAGCTGAAAGAATTGCATTTTGCTGAGCGGAAACCGTAGTAGTAGTGAGATCGTATAAAAAATCTTCTATTTCTACCTCTATATTGGATAGGGCATCTCCCTGTGAGTACAAACAGCAATAAAACTGCCTAAAGACCTCAATGACCCCCTCCGGCGTGTCCTGTATACAGCCTTGAGAGTCCTGGATCTTTAAAATATGATTCGCCAATCTTTTTTCATGCAGCCGCTTGGCTAGAACCCTGCTGGCTTTTTCCCCAAATTCAAACATCTGTGATCTAAATTGTACGTACTTTGCCGCAAGGTCCTGCCCAAAAAATTCCAACAGAGAGGTCCTTGCTCTGGCTCTCTGTGACTGAATTTCCAGAGTCTCACGACCCTCTCTTATAGCACATACCAACTGAGTCTCTGCGATCCCCAATTCCTCGGTACGCCGTTTAGTCTGGTCCTGGACTGACTTTCTCCTAAAGAATGAGAAACTTTTTGTTTCCCCCCTTACAGCTGCTTTAAATGTGTCCCAGACTATTGTATGTGTTGCTGTATCTTTATTGATTTTTAAAAATTCCCTCATCCAATTTTTCATATGATCTATATAGGACTGTTCCAGTAATAATTTCCTCTCAAAAATCCAAATCCTAGGAGCCTTTTGGGAACCCTTTGTTATACATTCAGTTATTAAAGGATTATGATCCGAAAGTATCCTAGGTATAACTGCAATAGATGTGGCTTCTACCACCTGATCAGATACAAAAACTTAATCTAAACGAACCAACTTATTGTGGGGAACTGAAAAAAAAGTATAACCATCTAAGTGTTTATTATTATAAAACCAAGAATCAGTCAGACGATGTTCTTGAAGCAGAGCTTGGAGAGCCCTAAAAACTCTAGGTTTTTTTTCCAGTATAAATTTGAGACCCTCTTACGTTAAAATCAGCTAAGAGGTTAACATTCATATCCCCACAGAAAGATACAGGATGAGGCCAAAGTGCCAATTCTACGTTTAAGTAGTGTAGAACTGCTGGGTCATCAAAATTTGAGCAATAGACTGTGCAGACAGTCATGGGACTACCATTAACCACCAACTCCGCTATTGCCCATCTGCCATTACTATCTTGTGCAGTTCTACTGCATACCGCAGATCAACATTTCAAAAGAATTGCAACCCCTCTAATCCTAACAGATTGTCGAGAACACACAACTAAGTCAAACCCAGGAATTTTTAAATATGCCCGATCATTCCAAGATACATGCGTTTTCTGCAAACACACCACCTCAAGGTGGAAGGTCCGAATAACCTTTGAGAATAGTGTGCTGTTTTTGCCATCACTGAGGCCACAGATGTTCCAAGTCCCTATACGAATTTTACCCTGTGCCATCTATGTTGAAAAGAAAAAGACCAAACAATAAAAATACCAGCTCTTGCTCCACAGATATTTGCATTTAACAAGAAAAAGACACACTGTGTAAAAACCATGAATACTTTGTTGGTTCTAGCTTCTTTTTTAGTTTTTTTAACCCCGACCTTCCCTAGCCCCCCTTGATCTCTCCCTAACCCCTCCCTCCTGTTCCATGCCTCCCACCTCCCCCCACACCCTCCCCAAATGAGGCATAAGGACGTCGTCCTTTCGATGGAAGGGCTGGTTAACCGCCCGTCCCCTCCTGCGCAACTGCCGAAACCAAAAAAATCAAAAAGAAAACCCTTAATTGCACATGTAAGGATGTATGAGCACCGCCACCATACTTTCTGTGTGATACGGTGTTTCCTTAAAGAAATCAAACACATTCCCCTAAGATCCCTGGACCCCTGGACCCTGCATTAAGAAGAAAAAAAACATCAAAGTCGAGAGCAATAAGAGAAAACTATGACCTTACAATGAGTCCAAATATGCCTTAGCCTGAATTTCAGAGTCAAAAAACTTGGTCTGACCCTGAAAAATAATTTTGAGCTTTGCGGGAAACAACAAAAACACCTGAGCTCCCTTAGTCTGCAAAGGTCCGATTAACTGCCGGAGCTGCCACCTCCGTTCCACAGTCGCTGGACATAGATCAGGCCTAACAAAGAACTCACACCCCCTTCCAACCCTTTTTCTATCAGGTCTTGCCAGATCGTAAACCTTCTCTCTTGCTAGAAAACTCGAAAAGCATATTAAAATTGCTCGAGGCCTAGTGTCCTCTTGTCCGGGTCGTTGCCTGATCTTAAATGGAAAACGATGGGCTCTCTGTATTTCCTTTTGCCAATCCCATTGTTGAACTTCAGGGAATGCCTCAGTAAACAACGCTATAATAAAGCTTCTAGCATCCAAGCCTTCAATCCCTTCAGGCACCCCCAGAACTCTTAGATTATTTCTCCGAGCTCTATTTTCAAGGTCGGCAAGCTTCCAATGAATGTCGTCTCTTTGTGACTGAATTGCGTCAGTTACACTCCTCTGGACTACCAAATCATCTTCCAAAGTAGATATTCTCACTTCTGCTTCACCAACTCTTGTAGTGATCTCAGAGCACGCCTTGACTACCCTCCGAATGGAGTTTTGGACACGACGACATACACCCTGAACTCGAGCATTCTCATGGCGAGCTTCCTCGTGATGTGCCATTAATGTCTGATAAATAATAGCCAGTGTTATCTCGCCTGACGGTGGAATAATCCCAGTACCACTATTAGTGTCATTTTGAATAATCGTTTTTCCCTCTGAATCTGGTTGAGTGGAGAACGAATAATCCCAGGCCAAGGAACCTGTATCCGCTCCCCGAGGCAAGAGCCCCTGATTGTTATAAGCTCTGCGGACTGTAACCAAACCTTTAGAGACTGCATCAGCATTTAAAACCTCATTGCTGCGCCAATCTCCTAGGTCACTATCGTCATCCGTCCAGTCTCTTCTCAGAGAGGTATCACCGTCTGAGGAAGCTGTGTGATCCGATAGGGAAAAAAATGTATCGCCCTCAGCATCCAATACATCATTATGAATCGTTAGCTTTTCCCCCTGAACAGACTGCTGTTTAACGATTCGACCTGAGAGCATAATGTCAGAGGGGATAATTACCAGTGGGTCAGACTGGACTACAGCTCCCAGCATCCTCTTTGTTTGAGATATAGAATCCTTCTGGACTTCATTAACAGAAAGATTATTGCTTCCTGCAAGTTCACCGGCCTCTTTTCTCACCTCCACTTTATCCTTCGCTGCAGTTGCATTAGTGATTACCCCGCTGAGAGGGTCTAAAGGCAAATGCGAGAGAGCAGATACTATCTGATCTTGGCCCAAAGTAGTGACATTCTTCCTTTTATCTGATAGTGCCTGATCGCAATCCAAAGTGGGGATATTCTGTGTAGTGTCATTAGTATCATTATTCAGAGCCACTGTCATTTTGTCTGTTTTGTTTTTAAACATCTGTGGTACTGTCTGTCTGTTTTTTGGCTTGGCCCCCAGTCGTTTAGGCGGTTGCTCACCTCCTTGCTTACCCGCCTCCACATTACCACCTCCATCGCTCACATGGCATCCCGCCGTACCTGGGGACTGTATCGCAGCCCCCTCCAGACTTCGCTGCGTTCGTTGTATTCTTAAGAGCTATAGTACACGCCGCGGGAGCAGCACCCTGCGTCTGAGTCTTCGGAGGCATCTTCATGGACAGAGATCCCGGCAAAAATACCGCAGCCAACCGGGAGGCAGAGCCCTTGAGTCGCGCTGACAGACAGAGTATCCAAGCAAGACGGTTTCTGCGATACTCAGAGAACAGACAATCTGCCCCTCGCATCGCTCGCGGCGGGACCAGCTACAAGTGCAGAAAATCCAGGTCAGTTTCTCTCAATAGATCCGGGAGTTCATTTTCTAGGCAAATTGCAAGCTGAGGGGACCGAAGAGGCTAATCCAGATCACTCAGCCGAGCTGCCGGCCGCCATCTTGCCTCAATGTTCTAAGAGATCCGTTATATTTCTAGCGAGCTTAATAATACCAATGAAGCATAAGGAGAGATTACCAATTACAAAAATGGGTAGGTGTACTTCGGTGAGAAAGAATGTACTGCCAATGATTTTATATCTGTTCCGTTCCATAACTATTTATTTATCAACATACTTTCTTCAAGCAATTGGAAGTGGCAATATCTGCTGTTTTGGGGGATATAAAAAGATATGAGTAGTGGCCAAATTCCTTTAAATACCCCGAGATCAAGGAGGATGGGTATTACCAGACATCCAGCTATACTACTGCCCAGCTATGAGTAGAAGATTAGCCACATTAATTATTGATAAATTCAACGAAACAGAGATCTGCATACATGAAATGCCCTTGGGTTAGATGGCCTCTGTGTGGCTGCTGACAGTTTAGGTTTAAAGTACTGGAGAATGCTAAACAAATATTGCAACAATCATTAAACGTTTTTGATATACCACTATCAAATAGCTATTTCAATATTGGGAAAAATACCTGAACTATGTTATCACACGATAATCCTACAATGGGCACATTGTGGCATCCCATGACTGGGGATGCTTGATGATCATCCAACATTCAAAACCAATGAATACCTGTCAGCCCAGTGTAGTTATAGTTATATCAGACTTTTCATGGGATGAGAGGTTTTTTTTGGTGATAACTTTGGCGCAGTCTGACAAATCTTCATGAAACTTAAAAAAAAAGTTACTCCATCTCAGCTACTTCCTGGAATGTTTCAGGATGTTCCATCAAGTGGAGTCTGAGAAAAAAGCCAGAGGAACCAAAACACAGTTTCCCAATACAATTTTCCATAGGAAAATGAAACAGTGATTAAGAAAAAATGTCTAAAAGGAATTGCACCAAATTTGGCAGAAAGCTAGATCTTTAAC
Source organism: Triturus cristatus (assembly GCF_964204655.1). NCBI lineage: Eukaryota > Metazoa > Chordata > Amphibia > Caudata > Salamandridae > Triturus > Triturus cristatus. Next base: position 554,905,757 of record NC_140589.1, on the reverse strand, counting down.
CAAAAAGTTTGCTTTTTGTTGTATGGTGTAAATCAGTTCTGTAGTTTTTGAGAAATTAATGTTCAAAATGTATGTATAGAGCGAGACACAGTATTACTGTGTGTCTGGCAGATCACAAGATTAGATCTGATTGGGTGCCTCATAACAAAAATGTTTGGCAGCCATTTTAGGACTCAGGAACATAATCTAAGTGTCAAAAAAACATGAAAAAACATATAAGGGGGAGAATGGGAATACTCTGACCCCCTAGGATTTGTGAGAGGCTCCCAGATGGACCCCTAGGCACCAAAAATGTTTTGGAGCTTGTAAATGTTGTGGGTGGCCTGGGTGAAATAAGGGCACCCACACCAACAAAACATTATTGCTGGCTCCTGCCTGCACCCTGTCCCCATGGACCTTAATATTTTAGAGGTGTTGGGTACCCTGGGTGGGACCAGGGCACCCATGCAAAAAAAAATATATATATATAGCCAGCTCCCCCCCAAAAAATAAACAACATCCCCCACCCCTGGCACAAATCTGAAATAAGGAGAACAACTGGTCATTTAATATTTTCTGCTCCTGACACGGAGAGCCTCATGATGACATAAGAGGGCAAGCTACATATATTAATACAAAATTGTGGTGGCCCTAGAAGGGACAGGGGCACCACAAAGGATTTGTAAGATATTGTGAGGGTCTGCAGTGAGTGCTCCAGCCAGTCTAGGGAAATTTAAAAATGTTTCAGTTAGTCTCTATGGCTTTAATTTGAGTGAAAAAGACACACCACTTGTTCATTATTGATTTGCACAGAAATGCTTTAATTTAAACATTCTTGCACAGTAATTAATTTCAATCATTGCCATCTATGTACAAAGAAATATAACGTTACGCCTCCTCATGAACTGCTTATGGCCTTACTTATTATATCAGTCATGACATGGTATTTCGAATAATTGATAACATTGCTGATGACATCTGAAATAACTTCATTGATGACAACACAGTTCTTAGTGTGGGTGTGAGTTATAGTTACATCAGGTATTTAAATGGTTTTTGAGTTTTAAATGTTATGCTTTGGGTATTTACTAACATTTTCAAACGCGTAATAAAACAATGTATGTAAACACAGAGAGAGAGAAAAATAAGTAACTTGTATGTTTGCCAAAATCTGCTTCTTTATTGTAGCATGGATTCTTATTAAAGTATGTGGCATGTATGGATTAATGTTAAACTTTCAAGAGAGCTGACAGTTTTTGCAAATCACATATCATTCCAGCAGATGGAAAAATACCAGGAGCCGAGAGGAGTGTTTTTCCTCCTTTGGATAAGTCTGTAATCACCTTATTTTTAGCAAATGTACATTGAAAGCAAACATGTTCCACAATTCATACTGATGATTTTGTAAATTGCCATGGCAACCACAATCACCTCCTTGGTATCACATTTAAGGATACACAAAGCTGTTTGTGCTGAGCTTATGCCTAACTGTTTGCACAGTGGCTTGATCCATTTCATACGAGGAGCTCTATATGCTGGACATACAAATAACACATGTGAAATTGTTTGGGATAACCCATAACAACAATGACAGGAGGAATCTACATTTAAAGCCTGGATGTTTCCCCATTTTTTGGTAAAAGATTTTAGGGGCAAGCAACCCACTCTGTATTGATGGTACAACTTCCTGTCAATGGTTCCAATAATAATGTCCTAATAGGGTTCCAATAAATAATTGACCTTATGATCCATAAAAAGATCGGATAATGAATCCCTAGGGGTCTTAGCAAGGGACCTAAATAGGAGCATCTCCGCATACAATCTCTTGAGTTCACTCTTGGACGGAAAAGAAGAACCTTCTGGATCTGACCAGAGATGGCCTAGGTTCAAAGCCTTAAGAGCTACTTTAATGTTATATAACCAAGAAATTTGACGGCGCTTGTCCACCCCTATAAGATATTTAAGGGCCAAAGCGTAGGGAGCTAACTCTGGGGTTGTCCACAAGCGTCTCCAGTATGCCAATGGTCTAAACCCAGCTACCTCTTCAAAGGATACACACCCCAAATCTTGTAACAATGGTTTTAAGGGTGTAGATTGGGGTAAACCAGTGAGAGAACGCAAAAACTTATTTTGGGCCAGTACCAGCGGACGCAAGTTTTCAAAACACCAGAGTTCCGCGCCATAAAGAATAGACGTTCTAACCTTCCCTTGATACAGCTTCATAACTGGTTAGGGAGGATCTATGTTCTTTTAAAAGAGCTCCCGCCAGTTGGTTATGTTTAATAACTAGGAGATCCAACTGATGGTTCCAATTTAATCTCCGCCCCAGTGTCACCCCTAAATATGCAAAAAAAAATTAAATCAATGAGAGAATTTTGAGTACAATCTCATGAATACATTCTAGGTAACACTGATCGATCTTACACAGTAACAGTATCATTTCACCTTATGGCTGGAAACTGCCTTCTAGGAATGCTTTTCTGCCAACCTCTAGCTTATTTTTATATAAGACTCTTTTAAAATAGACCCTAATTGTGCTTACCCCTAATGGAGGCATGATAATTTGTAAAGGTCAAAATGTGCTAATTATAGCTTTTAATGTGTTTTTTCCCCATTGATTCTTTTTTTAGATATGGAAGCGTGTGTGAGGTGCCCGGAAGACCACTGGTCTAACGAGAAGCGAAACCTCTGTGTTCCGAGGGTTATAGAATTCCTCTCATATGAGGACCCCCTGTGTCTGTCATTGGCTTTAATGGCTGTCCTACTTGCCTCGTTTGCTGCTGGAGTTCTGGGTATCTTCATTAAGCACAAAGACACAGCCATAGTAAAGGCAAACAATCAGGATCTCAGTTACATTCTCCTCATCTCTATCTTGCTGGCCTTTCTAAGTACATTTTTATTCCTTGGTCGCCCAATAAATGTGACATGTCTGCTCCGACAAGTTGCCTTTGGAATAATTTTTGTACTTTCACTGTCCTCAATCCTCGCAAAAACCATAACAGTTGTCATTGCTTTCAATGCTACAAAGCCCAACAGCAGGTTAAGAAAGTGGGTAGATCCCAGAGTGTCTCTCTGCCTAATCTTTCTGTGTACGCTAGGGGAAGTTCTGATCTGCACCATATGGCTTCTTCAATACCCACCTTTTCCAGATTATGACACAAAGACTGAATCAGGGAAGATGATACTGCTCTGTAATGAAGGGTCTGATGCACTGTTTTACTGTGTGATTGGATACATGGGAACCTTGGCTCTAATGAGCTTCTTTGTGGCATTCTTGGCTCGTAAACTACCAGACTCTTTCAACGAAGCTCAGCACATCTCGTTCAGCATGCTGGTCTTCTGTAGTGTCTGGGTGTCATTCATCCCAGCATACATCAGCACCAAGGGCAGATATATGGTGGCTGTGGAGATCTTTGCCATCCTGGCTTCCAGTACTGGGCTGCTAGGCTGTATATTTATTCCCAAATGTTATATAATTATAATGAGGCCAGATTTGAATACAAAGGGACACATAATTAATAAATAATGCACTACTCTGTATTGTGCAGGAAATGTATCACCAAAAACATTTAGAAAAAGACAGATATAGAGTTAGTCATTTACAAAAAATGGGATAGTGATATACAAAATCCAGTTGTGATTTTCAGACAATCCCTGTAATCTTTGCTACCTGCAAGTCTGGTTTAGAGGACAAGTGACTATCAAGAGGGTTTAAACTAAGGTCTTAGGGGCATATTTATCATAAAGCTGTACTGCTTTTGCAGCATGCAATGGTGCCTAAAAGCGACAAGACCCTTAAGTTGGAGTAACCAAGCCACATTGCTTGGCCCTGAGTGGCTTGATAAATCCAAAGTAACAGACACTCTGCGTTCTGTTACTCCACCCTGGAAAGGCATTCCATTGGTGGAGTGTGAATGTTCCCACGCATCCACCAATGGATTGTGAGGCATTCTCAGATTTACCAATACTGGTAGACCTGGGCATTTATCAGAATGCTAGGCCTTCCGAGGGGAGGTGTACCAAAGAGTAATATCTTTATTCCTCCCTGTTACTTCCTCTATATGTGCTGCATTCTGCAGCACACATAGAAAGAGTAAAACGCCTCATAAGATTGTTTCTGTGCAGCAAGGTTTCCCTTCCTGCATAGAAACAGTCCTACTTACAATGCAGGCACCCTTGCACCATGTTGCAAGGGGGTCTGCATTGGCTCTAGGCAGCACATTGTGTGCCAGCACAGCGAAAAAACAAGAATGTACCATATTATGTTAACTTTTCTATATTCCTGCCCTTATCCCTGTCATGTAGCGCAGCAAGGTGACTTGCTGTGCTGAGTGACTTTTTGTTAAGTATGCCCCCTAGTCTGTAATCATAGCAGACTAAGGTCTTCATGGTGGTTGAAGTATGGGTAATGCTAAAAGTGGTATATGTTTCACAATCTAGAAATCATGGATCATATTTACTTTTGCTGCATTGTGTTACTCTGGATTTATTAAGCCACTCAGGACCACTCAAGGTGGCCTTGCGTGTCTTGAGAAAATTACATTTTAAGGGTTGCATTGCTTTTGCACCCTGTTGCGTGGTTCAAAAGTGACAAAACCCTTATGTCCCTATGTTTTTTGCAGTCATAGACCTTGAAGACTGCAATGGCTAAAGTGTATAGATCACTTGTGATCTTGATAAAATTTAATATCCTGAAAATACCCAAAGGACAAGTTGAACTATTGCTTGGGATGGGTCCCCCTTTTGATTATGGATGGGTATATCAACTTTTCAACCCCAAAGGGAAAAGTGTATAAGAGCACGTCAGCTGGCCTAGCTAATCCATACCACAGGCCACCAAGGTTGAGTTAAATCTACAGAGCTAGGAGTCACTGCCCATTGCCTTTTTAGAAAATGTTACTCCAGTGTTGTCGGGCGAAAATGCATTACTTGGGTAGGAAGTATATTGTTACAAACATATTTCATTATTCAGGGGAGTTTTCTTCTTTTAATTCCTTGAAATAAATTCAAATTCCTGATCGTGTTTGCTTTGAAGCACATTTCTTTAAAAGCATTTTATCATAACACGGTACATTTTGTTCAAGGATAAAGTACACTGAGCATGCTGCAGTTGCACTTTGTTGTCCGTTAGGAGACAACTCTGAATCAGAAAGACAAACAATAACACCAGCAATGGACCTCAGGCACAGTGCAAATGGAACCTGTTTTTATTATATAAAATGCTTCTGAGCCTAGCTCGTCAGAAGAGCACCTCCATGGATTATCCTGGACATTTGTCCGTGCCTGATTGCCTGCCCTGCTGACTCCCATCACTATCCTGAAAAGGACAGCGGCATGTTTTAAATGGGGAGTTACGCTGCTCCAAACGATCTGTCAGAATACATTCTCACAATGCTCTCTAGATTGTAGGTAGCGTTAGGCAGGAGTATTATTATGTAACATATTCATATAATCACTGCAATAATTATCATGGTATAATTATTCATCTTTTTCTTCATTCTTGTAATGCTGGTAACAATGCTTTGTTTCCTTCTACTACTAATTGCAGCTCATGACTTTTACACAAGAATCCAATTGCTTCAATAAATGTTTGAAATTCCAATGTATGTATTTCTTGTGTCCCCCTTTGGGTATGCCTGAGGTAACAATGAAAGGGTAGATCTGTTTCCACAATTTACTTGGGGGAATTAGAGTGGTCATGTTCTGAGGTTGCAGACACCATCCGGTACCCTGTCAGGTTTCGGGGTTCAGATTGCACACTGTGAGATAGTGAGGAATTGAGCCAACATATTCTGATTATAGGCGTGGTCTCAGTACCCATATGTTGATGCATATGCTGTCCAGACACACAGTACCGTACAGCACTGTGCGAGGAAATCCTCAAATAGAGTTTGAGTGAATCCAGGTTGAAGAGTGAAGAGTCTGATGAAGTCTGTAGTGAGCAGAAGGGTTTATTTATTTGCTCAATGCTCTTAAATGCTCATTATGTTGTCATTATGTCTTTTTTTAGTTAACAAACGTTACATGGCATTTAGCATTTCAAGATACATCATGACATGAATAAATTAACAGGGACTCCATCCTCCATCATGGCCCACTGCCTTGGCCTTGGGGCACCAATTTAATTCCATTAACACATCCTGCACCTCAACCACAAAGCCTTCAGACTGCCCCTTTTCATTGTCTCATTACATTCTCAAAAAGGGTCACCAGTCACAAGTGAACCTCCATAAACCAGACTAAATGGCTAATTCAATCATAGGTATGACTTACAGCAGTAGAGTCAACCTCCAAGGAATCCCTAAAGAAAGGTGGATTAACCACCTGCCAGAAAGCATGGATATCTTTTTGGCCACTAGCGGCTCATAGTGAATAGCAGGTATCTGCTTACAACTTTCTTTATGGCATCAGTGGCCCATTTGTAGGCTGACTGCACTGGCACAAATTATTAATGTTCAAAGGGACGGATTTAGGTACCTGAATCAAATTGCTATGTGCCTTTGTGCAAAGCTTATCAAACCATCTAGCTGGCTTCACCTTATAGGGTCAATAAGGGGTTGACTGGAACTCCCTAATTGTTCCACATAGTGTGGCATGATAATTACTTTCACTTCAGAACCCTCATCTAGACATGTTAGAAACTCAGTTTTTATGTTAGAGATCAGATTGAGTAACAATTTCCCCTTATCAATTCAGCTTCATTTCAGCAAAGCCCCCTTATGTTTATCTGCAAATGGTAGTGGGGGATCACATATTGGCTCCAGGGCAATATGATGCCCACATTAGGAGACTGGCAATAGATTATGGTCACAATGCACATTGTCGGTCACTGTTTAATCAGTGTATCGTGCAAGATTAATATACAATTGATTACACTTCTATTGTCCCTACCAATAAATGTAGGCCTTAATATTTAAAGAGGAGCAGGTGAAAGGCATCGCTGTTGCTTCAGTGATGGAAGTGGGTCAAAGGCTCACCTGTTGGATCAATTATTCCACAGGCAGTGGTAACAGAAAGATAGCAGTGTCAAATATTAAATCCCCCATCAAAACCATAGACACATGCATATAAACAAACCCCTCAATTTTCCTAAAAGAGTCAATGATGTCAATGTTATTAGAATCAAAGCTATTTTTGTGAAAATGTTTTAACCTAACTTGTTGGGACTACATTGAAGCCACAATAGTTGAAAATTCGGTGAGCACACATATGACCAGATACATTTGCCTTTTAAAGAAAAGAAAAATCAAGGTAGGGTGCCCACCCTTTACTCTACCAGAACTTGCACGGCCTGCAGGAGATAAATATGCATCCATTACTTACTTATAATGGCATTACTCCTTGTCCTACTGCCTTGCCTTCCTTCTTAATTAGTGAGGCCCCTTGCCTCCCTTAGACCCACCCTTAACATATAAAAACATCCTCCACCCCCACCACCTCTTGTACTTAAACAAGTTGAGCCAGAACTCAGTTGGACCACACTGAGAGGGTGGGAGAGATCTTGAAGGAAGGTGATGGAGTAGGATTAGGAGCAATGGCATTATCAGTAATTAACGGACAAATTACCTCCCATCCAACTCTTGCTTTCCTTTTTAACCAATGAAGAAATAGCAAGCAAAATAGAGATGGACAACTGAGTGAAGATGAACATTCCTAAATACAGTGCACACATCACAACACAACCCTTCTATTCCCACATGTAGGATAAAACTCTGTGACCTAGGACATTATCCAGACGTTCCAACTCAGAAATCCAATAGTGGCGGTCAACAGTGGATAGGGAAGACCAATTTGCAGCCTGAAAATTCTCCACCACAGAAGTCCCCTGCAAATTAGCCACTGTAGCTGCTATATGGCGCAGAGAGATCCATAACACCGCAACGGGAAGAACCGCCGCTTTCGCTCTACAAGCCAAAAGGACCATGGACTGAAACTACACACTCAAATTAGCTGTGAATGGCATTATTCCTTTCATTGCAGGACTTCATTACCTGAAATTACCTCCCATCCAACTCTTGCTTTCCTTTTTAACCAATGAGGAAATAGCAAGCAAAATAGAGATGGACAACTGAGTGAAGATGAACATTCCTAAATACAGTGCACACATCACAACACAACCCTTCTATTCCCACATGTAGGATAAAACTCTGTGACCTAGGACATTATCCAGACGTTTCAACTCAGAAATCCAATAGTGGCGGTCAACAGTGGATAGGGAAGACCAATTTGCAGCCTGAAAATTCTCCACCACAGAAGTCCCCTGCAAATTAGCTGCCGTAGCTGCTATATGGCGCAGAGAGATCCATAACACCGCAACGGGAAGAACCGCCCCTTTCGCTCTACAAGCCAAAAGGACCAGGGACTGAAACTGCAAACTCAAATTAGCTGTGAATGGCATTATCCCTTTCATTGCAGGACTTCATTACCTGAAAATACCACAATGAAGTCCACTGCATATCCAAACAGAGCAACTGGCATTCTTCCTCCGAGAAAGGCTTAGGACAAAACACAGGAAAAATCAGCTCTTGACTGAGATGAAAAGCTGAATTCACTATAGGAACAAAAGACTGAACCGGCACCAGCACCACTCGGACCAAGAAAACCTACTAGAAAGGATACCACCAGGACAAGGGCCCCAACTCACCCAACAGTCTAACCAACATGATGGCCACCAAGAAACAAGCCGTAAAAGTCAAGAGCTTCAACTGCAGCTCCTCTAGGGGTTCAAACAGAGGGCCGGTCAACACATCCAAGACCAACTGCAGGTTCATACATGGAAATGAACAAAAAGGCTGAGTTAAAAGGTTCAAAAGACCCTGAAAAAAACCGAGGCATCAAACCAGCGACACCCTGCAAATTGAGGCAGATACCCCTAAACACCTGAACACCTGAATGGCTGACCACTGCACCCTCTGTGTAGCAACAGACAAACCTAACAGGGCACCATCCTGCAGGAATAGCATACCTAAATACAGAAGAGCCATTGTAGGATCCTCTTGCTTCCAATCATGCCAGGCCGAAAACTCTTTCCAATGCCTGGGAAATTAAAGCCACGGAGAAGTCCCACTTGAAGCCTGCAAGTTCAACGGTTAATATTCAAGGATCCCAAAACCGGCTAAGCCCCAGTCACACAACCTCCATGCCGTCAAGTGCAACTTCCTGAAGGTGCACAGGGAAAAAGCTGAAAGAACCAACGGAGATGGAACCACAGTAAGAACCCACTCCTCAATCTGCATGAGGCCACTGGGGCGCAATTAGCCCAACCAGCATCCCTACTCTCTGGACCGAGCCAGAAACACCGTGACCAGCCGGAGTTGGAAGAAAGGCATAAAACAGGCACGAGACCAATGATACATCAAACCATCTATCCCCCAAGATCGGGTACCCTGAACCAGAGCACAAAATCGGTGCACCTTGGCATTCCCCAGACCTGCAAACAGGTCCACCACTGGAAGGCACCATCGAACAACCTGAAAATGGAGCAGAGCAGGCCAAACCACCCCCAACTCTCTTCAGACCGATGACCATCAAGAGATCAGAAGAGACCAGACTTCTGAACCTGCTTCAACCCCCGCCAACCCCCCTCCCGGAGAGGATGGCAACCAATGTCACCACCAGCTTAGCAGGGGGTGACAACAAGACCCCTCTCAGGAGAAGCTCTAGTCACAGCCCCAGGAGAAATCGTCCCGGAACTGTTCTGCCATCCGAGCGAAGCCAGCAGATCCTGGACACCCGGAGACCACAAAGCCAGAATCCAGTTGGCCAGTCGAAGAAGGTGAAACCAGTCCTAGGGCACAAGAAACATAGCAGAAGTCAAATACCTCTGCACCCTCAACCATTCCACAGCCAGTGGAGCCAAATGAGAAACCAAGGCCTAATCTTGAGCCTGCAAAGAGACCAATCTCCTGTTGGACAGAGTAAGCCGCCCCTTGATATTCAGAAACCAGGATCCAATGAAGACTATGCCTCGTGAGGGAGCCAATGATTTCCCCCAATGGATCAAAAATCCGTGTCCCCGTAGAGCCTCCAAGACCCTGCCGAATTGAGCAACCAAGAGTGAACCCTCTGCCGCACAAATCAATAGATCGCCCAAATATGGATGAATGAAGAACCCCTCTGGATGAAGGAGTGCCACCAGTGGTGCTAGTATCTTTGGAAACACCAGGGAGAGAAATTGAGGCTGAAGGGGAGAACCCAGAACTGAAAAAGGGTGTCTCACCTAAGCGAACCTCAGGAATTGATGAATGGAAACCGCAACAGGGGCATGCAGATAAGCGTCCTTGAGATACAATGATGCCCAAAACTCTCTTGGCCTTACTAGAGGAATAATTGCCTGGACAGTCAACATCCTGAAGGGGACAGCCCGGACTCAGGAGTGGACCCACTGCAGATCCAGAAGGGGCCAAAAATCCCTGAGACCATTCAAACCAGGAATATAATGGAATAGGCCTCTGTGCCTACTTAAGACTGTGGCACCCTGCAAATGGCCCTATTGCCAGCAACTCCTAGACCCCACTCTACCAGTGCCAACCTCATTTCCCCAGCAGCCAGCACAGGAGTCAATGGCACACCAGAATACAGGAGAACCTGCCACAAATCAAATACCTAACCATCTACCACAATGTCCAGGACGCAACTATCCAAGACACCCAGAAAACACACCTGAAGGAAATGCCTGAACTTGCCACCCACAGGCACCGACTGCCCCAGACTGTTAATGTCAGAAACTCGTTGTGGCAGCACTCTTTGGAGGAGGAGCATGACACTAAGGGAAAAAATACGACGCTCGAATATCCACCTCCTAAAAAACAGATGGGACTCATGGTAAGGACCTACCCCAACCCTTACTAGATGATGATGCCCCACCCATATATGGCAGGCCATGCATCTGATGGAGCAGGTAAAGCAAAACTTTGTATACCTCCTCTATTTTTCATGAAAATATTAATCACTTAACCGACTAATATAAAAAACTTGAATTAACTGTGTACTGTGTTATACTGACCAACTATTTGCACCCTTTTGTAAACACCAATTACATGTGGGACTTATTGCTATTTGCATTGCAGAATAACCTTAATAACTAACTGTGGTACGCATATTAATAAGTAGTATGTGTGGTAATAGAGTATCGCATGATTTATGTCGCTTTTGGGATGTTTGCATTCCCGTTCTGGACCGAAGCGTGAGTTTATTACTTTAAATGTTGCTAAAAAAGCTAGGAAAATACTAATACATAAAGGGATTAGTGAGGGTATAGCATTAGTATCTTCATTTCCGTCTATTAATTATTCTTTTGTGTTTGTTTTGCTTGAGTTGACATTTGGGCCTACCAAAACATGGCGTCCAAAATGGAGTTCGGAAGTGGCCACCGTCTCGTGAGCGCGATGCCTACTGCACAGACTCGGATGGCTTCGAAGACCTCCAGGCAACCTCCAGCCTGAGCACAATGTTCCTGGTCAAGGATAGGAACATGGAGGACTGCCACCCTTCAGTCAGTAGAAACTGGTCTAATCGAACAATGGGCATATACAAAAGTGCAACAACAATGTTGCATGAAGATGACATATTCGGAGGAAATGAACCAGCAAAATCTGTGAGACCCCAAGCAGTGGGGAAATGGGAAAATATAGCAAATCCTCATCAAATGGACCAATCGGATCGTAGTATTGGTAAAAGAATGTATCATGTTATCCCAAATTCATTATAAAAAGGGCAATAGAATAGGGAGGAGTTTGGAATGGAGATCGATTGCTGACCGCATACCCTTACCGACCCCACAGGCGATGACTGATGCTTGCACGATTTCTGGTCCTTTGGAGATCTTTGGTACTGTAACGTGCTGGGCAAAGAACTTTCTGGACTTTGAGCCTTGGCCTGCTTTTATTCGGACAATTGAAATAGCTAAATTCGGTTATGCAGAGCCAATTGAATTAGAAATAGCCCAATAGCAAGATTAGGTAAATATAATAATGTCATGCGATTTGTGCTGATTTATTAAAAATCTAAACATTGATTAACCAAAATGCTAATATTAATTGCAAACAATATTTAGATAAACAAATAATTGATTAACAGAATTTATGAGTTTGTGGTCTTTCTATTAAGCGATTGGAGGATTCTGAAACTTAAATGTGTTTTAGCTGGTTCTAAATCACCATTAACCAGTCCAATGAATTGTTCCGTCGACCAAGTGGTGGAGTGTCTTGATGTTAAAGTTAGGATCCTATAGGTGTTGATGCAAATGTATATTCTGTAAATAACTTTTCTTCCCTATAGGTAATAAGGTACTCCCCCATATGTCCAGCACTTTATTATCATCCCTCCTGTTTGCAGACTCGTGAGGTGTGATGTATGAGTGTTGGTGTTATGGGCCCCACCAATGAATGCGTGAGTGAATGAGTTAGTGTGACGGCGGGTCTGCGACGCAGGGATGTTATTTGTAAAATATTTGGGTTATCCCTGGCTTTGCGCTGGATCACATCATTTCCTTGAAAGCATTTGAAATCATGGCAGGCAATAGACCCCTAAAGAGAGCCCAGCCGTCAAAAGGTAGCTTCAGCAAGGCAGTCGTCTCGCCTGCATACACCTTCCACTGCCAGAGCCCCAGTGGACATTACCGAACCAGAATAATGTCAGATGAAAGGTCAGTCAGTAGATTTGTTATGTTATGTTAAAGGAACTTCTAAAGCGCACGTACATCAGACGGTTTCATGGCGCTGGAATCCAAGGGACACTGTCGCTAAGTGATTTAGTCATATACCTTAGTTTCCTAAGCTGAGAGTAGGAGGTCAGTGATCTAATGTCCAGGGAGAGAGAGTTCCAAAATTGAGGGGCCAAGACCGCAAATCTTAGTCCCCCCAATTTCTTGTGTTTAAAGGATGGGATAACTAGGAGATTCAGATGTTAAGACCTAAGATCCCGAGAAGGGAGGCAATGCTGTACCCGAGAGGCTACAAACACCGGGCAGTATCCATGCAGAGCTTTGAAGGTGATGCAGCCCAGCTTAAATGCGCTATGTTCGGCTACTAGGAGCCAGTGTAATTATTTCATTAACGGGGTGACATGGTGACATTTAGGCTGGTAGTAGATTAGTCTGGCTGCCTGGTTTTGCACTAGTTGTAGTCTTTTTGGTTGATATGGCGGAATACCAAAGTAAAGTGGGTTGGCGTAGTCAATATGAGAGATGACTAAGGCCAATACTACTTGGGTCAGGGCTTCAGTGTTAAAGAATCTACTGATCTTCCTGATCCTTTGAAGCTGAAAGAAACAGGAAGAAACCACTGTCCCAATCTGTGCTTTCAAAGACAGATCACTGTCGATAGTGATGCCCAAGCTTTTGGTTGAACTCGAAGGGATGGGCGTTTCCCAGTTTGGCTGGCCAGAAGTTAGAATTGCAGAGGTTTGATGGCCGCTGACTTGGATCAGCTCAGTTTTATCCGGGTTCAATTTCAGGTGGTTGCTGTTTATCCAGTCGCTTATATGCCATATGGTAGATTGGAAATTGGAAACAGAGGATGCTTGAAGATCGTCGGCATAGTTGAAGGTTTACACCTTCCTTTCGCCAAGGGAGCGGATGAGGGGAAGCAGGTACTGGTTAAAAAGGAGTGGGGAAAGGGATTAACCCTACTGCACCCCACATGTCAATTTAACCTTGGGGGAAGAGAGATGGGTGAGGTGTACGGCTTGAGAGAGGTCTTCTAGATGCAGGGCAGGTGCTGGGGCAGGGTGGGGGGGGGGTAGTAAACTCCAGGTTATGGCCGAATGGAGGTGAGTATACAAATAAATAAATAAAACTAATTTCGTTGCGCGCGCGGCATCGTCAAATGCAAGAACCTAAAATATTTCTAGTTGGTGTTTAACCGAGTAATGAATCTTCAGGTAATTGACTGAAAGTTCAGTCCACCCATGACCATGAGGAATGGAGGGGTTTATATTTATATAGTTGTTGTTCCTGTAAAGGCTGTCCGAGCGGGCAGGTTCTAGTGCGAGTTCAGGAAAAAACTCTCTGTGCTTCATGATGCCAAGATTGACAAGTTTGGAGCAAGTAGAAGTTTCAAGAGTAAAGTAGCTGGCATGCAGGCTTTTCAACTCCAGTGGGGAGAAGCTTAATATTTGAGCATAATAAGTTACACAAATGCTGAGGCACAAAAAGAAGTCCAATATAGTGTAGCTGGCTATTAGCCACTCAAGTAGATAAGAAGTCCATATTGCAATTTTGATTTTTCTTTATGTATCCTTAATTGCAAAAGTATGATTTTCATAACATCCGAAACAGGCAGTCCGAAAGGACTTTCTCAAGGCTAAACACGAAAATGGACCATATCTTCTCTCACTGAACTTTACTCCATGTTTACTCCAGGACCACGTGTGACGAGACTGCCCACTTTTGCATGTTTATCAAGACCTCCAGCTGTACACGGAAGTTCAGTGAGAGAAGATATCTGTGACTCTCTACACTGCAGGTGTTGCACCTCTAATGAAGGTGGTACACGTTTCATATGGACAGAGAACTCTTAATTCCATAATGGTCTATTTTCGTGTTTAGCCTTGAGAAAGTCCTTTCGGACGAAACGCGTGTCAGCTGCCTGTTTCGGATATTATGAAAATCATACTTTTGGAATAAAGGATACATAAAGAAAAATCAAAATTGCAATATGGACTTCTTATCTACTTGAATGGCTAATAGCCAGCTACACTATATTGGACTTCTTTTTGTGCCTCAGCATTTGTGTAACTTATTGTTTAAACCTCGAGTGGGTTTCTCTATCTTGGGTGTTGATCTAGCCTCCTATGAGCAGAGGGAGGCTATATGCTTGGAGAGCACTACATTTTCTTACATCTAGAGGAACTACTTCCCAACGGACGAAAGGGGTGGATGTGCATGTGTAGAATTGGCATCTCTGCTTTGTTGCTTTCTTGTGTAGTGATTTGAGCATAATGTCTGGCCCCTGGCCTCGCCGGACGCCGATGGGCGCAGACGGGCTTGCCTGTGGCACACCATCGGTACGCAGACGGCACGTCCGCTGCACTGCCACACTGCGTCCAGCATTTAATGGCCGAGTGCTGGAAGTAGGTCTGCCCCCCTCCCGCAATGTTTGGTCCCCAGTGGGAAGGGAATATCCAGGACAAAATGCCTGACAACGGAAGGGAAGGTGCTAAGCGCAGTGTGAGTGCCAAAAGTAAGGAGATGCAGTGTGAAATTCAAAAACAGTTTAAAATAAAAAGTGTCAATTCATTGAAATAATTATGAAAAACAATCACGATGCGAGTCAGTTACAAGAATAGCGGGCAGAGCAGCAGTCATACCTAGTCCAGTGTTCCATGGCAGTCAACAGCCCTGAAAACACACAGAACCTTGCTGCACACCCAGGGCCAAATTGCCAAATTCTGCACCAGAGACACCAGAGACACCAGAGAATACGCTGAAAGAAAACTTGCCCTCTCAGTTAAACTCTATGCAGAAAGAGCCCACTTAAGGCCAGAATCCATCTTCTTGTCTCTGGCATCAACTGGGGTACAGTCCTCTGGACTAATGGCAGTCTTCCAAAACAAGGTAGCCCAAATTGTATCCAGACGCACAGAGTGGGGCAAAGGGTCATCCCCCTTCAACATATACAGTAACTATAGAAAGTGAAGGAACTCGATCATGTCCACCTCCTTCCACACCCTCAAAACCATCTCCTGTATTGGAACCTGAAAGGGCATGCCAAACCAGAGGGCTCCACTTACTCGAGAAAGCACCCACCGCTTCTTTTGAAGGCTGGAAATAGGCAACCCTAAGTTTACACGGACATGGGCCAAAACCTCCCACATCTTCCCCCGGAGACACACTTCCCTCCAGAGGAAGCGGGCGGGACATCTATATCCAATGCTGAAAAGGCAGCACCAGGATCCATAGTCCTACGACGTGAAGGACCACTAGGTGACCTAGGATGTGCCTGCAGAGCCTTGGCCACCACTGCCTCAATCATGCCCTGCACTTAATCCTTGGACATAAGAGGCCTCTTACCCCCAACAGGAGTCCTTACACAAAGCCATCATATGGAGAACAGTGGTTTCCTCCTCTGAGGAAGAGGTGGAGCAAACCACATATTTCTTCTGAAACAAACTTTACCGACCCATCATGAACAGCAAGTGCCACAAATCCAGAAAATGGGAATAACCTGTTTCTTGCCACCCATTGTACCCAATCTGTCTGCAGTAGGTATCCCTGGTTTTGCACAGCCGGTCTAGCCGCTCCACGTCCGTGACACGCAAATGAAGCACCAGCAACCAGTGGACCTTTATCCACAAGCCAGCACTCCACACCCTTCCACCGAAGAGCTGCAGGAGACAGCTGCACTGCCAGAAACCTCCTTTCGATGCAACGCACATGCCATGATCAAGTACTGAAATCCCCAGCCCCGCCACGGAGTGGAAAGCCAAAGGTAAGTCTTACTCAGGATACAAAAAAGAACAGAAGGGGTGGGGACGGTCTATCTTTTAATAGGTTATGGGTGGGTCTATGGGAGGCAAGGAGCCTCATTGGTTAAGAAAGAAGACGATGGAGGTATGGGAGGTAATGAAATAAACCCATCTATATGCTGTAAATGCATGGCCCGGGTTTCCTGACAAAAAAGCAATGTCAGATTTTTCAATAAAAGCTCACAAGTCTGTAATATTTAACTTGGCTTCCAAGCCTTCTATATTCTATGAAGCAAATCGATAAGAAGTCTTGGTCATCATATGATCATTGCCATTGGGTGTTAAAATAAATTGAAAGATAGGAGTAGAATTGAGAATCAAACAATGACATCTTTCAGAATATAGAGGGCTCTCTTGTTCAATAAGAAATTTACACTTTGTATCGCTTTTAAATAAGGGTGATGTTTCTGAAGTGCTTATTAGTTAGTTTCCTTCATGTAATCTGCTTTTAGACTATCTTTTATCTTTATAATAAAGAAGACAGTATTTGTGTCAAGTGATCTTAAAAGTTGGTATATGTTTATGTACACAGATGTTAAAGTCATTGGGAGCAAATAATGCCTTGTGGTGACAGTGGTATTGGGTCAATTTTAATTTGTAATAAGAATATGTCAGGTTATATTTAATGTTTTATGCTATTTGTGTTTGTGAAAATATTGTATATAAAGTTTAGGCACTCTTGTGATTAATATGTACTTTTTAGCTCTTGTATAGAGGGCCAAAGTGTGCTTATTTCAGAAGACGATGTGCTGTGCTTTAAAAAAATCAAAAAGACATTTAATTGAATTTGTTAATATCAGTTAGGGGGAATATGTTTATCATACAATTCCATGTGCAATTAAAATAGTACTTTGGAAAGAAGACATAACACTGGTAAGCAATATTTCTATCACAATGTTCTATAGAACACTGATTTTCAAATGTTTGTTTGATGACAGTCTATTCTTAGACCTAGTGTTCTATTTGCCCTCAATTGGATATTGAAAGGATAATTGTTTTACAAATTGATAAATTTCACCTGAATATCACTGAATGTATTTAATGGCTTCTTAATTGTATCAGTTTGAGTTGGCTATGCTTTCAATGTTTTTAAAGTCTGAACTGGTTGTTTGTTGGAGATGCTATAATATTTGGTGGCAATGACACAAAATAACAGTTTTAAAAAGTGTTGCACCCAGCCCTATTTACAGAGTCACCCCCAAACCTTTCGCCTTCACTCCTCCTATTTTTGCTGTATTTGTTTTCGTTAGCATTAGCACTCTGTGCACTTAACCACTTCTAACCAGAGCTAAAGTGCTTGTGATCTCGAATTAAAGCATGGTAGAATTGGCTTAAACCCTATTGACATATTTACTCTACTTATATATCCTCTGTACAGTTGTATACCATGTACCCAGGCCTGAAAATTAAATGGTATTAGTGAGCCTGCAGCACTTATTGTACCATTCACATAGGTAGCCCCTTAAAGCTTAAGTCAGAGACTGCCATTGCAGCCTGAATGTAGTTTTAAACGACCAATTCTTCTTAGCAATATATTTCCCTTGCCAAGCCTTAAACTCCCATTTTATTTCATATAACTCACCCCTAAGGTAGGCCCTAGGTAGCCCATAGGGTAGGGTGCATTGTAAATAGAAGGGTGGACATGTATTCTTTTAGGTTGTGCATGGCCTGACAGTGAAAAACTCCTAAATCTACTTTTTGCTACTGTAATGCCCACCTGTCCCATAGGATAATATTGGATTACCTTATTCAATTTAGTAAGTGCTAACTTTTAATTAGGGCGAGAAAGCAAAAGACACACAATTGATGGACAGAATGCAGAACAAATCAAAACATCCACCCCCAGTCAAGAGATCTGGGTTAAATCCATCATTCTTTTGCTCACCATGCCACCCTAGTTTAGACCTGGCCATATGCAAATCAGTCTTGACCCTGTGCCTCATGGGAACAATCCAGCCCGAACTGCCAAGCCAGGTCCTCCCTGGACCGGAAACAAGCATCCTAGGACCGGTTTCGGGGTTTCACCCCTCTTCAGCCAGGATAGCTTGATTCCAGTGGCACAGTGAGCCCAGAACCCACGTCTGGGCATACCTGGTGCACTTAGGGCGAGAAAGCAAAAGACACACAATTGATGGACGGAATGCAGAACAAATCAAAATATTCACCCCCAGTCAAGAGATCTGGGTTAAATCCATCATTCTTTTGCTCACCATGCTGAAAAGGCATGGTGAGCAAAAAAACAATGGATTTAGGCCCAGATCTCTGTACTGGGGTGAATGTATGACATTGTTCTGCATTCTGTCCATCAACTGTTGTTTTTGCATTTGTTACCCCGAGTGGGACGGGTATACTCAGACGTGAGTACGTGCTCTCCATGCCACTGGAATCGAGCTATCCTGGCTGAAGAGGGGTGAAACCCCGAAACCGGTCCTAGGATGCTTGTTTCCAGTCCAGGGAGGACCTGGCTTGGCAGTTCGGGCTGGACTGTTCCCATGAGGCACAGGGTCAAGACTGATTTGCATATGGCTGGGTTCAAACTGGAATGGCATGGTGAACAAAAAAACGATGGATTTAGGCCCAGATCTCTGTACTGGGGTGAATGTATGACATTGTTCTGCATTCTGTCCATCAACTGTTGTTTTTGCATTTGTCACCCCGAGTGGGACGGGTATGCTCAGACGTGAGTCCCGTGCTCTCCATGCCACTGGAATCGAGCTATCCTGCCTGAAAAGGGGTGAAACCCCGAAACCGGTCCTAGGATGCTTGTTTCCAGTCCAGGGAGGACCTGGCTTGGCAGTTTGGGCTGGACTGTTCCCAGGAGGCACAGGGTCAAGACTGATTTGCATATGACTGGGTTCAAACTGGAATGGCATGGTGAGCAAAAAAACGATGGATTTAGGCCCAGATCTCTGTACTGGGGTGAATGTATGACATTGTTCTGCATTCTGTCCATCAACTGTTGTTTTTACTTTTATTTAGGATCAGGGAGCATTTCAAATTTGACATCTATGAAACTGTAATGAAAAATCCCCTTTAATGATAAAGTTGGATATTAAATTACAATTTTGAAAATTACATTTTTAGAAATTTGATGATTAGGCACAACAGGAGAAACCCAGAGACCTAGTTGAGACCCGGGTAAATTATTGTACCATGCAACAATGTCTTGTCATATGGCCGATAAGATCATTGTCAACATCGCTAAGTTAGCATGAGCTCTGCTGCCATGATGCTGCATTTGCGCACGTTGCACCATGACTTTATTTTGCAAGACTCTGTTTATGCCTTTCACATGAGAACCATCTGCTTTGTTCGTTCTTGGTCTGTTCCTGAAGTTTAGTCTGAACACAGTGAGCAAGGTCAATAAACAATACCCCTTGTTATTCTGTTCTGGTCAGCCCCTAGCAACTAGACAAAACATGCTAACACAGCTGCAGCGGCTGGCAAACTTGTGCTTTGATATTATGGGGATGCATGTTGGTTTAATACACACAGGGAGAAGAGCCATACAGTTCCTATGATTTAGATATACCATCTAAGCACTAAGGTATGGGGTCTGCTGACAAAGCCCAGAGATCTTCGATTATATAATAATAATAATTTTTTCCAAGGGGAGGGTGGTTAGGTCTTATCGTCCTTTATCCACTGTCTTTATAAGATGAAATCTCCCTTCATAATATATGGACTTGATACAATGCTAACTGTGTTAGGTTTATGCGTTCTGCTGCTGGTAGTGGCTCGTATACTGGGCTATAGAACACAATAGTTAAAATAAACATTTTAAACTATACAACTGACTCTGTCAATTCTTATTGTGGACAAGTACGAGTGAGTGAGCCTAAGGGTATGTCTTGTTACCACAATTCCTGAGAGAGTCAGGAGTGTTGTGTTCTCGGGTGTCTAATCATTTGCATCTTTGTGATTGTTTAGGAGAGCGAGTGAGATACTATAGCTAGTCGGTCCTGGGATTGTGGGTACTGAGGCAGTAGGAAGGCTTATCCCCTATACACCAAGGTCCTGTATTCCTGCGCATAGTTCTGTGTGTACGCAGAATCCCTGCAACATGGCGCCACCAACGTTTGGTCTGGTACTTACCTGCGAGACTCCTGATTAGTGCTTGTGTTTGTCCACAATCCCTTCACTTCTGTCAACGGAGACGGATGTGATGGTGTAAACTCCTATAATTGAACTATTATAGGTTTTTCAAGCCTGAATTCTAAAAGGTATTTCTCTTACAATTGCCCTGTGTTGAGCTGGCACAAATAGGTTGTATTAATATTTTTTTCATCATGGCGTTGCCATAACGGCTCCGAACCGTGCTGCAGTCACAGCTTATTTGACATGGAGTCCCTAAAGGTGGTGCTGCTCTTATTTTTGTCGGAGAGGAGGATGCAGCTCACTGCTTTGAGGTATTCTATTCTTGGGTAAGCTTTCGGGCAGTGAATGGAACTGATAATTTCTTTCCGAGTATGCTGCTACAGCGCTTCCACAGAATTATCACCCTTATAGATCTCTTGAAGTTCCGTTGACAGATTGGCAACAAACCATATGGTTTAATGGTTCCCTTTCTCACCCTTTGACAGCAGTCCGGTTATGCCGCTTATCAATTGACAGGGTCACGTGGCCCGTTTAGCATGGGTATACTCCACATCCAAATTACCTTAATGTTACTGTTGAGAAGCTATGCGTATTACATACAGCACTAATACATATACATAGGGCTGTTATACAGTTCATGTCACGCAACATTCAGATGGCACCACCTGGAATTGCTGCACAACCGCTGAGACACGGAGGTTTGGTTATAAGTCCCCTCATGATTAATTCAGTGTTGGGCAAACGTCTGCAAAATAAGGATGAACTTATTGGCTTGCTGAAAAATGTGGGCAACTCGAAGCTGTTTTTCCAAATACCATTCCTGTTGAGACACACAGGATCTTAACCATGAGTTTGCCAAAAGACCTTGTTCCCAAGTTAGCTGATTGTAACACTTGGGGTAGAGTGTTTGCAGCAGAATATTCAATGTGTTTTGGCACCCCCTCAATGACCGTTCTCCCTTCAATGATAAATCGTGTTCAGGATGAAAATGGGGCAGAAGAGGCCCTGGAGTTGGGAATGAGACTGGTGAGAGTGTTCGACATTGTTTGCGATATGATTCTTGCTATTGTGAAGGGTAAAGCTGTAATCTTACATATGACTCAATGCTTGGAGTCTGTTGCTGATGCAGACAAACAGCGCAAATTACCAAAGATTATTGCTAAAGCTTAGAAAACCTTAGGGCAACCTCTGAGAATTAAGCCTTTTACTCAAACTCAACCACATCAAAAAGACCAAACTGAGAAGGATGGGTGCCCGTTCTTTCATAAAAAGAACTGGAGTAAAAAGCAGAGGCAGAAAAACCAGAAGCAAAACTAGAAGCAAGGTTCGCGTGCTGGTTCACTGACACCTGATTCTTCTGAGCGTACTTATGATTTGCACGACCGCACGAAATATAAGACACAAGATAGATTTCAAGTCTGTTAGAAGGCGACCTCAGAGGGGCCCGGAGGGGGGCACTGACTAGCCTGAGGTCCACCCTCAAGGTATCGTAGCCGGGCACTAGCGGGAGACTCCTCAGGGGAGGAATCTCGTATCTAGGATCGTACACTCGGCACCACACGACAAAGAGACACCACACCGGGAGTTCTTAAGAACAAATCTTTATCAGATCGGAGTCGTAGGATCTTTATGATCAGCAAGGCAAATATATACAAGTAGAGCACGGGCTCACAGAGTCTCGGGGGTAGGAGGCAGCGGGACAGTCTTTGGGGATATGGATCAAATGCAGGGGGCGTACCCGGCGCACAGCTCACAATCCTCGAGCTGGGGGATACGCTTGTCGTCGTCGGGGTCCGGCGGGACCAAGAGAGTCTGTGGGAGCCGCGAGTCACTCAGCAGGGCTCAAGCACAAGTCGGAGGTCTTACGATCTTTTCGGGGAGCCGCGAGTCACTCAGCCGGGCTCAAGCACAGGTTCGGAGGTCTTACGATCTTCGGGGAGCCGCGAGTCACTCAGCAGGGCTCAAGCACAACTTCGGAGGTCTTACGATCTTCAGGGAGCCGCGAGTCACTCAGCAGGGCTCAAGCACATGTTCGGAGGTCTTACGATCTTCAGGGAGCCACGAGTCACTCAGCAGGGCTCAGATGTTTCCAAAAGCGAATCTGCCGGATAGTCCCAGAGCACCCCTTGTTATAGGACGACTCCTCTTTGATGTCCAGAGTCTATGCAGGCAGGGGTCTTGTCACCTGGGGGGTCGCTTGTCGGGGTTTCCTGCCATTGTCTTTTGATCCTTTCAGGGCCGGGTCGGGAGGAGTCCCAGACACCCAGCAGGCGTGGAGCCAGCCCTCCGGGAGGCCGGCGGGCCGATCGAAACCCACCTTCCCAGGGGAGCTCGGAGGTGTGATGGAAACTGCTCTTCCCTCTCTCATCCCAATGGGAGCACGATGTCCCCCAGCCGGAGTGGCGCCTCTAGGCCAGGGTCGCGCTGGGGCCGGGCGGCCATCATGGTGCATGAAGTGGGCACGCGGGCCCGGTGTGGCCGAAAGGAGGAAGGCCACGGATGGGGAAGTCCGGGTCGGATGTGTGTGTGTTCTGGTGGGAAGGATAGGCTAGGCCGTGTGCTCGGGGGCTGCGTGAGGTGCATGGGTCAGGTTACGTGGTGCGGGGACAGGGATGGCCATGCTACGAGGCCGGGTCTAACACGCGTCCCCCCCAGCTGAAAGCCAGAGAGAACTACCCATCCTCTTGGGGGTTCTCTTCGCTGAGGCGGAAGAACCGTGAGAGGCCATCGGCATTGGCGTGGTCAGTACCAGGGCGATGTTCCACGATGAAATCCATCCCCTGGAGGGAGATTGACCACCGCAGTAGTTTGGGATTTTCCCCTCGCATCTGCATGAGCCATCGCAAGGGGCGATGGTCGGTTTGGACTTTGAAATGGGTGCCGAACAGATAGGGGCGTAACTTCTTGAGGGCCCAGACTACGGCGAACGCCTCGTGCTCGATGGTGCTCCATCTCTGTTCTCTGGGCAACAGCCTTCGGCTGAGGAAGGCTACGGGCTGGTCTAGGCCTTGGTCATTCACCTGGGACAGGACGGCCCCAATTCCATGCTCGGAGGCGTCCGTTTGTACCACAAACTCCTTGGAGTAGTCGGGAGCCTGAAGGACGGGGGCTGTGCACATGGCCGCTTTTAGGGCATCGAACGCCTCTTGGCAGGCAGGGGTCCACTGCACTTTCTTGGGTTGTTTCTTGGACGTGAGTTCCGTGAGGGGACCGACTAGGCTGCCGTACCCCCGGATGAATCTCCGGTTGTAGCCCGTGAGGCCCAGAAAGGCTCGGACCTCCGTTTGGGTAGTGGGGGGTTCCCAGGCTAGGATGGTGTCGATCTTGGGATGTAGAGGGGCGACCTGGCCGCTTCCGACCTGGTGCCCCAGGTAGACTACCGAACTTTGCCCAATCTGGCACTTGCTGGCCTTCACGGTGAGGCCTGCCTGGCGCAGGGCGGTTAGCACCCTCCGGAGGTGCTGGAGGTGCTCACTCCATTCGGAACTGAAAACTGCGATATCGTCTAGATAGGCAGCGCTGAATTTTTCCAGCCCGGCCAGGACTCTATTTACCAGTCGCTGGAAGGTGGCCGGGGCATTTTTCATCCAGAAGGGCATCACGCGAAAGCGATAGTGCCCGTCCGGGGTGGAGAAGGCGGACCGCTCCTTGGCTCCTTCTGTGAGCGTAATTTGCCAGTAGCCGCAGGTGAGATCGAAGGTGCTGAGGAATCGAGCAGCCCCGAGTCGGTCAATGAGCTCGTCGGCTCGGGGAATGGGGTGGGCATCGGCTCGGGTGACTTCATTGAGTCCCCGGTAGTCCACGCAGAAGCGGAGTTCTGGGGCGACATCGGGGGCAGCTGCTTTCGGGACCTGGACCACGGGGCTGGCCCAGGGACTGTCTGAGGGTTCGATCACTCCTAAGGTCAACATCTTCGAGACCTCGGCTTGAATGCAGGACCGGACCCGATCAGGGACTCGGTAGGCGCGGTGTTTCACCGGTGGGCTGTCTCCGGTGTCCACGTCATGGACACACCAGTCGGTGACTTGGGGGACCAGGGAGAATAGGTCGGAAAACTGCCCTATGAGCTGGCGGCAATCCTAACATTGCTGGGAAGTGAGGGATGGGGAGAGGTTCACTCCCTCTACGGAGCCGTCCTTCTCTTTGGTGCACAGGAGATCAGGGAGGGGATCTGACTCCTCCTCGGCCCCGTCATCGGTGGCCAGCAGGAGGCTCAGCTCCGTCCGCACAAAGTGGGGCTTGAGGCGGTTCACGTGGAGGACCCGGAGGGGGTCCCGTGGAGACTGGACGTCCACCAAGTACGTGACCTGGCTCTTCCGCTCGATCACTTTGAAGGGCCCTGTCCATTTATCCTGGAGGGCGCAGGGCTTCACGGGGGCCATGACCCATACCTGCTGGCCCGGCTGGAACTCGACCAGAGTGGCATTCTGGTCGTACCAGCGCTTCATCTCTTCCTGGCTCGCCTCCAGGTTGGCCTCGGCCATCTCTCGGAACTTCCTAGTCTGGTTGCGGAGGGTCAGGACGTATCGGAACACATCTCGGGGGTGGCCTCGGGCACCGCCTCCCACCCTTCCTTGACCAGGCTGAGGGGCCCCTGGACGGGGTGCCCGTAGAGTAACTCAAAGGGGCTGAACCCCAAGGATTTCTGGGGAACTTCCCGGTAGGCGAACAGGAGGCAGGGGAGCAGGACGTCCCACTTACGCCGGAGGGGCTCTTCCAGGCCCGCGATCATCCCTTTCAGAGTCCGGTTAAACCGCTCTACCAGGCCATTTCCTTGGGGGTGGTACGGGGTGGTGAACTTATAGGACACTCCACATTGTTGCCACAGGGACGTCATGTATATGGAGATGAAGTTCGTACCGCGATCGCTCACGACCTCGCGGGGAAAACCCATACGGGAAAAGATTCCCAACAACGCCCGGCCCAGCACGGGGGCTGTGACGGTGCGCAGGGGTATGGCTTCAGGGTATCGGGTGGCATGATCCACCAGGACGAGGATAAAGCGGTGCCATTGGGAGGTTGGAGGGTCTAGGGGCCCCACGATGTCGATCCCGACCCGTTCAAAAGGGGTACTGACGACAGGGAAGGGTTGGAGGGGAGCCTTGCGCTTTCCTCCGCTCTTCCCACTAGCCTGGCACGTGGGACAGGACTTGCAGTGGGCTTCTACATCCGCTTTCATTCTGGGCCAGTAGAAGTGAGTCACGAGGCGACTGTAGGTTTTGTCCTGGCCCAAGTGGCCTGCGAGGGGGACGTCGTGGGCCAAGCCCAGGAGGAGGTCTCGGAAGCGTAGGGGTACCACCAGCACCCGGGCGGATCCTAGCTCCACCGAATTCTGCTCGCTGTACAAAAGGTCATTCTCCCAATACACCCGGTGTGTTCCAGTCTGGTCGCCTGCGGCCTGGGCCTCTGCTTGTTGCCGGGGCCCGACCAGGGAAGGACAGGTAGCCTGCTCTCGGCAGAACTCCTCTCGGGAGGGGCCCCCCTCGTGGCGCCACTGGGCCAACTCGGGCAGATCGCCTAACTCGGCGACCTGTGCGGAGTCGGAAGGTGGGGGTTCGTCACTGGCGACCGACCCTCCTTGTGGGGGGATGTGGGGACCCTCGGCGGGGACCATCCTGTCTTCAGTGGTCGGGGCGTCGTCAACTTCCGCAAGGGGGGTCAGTCGGGCTGCCATGGATCGGGTGGTGGCGCACACCCACTCAGGGAGACCCATCATCCCTAGGTGGGTCTTGCGCTCGACTTGTTTCCAGGGGGAACTTTCCAGGTCGTTCCCCAGGAGACAGTCGACTGGCTGGGAGGTTCTCACTGCGACTTTCAGTTTACCGACCACCCCTCCCCATTCAAAAGGCACCAGGGCTACCTTACACAGACTTTCCGTATTGTCAGCGGAAATTACCGGGCAAAAGACGTTGGGGAGGACCTGGTCTTCGTTGACCAAATGACTGAGGACACCGGTGATGCTGGCCCGGGTGTCACGAAGGGCCTCTACTTGGTGGCCATTGATCGTTATGAGCTGCCCATATTTCTTCGTGTTGGAGGGCAGGAGGCTTCCAGGGACCATTTCTCTATCTCCTAAGGATACTAGGGCCATGGCTGCGGGTTCCCACTCTACGGTCTCCTCAACCTCCTCCCCCAGTGCTACATTGGCTATCTGTCTAGCGGGGGGTGCTGCCTGGGTGATGCGTGGGGCCATGGGGCATTCAGGGTCGTTGGCGTAATGCCCGGGCTTCTGACAACGGAAACAAGTGATGGTCACCCGGTGCCCCCGTCTCACGGGGGGGCCGGATACAGCTGGTGGGGGTGCCGGGAAAGGCAGAGGTTGGGTTTTCGGGGGACTGGACTGGGGCTCTCTCTGACCTCCCTGGTTCCCCCCCCCTCTCTGGCGGGGTGATCCCTGACTGGCTCGGGAGTACTCTCCGGGTGTTGGTCCAGTGATCCGCCTCGACAGCCAGCTTTCTCGGATCCGTGAGCTTGCTGTCAAGCAGATGCTGGCGCAGTTCCACAAAGCAGTTCGCAGCCAGGTGTTCCCACAACATAAGGTTGGTTAGTTCTTCTAGGGTGGTTACCTTGCTGCCCTTGATCCACCCATCGAATGCGCGGCTGAAGAAGTTGACATATTCCACCCAGGTGGTGCCCGGGATCTTCCTGCAGTCCCGGAACCGCTGGCGGTACATCTCCGGGGTGAGGCCGTACCTTGTGAGGAGGGCCTCTTTCATGTGTTTGTAGGAGGTCTGCATGGAGGTTGGTAGGTCGAGCAGGGTGTCTCTCCCTTCGCTCAGGAATCGTCCCCACAACCCGGCCCCCCAATCCTTCTGCGGGACCCGATGGGAGGTCATGGCGACCTCGTATGCCCTGAACCACTGTTGAATGTCATCGTTTTTGTAATATTCTTTGACCACATCCTTGGGGATGTGGACCTTCTGCTCCGCCAGGGAGGCCGCCTCTCAGTTCCCCGGGGGCCGCGCTTCCTCGCTTTTTGCTTTTAGCTCCATTTCCTTCAAGCTGAGTTCGTGCTCCAGTTGAAGTCTCCATCCTTCGTGTTCCCGTTGGAGTTTCTTCTCTTCTAGTTCTCCTTGCACCCGCATCTGTTCCACTGCTAGCTTTTTCTCGGCTAATTTCAACTCGCCCTCGATTTTGAGTTTGGCTAATTCGAGTTTGTGATGGCGACTTCTTTCTCTGTCTGCGAGTTCCTCCGGGGATAGGCCCCCGTCTGGTACGAAGCTTCGCACCTGATTGCTGCTGCGTTCTCCTTGGGAGGGTCCAGCTTCGTCGTGGGGCTCCACCGCTCCTTCTGGGCGGGGGGCTCCAGAATCCACCCAAGCTTTCAGTGCCTTCTGCATATCTTCCTTGGTGTTGAGACCAGTGGTAGCGATTTTGAGTTATTTGCAGAATTGCTTCAGTTCTCTGTGTGTGTACTCCTCCAGTTGTTCCACCTGGAACACGGTACTGGTGTAGTTTTCTGTGAGAACCACGGCGTTTCCTTCTGCCATCTTTGTCGGTAGTGCGTCAGCCGTTCACGGTACGATCTCTAGATTATGGGCCCGAATCCCGTCGCTTGCCACCAATGTTAGAAGGCGACCTCAGAGGGGCCCGGAGGGGGGCACTGACTAGCCTGAGGTCCACCCTCAAGGTATCGTAGCCGGGCACTGGCGGGAGACTCCTCAGGGGAGGAATCTCGTATCTAGGATCGTACACTCGGCACCACACGACAAAGAGACACCACACCGGGAGTTCTTAAGAACAAATCTTTATCAGATCGGAGTCGTAGGATCTTTATGATCAGCAAGGCAAATATATACAAGTAGAGCACGGACTCACAGAGTCTCGGGGGGGTAGGAGGTAGCGGGACAGTCTTTGGGGATATGGATCAAATGCAGGGGGCGTACCCGGCGCACAGCTCACAATCCTCGAGCTGGGGGATACGCTTGTCGTCGTCGGGGTCCGGCGGGACCAAGAGAGTCTGTGGGAGCCGCGAGTCACTCAGCAGGGCTCAAGCACAAGTCGGAGGTCTTACGATCTTTTCGGGGAGGCGCGAGTCACTCAGCCGGGCTCAAGCACAGGTTCGGAGTTCTTACGATCTTCAGGGAGCCGCGAGTCACTCAGCAGGGCTCAAGCACAACTTCGGAGGTCTTACGATCTTCAGGGAGCCGCGAGTCACTCAGCAGGGCTCAAGCACATGTTCGGAGGTCTTACGATCTTCAGGGAGCCACGAGTCACTCAGCAGGGCTCAGATGTTTCCAAAAGCGAATCTGCCGGATAGTCCCAGAGCACCCCTTGTTATAGGACGACTCCTCTTTGATGTCCGGAGTCTATGCAGGCAGGGGTCTTGTCACCTGGGGGGTCGCTTGTCGGGGTTTCCTGCCATTGTCTTTTGATCCTTTCAGGGCCGGGTCGGGAGGAGTCCCAGACACCCAGCAGGCGTGGAGCCAGCCCTCGGGGAGGCCGGCGGGCCGATCGAAACCCACCTTCCCAGGGGAGCTCGGAGGTGTGATGGAAACTGCTCCTCCCTCTCTCATCCCAATGGGAGCGCGATGTCCCCCAGCCGGAGTGGCGCCTCTAGGCCAGGGTCGTGCTGGGGCCGGGCGGCCATCATGGTGCATGAAGTGGGCACGCGGGCCCGGTGTGGCCGAAAGGAGGAAGGCCACGGACGGGGAAGTCCGGGTCGGGTGTGTGTGTGTTCTGGTGGGAAGGATCGGCTAGGCCGTGTGCTCGGGGGCTGCGTGAGGTGCATGGGTCAGGTTACGTGGTGCGGGGACAGGGATGGCCATGCTACGAGGCCGGGTCTAACAAAGTCCCTGATCAGCGCTCTCCTCGTTCTTTCCAGGACACATCGGACTCCCAAGTCGGTGGTTGGGAGCGCCAGGATCGCAGCAAAGGCGCGGCCTGCCAGCAGGGAGGAGATCAACCTCACCAGTTTGACGTGAACGCCAACCAAGAGGGACTGCCTTGTTTTTGACCCCGTATAAAATAAAAAGTTGCAGCTTTAACTGCGAAGTATGCCTCAGACAGTGAGAACGCTACCACTAGATTGGACATGGGCAGTGACACTCCTCCACAGCGCAGCTGAAGTTATCATAGTGAGGGAGGCACTGCATCCCTGTCTGGAGGCGAGAGCAACTGATACATTTAATACAGTAGAAACAGCAGATACACGAGTTGCACCCCCGGATAGACTCTATGAAATAGTCCTCCAGATTAAAGGTGATATACAGCGTACAATTACTGCTGTTTTCTGGGAAAATCTCACCTCCTCCTATGACATTTTGTTGGCAGAGGCAGATTGGCCTCCATCAGTTGTTTTGGCTTCTTCTCGAGAGGAGGACGTGATACTTCTGAGTTTTTCGTGTTACATCCCCGAGGAAGCTAAACAGGCTTACGTATCAGAGTGGGCGCTGGCCCTGGCTCCGGCGGTGTATTGTAATCAAGTGGGCTGGGACAGCGATTCACCGGCACATGAGATTTATTTGCAAAGTACGCCGCAGCCCCAACCTCAATATCCAATCAGACAAGAGGCTAAAGCTTCCGTCTGTGACATTTTTTCCCAATTAGAATATCAAGGAGTAATTGAACCCTGGGTATCACCCATGAATAATCCTCTTTTTCCGATATCGATACCGGATGGTTCATATCTCATAGTGTTAGATTATCAAAAATTGAATAGTCATGTTCGTACATTTGCAGTACAGAACATGCCAAGCTCTGTTTAAGTGAATAACATTGTTCGCAAAAAATACAAAACTACACTGGATATTTCCAATGGCTTTCACAGTCACAATTTGGCTCAAGAGAGCCAGGATTTGGCCGTATTCAGCGCGGTTGGCAACCAAAAAAGATTTACACGTTTGCCCATGGGCTATAGGAATAGTCCTGGGGCATTTGCTGCACGTGTCGTGTCTTTGTTACACAGCATTGACCCAGACACGTTCTCATATGTCAATGACATTTATCTGATGGATGACGAACTGATTCCGCACCTAGTCCACGTGCCGACTTTGGTTATAAGTTCAACTTTGCTAAATCACACATCGCTTGTTTAGTGGTGCTTTTCTTGGGCTACGTACTCAATAATGAAGGTGGGGGTTCCCCCCCACTTTCTGGAGACATGCGCACAATTGCAGCCTCCATCTACTCTGACCAAACTTCAATCTTTGCTGGGATTTTTGAATTTCGGGAGGACATATATTCCAGATTATGCCCAGCGTATCAAACCGCTTTACGCATTGATACAACCCACATATTGTTCTGCCAGCTGGCTCCGGATCATACCTCTATTCTACGATCTTTGCAGTCTGATCTGCTAGCAACTACTTTCTTGTTGACACGTGATAATTCTACGAACCTGGTCATGGGAATTGTGCCGGGGACGGTCGGTTTCACATACTTAACATTTAATGAAGGAGGCACAGCACCAATTGCATTCAAATCACATTTGTACACATCAGCGGAAATGAGGTTTTCCAATGTTGATTTTTTTTTGACTGCGGTCCAAATGGCAATTCTGAAAGATCGATCACTGACGCAGAGGAAACCCATTCTTATGGTTTCACCTATACCTGCTTTAGAAGCAGTGACTGAGGCGAGTTTGCCGAATTCTAAAGCTTTACATTCCGGTTGGATACAATGGGCTACTTATTAGACATTGGCTGATGTCATGTTTATCTTTGATCCCGCTCTGCAGGCACCGGAGTTTTTACAGTATGAACATGTTCATCCTTCTCCATTGTCCTTACTTCCTTTGGATCAGTACAAATGTATCATTTATACCGATGGATCGGCTAAACCGGCCATGCTTATTTAGC
Organism: Triturus cristatus; assembly: GCF_964204655.1. Classification (NCBI taxonomy): domain Eukaryota; kingdom Metazoa; phylum Chordata; class Amphibia; order Caudata; family Salamandridae; genus Triturus; species Triturus cristatus. The sequence goes on along the minus strand of NC_140589.1, from coordinate 554,874,414 downwards.
AGCTTGTGCTATTGTGGCTGGTTCAATCATAAATGGTGAATTTAAGTCCTCCATTGTGCATACGCAGGCCCTTGGGGACTGTACGGCGCAATTGGCGGAGCTGCGAGCTCTAATTTTAGCTCTTGAATTAGCTGATCCTAATGTGAAAACTCTTGTTGTGTATGATTCTTAATACTGTGCCCAGTCTTTTAAATACAACTTATATTTTTGGTCTCTAAATGATTATCGAGACTCCAAGATCAGCGCCAACGAAGCATAAAACGCTTTGGGCTCGAGTGGCGGAACTTAAAAAACGTCTGCCACTCACACAGGTTATACATACTCTTGGCCATCAACGTATGAGAACACATGCTCTTGGAAATTCATTGGCTGATGAGGCAGCCAAATATGCAGCAGCGACATGTTTCGCTCCAGCTGTTACAAGGTCCATGACTACAGTAGATAATGAAATACTGGCAGATATAGCTTCTTCGAAGGATGGAACTGATTTCCTGTATGGCTCCTTTCTAAGAATTCTTATTATTTGTCACCTGAACAAGTCCCTTATGTTACTATACCATCAGTTTGGAATAGGCTGATTCCCAACATGGACTGCAGGCCTCCGTTGATCATAGCCACACACAAGGGCATGACATCTGCACATGCCGGAGTGTCTGCGACTGTTTATTTTACCACAAAGGTGGCATGGTTTATATTGACAAACCCGTAACAATGTGCTTTCTTGTGACATTTGTCAACAAATCGAACCATCTACGGTTTTGCGTCCACCACAAACACAGCTATATATATCAAATCAGCCATTTGGCTGTGTATATCTTGATCACTGTGGTCCATTGACTTCTGATACTGCATATAAATATATTTTTGTTGCAGTTGATTCGTGCACTGGATTCCTATGGGTTTGGCCACAACGCAGTGCTGATGCTCAAAATGTCATTAGAGATTTGCATGTCTTTGTCGGGATGTTTGCCTGTGGCACCTTCTATTCTGACCAAGGTCCAGCATTCGCCTCTAAAGCATACAAGGGTGTGATGAAGTCTTTGGGGGTGCTGGTTCTGTTTTCATCTCCATACAGGTCTGAGGGAAATTCTTTAGTGGATCGAATGAGCCGTGACTTAAAGAAATCTGTGACAGCTAGAGTCTTAGGTACTGGCAGGAACTGGCTGGCTCACTTGTATGAAATTCAACGTGCACTTAATAATCTCCTGAGAAGATCTCTGGGTGGGCGGACCCCATACAAAATGCTCTTTGGCATTAAAATGTTTGTGCCAGACCTTGATGGTCTAGATGCTGTGGCGGCTGCTGCAACATTTGACGTAGATAACCAAATCTACTGTGCTACAGAACCTACAAAAGACTCATGACAGCTTCGCAACAGAACAGTTACCCTCTTCCAATGATATGGCAATGCTGATTCCAGTCGCCGGCTGGCTCCCTAAGATTGGAGATCTGGCACGGGAAAAGTTAGAGAACAAAAAAGAATTTGGTCCCTATTATTGTGCACCGGTCCCAGTTCTTGGATTGAAAGGTACTCGTATAGTGATACTACCACCTTAGCCTGGTCGCAAAGAAAACAGATATATTTCAATTGTCAATATCAAACTACACCCTCTGGCCGATTCTGAATAGTGTGACTCTCTGTATTTCAAGCATCGCTATTCCCTGAATCCGATGCTTTCAGCCTCTTCGACTAATGCCCGTGTCATTGAGGGTGAGATGGAGACTTCTATTGACTTTCTACCTATTGTGCTGATGTTGATTAGCTTATCCTGTGGCTGAGTGCCATATTGAAATACCGGACAGCCCTTTACATCATCAAGCTGATGCTGCACTGCCTCCATTAATGAACGTGGGAGCTAGCAGTTATTTTGGGCACCATACGGGCTTCTCTTATGACTCTTCTTCTTAGTCATCAACTGTAACAATTCCACTGACACAAACCAGTATTTTCATTTCCTGGTTCAAAAAGGCTTACCTTGTCCCACCTTGGACCTACATCTGGCTGGTGCTAATAGTGATTTTCCTCTTTATGTCGATTAGTAAGTAATAGTTTATTAGCATAGTTAATTAAAACCATTGCAATTAATCCTTTAAAAAAAAAAATAATAATAATAATAAAAAACACTAATGTGTACACAATACATTATTCATCACTTCATAAAATTACATTCACGTAGTAACTGTATTTTTAATTCCTTTTAAAAAGTTCATAAGATTTTATATGTTGATAGAGTTAAAATAGTAAACGTATTGTTCTAAATGTCCTCTGTGTTTTATGGCAAGGGGACAAATTCCAGTATTTACTCTTCTTCCACCTTCCATAATTGATACAATGTAAATAGGGATCTGCTTATTTTAAGAGCCTCTAAGAATATGACGGTCGGTCAATTTTCTGCATCTTTGTTTCTACCACCTTCAAAAACTTCACCAGGCTACAATTCAACTGCGGGTCACTAGGTGTAAAACAGGCAAGAACTGCCTGTCTTCGTGAGCGTATTCCACGGTGGTTGAAGTGGTGTTTCAGTAACCGTTTCCTTTCCTCCAACAGCTTCTCGCAGGAGCACAACAAATGTTCCATGTCTTCAGATGCCTTACCACATAGGCGACAGAGGGAACCCCCATTAACCCTCAGCCACTGCGGAAAGTGGCGTGTGCATGGTAACACGCCTAGTCTGTATTTGAGGAACTTCAGTTTTATATGACGTGAGTAGCCGAGGTCAAGGTAACTCTGGTAGCCTTGTTTGGAGTAGGAGTTTAGGATGATCCACCCATGTGACCTCTTTGCAACACACGCTTTATCTTCAATCCATGAAAGATGTTTTATTGTTCTCTTTACTATTCTTTTGATCGTGGTGTGATTGGTAGGAGTATTCCACAGCTCCTGTAACCCTAGATTCACTAGGCTGCTTTTCAAGTATTTGGCAGCTGGCGATGCCGGATACCGTTCTAATTCTGACCATAAGTAGCTGTTTAGGGTTCCTTCATTTGCCTTACGGACTTTATCCCAAGTCATTATATATGCACCTTGTCTTGCCAAAGACTGCTTCTGTCCTCCAAATTCCAGCCTGAGTTGGGCCGGAGAGGTTTGTTTTGGCAAGCTGAATATGGTTCTGTATGCTGATGCCACAGTTCTGTCTAGGGTCGCCGCATCCCTACCTCTCTGTACTTCGCTCCCATAAGTAATTGTGGGCAGCAGTTTAGCTCTTATAACTTGTGCCAGGGGCAAGAGAGAGGGACTGGTGAGCTTACCATTTAATTTTTTTAACGAAATAGATATCGCAATGCCTTTTCCTCTAATGCTTGCTTTCTGAATGGTAAATTGGCCACCATTATCAATTTTGACTCCCAGGTACTTGTACACTGTTGTGTCTTCAATACGGTTGTTGTTCCAGAACCAGCCATAGCTGGATTTCCCTTTTTTATTAATTGACATAGTTTGTGTCTTCTGTAGATTTATTGTCAGTTGGTTATCATCAGAATACAACCGAGTGGCATCTAGGAGGTTTTGTAGCCCTATTTTTGTTTGACTAATTAACACTATGTCATCCGCATATAGTAATGATGGTAATGTTTGGCCTCCTAGTTTCGGTGCATGGGAATTGCAGGTATTTAAAATCGGGGTTAAATCACCTAAGAATAGATTAAAAAGGGTTGGAGCCAAGACACATCCCTGTTTTAAGCCCTTATTAGTTGGGATGCGTCTGGACAGATGAGATCCATCACCCAACTTAACCTGTATCCAGGTGTCACTGTGCAGGTTGATAAGTAGATTTAGCAAGGGCCTCGGGATCCCCCACTTGTTCAGTTTAGACCACAGGAGATTTCGATTGATGTAATCAAACGCTGCCTTATAATCAATAAAGCACAGATGGATTGGCATTTTGGTAGTTTTGGCTTTATCGATTAACAGGCCCATTGTCAAGATGTTCGTTGTTGTCCCAACATTTTTAGCAAAACCTGTTTGATTTACAGGGATTAAGGAGTTTTCTGTAGCCCAGAGCTGTAATTCTTCCAAGAGGATCCCAGCAAAGTACTTGGCCTCATTATCCATAAGGGCAATCAGTCTGTAGTTGCTTGGCTGTGATTTATTACCTGATTTGAGTATACGAGAGATAATTGATCCCTTCCAGGAGGCAGGTAATATATTGAACTGTATTATTTCATTGAATAATGGCTCTAGTACTCCAGCCCATTCCCTATCGCTCTGTTTGTAAAGGATGGGAGGTATACCATTCGGGCCGGGTGCCCCTTCCCTTCTTCCCTTTTTAATTTGTCGCATGATTGTCTTTTGTAAGTTTATTTCTCTTGTATTCGTGATTGTATTGCCACAAGCTTGTTTATGGGTAGTTTCACACAGTGTTGATAGTTTATTGCCCTCATTTCCTATCTCAAAGTCAGAGGCCTTTTGTTGTAAAAAATGATCTTTAAGATACTTTGACCATGCAGCTTCGCTAATATTAGAGGATACTCCATCATGCACAGGATTTAAAAAGGAATTAATTGATTTCCAGAATTTCGCCCCATCGTTTTGTTTTATGTCAGCCTGTAGTTTTACCCATAAGCTGTCCTCCATTTCTTTATTTGCTATCCACTTTGTTTGTTTTAAAGAAGCCTTCAGTTTCCGTAAGCGGTCTTGTTTCACCGTGTCGCATGAAGAGTACCTAAATTGACGCATTGTTTGGTAGATACATTTCTTTATACATTTTATCTTCACTTGATGTTCCTTTGTGAGCGAGGTCATATTGTTATCTGTCCGTCTTAATTCAAGCTTCGGTGTTGTGGAGTAGCCTGCCATTATTTTGGTAAAACACTCCCATTTCTCAACTTCGCTTGTTCCAATTCTTCCCTCAAAATGCAGTATCGCCATCTCAAGCAAGCTTCCCTCATTTATTGCAGAATATTTAATCCTTTTATAGTTGACAGTATAAACTGAGTTAATAGGGACCAAAGACTGCTCAAATTTGGGCTTGCAGATATTCAATGTGATTTCCTGGGGGCAATGATCACTATCAGTTTTTTGCCCTATTTTGAAGGAGGTTACATGGTAAAAGAGAGATAGTGACATAAACGTGTAATCCAAGGTTTTACTAACCCTTGATGAATGAAACGTGCATGCTGGTGGAGTATCTTCAATGAATCTTCCATTTAGTACTCTAATGTTAAAGGACTCAAGGTTCTCTAATGCCTGTTTATCAAATTTAGTGCATATTGATGTTTTTGAGAGCGCTTGGTGTGGTATATTCCAGGCAATATCTTGAAGGTGATTTTCATCGTCTGATGTGTTCCCCATCAGGTTTAGATTAAAGTCACCAGTAAGCACGACATCCATATTCGATGTTTTAATTGTAGTTTCCTCTAGGTAACTACATAGTTCATTTATTACCTTTGTTTTCCTTTTTGGGTGAACATAGGCGTTAATTAGAGTTAGATTAGTGCCCCTCTTGCCATGTTCCGAAATGAAAAGATTTAATATCAACAGGTTGGGATTGGGTGGTCCAAGTTCCTTAATCTCGTGGGCACTTGCCACTGAAACATAGGTCACAAGGCCCCCTTGGAGGTGGCCATATTTTGCAGCTCTTACCGCGCTTGTGTAAAAACAAAAAAAAAACAAGCAGGTGCGGAGGTTCTTCTTGCCAGGTCTCTTGAAATGTCATGATGTCAAAAGATCTTATATAGCTAACAAAATCTTGATCGCTCATTTTAGATGCAAGGCCGTTGACGTTCCATGAGCAGATTCTATAGTTATTGTATCCATTCAATGTAGGGAGATCCATAGTTGGTCATTTTGCTCGATTATTAATTGTTCTGGAAATCCATCTCAGGTCAGATAGACCTGTTGATGTGCCATCTGAGGTGTGTCCTGTGGATTCCTGGTCCTCCCTGATTCTTCCTCCAGTGTACCCTATTGCACCTCGGAGTACTGATGTTCCAGATCTAATACCGCAATTCGGTACTCCATCTCTTCCTGTGGGGATTAATAGATCAGCATATTTTGGTTTTATATATGGGGCAATTAAAATTCCCCAGTTTTTGAAGGTTTGGCTCTCAGCCAATATGTTCTGTGCAACTAAAGAAGTAGTCCATGTTGCCTTTGTTTTTTCTACCTTCGAGCCTGCTACTGCAGTGAATTCAATGGAGACTAGATCCAAGGTAGTCACACTAGCCAGAGATGGAATGTGAGATAAGAGTCGTAAGATGTTCCCTCTGTTCAGTATGTCATGGCTTCCTTTCGAAATGTACTCCGGGGTGAGCCATACAATATTTGCTGTTGTATTTCTAATGTCTTCCGGCTTCCTATTGTTTGTAGTTTCGGCAAGTCCTTCATGTCCTGGTCCGGTTGCTTGCATTTCTTTAGGTAGAGCTTGGTATAAGGAAGATTCCACTCCGATACTCCCTTCATCGTGTATTAGCTGTTGTCCTCCTGTGGTTGTTATTTGGTTCCACTCCCTTTGTCTGATTACTGGTAGTTCAGCTCCCCCACCACTTGGACGTTCATTCATGTCTATTCTTGGAATCATTCTTGGTTGTGAAGATATTGATGTTTGTCTGCTTTGTTTCGATAAGTGCACATCTAACTCTTCCATAGCTCTCCCCGTTTTATTGGATGGGGGATGCTGGGCTATTTCGCTCCCAGGCATTACTCCACTCTTTTCATTAGGAGACCTTACAGAGTTGGCGATCAGACCGCCTTGCATGCTCTGAACTAAATTTTGTTGTTTTTTTCTTAGTTCCGATCTTGGTGAAGAGGGTCTATTTGTTTTTTCTTGATGAAGGACTTCTCTTCCTTCTCTCTTGTCAGTCTCCTTAATAGACTCTGTGTCTTCGTCGTCGGTTTGGGTGTTATTTGGGCCATCTTGGTTGGATAGCGGTGATGTCCCAAAGAGATGGCTGAATCCCGCTCTATCCAGCTTTGTTTTTTGGTTCCTGCCTTTGCGTTTGTTTGCCCTCCTTTGCTTTGCGTTTAGATGATTGTCAGCCTTCTCAATTTGTGCATCTACAGGCAGTCCATTATCCGCTGTTCTTGTCTCTTTGGCCTCTCCTTTCTGATTCTTGTGGATCTGTTTCTCCGATACCACAGTGTGAACGTTTCCAGTAATTACAAGAGATGCCATGGTTTTTATTTTGTCTTTTTTGTTGGTGGTGCGGCATTCTTGGGGACGCTTGTCTATTTGTCCGTTGTACCCGTGACTTTATGTCGATTAGGTTTGTAACAGTGTTCTTCTTGCTAATCAATGGTCATTACTTGCCAGAATGCTCTGCTGTGAAGTTGGTTGATGGAACTCTGGCTCCCCATACATCGTCCCATATCATGAAACGTAATCAAGCCCTTGTGAACATTTTGGCTTTCCCTGTGGCTGATGGCATTGTTTGGGATAAAGTGGCATTCGAAATCCATAGCCCAACAGAAGTCCTCAACATCCCATACATGTTTCACGTTTCCCTAGGAGATGTGATAACACAGGACACACATTCTGATGATTGGGATGTACAAGCAGTACAATTGTTGCTTTCTGATTTAAATTATTATGCTGCTTTTGATGCTGAAGATTTGTCTTTGAAATCTGCCAATTATACTGAGTTATTCTGTTACCAACATGATGGTCATAATTTTTTGCATAAAACAAACACGCTAAGACCGTTTTTGAATTTTACACAGTGGGAACATTGTCCGACTCCCCTACAGAAAGGTTCTGAAACACTTTGGAAAAAAATCAACTATTTTACTGATTACAAAGGGTCCAACCCTAAATCCTATTTCTTTACATTAAAATCATGGTCTCAATCTAAATTTATGCTGACGCACACAACGTTAATTTATTCAAATTCATTTAGAACTGAATTAGCCAGATACTATTGATTTGAAATAATTTTGGGGTACCAAGGCTTGGCAGGTTCAGGGTATAAAAAAGCTTTGCATTGTGCGTGTCTCATTCCAACTCAAATTTTATTTTTAAATGACACGGTGCATCAAACTACTTGCTTTGGCTTGGCTACTGCCAAAAATTTGAATATTCCATCTATTCCCTCAGTGGCTGAGTATGAAGATTGGTGTAAACACGCCAATCATACTATCGACTAACTACAAGCACTGTTTCGAAATGGCAGTTTAAATATCTCTGATGTTGACCCCTCAAGATGGTTGTTGTTGCAAGCCAATGCCTGTCAAATGCATTTTCATAATGCAGCGACCAGTTTCACTCAAACTAGACCTGATCCATGTTTCCCGCATTCACATTCAGTCACCACTTACTCGGTGGGGAAACTGTGTCAGCAATGGTTGCAACACTCTACACTGTCGTCAGCAAAAACAACACCTGTCTCTCTTGTAGGTCGACATCATTGATTTAATCTTGGCTCCTAAATCACCAAGATCAGAAAAAAAATTCTGTGAAGCTTATAATGAATTATGGAAACTATCGCAGATGGAAGCAGTGTTCCATCTGTGCCAAATTGATAAAGCAAATTTGGAGAAAGTTCTTGCAGTTGTTGACAATAGAATTAATACATTGTCTTTCCGTATGTACACATTAGATAATGTTGTTTCTTCTGTCACTGATATTGTTCAAAGTGATGTATCTGTGTTATATCATGGTCAAAATCAACTACAATCTGTAATGCAGTTTGCATGAACATTGCAAACACTCTAAATGGGTAAAGTACCATGGGATTTTTTTAACGCTTCTGCATTGTTTATGCCATTTAACTTGACTGTTAATCAAAGGTTCATGTCTATGAAAGACTAACTTACACATTGTTGCACATTGAACAATTAAAACATTTACCATTTTCCATAGCGCAGACTGATTAAGCTGTATGGTTAATTCATGACATTATTTCTCTGCCATTCTCAATATTTCAGTTTCAATCTTGCATGAAACACTTTCCGATAGGTCACTTTGAGCTCCTGCGTAGTGAGATTCTTCATGATTTATGGTCCTTGGCTTTCACCTACAAATGTCAACGGGAAGATAAGAAAGTTTTCCTAACATGGTAGGGGTGCGATTCCACTGTAGGATATTCAATAGTTTGCAAACAAGTTAAATTGCACGGCGTTTGTAATGTATCCGCTGCTAATCTAGCCTGTGCCGGCAATAATTCCCGCCCTCACATTGCTTTCGAATGGCAGTTATCTTATTTTGAATAACCATGCACATTCCCGCCAAAGAATGCGCATGCGCGGGCTCCTGCGCAGTTCCCAGAAGAAGACGCGCTGGAGAAGGATGAAAGCTCGGGGACGCGGCCGATAAGGTAAGGTTATTTAAAAATAGCTTTTTTAATGTATTTATTACGGCGGGAGCGGGAGGCGGGCGGCAACTTCCGTTATGCCCGAATGTGCGGAGATTTGCCTTGTTTCTCCACCTGTTATCGCGGAAGGCGGAAAGGGCAAATCTTCGCACATTCCGTGGGCGGAACGGAGTTGTCCGCCCACCCTTAATATCATGCAAATTACCCGGATATGCTCTAGGAGGCATTGGATTGTAAGGAACGCGTGTGTTCCTCCGAACTACTTGACAGGATGGCATCCATTTTTGCTACAAACGATAGGGATGACCCTTTGGAACAAATTGCATTCTTAAGTTCACGAGGTTTGATGGATTTTCCAAATCCACATTAGTCACGTTTTTAATGAAAAGATTTTTTTCTTTCCTTTTTTTAGAAATGTTTCCAAATTGCTTTTTTTCTTCTTTTTGCTCTGAAGCGTTAGACTCTGCATCTCCTTGAGCTCTGTTTAAGTCTTTTATCTATATGCTACGACCTGGCAAAGGGGAGGGTGTCATTTTCGGCATCGCTAAGCTAGCATGAGCTCTGCTGCCATGATGCTGCTTTTGTGCATGTTACTACAAGACTTTCTTTTGCAAGACTCTGTTTATGCCTTTCACATGAGAACCGTCTGCTTTGTGCGGTCTCGGTCTGTTCCTGGAGTTTAGTCTCTACACTGTGCGCATGGTGGATAAACAATGCCCCTTGTTATTCTGTTCTGGTTAGTCTCTAGCAACTAGACAAAACATGCTAACACAGCTGCAGCAGCTGGAAAACTCGTGCTTTGATATTATGGGGACAAATGTTGGTTTACACACACTTGGAGAGGGACCTTTCCAGGCAGAAGAGCCGTGCGGTTCCTATGATGTAGATATACCATTTAGGCACTAAGGTATGGGGTCTGCTGACAAAGCCCAGGGATCTTTTACTATATAATAATACTTCTTTTTGCCAAGGGAAGGGTGGTTAGGGTTTATGGTCCTTTATCCACTGTCTTTATAATATGACATCTCCCTTCATAATATATGGACTTGCTACAATGCTAACTGTGTTATCTTTATGTGTTTCGCTGCTGGTAGTGGCACGTATACTGCGTTATAGAGCACAACAGTTAAAATAAACATTTTAAACTATACAAATGACTCTGTCAATTCTTATTGTGTACAAGTACGAGTGAGTGAGAGAAAGGGTACGTCTTGTTACTGCGATTACTGAGAGAGTCAGGAGTGTTGTGTTCTGGGGTGTCTAATCATTTGCATCTTCGTGATTGTTTAGGAGAGCGAGCGAGACACTATAGCGAGTCGGTCCTGGGATTGTGGGTGCTGAGGCGGTAGGAAGGCTTAGTCCCAATACACCGAGATCTGGTATTCCTGAGCATAGTTCTGTGTATGTGCAGAATCCCTGCATCAGTCTCAACAGGTAATAGTTAAAACAAAAAATTCAAGAAAAAAGGATTCATTGAAAAAGGAATGGAAGCACCAAAATGTCGATCATGGTCTCAGCACACTTGAAGAATGGAATAATATGGTCACAAACCTAATTTGTTTCCCCTCCCTAGTGGAGATCAAACTAATGAGCCCTAGAGATACCCTTCCCAAGCACTCTATACTGAACTTATCTAGAATAGATCAAATGTGTTACATGCAATTTCCACTTTGCCATATGTATATATTTAGTCATGACACACTGTATTTATTTATTTACGTTAAATCACCATCACACATGTTGCACTTATAGCTTGTTCACCCTTCTCACAGAGTTAGTGACATATGTATTTCTCCCTATTTATTTCTTCTATTTCTTTCCTACCAAGGCTATTTCCTAGTATTTATTTAATTATCACATCTTTAGTACCACCGAGGCACCTCCCAACCACATAGATGCTCTCCTAGGGTTACGGTCTAGTCTTTGAAAATGAGAAATGCCTTGATTTGTCATTTTATGCCAGCAGCTGCCGGCATCCCTCACACTTTGGCATTGCAGTGAATGCTAACCTGGTTGAGGCTCCTGAATTTTACACTCCTGTATCATACGCATGGTAAGATTTCTGCCCATCTCAGCACATTTGTTTGACTCACGCTGGGGTCTAGTTGGAGGACATTAGTCCTTATCCTCAGACACCGCAGTATCTGCTGCTCCCTCACCTGCAGCTCCAGGCCCCTGACTCCTGCCTCAACGTTCTCACTGGTCCACCTGGGAGCCTGAGCCAGCGTCAGCACCGCCATTAGCCTCATGAAACTACAGTTCCTAGTAACTTCCGGGAGGCGGGCCTAGTTCATTTTTGCGCCTCTTGGTACCAATTTATTCCTTCAGCGGTCCCACCCTCACAGGACACTGCAGTATTTGCCACTCCCTCACCTGCTGCTCCAATCCCCAGACTCCTGCCTCACAACTCTCCCTGCTCCACTCAGGAGCCTGAGCCAGCGCCGCCATCAGCCTCCGGGAACTACAGTTCCCAGCAACCTACAGGAGGTGGGCCTAGCCAGCTTTTGTACCTCACAGAGCCAATTTATTCCTTCTATGGTTCTCACCTTGTGGGACATGTACAGGTGGCTCCTGTGTTGAAGCCCGGGTCAGTGGCGGGCCCGTCGCACCCATCAGAAATTGGAGGAGACTGGGCTGGGCAGGGCTACCCCTCTTACACCCACAGTTTCAGGTACAGTGCTTTTCGGCATTGTCCCCCCTGACACCGAGCCCGAAGTTCCCCCCTTGGCCCAACCTGCACCAGACTCCCAGTAGTTGCTGCCCAGCTGTCCCCCTCCTTGACCCTAGCAGCCTGGGCCAGCTGCACCTGTCCTTGCAATCTGATTTCTTCCTCTTCCCTCTCTCCATGCATGCCTGTACCCCCCGTCTCTGCTGGGACCTCCCTTCTGCTATCTGCAGGTCTAAGCTCCCTGCACCTCACCTGTCTTGTCATTCCCTGTGACTACTGCTGTCTTCCCCTACAGAGTCCACCACAGCCTCCCCTCCTAGTGACCATGCCATCCAGCATGAAGACCAGAGAGCACCCACGCAGTGGACGCACACGGACCTCGCTCTGAGATAGGACTCCAACCACCATGAATTGCCTGAGCTTCACCTCAGACAAACTTAGAGACCTGCACCCCGGATGCCAGAAAAACTGCAGCGCCCAGGCCTTCCCTAGGACCGCTAAAGGCCCCTTTTCCTGCCGCAACTTTCGCTCTACCTGCATTACAAGGGAAAAAACTGACACCACGTTCATCAGCCACACCACGTCACACACAGCCACCAGCAGGGCCGGTCCCAACACCTCTGAAGAGATCAACTACCTGCTGATCAATGCACGCTCTCTCGAAAAACACGCCACTTAAATCTGGGACACCATCACCACCTGCACCCAAGACACCATCTTCATCACAGAGAACTAGCTGAACCCCACATCATCACCTGACATTGCCACAGCCATCCTACCTGGATTCAAGATCACACTTCAAGACCAGACCAAGAGAAAAAGCAGCGGCATAGCTATAATCCACAAAGAGACCATCAAAGGAGCAACCACCACAAACAAAAGCACCCCCTTCATGGACCACCTTAACTTCCAACTCCAAACAAACAGCAAAACCACAATGCGAGACACCATTGTCTAATGACCTCCAGGATCCCGCCCTCCCTTCTGCAACGCCATCTCGGACTTCATCACTCCTTTTGCCATTGACCCAAATTTGTACATCTTCCTAGGAGACCTCAACTTTCACTTTGAAAACATTGATGACACAAACATGGCTGACCTCCTAGAAAGTATGGCCAACCTCGGACTGAAGCAACTGGTCACCAACCCCTCTCTCATCGGAGGACACATGCTCGACCCTGTCTTCAAAGCCAGCAATAGAGTAAATTACACCCACGCTGAAGTGCTCACCTGGACCGATCATCACTGTGTCCACTTCATCATCTCTGAGCCCCTCAACACCCACACCTCCACTGCCAGCGAAACATGTTGCAGCTAGCCCAAAGTATTAGAACAAAGCTGCACCAACACCCTCCATTACCACCTACCCACCACCTGTGAGGACACGGAACAAGCAGAAGTCATCCAGAGGATATTTATAAACTCCAAGAAACTAATATGACACCCCTACTGGTTCACAAAATAACTAAAAACCCAGAAACGTAACTGCAGACAGACGTAAAGAAGATGGCATGCCTGTAAGACCCTCTTGGACTGAATATGCTTCAAAGCTGCCCTCAGCCGCTACTACCACTTCCCGAAAGACCACCCTAGTCACCCGCATCAACAACAGCTCCAACAACTGCAAGCAACTCTTCAACACAGTGACCATCATGCAATCCATCCACTCCAGAGCCTGGCAGAATCCTGCCCCCACAACGCTTTTAACCTCAGCAATCAACTCATCAGCAAAGAACTCACCAAGATTCTCAACTCCTCAATCACTACAGCCTACTTCCACCAGAAGTGGAGGCATGCAAACGTGAAGCCTTTTCTGAAGAAGCCATCCACGGGCCTAGGAGAACTGATGAACTACTGTCCCATCTCTTTGCTTCCATTTCCAGTCAAGGTCATCGAGAAGGCACTCAACATCCAGCTCAAAATACATCTGGAGAACCACAACCTCTTGGACCCCTCCCAATCCAGAGAACAAACCACAGAACCGAAGCAGCTCTAGTTGCAGCCACAGATGGCATCTGAAAGGTGCTGGACCAGGCAGAAACAGTAACCCTCATACTCCTCGAGGTCTCAGATGCTTTCAACACCATATCCCACCACACACTGATCAACAGGCTCCACCAGATTGGAATCCAAGGAGCAGCCCTCAAGAAGATTGCATCATACCTCACTGGAAGAACACAGTAAATCATCCTCCCTCCCTACTCCTCACTTCCTAAGAACATCACCTGTGGGGTACCTCAAGGCCCATCCCTCAGCTCATCCCTCAGCTCAACCCTCTTCAACACTGGCATGACCCCCCAGTCGACATCGTCACAAGCCACAGATTCAGCATCATCTCCTACGCCAACGACACCCAACTCATACTCTCTCTGACTAAAAATCAAAGAACTATGAAAGAAAAGTTCCAAAGATGCATGAAAGATGTTTCCAACTGGATGAACAACATCTGTCTGAAACTCAATACAGGCAAGACAAAAGTACTCATCTTTGGGAAAGGCAAGGTCACACACTGGAACAATGAATGGTGGCCTCCATGAAGAAGAAAGTCGGTGCTGTCACCACCGCCTGCTTCATCATCCTTGTATGCTCAGAAAGGTTCTCAGATGGCTTTCAACCAACACCAGGCAAAATGTCACGCAGGCTGGTGCCACCAGCAGACTCAACTATGACAACTCCCTCTACAAAGGAATAACAGCCTACCTCATTAGGAAACTCCAGACAATCTAAAACACAGCGGCCAGGCTCATCCTCAACCTCCCCAGTTTGATGTACATAACCGTTCACCTCCATTGGCTACCAGTCATGAAGAGATGCCAGTGCAAGCTGCTCACCCAAACAAACAAGGCATTACACAAGGAAGGACCTGCTTACCTCAGCCAACATGTGACCTTTCACCAGCCCACCAGGAAATTGAGATCCGGATCTGTCACCCTAGCTGCCACCTGTTGCATCTGCCGGATTGACAGCGGAGGCCACTTGTTCTCCCATTTGGTGGCCAAGACCTGGAACGACCTTTCCCTGCACCTCAAAGCCTCACCATCGCTTCAGAAGTTCAGGAAGACCTCAAAACATGGATGTTCAACCAATAGGAGAACTGACAGCATCCTCCGATAGCACCTCAAGACTCTCATGGGTGATGCTCTACAAATCCCAATTGCTTGATTGATTAATACTCTATATAGTAGTTCTCTGACCTGTATACCCCTTGATTGGCTTGCCTGCTCCCGAACTGCACACACAGTTTCTGACAGTCTTTGACTTCATTCCTAGGCGTCCGGACCCCTTGTATATCCTGACACCTGGCCTTGACAAGATGGATACTGCCATTGCTTTACATTTAGACTTGTGCCCACTTATCATGCCCTTCCCACCTTGCAGTTTTCCCTCATTTCCATTGCAAATATCGCCATTATCACAGTGTGACCCTCTGGTACACTCGTATATCCAATAAGGAACTTACCTCTTTTTCCTGGATGCCAATTACGGCAATAGTGGCGCCATTAACCTCCCTGCCTGGATTTATGTAAGTGGAATCTCCATGTGACCTGTGGCACTTATATCTCCAAATTGAGTCATAGGCTAACCTTAGCCTTGTCCTTTGCTTCCTTTGCTAGGATGTAGGACTCCCTCCAGGTATTTACCAGCAGTCTGTATCCATTAGCAGTGAAAAATACTCTTTCAGACCAGGTTTCTAATTCTATCCCCTTCTTCTTATTCTCCTAGACAGTAATTGATGTATGTGCATTTTTATCCTGATGATGACCTGAACTAATGAAGGTCAAAAGACTGTCGACTAGGGGTGGGCAGCGAACTCTGCTGCCGAAGTTTAAGCAGAGCACAGTGCTCAGCCCAAAAAATCTGCCAGCCGCCAGCAGAGTTCCACTCACCAGCTTGCATCACTCACCCCAGTTAAATTGGGGTGTGACAGAAGTGACAGCTATCCTGGCTGATGAGGGGTGAAACCCCGAAACCGGTCCTAGAATGCTTGTTTCCGGTCCAGGGATGACATGGCTTGGCAGTTCGGGCTGGACTGTCCCCGTGAGGCACAGAGTCAAGACTGATTTGCATATGGCCAGGTCTAAACTGGGGTGGCATGGTGAGCAAAACAATGATGGATTTAACCCAGATCTCTTGACTTGGGGCGAATGTTTTGATTTTTCTGCATTCTGTCCAACAATTGTGAGTTTTGCTTTCTCACCCTAAGTGCACGGGGTATGCCCAGACGTGGGTCCTGGGCTCACTGTGCCACTGGAATCAAGCTATCCTGACTGATGAGGGGTGAACCCCCGAAACTGGCCCTAGGATGCTTGTTTCCAGTACAGGGATGACCTGGCTTGGCAGTTTGGGCTGGACTGATCCCACTCGCATTGTATGAGCCATTGCACATTCAGACTGATTCCGGTTTCCCAAGCGGTTGGCGCTGGCTGGTACCGCTCCTCCTAAATTCTCAGGGACATCGCGCACCTAATGCGCATTCCCCATCTGGTTTCTAATCCCGGTCAGGACTTGCTGATCTCCGCGGTGCTCCCTCCGTGTGCTACCTTCACTGCGGCCGGCACTCTCACGCCGTGCCGGCTCCGCCGCTATCTGCATTCCCTCGCCTCAGACCCCGTGTGGTCAACGTACCGCCATGGCATTGCCGGGTTAGCCCACGTGGCGCCCCCGGCTGACTCACTGCTAACTTCCCAGGCATTTCTTTCATCCACTTGTCCTGAAGAGATCTCACTATTTCCAATGGGATTGAAACGTCGTCTACTACCATCTCTAAACTCTATAATAACTGTTATCTAACTGTTGGAGTATGAGGTGCCAATCTGACTTTTTGTTACTGCTTACTTTTATGCACTAAAAAGTCACCTTTTAAGTCACCTGCCTGGGTTCAGGAAATCGGCTGATTTCCCTTTTACCCTGTCACAGTTAACTCACTCACCAGTTTATCATTTTTGGTTGTTTTTCAATTGTACTGCATCGACTATTATTCCCTGCATTGACTACATATATAAAACCTGATTTCTCATTGTATCAATTGTGGTATTATATCTATTTCATGTGAATGGGACCATTGTTCCTTAAAAATATATGACTGATCCCATGAGGCACAGGGTCGAGACTGATTTGCATATGGCCAGGTCTAAACTGGGGTGGCATGGTGAGCAAAAGAATAATGGATTTAAATCATATTTAATAACTGGGGATGAATGTTTTGATTTGTTCTGAATTCCATCCATCAATTATGTGTATTTTGCTTTCTTGTCCTAAGTGCGCTGGGTATGCCCAGAGGTGGGCTCCGGGCACACTGTGCCACTGGAATCAAGCTACCCTGGTTAATGAGGAGTGAAACCCCAAAACCGGTCCTAGGATGCTTGTTTCTGGTCCAGGGAGGACCTGGCTTGGTATTTTGGGCTGGACTGTTCCCATGAGGCACAAGGTCAAGACTGATGTGCATATGGCCAGGTCTAAACTGGGGCGGCATGGTGAGCAAAAGAATGATGGATTTAACACATATCTCTGGGGGGGGTGAATGTTTTTTTTTTTTTTGCATTAGGTCCATCAATTGGTTCTCTTTAGCATCTGTGGGGGGGGCAGATTTGTAAGAGGGACTGCAGCAGTATGCATTGGCGTGGTTGTATTTACCAGAGCTAGGAGAGTAGCGACTGGCAGTGGCAGACACCGGCACTGGTGATGCAGAAGTCAGGAACCCAACATGATGAACGCTAGAGACAACCAGTGTGGTTAGAGGCTTGAGAGGGGCTGCATCAGAGACAGTAATAGTGCAAAGAGACTTGAGAGAGACTGCATAAAAGACAGTGGTGGTGGTAGGGCAGTACTGAGACCTGTCTCAGGTTCCAGAATAAGAAAAAGCTGCACTGGGGAGGAGGAGACTGCGTCGGGTGTGCTATAGCCTGTGTCACCTTGTAATCATACAAACATGTGGCAGCCATGTTAGAGTCAGGCTCAAGTCAAAACTCACATTGTGTCCGCCTTGGTTCCTTCTTACAGACATTCACCCTGTTCTGACAGAGACATGGCTGCCTCAGTTCATTACCCTCACAGAGATTGATGCCCTCCTCCTTGCCCCTCACAGACAGACACGATTATTGATGACCTTGGCTGTTTTGCTCCTTTATGTTCACCCCCCCACCTATCCCTCACAGACCTGGCTGCCTACGCTTTTTTTGACCCCCATGATTACAGTTTAGCATCCTGTGGCATCCCACTCCCCACAACTGTTAGCCTCCAGGGCATGACTTTGCTGTGGATGGGCAGTGAGCGGTGGCCCAGGATTGAGCTGGGTGCTGCCAGCCAGAAGGGAAAGAGGCAGTATAGAAGGAGGAAGAAGGATGGGGTCAGTGATCTCTGAGAGGTGAGCGCACAGCAGACAGCCGCTACGGTCCTGTAAAGGGGGCAGCAGGAGAGGATACTAGAGATGAGAGCACCTGATGTAGGCCCTGAAATGTATTGTTCCATCACACACCACGTAAGTAATTATGTGAGCCTTGCCTTTTTCAGCAGTACTTAGAGTGCTAGGTCCGAGTGGTGCTGGCATTCCGCTGCATGCAGAATTTTACTGAGTTTTTAGATAACTCCACGGAATTCAGCAGAGTAGAACTCCGCAAGCTCCACCCACCCCTACTGTTCACATCAATCAGCATATTTATGGCTTTTGACCAATAACATAATTTGAAAGATTTGCTCTTACTACTGTTTTCATGTTCTACTTGAGTCTAAATGAATGCGTTGAATGTGAAAATGAATGTGTTATTTTCATTTGTTCTGCATGTTTTCAATGCGCTATTCATGGTTTTATCCATGAGCCCTACGTGTCCACCATCTATTCACTGGACATTACCTAACTAATTTTGATGCTGTCTGCTAGTATTTCTTAATATTTATGCTTTGAAAATACAAACCAGAGTATTCGTTTTTGATGCTTACATTCCGTTTTCAATAATTCATTTTATCTTGAATCTTTCGCTGTAACTGATACCTGTTGAGACATTATTGCATGGTACTATATATTTAGAAAGTTGGCATTTTCCGGGCCTTAGCTTTTTGGTTACTGCAGCCTGTCTTGGGTCAAATGACTGGGTGTAACTGGTAGTTAAACTTTGTGAATTCCTCCCAGACAGTCACACAATAGAGAGGCTAGGTGAACATGAATGAGCCATCTGCTGACAGGGTGGGGGTAGAGCTGGGCACAGCCCCACTTGCGACTGAGTGGTTGTGCTCTGCCTTCACACAAACAGCTTGTCATCACTGCCTTGTTCCTACACCCAGGCTGGTCCCAGGGCAGGAGAATCAGGAAATTCCAAGCACTCCAAATAAAAACCTCCAGAAACGTCTCTCACCTACAAAGAAGGCAACAAGATTAAAAATAGGCCCTTCAGACCCACTCTTCAGGTCACTGTCTGGACATGTGTAAGGACTCAAAGATGAATGCCTGCTACTCTGGCCTGATGTGTACTTCACAAGTTTGCTTTGCTGCCTGGAGCCTGCCATGAACCCTCAGTGGCCTGCCCTGCTGCTTGAGTGCTGCTTCTTCACCTGAATCCAGGACTAGCAAAGTAATTCCAAGAACTAGTTTGCTGGCTTCCTGTTCAGAGCCACAGGGTAGTAACAGGCTCTCACTATGTTGAACTCGCACCTGTACCCAGCTTGAGTAAGTCCTAACCACCCAAGTCATGCTCCTCAAGTCTTGAACCCTTGATGGTGGTGCTAAAAGTGCCCAGATTACTTGGAACTTAAAATGTTTGGGATAAAAACTTATCTGGGAACCAAGAGAAGACCAGGACCAACCTGCTCATCTTTCCACCCAAGGTGCATTGACGGTAGGACAGAATTTTTGGATGCTCCTGCTACGTTCTTTTCTACAGCAGCAAATCTTGTTCAGTGGTCCTTCACCAAAGGGGTATCTGGCCCCCAGGAACTCTTGTGGGCTACCTTCCTAGTCCTGTTGGGGATGTTCAACTTGCAGAAATAGATACTAAGTCCAAACATGGAAATATTCTCTGTGACTTCATCCAATGGCTCCCCAACTACGACACTACTTTGGAAACTATCTGGAGCTTTGCCCCGATTAACTTTTACCTTCTCAGAACATTTTCCTCAAAACTTTAAGTCCGAAGGTAAGCGCTGACCAGAACAAATCCACTTCTTGTGTCAGGCCCACGCTCCAGTGCAGTTTGTAATATTTTTCAACTTTGGTCTCTCGCAACTCAATACCTGCAGTTAATGCTTCGATTGATTAGGCGCTAGATTTCACATAAAACTGAAAAAATTCATAACCCTGGTTCAACTGATTGGATTTTTGTTGTTTTAGTGTCAAATAATTTATTAATATGTGGTAAATAAAATATCACGCTGTCATAATTTTTCAGATATCAATAAGATCATGCATAAAGCAAGAGGCTGAGTCTGTGGTATCAGATTCATAAAGGGCTTTATTCCAATAACTCGAGTCAAAGGGAGAATATCACCATCACCAAAAAGGATCTGGACGGGGCTGAAAAGTATTCTCAATATTCTCAAAACATTATTCACAGAGTACAGTATATATACATTTCTCAATTGTACGTAAGCAAGAGAGCAAGAGAGAATGAGATAAGAGCATGTGGGCGTGTAAGTAGGCGTGAAGGTGGGCGTCCATGTGGGCGTCCACTTGATGATAAGGGGTAAATTGTCATGTGTGGGTGGATACCTGGAGATGATTTCGCAATGTCAGCAGAAATACTTGGCAGAGATGCGCGCGCAGCAGCATGACGTGTGATTGACGTGCAACTAGAGGGTGAAAGGGACTTGACATTTAGCTCTACATGTGGAGACAAAAGTCTGGGGTTATGTCAACCTAATCCCAAATCATATCTAATATCCTATGTTTAAAGAACTGTGTTATCCACAAGGGAAGGGCTCTCGGACAGAATCTATTCTATACTGACTGTGTGTGTGTGTACAAGCGTCTAAGTGTCTACACTGAATGCGAGGGGATGGGAATATTCCATGGTGACAGGGCTATGAATTACTTGCATGAGGGCAGAGAAACCGGGCCTTTTGCTTGGTAACTGGAGGAATGTTTACTTAAGCTACTAGGCAGGAATGCATCGGCTGAGGGGGAAGCAGATAATTCGAAGGTGAAATACAGCTCTTGGCAGAGAATAGGCTGATGTCAGGCTTCGTGGGCCGCGCAGAGAATGAGACAAAGTTCATGGTCACAGATGCAAGCTCAAGCTGAAGCTGTCAGAGGCAGAGAGCAGGGAAAGGCTTTGAGGACAGAATCGGGCCTACTCGCCTGAACTGTAAAAATGGAGTAACTTAGCCATATAAAGTCGGTGGTCTTTCATACTTAGGAATTGAATATCCAGCCCATTGATGGCGGATCTGACAGAGAACATGTCGACGGTAGACACACATATGTTTGCGTCTTAGAAACTGGAACTGGAGGGAACATACATGTATTTGTAACATGCACATAGAACCGTTGGGGTCCAAGATAGGGGACATAACTGATCAGGGAAATCCACATTTCCACATTCCCTCCTTGTCCCCTACTTGCCCGTCAAGAAACATCAATCTTCATTAATCCATCGATTTGCTCATGGAGCATCATTTCTTCTTCTTTCTTCTTCCGGGATCTTGAGCGAAAACCTTGATGTGGAATACACGATGTGGCACACAGACCACAAATCGCTGGTCCACATTGCAGGCATAGACAGCAACTGAATAGTATGAGAAGGCCAATACCTAGGAAGGATAGGACCCTCCATCCAAAGGTAGATAATACACTCCAAAACCAACCGGACCAAGTCCAGGTGCCTGGATTCTGGTGTATCTGGCTTACAATCTTATGAAGGCGAGTTATGGCTTTATATACAGATGGCGAATTTTCTGGTATGAAAAATGCAATAGCTTGATCCGATGACCCTACAAGCTCCGCCCCTATCGGCCAGGATAACGTCAAGGACAAGGCTATTTTGAAGCACAACAATCCGCATAGCAGACTGCTCTTCTGTTAAATTGCCTAAGGCGGGAATAGTTTCGTTCACTCCTGCTTCAAGGGTTCTGGTTAATCTACGTATCAGTTTACTATTGGTAACTGTACCTATATAGGGAAAGAAACCTTTATTGAAATCTGTGTATTTTTCCCATGCTGTTTCAGTGTAATTGACAATTGGGAGATCTCTCTGCTGTCTATTGTGTACTAAATGAGTATTTCTATGAGAATCAGGAGGAGCTAGGAAAACAGGTGGTAGGAGGAATGCTATGTAACAGGTACCATCCCAATCTAGAGGTAGGCGTATATATGCGGTCTGGCCACATATAAAGTAGGAATGACGAGAAGCTCTAAATGTAGACTTGCCTTGATCACTGAATTTTATTACAGTGGTGCATTTACTATGGCCCATGTGTATGGAGCCATTCTTTCTTATACATAATTCCTCTTTTACTGGGAATACGGACATGGCGGGCAAGATTGGTGTAGCTTCAGATTCAACGTTCAGGATCATGAGGTTAAGTGTAAAATTACCTAATCCATATACTTCATTTCTTAGATTAGTTCCTGTTCCTTTGGGAAGTCCCTCCTTGTTAGGGTAGCAGACTTTAAGCAAAACTAAGTTCAGGTTTCCCCATACCCAGTTGTCTTGATAAACTGCGGAATTCGAATCTAGGGAATTAATCAAACTAAACCATGCTCCACAGGAGCCATTGTGTGTGAACGGATAGAGAAAAAAGGGGCAAAACTCCCTTATAGTTCTGATAGGGGGGGAGTCGGCCACAGACCCAGCAGTCTGTAGCATTGCTAGTCTGATGTGAATGGTGCAGCATCTGAATAAAGGTATTGTTGCGTAAGGCAAGTCGATATGATAGCTCATAGGATGGCAGATCACTAAATGTGTGCTTTATGGTGTGCTTTATGGTATCATTAGTGGAGGAGTATAAGAGTGAGGCAATAGGAGGAAAAATAGCATGTAGTATTAAGCTGATACATATTATCGTGATGCTCTTAAGATATTGAAAAATTACAGTCACTATACATCTATTTGCTTCTTATCTAACTCTCTTATTTTTGCTTTATGTTATTGTCCAAGATCTTATGTGAGCCAGAATACATGTTCAACCGCTTCACCACCTAGTGGACTTAATTGATCAAACGGGTTCTGACTTTTTGAATCAAGGTTTAGCTTTGTGGAAACTTCTGGGCATTCTCCTCTAGAAAATGTTGTTCAAAATCCAAGTTCAAAGTTTTTTTTCCTTTGTAAAAGAGTGGTGAAGGTGCACTTTGACTTTAACGGCCGTCCCCGTGGTCCAGAGCACTGACTTCGGCGCCTGTCATCCAGGAGCGATGGAGTATTCTTTGACCTGGGTGTTGTCAGGGAAGGCGGCAGCAACCTGCGAACAACAAGAGAGTAGTGCAGACATCAAGGAAGCCAGGTAATCTGTCAGCATGTTACTGTCAACATAAGTAATCTTTTAGGCATTGTAGTGCCCACATATTTTGGTGGTCTACCAAAGACCACTTCATAGGGAGATAAGCCTGTTCTAGAATGAGCTACTATTCGCATGTAAAAGAGGGCAACCGGCAGGGCTACCATCCAGTCTATACCTTTGTCTGCGCAAAATTTTAATGTCTGATTATGTCTTTCTACAAGGCCTGCTGCTTCAGGATGTCGCACACAATGGAATTTCCAGGTATACCCTAACAGAAGGGACACCTGCTTCATTAGTACCAGGACATATTTGTAACCTCTACATCTGTTTATTTGGATATAATCCATTTGGAGCACTTCAAAAGGGTGGTCAGGTGGATGGAATCCACCTTGTTCCATCGGAATGCCTTTACCTGCATTGAATTGGCAACAGATCATACATGTTCTGACCTTTTGTTTCGCTGCTGCACGCAGGTGCTTGTTGAACCATATATTCTGTAAGCTATCTATCATTGCTTTCTCTCCTAAGTGTGCAGGACTATGTGCGGTATTTATAATCACTTGTACCATGGTATCAGGAAGAAACTATGTGGATTTGCCCTTTGTCATCCAACCTTGATCAGTCAGTACCCCTCCTTGTTCCGATCATTTCTTTAATTCGTCTACAGTAGCATGTGTCTGAATGTCTTGTACATCCCTGGAAGGATCCCTAACTGTCATGGCTTTGGACAGTGATAGTATCTGTGATTTTGTCATGTCTAGTGGGGTCTGAGCTGTCTGTTTAGCAGTTCGGTCTGCCAGATCATTGCCTTGGGAAATGGGATCTGTGGCTCTAGTATGTGCTTTACATTTTAGGATAGCTATGGCTGTTAGTAAATGTATCGCTTCCAGAAGGGCTTGAATATGGGGGCCATGCTGTATCTTGGCCCCATGAGAGGTCAAGAAACCTCTTTCTCGCCAGAAAATCGGTGTAAATGTTTACTCTCAGGTGCTTAGCTCTTATGCACGCTTGTGTCAGGGCGATGAGCTCTGCTGCTTGTGCTGACAATATGTCTATTCTTTTAGTCTCTATTATTACAGTATCAGCAGTCACTGCATATGCTGCCACTAATTCTCCCGCCCCTGTCCTCATGCATGAGCCGTCAACATATAGTGTTAGGTCGGGGTCTGGGAGTGCAACATCTGTCAAGTCTTGTCTTGGTTTAGTCACGGTATGTATTACTTCAACACAGTTGTGTGGTGAAACGCTTTCTGTACTGGAGGGCAAAAGGGTAGCGGGATTCAGTATGTTGCATCGTCTGATCTCTATGTGTGGTTGAAATAACGTCAGCTCATAATCCGTCAGTCTAGCTACAGTCAGGTGTTGTGTTTGTGTCCGGTTCAAGAGAACCTCTACTGCGTGTGGTACTTGTACTGTCAGAGGGTGGCCCAGCACTATCGAGTCACTTTGTCTTATGGCTAAGGCCATTGCTGCAACTGATTTTTGGCACGCAGGCACAGCCTGTGCTACTGGGTCTAATGTACTAGAAAAATAAGCACAGGGCTCGTGTTTTCCTGCATGATCTTGTGTTAGGACAGATAGTGCTGTTCCATCCCGCTCTGTCACAAAAACATAAACGATTTGTTGTAATCAGGGTTTGCTAAAACTGGTGCTTGACATAAAGCTCTCTTTAATTCTTCAAATGCCACAGTGTGTTCTTGTGTCCAAGGGAGGACTTTAGTAGAAGCTGTAGTAGGGGCTTGGACTAATTCCCCTGAAAGATCACAATAAAACATGAGAAAAAGGGGAAAACACCATACCTATTTCCTTGGCTTAATTTCTAAGGGGGCTAATTTCTAAGGGGCTTAATTTCTTAAGGGGCTAGCGGGAAGCGAACCTCCTCAGGGGCCACCCTGTGTCTTGACAATACTATTAATCCCTGTGTGTAGCTACTGGGCGTAAGCAAAATTATAGGAGATACACAGCGTATGTGAAACGGCGAGAAATCCTTCAAATTAATGTACAAACCTCATTGTGTTAGCTCATAAGCTAGCCAAATGACATCTCATATGCAAATGTCCCTATTACATGAACCTACACCAACCTGAAGTCAATATTAATGCTAGGAGGCCCTAATAGGAATGCTAAATTACCTAAATATTCGGAAAACCAAGTTTAAGAACAGTTGTTAATGTTGATAATTAATAATTTATCTGCTAAAGAAATCAGTCAATGTGCAATAATTTCCACCTATACAATAAATAGCCTAATTCAAAAACAAGTCAACTTTTGGGGCCACCACTCACAAGAATGAGCTTACTAAAGCAAACTTTAAAAAGGAAATCCTGTCAGATATTTTCTCATTACCCTAAATACCGGGCCTCATATGTCCCTCTGTGGTGGCAGTCCCTATTTAAAACAGGCCTTTCAAGAGTTAAAATGCGAGTGCACAGATCATAATTGTTCCTTAATGTCCAATCTGGAAACATATGACCGAGGCTGCCTGTCTATAAGAGAAAGGCAGTTATGTGAAAAATATTTTAGTCTTGCATAGCCTTTTTCTTTTGTTTCATTCATCTCCAACACCAATTAGACATACACTGATAACGTGTTGTCTGCTATTTTGACAGCATGATAATGGTAATATCATGTCTGTGAAATTTAGTAATTGTGCCAAGCCATCAGTATACCGGGCACAGAAAGCATGGATAATTACACTAACATATATAAATGAGCAGCGATGCGTAATTACAGTACCTACAGCTCAGATGCGAACATTCTGGCCTGCTTAATTTGTCAGGCTTATAATCAATAACTTATTTACCTGCCCTATACAACCCCATCTGGCAGTGGGTCATCCCAATGATGACCGCGTCAAGTCTGACACACAGGATCAGCAACAATAATCAAAAAATGACGAACACACGAACCTGTCTCTTTTTTTTTTTTTTTTTTTTTTTTTTTTATAAAAATGTGCTATGCTTCTTTGTACACAATGTACCCTCATGTCCTAGTCGAAGATGCATCTCACATCTTTCCTCACAGACCCGTAACCACTGGATCATTTATCCAATGCAACTGGTGGCAGCTTGTGGCCACAATTCAAAAATGTCTGAATTTGAAAATCGTTTTTATATAGGCACATAGCCCTTAAAATTCCAAGCAAGAGCAACATTTTACTTTCTGACCAGAAGCAATATAA
This sequence comes from Triturus cristatus, assembly GCF_964204655.1. Taxonomy (NCBI): domain Eukaryota; kingdom Metazoa; phylum Chordata; class Amphibia; order Caudata; family Salamandridae; genus Triturus; species Triturus cristatus. The sequence continues at coordinate 554,847,895 of NC_140589.1, read as the reverse complement.
CAATTGCTAAAAAATAAAACAAATCTTCTCCATAGACATTTCCTCGGGGCACTTGTTTTGCACAGAATAGAACAAGGGAATCTTTCTCGACTTACATTTCTCAGCTGCCCTGTCTTATCAGAGAAGTTAAAAATAGCCCCTCAGCGCGGCCTGAGCCTGGGCTGCCAGCCATCTTTTTTTTTGTTTTTCCTACTCCTGGCCCCAAGGCTCTCCAGCTGCAGGCATTACACAGATGCGATGTCAGAGAAGCCTTCTAAGCAGTGCCCTGTTCTGCTCCTCTCATCGGCCCCCACCTACACTGGCTACAAGGTCAGAATCTGTCTCCGATTTCTGTATCACATTCTGCTCTACACGGCCCCCACCTTCTCCTCACTCTGAAGCTGTCAAAGACAAAAAGACTACTCAATTCCATAAAAACTGCAATAATTCGCTCAATTGAAAAATTATTTTTACATACAATTTGCACTCAGGGGGTCATAATCTTACCGACTTGACCCTGCACATTGGCTCACTGGACCACCAAGAACACAAACCTGTATTCATGAAAAATTTGCAAATTCGAAATACCAACAATTCTTTTTCCAAGCTAAACTTGTCACTAATTATTTTTCGTTAACACTTTGTACATTAGGGGTGTCACAGGAGTTGCTCCTTCTCTAGCTGCACCCCTCTCAATTTCCTATTGCCAACGTAGTCAAATGTTGGACCATGTAAACACCAGCTATGCGCTGTTCATTTGGTGGGGGGCTCAAGAACCTTTGGGCTACTATGTAATTAATATATGTATTAGAACTGGTCTTTTTACTGGGGCCACTCTTGCTAGGTCCTCTGAAAGGACGGGATAAATACCAGCAACGTCAGTATTTCTTTTTCTGTCAGCCTGCGCTCATTTTACCAGCTCAAATTCCTCCTGTAACATCTCATCCTTGGCTTTTCCAGACTCCAGTCCACTCCTCTCTGCTTCGTGAAACACTTACTCTGACCTTCTATGTGACGCCTTGCGCCAAAAACTCAATGGCATCCTTCCAAGCTGGTCTACATTTTCTCTTTCATAAGAGTGTTTCGTTGTCCATCTACTTGTTCTGCTTTTACTCAGATACCTTCCTCAACTAACACGTTTTCTCGGGCTTTGTCCGAATCCTCCATACTTTTCTCTTCTTTTCTGAGCGCTTACTCTGTGCGTCTATGCTATTCTTTACGCCATAATTCAACAGCGTCTTTCTGTGACTGTCTAGCTTTCCTCTTCCACAACTCTTCTTCGACTTTCATGATACATTCGGCATCCCAGGTCCCAGCTACGGGCCATCTCTGACTTTCTGGTAACTCTTTGGTGTAGTCCACCCATAGATCAAGGAATAATATGGCGTCTAAGCCATGCTTGTGAAAAATAAAATGTCCTGTAGTGTCCCTAGGAGGAATAGGAACTGCTTCTTCAAGCACCCCTTTTCTGGTAGTAATCTGTCTTAACTTCGAGAAGAGCGGCATATTGACAACTGATCTGATACTTACTCTTGAACTCACTTAATACGAAAAAAACACAATAATGAACAGTGAACAATGAACAATCATTCATACCACAATATTTGAACACTTTAAACATTAAACATTAAACATTTTAACAACGACCGACAATGATGACAGTCTGCCTAACTAATCACCACGCTGAATTCTTGACAATAACTGAATACTTCGGAATACTTGATATACTGCTAAACAGTACATATACACTGCTAAACAGTGCAGACCGGATTTGTGTACCCAAATCCGTCTTGACCGGCACAACCTATGTGCGCGTCAACACGCCTCCCCGGCGATGGTACTCACCGAGTAGCTCCTTGAAACGGAAGGCCTCAGAGAATGGACTGGACTCGACGACTGCGGACATCGGACCCTCTGGACATCGGGACTTTGAAAACCTGGTGGGCCTCTGTATACCTCAGACGCAGCTCTCTCGCAGGTGGGCTCTGGGTAGACAATCTGCGTTCCTCACCGCCTCGTATGGATGCCTTGTCGCAGTCTGTCCCCTTCGGTGGCCTGAGGGAGTTGGCGGGAAAAAACCCGCGACGTGCACGCTTGAAGTCCATCACGGCTATGGAAGGGGGCAAAACAGGACCTTCATCTCCGGCGTGTGGGGAAAGAGATTAAACTGTTCGGGCGCCATTCTGTGGTAAATAAAATATCACGCTGTCATAATTTTTCAGATATCAATAAGATCATGCATAAAGCAAGAGGCTGAGTCTGTGGTATCAGATTCATAAAGGGCTTTATTCCAATAACTCGAGTCAAAGGGAGAATATCACCATCACCAAAAAGGATCTGGACGGGGCTGAAAAGTATTCTCAATATTCTCAAAACATTATTCACAGAGTACAGTATATATACATTTCTCAATTGTACGTAAGCAAGAGAGCAAGAGAGAATGAGATAAGAGCATGTGGGCGTGTAAGTAGGCGTGAAGGTGGGCGTCCATGTGGGCGTCCACTTGATGATAAGGGGTAAATTGTCATGTGTGGGTGGATACCTGGAGATGATTTCGCAATGTCAGCAGAAATACTTGGCAGAGATGCGCGCGCAGCAGCATGACGTGTGATTGACGTGCAACTAGAGGGTGAAAGGGACTTGACATTTAGCTCTACATGTGGAGACAAAAGTCTGGGGTTATGTCAACCTAATCCCAAATCATATCTAATATCCTATGTTTAAAGAACTGTGTTATCCACAAGGGAAGGGCTCTCGGACAGAATCTATTCTATACTGACTGTGTGTGTGTGTACAAGCGTCTAAGTGTCTACACTGAATGCGAGGGGATGGGAATATTCCATGGTGACAGGGCTATGAATTACTTGCATGAGGGCAGAGAAACCGGGCCTTTTGCTTGGTAACTGGAGGAATGTTTACTTAAGCTACTAGGCAGGAATGCATCGGCTGAGGGGGAAGCAGATAATTCGAAGGTGAAATACAGCTCTTGGCAGAGAATAGGCTGATGTCAGGCTTCGTGGGCCGCGCAGAGAATGAGACAAAGTTCATGGTCACAGATGCAAGCTCAAGCTGAAGCTGTCAGAGGCAGAGAGCAGGGAAAGGCTTTGAGGACAGAATCGGGCCTACTCGCCTGAACTGTAAAAATGGAGTAACTTAGCCATATAAAGTCGGTGGTCTTTCATACTTAGGAATTGAATATCCAGCCCATTGATGGCGGATCTGACAGAGAACATGTCGACGGTAGACACACATATGTTTGCGTCTTAGAAACTGGAACTGGAGGGAACATACATGTATTTGTAACATGCACATAGAACCGTTGGGGTCCAAGATAGGGGACATAACTGATCAGGGAAATCCACATTTCCACAAATATTTACTCTATTTATTTCTAAATTTGTGTGGGATTTTTCTTGTGTTGTGTTTACACTTTATTACTGTTAGTGTGCTACCTAAATACTTTACATAATGCTTATAAGTTAAGCCTGACTACATTTTGTGCCAAGTTACACAGGGTTAAGTGGTGTTTGGATGAAATATGTGAACCAAAAATATTGACTAACAAAATATTGTGTCAAGAATATCGAGGACAAAAATATTGTGAAGGTAAGTTTCTATAGGTAAGTAAAAGTTTACTATATATAACTCCATATACATGTACCTTGACTATGTGTGTGTGTATGTGTACATATATATATATATATATATATATATATATATATATATACATATATATATATATATATCCAAAAGCACTCTTCTTCCTCGTAATATCCACAGTCGGAACAAAAAGAGCACGGACCACTGGATTCTCGCTAATTACCGGTTTGTTTATTCAGAATGTTTTCACAGACAAATGGCAGCCATAACGTGTTTCATTCGTCCCTGGGGACTTGATCACATGACGCGGTTCTACCAATGGCATTTCATTTTAAAGGTTACACTTTTTTTCGTTTTTTATCATTGGTTGTAATTGGGCAAATGTGTACCACGTGGTTACTGTGCAAAAAGTGCTAAGTGCTTACTAAAATAAATTGTATTAAAATACACTTTAACATCCATAAACTTCTATCGTAGTATCTCCTTTGTACCGGGATAATCCCCACGGCAAAATAGGTATCCATTGGACCTTAATCCACCTGCTAACACACTGTGCAAATTACACTGTTTAAATACATTTTGTCGGAGACCAGATAGGGCTTTGCTCTTTCCATAACAAGATAGTTGATCAAACTGTTACTACTTAAATGAATAAATAAATATATAAATATAAATATATATACACACACATAAATAAACATCAGTATATATCAAATGAACATATATTTATAAAATCACCATAAATATATAGATAAATACTTGAATAAATAATGTCATGTTGTGCAAAAATACATTTGAAATATATATACACACACATCACACCATAGAGTCCAAGGCCACGCCACTTTTTAAAGAATATCTATATATCCCCAAACGAGGCGCTCCTTCCGGGAAGCCAGACCCGTGGGAGGTGGCATGCAACGCTGGCGGAGAAACCATCTAATCACTCTCAAAAACGTTTAGCAAGTATACACGCATTCAGGAAACCAGGCAGATTCCGATACCAAAATTTGATTTATTGCTTCATAAATCCAACGTGACTCGTTTCGGCAGTCCTGCTGCCTTGATCGTTGTGATCAAGACAGCAGGACTGCCAAAACGCGTCACGGTTAGATTTTTGAAGCAATAAATCAAATTTTGGTATCGGAATCTGCCTGGTTTCCTGAGTGCATTTATACTTGCTAAACGTATTTGGGATATATATATATGTATTTATATATACCTACTGGCAGTCGCCAGTAGGTGCTTATAGTTAGGACCTAGTTTCCATAGGAAAAGCATTTTTTCTTTTCCCAATAACTTTGGCGCCGGTTGACGAATCTTCGCAAAATTTTCAAAACTAGTGGGGCACCCCGATCAGCTCCTGTCTTGAAAGTTTTGGGGTGAATTGTCAAGTGGGGGCAGAGAAAAAAGGGGGGTCCCAAAACTAATTTTCCCCATGTTATTTTCCATAGGAAAATTTAGACAAAGCTACAGCCCGAACTGCTGTACGGAATTACACCAAATTTGGCAAAAAGGTAGGTCTTGGTTCAGAAAGATCCCTTTTTTTAAATGGTGTAAATCTGTTTAGTAGTTCATGAGAAATTAGAAAAATAAAAAGTTTAGATATCTATGGCCGCGGTGGGTTCACAACCCTCCCGAGCACGAGCTTCATTCTGATTGGCTCCCAACACTCCAAACCAGGAGGTGATGGCAGCCATCTTGTGACTCGGTGACCAAGTCACAAGAAAACAGAGAAATAAGGATGAAAAACAAGAACAGGGGGCAGGGTACAGACCCCCTGACCTCCTAAGCCTGCTGAGGGGGTCCCCCAGGGCTGCATGACAGCAGCTCCCCTTGTGGAAAAGCAATGCTGGCTCCTGCAGGAGGCGGGTAGCCAGCAGGACGGTGGGGGCATTGGGGCTCCCCCCACTGTCCCCAACATTGAGGCCAGGCCACAGGGCCACAAATGGCTTGGTAGGGGGGCCACACTGCCCCCCTCTCTTCTAAATTTAATTGAAAAACCAGAAAAAAATGGACAGGCCGATCCCGGGGATGGGGTCCCTGCAGCCATAATTGGACTTAGGAGGGTGGCCAGGTGGCCCCCCTCCTAAAAGAAAACAAAGCTGGCCAGGCCCCGGTGGATGGGGTCCCCGGGGCCAGAAGTGTCCCGGGTGGGGGCCACACTGCCCCCTCCCCTTTACAAATAATTAAATAAAAAAATGGACAGGCCAGCCCCGGGGGATGGGGTCCCGGGGCCCATAATTGGTCTGAGGAGGGGGGCCATGCGGCTCTTCTCCCCTTTTTTAAAATAAAAAAGGGGTCAGGCCCTGGGAGATGGGGTCCATAGGCCCCCAAAAATAGTAAAAGAAGGGGGGCCACACAGCCCCCCTTCTAAAAAAACTGAATAAGAAAAAAAGCCAGGATCGCGCCGGAGGCCCCGCCCCCACCCTGCACCACTGTGCGAACTCACCCCGTGGCGAGTTTTAAGTTGGGGAATTACTTCCCCTTGGCTACTGAGGGTCCCTGGGGGCCAACTAGCCCACCAGGAACCTCCAGTAAGGGCTGCTTTGCAGAGAGGTGGTCTGAGACCACGCCCCTTTTTCCACCTCTCTGCAATGCAGCTCTGTGGCGCTTACTGGAGGTACCTGGTGGGCTAGTTGGACCCCTCAGGATTCAAGGGGCCTTAATCCTCTAACTTAAAACGTGCCACGGGGCATGTTTGCACAGTGGTGAAGGGAGGGGGTGGGGCTTACTGGTGGTAATAAAAGGGGTAGTTGGCCCCCAAGGTTGGTGTTGGGGGCTAACTACTCCTCCTGTTACCTCCAGTAAATCCCACACAGTGGGATTGCTAAAAGGTGTTTCAGAGGCCATGCTCACCTTTCTCCACTACTCTGGAAACGCGATTGGTATGTTATAGTTAGAAATTAGTATTTAAAAAAACTTTGAAATTCACTGAAAAAACCATAGGTTTCAGGGATGTTATAGTTAGTTGCACATTTCACTCGTACAAAACCAGAGAAATTCTGCTGTTATAGTTAGTTCAGCTAAATATAACTCGTGCCCCCACAATGCACTGCTGATAACATCACATATTACATCATCCATGACATGGTCTATATCACTGCAGAAAACTCTGGTTCTTATCTCTACCTGCAGAGCTATTTTAGGGTTCTACTCGTTTATCAGAATTTTTCTGATCCTCCACCTGCACACATCTATGTTTATTATATAAATCTGCACAACTACTGTCTAGTGCTTTTCCATTATTTTACTTCCCTTTACTTACTCCATGTCTACCTGGTTCTTTTCAATGATTAGCACATCTTGTTGGATCTTCTCTATGCTTGTATATGTGGTTATTCCATAGGACTGCACAACTATTGACTGTTTCTTATCTGCAATGAAACAGCTCTTCGTTTTTTCTCTAGTTAATCATGCTTGCTCGATCTTCTCTATGCCTTCCGTTCCCAGACATGCACAACTGTTGTCTAATGCTTTCTATAATATCATTTGTAAATCTGTTAGCTGTACATTACCTCAAATACTGCTTTCTGATTGGTTCCTAACCAGTCGATATCTGCCCAGAAGATTCATGGATGGTGCCTGACACAAACCTCTATACGTTATCAACCAACACATCACTATGCCTACTTGTAATAACGGATGCCTGTGTAGATCACAGAGTTCTAATAAATAAACAGAGCATGCACCTAACTCATAGAATGTTCCTGCACTAGTAGACAGGCTGCAGGAGCAGACAGATTTAGAACCATACACATTCCTGTGGAAAAAGTTGAATACATACTTGATTCTCATATAGTTGTTGCTTTATGTTCCTGCAATAAATATATATCCCCAAAAACATTATTTTCTGTGTTTTTTTAATGTATTAGAAGTATTCCCAGTCTGTAAAAACTAAGTAGAATGAAATAGTTTTCAGTGTGCTATGAAAGATTTTCCCCATTATTCTGTCTGGTTTCCAATATTAGTTGTAATGTTTAATTAACTTTAAGTATAGTCTACTTTAGGAAAGCATACTTCCTCATATTGATCAAGTACAACCACTCGTTTTGTGTTGCTTCATAAAACTTTATTGAGCTATCAGAAACAGCCATAAAAGCACATATAAAATGGCACGTATATAAAATACAATTAAAAGACCTTTTGGTATACTACAGGAAACATAGTAATATAATTCATTTTCTAAGCTTTTACATGATACTTTTCCTCACATTAATTGCTTTCAAAATGAATAGGGCAACATTATAACACACAGAAGCTTCGTTTAGCGCCACCAGAAATGTCATAGCTTCTATATGTGATCTAATATTCTGTGCAACAAACATAAGTTTGAGATAAAAACACATGAGATTCTGGTAAAATTTACAAAACAGTAGAAAGTGCACAGTGCTTTGCTTGCTTTAGTCATCAATAAGGCAGAAAACCAGACCAGACGAACAGGACAAGGAGCCCCATTCACAGAACTAACTTAAGACAAAATCCTAAACGTACTACTTTTGGTATTCACAGAATGCACTTACTACTTTTGGTATTCACGGAATGGATTTACGACTAATAACTTTACGGCTGCTCTCGGGCCAGAATTCCCGGAGCGAGAATTCCGCTCCCGTGCCTGAATCGCCGCTCCGGGCCGAAATCTCCGCTTCTGGTCCAGAATTCCCGATTTTGTGCCGGAATACCTCCATTTTGGCCTGATGAACGTTTTAAGTGCCTACCATCCCCCACCACGCTCCAGCTGAAGTCAATTAACACTAACTGCAAGACCAGAACCACAAAACATATAAAAGCAGTACACATTAAAGGAATCGGTTTGGCCACAGAGAGTTTGTGTTTTCAATTGCTGCACATCGCCAGAGGAAAATGGAACAAATGAGGAGGAAGAAGAACTTTATCACTGAGGAGACCACCATGCTTGTGGAGTACATAGTGGGGCACCAAAAACGCCTATATGGTCTCCCACCTTACTGCACCAGTGTCACACAGAAGGCAGCTCTATGGCAGCAATTAGCCACTGCTATCACAGTATTGGGGGAGGAGAGGTGCACAGTCCAGGACATCAAGAAGAAGTGGCAGGATGAAAAGCAGAGGGTGAAGGAGAAGTACTCCAGGATCGAATTGAACAGGATCCTCCCTGCCCCACACTTTGGACCCCATCTCCATCTCACCCCACTAGAGGAGGATATCCTCACCACAATCCACCCCCACATGGTCTATGGGCTGCCTGTGAGTGATGTCCACAACGTGGTACCAGGTAAATGGGATGACAAGAAAAAGTGCATGAAAAGATTGTCTGTGTTGCACTGCCATTGTGAGTAAGGAAGTTGTCCGAAGTGTATATAAAAATATAGTCAGTCAGAGACTCATGTGTTACCCTCTGTATGTTGTACCACAAGTCCCAAAATCCTTTGTATTAGAAATGGCAAAGCCCTCTCCCACTATTGAAAACATGAGCACAGTGCTGCTGCCGTATACACCTAACCCTGCTAAGTAGCAATTGACAAAGTGCCCTTTCCACTCATCCAGATGCGGCTGAGTCAGTCAAAAAGTAAGGGGCTGTGGAGCATATGAAAATCAACTGAAAAAACATTGGGAAAATACAGGGGGGATGATTTACAAGGACTGGCGCATCCCTGCATATTAGCAGGGATGCGCAAGTACCTACGCGACACGCAATTCTACCCTTGCGCCACCACAGATGTGTCGCATTTACAATGCATCGCACCGTGGCGCAGGGATAGACAGATGTGTGTCACATCTGATGGCGGAAGGACGGTGCTTTGCTGGAATCGTGTCACAAATGCGACGCAACTCTAACAATGTTCATGGACCGCCCATACCTAACGTGCTGCGCCACTCCTTGCGTCTGCTTCAAGCAGGCGTAAGGTTCAGTCTCAGCGGCCTCTGAAAAGTGACTCAGTGAAATCTTATAGATTTCACTGCATCACTTTTACGAGGCATTTCCCAAAGGAACGCCCACCCTGCTTACATTAAACCTGATGCAGGTTTAATGTTGTGCAGGGTTTTACAACGTGACGCATCTCCCTAGATGTGTCACGTTGTAAATAAGTCGAACGTGGCGCATGGTTTACGCCGCCGCTGTGTCACAGAAGTGATGCAACGGCAGCGTAAATGTTTTCCAAGGGGCCTGTAAATCTGCCACAAATTATCCAAGAAGTAACTTACCCTGTGCCAGCCAAAATAACAAAGCAGGAGGTGAGAGAATCCTCAGATAAAAATACATCATTCACATATTCCGTTGTTCATTTCCCACCCTGCCATGCCATTACATCACCAACTGCTCCTACCAGCCCCTTCTGTGGCAGTACTTCCCAACACTGTTAGCATGCAGAAGATATGGGGAAATGCCTGAAGTTCCACATGTACATTTCCCATTTGGTTACTTTTCTCTCTTCTCACCTATTGACACATTCAGCCAGAGAACAGACAACTGCAGTAGCAGAGGTCCCTGCATCTTCTGGGAGGAAAAAACATCGTCCAGAGCAAAGCATACCACCCTCACAAACTGGTAAGTCAAACTGGTCAGGAGATGGTCAAAATGCATATATTGTCAGGAGACAACAGAGGGACATATAGTGCCCGAAAATGAAAGGTAACCAGAGACATTCACCTTTAGCAAATGACATTTGTGAATAGCGAAATACAAAATATAATATGTCTTGGCACATCATACCTTTGTAATTGGGGAACATAACATGTATTCCCCCAACAGTCCCAGACCTGGGAACTCAATACTGGAATCGAGTGCCACAACAAGTCAAAAGTGTGTCCCCACTATATTGGAATCGTTTCTGTAGACCTAATCAAGAAATCCAATGTTAACAAATATGACAATGATGAACAAGAAGTGCGATACCATTGTCAGTAGTATTGACAATGCATCCGCTGTCCAACTTAGAATGTTTTCACTATACATGAAATCGCCCAGTCCACCCAGCTGGTCATGTACATCTTACATTGGATGGCTTGTTTGTTTGCCATCAACAAAACACAATAGTGGACTTCACTTCAGGATTCGTAGTCATGTCATTTTGATATACGTCGCTTCTAGGTAGTGGGTCCATAATAAGTTATATGTGGGATCACTCATGATATTGAGTGCTACACACTTCTGCAACGGTGGTGCCCACAACTGCTTGTGCTTATCCTTTGGGCCTGAAATTGAGTGCATCACATGTGGCAGCAGAAATGTAAAGTTGCAAACACACTTATCATTGTAGGTACAATGAGGTCCTCCCAGAATCAAAGACACACACTGACTTCTGCTACAAGGCTGGCTGTGACATCTGGTCAGGGACCACACACTGGGCCATGGTAAGTAAACCCAATAATAATGTACCTGAATGCTCATTAAATGTGCCTTTAATCTCCACCGTATGTTGTATGTGTTGTACAACACTGTTGTCCTGCATCACAATATGCTCACATATGGCATTTAATCACATACCAGATAAGACTTTGGTGGCTAAGGAAAGGATGACACAAAATGTATGCCAAGTGAGTGCAGAATGGACATCAAATAGTACAATGTGTCATATGAAGTGTCCAAAACACAACTGACTTGCAATTCAATGATATGTAAACTCCCTAGCAAACTATGGTAAAATCATATTGAAATTGGTATGGATGGAGCTCACACTGATGCCAGTTGTGTACCTTTGAGATGGGTGTATGGGCTGCTAAGGTGAATCTTCATGCAGTTACATTTTCAAATCACCTGGCTGAAAGCAACACGCTAATCCAGTGCAGGCGGAAAGCATCAAAGCTTCTCAATTTAGCCGCAATGTGGGATCATAACCAAATGTTGCATTCTGCTTGCCTCCTCTTCTACTGTATTCACATATATAGGTGAGTGGTTGACATATGAGGTTAGGATGTCTGCTGTACAAGACACCATCCGTTGTCAGCTAAGTACAACCATGATGTTGGAAATAGGGTATGCAAACAGAGGACACTCAAAGGATGACATAGGAAATCTGTGTTCTCTCACTCAGAAATTAGCTTTGTGTCTTCATGGGTAGGGAAGCACAAATGACCAACATTATGTACCTGACTATTGCACATCTCACACATGAACACCTTTTGACTTGTCAACAGACAACATTACACTCATGAAACCTATTTGTCTTAATGGTGAAGGTGAAATCAGTGTAATGCGGAGGAGTCCGGGCCATTTATCCGCTTCCTTGAAATATCAGTAACCTTCTCATACAAGTTTGTCTGTTGATGTGTCATCTTATTGATGTCAGTGCTTGTTGGAGGTAACAGCTGGCAACTGCTGCATGTGAGCAGGGGCCCATATGTAAAGTCCATGAGGTAAACATGCCGCGCATTGTCCTGGATTACCCGGTCAATGGCTATTGAGAATGACATGTTTGCTCATAGCTACCATCTGTTGTACTTACATATGGACATGTATGTCTCATCACAGCTGCTGACAGGATGACACCAGTGCAGAGTATACCATCCCGGGGAATGCATGACATCCTGGCTGCAGCAGTGGAATCCTCTTGTACTTGTACATCAGGTAATTCTGGCATAAAGTGTGTCACTAGCTTAGATCACTAAGACATGACAGAGATCAAGAGCCCCTTCTGTATGGAATCTGCAGTTGTTGTTTACAAAGTGACATACATATTATGAGTGTCACATGTGCCTGTTTGTCAATTAGTAATGCAGATCATTGAGAATGTTGTCACTTCCCTCTACAGCTGCTGGATCGGGGACAGCTATGTCAACGACATCTATGAGGAGACAGGTTCAGCAGTTGATTTCAGGGGGGATCGCGAAGGGACAGAAAGTTGTGGCTGGAGCTGTTGAGTTTGCTTGTATAATGTACATCGCCATGTAACACCTCAGTGCTATGGTGTGAGCTGTCATTTGTGGTGGTACCAGGTCACATGATCCTCATCCACAAAGTACAGTTAATCCAACCCTTGTGTTGCACCACATGTAATACCAGGTCAATTACTAATATGGTTGCAACCTCTGTATTCCAGGGGAGGATGAGGATGATGGACCTACAACCAGTGTGGGCCGACGGGCAATCAGAGGCAAAAATCTACTGATCCTCCAGGTAGTTATGTCGGCAGAAAGTACTGCGCAACAGAAGGAGGAAGTTCCTGAGGATGAAGACTTGGAAGATGATGGTGATTATATGTCCATGCACTCCGGGGATGATGATTCGTATGCCATTGACAGCAATTTTATCACATTGCCAAAATCATTCACGGCATCACATCCTCTGACCAGCAACGTTCGTCAGCCTCTTCCAAAACAAACAATTGCCTGTCCCAGCATAGAGCTAACCAGCCACAGCTCTCACGCATCCCAACACACACAGCCCTCCCTCACAGCCCTCACGTCCAGGACCGACATGGTGGTTCCCCTACACGCTTTTCCCTATACAGTGTATCCCCAGGATCCTCTCCACCATTTGGGGGAAGTACCAACCCTGTTGTGGTGCAGGTATCCCCTGGGCACCATTCTCCTGCCCACAGGCTTCCACCTGCCACCCCCCCCTGCTGTTGGATCTGCTGGTCCCATCCATGGCAGATGAATATACCACGTTATCCCACATACTTTCATCCCGCATACCATCACTCCGGATTTTTCACAACGAAAATGCAATTGCTCCGCGATACCATTATCCTGCAAACTTTCACTCCTAATATGACTTTACCACGCATGCCTTTACAACGCAAATGCATGCATGGTGAAGTCATAAACTGTGTAAAAGTGCTTTACCTTCATATATATATATATTTATGTATTCACCCCAAAAACAAAACCCGCCCTGAACCCTATATTTACCCCCTACACCCAAAAACCCTAACCCACCCTGACCCCTTAAATTACCCCAGCACCCCAAAACCAAAATGCACCCTGCCCCTTAAACATACCCCAGCACCCCAAAACCTAAACGTACCCTGAACCCCAAAAATACCCCTGCACCCCAAAACCCTAAATGCACCCTTAACCCTAAAAATCCCCCCTACACCCTGAAACCCTACCCACCCTGACCCTGAAAATTACCCTTGCACCCCAAAACCTAAACGCACCCTGAACCCCAAAAATACCTCTGCACCCCCAAACCTTAAACACACCCTTAACCCCAAAAATACCCCTGCACCCAAAAACCTAGATGCACCCTGAAACCCAAAAATACCCCTGCACCCCAAACCGTTAAATGCACACTGAGCCCTAAAAAGTCCCCCTACACCCCTACACCCTAACCCACCCTGACCCCTAAAATTACCCCAGCACCCCAAAACCTAAATGCACCCTGAACCCCAAAAATACCCCTGCACCCCAAAATCTTAAACGCACCCTGAACCCTAAAAATTCCCCTTACACCCCAAAACCCTAACCCACCCTGGTCCCTAAAATTACCCCAACACCCCAAAACTTAAACGCTCCCCGAACCCCCAAAATACCCCTGCACCCCACAATCTTAAATGCACCCTGAAATCTAAAAAATACCCCTAAACCCCAAACCCCTAACCCACCCTGACCCCTAAAATCACCCCAGCACCCCAAAACCTAAACACACCCTGAACCCCAAAAATACCCCTGTACCCCAAAACCTTAAATGTACCCTGAATCCTAAAAATACCCCCTAAACCCCCAAACCCTAACCCACCCTTACTCCTAAAAATACCCCAGTACCCCAAAACCTAAAAGCATATAAAATGTAATGCCATGCATAATAATGGCATTGCGGAGTAATGATATTTGCGTTGTCATGGTATGCGGGGTGATGGCATGCGGGAAAAAAGATGTGTGGTAATGGTTGTTTACCATGGCAGATACCTGCAGAGAGGGCCTGCACCTGGCTATGGTGGCCAGTGGGAGCAGGACTTCTTCCAACAGCAGACAGATGCGAGGCAGGACATTTGTGCCATAGGGGCTACCCTGTCAGACATGTCTGAGTCCCTAAAGGACATGGTCCAATTCCCTCAAGTGGTGGACAGACTAAGCCATGTTTTGGATAAGATGGATAGAACTTGGCAGGACATGTTCAGGAATATGAGAGACATGATATCCATCCAAAGGGAAGAGAGAGCAAGATACCATGCCTTGGTCATAAAGATGATGGAGGGCATGCTGAAAGTGATACAAAGTCTCCCTTCACAGTCAACGCAGGGAGGGGAGCCATCATATCTGCCTGCAGGACAGCATATCCACACACCTGTACCACCAACTGCACAGGACCATAGCAAAGGTACACATCACCACCGGCACCCTGAACAGGTACTCCCACCACCTGCACAACCACCACCAACCCCTGTACAGGCACTCCCACCACCTGCACACCCACCACCAACCCCTGTACAGGCATTCCCACCACCTGCACAACCACTACAAACCCCTGTACAGGCACTCCTACCACCTGCACAATCAGCCCTTGTCCAGGCACAAACACCAACTGTGCATACAACATCTGCCCCTGCACATGTAGATCACCCTGTATAGGCACATGGACAAGACCCACCTACAAGTAGGCGACAAGCCAGTCCTGATCCCTGACAGCGATCATCACCTCCGAAATTGTGATGTCATAAGCACGATCGCCATTGACAACATCCCAAAAACATATTGACCACTGTGAATATGTGCAAAAAAAGTAAAGATCTTCCAAAGTAAGATTCTGTTGTGTATCATGTCCTGTATAACGATGTAGGTGGCCTAGAGATGTGAGGATGTTTGTGTGTGTGTGACACAGTTACATGTGTAACCCATCATTACAACAAGCCATAAAGTGCATAGCAGATGATTCACCAAATACGTGTCCATTTTCTGTACCAGACATTCACAATGAAGTCAAACAAGTTAAAGTAAGTAGGGTTCTTCAAAGATATTTATGAATGATTAGAAGAACAACTGCCCGTTTGGAAGGGAGAAAGGAAAACAAATGAGGATCTTAATGCAGATGGAGAAGGGAACTTAGATTGGGGTGGGGCAACAAAAATATAACACGTCAGGGAGCATCAGGGAAACCAGTCTATTTACAAGGGGAAAAGAAAATATCCACCAGGATGATTCAGTCAAAAAGTCAAGTGTCCTGGTCATCCTCTACTACTACAATGTCCAGATCCTCCGACAAGGCTGGCCAGTGCAGGAACAGGCATCACATGGGTTCGGGGCACACGAGGAGTACGGGGGGAAACAGTGTGGGCCAACGGACAGGGGGAGACATTGACGGTGGTATGGGACGGGATTTGGGAAACAACAGACGACATGGCTGTGGCCATGGAATTGACACTGGTAGTGAGGGTTGCCAGAGCTCGGACAATCTCCTCTCACATCATGCGTATCTCCAAACACAACTGCAGCATGATGCGAGTGGACATGTCTGGCTGACCCTCACATATCCACCTCAAGTTCTCTGGGACAGCCACAGGGGGCCTGGGTGGGACAGGAGGGATGTGGTGCCTCAGGTCCGGAGCCAATGTTGTGGTCGAGCTGGCAGCTACGATGAGGGGGACTGGTTGCAGGGGATGCAGCTGGAGTTCCCGATGGAATGGGGGCCTCTGGAGGTAGGGAGGGGCTGATGGCAGTCCCAGGTTGGGTATTGGCCTGCCCCTGGGACACCTCAACAGAACTCACAGGTAAATAGTCTGGTGGAGAGTAGCTCTCCACCACCTCCTGGCCAGAGGTGTTGGGTTCTCCCCCCCACTTCAATGTCCACAGCCTCCAGCTGGGCTGTAGCACCAGAGTTGTATTCCTTGTCTGTCCGGGTAGGCACAATCCACTTGCCTCCAGATGTTGAGGCTCCCTCCTCATCCTCTTCTTCCTCACTGGTAGAAAGAGGTCGTAGCCGCCGGCACATTGATGGCCTCCCGCTTCGAACCTGGTTCTGCTGTTCTGCCATTTGGCCAGCTGTGTACGCTGAAATGTAAGCAAAGTTATGATGAAGTGGTTGTTTTATTCAGGGTGAGACACATACATAGATTAGCCAAGGTCAGACTTTGTTTTCCTCTGCTCACACTATACAGTTGTCATGGTTTATGAGCTTACATTACATGTATGTTCACTGTCATCTCCTGAATTGAGTCTGACATGGACATCTCACGTGAATATTTGTGGCTTACACAACTGTATTGGCCAACCCTCAACTTTGGCATTCTTGTGATCTGTGTGTCCTGTCACTGCTACATGTGCAGGTTCCGAAACCAGTACACCAAAGGAGATCAGAGAGGGTCCAGATTTAATCGAAATTGGCGAGTGATATGGAGTTGCAGCTCTTTTACGTCTGGACAAATGTCATCTGCTGTGTAGCATTGTATAGGACAAGACAAATGCTGAATGTGGGTCACACATCCACATAGGGTCTGGGCTATTTGTTTTGCTACATTGTGAGTCTAGCCTTTTGATATCCCCTCACAAAATCTGACAATCCATTGCCACATATTGGCTTTGGTGACTGATAAGGTAGTGCAGTAGACCGGTGACCAGTGGTGGGTTGTTGTGAAAGCTACCTGTAAAAGTGAAATGTCATACAAGTTACTGAGGGTAAGACGTGTGTCAGTGGACACACTTTGCATATTCAGAAACACTTAAGAGTGAGGTAAGGATCTCAAAGTCTGTCTTGACTCCATGTCTTCTGCGTGCGACCACCACTTGGAGAGGTAAATTGGGATGTTGGGGGTTGGTTAGGCATCATTGGTTGGGCCACCCAAGGCCGTGGGGCGTCGGGTGCAGGGGTGCCTTTTAGGGTCGGATCTTCTTATCAGCTCCTGGTTGGGGGAGCTTCCGGTTTGAGGCTCCAGGCATCGGCTGGAGGCTTGACGCAGGTCAGGGGTCACCGGATCTCGGGTCAGGATCGCCGGGAGATCTCCTCTTGGTGTTTGGCCACTAGAACTCAGGCAATCGGCGTCAGGTGCAGAGTGGTGCAAGCTTGCAGATCCTTGCGGAGCTGGAGTCTGTTGTCTGCACACAGCGGTGTTCATGGGAGACAGAGTCTTTGGGATTGAAGGCAGGCAGGTGCTCCGGGTTTCTCAAGTTTGCTGGCTGCAGGACACACAGGGATATCGCTGGAGCAGGTTTGAGGTGGGGACAGCCCGGCAGGGCTGGGACCAAGTCATGGAGCGTCCTCTTCTTGTTTGCTTCGGCACGGCTGTTTGGTCCTTCTTCTTTTCTTTTTCTGGTTTCTTCTTTGAGGAAGCATGGTTCAGGGGTGTCCCTAAATACTAGATTTAGGGGCATTACAGGTAGGTAAAAGGTTGGGACCAATGGGTCCCTTCCCTGGGGTGGGTACACCCCCTATTATGCCACCCTCCAGTGGGAGGGGGCATAAACCTTTAACTGATTGGCTGGGTCCCCCCATCTGCAAGATAGTGGGTGCTGAGAGTTGTGCTTCACCTCACTTCCCCCACCTGAGAGGTGGAGTTGGCAGAGGTGAGCACACCTCTCTTCCTCACTTGATTTTCCCGTAGGTTCTCCCGCCCAAAGTGGGGATCAGAACCAGTGGGGACAAGTTGCTGAAAGCAGCAAGTGACCTAGGTAAGCTCACAAAGGTGGCAAGCCTTTGAAGCTTCCCCTTCGTGGACCTTGCCCATCCTGGGGGAGGAGGCTTGCCACCTCGTCCCAGGATGTGCATTGTTTCAGGCCCCAGATAGCAGCAGGCTCTTGACCCAGGGGTCCAGAAACATGTCTGGTGGTGGCAGCTGAAAGCAGCCACTCAGCCTGGACACTAGTGGAAGGTCGTTTTTCAGTGGGCATCTCTAAGATGCCCTTTGTGTGCATTTTTCATTAAATCCCAAACTGGCCTCAGTGTGGGTTTAATGTGCTGAGAAGCTTGATACTAAACTTCTCAGCTTTCAGTGCAGCCATTATGGTGTTGTGGAGTTTGTCATGACAAACTCCCAGCCACTGCACTTACAATGTCTAAGAATGGACTTAAACACTGTAGGGGTACAGGGCTTATGCACCTGTACCCTCACAACTGGTATAGGGCACCCAGCTAGAGGGGTGACTGATGTATGCCAGGGCAGTGGGTTCTAGGCATGGCACACACGGATGTGTGCCATGTCGCCTTATCACTTTGTTCTGCACCAAGACATGCAGCCTGCAAAGGCAGTATATGAGTGTAATGGTACAGGGCCTCTAAGGGTGGCACAATGAGTGCTGCAGAGCCTTAGAGGTCTTCTCTGCGCAAGGTGCCCTGGGTACCTGTGGTAGCATTTACCAGGGACTGACCTGTGGCCAGAGATGCCAATTGGATACCGTTTTGGGGAAAGAACACAGGCCCGGGGAACCTGATTGGCAGGGACCCAGGGCACATCAAGTCAAAGTGCATCAGTAGTTTGGCTAAAAGTGTGGGGGGGGTTACTGCAACAGAAACCCAGCTTCTCACAGCCATTACCTGCACATGCCTCTGATAAAACTAAAGGCAATTAGCAAATGCACTAACTGTCTTAAAGGAAAAAAGGCAGAATAAACACAGCAGCACACCAGTTTTTGCAAAAAAAAGAATTTCTTATGAAGGATTTCTTTTGAAGTAAACACTAAACAGACACTTTGGGGTCCATTAGGATGTAGGGCGGTGGGACCACCGCCGCGCTGGCGGTGCGGAAAAATGCCATTTTCCGCCCACTGGCAGCGGACACCACATCCGCCATATTAGTATGGTCAAACATAGGCCAATTCCCGACCGCCGTGGTGTGACGCGCACTGCCATCAAAGTGCGCCTGCCACCGCGGCGGTGGGAGCCAATGGAGACCCTCTGCCATGCAGAATGATGTCCGCATCGGTCCACAAATTAGGATGGCTCTAGCAAGCAGACGTACCGCAGCGGAGACACCGCCCAACCAGAGACAGCGGAAACTCGACAGCGGAGAGCGAAACCAGAGTCCCGGTCCACACCACCTGGACACGACCGCAATGGACCCAGCTCTACACGTCTTTCCGGTGCTGTACCTGCTACATCACCAGGAACTCATGGACCACCGCGGATGCCGCTGCAGGTACGCAATAACACAACACACAACCCACGGCCTGACACAGGGTCCAAATCCACATCAGACACCCTAGGGGGGATAGGGACACATCCCCAAGGGCACCCACACATCACCCACCTGCCACAAATTCACCCGGCAGCATCCTGGACACACAGCTACCGCCACCATGCAGCAATGTCCCGGTCACGTCACCGCCGCGGCAAACACAAGCAAATACATGTGCAATGCAGAAGGCAGGGCCAGTGCCAGGCATGGGCAGGGCACAAAGACCACAGGGCCACATCCACACACTAGCACACCCCATGAAGGCACATGCCATGTGCCCCCCCTTTGCACCCCATGCCCAACAACAAGCCTGGGCAATACATACCTTGCACCACACAACCAACAATCATGGAGACACACAATGCAGGAGTGGCTGCACAGGAACACACAACACACCGCACAGGGCCAGGGAGACACACACTACACCACACTCAGGGAAACATAGATGAGGACAAGCAACAAATGAACACACACAAGGAATCAACATCCAAATGGACACACAGCCTGCACAGTCACACATACATATTACAGACTGACACACACACACATACACACCCCACATGCCAACAGCAATGGAGCACAACAAATAGGGAAACAAAAGAGGCTGCACACAAATGAAGGCCATGGAGACACACAACAAGCATGTGTACATCACATCAACACAAGGAACAGAGCACAACACCCACATGCCATCAAAGCACACAGGGCTGGCACAGTCAGTGAAATCAAGCCACAGACAACTCAGGGCAACCACACAGGGAGACAGCAAGGCAAACCATGTATAGGCACAAGGATGAAAGAATGAAAGGAAGGCCCTGAACTCCAATTGGGAACAGCCACATAGACATACAACTACTTCACAGGAGTACACAAGCAGCACTACACACCGGGACCATCTACACACCTCAGGACTGACAAACACCAGTGCGAATTTACACACATACCCCCCTCACACCAGCACACAACACCAGACACACTGAAGGCTGCCAATACTTGACAGGCAATACACACACACACAACCACACACCCTGGGCTCAGCCACAAACATCACACACACACACATACAGGGATGCCACCACAAATGTGGAAACAAATACAACAGTCAAACACATCATCCAACTGAAACACACACAGAGCCACAACAACAACAACAGACATGCCCTGTGCAGCTAAACTGGGGAAAGGCAATGGGAGCACAGACACAACAGGAGTGCACAACCTCATCACCAAGGAATAATGCACAGACAACATTCCACAACACACACAAGAAGTGCACCATCACAGAACAACACAGCAAACAAACAACAGATGCACAGGCAGAACAATCACATAGCAAACATAGCATGACATCAGGGATGCACAACAGGCAATCACAAGGCAACATTCCCACAGCAAGCACAACAAGCTGTGTGTGCACACCACACATACCAGACACACACAGACATCACTGACAGAACAGCAACCCACACAACACCATACAGCACAGCACAAAGACAACAGCACACCCAGGAAGTGAAGCAATAACACAAACAACACACATACATCCAACACAACACACAATAGATGCACAAGTCTGGGACACAAAGGTGGAAACAACTTGACCACAGGACTGGGCAGCACACACAGTTGAACTGCATAGCAGCAACCATGACTGACAAACAACACCAGTAAATAACACATGACCCATTGGGGAAATGCACTGAGTGACACGTTGACCCTGGACAAAGAACTGCACCACAAACCACAGTGGCACAAATGAAGTCATGGGGAGGCACACACACATACAAACCAACGGGACAGCTCACACCAAAGTGAAGTGTACTGCATGTCAGTAGGGGACATGGCAGGAGTGTACCATACACAAAGAGAGGTAGTACAGATCCACAATGGGTAGGCAGCTGAAGCACAGATAGGGGATGGCATGACAACACACACAACATGCCACACTGGAGGCAAGAAGGCACCATGGGACAGCAAATCATGAGAAAACACAACCACAATGGCAGTGGGGAGCAGCAGGTCTGCACAGACCCCACAAACAGCCACCAGACACAGGGATGGGCAACATAACACAACACTGAATTGCCATTAATACCCTCTGCATACTCACAAGTGACAAAACAACAAGTAGGAGTCAGACAGAACTGCAAGGACACACCAACACACTGCACAGTGCACAACATACAACTCACACATGGGCATACAACCACATCCACAGGGATGAACAATCAAAACAACTGGCACACAACTCCTGGGTGACACGTGTGTAGTTGACATTGCAGAGGCATGCACACATCAACACTCCCCACGAACTCACCCCCTTCATACTGCACAATACCTGGTCATCCAAGAGCACACATGGAAAGTAAGCCATAGGACTAGGATGACTGGCCATCACAAGATGACCACACACATACACCACTGGGCACACATATAGGAAGAATACACACATGATGACCCTGGACAGCCTGCCTGAAATACTGTGTGCAGAAACCCACCCTGTGCAGGCAGTGCCCCCCAATCTGACATGTGTACAATAGAGCCAACATGACTTAATCAAGTAAATGACTACTGCTAAACATTCGAAATTGACACCATTGCCACAAGTACCTGGGCCAAGAAGAACTGAAGCCCCTGTCACCCCTGAAAAAAAGAGAGCAAGTGAGCCCAAACATTGACCATGGTGAAGTGCCACACAGACCATGTGGCACAGTAAACTATTTACACACAGCAAAAGAACTTTATTCAGTAAGAACACTGACAAAATAGACAACTGGAGCAACTGTTTTTATTTACAAATTGCACAGATAGGCACCATGAGAAGAGGAGAGTAAGGCCCAACATGCAGAGCATGTCCAAGAGAAGCTGCACAGGCAAGGGCAAAACAGCAGTGAACAACAAGGCCAGTGGCCAGGGCAGAGTGCAGAGCATGTCCATGAGAAGCTGCACAGGCAAGGGGGCAAAACAGCAGTGAACAACAAGGCCAGTGGCCAGGGCAGGGTGCAGAGTATGTCCATGAGAAGCTGCACAGGCAAGGGCAAAACAGCAGTGAACAACAAGGCCAGTGGCCAGGGCAGGGTGCAGAGTATGTCCATGAGAAGCTGCACAGACAAGGGCAAAACAGCAGTGAACAACAAGGCCAGTGGCCAAGGCAGGGTGCAGAGCATGTCCATGAGAAGCTGCACAGGCAAGGGCAAAACATCAGTGAACAACAGGGCCAGGGCAAAGTGCAGAGTATGTCCATGAGAAGCTACACAGGCAAGGGCAAAAGAGCAGTGAACAACAAGGCTAGTGGCCAGGGCAGAGTGCATAGCATGTCCATGAGAAGCTGCACAGTCAAGGGCAAAACAGCAGTGAACAACAAGGCCAGTGGCCAGGGCAGAGTGCAGAGCATGTCTATGAGAAGCTGCACAGGCAAGAGCAAAACAGCAGTGAACAACAAGGCCAGTGGCCAGGGCAGAGTGCAGAGCATGTCCATGAGAAGCTGCACAGGCAAGGGCAAAACAGCAGTGAACAACAAGGCCAGTGGCCAGGGCAGAGTGCAGAGCATGTCCATGAGAAGCTGCACAGGCAAGGGCAAAACAGCAGTGAACAACAAGGCCAGTGGCCAGGGCAGAGTGCAGAGCATGTCCATGAGAAGCTGCACAGGCAAGGGCAAAACAGCAGTGAACAACAAGGCCAGTGGCCAGGGCAGAGTGCAGAGCATGTCCATGAGAAGCTGCACAGGCAAGGGCAAAACAGCAGTGAACAACAAGGCCAGTGGCCAGGGCAGAGTTCAGAGCATGTCCATGAGAAGCTGCACAGGCAAGGGCAAAACAGCAGTGAACAACAAGGCCAATGGCCAGGGCAGAGTGCAGAGCATATCCATGAGAAGCTGCACAGGCAAGGGCAAAACAGCAGTGAACAACAAGGCCAATGGCCAGGGCAGAGTGCAGAGCATATCCATGAGAAGCTGCACAGGCAAGGGGGGGCAAAACAGCAGTGAACAACAAGGCCAGTGGCCAGGGCAGAGTGCAGAGCATGTCCATGAGAAGCTGCACAGGGAATGTGTGCGACTGTACCTTTCCATAGTCAGCAACACCGTCAGGGTGCAACAATGTGCAGTACAGGCCCTCCTGTGTGAGACACAGGTGTGTGAGGGTGACTACCACTCAGACTTGGCTGTCAGGCAGACTGGGAGATGGATGTGCCTCGGGGACTGTCGGGGCACTTAAAGGGGGAGAGAGCGGAACAGCTGAGGTAGAGCGATCAGTGTCTTGGCAGGCTGGAGGGCTGCTTGGACCAGGTGGTGTAGTGGCACGTGGCGGTGGAGTCATGCAGACGGGAGTCACAGTGTGGCTGGGAGATTGTGGAGAGGTGTCCTTCCACTTCTTGGGGATCCTAAATGGCTTGACTGACTGTGGATCAATGGGAAATGGTGTGGGCACAACAGGCACACTCACCACCACTGCTGCAGCAGCTGCAGGCAGCCCCTCTGGTGATGTACTGGACCCAGCGGAATGCTTTGCCTTGCTTCGTCTCTGCCCCCCTTCCTCTGTTTACTAGGTGTCACCCCTACAGTCCCCTCCTGCCCCTGCTTCACTGGGCTTGGAATAGTTGAGGTGGTTGGTGATACTGCCTTTGAGACCTTCCCATGTGTACCCTTGGCATGCACCACCTCCTTGGTGGGCACAGACACTGTACGATTATCTTTGCACGATGCCTTAGAGGCAGGAGAGTCCTTGGATGGGGATGCCACTGAGGCATGTGTGCCTGAGGTCTGCTGCTTTGCTAATTGTCCCCTGGTGTCGCCTGATGGGCTTTTCTCCCTGCGCTCTTGGGTGCCTTTTGTCTTCTATGGGGATGGTTTCTGCGCACGGGACCGCTTGGGTTGTTGCTGCTGTGTGCTCGGTGTGCTGTATCGTGACTTTGATGTATGTGGACCATGCTCACTATCATCAGACGTGGCCACTGCCAGGGGGGTGGACAAAAGGACCAGAGCTGGACTGTGAGAATGTGCCTGTTGCAGGGCAGACGTCACTGTTGATGACAAAGCCTGGACTGTCTGGTGCAGCCCACCCACATCAGAATGTATGCCCTCCATGAAGGCAACCACCTGGGCCAATTTCATGTCGTGGTCAATGAAGGCACTTAGGAGAGCTGTCTGGCCTACACACAGCTGGCGCAAAAAGTCCACAGAATAAGCACTGATGGCAGCAGGGGGGACAGGGGCAGGGGCAGCAGTGCCAGGGGTGAAGGACACTCTTCCCCTCTTACTGAGGCAGACACGGGCAGCACCAGAGGAAGTGGCTGGGAGGGTGGGCAATGGCTGCTGTATGGTGGAAGTCGATGCAGAGTCCCCGTTCCCTGTGCCCTCCAACATGGATGCATCCCCGCTGGCATCGGATGATGTGGTGCTTTGCGTCTCAGGCTGGGACTCCTCCAGCAGACTCCTGTCCCCCTCTGATGCGCTGGTGACATCTGTGTCACTGGGCTCCTGGGCAGCTGTGGTGCTAGTTTCACCCCCACTGGTGTCCGTCTCCTGTCCCTCCATAACCACAGGTGCTGCATAGGAGAGAGTGATGTAGGGTCAGGCCAGTGGCAAAAACAGAACAAACATATGCAAGCAATGCATGACAAAAGTTGAGCAAATCTACATGTTGCACACTGTTAGACCCGGCCTTGTGGCGTGGCCATCCCTGACCCCTAGCCACACACCCTGACCCGTGCACCTCATTCAGCCCCCGAGTACACGGCCTAGCCGGTCCTTCCCGCCAGAACCCACACACACCCGACCCGGACTTCCCCGTCAGTGCCCTCCATCTTCCCAGCACCACAGGGCCCACGTGCCCACTTCATGCACCTACGATGGCCGCCCGGCTCCAGCACAACCCCGGCCTAGAGGCACCGCCCTGGCTGGAGGACATCGCGCTCCCACGGAGTGAGAGAGGGAGGAGCAGTTTCCATCGCACCTCTGACCTCCCTTTGGGAGATGGGTTTCGATCGGCCATCCGGCTTCCCTGAGGGCTGGCTCCACGCCTGCTGCGTGTCTAGGACTCCTCCCGACCCGGCCCTGAAAGGATCAAAGGACGACCTGGCAGGAAACTCCAACAAGCGACCCCCAGGTGCTAAGACCCCTGCCTACACAGACTCCGGACATCAAAGAGGAGTTGACCTATAACAAGGGGTGCTCTGGGACTATCTGGGAGATTCGATTCTGGAACGACGAGAGCCCTGCTGACGTGGTCACGGCTCCCTTGCAACCTTGGAACACCTGAGCCCTGCTGAATGACTCGCGGCTCCCCTGAAGTTCGTAAGACCTCCGACCTTGTGCTTGAGCCCTGCTGAGTGACTCGCGGCTCCCCTGAAGATCGTAAGACCTCCGACCCTGTGCTTGAGCCCTGCTGAGTGACTCGCGGCTCCCCTGAAGATCGTAAGACCTCCGACCTTGTGCTTGAGCCCTGCTGAGTGACTCGTGGCTCCCCTGAAGATTGTAAAACCTCCGACCTTGTGCTTGAGCCCTGCTGAGTGACTCGCGGCTCCTGAAGACTCCCTCGGTCCGGCTGGACCCCAGTGACCACAGCGTATCCCCCAGCACGAGGATTGTGGGCTGTGCGCCGGGTACGTCCCTGCATTGATCCGGATCCCCAAAGACTGTCCCGCTTCCCCCTATCCCTACCGAGACTCTCTGAGCCCGTGCTCTATTAGTAAATATCCACCTTGTTGATCATAGAGATCCTACGAAGCTGATTAGATAAAGATCTGTTCCCAGGAACATACAGTGTGGTGTCTCTTTGTCGTGTGGTGCAGTGTGTACGATCCTAGACCCGAGACTCTTCCCCTGAGGAGTCTCCCGCCAGTGCCCGGCTACGATACCCCGAGGGTAGGTCTCAGGGTGCTCAGGTACCCTCCCTGTCTCCTCTGAGGTCGCCTTCTAACACACACCACCCTGTACAATCATATCGTGCCAACTCACTACGTAGAATCAAGCAGTGCATGGAAACTGGAAACTCAGGCATGAGTGAGCCATGTAATGACCACATAGCACAACACCCTGCTTGTGGCTCTGTTCAAACAGACACACAACTAGTTCTGAGCACACCTAGGGAAATGATGGGGGCACACAACGTGTTGCCAGTGACAGAACTGGATGTAACAGGAGGGGACAAAACAGACCCAGACTACAACATGACAGTCCACAATGGACAGTAGCCCATGCCACCCACCATGTTGTACTTTGGGGACAATAGAATGCTGCACATTGCTGTGAGATATCTAGCCCTACCCAATATGGGTGCATGCAATGGACGCACTGATGTACGCACAGTCAGATTGGGCACACTGCCGTTCCCTCCCATGGGATTCCCAAGACTACACCAATGCAGAAGAAACCTGAAGAGCACAACTCAGAATGTAATGTGAAAGCACAGCTTCCAAATCAATTTTGTAAGTACAGGTAGGGCAAATGCATGCCACAGGCACCCAGGCCAGCAGCCACTTACATGCCAGAGCATCACACTACCAACATCACAGAGGCCAGCGCTGGCACAGGCTCTGTACACATTCAGCCACTCCCATCTAAAGTCAGACTCCCCAAATGCTCACCCCTGGCTTGCTGCTGATGCTCCTTCAAACGTGCATCCAGCTCAGGCTTTGTCACCGCCAAGATGCACCCCATTAGTGGTATCATGCTGCGCCGTGCCAGACGCCCAGTGCAAGGAAGCAGCCCCAGGCTCATCTCTGCCACATTCTTTGCCAGCCGGCTGATGTCATTCCATCTCTTGTGGCAGTGGGTGTGCCATCGGTTTGAGACCCCCAGGGCTCGCACCTTCACTGCAATGGCCCTCCACATGACCTTATGCTGGTGTACTGTTAGAAGGCGACCTCAGAGGGGCCCGGAGGGGGCCCTGACTATCCTGAGACCCACCCTCGAGGTATCGTAGCCGGCCACTGGCGGGAGCCTCCTCAGGAGAGGACTCTCGTATCTAGGATCGTACACTCGGCACCACACGACAGAGGGACACCACACAGGGAGTTCTTAAGAGCAAATCTTTATCAGATCGAAGTGGTAGGATCTTTATGATCAGCAAGGCAAATATATACAAGCAGAGCGTGGGCTCACAGAGTCTTGGAGGGGGTTAGGAGGTAGCGGGACAGTCTTTGGGGATATGGATCAAATGCAGGAGCGTACCCGGCGCACAGCTCACAATCCTCGAGCTGGGGGATACGCTTGTCGTCGTGGGGTCCGGCAGGACCAAGAGAGTCTGTGGGAGCCGCGAGTCACTCAGCAGGGCTCGGATACAAGTTCGGTGGTCTTACGATCTTCGAGGAGCCGCGAGTCACTCAGCAGGGCTCAAGCACAAGTTCGGTGGTCTTACGATCTTCAGGGAGCCGCGAGTCACTCAGCAGGGCTCAAGCACAAGTTCGGAGGTCTTACGATCTTCAGGGAGCCGCGAGTCACTCAGCAGGGCTCAAGCACAAGTTCGGAGGTCTTACCATCTTCAGGGAGCCGCGAGTCACTCAGCAGGGCCAAGCACAAGTTCAGAGGTCTTACGATCTTCAGGGAGCCGCGAGTCACTCAGCAGGGCTCAGGTGTTCCAAGGCGAATCTGCCGGACAGTCCCAGAGCACCCCTTGTTATAGGGCGACTCCTCTTTGATGTCCGGAGTCTGTGCAGGCAGGGGTCTTGTCACCTGGGGGTCGCTTGTTGGGGTTTCCTGCCATTGTCTTTTGATCCTTCCAGGGCCGGGTCGGGAGGAGTCCCAGACACCCAGCAGGCGTGGAGCCAGCCCTCGGGGAGGCCGGCAGGTTGATCGAAACCCACCGTCCCAGGGAAGCGCAGAGGTGTGATAGAAACTGCTCCTCCCTCTCTCATCCCAAGGGGAGCGCGATGTCCTCCAGCCGGAGTGGCGCCTCTAGGCCAGGGTCGCGCTGGGGCCGGGCGGCCATCTTGGTGCATGAAGTGGGCACGCGGGCCCGGTGTGGCCGAAGGGAGGAAGGCCACGGATGGGGAAGTCCGGGTTGGGTGCGTGTGAGTTCTGGTGGGAAGGATCGGCTAGGCCGTGGGTTAGGGGGCTGGTGTGAGGTGCAGGGGTCAGGTCTAGCTATGTTACGAGGGCCGGGTCTAACATGTACCTTGAGCTACAGGCATGGGAGACAAGAGGGAGAAATGATCAGGTATACAGCGCCATGTAACAACATCTATCAGTATAGCAGCAAGATACAACCAAATCACATATCCAACGATAGATCAATCAGAGACTACAGTACAGCCCACATGTGACCCCTGCATGGGAAAAGCTGATGTTAAAGCATGCAGGTGTGAGGGGGAACACAGTCCCTGCACATCTCACACACATGCAGGATGCCAGCACTGAAACCTGCCTGCCCACATCTCCAGTCAATTGTTGGGTTGAGCAACACACACATCACATATCAACCTGTGTTGTTCGGGTGACCCACTGTGTCCAAGACTGCGCAGCCCTCAATGTCCCTGCCCTGTGAATAGATAACTGTGTCATGGATGTCACATTGAGGGACATGATCTCACAAATACAAAATGCTCTTCACAAGGGCGGTTGTGTGCAATCTACAGTGCTGAGATGGGCCACAGCTGGAGTGCAATGTGAAAAGACTGATGTCATACTCTGTAATTGAAGTGATGTCTCCTTGTCTTAGTAAACAGGGACTGTGCAGGCCAGCTGGGCTCACACTGAGATGGACTACAGGGGCACACACAGCCATCCAGCCAAGCAATCACTGTTCTGACTACAGCATGAAAACCCTTCTGTGTCACTGTATGGCTGACAACGCAACACAGGTCACTCATACTTACATGTGCAGGGAGGGAAAGCTGTGGCATTGGGTACATACACCCTCCCACTGGAGACAGAATGTCAGGCAGTGCATTACACTACTCCACACTCCCAGGCACATACTGCATCAGTCCACTACATGTGTGGCCCCCCTGCCCTACCACAACACTGTTTAAGACTCACCACGACATTTGGGGCACCATATAGCCTTGGGTACTGTGTGAGCACCTCTTCCACCAGGACCTCCAGCTCCTCGCTTGTGAAGGGACTGGCACGGATCTTCTCTGTCCTTGCCATCACTGTGGATGTGAGACAACAGCAGGAGATTTTGGTGGTGAGGGTCCCCAGGCAGCAGTCCCTGGAGGCAGCAGCAGGTGAGGAGTGTCAGGCAGCAGTCCCTGGAGGCAGCAGCAGGTGAGGGGTGTCAGGCAGCAGTCCCTGGAGGCAGTAGCAGGTGAGGGGTGTCAGGCAGCAGTCCCTGGAGGCAGCAGCAGGTGAGGGGTGTCAGGCAGCAGTCCCTGGAGGCAGCAGCAGGTGAGGGGTGTCAGGCAGCAGTCCCTGGGGGCAGCAGCAGGTGAGGGGTCTCAGGCAGCAGTCCCTGGAGGCAGCAGCAGGTGAGGGGTGTCAGGTAGCAGTCCCTGAAGGCAGCAGCAGGTGAGGGGTCTCAGGCAGCAGGTTCTGTGAGCAGTGGCAATGTGAGGCTCACTCCCACATATATAGCCCCCTGGGGTCGTTTCAAAGGTGCCAAGCTGCAGCAATTGGTGGTCCATGTCTGCCTCTTTCAAATGCAGCCAATGACCGCGTCTGCGGTGGCGGAGCACGCCTACCACGATCTTCAAAATTGCATCATGCCACCGCTATCGAGCTTCCCATTGGCTCTATGGCGAACTCCATGGCGGTGTAACATCGCTGGGGCCCGGGGTGCGCTACCGCGATGGTGCATCTTTCAAATGCAGCCAATGACCGCATCTGCGGTGGCGGAGCACGCCTACCGCGATCTTCAAAATTGCATCATGCCACCGCTATCGAGCTTCCCATTGGCTCTATGGCGAACTCCATGGCGGTGTAACACCGCTGGGGCCCGGGGTGCGCTACCGCGATGGTGAATCTTTCAAATGCAGCCAATGACCGCCTCCGCGGTGGCAGAGCACGCCTACCGCGATGTTCAAATTTGCGTCATGCCACCACTATCGAGCTTTCCATTGGCTCTAGGGTGAGCTCCATGGCGGTGTAACACCACTGGGGCTCGGGGTGCGCTACCACGATTTTAGTGGCGGAGCATGCCAACCGCCATTTCCACATGTCTCCATGCCTATGAGTACCGCACTGGTGTGAATGGGGGTGCTGGTGACACACTGCCAGTGCCAGGCGGTAGCTACCATGATATGGGTGCCATGCATTGACACGAGGCACCACCATTCAGGCGGCGGAGCATGCCAACCGCCATATGGGCATGTCTCCATGCCTATGAGTGCCGCACTTGTGTAAATGGGGCTGCTGGTGACACACCGCCGGTGCCAGGTGGTAGCTACAGCGATATGGGTGCCATGCATTGACACGAGGCACCGCCATTCAGGCGGCGGAGCATGCCAACTGCCATATGGGCATGTCTCCATGCCTATGAGTACCACACTTGTGTGAATGAGGGTGCTGGTGACACACCGCCGGTGCCAGGCGGTAGCTACCACGATATGGGTGCCATGCATTGACACGAGGCACCGCCATTCAGGTGGCGGAGCATGCCAACCGCCATATGGGCATATTTTCATACCTATGAGTACTGCACTTGTGTGAATGGGGGTGCTGGTGACACACCGCCAGTGCCAGGAAGTAGCTACTGCGATATGGGTGCCATGCAGTGGCGATGTCCATCTGTCACACATCAACAGTGCATAGTGCCAACATGTTCAATGGCACATCATTGTGCACACAATGCCAATGTTCAATTTACTCCACTGATGGCTACTCATGCCATGTTTGTGTGTGTGTAATGTACATTTGTCTGTACCCACTCACATGTCAGTTGAGGATTTGATGTTGGTGTAGGCAGGACAGTGTAGTCCTGGACTGTACAATGTGTACACATGTCAATGTGTTGAGGTCCAGTGACAATCACAGCAATGCTCGTTTCGATGAATGTTGATCTAATTAGCATTGCCTCTCATGTCTGCTCATGACACATTGATCATTCCTGCGCTGACTGTGGTCATTGTGTGGTGGATGTGTGCCAGGTTGTAATGACGCATCACGGTGTGACCGGTACAGCAGCTAGGTAGGAGACAGTGGTTTTGATTAGTTACATATATGCTGGATGCTAGACTCCCAGGCGTGCACATGTGTACTGTGGCCATATCCCTATGTGCATTCACATAGCCAAAGGTGGTGTTTGAGGTACTTGTCTTGTGTAAGTTGACACGTGTGCCCTTTGTGTAGCGGAAGGTGTTCCTCCATGTAAGCTGGTCTGTTAGTCATTCTAGATGTCAGTCATTGTTGTTGTTGTGTCATCCTGAACGTGATATGCTGTGCACATCTCTTGGTGTATTGTATTGACAAGTGTCAACTCCAATAGGAGGAGGCCAAATTTGATTCGTCACTTGACGGTGCTGGAAGACATGGAGGATGTTGCGATCATACGCAAATGCCGCCTGGACAGAGCCACCCTGCAAACCCTTTGTGATCTGTTGGAGCCCCACCTGCAGCCACGCAGGACATATCCAACAGCTATCTCCCCTACTTATAAGGTGATGGCAGCCCTGCATTTTTTTGCAACAGGATCATTCCAGGAGACTGTTGCCAGCGCTGGTGGGATGTCACAACCGATGTTCAGCATGGTGCTGCGTGATGTACTGTCCGCCATGATGCTATACAAGGACAGATACATCCATTTCCCCAGGGGTGCTGAAATTGCCAGCTGTGAAGGGAGACTTCTATCCCCTTGGACACATCCCCAATGTTGTTGGGGCCATTGATTGCATCCATGTCGCTCTTGTGCCACCACAGGCAAGTGTGCACATTTACAGCAATCGCAAGCATTACCACTCCATCAATGTGCAGGTGGTGTGCCTGGCAGATATGACCATCTCGGAGGTGTGTGCCAAATTCCCAGGCTCGGCCCACGACTCCTACATCCTGCGGAACAGCATAGTGCCCTAGCTGATGGCTAATCTTCTTCCAGAGTGTGCATGGATTGTGGGTGAGTATGCCTAGTCGTGTGGCGTGCTGTGTGTGTGACCTGCTCCCCTGAGACTCTGCGACATTGCAATGTCTATTTGTGTTTGCCATACCTAGGTGACTCTGCTTATCCCAACCGTCCCTGGTTGCTGAGCCCACTGCGGAATCCTAGGTCCCCGGCTGAACTCCACTATAATGAGGCCCATGGGAGGACACGTCGTGTGGTGGAGCGCACTTCTGGCCTGCTCAAGTCACGTTTCCGGTGCCTGGACAAGACTGGAGGTGCACTGGCATACTCGCCCGGGAAGGTGTGTCAGATTGTTGTTGCATGCTTCATGCGCCACAACCTAGCCATTCGCAGGGAGATTCTCCTGCTCCTGGATGATGGTGAGAACCCAAGGCCCCAGCCTGCAAACCAATCTGTGTCCAGTGATGAGGACAGTGGAGAGGAGGAAGGTGTTGACCTGCGTGAACAGCTCATCACCCGCTACTTCACTTGACAGTGGGTGGCAATATGCAACATACCCATTGTCTGATGTGATTGCTGTTGTCATGAAGGGGCATGTGAGAATTGTAGCATCAGCCAGTTGTAGACTCAGTGGTGGTTGGAAATGTTTGTAGGACATGTCATTTGGGAACATCAACGGGACGTGTATGTTGACACTTGAGGGCCATTGTGACATGTGCATGTTGGGTTATCCTGGTGTTAGGGCTTGTGTGATGTCTGTGATGCCACACCCAGACCAGTGACAGTTGTTCTGTTGTGTTTCCCTAGGTGCCTTCGACTTCTCCTTGCCTACATACAGCCCATGGTCCGGGTACATTGTGATCATGTTGAAGACTGTACACCCTGCAATAAACACGGAGCAGACACAACAACATGTGTGTGAGGATATTTTATTTACTATGGTGAGATGCAAGGGGGGTGTACATTTCCATGGGGGGGGTGAGTTGACAGTCGTGGTAGATGAGATGGTCGAATAGTCACCAAATTGCTGTGGTGACCCAGTCCAACAGGCAGATGCCATTCACAAGGCAGTGTGGGGTAGGACAGTCCAAAGAGTCAATGCAGTGGTGGAGTGGGTTGCCATCATGGCTGGCTCTGTGACTTGCGTCTGGCAGGTGCTTTGCCTCCAGTTACTCCCAGGGTCTTCTTGGGACGGCCCCTTTGTCATTTGGCAGGGGGGCCCTGCTGCAGGGCCAGTGGGGTCTGAGGACTCACCCCTCTCTGTGGGCGCAGGGGAGGATGGTGAACTGTCAGTGTGCAGCCCACCAGAGGGAGGCAGAGGTGTTGCCTGGGGCGCATGCCTGTCCCTCAGTACTGCCACTTGCTGTCCCAAGAGGTCCATGATTTGTCCCATGTGTCTGTCGATGGACCTCATCAGCAGGATGAGCTTGTGCAACAGATCGTCCGACCAGCCCATTCATCCCTGGGCCTGTTCATATGCACCCAGGACTCTGGTGATGTGTTCCAGGGAATGGGTCCGAGCCTCCTGGTGTCCCTGGGTGACCCTGCCCCTCCCACCTGCCCTGCTACCACGGACCTGTTGCCTCACCACTGTGGGCACCCGCATCCTCTCCCTGCCCTCCTCCATGGGTGGCGTGTGCGGGGCATCCTCTGGGACAGGGAGGGTGTTGCCGGCAGCAGTGGTGGTGGTGGTGGTGGCGGCTGTGGCTGCACAGGCCGTGACAGCAGGGGTCTGCTGTGGAATTGTTGTTGCCGCAGATGTGGTGGGGGGGACGCTTGGGTCCTGGGACCTGTTGCTCCCTGGCACACCAGATGGGCCGGCCTCAAGCTCATCGTCCACAGAATCCTGGGAGTCAACATCCAAGAGTCCTTGTACCGGGGGTGGAGACTGGCTCTGCAGGTTGCTGGTGTTGTCCTCTGCAGTGAGTTCTTGGTCACCTGTGGGTCAGATGGGAAATGGTCATTGCAGTGCACCCGTCAAGCTTTGGGTTAGCTGTGTGTCATTCACATTTTGTACACTGCACAATTGACATATCATCACATTGTTGACTGTGTGCAGTACTGTGCTCCCTGACATGATACAGTGGTACAAGCATTACTTGTCCATGGTGCGAGGTGTCAGGGCATACCATGCGAACCGTGTCCAATTATGGTTTACTGGGACTTGTTGCCATCTAGGGCCTGGCACAACATGTATTTAATTGTGGACTCATGGTTTAGTTGTCTGACTTAGCAGATGTTTCATCTGGCCATGGACTGGCCATTGTCATCTCCTGCATCCCTTTGTCCTGTCATGTGCATATCTTGATTTGTGCTACCACACATGCTTTCATATTTTGAGAATGGTCCTTGTTGCACTTGCCCATGGTGATGCACATGTAACTAGTTGCTGTGCATGAATGTGCCCAGGCTTTCTTCTACTTGTGCATTGGTGTGTCACACTTTGGTGGTTGTGACAGTTTCATTGGCTTACCTGTGTGCACACTGTGCTTGGCAATGGGTAGGTATGGCTCTTTGTGCAATGTGAGAGCTGGTGGTGTCATATGGCATCATTTAATTTGGGGGAAATGTGTGGGTGCACGTACTGGCTACCTACCTGTGAGTTTGTTTGTTGTACTGCAATGGCTTCCAACTGCTTCTGGGTGGGGTGGGGGAGTGCGCCATCCTGCTGAGGTGTGGGATATGGGGCATGGTGGGAGTAGTATTGCAGGCCCTCCACCCCCAGATACCCTCATTGTAAAGATGGCTACCTACCTGTAAGTTTGTTTGTTGTACTGCAAAGGCTTCCAACTGCTTCTGGGTGGGGTGGGGGAGGGATACATCTTGCTAGGCTGTGGGATAGGGGGCATGGTGGAAGTAGTAGTGCAGGCCCCCCACCCCCAGACACCCTCATTGTGAAGATGGCTATCTACCTGTAAGTTTGTTTTTTGTACTGCAATGGCTTCCAACTGCTCCTGGGTAGGGTGGGGGAGGGATACATCCTGCTGATGTGTGGGACAGGGGGCATGGTGGGAGTAGTAGTGCAGCCCTCCCTGACACAAACACCCTCATTGTGAAGATGGCTACCTACCTGTAAGTTTGTTTATTGTACTGCAATGGCTTCCAACTGCTCCTGGGTGGGGTGGGGGAGGAATACATCTTGCTAGGCTGTGGGACAGGGGGCATGGTGGGAGTAGTAGTGCAGGCCCTCCACCCCAGACACCCTCATTGTGACGATGGCTACCTACCTGTAAGATTGGTGAGGGTTGTGTAATGGCTGACATATGCTTCTAGGTGGGGTGGGGGAGGGATCCATCCTGCTGAGGTGTGGGACAGGGGGCATGGTGGGAGTAGTAGTGCAGGCCCTCCCAGCCACAAACACCCTCTTTGTGAAGATGGCTACCTACCTGTAGGTTTGATGAGGATTCTGTAATGGCTGAAACATGCTTCTGGGTGGGGTGGGGCAGTGCTCCATCCTGCTCAGGTGTGGGACAGGGGGCATGGTGGGAGTAGTAGTGCAGGCCCCCCATCCCCAGACACCCTCAGTGTAAAGATGGCTACCTACCTGTAAGTTTGTTTGTTGTACTGCAATGGCTTCCAACTGCTCCTGGGTGGGGTGGTGGAAGGATCAATCCTGCTGAGGTGTGGGACACAGGGAATGTTGGGATTAGTAGTACAGCACTCCCAGCCACAAACACCCTGCCAGGGAAGATGGCTAGCTATCTGTAAGTTTGATGAGGGTTCTGTAATGGCTGACACATGCTTCTGGGTGGGGTGGGGAGGAATCCATCCTGCTCAGGTGTGGGACAGGGGGCATGGTGGGAGTAGTAGTGCAGGCCCCCCACCCCCAGACACCCTCATTGTGAAGATGGCTACCTACCTGTAAGTGTGTTTGTTGTACTGCAATGGCTTCCAACTGCTCCTGGGTGGGGTGGGGGAGGGATACATCCTGCTGAGGTGTGGGACAGGGGGCATGGTGGGAGTAGTAGTGCAGCCCTCCCTGACACAAACACCCTCATTGTGAAGATGTCTACCTACCTGTAAGTTTGTTTGTTGTACTGCAATGGCTTCCAATTTCTTCTGGGTGGGGTGGAGGAGGGATATATCCTGCTGAGGTGTGGGACAGGGGGCATGGTGGGAGTAGTAGTACAGCCCTCCCTGACACAAACTCCTTCATTGTGAAGATGGCTACCTACCTGTAAGTTTGTTTGTTGTACTGCAATGGCTTCTAACTGTTCCTGGGTGGGGTGGGGGAGGGATACATCCTGCTGAGGTGTGGGACAGGGGGCATGGTGGGAGTAGTAGTGCAACCCTCCCTGACACAAACACCCTCATTGTGAAGATGGCTACCTACCTGTAAGTTTGTTTGTTGTACTGCAATGGCTTCCAACTGCTCCTGGGTGGGGCGGGGGAGGGATACATCTTGCTAGGCTGTGGGACAGGGGGCATGGTGGGAGTAGTGGTGCAGGCCCCCCACCCCCAGACACCCTCATTGTGAAGATGGCTACCTACTTGTAAGTTTGTTTGTTGTACTGCAATGGCTTCAAACTGCTCCTGGGAGGGGTGGGGGAAGGATCCATCCTGCTGAGGTGTGGGCCAGGGGGCCTGGTGGTTGTTGTAGTGCTGTCTGCTTGTACACATGCCCCCATGGTTATGTTGTTAGCTATGTTTGTGGTGAATGGGAGTGGGTGAATGTTAGATCTGTGAGCCATGTTTTTGTGACTGTGTGGTGCAGATGGATGGTGTGTGTCCTAGGTGGTGTAGCTTTGTAGTTGTGCAAGGCAGTACATAGCAGAGTGGCGGTAGTCATTTGTTTGTACTTACCAGCCTCCACTCCACCGGCTACTCAAATGAGAATTAGGTCTTATACATGAAAGATTGATAACCACATAAGTTCAGTGTACCACACAAAATCATTTAAAAATGTTTCATTTTATTGTTATAAAAGTTAAGATTATGACATGAACAAATATGATAGAGAATATACATAACATAACATACAAGAAATGTATTGACTGACTAGCCAAAACATCAAACAATATGTATTCACAAACCAAAAAGAAACAACAATGGCTGAGGTGTTATATTGTTTGTAAGTTCTTCTACGTGCGTTTCGTCGTTTAAAACGCCTTCTTGCAGTATGGCAAGCACATTCTCCTCCCATTGTGTGAATGTTTTTAGTGGAATGGGAGGGCCACCGCCAGTCCTCTGAGCCAGCTCACGGTTATTGCTCCTCCTCTCCTTGACCACCCTCTTCAGATCATGCCACCGCTTCATGATCTCCTTTTCTGATCTTGGGGTGGTCCCTACTGCATTGACCCTTTGGACTATCCTAGCCCACATTTGTGTCCTTGTGGGTAATGGTGTCTGTTGGACCAGGGTACCAAAAAGCTGTGGTTCCACTCTGACTATCTCATCTACCATGACCTTCAACTCACTCTCAGTGAATTTGGGCATTTTCTGTGTGGCCATGGTGTGTGGTGTGCAAAGTGATTGTGGGTGCAGGGGTATGAGTGGTGGTTGTGCTGTGTTTGGTGTGTGTTGTGCAGGGGGTTAGTTGTGCTGGTTTGAAGGTGGTGATGGTGCTGTGTGTGATGTGGCTGGTGATGTTGTGTCCTTTGCCTCTCCTGTCAGCTGGGATATGTGTCCCTTCTCTCCTGGAGTTTTGCAAGGGATTGTGGTCAATGAAGGGGCTGGTTTTATACACGGCTATGTGGGTGTGTCTAATTGGGGTGTTTCTGACAGGTGTGTACTCCTGGGATTTCTATTTTTCGTTTTGTCATGTGGTTGTGTCATTGGGGTGTGTTTTGTGTATTTGGGAGGCATTTCTAGTTTTCTGTGTGCACTTTTTGGCCTTCTTGTAGGGTTTTGGCTTCGTACACCATATTTTTGACGGTTCGTCCGCCGCGGTGGCTGTGCTTCAGCTCTTCCGCCGGCTCTCCCATTCATACCATTGTGCGACCGTGGCGATCGGAGACGGCAGTACGTACGGCGGGAACTTCGGGGATATACTAATTTCTGGGGCAATGTCTCCGCTATACTTGCGGCGGGTTGTTGTTTTTCCGCCGCGATTCTGACCGCCGCAGACAGATTTTGGCCATCTCCGCCCGCTCCGGGCGGTTATTCTGGGACAAGTACCGCCACAGTCGTTTTTTTTTGTCAGTTAATGCTAATTTGTCTGCCGGTTTTCCCACGGGGCCGGCGGGCGGTTGTATTCCGCTTCCATGGCGGTCGAGGTGTTTTTCCGCCCTGCATCCTAATGGACCTCTTTGTGTGGAAATATAAAAATAAATGACCTCTCATTTATCAGAAAAGCATTATGCACTATGGGTTCAAGTATTCTCTCTCTTGTTGTGCTAAATTCATTAATAAAGGTATTCCTCAGCTGCCGTTTGTTATACTTTACTAGTTTCTGCCGTCCGCAGCTGGGGCTTTTCACCCTGATTACAAAGCAGATAAATAATATGAATGATACATTTCAACTATAAAATAAATAAATAATGTGGACATCCTATCTGCCGGCAGTAGACGATGGGAAAAGCGATGTAGTGCAGTAAAGGGACAGGATTAAGGAACAGGATATAACTTTGGCACATTGGTAACAGACTATTGCATCCACAAAAGTCAAGTGATTCTCCATTCATCATTGCATTGTCCTTCTAGTATTCTTAATCTTCACCCTTAGCTTTGATATGCACCATTAAAGCTTTACATTCTGTCATTCACTCTTTCACAACAGAAAAACATCCATCCATATATATCCAATCAATCCATCCATCCAAACATAACTCCCAACAAATCTTTCACCAACATCCATTTACCCACCAATGCATTCTTTCACCCATCCTGCTTTGCCTATAACCAACCAGAGCATTCCTTTCACCCACCCAGGTAGGCATCCTTTCACCCATTTATACCCTTTCATTCATCCTTCACCTAGCCATGCAGATTCCTATCATCATCACCTACCTATATGCATCCTTTCACCCACCAATCATTTCACTCATATTACACATATTACACCCATTCGTTCTCCCTTTTCCATCAACCCATCATTGTTAAAGTTAATTTATGAACCTTTGTCTGTTGAGTTGCAGATAGAAGAGGACATAACTACTCAACTCCTGCTGTATCTGCTAAAGAGGGGTGTTCACGAGTCAACTCCCTTACAGTGAGTATATTACTAGTCGTCAATAACGAAGCAATGTGACTTACCACTGTCCGACCCCTCAGTGACCGCTGCTGTGTACCCTCCACTGGCACTCTCTGACCCGGTCCCGGCACTGGTGGTCTGTGCTGCTAGAAAGAACATTACACATTTTAGATGCCAGATACACCTCCCCTATTTAATGTTAAGCAAAATACAACCAAATCTACAGTTCGGTTACAGTATCTTCTATCAAAAATTCAAAACATCACATCAGGCATTTTGTTAGTTGGCAATGTTTGAAAAGACAGGCAGTCGCGCCAACCAAAACCTTTTTGAAATGGAGGCACAGAGCTATGATGAATCTGAGTTATTGAAGCGCAATGAAGGGGTGTGATCATTGGTCAATGAAGTAAATATGGTCTTAGTTGGCAAATGCAATGGGGCCGTCGTACTCATAGTTACAGCCATGCTTCATGGTCATTAACTGCTGGTATACTATGATAATAATATATACACAACATGTGGGGCATGAGCAAGAAAAATAAATCCTTCTCAACAAACATGCGTAGAATACCTTGATTGGGCATGCAATCTTCACAGTAGAGTACCTGACCTAAAATGGGTTCTCTGAGTCCAGTACCACCTGTCCACAAGATCTATAAGGAGAGAGGGAAAGCCTACAGACAAAGCAGAAAAAAGGAAGCCACAGAGAGACTTGTACAGATAGTTTGCAGTCAAGCACAGAAACTTGAAATAAATAAATAGGTCAACACAGGAATAAGAAGAACTTAGGAAAGAGATAGATCGAAGAGGAGTTGAAAATAGGAGACAGGCACAGTAAAAAAAAATTGGAATGTGGAACAGTAAAAGGTATGGAAATAATAATAATAACAACAACAGGAGGACTTACTGTAGCCAGCAGAGCCATCTTCAGAGGCATCCATGTAGGCACCCCCAGCTCCCTTACCCACCGGTGCCCCGATGGTATCCCTCCTGCCCCTGGATGCTGATGTAAAAATAAAAAAAATAAAAAATGAAAAGATTAGTGGTGCAGTTAATCTCTCAAAAAATATTTTGACAGAGAGAGACAAAAGAAGTAACATTTAAATTTTCTAAATCAGATCTCCACTCCTATTAGTATCAATACTATCTTGGACCTATTACAAATTTCCTAACCCTGTTCCAAATTTTCTAAACCACATTTTGGAACTACTAATAATTTGCAAAGGATAATCTTTGCTTCTCATCTCATTCTCTTAGTCTCTCAACTCCCTTTAATGGGCCCACTCAGTCTGCATTTTTATCAATGCAAAAATGCATGCATACTACAGATCACTGGGAAATTGATTGGGGTTGTGACTGTACGAGCTACTAAAAAGAAATGCACAGAGAACGTGCTAACTCACTAATAATAACAACCACTATTTTAGAGACAGGACAGAAGAATCTCTGCATGACTTCTTGAAAATGAGCCCAAGCGAGCCCCAACCAGTAAGATTAGGTAGTGCTGCTGAGCACCTGTCTAGATGCTGATCACATAATATTTGTAACATAACCTTCACTTACCTGAGTGCCCAGTGCACCCTCTCCCATCGCTGCTGACACTCCTGGAGGCCGTACCCACTTCCAGACCTGCCGCCTGCTGCCAGGGTGGAGGGGAGGTGGCACTGCATGTAAAAAAGAAGTTCTGCCACTTCCACCTCAGAGAAAAATGGAGTGAGCCAAATCCCCTTGGGGCGACGCCGACAGCAAGGTCGGCGGCTGGTGCAACCTTTATGCCCTTGGGTTGTTCGGGG
Organism: Triturus cristatus; assembly: GCF_964204655.1. NCBI lineage: Eukaryota > Metazoa > Chordata > Amphibia > Caudata > Salamandridae > Triturus > Triturus cristatus. The sequence goes on along the minus strand of NC_140589.1, from coordinate 554,806,431 downwards.
TGTCTGGTGCTGCTGCTCCCCTGCTCTGCCATGGCACTGGGTAGGGGTAACGAAAGAAACAAGAAGGAAGGAAGGAATAAAGAATAGGAAAAGCAGAAAATAAAAATGTACAAAAGTCGTGCTAAAACACACAAAAAATGAAAAAACTTAAAATACAAAAACACTGACAGAGGGTAAGGTAATAAATAAAAATGAGGGGTACATAACTTTCAGAGGGATAGGATTAAATTGATTGGCAGGGATTGAAACGTAGGCCCCAGCACCATAAACTGAGCAAAAAACAAGATGGCATCATGCCCATGTGAACCACGTGGTGCCGTTCCCATATGATTTCCGGGACGGGAACACACTTTGTGTTGCGTATGATGGAAAACGTAACGTGAATGGGACAGTGAGCAACTCTGCTCGCTCGCAGAACTCCGTGTAGCGATGTGGTGATTTTTTTGCACTGCGCGGAGTTCAGTGCAGCGTGGCTACGAAAACTCCACCCGGGCCTAATCGTGCATCGAGATATAACAGGAAGATTTTCGGATTCTTGGATGCATCTCCCACCACATATCTTTGCAATTCATTCATTCTAATATAGATCTCAGTGTGGCTGTCATATTGGACTTAGTAAGCAGTCCAGGGGAGCATCTGTCAATCTACGACACAGTTAAAATCATCAGCCCATATAAGCAGGATCTCAACATAAGGGTTCAATTCCTGCTCTATCCCCAGGAAGAACTCCATTCGTCAGTGTTAGGAGCATACACACTCAGGAGACAGAACTCCACGACATAGCGCAAACCATATACTAATAGATATCTCCACTTGATGTAAGCCTTAAAGCTCCAGACTTGGGAGAGGACCTGTGGGGCAATCCATGTCATAACTCTCCGAGCATAGTTAGAGTATGTGGCAGATAACAACTGTCCCCACATTACGATATGTACGCCCTGTCTATGGAGATACACCTCTACTTTGTATCTTTTGACATATGAGTTAAGTCAATGGGCGTTCCACGTCACCAGTCTTGTGCCTACATTCATAATGTCTCAGTCATTTGCAACCCCCTCACCTCCTAACTGCACCCCAAACAACCAGCACTGCCAGACTTCGCCATCCACAAACTTCCACAATAGTGATGTCTGCACTATTGCTGCTGTAAACCAAATGTTAATATAACAACCTCCCTCACCATCTTGGTAAACACAGAAAAGAACAACTCATGCCTCACCAGTTATTACAATAAAAACCTCACCCCTCCCGCCTAAAAAAAACCTTGCTTGCACTAGTATAAGTTCCAGCAGGAGCCCATGCTTGCACCCAGGTTTGTAATCTTGTTTCATATCTAGGGGGAGCTTCGCCTAGGGCCAGCCATGAACGCAGCGGTCTTCGAGCTTAGCAAGCCCCAAACCTATACCTGCCAGGCACTTTGCACACATCCACACCAACCAAATACTCACATACAGCACCAAGATTCACATTAGACTCAAAACCAGTAGGTGTAGAGGGAGGCGATCGGCCGGCTACACAGTGTATGCTGCTCATCTCAATATGTTAACAGTGTTTACATTCCTTGGAACACACCAAGCAGTCCTCCAACCCACTCAGAGAGGCGACCCCCAGCAGACCTTCCTGCCACGTGACCAAGGAACACAGTTCAGGAGGCCAGCCATGTAGGAAATATCCGCAGTGTTCAGCCACTTCAGAGAGGCACCAATGTCCCCTGAGGTCCATCTGCTTAGGGCCCTCCCAAACCCAGTTCTCCTTCACCACTTCTGAGCCACTCTCACCAGAGTTGGTAGCCATCACTGCCTCCACCAGTACCCTTGCCTCCTCTCTCTCCAATCACTGGTGTTTGAGATGCATTTGTGCCATCCTGGCACACCACCACTGATGTGGAGGGATGAGAGGTCACCCCACCCCTTCCCTGATGTTTCCCTGCCATCCCTGTCCAGCATGTATTCTGAGTCCAATCTCTCAACCCACGTAGGACTGGCAAGGGCATGCTGCTGTGCCCTGTATCACCAGTCAATCCCATGCTGCCGTGGGTGTAGTAAAGAAGTGCATGAGGCCTTCATGGATGAACTTCATCTATGCTGGGTAGAGTAACATATATCGTAGTCTCATTGATTTCAGTTTTTGTTTTACTCCCCCACTATTCTGTCTCATTTGCTGCACTCGTTGTGTGTAATCAGCGAAGATTTGGATCTCATGATTGTCAAATGTAGGATCTCAAGACTGGTGGATTGCCTGCAGGATTGCGTTTCTACCTCTGTAATTAAGGATTTTAGCAAACAGTGTGCGTGGTGGTGCTCCCACAAGTGGTTGCTGTGCCAGAGCTCCATGTGCCCTCTCAATAACACAAAGTGATGACAGTTTTGCAGAGGGGATCATTGAGGCAACCCCGCTCTCCAAAAAGAGTTCTGAGTGTCTCTCTGCACCTTCTGGAAAGCCAATAAATTAGAGATTGGCACGCCAGCAGTGTCCCCCAGTGTCCTCCACCATGCTTTCCAGCACAAGAGCCCTGGCCAACAGATCAGTCACTGTGGTCTTCAGGGCAACCACGTCCTGCTGCAGCTTAGTCACATCTTGCTCAGTAGCTAGTGAGCAATCCACCATCTTGAGGCAGCCCAACTGCAGCAGGTGAGACCGCTTCAATCTTTGCCTGAATCTTCGTACTCAATATCTCAGTAGCTGTCAAAATCTGAGCACTAGTGAGACCCCGTGGCTCCTGAAGACCCACACTGATCCATTTGAAGGGAAGCACCCCACCACACCTCTCCCGGGGCCATGAAATGGTCCATTTTGGTTTGCTGGCCATTGCACTGTTGGGTATCTTTCCACATGTTTTGCCTCTGCCCAAAGGGGGGCAAGAATACTCCAACGTGTGTTTCCACCTGGCCAGTCAGGGGCCAGCACAACAAACAGGAGATGATGGATGGAGCATTGAAACTTTTCAGACACAGATCTGGGTTGAATCCATCATCGTTCTTTAGCTCACTTCATCACCCCAGTTCAGACCCAGCTATATGCAAATTGGTCTTGACCCTGTGCCTAATGGTAACAGTCCAGTCTGAACTGCCAAGTTATGTCTTCCCTGGACCGGAAAAAAGCATCCTGGGACTGGTTTCGGTGTAATACCCCTCAGCAGCAAGGCTAGCTTGCATCCAGTGGCAAAGTGAGCAAGAGACCCGTAGCTTGGCATACCCTGCCAACTTGCGGCGAACAAAGCAAACACAAGGAGATGATAGACGGAGCACTGAAACTTTTCAGACACTCACCCCCAGTCACAGATCTGGGTTGAACCCATCATCATTCTTTAGCTCACTTCGCCACCCCAGTTCAGACCCAGCTATATGCAAATCAGTCTTGACCCTGTGCCTAATGGGTACAGTCCAGCCTGAGATGCTAAGCCAGGTCTTCCCTGGACCGGAAACAAGCATCCTGGGTCAAGGGCCAGCACCAGTTCGCTTTTCTGGCTGTCTATTGAGGGCTGCGCAATATGGGCCACCTGCCAACTGTCACGGGCAAGGCCTCACAGTGACTTCCACATGCCCAGGCACTGTCGGCTTATGTCGAGGAGTAGTCCCGGGGACTGGAGGAAGCCAGGCGCCAGTCGCACTAGCCATGGAGCAGCTCAAGGGGGGAGGCAATATATCCTGGCCTCCGGTAGTCACTCACCCAAGGCAGGACTTCACCACACCAGGCACACTACGTCAACAGCCCACTCAGGAAAAACTGTGGTTTCCAGCTGGCGCCAATGACGCCCAGAAGCAAGGGGTCACCGCTCACCCAGGGACTATCCCCCTCATCCCTTCTCAGGGACACTCTGGTCCTCCATCTTCCCGGTATTTGTGGGGTCGAGAGGGGGAGGGACAAGAGGGAGAGTCCCGTCAGACTCAGCACTGCCAAGCTCCCACCTGCAAAATAACAGGGCAGTGGGGATGGGGCCCAGTCAGACCCACCCCACACCAGGTGGGTCTCCAGTCCCCACCTTGAGCTCCAATGGCCCTTCAAGAGCAGCACGGGCCCTGCTAGAGACTCAACAACCAGCGGCTCTTGCCTCATGGAAATGGGCGGAGCAACAACTCCTCTGGGGCACACACAACACTGGTTGCATCTTCCTATGCCGATGTAACTCGCTCGGCTTCCCCGCTGTACCGCTCTCTCCTCTCTCCAGCTACTGCTGCTGCTCACACTCTGTGGCTTCCCCCAGGCCGGCCAAGCAACCCTTCACCACTCGTTGCAACATGGCAAACAGGCTGGGGGGCAGCTCCAGAAGCGCTGCAGCTCAGCGCAGGCCGAGCAGACTGGTTTAAGCGTGCACCCACACTCTGCAATGCAGCAAACAGGCTGCCGTAATTTTTCACAGGTTCTGGCAGTATATTGACGGGCCAGGACGGGAGCTACAAAATCTACATCCTGACAGCCATCTTACAATTTGCTACCACTTAAAGTCAGGGTATGCTTCAAACTGTGCTGCCTCGTGCATAAAGCCTTGTGTTGGACAGGCCACACGAAGGGCTTGCTCCCTCCCCGCACGATAGGGCCCAAGCTCCGGGCCGCCAGGCGTGACCCACGAAAAGCACCTGCACCCCGTCTCCCGACGGAACTTCTGCCCTCGGACCTCCATGCATCACGGGGCCCAGCCCCACCGGCTTCCCCGGCCGGGTCAAGCCGCCATCTTGGGCCCTGCACCACGAGGTCGCGTGGCCTCCCCCCGACCCTAACCCTGGGCCTGGCCGGCCCCGACATCCCGGCACCACCATCCACCCAGGAGGTGAGCGGACCACTTGGCAGGTCAATGGGAGAACGAAGCGTCAAGAGCTCTTCCCCCTCCAGGTGCCGATCGCCTCCAGCTCCCCCAGACGCTGGCTCCACCCCCTGCTGGGTGTCTGGACACCTTCATCCCGGACCCTCCGACCTCCAAGTGCGAGGACCCGGACATCAAAGGGCGCCTGCCCTATAACTGGAGCAGCTCCGGAGCAGGATGGCAGTTGTATCCTGGAGTCGAGAGACACCGAGAGAACTCAGCCTGGACGGACTACTGGCGCTGCCGTAGCCCTATCTTGCGAACTATCGTCCTGCCTGCTGGCGCTGCCGCGGCCTTCTGCAACATCCATCCTCGTCGGGACCTGCTGGCGCTGCCGCGGCCCGTTGTAACGACCATCTTCACCGGGACATGCTGGCGCTGCCGCGGACCGTACCTCGACCATCTTCACCGGGACCTGCTGGCGCTGCCGCGGACCGTACCTCGACCATCTTCACTGGGACCTGCTGGCGCTGCCGCGGACCGTGTATCGACCATCTCTACCGGGACCTGCTGGCGCTGCCGCGGCCCGTACCAGCTACACCACCAAGCTCGAGGATTGTGGGCTAACCATCATCTCATCCGAACTACCTGACTGGTAAACAGACTGTCCCGCTTCCCCTTCCCTATCCTAAGAGACCTAAATCGAGGGGACCCCTGAGTCCAGACCTCCTTGTACTATTTCATCGTACCTTAAGAAGTGCATATAAAGAACACTAAATCTTATCCTTGTGTGGTGTCTGTCTGTGGGGGGGGAAGTCACTTGTCTGTACGATCGCTGGAGACGGCTCTCCCCGGAGACCTCTCCCCCTGACCTCGGCCGACCCTCCCGGTCCGTCTAACACCTTGCATACAAGCAACCCCTCATATCTCATTGTTCTTCTACCCATCTCTATAAGTCAAAGGAACCTTACAAGTAGCAACGATCTCATAATCAATGTTCCTAGATTCAATATCAATTTTGCCCAGAACATATCTCCCTCAGGAACTGCAATAGCTGCTTGGAATTCTTTGCCATAAATTAGCTAATAGCCAACCAACTCACTTTTCAAACACCAAAAAATGCATTTATTTGAATTTTGTCTTTATTGGGTCCATAGATTGACTGAACTGTTTCTGCATCCGGAATGACAATCTGTGTATTTCCCTTCCCCGACAATCTCTAGCTATTATTTACCTTGTCCCCCTTCCTATTCTTTTGCCCACTTTCCACCACTTTGTGTGAATATATAGTAAACCTCGTGCAGCTATTTAGTTCTAAGTTGTTCCTAAATTCTTCAATGTATCACATATGCCTACGACCTCAATCACGCTATACAAGTTTACTAAATAAAATAAAATAAAATAAATGATAAGACTACCATTGCTCCAAGAACGTTCAGTAAATTTATTCAAGGAAGGAACAATTTTTGGAAAGGAAGCAATTGTCCACTATCAGAAGTAGCAAGTGAGATTAGCACAACCCAGAAAGAGGGCGTCAGTCTTATCACCATTTGTCCTTTATCCAGTGATGTACATATCTCAATCACCTCCGTATGTGCAGATCTGCATTTACATTCCCATGATCTGAGCATCACCAGAGTACAGATGACACTCCAGATGACACTGCTAAATAAGTTGTGCCAATGGTAACAAGAAAACATGAAGGAAATGTATCAAGAGAGAGGAACCTTGAGGGTCTATAAGGAGAGTGACATAGGAAAAGTAATGAAATGATCTACTTTAAAACAGGGCCCTTCAAACTGTAAACATTTCTCTTCCAGGTACATCTTGTCTGCCATCGATAAAGATTTTCCTGACCCCCCCCCCCCGTGAATCATCCTTAGAGAGTCTTTGCTTTCTTAGCAAACTTGCATGTGATTGTGAATTATGCCCCCTAACATTTACTTTTTCTTTAGCTTTTTACATAGATGTTTTCTATATATGGATAACCAATAATATCAGCAGCATACCATCATTAGATTTTCTAAACAAAGGCAAGAGACTAAATAATTTTCCTCAGATTAGTAGCCAGATTAGCAGCTTTATTTAGCATTTGACAAACAGGGTACTCCATCACAGTGGTTTCTTGCCTTAGACCCCCCACTGGCTGTGTTACTGGAAACCTTTGACCGATGGCCTGGCTGAAATTAGGCTATTAGTCAAAGTACCTCAGACCATTCAACCACATTTTTTCTTGTTTGAGACCACCAGAGTCAGGTACATTACTATTTTGTTTTTCAAAGACAAACTTCTGCTTTGGGAGTTTGTTTTAGAAAACAAGTTGCTGTGCAGGTGAATTGGCCACTACACCCTCACACCTTCAGAAGAGCTGCAATGAGTGCAGATCCTCTGATGTCACAGATTTGATTTGATTTTTATTTGTAGAGCGTAACAGTCACCCAAAGCTATCCAGGTGCTATAGCAGATATGTTCTTCTGCCAGGGTAGCGGAGTATATCCTTCTACTGCCCTGGCAAAAAAGAAGGCAACCTACTCATATCTAATAAGCAGGGCCAGACTGGCCGTAGCGAGCACCGGGCAATCCCCCAGTGCGCCGCACAGGTGGGGGCCGGTTTTGGGCCCCTGGAGGCCGTTTTTGTTACAGGGCCGTTTTTGCAGTTTAGCTGCAAAATCGGCCCTGTAACAAAATCGACCGAAAACCGGCCCTGGCAAAGAGCTCGGCGGCAACCCCAACCCCCCGGGGTAGGGGGGGGGAGCACTTTGCCAGGGCCTGTTTTGGTTCCCAGTCCGGCCCAGCTAATAAGTCATGAAATCCCTTTGTTAATGGCTGTCATATAAAGCTTGTACATATCTACAGCTTATAACAAAATTGATGACACGGCTGCCCTGCCATGAAAGGATGCACCGTTTCAAAGATTGCAAGGAGAGGCTGCGTGGCGTATGTAACTGTACTGAAGCCACGGTCAGCGCAGTAACAAACCAGCATGGCATTTCAGTGCCCACTGGAGGAAGAACAAGGCTTTTTAATTTTAGCAGCGCACGGAACTCACTGTGAGTAACAAAGAACTCCAACAGGGACTCAATGTCCCAGCATGCAAGGTACTAAACACACGCACTGCGCATGACCTACTGGGGGTCCAGCATGCATTTAAATTCATTGATTGGAGCCATCTGTGTGTTTGCTAAAGCTGTCCATGAAGAAGAGGCTATGTCCTTGAAACACGTCGGCATGAACTGCTTTCTAAAATGAAGATGCCGGTTTTTCCAATGGAAGCCTGTGCTTGAGCTGCTTTGAATGCGTCCTTTGAAGTTTTTAGGCGATTGTATAACAATATCTACAGCTTATACATAATTATAAGCTTTTCCAAATCAGATTCACACATGCAACCTCATATTCAAATGAACTCATGTGAAGATTTTTGTGTGAGAAAATTCATGGTAGGAAGAGCAGGGGAACACATGCAAAATCGTTAAGGGCCTGGAGAAAGGATTTTCCCCTGTGAAAAAAATATTTGCCTTTGGACATAAAAAGTAAACAAATGCATTTATAGTTCCAGTTTTCTCATATAATTATAAACATATATATATATATACTTTTACAGGAGAAAATGTAATTCACAAAATGTTTCTATGCTGTCAGAGATGTTCACATGTTAACTAGAAATAATGTGTACACTGTAAAAGTGTTGAACCTGTACCTGAAAGAGGTCATGCACTTTTGGATTTCTGAATTTCTTTTCAATCATGCCCTCTGTGTTTGCTTCATTGTTCATAGGGCACTGTACATATAACATTTCCAAACTATTGAGAAGGAAAGATCAAATTCTAAGGCACGGAAGTGAGAATTATTCATTTTATTTCTTCTATCTTGACTATTCCGGATCCTAGAGCCCAAAAAACGAATATATGAAGGGCCATATTTATGAGAGGCATGAGACACGTTTGTATCACGCAAAGTGGTACATGCGTGACGCAAGCCTCCAAGTCAGATTTATGAAGCCAAGTAAAGCCACATTATGTGCTTTGAATGGCTTCATAAATCTGGAGTAAGGCAATGCAGCTCAAATCTCCGCATTGCCCTACCCTGCGCAAGGGAAGCGTTCCATGGGTGATGCAGTGGGTGGTTTCTGATGCATTCCCACATTTACCAAACCTGGTAAACCTGAGAATGCGCCAAAAAGACACACCTCCCCAGGTTTGGCGTGACAAGGAGAAATATCTTTATTTCTCATCGTTTTTTCTTCTTTCTATAGAACGACAAAATCACCTTTATGGATTGTTTTTGTGCTAGAAGATGCCCTTATGCACAACAATAATCCTGCCTACAACACAGGCACCCTTGCACCATGGTGCAAGGGTGCTTACATTGGTACTAGGCTGCCAAAATGGCACCAGCACAGTGGGAAAAGATAGGAATGAGCAGTATTGCTTACATTCAGCATTTTCCTGCCCTCTCCAGTGACGCAGGGCAGCACAGAAAGGTGACTTGCTGAACTGACTGCACCACTATTTTCATAAAAATGCCCCTAAATGTCTAGGAAATTAGCACAACCAGAAGGTTAACGGTCAGTCACAACCCTCACAACAAATATATAATCCCAGTGGAAAGCATTCACTTCCTTGCTCTTTGTGCAAAGTCAGACCCCATGCCCTTCCCTCCTTAAATCATCATCTCACTCTTGTTTTTGCTCTAAGCCTAGGAATAGTATGAACAGGAAAACTACAAAACCAAAGTCTAACAAAATCAGATATGTAAGCAAAAGTTAAAACATCAGTAACGACTGACATATCAACCATAGGCCACCATAACCATGAAGTATGCAAAACATCCATCTTTTGACAGGATGGTTCATTTTGAAAAACATTGTACTTACACAGCATGTATAATTGAAATCACGGGGAAATATAAGTGTATCATTCTTATTGCAGGGTGCATAATAATTTTACATGTTTTAAAAGGGCCAGTCTTAAACAGTGTTAAAATAGGTCTCAAAATACAAACAGATAACATCAAAGGAACATTTTAGAATGCCTATTTTTGGTGATTGTTGAAGATGCAGGAATGGTTTAAGAGAACTGCTGTTTCACTTTATACTGGATGTCACCTGCGACATCTAGAAAATGGTATATTCTTTATCAGGCATGAAAGTGAGGATTATGTTTATTCGAAGCTTAGAGAAGCAACACCTTGAACTGGCCTAAAGTATCACTTTTAGACTATAGAATAATCAACTAATCTCCAGGATTCATAATATCCTCCAATTAGCCTCCCATTAGGAAAAGCTTAGGCACCATGGCACCCATCGCTGAATGGGCAGCAAAGATGGAAGAATCAGTACAAGCCTTCTGCATCACACAGCGCACCCATTTAGCTATGAAAGTAGATGAACACCCCCAAAGATTTCTTGATCAAAATCAGCATTTGGTGAATTTCCACTGTGTTAAGGTCATGTGTCACATTTGATACACCTTAATACTACCCACAACCTTGGGAGGTCAGGAAAGGAAGAATATGAGATACAAACAGAATTGGACATCATCCTCCTGGCAAGGGCAACCCCATCAGGTGTAAAGATTCTTCCAAGAAATGCAGTGCTTGTATATAATCCTACACCCTTGTACAATAGATTAGGCAAACTAACCTTATACGTTTCACTGAAAGTTCTTTCTGAGAAAGACATTTATTTTGAGGCCATGCAAGAAACAGATTTAGGAGTAGGGGTGGGAAGGAACTCACAGTTTCAGGCAATGGAATTCCGTGGAGTTACATAAAAACTCTGCAAGATTCCGCAGATTTTAGCAAGTGGTCAGAAATAGGTATGTTGCACAGCTCACGCTGATGTTTAGCACCAGGAGCTGCTTCTTTGCTGCCACTCGAGCATATTTTCTATACGAGTGGCAGCTTTCTCACCAGGAACAGTCACGGCCACCCATGTTGAGAAAATCTCGCCGGGTGACATTCTAGCCCCAGAAAACCACGCTAGTGAATTTCAATTCTCACTCACGCTTGCCAACTTAACATTGACGAGTGACGTGTGGAAAACAAAACTCCACCATGTGGCAGTTGAAGGAATTTTGCCGGAACTACAAGTTACAATCGAAATGTGGAGGGGGCAAAACTCTGTGAACTCCGCTGCTGTAGCAGAAATTTCTCATACACCCCTATTTAAGACATTGTTGATGTCATTTAGTCATAAATATTTGCACTCAGGGTGAAGAGTAGGTCACACAAACCTGGTTAGTCCTTACACCGAGGTCTTCTCCACCACCAACATATGGTTAATAGGCTTGTGCCCCTCAGAAATCACTGATCTGAATCCATTAATCATCCTGTGACATAGGCTTGAACTTGTTAGATCTGAAGAAAAATTCAGGACATAGACAACTCCTGCCACCAATCAGTTTGTGTGATTGGTCTGATCTACCTGATCCATAAGAAGTGATGGAAGAAGAATTGTACAAAAAGAAAGTAACAGTATGAATATAATGTTTCCGGCCTTCCAAAGTATCGGTTCTGCTTTCCCAGCAGCAGTGGACTGTAGGAAAATGGCTTAGATGGCCTGAACCCATGCTGCTACAATTGTGCCAAATCTAACAAACACTGCCTCCAAAAATTAACTTGTTACTGGGATATACCAAGAAACTGCATAGTGCCTACAGTCTTTAGGGTGAACACTATTTTAGCGCCTTAGGGCTCTGGTGCTGCAACACAGGCAATCACACACAGCTTGAGGAGCTATCACTCCAGTTGGTCTGCCGCAATGTCTGTGATTAACGGTGGTCCGAGCAAACTGTTCGGACCTTGTGATTGCCACTCAAATGGGACAAACCTTTCGAGACTGTATGTAGCCAACATCTGGCAATGGTCACAATTTTCTAGTGCACCCACAGATATGGGTGCATTTCATGACACTAATTGGTCCTTGTGTGGTGTACTACTTTACCAGACATTTGAACCACAATGACGTGGGGACCATTTGTCCAAAATCAATAGTTCTAATGGTATCAATGAATGCGACCAGACCTAGGCATTGAGGCATAACCTAGAAAATAGGAAGAGTGGAAGACTCTAAGGTTCCTCTCGGGTTCAGAAAGAGCTGTCTCAGGTTAAGACAAATGAAGGTCTGCTTCTTTGTACAGGCTATAGTCTTGGAAACCATCTTTTCAAAGATCACCTGCTCTTTATGAGAATTGTTTGACCATTCAGCCTTAGTTAGGGTGGACTTCGCCCAAACATTTGTGCCTGTTTACCTCTATGTTTGTTGTTGGCATTAATTTTTGTTAGCTTTAGAACCTTGTGCAATTTACCACTGTTAACTAGTGCTAAAGTGCTCACCCCCACCCCATCATGGTATAATTGGCTTACAACTAATTGGCATATTTAATTTACTTATACGTCTCTTGAAGAGTGGCATACCATGTACCCAGAGCCTGTAAATTAAATACTACTAGAGGGCCTGCAGCACTTATTGTGCCACCCACTTAAACGTGCCTTTGCAGTCTGCAGTTTTAAACTGAAAAATTCGGCTTGACAATACAACCCCCTTGCTAAGCCTTCATCTCCCCTTTTGTTTCATATAAGTCACCTCAAATGTGTGTCCTATGTAGCCCATAGGGTACATTGTAATTAAAAGGTTGGATGTGTACTCTGTAAAAAACTCCTACATTTGTTGTTCAGTACTGTGAGGCCTTCCTGTCCTATAGGATAGCTTTGGGTGCCTGATTACATTTAGGGGCCGATTCCGATCCAGTAAAAAGGCTGTACGAAACGTTTTACGGAGCGTTTACCCCGTACGACTCGTAGCCGGTAAACTTTCCGTACAACCTAGGAAGTACGATTCGTACAGAAAGCCTTTTTCCGTATGTTTCGTAAAAAAGCCCGTACGGGTCCAAAAAAACTCCGATTCTGATCCGTAACAGCTTGTACGTGATGTCCGGACGTATTCAGGCAGCGGTTTCCGGCCCAGCAAGTACGATTCGTCCCTACGTCACTCCGTACGGGTCTTTTTTTACGGGAGTCAAACACAGCCGGAAAAGCAGAGTCCGACGCGAACCGCTACGCAACAGAGCCCCGGTACGCGACGTACACGCCATGAACCCTGTCGTACGTGTCATCCCGGTCCTCTTGGCCTACGACCTGGTGCACCCCACCCAACGCACACGCCGCCGAAGGTGAGAATAACACCCAGGGGCCGGGGGGGGGGGGTGAGGGGCAGGAAACAAACCCCATACTCAAAGCCAAACCTATAATATGGAGGCCATACATTACCACCAGGGTCTGGTCACTTGGGGGGGCGTGGCCAGCAACCCCTGCGTACCGCAACAATGGAAGTGGACGTGTACGGTGCGTGTCACACGTACCCCTACGGCACCATTAGAACAGTGATACGGACCGTACACACGCAATGAATGCGTGGGTATGGTGCGTACCACACGTCCCCCTATGGCACAGTAGAACTGGGATACGGACCGTACACACGCAATGAATGCGTGGGTACGGTGCATGTCACACGTACCCCTACAAAGCAGTTCAAAAGGGGGTGGTGATGGACGGAGCATCAAACACTCACACCCAGTCAACAGATCTGGGTTTGATCCATCACCCCAGTTCAGACATGGCCATATGCAAATCAGTCTGACCCTGTGCCTCAAGGGAACAGTCCAGCCCGAACTGCCAAGCCATGCCTTCCCTGGACCGGAAACAAGCTTCCTAGGATCGGTTTCTGGCATTTCAGCCGTCTTCAGCCAGGCTTGCTTGAATCCAGTGGCAAAGTGAGCAAGGGACTCACGTCTGAGCATACCCTGCCAACTTATGGTGAACAAAGCGGTACAAAAGTGGGTGGTGATGGACGGAGCATCAGAACCAATCAAACACTCACACCCAGTCAACAGATCTGGGTTTGATCCATCACCGTTCATTAGCCCACTCTGCCACCCCAGTTCAGACATGGCCATATGCAAATCAGTCTGACCCTGTGCCTCATGGGAACAGTCCAGCCCGAACTGCCAAGCCATGCCTTCCCTGGACCGGAAACAAGCTTCCTAGGACCGGTTTCTGGCATTTCAGCCGTCTTCAGCCAGGCTTGCTTGAATCCAGTGGCAAAGTGAGCAAGGGACTCACGTCTGAGCATACCCTGCCAACTTATGGCGAACAAAGCGGTACAAAAGGGGGTGGTGATGGACGGAGCATCAGAACCAATCAAACACTCACACCCAGTCAACAGATCTGGGTTTGATCCATCACCATTCATTAGCCCACTCTGCCACCCCAGTTCAGACATGGCCATATGCAAATCAGTCTGATCCTGTGCCTCATGGGAACAGTCCAGCCCGAACTGCCAAGCCATGCCTTCCCTGGACCGGAAACAAGCTTCCTAGGACCGGTTTCTGGCATTTCAGCCATCTTCAGCGAGGCTTGCTTGAATCCAGTGGCAAAGTGAGCAAGGGACCCTTAGAACAGTGATATGGACCGTACACACGCAATGAATTCGTGGGTACGGTGCGAATCACACGTACCCCTACGGCACCATTAGAACAGTGATACGGACCGTACACACGCAATGAATGCGTGGGTACGGTGCGTGTCACACGTACCCCTACGGCACAGTAGAACTGTGATACGGACCGTACACATGCAATGAATGCATGGGTACGGTGCGTACCACATGTACCCCTACAGCACAGTAGAACTGTGATACGGACCATATACATGCAATGAATGCGTGGGTACGGTGCGTGTCACACGTACCCCTACGGCACCATTAGAATAGTGATACGGACAGTACACATGCAATGAATGCGTGGGTACGGTGCATACCACACATACCCCTACGGCACAGTAGAACTGTGATACGGACCATATACATGCAATGAATGCGTGGGTACGGTGCGTGTCACACGTACCCCTACGGCACCATTAGAATAGTGATACGGACAGTACACACGCAATGAATGCGTGGGTACGGTGCATACCACACGTACCCCTACGGCACAGTAGAACTGTGATACGGACCGTATACACGCAATGAACGTGTGGGTACGGTGCGTGTCACACGTACCCCGTTACGGCAACAGTACATTTGGGATACGAGGCATACACATGCCAGGAATGTGGGCTTAGAGGACTGGCTCAGCATGTTACCTTCATATTGGTGTGTGTGTAGGTCCAGGCCAGCAGTGTACTGCTCCAAGGGGGTGCATGGGTGGGTTTATATGACTCCCAGCAGTGGTCAGAGATATGAGGGGTGGGTGCATATGACTACCAGCAGTGGCCTGCAATATGAGGGGTGGGTGCATATGACTCCCAGCAGTGTCCAGACATATGAGGGGTGGGTGCATATGACTCCCAGCAGTGTCCAGACATATGAGGGGTGGGTGCAGAGGACTCCCAGCAGTGGTCAGAGATGTGAAGGGTGGGTGCATATGACTCCCAGCAGTGGTCAGAGATATGAGGGGTGGGTGCATAGGACTCCCAGCAGTGGTCAGAGATATGAGGGGTGGGTGCATATGACTCCCAGCAGTGGTCAGAGATATGAGGGGTGGGTGCAGAGGACTCCCAGCAGTGGTCAGAGATATGAGGGGTGGGTGCATATGACTACCAGCAGTCTCCAGACATATGAGGGGTGGGTGCATATGACTCCCAGCAGTGGTCAGAGATATGAGGGGTGGGTGCATATGACTCCCAGCAGTGGTCAGAGATATGATGGGTGGGTGCATATGACTATCAGCAGTGTCCAGACATATGAGGGGTGGGTGCAGAGGACTCCCAGCAGTGGTCAGAGATATGAGGGGTGGGTGCAGAGGACTCCCAGCAGTGTCGAGACATATGAGGGGTGGTTGCATATGACTCCCAGCAGTGGTCAGAGATATGAGGGGTGGGTGCAGAGGACTCCCAGTAGTGGTCAGAGATATGAGGGGTGGGTGCATATGACTACCAGCAGTGTCCAGACATATGAGGGGTGGGTGCAGAGGACTCCCAGCAGTGGTCAGAGATATAAGGGGTGGGTGCAGAGGACTCCCAGCAGTGTCCAGACATATGAGGGGTGGGTGCATATGACTCCCAGCAGTGGTCAGAGATATGAGGGGTGGGTGCAGAGGACACCCAACAGTGGTCAGAGATATGAGGGGTGGGTGCATATGACTACCAGCAGTGTCCAGACATATGAGGGGTGGGTGCATATGACTCCCAGCAGTGGTCAGAGATATGAGGGGTGGGAGCATATGACTCCCAGCAGTGGTCAGAGATATGAAGGGTGGGTGCAGAGGACTCCCAGCAGTGGTCAGAGATATGAGGGGTGGGTGCATATGACTACCAGCAGTGTCCAGACATATGAGGGGTGGGTGCAGAGGACTCCCAGCAGTGGTCAGAGATATGAGGGGTGGGTGCAGAGGACTCCCAGCAGTGTCCAGACATATGAGGGGTGGGTGCATATGACTCCCAGCAGTGGTCAGAGATATGAGGAGTGGGTGCAGAGGACTCCCAGCAGTGGACAGAGATATGAGGGGTGGGTGCATATGACTACCAGCAGTGTCCAGACATATGAGGGGTGGGTGCATATGACTCCCAGCAGTGGTCAGAGATATGAGGGGTGTGTGCAGAGGACTCCCAGTAGTGGTCAGAGATATGAGGGGTGGGTGCATATGACTACCAGCAGTGTCCAGACATATGAGGGGGGGGTGCATATGACTCCCAGCAGTGGTCAGAGATATGAGGGGTGGGTGCATATGACTACCAGCAGTGTCCAGAAATATGAGGGGTGGGTGCATATGACTCCCAGCAGTGGTCAGAGATATGAGGGGTGGGTGCAGAGGACTCCCAGCAGTGGTCAGATATATGAGGGGTGGGTGCATATGAGTACCAGCAGTGTCCAGACATATGAGGGGTGGGTGCAGAGGACTCCCAGCAGTGGACAGAGATATGGGGGGTGTACATCATCATCAGATGACCACACCTACATGGTGGTATGGACGCATCCCTAACTTTGGACTATGATTTTAGTGCTATTACAACACATCACTGACAGCAGTGTCCTACTTTCAGGATGATGGATGTCTTTCACACACTGCATGACACACCACATGTGGGTGTGAGGACATATAACACATGCATACCCACCCATGGCGGATGCAGCACAATACACACCCTGATTTCATGTCAACAGACTGTATAGTCATGTAACTGCATACAAAACTAAGATAGCCAAAGGGAACACACACTTTCACGCACATCCCAGGACTGAGAGGAATGTTCAGGTGCTGGTCCAGCCACCAACATGTTGTCTCTCATGGAAGGAATAGGGTTCAATTCCACCAGATACAATGCCCACAATTGTGAGTCAGGTGCCCAAATACCCTGCATAACAAGTACCTTTTGTGTGGTAGGCTGTGATTACACACATGCATAGTGCTGAAAAGGGCCAATTTGTCCCTGAAGGCATTCCTACATACCCAAAACACAAGTACAGTGACTAGAAAGGATGGCACAGACGATTCAGCAGGAGACATCGGTGAGCAGGCATGGCCATTGTTGAAGGAAACCGTCAACAACAAAGGAAATGTGGACACAGGTCAGCACAACAATTGTGCAACTGTTTGCAGGGAAGATGTCAGGTGCCACAGAGGAAGGAACACTCCTTGGGACAATGTCTCCAAACTAAATGAACACACACTACCAATGATTCTTTGCAGAGACATTGTGATGGCACACAGATACCATGGTCCACCTCATGACCATCATACAAAAACAGTTCTCAGAACCCAAACACATTACCAGAACACCAACTCCAGGAGCCTCAGCACCAACATCAAGTACCTGAAATGCAATAGTGTTGAAAGTAAAAGAAAAGGCTTTATTCAGCACCAAATATAAATACATTTAAAAGAGACTATGTACAAAGGCCAATGGCCAGTCCATTTCTCAAGGGTGGACGTAGGGGACCGCGTCCACCCCTACCTTGCCTGTACAAAGGAACCTCAAGGTTTATCGACCGGGCGGGGGCATCATCTGTGGCAGGACCAGGCAACGCAGTGACATGAGGGGGGTTGGTTGGTGTGGTGGGTGCAGGGGTGGACGTCTCCACCACAGGGGGTGGGGCAGCGCCAAAGGTGGAGGTGAGTACGGCGCTGCACACTGCTGCTAGGGCCTCCATCCAAACCCCTGCACCTGAAGATACCCCAGGGCCAACGGAGGGTGTGGTGGGCGAGAGATGGGGTGCAGCGCTCTTGGGGGAGGGGGTGGACATGGTGGGGGACTCAACTCCCGTGCCCGGGGACTTCCTCGCCCGCTTGTGGGGTGGTGGCTCAGTGGGGGAGAGGCCCAGCTCAACCATATAGGTCTCCTTGGGTGAGAGTTTGGCAGGGGAGCTAAGGGGAGTGGTTTTGGAGGAACAGGGTTGTGAAGCCTGTGGACTGCGACTGTGGCTGCATGTATGTCGTGTGCCCCCAGACCCTGTGGGAGTGCCTACATCCCCCTGAGTGTGCGTGCCAGGAGGTGTGCGCTTTGCCTTACTTGGGGGTGTGCTGGATGTGGCTGGTGGGGTGTGTGCCCGTGACTGTCTGGGTGTGCGTTGGGCAGGCATGGGAGAGGGCAGTGTGGATGGGTCTGGGGTGGGGGGGGACTGAGCGCTGCAGGAGAGTAACTGCTGCCGTCAGGGAAGAGTCCATGAACTGAAGAAACCTGCGTTGGTCAGACATTGCTGCTGACATGCCCTCCATGAACGACACCATCTGTGTGAGCAGTTTAGTGTGTCCATGGAGGACATTCAGCACCGATGCCTGCCCAACCTGCAACTGCCGCAGTATGTCCACAGACTCTTCACTGAGGGCAGCAGGGGTGACAGGGGCAGGCGGTGCGGTGCCTGGGCCGAAGGAGACATGGTGGGACTCTGCACGGACAGAAGGGACGGGAGCAACTGGGAGGGCGGAGATGGTAATGGAGGAGGCGGGGACAGATGTGGGGATGCTGCCAATTGGTGTTGCAGCCTCCGCCTCCTCAGGGAGGTCAGCCTCGGACCCGTCGGCGTCGTAGCTGCTCTCGCCTCCAGACAGGTCCTCCAACTGACTCCCCTCGCCCTCCGTGCCACTGGCTCCTTCTGACTCCCCAGCACTGGTGGCACTGTCGCTGGGTCCCTCCTCCAGGTCCATGCAGGTGTCTCCCTCGGTTGTGGATGATGATGCTGTGGGCAAGGAGAAGAAACCGAAATGCATCAGTCACCTGTATACATCTGGCACATGAGCACAAGAACAATTGGTCACAGTGCATATCAGGCAATGCATCATGAGTAACAGCTAGATAACTCCGCACATATGTAAGCCCTGTACTGCCCAGTTTGTAGACCCACTATGCCACTTGGACACCAGGAAAAAAAGAACACAAAAGGCCACAACTTGAATGAGAAATACACTGAGAAGCTATTGTCTGTGAACCGGTAAGCACAGCAATACAATGAAGTCATGCCACCTCTTGTTTACCCTGAAAGAAACAGTAGTGGTGCACCCAACGTAAACTGACACACCTCAATACTCAAGGTGTCACCACACTCAGAGACCTGTAATACTTTGGAACACAAAACGAAAAATTTTTGCTACCTTGGGACTCACAATACTTTACACAATCGACATGTTTGGAATGTGCCAATTCGCCATTTCGTGAAAAGAAGACTCATGTGCCTGCATGAAATATGTCGCACAAGGCAGTGCACACAAAAGTACATTTACACTGTCATTAAGGAAGATGGCACCTTTTCTAAGAAGCCACTGTTAGAAATGAATGG
This sequence comes from Triturus cristatus, assembly GCF_964204655.1. Lineage (NCBI taxonomy): Eukaryota > Metazoa > Chordata > Amphibia > Caudata > Salamandridae > Triturus > Triturus cristatus. Next base: position 554,786,920 of record NC_140589.1, on the reverse strand, counting down.
TGTTGCAGAAAGTACATATACATGGGCCCACGGAGGTCTTGATGTCTTGAGACTCGTCAGTTTGTATCACCAACAACAAAAGAGTCTCACAAAATCAAGAGCACTGTGGGAACATGTATATGGAGAATCTGCAACACCATTTTATTCTAACAGTGGCTTCTTAGAAAATGTGCCAGTGTGTTCCATGAAAGTGGAAATGTCGTTTGGTGTGCACTTCCTTGGGAGACTTTTTTCATGCAGGCACATCAGTGCTCTTAACACAAATCATCAAATTTCCACATTTAAAACATGAAGATCTGTTGACAAGTGCTGTGATGCCAAGGTACAATTTTTTAAGAGTAACAACTTGAATTATGTCAGTTGTCACATGGCCATCCGTCACCTGATTGCACAGTTGGCTACACATATGACCTACTGCCTGTCATCTTGAGTGGCACACATGTCCACACCCAGGACAATGCATAAGCTAATGGGCCTGCAATTGGGTTGAAAAAAGCCTAGCTGTACTGTGGGGACACCCTCATGGCAAGCCAGAATGTACACACAGATGTCAGCACACAAAGTCCAAACTGCGTTGCATCTGAACCACGCTCAGGTGCTAAAAAAGTATGAGCAGGAATCATGTTTTTAAAAAACTGACACAGGCTGCAAAGCACAAACATTAAGCACTGGCCAGAATCACAGGGGCACTGCACGGTGATTCTTTGTACAGCCAAGTCTCACACACAAATCAGACCTGGCAATGAAAAATCAGGGTTGCACATGTATGCCTCTCCCGCACACCCCACCCCATGCCTGAGTCAATGTGATTGATACAGATCAAGAAGTGACACCTCTTATTCAGGGTTACAATAACTGTGCTTGAAAAATAGCTTCATTTACACAACATCACCTCGTGGGGCTGGCAACACATATTCGTAACAAACAACCATCAACAGATTGTTGTGAATAGCCACACAGGCACTGCCCAGTGTGAGTATGCACAAGCAAAATGGTGTATCCCTGTCCAGTGGACACATGTAGCACACATTTGCAAAATACAAACTAGGCCAGGGAAAAGTGCCACAGAGGCAGACCTATGCTGAACCCACAGAGAATGTGCACAGTGTTGGATGACACACATGATTAGGAGGCCAGGGTGTCTCAGGGGACTGTAGTGGGCACACTGCTCCATGGTCCTGGAATGAGCTGACTGTACCATGTTCAACCGTCATGGCAATATGCATATCTCCCACTCATGCACATCATGTCTGAGGCCACAACATTGGTCATGCATGCTGCAAGGGTGTTCAGTTGAAAGCTCACACTCCTATGTTGAAAATCATCATCAGTGACAACAAATATGGACCTCCAACATAGTGAACAGGTCATGGCACAGGCAAGGTGCCAACACAAGTCACAGACCACCCTCCCACATGATGCATAAAGCAATGTGCACTTAGATTTACTGGCACCCTAGATGACCATGTGCAAATGTGATTACACACAGACCAGGGTACACATGTCAAGGAGGGGAAGGGATGAAAAAGAGCACCAGGTGACATTGGGGAACTGAAAATGCACTGCACATATTAACTCTGGTAGTGTATCCAGTCTACAGAGCACCTTCAAAAGCTGGCGACACATAACATGACAAACAGCCATGTACCTACCCCCTCCTTGCTGCAGTCTCTCCTGTAACTGCCTATCGAGCTCAGGGAATACCACCGCCAGGACACGTTTCATGTGGGGGGTCAGGCGTCGGCGGCCGCAGTGGGGGCGAGGACTGTCGAGCCCCAGCTGGACCCAGGCGATCCGCCGGGTCCAGCACCGGATGTCCTGCCACCTCTTGCGGACCTGTGGCAGCTGGCGACTACGCTCCCCCTCAGATCTCACGGCCCTGACGATGTTTTTCCAGATCAACCCCTTCTTGTAGGCAGTTACCTGTCAGGATGACAAAGTGACACAACCTCAATACACCTGCTCCATGTCCCAGAGACACACATTTGAACCTCATTGAAATGTTGAACAGGGCATAGGATGCAGACAGGAATTATATCATACACAATAAGAAATTGGCCTGTGTGCAAGCCCCAATGCACTACATGGCATTGAAAGTCAACAGGTTGGCATGAGGGGTGCGAAACACTCACTGATCATGCCACACACTGTGCAGCACATGCAACAGCAGGCTGAAGGCCAGCACGTGCCAAGCAGTCACATGTCCCACTCCACTGACGCACCATCAGCATACTAGACAGACACACCCAAGCACAGATCACTCGCCTGTCATTGACAACAGCGGATACAACCCTCACTCTGTACATGTGCCACTTGCCAGTGGGGTGTCACAGGTGTCATGCTAGCTCTGCAAGTCAGACAAACAGCACGGCTTACTTGTCACATCAGATGGGTTGATCTGTTGCCTCCTCCATGCAGTTGTGGTGCAACACTTCACAAAGACACTCATCCACATGACAAGGAACATTCACACACATCACTGTCCAGGCTGAAAGTGTCATGCACTATGCAGTGAAAGTCACAGTAAGCACAATGCAATTGAGGAGAGCACACAGGAACTACATCAGGCTCTGCATGAGAGACATCAACATGCCCCCCCCCTGGGACCCACTCTAAACAACATTGCATGTCTGTCTCACCTGGACACAATATTGACAGTCAAACAACAGGTGCATAGGCAAAGTTAGTGGACTCAGCACTCACTTGCTCCCCTGGTCTCCCATACAGCTTGGTGTACTGTGGGAGGAGGATGTCCAGCAAGGCTTCATTCTCCTCCTGGGTGAATGGCTGGGCCCTCTCCACAGTATGTGACATGGTCCAGAGGAAACAGACACAGCAGCAGTATGGTCGACTGGAAAGTTGTGCAGGCAAGTGCCCTCTCATGGGTTCTGGCTGCCTTATATCTGTCTTGCTGAGGGGCATTCATTTAGAGGAGAACATAGTGATTGGTCAGACTCATTCGCATCCTACGTTTACTCCAATCCCTTTAAACATACACCAATGACTTTAAACATACACCATAGACAGCAGTCGCATCGTTCAAATTTTGAGCATCATGTCAAGTCAACAACCACTTTGCAACATTGTATTTTGTGGCCAACTGACTGTTCCAGGACACATGATCAACACTTTTCAACTGAAAACACTGTCTCCATGACAACCAGCATGCATTTAGGGCCTAATACTTGTCCATTCTGTGTCCCCTATGTAATTTTGTAATCCACACACAGGTACGGTGCGTTTCACACTTACCCCTACGGCACAAGTACAATTGTGAAACGAAGCATACACACGCGATGATAGCGGGTGTACGGTGCGTTTCACACGTACCCCTACGGCACAAGTACAATGGTGAAACGAAGCGTACACACGCGATGATAGCAGGTGTACGGTGCGTTTTACACGTACTCCTACGGCACAAGTACAATGGTGAAACGAAGCGTACACACGCGATGATTGCGGGTTTACGGTGCTTTTCACACGTACCCCTACGGCACAAGTACAATGGTGAAACAAAGCGTACACACATGATGATAGCGGGTGTACAGTGCATTTCACACGTACGGGTATGCACTAGTAGTACAGTGCGTTAGACACCTACGGGTACGCACTAGTTCACACGTACGGGTATGCACTAGTAGTAAAGTGCGTTTGACACGTACGGGTAAGCACAAGTTCAAATGTACGGGTACGCACTAGTAGGACAGTGCGTTTGACACCTACGAGTATGCACTAGTTCACACGTACGGGTACGCACTAGTAGTACAGTGTGTTTGACACATACGGGTATGCACTAGTTCACATGTACGGGTACGCACTAGTAGTAAAGTGCGCTTGACATGTACGGGTACGCACTAGTTCACACGTACAGATACGCACTAGTAGTAAAGTGCGTTAGACACGTACAGGTACGCAGTAGTTCACACGTACGGGTACGCATTTCACATGCTTACAATGGTAATACAGGTGCACACATGCCAGAAATGGAGGGCTACGAGTCGCACAAGGATGTCCATCAAGTACTTGTCATTGCATACTGTCATGTGCAGGCCCTAGGTGTGGCAGCCAGTGATATTGCACAGGTCATCTCATCTAGTTGCACAATTGATGTGTGATGACCTGCGTACACATGTCATGTGTGATGGGGCACTATGTGGCACACATCACCTTGACACTTGCCACATGTGTGTCTGTAGTCCAACTGTGTCATGCACAGCAGCAGTGGGATGGCACAGTCATCAACACCCGCACCTGTCTCATGATGCCAGGGACAGGGACACTCTATGAACTGACATGTCACGATCAGCGTGCCCCTTTGTGACTATGTCAGGTGTGTGTCATGTGTTCCCATGAGCTGGATGTCAGTGTTCCGTCAACTGCATCTGCTGTTGGTGCATCCAACATGGGTCTGTGTGGAGATGGGCATGGAACACATCTACGCACACCATATCACATGTGGATTCCCACCTCTGTAGGGTCTGTGTGCATCGGACATCATATTTTCCCAGTCATACATGTCTGCGTTGTCTCAATGGCTGTGTCTTTCTCTTGTCACGTGTACCCCTTCATGGCAATGTGTTTGATATTTACATTTGACATTCCATGTGACCTGTGCGTGTGCCTTGCAGTCAGCTGTGTGGATGAGATGACATCCTTCCAATGCAGCTATGTGATTGTGTGTCAATCCAATGATATCTGTGGCTCTTCACTCAGACTGGCCACCAACTCATTTCAGGGCATGTCATGTAGACTTGACAATCAACAGGTGTATCTGGCTTTTTGTAGGAGTGCCAGCAAGCTGGCATATGTGTCCTGTATGTATTGCACACACCCGACTCCATAGTTACCTGATCTGTATTAGCAGTGTAGCATGTGCTATGTTCATTGACATTGATATTGGCAGACTCTCAATCTTCATTCTTACAAACAATGTCTTGCAGGGCACCGCCTGTCCCAAGAACAATGCCAGACTTGGGTGCCATGAGGGAACGTGCCTGCATCCAATGTTACAGATTCACTCAACAGTTGATTGAGGACTTGACCGACAGGCTGGCACCACACCTCCAATCGCAACACAGGTATCCTACTGTGCTGACCCCAAAGATGAAGGTGATGGCAGCCCTACATTTTTTTGCCACAGGTACGTTTCAATTCACCATAGCTGATGTTGGTGGCATGTCACAGACAATGTTCAGCCGTGTCCTGCGTGATGTTTTAGCAGCCATGTTGGAGCACCTTGATGAATTCATCACATTTCCTACTCCTGAGGAGTTGACAGATGGCAAGGGTGATTTCTATGCCCTGGGAGGGATGCCCCATGTAATTGGGTCCATTGATGGTACACATGTGGCTTTGGTACCACCACAGGCACAGGAACAAGCCTTTCGCAAAAGAAAACATTACCACTCGATAAATGCCCTTGTGGTGTGTCTTGCTAACATGCTGATTTGCCATGTCTGTGCATGTTTTCCAGGATCAGCACACGATGCCTACATCATTAGGCGTAGCAGGGTGCCACAAATGATGCTGCAGCTGCACAACGGACAAGTATGTCTTGTTGGTGGGTAAACTCTGTCCTGTGTGTTGCGGTATTTTTGGCTCTTACGGCATCTCCTGACCCACTTTTTTACATGATGTTTCCATGTAGGGGACTCTGGCTATCCCAACATGCCATGGCTGCTGACACCACTCCGCAACTCAAGAACAGCTGCAGATCACCGGTACAACAATGCACACAGGCAGATCAGGCAAGTGATTGAGAGGACGTTTGGACTCCTGAAGAGCCGATTCCGGTGCCTGGACAAGACAGGCAGGTCCCTCCCTTATGCCCCGGAGAAGTTCTGCCGAATCTGCCTAGTGTGCTGCATGCTGCACAACATGGCAGTTGAGAAGGCAGTGCCACTCATCCTGGATCCGGATAAGCAGGAACATCCACCCGTGGAGGATCAAGGGCTTGCTCACGAGGCTAGTGATGAGGAGGAGGAGGAGGATGATATCCGGAGTCAGCTCATACGCAAATTCGTCTCATAATGGTGAGTCACTGGGTATGAGTGTGCACGCTTGTAGCATTGAGTGGCATGTGTTGCAATGTGTGTGTCCAGCTGACTGAATGCAAAGTGACTTTGATGTGTGTTCTGATGTGTCACTCGAGTGATGATGTCATGCCACACAGTTTTGCGGAGAGACTTTCTTTGAAATTTACATGTGCCCAACATTGTTCATGTTTTGTAAATGTCCATGTGTGCGGCGAGAATTGTTTTAGGTGACTTCTTGTGTGTCTGTCATTCCCAGGTTTTTGCGCATGTTGTCTGCTCGTGTCATCGTTGTCCTCCTGCCATTCCTCATGAGGATTGCAACGTATGCTGAATCAGTGTTCCATGCATGGACATGTGGAAATGTCAGTTTGGGTAAGGATTGCAGCAAGGCTTTTTGGTGGTGGTACGGGTTGGGAATGTGTGGGCCTGCTTCTGTGCATGTTGTGGTACCATGCATACATGTCTTCTCACCATGGAGCATATAACATGTAGCATCACTCCCATGACATGATAGTCACCCTTCTTGACTGTCATCTGTAGTGGAGTGTGGCATCTGATGAAGGCATCAATGTGCGTTAACCATGCCTCTGAAACATTGCGGATGCTACGATGTGGACATAGTGTGGGACTTCACAACAACAGGCTCTATGGAGAATTGCAGCCTCTCCGTGTGCAGCAGAATGTGTTTGGCTCATCCCCTTGACTTGTGTGCCAGTTCATTGGGATTGACATCATCCGTGTCGTGAAGGGGGGGTCCAGCGTATGTCCCACATGTTCTGTCAACTGACCTGTGAGTCTGTTCACATGGATGCATTCCCCTCTGTGTGTGTAGGTGTTCAGCACAATCAAAGTGCCTCATCTCTGTCACTGCAGCTCTCTTGCCCGTTTGCATGCGTCATCTATGGCATACTTGTCAAAGATTGAGCATATGTGTATGTGTACTTCGGCAACATGCATGCAGTTCTTCATGGCTAATAATATCTATTGTGCATGAAGTCCATGGTTGTGTATGTATTTGTGCAGGTTGCTCCCCACAACGGGACGTGAACACATGCTGATGGTGTGTCTCCTGTGCGCAGCTCCGCATTTTGTTGCCTGACCCTGTGGCCGTCATTTTTGGTGATTGTTCATACATTTTCTCGTAGTGACCCATGAGTAACCTGACACTCCTTCCTTTACATACACCTGTTTCACTGTGCCTTTCTGACCTCCTTGTCTTTGTGTGCTACTTTTTACCTAGTTTCTCACCCCTTCCGCCTGCTGCTGCCTGACCTGCGGCACCGCCCCGCCGAGTACCCTGATTCTGTAACCCACACGCCTCCAAAATGCTCCTCCCTTCCCCCTTCACTCATTCTTAATGCAGCCAGCAGCTTGTCTGTGCAACTGTTGCGCCAACGCCGTGCCAAAGGCAGGACCGTCTGCGCCTGCAACGTGCACAGTGCACGAGCCTCTGGTCTTTGCATGACCCACGTCACACAACAGGCTCATGCTGCAGCCAACCTCCAAGCAATGTCCTCCAGACAATCATCCGCCTGCTATCAGGCAACCCCTAAGCGCACACACAACACCTTTGCATGCTGAGTGTGCAACTCCAACAGCCTACACAGCGCTGCCCAGCCTACCAGACCCTGTCAGAACAACCAGGTCATGTGCCTCCTACTCCACACCCGCTCCGTCCACCAGCACGCCATTGGACTCTGTTACCTCCTCAACACAACAGCCCCACACATCACCTTCATGACAGTAACCTGGACATAAGCATCCTCAGCACACGACTTCTTCATTGCCATCTCAGACGGATACAAGATCACCCACAGGGACAGCACCAACAATCCCGGAGGATGACTTGCAATTTATTCCCAAGTACGCCCTCAGAGTCACAAATCCGGGTTTGCAGCAACTCCCTGGCAACCCTCAGAGTAACACTCATCTACAGATATCCAGGCCTACATCCACAATTTTGTTAAGCCATCAACACGTACATCTGCACGCACGCCCTCACCTCCACAGGCTACATGTGGCTGGGGGCCAGTAACTTCTAGCTGGAGGAGAACAACACCACTATCCATCATAGGTCAATCAACATTTTAATCGACGTCTCCAACAAGCAACACACTGCCCCACACCCTAACGATTAGGGGTGGGCGGAATTTGCGAAATCCACTTTCGCAAATTATCGCGAAAATGTTAAAAATTATCGCAAACACGCGGAAATATCGCGAAGATGCGGAAGTTTTTTCCCGCATGTTCGCGAGATTTTCTGCATGGTTGCGGCTCGCCAACTTACCCATGTGGATGCTCGTGGGCGCGGCCATCTTGTTTTCAGTTGTCTCGCGGTGCATGATCGCGAGAAGAAAGACGTGATCGCGCGACGCATGACGTCACTGCGGGCGCGAACTGTCGCGAGACAGCGCAAATGGCTAAAAACAATACATCTCATGGAGAATGCGACCGGATCAAGAAAACTTGTCGGCGAACGCAGGGATTCAGGTAAGGCGATCGCGCGCGCGCGAGAATGTAATATTTTACAGCGCGAGCAAGAAACAAATTATCGCCAAGCTGCAGAATGTGGAAATTTTGACATTTTCGCGCTCTCCGCGGAACGTGAAAATGTCAAATTATCGCAATTTCCGCGAATGGAACAACATTTTCGCCCAGGCCTACTAACGATCCCCCAAAGATGCTTGATGTAAGTCACCACAGACAAGCTGTGTGGGACACTCAAAACAACACCAACGCAACACCCTGAGACCTCATGCACTGGATCAGCAACTGATCCAACTATCTTGCCACATTGATGGACTTTCCTGTGAAGCACAACAATAGTTAATGCACCTGGGACAAGGTAGACCTACTGGACTCCTACAGACCTAGCCGGACTCTTGTGCACACCTTGCAACACAAAGATCCATCATTTACCTTACAGGCCTGTAAAAGACCACACAGAGCCATCACCATATCATCAGCAAGGACAAGTGGAGATCCTTCAGATAGTGCTGAGACACCAAAACACACGACATCAAGGAGCTCATCAGCATTGTGAGTGAACTGACAGCAGATCTCCATCCAAGACACCCCACCCTTGCAAGGCAGATCACATCCCTTGAAACTTTGTACCACTGCTAGCTCATGGCCATACACAACAGCCTTGGCACACAGAGGCAGACAGCACTATTATCCGCAGGACAAACCCCCCTCAGGTTCTGGACTCCCGTCAGCAGCAAGTACACCACCTGGCTCATGTGCACCATCCACTCTGGCTCTCCATCAGGCCCATTCCCACACAACATCTCAACCACATCATTCCCCATTCAGCCAAAGTCCAGCGCGTCCTGAATGTCTCCTTTGAGTTAACCACATTCCATGGGTGCAGGAGGCATGCAGAGACCCAGGCCCTTCTTAAACAACGGATGGCAGTACCGCAGGATCTCCTGGTACATCACCCTCCTTCCCTACCCAGCAAATGTCATCCGGAAGACACTCAACAAGAAACTGACAAATGTCCTCCACGCAACCAGCTCAAGGCAACCGGCACCAGACCATATTCCACAGTAATCACACCACTGCTACCGTCATCATTGCCACCACCAACGACAACTTTGCCCTGCTCAACAATGGTGAGCCCACCCCCCTTGACCTCTCAACGGCTTGCACCCCATGTGCTACCACACTGTCAGCTCACACATCTCCAACACGGTATCCAGAGGAGGGCCCGGGATTAAATCAGAAAGTAGCTCACCAGCAAGGCCCAGGGAGTCGACCTCCACCCTGCAGCATGTAGTACACTGGGGTCATGTGGCACATGCCACAGGGCTCTTCTCTCAGCGTGACGATCTTCAATGTCTCCATGACCCCCTCTCCACCATCACATGCGCACACGACCTCATCATCATCTCGTATGCCATTGACACCCAGCTGCTCCTGAAACTCACCAAAGAGCCAGCCATTGCCAGATCCAACCTTCAAGAAGGCATGAGATCCGTTGACAAATGGCTGTACATCAGCCACCTGAGGCTGGACTTGGACAGGACGTCATCTGAGGATTGTCCCCTTATGGCTGGGTCAAGTCCTTGTGTCCCACTGGTCTGGGCACCGCACCAGCACCCAGTGGCCACGCACGCAAGCTGGTGTTCATCATGGACCCATCGCTCACAATTACCATACAACTCACCACCATCTGTACCTCATGCTGCAACACCCTCCGCATGCTGCAAATGATCCACAGATAGATCCACTACAAGGCAAGACAGACCGTCCCCCAGGTCCACGACACCAGCCGGCTCAACTACAGCACCGGCCTCTACGTAGAACAACAGCAAAACTGCAGGAGAACTTGTCCACATCCAGGGTGCATCCGCACACCTCATCTTCAACATCCCCAGCCCCATCACCGTCCACCTGAGATAGCTAGATTGGCTCACTGTCTGCTGCAGGATCACCTTCAGACTCCTCAACCACACACTCAGGAGGCAGTCCACAACCCCAGACCCAAAACAAACCTTGAACGTCTGTCATCCAACACCCTGTTGGCCCAACTCCATGCAGCCCACCTTGCCCTGGCCACCATTCATCACATCCACATAAAACTGCATGCAGGAGATAGTTCTCCCACCTCGCCAAACAGCACATCAACATGGCTCATGACCTCTACACCTTCATGATACTCTTCCAAATTGGTCTGTCTGAGCAGCATTGCAAGCCCCCCCTCAGCAGCTTGAGGCCATCACGGGTGAGTATTGGGCTCCATGTCTGTATTTGGTGATACATTGAGACACATGTGTGTCCTCGACCGGACTCAGATCCAAATGTATGCATGGCTGGAGTTAGTTCCACACTCAGGCATACTTTGACTTATCCCCACACGTATGTTGTGGACTCATGCTAAATGACTGCAACCTAAAATTTCACGTATTAATTATTTAATTATAGCTCTGGGGCGTGATTTGTGCACTGAAAAAGGTGCAATGCAGGGACCATAGAATCCAAAGTTCACAGGGGGAGATGGAATCCTTGCCATTTGAAGTCATCAGAGTCCAGACCACAGTGTTTGGCATCATTAGTCAGACTGTGACCAGCAGGTCCATGTGGCAGATGATGTCAGTCAATGCGGTGATGCTGTCGCACATGAAGGCCAGGTGCCAGGCCAGGTGACCTGGGAGATGTGGATGTGCCGCTGCCTCTCACGGTCTTTTCCGTGGACGACCCGACTTCCTCCGGGGACCCTCAGATGCAGGCCTTGACGATGCTTGGGACGCTCCGTCGGACGAATCCTACTCCTCCTCCCTCCCTGTGGCTGGTGGTGGTCTTCGCCTGGTGGCACAGGGAGGGTTGGCCATGTTGTCGGCGATCCGACGGAGTGAATGGCTTATGTCCCTTTGCACCGCCAGGAGCTCAACCAGTCTTGCCTCCATCTGTCCTTGGTGTTCTTGTTGACTGGCGTGTTGCTCGGCCTGCTGGTTCTTGATCTCTGTGAGGGTCACCACTACCTGGCTGATCTCCCTGGTGTCACGCCGGTATGCCTCCATGATGTTGTGTATGTGTGACATACCGGTCTCTTCAGCTGGCTGGTCAGGTTCTCGCCTCCGCCTGCCTCCACTCCCACCACCCCTGCCCACACGAGCCTGGCCTGCCGTTGTGGGCACATGGGGTCTACGGGACCCCTGAGGGATGGCAGTGGCGGTGTTGTCTGCCTCCTCCTGGGTGCCCGGCGCTCCTTGTCCCTCCTGGTCAGACTGGCTCAGTTGTTCACTGCGGGCAGGGCTCCTCGGTGTCTCCTGGGATGTGGCAGGGATGGGGGTGGTGGTTGGCACAGATGGTCCTGAACCAGGTTCGGCAGGGGCTTGGACACCAGAGGGTCCAGGTCGGTCGGGGTCATCCGCGGAGTATTGAGAGGCATCGCTGCCGGTCTGATCAGGTTCCTCCCGGGCCAGGGACTGTGAATCTTCACCCCCATTGTTGGGGGTAGATTCATCACGTTTCCCTGTGTGTGAGAGACAGACAATGTTAATGCTGTTTCATGCAACATGCATGTATCATACACATATGAGGGGTGGGTGCAGAGGACTACCAGCAGTGCCCAGACATATGAGGGGTGGGTGCAGAGGACTCCCAGCAGTGCCCAGACACATGAGGGGTGGGTGCATATCACTCCCAGCAGTGCCCAGACATATGAGGGGTGGGTGCATATCACTCCCAGCAGTGCCCAGACATATGAGGGGTGGGTGCAGAGAACTACCAGCAGTGCCCAGACATATGAGGGGTGGGTGCATATCACTCCCAGCAGTGGCCAGGTTCCTCCCGAGCCTGGGACTGTGATTTTTCCCCCCCATTGTTGGGGGGATGTTCATCACGTTGCCCTGTGTGTGAGAGAGAGAGACAATGTTAATGCTGTTTCATGTGACATCCATGTTTCATACATATTCAAGTTGGCACTGTTCCTCCAGGTAGTTGTATGTGCCTAGCATTCTCCTCAATGTTCACTTGTGGATGGGTTTGTTGCGGGGGACAGATTGATATGTTCTCCTGAGTCTTTGACATGTAGATTTTTGGCTTGGATGCTTCGTCGGCTATGTATTGGTGTTGTTGTGTTACATGTCCATTGTGACAGTGGGTAAATCCATTGCCTGTCCCGGGGGTGTCTGCTTGTGTAAGGGGTGTGTGTGACAGGGACTGCTGGTGGGTGTAGTGTGATTTGGCAGTGGGGCTCCCACATGATGTAGCTGTCCCCCCATGAAGCATGCTGCCATGACAGTGAGTGTGAGTTCCTGTCCTAGATATCTGACCTTGTTGTCTTGGTGTTTGTTTTTGCACTGGTCACAGGAGGGCCTTGTGCTGCCTACACCCAGGCCGAGTGTGAGCTATCTTGTCAGTACTTTCCCAATCCCTGTGCATTGCGCATGGTGCATGGGTATGTACCTGGGCCATATGGGATGAGGGCAATTGTGTCTGATTTGGAGTTCAACAATGTGTTTTGTGCCACCCACCCTCCCAGCATGCCGGACATCCATTCTTGGGTTGCTGCTTCGTGTAGCATGGGACATAGCATGGCCTTGCTTTCTCAATGGAGCAAACACATGTTAGTGGCATTAGCGTTGTTTTTGACTGTGGTTGTGGCCGGTGAGGGCTTGGGGGTAGTTGCGTGCATTTGGTGTGTGGATGCCATTACCCCCATGTTACCTAAGTTGTTTGTGTACTCACCAGGCTCTGGAAGTCCTTGCAGTCCATGTACTCCCACCGGCGGAAGCAGGGCCATCACCTTCTCCTCCCAGGGATGGAAATGTACTGGTCTGCGGGGCGCACCACCTCCAGTGATGTTGCTCTGGGCGTAGTCATCATTCATTTTGCGCTTTACTGCCCTCCGCAGATCGTACCACCTGGCTTGGCATTCATTCCTGGTCCTTCTGATGGGTGCAACAGCATTCACCCTATCGACGATCCTCTGCCACAGGCGTGTTTTTTCGGCTATGCTGGTCTGTCTGACCAATGTTCCAAACAGCTGTGGCTCGACTCTGATGACTTCATTGACAAGGATGTCCAGCTCCTCCCTTGTGAACTTTGGATTCTTGTCTGTGGGCATGGTGTGGGGTGAGGGTGTGGATGGTTGTGGGTGTGTGGGTCTGAATGTGATGGTGTGGGTGTGAATGTGAAGAGGGGGTATGTGTGAAGGAGGTTGTGTGAAGGTGTATATGTTAAGGTGGATGGGTGCAGTTGTTGCTGTGTGCTCTCTAGCTGCAGTGAGTCTGTTGCAAAGGCTCATGGTTTGTGTGTGTGGGCCCTTTTTATTGGTCCATTTGTGGGTGGGCCTCAGTTTGAATTTTTGGTGGGTGTGTTATAAGGGGTGGTTGTGAGTTTGCCCCTCTGTTTGCCTGTTTGGATGTGTCCAGGTCAGTCATTTCCATTTTTTGTGCACTGTAGATGTGTTTTGTGGTGTTGTGCGAGTCGAATAGACCCTCCTAGTGCTGTTTTACAGTGTCCGTGGTTCAGTACGGTACAGGGGTATGAGTCGTACAGGCACACACCGCCATGCGTTGTGTATGTACGGTGCGTACACCACCATTGCTATGTACGGTGCGTACACCGACCGTGCTAGGTACGGTGCGTACACCGACATAGCGTATGTACGGTGCGTACACCGACATTGCGTATGTACGGTGCATACACCGCCATTGCTATGTACGGTGTGTACACCGCCATTGCTATGTACGGTGCGTACACCGACATTGCGTATGTACGGTGCGTACACCGACATTGCGTATGTACGGTGCGTACACCGACATTGCATTTGTACAAGTCATTCCCCATGTACGGGACATTTTCCGTACGAATCGTAAATCGGAAAGCCGATCCGGATCGTACTTTTATGCTCGAAATGGCTTTTTACGATTCGTACAGAAAATTGTCCGGGTCCGTCTCGTACAACTTTTCCCGCTACGATTCGCACGGATCGAGGCGATCCGTATGTACTTTTTCCCGTACGAATCGTACTTCACGGGTCGGACGTGACTTGTACGATTCGTACGGAAAAAAATACGGATACGAGTCCTACGGGAAAAAAAAATACAGGATCTGCATCTACCCCTTAATGTGTGCTAAATTTTGATTGGGGACTAAACGGTATTACGTGTTTGGTATCTATGATATTGTAATGAAAAATACTCTTTAATTGTAAAGTCGGATTTTAAATAGCATTTTAAAAAATGCCACTTTTAGAAAATTGCCTATTTCTTTCTTTTTTCATTTAGTGCTTGCAGTCCATCCTAGGTCACATTGGCAGTTGGACTTTGTGAATTCCTGCCAGACAGTCACTCTATAGAGAAATTAGGTGAGCCTGAATATTGGATTTTTAAAAATCTCTTACCGCCGAAATAGTTGTTGGTGATCTCTGTGTGTCATACATGCCCCTCTGCTGCTCGTGAACCCTCCTGCTACATCCGCTGTGGTGGTAGCTCATCATCAGAGTGGGGATCAAGCTCTACGGGATCTCGTGCAGACCCTTTTTCAATGCAATATTGTGCAGTATGGCCAGCAGGTCTTGTGAAGACAACAAAAGCAAGACTTCAGGATCCCAAAGGTCCTCTCTATTATTGAACACGGTGTGCTATGTGCCTTGTTGTACTATGTGCCTTGTTGTACTACCTTACACTCCTTGTCCTCAGAGTCAGGTACGGTGTGAGTAGCCAGGGACCTAAGGCATATGCACTGTCACCTTAAAAGCATGCGAAGGAAAACCATTATGTCACATTACACACATTTCCCTGGCCACTGCATTCATTGAGTCTGTGATTCTCTTACCAAGTTGGAAACCATCGCCATATTTGCACTGTGCCAATCAGTTTTGTATTCCACTGAGGCAGAACATGAATGAGTCCTGGTTGATACAGAGGATTCAGGCCACAAGGTCTGTTATGATACAGGAGGCATCACACACTTTCTACACATGGAGTGAGTGTGAGGTTTTCGG
Organism: Triturus cristatus; assembly: GCF_964204655.1. NCBI lineage: Eukaryota > Metazoa > Chordata > Amphibia > Caudata > Salamandridae > Triturus > Triturus cristatus. Next base: position 554,771,425 of record NC_140589.1, on the reverse strand, counting down.
GGTCCAGTATATGTATTCAGTTGCTGAGGGGGACATCTGGCAAAATGTGTGCCATCAACGCAGCCAATGACATTGGGGTACTGTGCTACCCTTTAGAACATCAATTTGGTTTGATGCAATAATTGGAGGTATTGGGAAATGAGATATATTGGTTGACTTGGCTCACCATGATGTACAGGAACCTGCGAAAGAACCTGGAAAAGGCACTTTGTGACACCCCCCGCGACTGCAATGACTCCATGGTAACTGCCAGCTAAGAGGGGTAGGCAACACACTACCTGCATATGTGGTGGTATTACGTTGCTCCTGAATGTTGGGTCCTGTAGCTGAGGTTGCAACTCAAAGGTTGTAACTCAGCAATTAAATCAAGTATTACAGGACTACTCAGTCTGCATCTCTCAATAATCTCCTCATCTGTCTGTTCAAACAGGGTGACCCTCACCCTAAAGTTCCTCTCCTTTCTCCTCCTCCTCTGCCTCACAGCTCACATCCTCATCCTCCTTGCCAGAACATAGAGGCTGCCATTGTGTACGAGCCTAGTGCATTTCGGGTGCCTTCTCATAGTTTGCACCTGATTACCACCTGATCCAAATCAATGGAAAGTGAATTTCTTAATTGGCTATTTTGCAACTACTCACATTTAGGAGATCCTTTGTACATGAGGTTAGCAATTCGCTTTCTGTAAATCCCTATTTGCAATTTCTTATTTAGCGATTTCCAAAAAGTGAGTCCTACGAGGTAGAAATCACTTTTTGCACCACCACAAATGCCGTTTGTACATTCCGAAATGGCATTTGGCATTTCCCAATGGCCAGAAATAGCGGTTCGCATTGTTAAGAAATGTAAAATGCCTTCGTACATATGACCCCAGGTGAGGGAAACTGGAAAATATTACCAAGTTTTGGAAACAAATGCTTAAAATCTTCCAAAGCTTATATTCTGTAATTTATTCCATCCAGCTCGAAGGAGGTCTGATTGAGACCCCTACATTACTTAGGTTGTAAAGAAATAGAAACTGCATAGTTTTTACACTTTCCATATAGTCCTTATGTTGATATTCGTCCTTAAATCAACAGTGTATCATAATCAGAGATTCTGCCACAATTTAATGATTTATAGGGATCATTACATGAGTCTGTATACCACATTACCTTGACAATCCCACATATATCTCATATTACTAAATGCCCGACATTCGGGGCAACATGTTCTTCATTATTATTCTATGAATTGTAGGGGTGTGCAACAATTTTGTAATTCGCTTTTGCGTAATAAAGTGAATTTTCTGAAAATTTACTATAAATTAACTATTCAAAATGCAAAACTGGCACTTGGCACCGTATTTTAATATGACGTGTCATCACGTCCACTTTGGATGTAACGATGCATGCGCTAAAGAAATAGTGCAAGAAAACAAAAGCACCATGGACAACAGTCACTTAAGCTATGTCATTTGTGCTCTTCCCACACATTCACTACGCATTTTTATGACAAGGTTTTACCACAAACTGTGCATAATACATTATGTGATATAATACCATTATTTCAGGAATTTCATGTAACAAGAGTAACATTATCTTACTGTAATTATCCTCATTATACCAGTGTACCGCAAATTACACCTGCGCCTGGTGATTTGTTTCTCCCCATAAAAAAATACTTTAAAAAGTGAGCAACAGTCAGTAAATCTGTTTTAAAAAACTACAAATAGTCACATTATGTATTATTTCTTCAGACTGAAATGAGATAATGATGTTGGGTTTGTACCAATGTGTATAGCCCTTAAGGAGCTGAAAAAAACATACACTTTGGGTCGATTAGGATGTAGGGAGCATTGCCACCGCCAGCATGGCAGTGGCGATCTGCCCTGCATCCTTCCCCGCCCACCACCCATTTCCCCCTGCCATTTTAGTATGGCAGGGGGGACCCGGCAGACGGAAAAGGGGGTATATATGGTGGCAGTGTCTGCTAGACACCGCCATCCATATTAGCATGGGCAGCGGTGCATGGCTTTCCATGGCGGAGACCCCGCCATGGAAAGCCATATGGAGTCTGCTTTCGGGGGCTCGTTGCGGGCCCCCAGGGTAATGGGGGTGGTGGGGGGTTACACATGGGGGGTACCTATGGTACCCCCCTGCATTGTCATGGACATGGTGGCAGGCACCTCGCGGTGCCTGTCACCTTGTGCATGACAATGGACACAGTGCATTCCCAGCATTGTGGTGGGCGATGCTGTGAGCACCGCCTTTCCACAATGCTAGGAATGGAGGATGCCACCGCCGCGGTGGCATTCTATTTGCAGGTGCGGGACTGCCGCACCACTGGCGGCCGGTCGCTGCACCGCTAGGGTGGCGGGCAGACTAAATCCTAATCGGCCCCTTTGTCTTCGTGTACAAAGTGACCAAATAAGTACAAAGCTTAGACCGACTTTTCAAACAGTTCTAGCATAGGGGTAGATAGTTCCCTGGAAGTTAACTGGGTAATTGTACAATTCTATATAAGTTATAACATTAGTCCTTTTATTCTGTCATCTAGATTTTCATAGTAGACACAACATCTTCCCAAGGCTGATCTGACTACTTGAGACTGTGCTTGGATTTTTCACGTATGGCTCGATGCACAGACATAATATCGAGTTTTTATTTTCGAAGTACAAATATATCGAGTTGGAAAAATCGAAGGCAGTGACTATCGACATCACGAATATCGGTGACCAGAATATCAGCATGAAGGTAAGAAATATCATTTTTGTTAATATTGAAGTCAGTAATATCGTTTGTAAAAATATCGTTGTTAAGAATATCGATGTTTATATTAGTGTTATGTATTTTTGTATGTATTTTAAATGTATGTGTTCTATTTTTTTGTTAAGTATTGTATTTCTTTTTAAATATATGTATTACATTTTTAGAAGTTATTAATATTTTCTAAAGTAAATTTTGCGTTTTAGTTCCGTAGCCGGTTGTGGGTTTAAAGGGGAATAGGGAGGGAAGTAATTTAATTATAGTAAATGTAATAATATTTTTAGAAATTATTAATTATTTTTAATTACATTTTGTGTTTTTATTCCGTAACGGGTTGTGGGTTTATAGGGAAATAGGGTGGGAAGTAATTTTATTATAATAAAGTCATTATTTTTCATTTATTGGTATTGATAATTAATTTATTGTTAATTAATTAATTGGTAATTAATTTTTATTAATTGATTAATTGATAATTATATTAATTGTGTATTTTTTTAGGAGCTGATTGTGGGTTTATAGGGGAATAGGGTGAGAAGTAATTTAATTTTAATAAAGTAATTATCAATTGTTATGTATTAGCATTGATAATTAATTTATTGTTAATTATTTATTGGTAATTCATTTTTATTAATTGATTATTTGTTAATTATTTTAGTTGTGTTAAGTTTTTTTTAGGAGCGGGTTGTGCGTTTATAGGAGAATAGGGTGGGAAGTAATTTAATTTGAATAAAGTTGTTAGTCATTTTTATTTTTTGGTATTGATAATTAATTTATTGTTAATTATTGATTGGTAATACATTGTTATTAATTGATTAATTGATAACTATATTGTGTTCTTTTTTTTAGGAGTGGGTTGTGGGTTTATAGGGAATAGGGTGGGAAGTAATTTAATTTTAATAATGTAATTATTAATTGTTATTAACTGGTATTCAAAATTAATTTATAGTTAATTCATTATTAATTGGTAATTAATTTATATTAATTGATTAATTGATAATTATATTAATTGTGCTATTTATTTTAAGAGTGGGTTGTGGATATATAGGGGAATAGAGTGGGAAGTAATTTAATTATAATGAAGTAATTATTAATTTTTATTTGGTAACATTTATGAATAATTTATTATTAATTAATTATTAGTTGGTTATTCAATTACAAAATTAATTAATTGATAAGTATGTTATTTTTAACTCTCTGCTATCCAACACATTCCCTACAGTTACACTCTCTGGAGTGGGAATACTAATATTTACCCCTACGCTATCCAACACTTTCCCTACTGTTGCACTCTCTGTAGTGGGAATACTAATGTTTACCCCTTCGCTATCCAACACTTTCCCTACTGTTGCACTCACTGGAGTGGGAATAGTAATTTTTACCCCTACACTATCTAACACTTTCCCTACTGTTCCACTCTCTGTAGTGGGAATACTAAAGTTTACCCCTACGCTATCCAACACTTTCCCTACTGTTGCACTCTCTGTAGTGGGAATACTAATGTTTACCCCTTCGCTATCCAACACTTTCCCTACTGTTGCACTCACTGGAGTGGGAATAGTAATTCTTACCCCTACGCTATCCAACACTTTCCCTACTGTTGCATTCTCTGGAGTGGGAATAGTAATTTTTACCCCTACACTATTCAACACTTTCCCTAATGTTGCACTCTCTGGAGTGGGAATAGTAATTTTTACCCCTTCGCTATCAAACACTTTACGTACTGTTGCACTCTCTGGGGCGGGAATAGTAATTTTTACCCCTCCGCTATCCAACACTTTCCCTACTGTTGCACCCTCTGGAGTGGGAATAGTAATTTTATCCCCTCCGCTATCCAATATTTTCTCTACTGTTTTAGTTAGCGTAGTGTATAATGTATTTTAAAAAGATCAAAAATATTCTAATTTTTTAATTTGTTTATTTATATTATTGGTGTATGTGTATATGTATGTATTTATCATTTCTAATATTTTTAAAATAATTTATAAGCTATTAAAATAATTATTTTTAAATAATATTAAGTAAGCATATAAATTATATTTTATACATATATATGTTTAATGTATTTTTACATTATGGGGTCGATTCCGATCCTGTATTTTTTTTTCCCGTACGACTCGTACCCGTATATTGTTCCATACGAATCGCACAAGTCACGTCCGACCCGTGAAGTACGATCCGTACGCGAAAAAGTACATAAGGATTGGCCCGATCCGTACCTGGAAAATTAGTACGAGACGGACCCGGACACTTCTCCGTACAAATCGTAAAAATGAAGTCCGACCGTACTAGTACGATCCGGACCGGCGTTACAATTTACGATTCACACGGAAAACGTCCCGTACATGGGGTATGACTTTGGCAGCTATGAAGCGAAGTTTGTACGCACCATACCCCCAGCGCGAATGTATGGTGCGTACCTCCCGTGTGTAGGTACGCACCGTACCCCCAGTGCGAATGTACGGTGCGTACACCCCGCGTAGGTACGCACTGTACCCCCAGCCCGTACCCCCCCATTGCGAATGAACGGTGGATGTTGCGGGTACGCGATGTTGCGGGTACACACCGTACATATGCGATGGCGGTCTACGAACCCGCACCATACAGAAGCAATGGGGTGTACGCACCGTACATGGCAATGTCCGTGTACGCGCCGTACATACACAATGCATGGGGGTGTGTGGCCAAGCGTACTGAAACACGGACACTGTAAAACAGCACAAGGAGGGCCTATTCGACTCGCACAACACCACAAAACACGTCTACACCGCAGAAAAAATGAAAAGGACTGACCTGGACACATCCAAACAGGCAAACAGAGGGGCAACCTCACAACCACCCCTTATAACACACCCACCAAAAATTCAAAATGAGCCCCACCCACAAATGGACCAATAAAACCATGAGCCTTTGCAACAGACTCACCATGCTACAGAGCACACACAAACCACTGCACCCATCCACCTAAACATATACACCTACACACACACACCCCTTCACACATACCCCCTATCCACATTCACACCCACACCGTCACATTCAGACCCACACACCCACAACCATCCTCACCCTCACCCCACACCATGCCCACCAACAAGAATCCAAAGTTCACAAGGGATGAGCTGGACATCCTTGTCAACGAAGTCATCAGAGTCGAGCCACAGCTGTTTGGAACATTGGTCAGACAGACCAGCATAGCCGAAAAACACGCCTGTGGCAGAGGATCGTCGAGAGGGTGAATGCTGTCGCACCCATCAGAAGGACCAGGAATGAATGCCAAGCCAGGTGGTACGATCTGTGGAGGGCGGTCAAGAGTAAAATTAATGAAGAGCACGCCCAGACCAACATCACTGGAGGTGGCGCGCCCCGCAGATCAGTAAATTACCATCCCTGGGAGGAGAAGGTGATGGCCATGCTTCCGCCGGTGGGAGTACATGGACTCCAAGGACCTCCAGAGCCTGGTGAGTACACAAACCACTTACGTAACATGGGGTAATGAGTTTGAGTTTGAGTTTGAGTTTGAAAGTATTTATAGAGCGCACGTATACCAGCGGTTTCTTGGCGCTATGGCTGACGGGAGACTGAGGTTAAAAACAGGGAGGGAAGGGGGAGCGTTTATACAAGGGATTTTGTGAATAAGTGGGTTTTAAGACATTTGCGGAACTGTGAGTAGAGGGTGATGGAACGAAGTTCAAGGGGAAGGGAATTCCAGAGGGTAGGGGCAAGGATAGCAAATTTAGATCCTCCCCACTTCTTTCTCCGGAAGCGTGGGATGGTGAGGAGGAACTGGGAGGAGGAACGTAAAGTCCTGGTGGGGATATATGAGGCAATTTCAGAAGAAATGAAGGCTGGCGCCAAGCCCGATCGGGCCAAAAAGGTAATGGATGCGAGCTTGAATTGAATTCTAGCTCGCACGGGGAGCCAATGTAGTGAATTCAGAAGTGGGGTGGAATGGTGAAATTTAGGGAGATTGAAGACCAGGCGAGCCGCCTGGTTTTGTATCTGTTGTAGGCGACGCAAACTGTATGCGGGGATACCGGCATACAGGGCGTTCCCATAGTCCAGGCGGGACATCACCATGGCCAAGATAATGAGTTTGAGGGCAGAGAAAGTGAAGAAGCGGGACACCCTGCGTATAGTGCGCAGTGAGAGGAAAGAAGAGGAAACCACAGAGCTGACCTGGGAGTGGAGGGTGAGTTGAGAATTAAGTTTTATGCCTAAAGTTTTAACTGAGGAAGAGGGAGCAGGAGAGGGACCAAGGGCGGGGGGCCAGAAGAGAGGGGACCAGGGGCTGGATGAACCACCCGTCAGCACCAACTCGGTTTTATCAGGGTTGAGTTTCAGGTGGTTGTGGTTCATCCAGTACCTGATATGAAGCATGACAGTTTGGAAGTTAAGAACAGCAGAGGGAGAAGAGAGATTAAAGACCAGCTGGAGGTCATCCGCATAGTTGAAAACGGTGACCTCCATCTGTTGAAGAGAAAAAATTAAAGGGGCAATATACAAATTAAACAGAAGGGGAGAGAGAGAGGAACCTTGGGGGACCCCGCACTGAACTTTCCGGATGTCCGCTGTGAATTCACCCAGGCGGACAGCCTGGGTGCGGTTGCTCAGGAAGGAGGATAGCCAGACCAGGGCAGTCCCCCCGATCCCCGCCGCCCTGATACGGGAGAGTAGAATGTTATGATCCACTGTATCAAAGGCGGCTGAGAGATCGAGGAGCACAAGGCCCTGGTGCTGATTAGTATCCATGCCCTCCCTGAGGGTGTCTAGAACCGACATAACAACGGACTCCGTAGAGTGTGCGGGGCGGAAGCCAGCTTGGTGGGAGGCAAGGGCTCCGTGCTTCTCCACAAAGGAACTCAGGGCGCGAGTGACGTGGCGCTCGAGCACTTTAGCCAAAAATGGCAAAAGGGAGATGGGGCGGAAATTGGCTGGGACAGAAGGGTCTGCCCCCGGTTTTTTCAAAATGGGCACAATTACCGCGGATTTCAGGGAGCTGGGGACTATGCCTTGAGAAAGGGAGCTATTTAGGAGATGAAGGGGAGGGTCTGGGCAAGAGACAAAGATGTGGCGGAGGATATGGGCAGGACAGGGATCGTGCGGGGAGCCAGATTTGATCAAAGGCATCCCAACTACACCTAATGCACGCAACTACCCCCAAGCCCTCACCCGCCAGCACCACAGTCACAAACAACGCGAATGCCAATAACATGTGTATGCCCCATGGAGAAAGCAAGGCCATGCCATGTCCCATGCTACACGAAACACAAACTCAAGAATGGATGTCCCGTATGCTGGGAGGGTGGGTGCACCAAAACACATGTTTGAATTCCAAATCAGACACAATTGCCCTCATCCCATATGGCCCAGGTACATACCCATGCACCATGTGCAATGCACACGGATTGGGAAAGTACTGACAAGATAGCTCACACTCGGCCCGGGTGTAGGCAGCACAAGGCCCTCCTGTGACCAGTGCAAACACAAACACCAAGACAACAAGGTCAGATATCTATAACAGGAACTCACACTCACTGTCATGGCAGCATGCTCCATGGGGGGACAGATACATCACCTGGGAGCCCCAGGGCCAAATCACACTACACCCACCAGCAGGCCCTGTCACACACATCCCTTACACAAGCACACACCACCAGGACAGGCAATGGATTTACCCACTGCCACAATGGACATGTAACACAACAACACCAATACATAGCCGAAGAAGCATCCAAGCCACAAATGGACATGTCAAAGTCTCAGGAGAACATATCAATCTGTCCCCTGCAACATACCCATACACAAGTGAACATTGAGGAGAATGCACATACAACTACCTGGAGCAACTGTGCCAACTTGAATGTGTATGAAACATGCATGTTGCATTGAACAGCTCTAACATTGTCTCTCTCTCACACACAGGGCAACGTGATGAACATCCCCCCAACAATGGGGGGGAAGAATCACAGTCACAGGCTCGGGAGGAACCGTATCCCACCAGCAGCGACGCCTCTCAACACTCCGCGGATGACCCCGACCGACCTGGACCCTCTGGTGTACAAGCCCCTGCAGCACCTGCTTCAGGAACATCTGTGCCAACCACCATCCCCATTCCTGACACATCACAGGAGACACCCAGGAGCCCTGCCCGCAATGAACAGAGCCAGTCTGACCAGGAGGGACAAGGTGCGGCGGGCACCCAGGAGGAGGCAGACAACACCGCCACTGCCATCCCTCAGGGGTCCCGTCAACCCGATGTGCCCACAACAGCAGGCCCGGCTCGTGTGGGCAGGGGTGGCGGGAGTGGAGGCAGGCGGAGACGAGAACCTGAAAAGCCAGCTGAAGGGACCGGTATGTCACACATCCGCAACATCATGAAGGCATAACGGCGTGACACCAGGGAGATCAGCCAGGTAGTGGGGACCCTCACAGAGATCAAAAACCAGCAGGCCGAGCAACACGCCAGTCAACAACAACACCAAGGACGGATGGAGACAAGACTGGCTGAGCTCCTGGCGGTGCAAAGGGACATAAGCCAATCACTCCGTCGGATCGCCGACAACATGGGCAACCTTCCCTGTGACACCAGGCGCAGACCAACACCAGCCACAGGGAGGGAGGAGGAGGAGGATTCGTCTGATGGAGCGTCCCAAACATAGTCAAGGCCTGCATCTGAGGGTCCCCGGAGGAAGGTTGGTCGTCCACGGAAAAGACCGTGAGAGGCAGCGGGCCATCCACATCTCCCAGGTCACCTGGCCTTCATGTGCGACAGCATCACTCCATTGACTGATATCTGCCACATGGACTTGCTGGTCACAGTCTGACCAATGATGCCAAACACTGTTGGCTTGACTCTGATGACTTCAAATGCCCAGGATCCGATCTCCCCCTGTGAACTTTGGATTCTATGGTCCCTGCATTTCCCCAATTTTCTGTGCACAAATCCCGCCCCAGAGCTTGAAATTTAATATTTAATACTTGAATTTTCATGTTGCAGTCATTTAGCATGAGTCCACAACCTACGTGTGGGGATATGTTAAAGTATGCCTGAGTGTGGAACTAACTCCAGCCATCCATACACTTGGATCTGAGTCCGGTCGAGGACACACATGGCTCACAATGTATCACAAAATACAGAAATGGAGCCTAACACTCACCCGTGATGGCCTCAAGCTGCTGAGGGGGGGCTTGCTATATTTCTCTGACAGACCAATTTGGTAGAGTTACATGAAGGTGTAGAGGACATGGGTCATGTTGATGTGCCCGGGGAGGGAGTACCAGGTCTGTTTTGAGAGGAGAACTATCTCCTGCATGCAGAGGTTATGTGGATGTGATGAATGGTGGCCAGGGCAAGGTGGGCTGCATGGAGTAGGGCCAATGGGGTGTTGGATGACACAAGTCCAAGGTGGGTTTGGGTCTGGGGTTGTGGAGTGCCTCCTGAGTGTGGTTGAGGACTCTGAAGGTGATCCTGCAGCACACAGTGAGCCATTGTACCTCTCTCAGGTGGACGGTGATGTGGCTGGGGTGGGGGATGTTGCAGATGAGGTGTGCGGATGCACCCTGGATGTGGATAAGTTCTCCTGCATGTTTGCTGTTGTCCTCTGAAGAGGCCGGTGCTGTATTTGAACCGCTGGTGTCCTGGACCAGGGGGACGGTCTGTCTTGCCTTGGAGTGGATTTATCTGAGGGCCATCAGCACCATGTGGAGGGTGTTGCAGCATGAGGTACAGATGTTGGTGAGTTGCATGTTAATTGTGAGCGATGGGTCCATGATGAACACCAGCTTGCCTGCGTGGTCACTGGGTGCTGGTGCGGTGCACAGATCAGTGGGACGCAAGGAGTTGACCCAGATGTAAGGGGACAATCCTCAGATGATGACCTCTGTCCCGTCAAAGCCCAGCCTCAGATGGCTGATGTTCAGCCATTCATCAACGGATCTCATGCCTTCTTGAAGTTTGGATCTGGCAATGGCTGACTCTTTGGTGAGTTTGAGGAGCGGCTGGGGGTCAATGGCATACCAGATGATGATGAGGCTGTGTGTGCATGTGATGGTGGAGAGGGGGGTCATGGAGACATTGAAGATCATCACGCTTAGAGAAGAGCCCTGTGGCATGGGCCAGATGACCCCAGTGTACTACATGTTCCAGGGTGGAGGCAGACACCCTGGGCCTTGCTGGTGAGCTTCTTCCTGAGTGAATCCTGGGCCCTCCTCTGGATACCAGTGTTGGAGATGTGTGAGCTGACAGTGTGGTAGCACATGGTGTAGAATGGCGTTGAGAGGTCAAGGGTGGTGGCCTCACCATTGTTGAGCAGGGCAAAGTAGTTGTTGGTGTTGGCAATGATGACGGTTGCAGTGGTGTGATTACTGTGTAAAACTGTCTGGTGCCAGTTGGCTGGAGCTGGTTGCATGTATGAAATTGGTCAGTTGCTAGTTGAGTGTCTTCCTGGTGACATTTGCTGGGTAGGGAAGTAGGCTGATGTACCAGGAGATCCTGCGGTACTGCCGTCCGTTGTTTAAGAAGGGCCTGGGGCTCTGCATGCCTCCTGCACCCATGGAATGTGGCTAACTCAAAGGAGACATTCATGACGTGCAGGACGTGGGCTTCAAGGATGGCGAATGATGTGGTTGAGATGTTGTGTGGGAAGGGGCGTGATGGAGAGCCAGAGTGGATGGTGCACATGATCCTGGTTGTGTACTTGCTGCTGACGGGAGTCCATGACCTGAGGGGGGTTTGTCCAGCGGAAAATAGTGCTGTCTGCCTCTGTGTGCCAAGGCAGTTGTCCATGGCCATGAGCTTGCAGTGGTACAAAGTAGCAAGGGATGTGATCTGCCTTGCAAGGGCGGGGTGTCCTGGATGGAGATCTGCTGTCAGTTCACTCACAATGCTGATGAGCTCCTTGATGTCGTGTGCTTGGGTGTCTCGGCACTATCTGAAGGATCTCCACTTGGCCTTGCTGATGATATGGTGATGGCTGTGTGTGGTGTTTTACAGGGCTGTAAGGAAAATGATGTCTCTTTGTGTTGCAAGGTTTGCACAAGAGTCCGGCTTGGTCTGAAGGAGTCCAGTACGTCTGCCTTGTCCCAGGTGCTTTAACTGTTGTTGTGCTTCACAGGAAAGTCAGTCAATGTGGCAAGATTGATGGATCTGTTGCTGATCCAGTGTGTGAGTTTGCAGGGTGTGGCGGTGGTGTTGTTTTGAGTGTCCCACACAGCTTGTCTGTGGCGACTTACATCCGGCATCTTTGAGGGATCGGTAGCGGGGTGAGTGGCACTGTGTTGCTTGTTGGAGACGTGGATTCAAATGTTGATGGATGGTGGTGTGTGTCCCCTCCAGCAAGAAGTTACTGGCACCCAGCCACATGTAGCCTGTGGAGGTGAGGGCCTGCGTGCAGATGTATGTGGTGATGGCTTAGCGGAATTGTGGAAGTAGGCCTGCAGATCTGTAGATGAGTGATACTCCGAGGGTTGCTAGGGAGTTACTGCGAACCCGGACTTGTGACTCTGAGGGTGTACTTGTCAATAATTACCAATTCAGCCCCCGGGAGTGGTGTTGGCATCCCTGCGGGTGATCTTGGATCCGTCTGAGATGGCAATGAAGACGTAATGTGCTGAGGATGCTTTTGTCCAGGTTACTGTCATGAAGGTGATGTGTGGGGCTGTAGTGTTGAGGAGGTAACAGAGTCCAATGTCGTGCTGGTGGATGGAGCGGGTATGGAGTAGGAGGCACATAACCTGGTTGGAATGACAGGGTCTGGTAGGCTGGGCAGTGCTGTGTAGGCAGTTGGAGTAGCACACTCAGCATGCAAATGTGTCGTGTCTGTGCCTAGGGGTTGCCTGATGGCAGGAGGATGGTTGTCACAAGGAAATTGCCTGGAGAGTGGCTGCAGCATGAGCCTGTTGTGTGATGTGGGTCATGCAAAGACTAGAAGGTCGTGCACTGTGCATGTTGCAGGCGCAGACGGTCCGGCCTTTGGCACGGCGCTGGGGCTACAGTGGCACAGACAAGCTGCTGGCTGCATAACAAATGGGTGGAGGGGGAAGGGCTGAGCATTTCTGAGGCGTGGGGGTTGCAGAATCAGGGCACTCAGAGTGGTGGGCTGTAGGTGAGGCAGCAGCAGGCGGAAGGGGTTAGAAATCATGCAAAAATCAACACACAAAGACAAGGAGGTCTGCAAGGCACAGTGCAACAGGTGTATGTCAAGGAAGGAGTGTCAGCTCACTCATGGGTCACTCCCAGAAAGTGTATGATCAATCACCATAAATGACAGCCACTGTGTCAGGCAACAAAATGCGGAGATGCGCAAAGGAGACACACAATCAGCAGGCATTCACATCACGTTGTGGGCAGCAACCTGCACAAATACATACACAACCAGGCCCATCATGCACAATAGAGATCATTAGCCATGAAGCACTGCATGCATGTTGCCAAAGTACACATACACTCATATGCTCAATCTTTGTCAATTCACTCATAGATGACGCATGCAAACTGGTAAGAGATCTGCAGTGACCGAGATGAGGCACTTTGGATTGTGCTGAACACCTTTATTCCACATACACACTCACAGGTCAGTTGACAGAACATGTGGGACAAACGCTGGAAACCCCCTTCACAACACGGATGATGTCAATCCCAATGAACTGGCACACAAGGTAAAGGGATGAGCCAAACACATCCTGCTGCACACTGAGAGGCTGCAATTCCCCATAGAGCATGTTGTTGTGATGTCCCCCACTATGTCCACCCGTAGCATCTGCAATGTTTCAGAACCAAGGTACACACACATTGAAGCCTTCATCAGACGCCATATTCCACAACAGATGACTGTCAAGAAGGCTGACTATCATGTCATGGGAGTGATGCTACATGTCATATGCTCCATGGTACCACAAAAAGCACAGAAGCAGTCACCACACATTCCCAACCTGTATCACCACAAAAAAGCCTTGCTGCAATACTTACCCAAACTGACATTTCCACATGTCCGTGCATGGAACGCTGATTCAGCCCACGTTGCAATCCACACGAGGAATAGCAGGAGGACAACGATGACATGACCAGACAACAAGTGCCAAATACCTGGGAATGACAGACACATGAGAAGTCACCAAAAATAGATTCTCAACGCACACATGGAAGTGTACAAAACAGCAACAATGTTGGACACATGTAAATTGCCAATCAAGTCTCTCGGCAAAACTGTGTTGCATGACATCATCACTCGAGTGACACATCAGAACACACATCCAAGTCACTGTGCATTCAGTCAGCTGGACACACACATTGCAACACATACCACTCAACGCTACAAGCTTGCACACTCATAGCCAGTGACTCACCATTATGAGAAGAAGTTGCGTATGAGCTGACTCCAGATATCATCCCCCTCCTCCTCATCATCACTAGCCTCGTGACCAAGCCCTTGATCCTCCACGGGTGGATGTTCCTGCTCATCCGGATCCAGGATGAGTGGCACTGCCTTCTCAACTGCCATGTTGTGCAGCATGCAGCACACAGTGAAGATTTTGCAGACCTTCTCCAGGGCATAAGGGAGGGACCCGCCTGTCTTGTCCAGGCACCGGAATCGGCTCTTCAGGAGTCCAAACGTCCTCTCAATCACTCGCCTGCTCTGGCCGTGTGCATCGTTGTACCGGTGATCTGCAGCTGTTCTTGGTTGCGGAGAGGTGTCATCAGCCATGGCATGTTGGGATAGCCAGAGTCCCCTACATGGAAACATCATGTAAATAAGTGGGTCACGAGATGCCGTAAGAGACAAAAAGACTATACCCACCAACAAGACATGCTCATTCGTTGTGCAGCCGCAGCATCATTTGTGGCACCCTGCTACGCCTCATGATGTAGGCATTGTGTGCTGATCCTGGAAAACGTGCACAGACATGGGAAATCAGCATGTTAGCAAGACATACCACAAGGGCATTTATCGAGTGGTAATGTTTGCGGTTGCGATAGGCTTGTTCCTGTGCCTGTGGTGGTGCCAAAAGCCACATGTGTACCATCAATGGACCCAATTACATGGGGCATCCCACCCAGGGCATAGAAATCCCCCTTGACATCCCTCAACCCCTCTGGAGTCGGAAATTTGATGAATTCATTAAGGTGCTCCAACATGGCTGCTAGAACATCACGCAGGACATAGCTAAACATAGTCTGGGACATCTCACCCACATCAGCTATGGTCAATTGAAACGTACCGGATGCAAAAAAAGTAAGGCTGCCATCACCTCCATCTTGGGGGTCAGCGCAGTAGGATACCTGTGTTGCGGTTGGAGGTGTGGTGCCAGCCTGTTTGTCAGGTCCTCGATCAACTGTTGAGTGAATCTGTAACGGCGGATGCAGGCACGTTCCATCATGGCACCCAAGTCTGGCATTATTCTTGGGACAGGTGGTGCCCTGCAAAACATAGTTTTGAGGAATGAAGATTGAGAGTCGGCAAACATCAATGTCAATGAACATAGCACATGCTACACTGCTAATACACATCAGTTAACTATGGAGTCGGGTGGGTGCAATACATCTAGGACACAGATTGCAGCTTGCTGGCACTCCTACAAAATGCATGATACACCTGTTGATTGTCAAGTCTACATGACATGCCCTGAAAAGATTCGGGGGCCAGTCTGAGTGAAGAGCCACAGATATCACCGGAGTGACACACAACCACATAGCTGCATTTGAAGGATGTCATCTCATCCAGACAGCTGACTGCAAGGCACATGCACAGGTCACATGGAATGTCAAATGTACATGTCAAACACAGTGCGATGAAGGGGTACACGTGACAACACAAAGACACAGCCATTGAGACAACAAACACATGTATGACTGAAAATATATAATGTCCCATGCACACAGACCCTAGAGCCTTGGGAATCCACATGTGGCATGGTGTGCGTAGATGTGTTACATGCCCATCTCCACACAGACCCCTGTTGGATGCACCAACAGCAGATGCCATTGACGGGACACTGACATGAAGCTCATGTGAACACATGACACACAGCTGACATAGTCCCAAAGGGACACGCTGATCGTGACAGGTCAGTTCATAAAGTGTCCCTGTCCCTGACATCAGGAGACAGGTGCGGGTGTTGATGACTGTGCCACCCACTGCTGCTATGCATGACACAGATGGACTACAGACACACATGTGGCACGTGTCAAGGTGATGTGTGCCACATCACACATGACATGTGTCCACAGGTCAGAACACATCAATTGTGCAACGAGATGGAAGGACCTGTGCAAGATCACTGGCTAACACACCTAGGGCCTGCACATGAAAGTATGCAATGACAAGTACTTGATGGACATCCATGTGTGACTCGTAGCCCTCCATTCCTGGAATGTGTATGGCTGTATCACCATTGTAAGCATGTGAAATGCGTACCCGTACGTGTAGGCACTGGTAGTACACGTACATGTACAACTAGTGTGTACACGTACGTACACAGGTACGTGTAGGCACTGGTAGTACAAGTACATGTACAACTGGTGCGTACACGTATGTGTACAGGTACGTGTAGGCACTGGTAGTACACATATGTGTAGGCACTGGTAGTACAAGTATGTGTACTGCCAGTGCCTACATGTACGTGTACTACAAGTGCCTACACGTACGAGTACAACTGGTGCGTACACGTACGTGTACAGGTACGTGTAGGCACTGGTAGTACACGTACGTGTACAACTGGTGCGTACTCGTATGTGTACTACCAGTGCCTACACGTACCTGTACACGTATGTGTACGCAGCAGTTGTACATGTACGTGTACTACCAGTGTACTACGAGTACAAATGGTGTGTACACGTATGTGTACAGGTACATGTAGGCACTGGTAGTACACGTACGTGTAGGCACTGGTACTACCAGTGCGTACTCGTATGTGTACTACCAGTGCCTACACGTACCTGTACACTACCAGTGCCTACACGTACGAGTACAACTGGTGCGTACACGTACATGTAGGCACTGGTAGTACACATATGTGTACAACTTGTGCGTACACGTACGTGTACACGTACGTATACGCACCATTTGTACACGTATGTGTACTACCAGTGCCTACACATACCTGTACACATACGTGTACTGTGGTACTGTAAAAATCGGAACCATGTAGGTGGCATGGTCCCACAATGCCAAGTTTGGTATCAGCAAACCGCAAATGAGCAACGCGGTATGTATGAGTGTTTTCATCATGTTCCACGGATGCATTCACCGTGTATACGATACTATCCATGGGTTACATTTTACAGTAGTAGCCATTTTTGTGGTTGCCCTCACATAGGCTGCGCACTAAGGCCATGCCTAGGCTTAAAGGACACGTACACCTTCGGTGACTTCTCTCTGACCTGTGCAAGCCGACTCCGCTGCCCGAGGTCAATCCTGTCCGGCCGGTTCCTCTCTCGCGGCCTAATGTGATTTGCATCAGGGCTCGACCCATCATAAAGCCCCTGTTCGCACACGATCCCTGACTAAGCTGTTTTCACACCTGACTCTGTTTCCTACTTTATGGCTTGTTTTACGAGCAGGAGGTACCCGTGTTTATTGGGGTCTGCTGATATCTGATGAGGGATCTAAGCCTTGCTGGGTAAATAATTGTGGGCTGGTTGAACTGAAATGTGGGATGGTCATCATGACTCTGCCTTTTCGTTTGTAATGAATACATATGAATGACCATATCGTAAAACGAGGAATGTGTGCCTGAAGCATGATATTTTGAATATAAGGAGAAGACTGGTTTTGTAACGGGAGCAGTCTCCTGAGAACATACATTGTGTTGTACTTCTCGGATATCTGTGATTGGTCTGCAGCCAATAAAGACGTTCTTTGAATTCACCTAGAAGACTCTGTGTTTCTGTGGGTCTGAAACAGGAAGAATCCGAAGTCTTAGGGTGTGTTCCCCTGCACCGCTGGGTTCTAAAAACCCGGTATTTCAGTTGGCGCCCAACTCGGGGCGATTTCAGCGGTACTGGTCCAAGCCAGAGGTTCGTGAGGAGCTTCGTGTGGAAATTCTGGAGGAAGGCCGCCACTTCATCGACCCCTGCATGTCGACGTGGTCCGAAAGTCTTTTCTGCGAGGTTCTCCGCGTCCCGACGGCTACTAAGGACTGCTGCCCTGATTAATCGCCCTGTTTTGGACCCTTGACGATTTGGTAGAGCGAAACAATTGAGAGAGTCTTCTGGTGAAGTCATCGATACCTCAGTTAAGTATAAGTGGAGCGTCTCCCAGTTTGTTTGGTATCCTTCGGGATTTTGGTATCCTTCGGGATCGCTTTGATTTGGGTCTTGCAAGTGCCAAAGCCAGAGGACTCGTGTATTCACGAGACTATCGTATTCGATAATCCTTTGAAGTTTGAAACTAGACTAGTGAGCAAAGATGCCTGGTTCTAGTATATTTGGAAGTTTGTTTTGTTTTGGTTGTAAAAGGGACTCCCGATTGGAGGATTCGTGTCCGGTTCCTCCAATTGGAACTCCAACTTATGAGCTTTATGTGAAACATGGCGTGGGCCCCATTACGTATAGTGAAGTATGGGTCCAATACACTAGAAAGGATGGTGTTTTAAAATGGCCCCAAAATGGTAGTATCGACACAGAGATTCTAGATAATTTAGAAGTTAAATTGTTCAAGAAGAAAGCCCGGCCGGCAATGTTTGATTCCTTCCGCCTATGGCGAAAGGAAGCCAAACAAAAAGAAATTAAATTAGCAAAGAAACATAAAAGAGAGAGAGGTATGTCGATCATGCAAGTAGCTTTGCAGTTCAAGGATAATGAAGAGGACCGAATGGATGAGCAGTTGCATAGGCAACGCAAACTAGTCATTGATAAATGTTACCCAGTGTTGCCACCCCGTCAACAAGAAGAGTCAAAAGAGAAGGAGAAAGATTCCCTAATGTCCCATTTGCTAACTTCGCCACCCCCTTATGCGCAAAATGCTACAGCGCCTCAACAGCCCGTCAATGTGCAGCCTCCAGCTAATGTGCAGCAAGCTTTCCCGCAGCCGCCAGCTCCTCCCCAGCCAGCTCCTGTCCCGGTAGCACAGCCTTCCCAAGGGCCGCCGATTTTGCTACCCACCACTTCTGCGCCCCTTGCGACTTTTCCAAGCACATCAGCTGCCTCTCTTGGTGCCCTACCTACTGCTACCCCTGTATCTGTATCTGCACCCGTTTTTCTTGCCTCGACTTCTCTTTCTGCACGACAGCGAATAGCTAGTGCAGTCACTAGCCTTATAGCACCCCTCTTCGGGTCGTCTACTACAACCCCTGGTCCACAGCGTAAGCAGTTACGCAGTCAAATACCTGGTCCTAGGGAGAAAGAAGAACTGGACCGCATGGCACGTAGATGGATTGTTTATGCTTCTAGATATGATGTAGAGTCTGTTGTTAATGTTTTTCATAAGTGGGAAGCGCCACAACAGCGGTACGTTTTTGAGAAAATGTGTGAAATTCTATGTGAGGAATTGGAAGATAATGATGTAGACTCCAGTCCGCAAGAGTTGTGTCAAGTGCGATTTGAATTTGGAAAAGGTACGATTGTGGGTTCTGATGTTGAGAAAGCAGTTGCGACACTGCTGTCTTTCAGGAATGGGGATTGTCAGCAATCGTTGTTTGGACAGGAATTCCCTGAAGGGAAACAAGTAAAAGCCCGACAATATCCGATGCGTGAGGTTCCTCCAGTTTGGAGACCTGGTAATGCGAATGCTAATCCACCTGTTCTGGCACATTTTCAGCGTGTTTGGGTACATGTTCCCTGGAAACGATCTGAAGTTTTAGCCCTTAAACAGACATTGCCTGACCCCCGTAATAATCCTGCAGTATTATAAGTAGTTATCACAGACTGCAGAATCGTGTGTCATGAACCTGGCAGACATAGATATGTTGTTCGGAAATGTTGTTCCGCAGCCTTTGTGGGGATTGATTCGCAATGCAGATCATGCTGCAGAATTAGGTGACACATGAGCTAATATCATTAATGTGGACAATGGACAGGTCGGTGGTGCCAAGCCTGATCCTGTGGTAGCAGAACTCCCTGGTGGAATAATTAATTATATGAAAACTTTAATGCCCGCGATACGTGTAAATTGGGATAAATTATCCGCGTGCAAACAGAAGAAAGATGAAACAGTGTCCGATTTCTTCACTAGGTTTGAAGAAACATTTGTCGACCACAGTGGTCAGGACATGAGCACAGAAGGTGGCCAACGGTTATTTGTCGATAAATTTGTGCATAATTTGCTTCCAGAGTTGTGTAAGAAATTAAAAGATTCGGAGGGTTCTTGGGCAGTTTCCTCTTCAGCACAAATACTGGCTACTGCACAGTATTATGAAAATAGGGATAAAGATGAGAAGGATAGAACAGATAAGAAAACAAAAGAGTTGAAAACGAAGGTTCTTTTACAGCAGGCTTATCCGCCACGTGCAGGTCAGAATAATTATAGGCAAACACAGGGTATCTATCAGCAACCCCAACAGTTTCAGAATAATCAGCAAATGTATGGGTATTATCAACCACGTGTCCCTATCGGTCCCAATCAATGTTCGTATTGCAAGGAGGAGGGTCACTTTAAAAATAATTGTCTCAGATTGTTACAACGCACGAATAATGCTTATGGCACAAGAGGTAGAGGTGGCCAGCAAGCCCCAAGAGGTAGAGGGCGTGGAAATGTTCCCCAGAACGCGCGTCCTCTTCCGCCTCAAAATACGATGAATAGTTTTGATCAGCAAGCCAATGCGACTGGCAAGACAGCACAGTACTATAATAATGACTACTATGCAGAAGTTGATAATGCGGAAGGGGATGATTACTAGGACAGCCGTAGACAGAGAGAGGGAGTTGTTGCAGTGCCAGTGGACCAGATCGGACCGTATGTTAAGGTGACTACAGCGGGTATAACAGAGCCCTTTCTGCTGGACACTGGTGCTGCAAAGAGTTCTATTATGCGCTCCAAACTCCCTGGCGCGCCTTTGTCTGGCGAAATGAATGTTTCCGTAGGTTTTTCTGGCGCCCCGGTTAGGAATCCGATCTCAAGTCCTATGGCCCTTTCTGTTGGACCTTGTGAGCTGAAAGCACCCCTCATCCTAACGACAGGATGTAATGAAAACTTGTTAGGATTAGACCTGTTGAAGAGATTACATGCAACATTATATTGTTCTCCCTCAGGAGTACAACTTACGCTGGGTAAGGAAGTGATTTCTCCCATGTATTTGTCAAAGAATGAATTGCCAGCCGAATTGACGTCTCTTCCTGATGCCCTTTGGGCCACTGGCCCTAACGATGTGGGCCTTTTGGAAATACCGCCTTACGTTGTCACTTTAAAAGCCAATGTTAAATTGCCCCGCATTCCCCAGTACAAGATCTCTAAGGAAGGTAAAAAAGCGTTGTTAGCAATTATCTATGATTTAATTGAGAAGGATGTCATTGAAGAGACAAGAGGCAACGTTTGCAATAGTCCGGTTCTGCCTGTTTTGAAACGTACTGACCCTTCACAGCCACCTGTTTACAGATTTGTGATCGATCTTAGAGAGGTCAATAAGGTTGTTGTGCCACTGTTTCCAGTGGTCCCTGATATAACCGCCTTGTTGACTATGATCCCAGCTTCCGCTGCTTGGTTCTCAGTAATTGATTTGAAGAATGCTTTCTTTAGTATCCCGATTGCAGAGGAGAGCAGAGATATTTTTGGCTTTTGTTTAGGAGGTCGAAGCTTCCGTTTTAAACGTGCTCCACAGGGCTACTGTGAAAGCCCATCAATATACAGTCAGGCTTTAAAAGCACAGATTGATGCCCTTGTTTTACCTAAAGGTGCTACCCTTATCCAGTATGTTGACGATTTACTAATCGCCGCAGATACTGAGGAGATTTGTAAACAAGCTACATCATCATTGTTGCGTAATTTGTCTACCTTCCATCACAAAGTGTCTCTCTCTAAGCAACAATATTGTCGACAAGAGGTGACCTATTTAGGTCATCTCTTCTCGAAGGAGGGAAGGAAGCTGACCCCAGAAAGAATCCAAGCCATTGCACAATTAAGCGTGCCAAAGACAAAGAGAGAAGTGTGTGCTTTCCTGGGCATCACTTCATATTGCAGGCACTGGATCCTGAGTTTTTCTTTATTGGCAAAACCATTGCTTGCATTAACATATAAAGATATACCAAATCCTGTCCCATGGTCTGAAGAGTGTCAGAAAAGTTTTGTGGAATTACGAGAAGCATTATGTTCAGCTCCTGTGTTGGGTACCCCCGACTATAGTAAGCCTTTTACCCTGTATGTTTATGAAAGAGACGGTTGTGCATTATCAGTACTGACACAGCCTTTTGGAGATAGACCGCGCCGATGCGCGTATTTTTCATCGACTTTGGACCCTGTAGCGAGGGCATTGCCAAGTTGTTTAAGAGCTGCAGCGGCAGCAGCTGCGTCTATTCGACAGTCTGCTGGACTAGTGATGAATAACACATTGATTGTAATGGTTCCTCATGTAGTGGACACATTGTTAAATAGGACCAAGACACAGCATTTAACTAATGCTCGATTGTCAAGTTACGAGTTGACGCTGCTAGCGAGTCATGTACACATAAAGAGGTGCAATACGTTGAATCCAGCCACATTACTTCCAATTTCAGCAGACACAGATGAGTTTGAACAGCATGATTGTCTGTTCAGAACAGAAGAAGAAACAAAAGGGAGAGTGGATCTTAAAGATACTCCCCTGGTTGAATGTGATGGTACCTTGTGGGTGGATGGTTCATGCTTCAAGCTTCCGAATGGTGATACGACTGCTGCGTATGCTGTCACGACTCTGCACACGATTGTTGAAACTGCACGCATACCACATAATTCGGCTCAAGCAGCAGAATTATTTGCACTCACAAGAGCATGCGTGTTGTCGAAAGGAATGAAAGTGAACATATATACTGACAGTCAGTACGCGTTTGGTGTGGCCTATAGTTTTGGCCATTTGTGGAAAGAACGTGGTTTCCTGACTTCGCATGGAGCTAAGATTCAGAATGGTGAGTTAGTGAATGATCTCCTTGAGTCGCTGACCTTGCCATTACAAGTTGCGATTGTGAAGTGCAGCTCACACAAGAAGGTTACCGATGATGTTGGGCGTGGTAATGCATTTGCTGACGAGATCGCGAAAGGAACAGCAAAAGATGTGACAACCCGAATGTATGTTACAGGCCCCGCAAGATGGGTTGGTGATGTTGGAATGTGTGAAGACACGATAGAGAGTGTGAAGTCCCTTCAAGCTGAAGCCACAGAGAAAGAATTGAGTATGTGGAGAGAAAGTAAGGGTAAATTGGATGAAAACGGTTGTTGGATTGATTTGTCAGAACACCGGCGATGGTTGTTACCTGATGCATATGTGCTTCCAGTGGTTACGATGGCACATGGAATGGCACATATCAGTGTGAAAGGAATTTGTAAGTTGTTGGCTCCAGTATGGCAGAATGCTGGAATCCCTAAATGTGCAGAGAATGTAGTCAAAAACTGCATGGTATGTCTGAAATACAATCCTGGTAGGGGAACCCCAACTCCACCTGGTCATTTTGCGCCTCCATCATATCCTTTTGAAGTTCTGCAACTAGACTTCATCCACATGGAAAGGTGCAACAATTTGAAATATGTACTGGTTGTTGTTTGTGCCTTTTCAAAATGGATAGAAGCATATCCCCTAAAAGACAATACTGCCTTATCCACAGCTAAAGCCCTAGTTAAAGATTTTTTTCCTAGGTTCGGAATGCCAAGGATGGTATGGAGTGATAATGGGAGTGAATTTGTAGGCCGAGTGATGAA
The DNA here is from genome assembly GCF_964204655.1 of Triturus cristatus. Taxonomy (NCBI): domain Eukaryota; kingdom Metazoa; phylum Chordata; class Amphibia; order Caudata; family Salamandridae; genus Triturus; species Triturus cristatus. Next base: position 554,747,865 of record NC_140589.1, on the reverse strand, counting down.
GAATGTGTGTGAGGGACTAGGCATTAAGCAAAAGTTTCACGCTGCAAATCACCCCCAATCAGCTGGATTAGTAGAGTGCTACAATGGCACCTTGAAGCTTAAATTGGCCAAAATTCAGGCAAGCTCCGGCCTTAAATGGCCTGACGCTCTGCCCTTAGCACTCCTGTCAACAAGAATGACTGTACATTCGCGAGTGGGACTTAGTCCCTATGAGATAGTGTTTGGCTGTCCGGCCAATGTATGGGGAGTGCCAAGACCGACAAAGTTCAGTGAAATTGAATATCCAGTACTGCTTGATTACCTGTATGAATTGACGGCTAAATTGCGTGTCTTACACCAACAGGTTCACGATACTCTGCCCCAGGCCTCTGAAACTCCAGGACACCCTATTAATCCTGGAACGTGGGTCTTAGTTAAAAATTTTCAACGTGTAAAGAATGATGAGCCCCGTTGGATCGGCCCCTACCTAGTACTGCTATCAACAAGATCAGCGGTTCGAGTGAAAGGGAAAAAGAATTGGATACACGGCGCTCACTGCAAAAGGATCCCTTTGCCTCTACCATATGACCGGTGGGTCCAGGAGGGTATCGCTGATTCTGAAACTGACACTGTCCCTCGTTTTGTGCCATTTAGCGATGCACGTGTAAAGGGGACAAATACAGAGCGAGAAAGTGACGACATTCTGCAAGAAGCTATATCGTCATCAATTCAACTGAATACCACAGAGCCTGAACTCTTGTTTCAAGACCAGACAGTGTCTGGCAGAAATAGGTATAATTTGAGGCCAAGAACTATGGACAAATACAAATTATTTTTCCTTTGATATTTTCAAAAGTGCAGCTCTCATCTGAGAAACTTTTTGACTTTTCGTTTTTCGAACCACCATCCGGGTTCAGCTGCAGGGTCGCGGTGCCAAGACTTTGGGGTACAAGCCGAAGACGTTAGGTCAATGGTTCTGGTTGGTCTAGGGCGTTCCCTGAACTGACAGGTGTACTCCTTAGCAGAAGATACTCATCCGCCGCGAGCAGCACGATTAGAGGATGGAGTTTTTCAGGATGAAAAAGCCCACCGAGGAAATTAATTTCAAGAGCAGAATATGTAAAATAATGAATAACAAATGTTTTGTAGTATTATGTCTGTTTGTACTCTCTAGCCTAATGATGTTTTCTGTAGGTTGCGTATTATTATCTTTCCAAGTGTCATTTGCACCCACTGTACAGCCCACACCTCTTCCTACTGTTTCCCAACACTCTTTCCACCCTCTGCCAGAACACGAACAAGCTAGACGTGCTGAATTTGTAAACAATTCATTCATTCAACTCCTGCACCAGCACCAACTAGTTATAAATACAACGAACTGCTGGGTGTGTGGTTTGATGCCGCACACCATTAATAAGGGCATCCCATATCTAGTACTGCCATTCAGCTATAATGGTTCATCATGGGCATTCCAGACCATGTTTCTTTTTGCGCTTGAAACCTACTCCCAGCGACCACCGCGTTCCATTAGACCTAACTCGAATAATAAAGCCTTGATGAAAGGAGTTGCAGATATGAGTAGAGATATCGATGCATATACATCTATTCCCAAGGACGAGTTGCGAGCTTATGTAGGTTGGAACGCGACTGGGTATAGCATCAGTTTGGGTGAAAAACAGCGCAAAAGTTCATCTCCGATTTGGGTCGTACCCCACATAGGTCGGTTCGGTCTACAAGGTAATGGTCAGAATCCAAGAGCTCAACTGGGGAAGAGTAACTGTACTGAAACATACACTTTTCCATCACAGTTTTCCCCTGCGTTTTTGGCTGCCAAGGGTACATACTTTGTCTGCAATGATCGAGCATATACATGGTTGCTCCCTGATTTCTCGGGCACATGCTATGTTGCGAATTTGCTACCGCCAACATTTACTGCCGCCTCTGATTATCACAAGACAAGAGTTGTGAGAGGCGTTGTTAGTAAGGAAGATACTGCCGGTCAGGAAGCGGGAGACTTTTTCCTGGGTTTCCTGCCGTTTTGGGGACCAATGGTCAATAGCCGGAACCTGAGACAACTGACCCGTGTAGTTGAATCCACTGTTAATGTGACGGCTGGTGCCCTTGGTAACTTGACAGCTGAGCTTCAAGCGGATCGCCTCATGACGTTACAGAACCGTATGGTTCTAGACGTCATACTTGCAGACCGTGGTGGGGTATGCAAGGTCATCCAATCAAGCTGTTGTATTTTCATACCGGATAACGCTCCGACAGTCTACCAGGCCATTTCCAAACTACATAAGATTTCCGAATCCATTCACGTAGACAAAGGAGATTGGTCACTGATGGGGTGGTTCTGGGGACTGATATCAGCTTGGGGATGGAAGATTCTAATAGTCATTGGAATGATCTTAGCCATTCTTTTCCTGTTCTGTTTATGTATACAGTGTGCTCCTGTAATGTGTAGCCTCTGTGTTACATCATATGTAAGGAAACCTATATCGAAGGACGAGCTAAGCAATAGGATGATGCTACAGCAACATCTCCATGACTTCATGAATGTATATTTGGACTCAGATTAGTATAGTTCTTGCCTATGTAAGGGCAAAAGGAGGGTCTGTGGTACTGTAAAAATCGGAACCATGTAGGTGGCATGGTCCCACCATGCCAAGTTTGGTATCAGCAAACCGCAAATGAGCAACGCGGTATGTATGAGTGTTTTCATCATGTTCCACTGATGCATTCACCGTGTATACGATACTATCCATGGGTTACATTTTACAGTAGTAGCCATTTTTGTGGTTGCCCTCACATAGGCTGCGCACTAAGGCCATGTCTAGGCTTAAAGGACACGTACACCTTCGGTGACTTCTCTCTGACCTGTGCAAGCCGACTCCGCTGCCCGAGGTCAATCCTGTCCGGCTGGTTCCTTTCTCGCGGCCTAATGTGATTTGCATCAGGGCTCGACCCATCATAAAGCCCCTGTTCGCACACGATCCCTGACTAAGCTGTTTTCACACCTGACTCTGTTTCCTACTTTATGGCTTGTTTTACGAGCAGGAGGTCCCCGTGTTTATTGGGGTCTGCTGATATCTGATGAGGGATCTGAGCCTTGCTGGGTAAATAATTGTGGGCTGGTTGAACTGAAATGTGGGATGGTCATCATGACTCTGCCTTTTCGTTTGTAATGAATACATATGAATGACCATATCGTAAAACGAGGAATGTGTGCCTGAAGCATGATATTTTGTATATAAGGAGAAGACTGGTTTTGTAACGGGAGCAGTCTCCTGAGAACATACATCGTGTTGTACTTCTTGGATATCTGTGATTGGTCTGCAGCCAATAAAGATGTTCTTTGAATTCACCTAGAAGACTCTGTGTTTCCGTGGGTCTGAAACAGGAAGAATCCGAAGTCTTAGGGTGTGTTCCCCTGCACCGCTGGGTTCTAAAATCCCGGTACTTCAGTTGGCGCCCAACTCGGGGCGATTTCAGCGGTACTGGTCCAAGCCAGAGGTTCGTGAGGAGCTTCGTGTGGAAATTCTGGAGGAAGGCCGCCACTTCATCGACCCCTGCATGTCGACGTGGTCCGAAAGTCTTTTCTGCGAGGTTCTCCGCGTCCCGACGGCTACTAAGGACTGCTGCCCTGATTAATTGCCCTGTTTTGATCCCTTGACGATTTGGTAGAGCGAAACAATTGAGAGAGTCTTCTGGTGAAGTCATCGATACCTCAGTTAAGTATAAGTGGAGCGTCTCCCAGTTTGTTTGGTATCCTTCGGGATTTTGGTATCCTTCGGGATCGCTTTGATTTGGGTCTTGCAAGTGCCAAAGCCAGAGGACTCGTGTATTCACGAGACTATCGTATTCGATAATCCTTTGAAGTTTGAAACTAGACTAGTGAGCAAAGATGCCTGGTTCTAGTATATTTGGAAATTTGTTTTGTTTTGGTTGTAAAAGGGACTCCCGATTGGAGGATTCGTGTCCGGTTCCTCCAATTGGAACTCCAACTTATGAGCTTTATGTGAAACATGGCGTGGGCCCCATTACGTATAGTGAAGTATGGGTCCAATACACTAGAAAGGATGGTGTTTTAAAATGGCCCCAAAATGGTAGTATCGACACAGAGATTCTAGATAATTTAGAAGTTAAATTGTTCAAGAAGAAAGCCCGGCCGGCAATGTTTGATTCCTTCCGCCTATGGCGAAAGGAAGCCAAACAAAAAGAAATTAAATTAGCAAAGAAACATAAAAGAGAGAGAGGTATGTCGATCATGCAAGCAGCTTTGCAGTTCAAGGATAATGAAGAGGACCGAATGGATGAGCAGTTGCATAGGCAACGCAAACTAGTCATTGATAAATGTTACCCAGTGTTGCCACCCCGTCAACAAGAAGAGTCAAAAGAGAAGGAGAAAGATTCCCTAATGTCCCATTTGCTAACTTCGCCACCCCCTTATGCGCAAAATGCTACAGCGCCTCCACAGCCCGTCAATGTGCAGCCTCCAGCTAATGTGCAGCAAGCTTTCCCGCAGCCGCCAGCTCCTCCCCAGCCAGCTCCTGTCCCGGTAGCACAGCCTTCCCAAGGGCCGCCGATTTTGCTACCCACCACTTCTGCGCCCCTTGCGACTTTTCCAAGCACATCAGCTGCCTCTCTTGGTGCCCTACCTACTGCTACCCCTGTATCTGTATCTGCACCCGTTTTTCTTGCCTCGACTTCTCTTTCTGCACGACAGCGAATAGCTAGTGCAGTCACTAGCCTTATAGCACCCCTCTTCGGGTCGTCTACTACGACCCCTGGTCCACAGCATAAGCAGTTACGCAGTCAAATACCTGGTCCTAGGGAGAAAGAAGAACTGGACCGCATGGCACGTAGATGGATTGTTTATGCTTCTAGATATGATGTAGAGTCTGTTGTTAATGTTTTTCATCAGTGGGAAGTGCCACAACAGCGGTAAGTTTTTGAGAAAATGTGTGAAATTCTATGTGAGGAATTGGAAGATAATGATGTAGACTCCAGTCCGCAAGAGTTGTGTCAAGTGCGATTTGAATTTGGAAAAGGTACGATTGTGGGTTCTGATGTTGAGAAAGCAGTTGCGACACTGCTGTCTTTCAGGAATGGGGATTGTCAGCAATCGTTGTTTGGACAGGAATTCCCTGAAGGGAAACAAGTAAAAGCGCGACAATGTCCGATGCGTGAGGTTCCTCCAGTTTGGAGACCTGGTAATGCGAATGCTAATCCACCTGTTCTGGCACATTTTCAGCGTGTTTGGGTACATGTTCCCTGGAAACGATCTGAAGTTTTAGCCCTTAAACAGACATTGCCTGACCCCCGTAAGAATCCTGCAGTATTATAAGTAGTTATCACAGACTGCAGAATCGTGTGTCATGAACCTGGCAGACATAGATATGTTGTTCGGAAATGTTGTTCCGCAGCCTTTGTGGGGATTGATTCGCAATGCAGATCATGCTGCAGAATTAGGTGACACATGAGCTAATATCATTAATGTGGACAATGGACAGGTCGGTGGTGCCAAGCCTGATCCCGTGGTAGCAGAACTCCCTGGTAGAATAATTAATTATATGAAAACTTTAATGCCCGCGATACGTGTAAATTTGGATAAATTATCCGCGTGCAAACAGAAGAAAGATGAAACAGTGTCCGATTTCTTCACTAGGTTTGAAGAAACATTTGTCGACCACAGTGGTCAGGACATGAGCACAGAAGGTGGCCAACGGTTATTTGTCGATAAATTTGTGCATAATTTGCTTCCAGAGTTGTGTAAGAAATTAAAAGATTCGGAGGGTTCTTGGGCAGTTTCCTCTTCAGCACAAATACTGGCTACTGCACAGTATTATCAAAATAGGGATAAAGATGAGAAGGATAGAACAGATAAGAAAACAAAAGAGTTGAAAACGAAGGTTCTTTTACAGCAGGCTTATCCGCCACGTGCAGGTCAGAATAATTATAGGCAAACACAGGGTATCTATCAGCAACCCCAACAGTTTCAGAATAATCAGCAAATGTATGGGTATTATCAACCACGTGTCCCTATCGGTCCCAATCAATGTTCGTATTGCAAGGAGGAGGGTCACTTTAAAAATAATTGTCTCAGATTGTTACAACGCACGAATAATGCTTATGGCACAAGAGGTAGAGGTGGCCAGCAAGCCCCAAGAGGTAGAGGGCGTGGAAATGTTCCCCAGAACGCGCGTCCTCTTCCGCCTCAAAATACGATGAATAGTTTTGATCAGCAAGCCAATGCGACCGGCAAGACAGCACAGTACTATAATAATGACTACTATGCAGAAGATGATAATGCGGAAGGGGATGATTACTAGGAAAGCCGTAGACAGAGAGAGGGAGTTGTTGCAGTGCCAGTGGACCAGAGCGGACCGTATGTTAAGGTGACTACAGCGGGTATAACAGAGCCCTTTCTGCTGGACACTGGTGCTGCAAAGAGTTCTATTATGCGCTCCAAACTCCCTGGCGCGCCTTTGTCTGGCGAAATGAATGTTTCCGTAGGTTTTTCTGGCGCCCCGGTTAGGAACCCGATCTCAAGTCCTATGGCCCTTTCTGTTGGACCTTGTGAGCTGAAAGCACCCCTCATCCTAACGACAGGATGTAATGAAAACTTGTTAGGATTAGACCTGTTGAAGAGATTACATGCAACATTATATTGTTCTCCCTCAGGAGTACAACTTACGCTGGGTAAGGAAGTGATTTCTCCCATGTATTTGTCAAGGAATGAATTGCCAGCCGAATTGACGTCTCTTCCTGATGCCCTTTGAGCCACTGGCCCTAAGGATGTGGGCCTTTTGGAAATACCGCCTTACGTTGTCACTTTAAAAGCCAATGTTAAATTGCCCCGCATTCCCCAGTACAAGATCTCTAAGGAAGGTGAAAAAGCGTTGTTAGCAATTATCTATGATTTAATTGAGAAGGATGTCATTGAAGAGACAAGAGGCAACGTTTGCAATAGTCCGGTTCTACCTGTTTTGAAACGTACTGACCCTTCACAGCCACCTGTTTACAGATTTGTGATCGATCTTAGAGAGGTCAATAAGGTTGTTGTGCCACTGTTTCCAGTGGTCCCTGATATAACCGCCTTGTTGACTATGATCCCAGCTTCCGCTGCTTGGTTCTCAGTAATTGATTTGAAGAATGCTTTCTTTAGTATCCCGATTGCAGAGGAGAGCAGAGATATTTTTGGCTTTTGTTTAGGAGGTCGAAGCTTCCGTTTTAAACGTGCTCCACAGGGCTACTGTGAAAGCCCATCAATATACAGTCAGGCTTTAAAAGCACAGCTTGATGCCCTTGTTTTACCTAAAGGTGCTACCCTTTTCCAGTATGTTGATGATTTACTAATCGCTGCAGATACTGAGGAGATTTGTAAACAAGCTACATCATCATTGTTGCGTCATTTGTCTACCTTCCATCACAAAGTGTCTCTCTCTAAGCTGCAATATTGTCGACAAGAGGTGACCTATTTAGGTCATCTCTTCTCGAAGGAGGGAAGGAAGCTGACCCCAGAAAGAATCCAAGCCATTGCACAATTAAGCGTGCCAAAGACAAAGAGAGAAGTGCGTGCTTTCCTGGGCATCACTTCATATTGCAGGCACTGGATCCCGAGTTTTTCTTTATTGGCAAAACCATTGCTTGCATTAACATATAAAGATATACCAAATCCTGTCCCATGGTCTGAAGAGTGTCAGAAAAGTTTTGTGGAATTACGAGAAGCATTATGTTCAGCTCCTGTGTTGGGTACCCCCGACTATAGTAAGCCTTTTACCCTGTATGTTTATGAAAGAGACGGTTGTGTATTATCAGTACTGACACAGCCTTTTGGAGATAGACCGCGCCCATGCGCGTATTTTTCATCGACTTTGGACCCTGTAGCGAGGGCATTGCCAAGTTGTTTAAGAGCTACAGCGGCAGCAGCTGCGTCTATTCGACAGTCTGCTGGACTAGTGATGAATAACACATTGATTGTAATGGTTCCTCATGTAGTGGACACATTGTTAAATAGGACCAAGACACAGCATTTAACTAGTGCTCGATTGTCAAGTTACGAGTTGACGCTGCTAGTGAGTCATGTACACATAAAGAGGTGCAATACGTTGAATCCAGCCACATTACTTCCAATTTCAGCAGACACAGATGAGTTTGAACAGCATGATTGTCTGTTCAGAACAGAAGAAGAAACAAAAGGGAGAGTGGATCTTAAAGATACTCCCCTGGTTGAATGTGATGGTACCTTGTGGGTGGATGGTTCATGCTTCAAGCTTCCGAATGGTGATACGACTGCTGCGTATGCTGTCACGACTCTGCACACGATTGTTGAAACTGCACGCATACCACATAATTCGGCCCAAGCAGCAGAATTAATTGCACTCACAAGAGCATGCGTGTTGTCGAAAGTATGAAAGTGAACATATATACTGACAGTCAGTACGCGTTTGGTGTGGCCTATAGTTTTGGCCATTTGTGGAAAGAACGTGGTTTCCTGACTTCGCATGGAGCTAAGATTCAGAATGGTGAGTTAGTGAATGATCTCCTTGAGTCGCTGACCTTGCCATTACAAGTTGCGATTGTGAAGTGCAGCCCACACAAGAAGGTTACCGATGATGTTGGGCGTGGTAATGCATTTGCTGACGAGATCGCGAAAGAAACAGCAAAAGATGTGACAACCCGAATGTATGTTGCAGGCCCCGCAAGATGGGTTGGTGATGTTGGAATGTGTGAAGACACGATAGAGAGTGTGAAGTCCCTTCAAGCTGAAGCCACAGAGAAAGAATTGAGTATGTGGAGAGAAAGTAAGTGTAAATTGGATGAAAACGGTTGTTGGATTGATTTGTCAGAACACCGGCGATGGTTGTTACCTGATGCATATGTGCTTCCAGTGGTTACGATGGCACATGGAATGGCACATATCAGTGTGAAAGGAATTTGTAAGTTGTTGGCTCCAGTATGGCAGAATGCTGGAATCCCTAAATGTGCAGAGAATGTAGTCAAAAACTGCATGGTATGTCTGAAATACAATCCTGGTAGGGGAACCCCAACTCCACCTGGTCATTTTGCGCCTCCATCATATCCTTTTGAAGTTCTGCAACTAGACTTCATCCACATGGAAAGGTGCAACAATTTGAAATATGTACTGGTTGTTGTTTGTGCCTTTTCAAAATGGATAGAAGCATATCCCCTAAAAGACACTACTGCCTTATCCACAGATAAAGCCCTATTTAAAGAATTTTTTCCTAGGTTCGGAATGCCAAGGATGGTATGGAGTGATAATGGGAGTGAATTTGTAGGCCGAGTGATGAAGAATGTGTGTGAGGGACTAGGCATTAAGCAAAAGTTTCACGCTGCAAATCACCCCCAATCAGCTGGATTAGTAGAGTGCTACAATGGCACCTTGAAGCTTAAATTGGCCAAAATTCAGGCGAGCTCCGGCCTTAAATGGCCTGACGCTCTGCCCTTAGCACTCCTGTCAACAAGAATGACTGTACATTCGCGAGTGGGACTTAGTCCCTATGAGATAGTGTTTGGCCGTCCGGCCAATGTATGGGGAGTGCCAAGACCGACAAAGTTCAGTGAAATTGAATATCCAGTACTGCTTGATTACCTGTATGAATTGACGGCTAAATTGCGTGTCTTACACCAACAGGTTCACGATACTCTGCCCCAGGCCTCTGAAGCTCCAGGACACCCTATTAATCCTGGAACGTGGGTCTTAGTTAAAAATTTTCAACGTGTAAAGAATGATGAGCCCCGTTGGATCGGCCCCTACCTAGTACTGCTATCAACAAGATCAGCGGTTCGAGTGAAAGGGAAAAAGAATTGGATACACGGCGCTCACTGCAAAAGGATCCCTTTGCCTCTACCATATGACCGGTGGGTCCAGGAGGGTATCGCTGATTCTGAAACTGACAATGTCCCTCGTTTTGTGCCATTTAGCGATGCACGTGTAAAGGGGACAAATACAGAGCGAGAAAGTGACGACATTCTGCAAGAAGCTATATCGCCATCAATTCAACTGAATACCACAGAGCCTGAACTCTTGTTTCAAGACCAGACAGTGTCTGGCAGAAATAGGTATAATTTGAGGCCAAGAACTATGGACAAATACAAATTATTTTTCCTTTGATATTTTCAAAAGTGCAGCTCTCATCTGAGAAACTTTTTGACTTTTTGTTTTTCGAACCACCATCCGGGTTCAGCTGCAGGGTCGCGGTGCCAAGACTTTGGGGTACAAGCCGAAGACGTTAGGTCAACGGTTCTGGTTGGTCTAGGGCATCCCTGAACTGACAGGTGTACTCCTTAGCAGAAGATACTCATCCGCCGCGAGCAGCACGATTAGAGGATGGAGTTTTTCAGGATGAAGAAGCCCACCGAGGAAATTAATTTCAAGAGCAGAATATGTAAAATAATGAATAACAAATGTTTTGTAGTATTATGTCTGTTTGTACTCTCTAGACTAATGATGTTTTCTGTAGGTTGCGTATTATTATCTTTCCAGGTGTCATTTGCACCCACTGTACAGCCCACACCTCTTCCTACTGTTTCCCAACACTCTTTCCACCCTCTGCCAGAACACGAACAAGCTAGACGTGCTGAATTTGTAAACAATTCGTTCATTCAACTCCTGCACCAGCACCAACTAGTTATGAATACAACGAACTGCTGGGTGTGTGGTTTGATGCCGCACACCATTAATAAGGGCATCCCATATCTAGTACTGCCATTCAGCGTTAATGGTTCATCATGGGCATTCCAGACCATGTTTCTTTTTGCGCTTGAAACCTACTCCCAGCGACCACCGCGTTCCATTAGACCTAACTCGAATAATAAAGCCTTGATGAAAGGAGTTGCAGATATGAGTAGAGATATCGATGCATATACATCTATTCCCAAGGACGAGTTGCGAGCTTATGTAGGTTGGAACGCGACTGGGTATAGCATCAGTTTGGGTGAAAAACAGCGCAAAAGCTCATCTCCGATTTGGGTCGTACCCCACATAGGTCGGTTCTGTCTACAAGGTAATGGTCAGAATCCAAGAGCTCAACTGGGGAAGAGTAACTGTACTGAAACATACACTTTTCCATCACAGTTTTCCCCTGCGTTTTTGGCTGCCAAGGGTACATACTTTGTCTGCAATGATCGAGCATATACATGGTTGCCCCCTGATTTCTCGGGCACATGCTATGTTGCGAATTTGCTACCGCCAACATTTACTGCCGCCTCTGATTATCACAAGACAAGAGTTGTGAGAGGCGTTGTTAGTAAGGAAGATACTGCAGGTCAGGAAGCGGGAGACTTTTTCCTGGGTTTCCTGCCGTTTTGGGGACCAATGGTCAATAGCCGGAACCTGAGACAACTGACCCGTGTAGATGAATCCAACTGGGCTGGTGCCCTTGGTAACTTGACAGCTGAGCTTCAAGCGGATCGCCTCATGACGTTACAGAACCGTATGGTTCTAGACGTCATACTTGCAGACCGTGGTGGGGTATGCAAGGTCATCCAATCAAGCTGTTGTATTTTCATACCGGATAACGCTCCGACAGTCTACCAGGCCATTTCCAAACTACATAAGATTTCCGAATCCATTCACGTAGACAAAGGAGATTGGTCACTGATGGGGTGGTTCTGGGGACTGATATCAGCTTGGGGATGGAAGATTCTAATAGTCATTGGAATGATCTTAGCCATTCTTTTCCTGTTCTGTTTATGTATACAGTGTGCTCCTGTAATGTGTAGCCTCTGTGTTACATCATATGTAAGGAAACCTATATCGAAGGACGAGCTAAGCAATAGGATGATGCTACAGCAACATCTCCATGACTTCATGAATGTAGACTTGGACTCAGATTAGTATAGTTCTTGCCTATGTAAGGGCAAAAGGAGGGTCTGTGGTACTGTAAAAATCAGAACCATGTAGGTGGCATGGTCCCACCATGCCAAGTTTGGTATCAGCAAACCGCAAATGAGCAACGCGGTATGTATGAGTGTTTTCATCATGTTTCACTGATGCATTCACCGTGTATACGATACTATCCATGGGTTACATTTTACAGTAGTAGCCTTTTTTGTGGTTGCCCTCACATAGGCTGCGCACTAAGGCCATGCCTAGGCTTAAAGGACACGTACACCTTCGGTGACTTCTCTCTGACCTGTGCAAGCCGACTCCGCTGCCCGAGGTCAATCCTGTCCGGCCGGTTCCTTTCTCGCGGCCTAATGTGATTTGCATCAGGGCTCGACCCATCATAAAGCCCCTGTTCGCACACGATCCCTGACTAAGCTGTTTTCACACCTGACTCGGTTTCCTACTTTATGGCTTGTTTTACGAGCAGGAGGTGCCCGTGTTTATTGGGGTCTGCTGATATCTGATGAGGGATCTGAGCCTTGCTGGGTAAATAATTGTGGGCTGGCTGAACTGAAATGTGGGATGGTCATCATGACTCTGCCTTTTCATTTGTAATGAATACATATGAATGACCATATCGTAAAACGAGGAATGTGTGCCTGAAGCATGATATTTTGTATATAAGGAGAAGACTGGTTTTGTAACGGGAGCAGTCTCCTGAGAACATACATCGTGTTGTACTTCTCGGATATCTGTGATTGGTCTGCAGCCAATAAAGACGTTCTTTGAATTCACCTAGAAGACTCTGTGTTTCTGTGGGTCTGAAACAGGAAGAATCCGAAGTCTTAGGGTGTGTTCCCCTGCACCGCTGGGTTCTAAAAACCCGGTACTTCAGTACGCACCAGTTGACTGGTGTGTACACGTACGTGTACGCACCAGTTGTACACGTATGTGTACTACCAGTGCCTACACGTACGAGTATAACTGGTGCATACACATACGTGTACAGGTACGTGTAAGCACTGATAGTACACGTACGTGTACTACCAGTGCCTACACGTACGTGTACTACCAGTGCCTACATTTACGAGTACAACTGGTGCGTACATGTACATGTACAGGTACGTGTAGGCACTGGTAGTACACGTACGTGTATAACTGGTGCATACTCGTACGTGTACTACCAGTGCCTACACGTACCTGTACACGTACATGTACACACCAGTTGTACACGTACGTGTACTACCAGTGTACTACGAGTACAACTGGTGCGTACAGGTACGTGTAGGCACTGGTAGTACATGTACGTGTAGGCACTAGTAGTACACGTACGTGTACTACCAGTGCCTACACGTACGTGTACGCACCAGTTGTAATCATAGTACACTGGTAGTACAGGTACATGTAGGCACTGGTAGTACACGTACGAGTACACGTACGTGTACGCACCAGTTGTACTCGTACGTGTAGGCACTTGTAGTACACGTACGTGTAGGCACTGGTAGTACACGTACGTGTACTACCAGTGCCTACACGTACGTGTACGCACCAGTTGTACACGTACGTGTACTACCAGTGCCTACACGTACCTGTACACGAACGTGTACACACCAGTTGTACATGCACGTGTACTACCAGTGCATACACGTATGAGTACAACTGGTGTGTACACGTACGTGTACAGGTACATGTAGGCACTGGTAGTACACGTACGTGTAGGCACTGGTAGTACATGTACGCGTACTACCAGTGCCTACACGTACGTGTACTACCAGTGCCTACACGTACCTGTACACGTACATGTATGCACCAGTTGTACTCGTACGTGTAGGCACTGGTAGTACACATACATGTACTACCAGTGCCTACATGTACGTGTCAAACACACTATGCAACTGGTGCTGTAGGGGTACGTGTGAAACGCACCGTACCTATGTGTGGCTTTCAAATTTACATAGGGGACACATTAGGGACAGGTATTAGGCCCTAAATGCATGCAGGTTGCCATGGATATCGAGTTTTCTCTTCAAATTGTTCCAGCAGGTGTCCTGGAAAAGTCAGTTGGCCACAAAATACAATGTTGCAAAGTGGTTGTTGACTTGACATGATGCTTTAAATTTGAACGATGCAAATGTTGTCACTGGTGTATGTTTAAAGGGATTGGAGTAAACGTAAGATGCGAATGATTCAGACCAATCACTATGTACTCCTCAAAATGAATGCCCCTTAGCAAGACAGATATAAGGCAGCCAGAAGCCATGAGAGGGCACTTGCCTGCACAACTTTCCTGTTGACAACATTGCTGCTGTCTCTGCTTCCCTGGACCATGTCTTGTGCTGTGGAGAGGGCCCAGCCATTCACCCTGGCGGAGAATCAGGCCCTGCTGGGCGTCCTCCTCCCACAGAACACCAGCCTGTATGGGAGACCAGGGCAGCAGGTGAGTGTTGAGTCCACTACCTTTGCCTATGCACCTGTTGTGTGACAGTCAATATTGTGTCCAGATGGGACTGACATGCAATGTTGTTCAGAGTGTGTCCCGGGGGGGCATGCTTATGTCACTCATGCAGTGCATCATGTAGTTCCTGTGTGCACTCCTCACTTGCATGGTGCTTACAGTGACTTTCACTGCATAGTGCATGAGACATTCAGCCTGGCTAATCCTTGGGGGCTTTTATTAATGGTGTCCGGAGGTGATTCAGTGGTCCCCCCGGTGCGACAGGTGACTGTACCTACAGATGTGTATGAGTTGGGTGGACCTGTGGTGAGAGTGTCCAAATGACGTGTACGCCCTCATGGACATTGACGTGTTCCTTGTCATGTGGGTGAGTGTCTATGTGAAGTGTTGCACCACAGCTGCGTGTTGAAGGCTACTGATCTAACCATCTGATGTGACAAGTGAGCCGTGCTTTGTGTCTGACTTGCAGAGCTGGCACGACACCTGTGACTCCCCCCTGGCAAATGGCACATGTGCAAAGGGAGGGTTGTATCCGCTGTAGTCAATGACAGGCCAGTGGCTGGGTGTGTCTGTCTAGTCTGCTGAGGGTGCGTCAGTGGAGTGGGACATGTGCCCATCAACCTGCTGTTGCATGTGCTGCACAGTGTGTGGCATGTTCATTGAGTGTTTTGCACCCCTCATGCCACCTGTAGACTTTCAATGCCATGTACTGCATTAGCGCTTGCACACAGGTCACATGCATGTTGTGAATGAGGCTATTCCTGTGAAATGAAATGAAATGAAATGAAAAGACAATTTATAGAGCGCAATAGCTACCCTGAGGCGTCCTAGCGCTACGGACAGAGCAGGTAGGTGTGGAACTGGGTACTAAGCTGGTCTATTGAAAAGCAGGGTTTTCAGTTTCTTACGGAACCGAAGAAGGTTGGGCTCAGAACGAAGGGAGAGGGGAATGGAGTTCCAAAAGATGGCAATGTTGTAGGAGAAAGAGCGGCCTCCACTCCTGGTTCTTTTTATCCTAGGTACCGTGGCGAGGAAGGAGGAGGATGATCTGAGCGGTCTGGAGGGTTTGTAGGGGTTGATAAGAGAGTGGTTGATGGACGCCCCGGTTTTCCAGAAGGCTTGATGGGCAATACATAGGCCCTTAAAATCGATCCTTTCCTTGACTGGGAGTCAATGGAGGTTCCTTAGGCGGGGTTTAGCGGAAGTCCGCCGGGGTATCATGAGCAGGGTTCGGGCGGCGCAATTTTGAAGAGTTTGGAGCTTGCGCAGGGTGGCTTGGGGTGCCCCTAGATAGAGAGCGTTCCCGAAATCCAGGAGGTTGGGGTGGCAGAAGGGGGAGAATCTTACGTAGGAGCCGTAGTAGGCCGAAGCAGGTGGCAGACAGTTTGACTGCCTGATCATTAAAGTTGAGGGATTTGTCCAGCCAGATGCCAAGGCTCTTTATTTTGTCTTTAGGGGTGGGGGGAGGGCCGATGGAGGTCGGCCAGGATAGGGTGATGGGGGATGGAGAGGAGTTGCCTAAGAGCATCAATTCCGTTTTGTCCCCGTTGAGTTTGAGGCCTGATAAAGTCATCCATTTGGTAGCCTACTCGAGGCAGTCCCTATGGTTATTTTGTGGGGATGAGGATTGATTGAGAGCCACCACTAGCTGAGTGTCGTCGGCGTAGGTGACGATTTTTATTCCGAAAGGGCGGACAATCTTAGCTAGGGGGCTCATGTATGTATTGAAAAGGGTAGGGCTTAAGGAGGAGCCCTGAGGGACTCCACATCCGAGGGGTTTGTCCAGGGAGGTAAATTCTCCCTCAAAGACCTGCAAGTAACGGTCGGAGAGAAAGGATTTGAGCCAATCCAGCGCAATCCCAGAGACTCCTAGATTGGTGAGCCGATGTAGGAGGATATTATGGCTAACCGTGTCGAAGGCTGCGCTTAGGTCGAGGAGAATGATTGCCGCACATCCTCCCCGGTCCAGGATGTTTTTCGCTTCCTCCGTTACTGCCACTAGAGCGGTTTCGGTCCCGTGCATGGGCAGGAAACCAGTCTGGGTGGCGTCGAGTAGGTGGTTGGATTCAAGGAATTTGGTCAGAGTGGCATTGGCATATTTTTCCAAAATTTTGCTCAGCCATGGCAGCAAGGAAATAGGGCGGTAATTAGTGGGGTTATCAGGGTCTAGATTGGGTTTCTTCAAAAGGGCCTTTACCATAGCACGCTTCCAGGGCAGTGGGACAGAGCCGGTGGAAAGAGATGCATTGAGTAAGTTGAGTTTGGTGGGGAGGATATCTCTGGTGGCAGTCAGCAAAGTGCGAGGGGGTGCTGGATCATTGGGGGAGCCAGATTTCACCTGGCGCAGAAGCGGTTCTAACGTGGTGGCAGTAAGAGGGGGGAAGGAATCCAGGGTTGCCTGGAGCTGGGATCCTGCCTCAGTGGGTGAAGGGGGGGCGGGGTTGGTGGTGGTGGGGGGAAGGAGGTGTAGATGGTTTGGATTTTCTGGTAGAAGAACTCAGCCAAGTCATTACAGCTGGTTTGTACATTAGTAGTGTTGGGGGGTTTGTCCGGAAGTTTAAGAAGGGTTTTTGCGATATGGTAGATTTCTTTTGGGCGGGACACTGCTGCGTTGATTTTTTCTTCAAAGAAAATGGATCAGCATCCTATGCCCTGTTCAACATTTCAAAGATGTTCTGATGTGCGTTTCTGGGACATGGAGCAGGTGCATTGATGTTGTGTCACTTTGTCATCCTGACAGGTAACTGCCTACAAGAAGGGGGTCATCTGGACCAACGTCGTCAGGGCCGTGAGGACTGCGGGGGGCGTGATCGGCAGCTGGCCCAGGTCCGCAAGAGGTGGCAGGACATCCGGTGCTGGACCCGGCGGATCGCCCGGGTCCAGCTCAAGCTCTCTCCACCTCGCCGCCACGGCGGGCGCCGACACCTGACCCGCCACATGAAACGTGTCCTGGCGGTGGTCTTCCCTGACCTCGATAGGCAGTTAGAGGAGGGACTGCAGCAAGGAGGGGGTAGGTACATGGCTTTTTGTTGTCTTATGTGTCGCCAGCTTTAGTAAGTGCTATTTTGCATGAATACACTCCCAGAGTTCATATGTGCAGTGCATTTTCTCTTTCAAAATGTCACCTGGGGATCTTTTTCATCCCTTCCTCTCCTTTACATGTGTCCCCTGGTGAGTGTGTAATCACATTTGCACATGGTCATCTAGGGTGCCAGTACATCTAAGTGCACATTGCTTTCTACATCAGGTGGGAGGGTGGTCTGTGACTTGTGTCGGTACCTTGCCTGTGCCATGACCTGTTCACTATGTAGGGGGTCGATAGCTGTTGTCACTGATGCTGATTCTCAACATAGGAGTGTGAGCTTTCAACTGGACACCCTTGCAGCATGCATGTGCAATGCTGTGGCCTCAGACATGATGTGCATGAGTGTGAGATATGCATAGTGCCATGACGGCTGTACATGGTAGAATCAGCTCAGTCCAGGACCATGGAGCAGTGTGCCCACTACAGTCCCCTGAGACACCCTGGCCTCCTAATCATGTGTGTCAACAAACACTGTGCACATTCTCTGTGTGTGCTGCATAGGTCTGCCTCTGTGGCATTGTTCCCTGCCCTACTTGTATTTGGTTAATGTGTGCTACATGTATCCACTGGACAGGGATACAACATTTTGCTTGTGCATACTCACACTGGCCAGTGCCTTTGTGGCTATTCACAACAATCTGTTGATGGTTGTTTGTCACAAATATGTGTTGTCAGCCCCACGAGGTGATGTGGTGTCAATGAAGCAATTTAGCAAGCACAGTTGTTGTAACCCTGAATAAGAGGTATCACTTCTTGATCTGTATAAATCACATAGACTCAGGTATTGGGGGAGGGGGGTGCGGGAGAGGCATACATGTGCAACTCTGATTTTTCAGTGGCAGGTCTGACTTGTGTGGGAGAATTGCCTGGACTAAAATACACTGGGCAGTGCCCCTGTGATGCTGGCCAGTGCTCAATGTACGTGCTTTGCAGCATGTGTCATTTTTTTACCAACAAGAATCCTGCTCATACATTTTTGGCACGTGTGTGGTTCAGATGCAACACAGTTTGAACTGTGTGTGCTGACAGCTGTGTGTACATTCGGGCTTGCCATGAGGGTGTCCCCACAGTACAGCTGGCCTTTTTTACCACCCAATTGCAGGCCCATTAGCTTATGCATTGTCCTGAGTGTGGACATGGGTGCCACTCCAGATGACAGGCAGTAGCTCATATGTGTAGCCAACTGTGTAATCAGGTGACGGATGGCCTGGTGACAACTGACATGATTCAAGTTGTTACTCTTCATGATTTGTACCTTGGCACTCACAGCACTTGTCAACAGTTGTTCATGTTTCACATGTGGAAATTAGTTGATTTGTGTTAAGAACACTAATGTGCCTGCATGCAATATGTCGCACAAGGCAGTGCACACAAAAGTACATTGACACGGTCATGGAATGAACTGGCACATTTTCAATGAAGCCACTGTTATAAATAAATGTTGTCACAGATTCTCCATATACATGTGGCCACGGTGGTCTTGATTTTGTGAGACACATTAGTTGTCGGTGATAAAAACTAACGAGTGTCAAGACGTCCAGACCTCCGTGGGCCCATGTATATGTACTTTCTGCAACACAATCTATTTCTAACAGTGGCTCCTCTGAAAAGGTGCCAGCTTCTTCAATGACAGTGTCAATGTACTTTTGTTTGCACTGCCTTGTGCAACATCTTGCATGCAGGCACATCAGTGTTATTTTTGCAAAATGGCCAATTGACACATCCCAAACATGTAGATTGGTTGAAGTTGTGTGAGTCCCAAGGTACCAACATTTGTTTGTTTTGTGTTCCAAGGGACTTACAGGTCTCTGAGTGTGGTGACACCTTGAGTATTGAGGTGTGTTAGTTTACCTTGAGTGCACCACTCCTGTTTCTTTCAGGGTAAACAAGAGGTGTCATGACTTCATTGTATTGCTGAGCTCACCGGTTCACAAACACTAGCTTTTCAGTGTATTGCTCATTCAAGTTGTGGCCTTTTTTGTATTGAGTTTCCTGGTGTCAAAGTGGCATGGTGGGTCTACCAACTGGGCAGTACAGGGCTTACATGTGTGCGGAGTAATCCAGCTGTTACTCATGATGCATTGTCTGATATGCACTGTGACCTATTGTTCTTGTGCTCATGTGTCAGATGTATACAGGTGACTGATGCTTTCTCGTTTCTTCTCCTTGCCCACAGCATCATCATCCACACGTGAGGGAGACACCGGCATGGACCTTGAGGAGGGACCCAGCGACAGTGCCACCAGAGTCAGCAGGAGACAGTGGCATGGAGGGCGAGGGGAGTAAGTTGGAGGACCTGTCCAGAGGTGAGAGCTTGTACGACACCGACGGGTCCCAGGCTGACTTCCTTGAGGAGGCGGAGGATGCAACAACATCTGGCAGCATCCCACTATCTGTACCCCCCTCCTCCATTGCCATCTCCGCCCTCCCAGTTGCTCCCGTCTCTTCTGTCCGTGCACGGTCCCACCGTGTCTCCTTCAGACCAGGCACCGCAGCCCCTGCCCCTGTCACCCCTGCTGCCCTCAGTGAAGAGTCTGTGGACACACTGCACCAGTTGCAGGTTGGTCAGGCATCGATGCTGCATGTCCTCCATGAACACACTAGACTGCTCACACAGTTGATGACATGCCCTCCACGAACGACACCAATGATGAATGAGCAACGCAGGTTTCTGCAGTCCATGGACTCTTCACTGACGGAAGCAGTGTCTCTCCTGCGGTGCTCTGTCCCCCCACCCCAGACCCATCCACACTGCCCTCTCCCATGCCTGTCCAAAGCAGTCACAGGCACACACCACAACAGACATACCCAGCACACCCCCAACTAAGGCACAGCGCACACCTCCTGGCACGCACACTCAGGGGGATGTAGTCACACCCACAGAGTCTGGGGGCAAACAGCAGCCACAGTCAGAGTCCGCAGTCCTCACGACCCACTTCCTCCAAATCCACTCCCCTTAGCTCCCCTGCCAAGACATCACCCAAAGTGACCGACAGGGCTAGTCAGTCCCTCAGCCCCACTGTGACACCACCCCGCAAGCGGTTGAGGAAGTCTCCGGCCAGGGGAGTTGAGTCCCCCCCATGTCCACCACCTCCCCTGAGAGCGCGGCACCCCATCCCTCGGACACTACCACCTCCATTGGCCCTGGTGTTCGTTCCGGTGCAGGGGTTCCTCTGGACGCCCTGGCTGCAGTGTGTAGCGAGCTGCTCACCACCACCTTTGGCGCTGCACCACCCCCTGTGGTGGATACGTCCAGCCGTGCACCCACCACACCTACCCAACCCACTCATGTCCCTGCGGTGCCTGGTACTCCCACTGATGATGCCCCCCCCAACCCTTGAGGTGACTTTGTGCAGGCAAGGTAGGGGTGGACACAGTCGTATACGTCCACCATTGGACTCGAACTATGGACTGGCCATTGGCCTTTGTAAATAGTGTTTTATAACAAAAAAAAATTGTGTGCTGAATAAAGCCTTTTCTTCTAGTTTCCACACTATTGCATTTCAGGTACTTGATGTTGGTGATGAGGCCCATGAAGTTGGTGTTCTGGTAATGTGTTAGGGTTCTGAGAAATGTTTTAGTATGATGGTCATGAGGTGGACCATGGTATCTGTGTGCCATCTCAATGTCTGTGAAAATATTAATTGGTAGTGTGTGTTCCTTTGGATTGTGGGACATTGTCCCAGGAAGTGTTCCTTCCTCTGTGGCACCTCACATGTTCCCTGCAAACAGTTGCACAATAGTTGTGCTGACCTATGTCAACATATCCTTTGTTGGTGATGGATCCCTTCAACGGATCTCTGACATATTATCGAAAGACACATTATCGAACTACACAAATATCGCATCAAATATATCGACATCAAAAATATCGACATTGTATACTTATTTAAAAAACTACACTAATATCGACACTACAATATCGTAATACAATTATATCGATCACACAAAAATCGCACACATAAATATCGCAATACTAAATATCGACATAAGTAAATAAATATAACACATGTCACAAATATCGATAACCAAAATATAGACATCAATAATATCGTTTTTTTTAAATATATCGACAATTCTAATACTAATAAAACCAATATTTTAAACAACATAAAGACAATATTTTCCGAAAACATACATTTTCAAATGAGATTCTACTTAACCATAAACATAACATTTATAACGATCTCAATATTTAACAACATAATAAAAAAAACACTGAAATAATTATCACATTGGCATTTCGAACACATTTAAAAAAAATTACAACACATTATAAACAATCTTTTTATATATAATTATTTAAAACTCTCCTCCTTTAAAACTAAATATACTCTTACTTAGCATTTTCCATAAAAGGAAACCAATTAACTTAAAAAAATTCAAACCATCCAATAGAAAGGCCACATACAGAAAACAACCAATAACATTCAAGAAACAATTTAAAACCACTATATAAACCAATTAAAACAAGTCTTCTACTGTGCCTTAAACCAAAGCATTGAACGAAGAAGAAACTCTGCTAAACAGAAGAAACCTACATCCTACTACTATTCTAAAAACGTAAGTAAATATTCTTTTCTAACTAAACTGCCAAATTAAACTAAAACACTAATTTATCTTTACTCAAATAAATAACTAACTTATATATTCCATCTCTTTATGTTTCCACTACAGATATTACTCAAAACAGCTAAAGAAAATATTGAAGATTGCCAGAAAAGACTCACTAAAAAGTAAGTATACTATCAAAATACTTTATAAAATATTAATTAAATCCTACTCCAACCCCAAAACATCCTAAACCCCTAAACAAATCCATGTTCTCTTTTTTAAGTTTTAAAAAACCTGTATAAATTAACACCTATAGTCTATACCACTGGGCATGAGCGAAGGCTCTGTTTGCTTAGGGAGAGGTTGGGCTCCTGCATCTTATTTATTAGGGAGGAGGGGCACATAGTAAGAGGGGTAGGGGATGGGGGTACATTGACATGTGGTGGGGGAGGGGGGGGGGTAGAGAACTGGGTGGGAAGGTTGTTCCTTCTCCTGAATAATTGGTCTTGATGATAAATGTGTGGTACTTCCGGGACAGGTGAAGGCGGGGGAATGTTTGTTGAGTTGTTGATTTGTAAAACAATAAAATACGTTTCAACAAAAAAAATATAGTCTATACCAAACAGCAATACCACCCCACTTAAAAAACTAAACCAACCAAAACAATATATGTTCTTTAACTTTCAGAGACTACATCAACTAAACAGCATTTTGTCTACAAAGAACATCTTCATTCAAATACAACCAAAAACACTTGGTAAGTATATATAAAAAAGTAGTTTGTTTCCTATTTTTATGGAAATATATAAAGTACTATTGCATATATTTTCATATACATTTTTTCCAGATTTCTAACACATCACGATGACAGAAGAAGCCCAATTTATAACTTCGCAGAAAGGAAAATTCCTATTGTGTTACATGGGTTACACATACACCCAAGAAAAGCAGACGGACCGAAAAGTGAACTGGAAGTGTTCTAAATATTATTCGAACAAATGCTACGGACGAGCAACAACAAGAGAAACAACTGTACTATATACAAGAGAGCATAACCATCCACCCAATCTCTCTGAAATAGAAGTCAGATCAACCCTTGAAAATATCAAAGAATTAAGCACTGGTTCACAAACTGCTACAAGTGTAATCCTAAAAGAACTATTACCTAGAGTGCCCAAAGAAGCAAGAGGCCAATTACCATCAATTGCTTCTATAAAAAGAACTATTGCTAGGACCAAAAAAGCAACCACGACAACTATACCATCCCCTAAAAGTTTTCAAGATATCATCATTCCACCAGAATTAACTATCACCGCTCGTCACACAAGGCTGCTGGACACTGTGAAGCTGCTGATTCCCTTCGCCAGGGATTGTTGGGACTGCTGAGCTTTATGGACTACGTACCCGGGGAGGCTGCCGCCTAACATCGCTAGCCCGGGACTGCGAGGACCAGGGTGCTCGTGTTCTTTTGATCGAGCACACCTGTGAACTCTTCCCGGCCCCTCCCCCTTTCTGAATATTTGCACAGCATAAGAGCCCCGCCCCTACACGCCAGCGGAACACGCCCGGAGCGAAAACCGGGCAAAGAGCGGGCCGTTTGAGGCCGTTCGAGGACAGGCGAGGCAGGGACAGGGGCCTACCCTCTTTCGCTTTTACTGTGACTGCATCAATGGCGACTGTGAGAGAAACTCGGAGCAAAACAACCCAGGCTGCTGCCAAGCCCACAGGTACATTGGACTTATATTTTGCAAAGGCTGGATCCCTGTTGATTGACGACATAACCACTTTAGAGAAGCGTATTTTCCTAGAAATAGACTGGATTAGAAGATCGTCTTTAGGCCCTCTTAAACATGCTACCTCCCCCCCGCAACTGCCAGAATTGGCTGACAACGTCAAGGGGGGACCGCCTGGACTGCCGGTGTCTTCGACATCATTGAATCCGAGCACTATGATTTCATCTATCACAGACTGCGATATTTCCACTCCACTTGATTTTATTACACTATCCCTCCCGCCTCCAAGGCTCTCTACTGCCCCCACATCTAGCAGTCTGGATATAGCCCCTGAGACAACCATGAAAATTAATGATATTCCCAGTGTAGATTCTATTCAAGGGAATCGCGAGGGAGCAATACCTAAGAGGAAGGGAAGGGCCCAAACTGTAGGAGGGCGCAGGCCAAAGATTCTGATGCCTGCCTCCAGGGGGAAAACAAACTATCCATTAGTGGGTCGAAAGGGAACGGCAGCACCCCTAACCAAAAGACCAGCGAGTCCAAAAATTGCTGCACGGGTGGAGGGCCCCTCACTTGCAGACATAAAATTTCTCTTGAGTGAGTTACTCACCCCATTAATAGATCGCCTAGCTAAATTGGAATCATCTATAAATAATCTTCATCATGATATGGTTCAGCTAGGGGTAATTCTAAATCTACTAAAACACCTATAAAGTGCACATATATACCACTCTCTAGGGACATTCCTGGTCTACACCAGCTCCCTCATTTACATTTGCCCAGATCGATTCCTTCTTCTTTAAAACCTGAACCCACGATCCTTCCACAGAATACCATCCTCACTCCCCGTGATACACTGTTTCCCTCCCCTCCACAGGCGCAGGAACTTAATACCAGATACAGACCAGTCAACTTACCGCCTGAGTCAGCCCCGTATACAGTTATCTTAACGGGTATCCCTGAATTAAAACCATCTACCAGCGAACCAGTGGTGGCTTTGAAAAACAAAGTCATCCACTGGCTCTCGAAAAAACAGGCCCTTACCAGAGGGCATTAACAGTGAGGTCCTCATGGTTAGGAGACTCCCGTGGCTGGGTAATACCAAAAAAACTACCCCGGGGGACTGTGTATTGATTAATTTCAGGGATCCCCGAACAGTTTCTCACATATGTAGTTGGCCATTTCCAACTACGGGCACTCTTATTTAATCGCTCCCACTCTCCTTTTTCTACCCTCCCACAACAACAACTACACAAGCTGAGGACGGGTGGGATTTAGTACCCTGGAGAAAGAGGTCAAGGGCTCCACAGGCGGATAGGGATCGCTGGCTGACAGGGTGCCCCAGACATGATCAAGTACCCACCCACAATCGTTTCTCTACTCTAGACATGGTGGATTGACCGTTTTCGTCTGTGGGTGGTGGCGCTTTGAACACAACTATGAATAGACAACCAGTACCCCCTAAGGAGGAGGAACATTTTCCGTACACTAAAGTCACTGAAGAAGGCAACTCAGAGGTGGCTTCCCACCCTGGAACACCCCATCCGCGAGGGTCAAGCAGGGAATTGATTACGGCCTAACCTCTCCCCGGGGGTCGGAGTCGGTAGTGGTTTCACCCCCCAGCACACCTTGCACGGCAGCAATTTCCTCACCACTCAAAATTCTATCATGGAACATTGCGGGCCTCTCTAACAAACTTGATAACCCAACCTGGTGTTCTTTTATCGAGCAGAAGGACATCTGTCTCTTACAAGAGACTTGGGCTAGAGAAAATACTGTTCATAAGGGCTTTGCAACCTTCTCTAAGCTTGCAACGTGGGGGGGTAGGGGGCGCCCTTCAGGTGGCCTCACAACATGGGTGGCCACTGACTTAGGTTGCAGGGCGGATATATTACCCAATAATTCTCCAGACATCCTTGCTGTGCTGCTGGAGTGGCCAAACGCCGCTAGTCTGTTGTTAATTAATTTCTACTCACGCCCAACCAATATTTCCCAGGAGTCATCTACCATCACGGAGCTCGCTCTGGTTTTAAATGAGATACCAGAGGGTACTGCCTATCTCGTAGGAGGGGACTTTAATTGCCATTACAAGCCCCTCCCTGGCTTCATGGAGGGTCTGGCCACGGAGGAGGATCTCTTTTGGCATATTCCTCCTACTCAGGCTCCGGCTCCCAAGACATGGTCCCCCCTGGCTCTGCAAATCAACTCCCTCTCGTTGAAATATGGCCTTCGCGCCTGCAATGGCAGGTCTAAATCTGATGGTATGGCAAGATGCACTTTTAATAGAATGGGCAGCGAATCCAGACTGGACTATGTTCTGGTTCCTGTGTGTTCATGGTCCTTTGTAACAGATTTTTGGGTTACAATCAGGAGTGATAGCGACCATAATGCCCTTGAACTAAATTATAATCACCCCGGTTCCCAAGTTATGGGAATTTGTAGGGGCGAATCTGAAGAATGCCGGGTACTTGAGTCCAATAGACGCAGAATAAAGTGGGAGCATATATCTTCCCATCCGGAAAAAATTCACAATTTATATGCTCAAGCACTGCCTCTATTGGAGAAACTCCAGGTGATAGCAGAGAAAGGTATTAGTGAGGTTACCTATTCTGACTTGGGTCAGTTGCATGCCGACTTCCTAACAATGGTTTCTGAATGCCTAACGAAACCAATAGCCAGGACTAATAGAAAATCGTCTGGTCCATCATGGTACAACGGCACTTGCCGAAAGGCGAAAGCCGACCTTCTGGGTGCAATCAAAGAAGGTAGGTGTGCCGTGGACATCAGGGCCAGACGAAGTGTCTACAAGTCCATGACTTCAAACGCTAAAAGAGAATGGGAATATGATAAATGGATTAATCTCACTAATTTCCTGGCCCGTGCAGACTCGCGCAAATTTTGGCGATGTGTCAACACGGGTACGGAGGAATTGACACCTGCCTCAGAACCTAATATCTCAGCCAAGGTATGGCAGGACCATTTCCAGTCACTCTATAAACTGCCTGAGGATGTAGGGGAAAATTCTAACCATTCCCACTGCCCCCTTGAGACTGGTGAACCATTCACTTTTAAGGAGGTACGAGCCGTTCTGACTGGCCTTGCCACAGGTAAGGCACCTGGCTTGGATGGGCTTCCGGGTGACTTGTTCAAGCAGGAGCCAGACGTTTGGACCCCCTATCTTGCGACCCTCTATAACGCTATCTTAGCAGGTATGGCTATTCCGGGTACTTGGCTGGGGGCGGAGATTGTACCAATTTTTAAAAAGGGTTCCCCTCTGCTCCCAGCCAATTACAGACCCATTAGCCTAATAGACGTACCGCAGAAGATTTTTGGTAGGCTCATTTTAAATCGCCTCCAGGACTGGATCGAAGAAATGGCAATTATGAGCCCTTACCAAGCGGGTTTCCAGCGGGGTATCTCCACCGTCGACCAAATCTTCCGTTTAAACCTTTTATATTGGAAGACGGTGCTGATTGAGGGCGGCAGTCTTTATACAGTCTTTGTAGACCTTCGTGCCGCCTTCGATTTGGTACCCAGAGATAAGTTATGGTCGGTGCTAACAAAGATGGGGGCCCCCGGGGATATTCTCCCAATCTTGAGAAGGTTGCACCAGGGGAATTATGAAAGAGTAAGATGTGGAAGGGATGGAACACTGTCTGATGCTTTCCCGGTCGACAGGGGGGTCAGGCAGGGTTGTGTCCTTGCCCCGACTCTCTTTTGTCTATTCGTTAACGGGGTCGTAGATCATCTTTGCACCCTGAAAGATATTGATGCTCCTAAGTTGGACGGCAGCAGGGTTCCCGCAATTATGTTTGCGGATGATACCCTGCTGCTCTCCAAATCCCCCATGGGACTTCAACGGGTCTTGAATGGCTTTGTAGGTTTCTGCGAGGAGCGTGGGTTGGAGATCAATGCTGCTAAAACTAAATTTATGATCTTCAACCCACCCCCGACCACACGATCGTCGCCCAGTATTGGATCCTCTAGGCTGGAGAGGGTTTTTACCTTTGAATATCTGGGTATAGTTATTAATGAACGCATGACCTGGGAGCCACACAAACTAAGAGCGAATATGAAACTGACCCAGTCCGCGGGTGGCATTGCCAGGATGACAAAGGGCCTTACATACAGACCCCTAGGCCCACGTATACAAATTTATAAGGTCCAGGCCCGGGGGGCCATTACTTATGGTGCAGAAATCTGGGGACATACGCCTGTGCAGAAGCTTCAGGTAACAGAGAACACTTTTCTCAGGCAGCTGACAGCTTTACCGGCCAGTACTCCTCTTCTGCCACTCAGATTAGACCTGGGCTTAAGACCGCTTTCAGAGGAGCTGGGCTTAAAACCCCTAATCCTATGGTGTAAAATATGGTCATCCCCAGAACTCTCCAAATACAGAGCAGAGCTGCAAGAGATTCTGCGCCTCCGTAACAACATACAAATACCATGGTTAAGTTACATAAAGCTTACTTGCGAGAAACTGGGTAGACCCGACTTGTGGTATGATCCAGAGGTTACATGCACCAAGAATTCCCGCAAACTTATCACGAAGGTATTTCGTGAACACCATCTACAAGGTGCTATCAGGACAGCGATGGAGGGCTCCTGTATTGCCCATTTCTTGGTTTTTAAAGATTTTTACCACTTAGAGTCAACTTATAATGATATGGGTCCCACTCTCACAAGAAAGCTTTACATGCAATGGCGCTATAACACTCTCCATCTGAGGGCATACACTGCCCTGTGGTCTCACTCAGCACACACGGCCCTTTGCCCCCTTTGCAAGCAGACACAAGAGACAGACCTACATGTCTTATTCTTCTGTCCGGTGTACAGCAGAGCAAGGAAGTATTGGCTCTGCCCATTACTTAGAAACATGGGTTTCAAACAACATCTCCCAGCTTTTAGAATACTTAAATCTGACATCTCGCCCCCAATTGCCTTTGCCGTTGCCAAGTTTCTAACGTCTATGTGGTTTACACGCTCACGTCTTCTTAAAACCATACCAAGCAATGATGACGGACTGAGTTAATATTTTTATCACAACTGTGTAATGTTTTAATACTGCTATGTTTTTATTGTACTATGTTGCTTCTTTTATGGTCTTAACGACCGAAATAAAGATATCTGATGATGATGATGACTATCACCCACAATAATGAACCTTTTATTTTTTTTGATAACAAAAGCACAGAAAAAAGAATCATAATGTTTGCTACTGCAAACAATATAACTAAACTCCAACAATGCCAAACATGGATGATGGATGGCACCTTTACAATATGCCCAAAACCATTCTACCAGCTTTACACAATACACGGTCAATATCACAACACTTCCATACCTTTAATTTATGCACTATTACCTAACAAACAAAACACAACATATAATGAAATGCTAGGTAAACTAAAACAAGAATCAAATGATTTTTACCCTCAAAGAATTATCATAGACTTTGAGCAAGCCATGATAAATTGCATTCTAAAACTGTACACCCATACAGCTATCCAAGGATGTTACTTCCATCTAAACCAATGTATATGGAGACATTTACAAAAATCTTCACTAAGTGTAGAATATGCCACTAACATAAGTTTTGCACATCAAATAAAACTTCTAACAGCCCTAGCTTATGTACCAACCACAGATGTTGCAGAACATTACAATCTATTATTAGAAAGTCCATTCTACAAACAAAATGAAGTAAAGTTATCTCCCCTATTAGATTATTTTGAGGATACCTGGGTGGGGAGACTACACAGATCAGGCCATAGACGTCAGCCCAAGTTCCAAATACCTTGGTGGAATGTATATGTAAGTACACTCAACCCACAAGCCAAAACTAACAACGCCGTCGAGGGCTGGCATAATGCATTCCTAACTTCTACTGGGAGAACAACTCCAACACTACAAAAACTACTAATTGCCATACAAAAGGAACAAAGTTTCCAAGAATTAAGAATGCAACAATCTGTCCTACAATTAAAACCAAAACAATCTAGACAAACTACTCAAATGTATAATTACCTACAACAACAGGTACAGCTATACCCATCCACAAGAGGACTTGAGTACTTAAATATAATAGCTCAAACTCTCTTCTAAACCCTTTCCTAAATATTAACCCACAATTCTACTAAAACAACTATCACAACATAAATAAACCACTTTATTATATCACATATTTAATTATGTGGTCTAAAATATATAAATAATTTATATCGACATATATTTAGACAACATAACTAAACAAACCAAGTACACAACAACAATATTAAATATATAAGATTTGGCCACCAACAATTAAAATATTTAAATGAACTTACCTGTGTAGTTGCTCCAATGGGATAATAACATTCCTTCCAAATAAATCCAGGTAGTTCAAAATCCATAGGTATCAAAAAGAAATCCAAATAAAATGGAAAAATACAACTGTTTATCGAAAACAACGTCTACGCAAAAAAACGACTATCCATTAACCATAAAAATCCCGAAAAATATTAAAAAGGTAAATAACCGCTCCTGGAAACCCGAACAATACAGGAAGTGTAAAATAAAGATTAGTAAACACAACTAATTCACACTTCCTTTAAAAAAAATAAGGTGTTTGAAACCGACGAAAATATCTTCTCCGTAAAACCTACAAAAGAGAAACAAACATTCCCACCCACACACAAACACACATAAGGCACCTAAAAACATTACTACAAACATTATTCAAACACTATAAAACTTTAACACACCGAAATACCAAAACACTAACAAAGCCACAAACAGGGAACACAACGTAAATTATAAAACCGTATACAAACTATTACTAACACCCTAACTTCTAAAACATCAATCCATACAAACTTATTACAACATTACTACTTCCACAAAACACTTAAAACTATTTAATAATAAAGAAAATAACTCTTACCTTCTCAAACGCGAAACAGCTCCCGACCGCGACCTGGATTCGACCAAAATAACCCAAAACAACAGCGAGCGGTTAGAAAATAAAAGACCCAAACAAACATAACAACTAAAAAAATACCAATAAATGCCCTAACTATTTATTTAACATTACACATTACTTTAAAAAATAGTAAAACATTAGAATAAAATACTCAAAAAGAATACCTATTTTTGTTATCTATGTGAAAATTATTTAACGTATAAAAATAAATATAATAAATAAAATATATTTATTAATATAATAATAAAACTGTATATATTACCAAAATAAATTGATGAACATGATATAATTAATATATTGTATCTACAACATACCAAAACTAAAAATAAAAATACATATTCTAAAATGTAAACAATTTCAATATTAATTATCTAATATAAATATTAATAATTAAAATATATTTATCATATATTTCAAAACATACAATTTCTTATAAATTCAAATAAAGTCTAAAAATATTGAGAGTACACAATATAAATGTAAAAATATTAAACAGCTATAAAAATCAGATTTTTTTATTTTTAATTATTTTGTGTGTTCATATATTCATGTCCAAAATATACATTAAACAAATATATATCCATTATAAAAAAATTATGACAATAATACAAATGTTAAATATTAATTATTTTATTACATGTTTATTTCAATGATTTAATTATTAGAATATGCGTAATAATAAGCAATATTTTCTCTCTAATTAATATACATTCCAACAACTATAAAACAAATCTTATTTTCCTTTCTACTATTTTATAAAAAAAAATTGGAATTTGCATTCTGATATAACTTCTATCTTTTATCCAACCAAAACTAAAATCTACAGATTTTTTGTAAATTAAAACAAATTAATTTAACTGTTCCTATTCAACTCTATATTTAATTCTAATATTTGCTATTTACCAAACTTAATTAACATACTACTCCCACTACAGACTGAACTTAATTAATTTACTATTCTCACTCCAACCTATATTAAATTAGAGTAGGTGCTGGACACTGAAGTAAATAAATGT
Organism: Triturus cristatus; assembly: GCF_964204655.1. NCBI lineage: Eukaryota > Metazoa > Chordata > Amphibia > Caudata > Salamandridae > Triturus > Triturus cristatus. The sequence continues at coordinate 554,716,228 of NC_140589.1, read as the reverse complement.
ACTATTCCCACTCCAGTCTATATTTAATTAAGATAAGTGCTGGACACTGAACTTAATTAATTTACTATTCTTACTCCAAACTATATTAAATTAGGGTAGGTGCTGGACACTGAACTAAATTAATTTACTATTCCCACTCCAGTCTTTATTTAATTAAGATAAGTGCTGGACACTGAACTTAATTAATTTACTATTCTCACTCCAACCTGTATTTAATTAGAGTATGTGCTGGACACTGAACTGAATTAATTTACTATTCCCACTCCAGTCTATATTTAATTAAGTTAAGTGCTGGACACTGAACTTAATTAATTTACTATTCTCACTCCAACCTATATTACATTAGAGTAGGTGCTGGACACTGAACTTAATTAATTAACTATTCCCACTCCAGTCTATATTTAATTAAGATAACTGCTGGACACTGAACTTAATTAATTTATTATTCTCACTCCAACCTATATTTAATTAGAGTATGTGCTGGACACTGAACTTAATTAATTTACTATTCCCACTCCAATCTATATTTAATTAAGATAAGTGCTGGACACTGAACTTAATTAATTTACTATTCTCACTCCAATCTATATTTAATTAGGGTAGGTGCTGGACACTGAACTTAATTAATTTACTATTCCCACTCCAGTCTATATTTAATTAAAATAAGAGCAGGACACTGAACATAATTAATTAACTATTCTCACTCCAACCTATAATAAATTAGAGTAGGTGCTGGACACTTAGCTTAATAAATTTACTATTCTCACTCCAACCTATATAAAATTAGAGTAGCTGCTGGACACTGAACTGCATTAATTTACTATTCCCACTCCAGTCTATATTTAATTAAGATAAGAGCTGGACACTGAACTTAATTAATTTACTATTCTCACTCCAACCTATATTACATTAGAGTAGGTGCTGCACACTGAACTTAATTAATTAACTATTCCCACTCCAGTCTATATTTAATTAAGATAAGTGCTGGACACTGAACTTAATTAATTTACTATTCTCACTCCAACCTATATTTAATTAGAGTATGTGCTGGACACTGAACTTAATTAATTTACTATTCCCACTCCAGTCTATATTTAATTAAGATAACTGCTGGACACTGAACTTAATTAATTTACTATTCTCACTCCAACCTATATTAAATTAGGATAGGTGCTGGACACTGAACTAAATTAATTTACTATTCCCACTCCAGTCTATATTAAATTAAGATAAGTGCTGGACACTGAACTTAATTAATTTCCTATTCTCACTCCAACCTATATTTAATTATAGTATGTGCTGGACACTGAACTGAATTAATTTACTATTCCCACTCCAGTCTATATTTAATTAAGATAAGTGCTGGACACTGAACTTAATTAATTTACTATTCTCACTCCAAACTATATTAAATTACAGTAGGTGCTGGACAATGAACTTAATTAATTTACTATTCCCACTCCAGTCTATATTTAATTAAGATAAGTGCTGGACACTGAACTTAATTAATTTACTATTCTGACTCAAATCTATATTTAATTATGGTATTTGTAAAATTCTAAATTATATTTAAATTTTCTAAATAATTTTTTTTTTAAATTAAAAAATATATAAACATTTTTAAATAACTTCCCACCCAACATCCCGCTCCTAAAATTATTTGTAAAATTCTAAATTTAATTTACAATTTCTAAATAATTGTTATAAAAAATTAACAAATATATAAACATTTTTAAAACACTTCCCACCCTTATCCCCTATAAACCAACATCCCACTCCTAAAATTATTTGTAAAATTCTAAATTTAATTTACAATTTCTAAATAATTTTTTTTTTAAATGAAACAATATATAAACATTTTTAAAACACTTCCCACCCTTATCCCCTATAAACCAACATCCCGCTCCTAAAATTATTTGTAAAATTCTAAATTTAATTTACAATTTCTAAATATTTTTTTTTTTAAATTAACAAATATATAAACATTTTTAAAACACTTCCCACCCTTATCCCCTATAAACCAACATCCCGCTCCTAAAATTATTTGTAAAATTCTAAATTTAATTTACAATTTCTAAATAATTTTTTTTTAAAATTTAAACAATATATAAACATTTTTAAAACACTTCCCACCCTTATCCCCTATAAACCAACATCCCGCTCCTAAAATTATTTGTAAAATTCTAAATTTAATTTACAATTTCTAAATAATTTTTTTTTTAAATTAAAACATATATAAACATTTTTAAAACACTTCCCACCCTTATCCCCTATAAACCAACATCCCGCTCCTAAAATTATTTGTAAAATTCTAAATTTAATTTACAATTTCTAAAGAATTTTTTTTTTTAAATTAAACAATATATACACATTTTGAAAACACTTCCCACCCTTATCCCCTATAAACCAACATCCCGCTCCTAAAATTATTTGTAAAATTCTAAATTTAATTTACAATTTCTAAATATTTTTTTTTAAACATTACAAAATATATAAACATTTTTAAAACACTTCCCACCCTTATCCCCTATAAACCAACATCCCACTCCTAAAAATATTTGTAAAATTCTAAATTTAATTTACAATTTCTAAATAATTTTTTTTAAATATTACAAAATATATAAACATTTTTAAAACACTTCCCACCCTTCTCCCCTATAAACCAACATCCCGCTCCTAAAATTAAATATACATTTCAAATTTTAAATAAAATTTACTAACTAAATTTTACTATATATTAAAAAAATAAATTAACTTTTTTAAAACACTCCCCACCCTTATCCCCTATAACCCAACATCCCGCCCCTAAAACAATATAAATATTTCTCATATTATATACATTTTAACTATTTATACAAACAACTTCAAAATATTTACTAAACACACAATAACGATATTTTCACATGTCGATATTATTACTAACGATATTACTTACATCGACATAAAAGTTAAAAAAAAAACGATATTTTTCACATCGATATTATCTATTTCGATATTTTGTACATTAGATATTTTTGACTCGATATTTATGTCCCTCGATATTAAAAAGTCGAGATATAGACTGCTCACACCCTTCAACAATGGCCATGCATGCTCACCGATGTCTCCTGCTGACTCGTCTGTGCCGTCCTTGCCAGTTACTGTACTTGTGTTTTGTGTATGTAGGAATGGCATCAGGGACCAATTGGCCCTTTTCAGCACTATGCATGTGTGTAATCACGGCCTAACACACAAATGGCATGTGTAATGCAGGGTATTTGGGCACCTGACTCACAATTGTGGGCATTGTATCTAGTCGCAGTGAACCCTATTCCTTACATGAGAGACATCATCTGGGTGGCTGGACCAGCATCTGGACATTCCTATCACTCATGTGATGTGCGTGACAGTGTGTGTTCCCCTTGGCTAACTTTTTTTTGTATGCATTTCCATGACTATACAGTCTGTTGGCATTAAATCCGGGTGTGTATTGTGGGGCATCCGCCATGGGTGGGTATACGTGTGTTGTATGTCCTCACACCCACATGTGGTGTGTCATGCAGTGTGTGAATGCCATCCATCCTCCTGGGAGTGGGGCACTGCTGGGAGCCCTCTGCACCCACCCCTCATATGTCTGGGCACTGCTGGGAGTGCTATGCACCCACCCCTCATATGTCTAGGCACTGCTGGTAGTGATATGCACCCACCCCTAATATGTCTGGGCACTGCTGGGAGTCCTCTGCACCCACCCCTCATATGTCTGGGCACTGCTGGTAGTCCTCTGCACCCACCCCTCATATGTCTGGGCAATGCTGGGAGTGATATGCACCCACCCCTCATATGTCTGGGCACTGCTGGGAGTGTTATGCACCCACCCCTAATATGTCTGGGCACTGCTGGTAGTCCTCTGCACCCACCCCTCATATGTGTGGCCACTGCTGGTAGTGATATGCACCCACCCCTCATATGTCTGGGCACTGCTGGGAGTGACATGCACCCTGTTAGAAAAGGTAGACGGACCGGGAGGGTCGGCCGGGGTCAGGAGGAGAGGTCTCCGGGGAGAACCGTCTCCAGCGATCGTACAGACAAGTAACTTCCCCCCCCACAGACAGATACCACACACGGATAAGTTTCAGTGTTCTTTATAAGCACTTCTTAAGGTACGGTTGAATGGTACAAGGAGGTCTGGACCCAGGGGTCCCCTCGATTCGAGTCTCGCAAGGTAGGAAAGGGGGTAGCGGGACAGTCTGTTTACCAGTCAGGTAGTTCGGATGAGAAGATGAGCTCACAATCCTCGAGCTTGGTGGTTAGGTGGTACGGGCCGCGGTAGCGCCAGCAGGTCCCGGTGATGATGGTCGTTACAACGGGCCGCGGCAGCGCCAGCAGGTCCCAGGAAGATGGTCGATGTACGGTCCGCGGCAGCGCCAGCAGGTCCCGGTGAAGATGGTTGGTACAACGGGCCGCGGCAGCGCCAGCAGGTCCCAGGAAGATGGTCGGTGTACGGTCCGCGGCAGCGCCAGCAGGTCCCGGTGAAGATGGTTGGTACAACGGGCCGCGGCAGTGCCAGCAGGTCCCAGGAAGATGGTCGATGTACGGTCCGCGGCAGCGCCAGCAGGTCCCGGTGAAGATGGAGATTTGCAGAAGGCCGCGGCAGCGCCAGCAGGCAGAACGATGGGTCACCAGAGCGGGCTACGGCAGCGCCAGTAGACCGTCAAGGCTGAGTTCACTCGGTGTCTCTCGACTCCAGGATACAACTGCCTTCCTGCTCCGGAGCTGCCCCAGTTATAGGGCTGGTGCCCTTTGATGTCCGGACCCTCGCACTTGGAGGTCGGAGGGTCCGGGATGAAGGTGTCCAGACACCCAGCAGGGGGTGGAGCCAGTGCCTGGGGGAGCGGGAGGCGATCGGCACCTGGCGGGGGAGAGCCTTTGACACCTCGTCCTCCCATTGACCTGCCAAGTGGTCCGCTCACCTCCTGGGTGGATGGTGGTGCCGGGATGTCGGGGCCGGCCAGGCCCGGGGTTGGGGTCGGGGTGCGGCCATGCGGCCGCGTGGTGCAGGGCCCAAGATGGAGGCTTGACCCGGCCGGGGAAGCCGGAGGGGCTGGACCCCGTGAGGAGTAGTGGTCCGAGGGCAGGAGATCCGTCGGGAGACGGGGTACAGGTGCTTGTCGCGGGGGTATGCCTGGTGGGCCGGAGCTTGGGCCCTGTCGTGCGGGGAGGGAGCAAGCCCCCTGTGTGGCCTGTCCAACATGCGTCCCCCCCAGCTGAAGGCGGGGAGAGTCACCCATCTCCTTGGGGGCTCTCTTCGTCGAGGCGGAAAAAGCGGGACAGGCCATCCGCGTTGGCGTGGTCTTGGCCTGGTCGGTGCTCCACGGTGAAGTCCATTCCCTGCAGGGAAATGGACCAGCGCAAGAGTTTTGGGTTCTCCCCCCGCATCTGCATCAGCCCTTGCAGGGGTCGATGGTCGGTTTGTACCCGGAAGTGGGTACCGAAGAGATAGGGTCGGAGCTTTTTGAGGGCCCACACTACTGCAAATGCCTCCCTCTCGATGGTGCTCCAACGCTGTTCTCGGGCCAGGAGACGTCGACTGATGAAGGCCACCGGCTGGTCATGACCTTCGGGGTTCAACTGAGAGAGGACGGCCCCGATGCCGTGGTCGGAGGCGTCGGTCTGCACCACAAATTCCCGACTGTAATCGGGGGCCTGGAGCACAGGGGCGGTGCACAGGGCGGCCTTCAGCTTCTCGAAGGCCGCTTGACAATCAGGAGTCCAGTTAATCCGCTTCGGTTGGTTCTTGGACGTGAGACCCGTGAGGGGCCCCACGATGCTGCCGTAGTCCTTCACGAACCGCTGGTAGTAGCCGGTGAGCCCCAAGAAGGCTCGGACCTCGGTCTGGGTGACGGGAGGCTGCCAGGACTGGATGGCCGCAATCTTAAGTTGTAGGGGGGCCACCAGCCCGCTCCCCACTTGGTGCCCAAGGTAGGTCACAGACCCTTGGCCAATTTGGCACTTGCCGGCCTTAATGGTGAGGCCGGCCCGCTGGAGGGCTTGTAGGACCTCTTGGAGGTGACGGAGGTGGTCGGACCAGTGGCGGCTGTATACAGCGATATCGTCCAGGTAGGCAGCGCTGAACTCTTCGAGCCCCGCCAAGACCTGGTTCACAAGGCGTTGAAACGTGGCGGGGGCAGTCTTCATGCCAAAGGGCATGACCTAGAATTGATAGTGGCCATCTGGGGTAGAGAAGGCTGACCGTTCCTGAGCCCTGGGTGTGAGGCCGATCTGCCAGTAGCCCGCTGTTAGGTCGAAGATACTAAGGTAGCGGGCGGCCCCCAGCCGGTCGATCAGCTCGTCTGCTCGGGGGATGGGATGAGCGTCGGTCCGGGTGACAGCGTTCAAGCCCCGGTAGTCGACGCAGAATCTCAGTTCAGGTGCGGTGCCGGGGGCAGCGGCTTTGGGAACCAATACAACCGGACTGGCCCAGGGACTGTCCGAGGGCTCGATGACCCCGATCGTGAGCATCTTGCCCACTTCCTCTTGTATGCAGGCCCGTACCCGATCTGGTACGCGGTAGGCCCGGTGTCGGACAGGGGGACTGTCCCCGGTGTCTACGTCGTGCAAACACCAAGGGGTGACCCCGGGGGTGAGGGAGAACAGGGCAGCGAACTGCAGCAGGAGGTTCCGGCAGTCCTGGCGTTGCTCCGAAGTGAGGGCGTCAGAGAGCCGGACCCCGTCCACGGAGCCGTCATTCTCCTGAGTCTTCAGAAGATCCGGGAGGGGTTCGGAGTCTTCCTCTGCCCCACTGTCCGTAGCCATCAGGAGGCTGAGTTCTGAGCGCACAAAGTGTGGTTTGAGTCGGTTGGTGTGGAGGACCCGAAGGGGGTTCCGGGAGGTCCCCATGTCGATGAGGTAAGTGACGGGGCTTTTGCGCTCGACCACTTTGAAGGGCCCCGTCCACTTATCTTGCAAGGCACATGGTTCGGTGGGGGACATCACCCATACCTGCTGACCAGGCTCGAATTCAACGGAGGAGGCATTGTGATCATACCACCTCTTCATGTCCTCCTGGCTGGCCTCGAGGTTCGCCTTGGCCATCTCCCTGAAGTGCCGGGTCTGGTTTCGTAGGGCCAGGATGTATTTGAAGACGTCTGGAGGGGTTGTTAGGGGGGCCATCTCCCAACCTTCCTTGACTAGGCTGAGGGGCCCTCGCACAGGGTGCCCGTACAGGAGTTCGAAAGGGCTAAAACCGAGGGACTTCTGGGGAACTTCCCGGTAGGCGAAGAGGAGGCACGGGAGTAGTACATCCCACTGGCGACGGAGGGGTTCTTCCAATCCCCCAATCATCCCCTTGAGAGTGCGGTTAAAACGCTCCACTAGTCCGTTCCCTTGGGGGTGATAGGGGGTCGTGAATCTGTAGGTGACCCCGCATTGTTGCCAGAGGGACTTCATGTATTTGGATATGAAATTTGTGCCTCGGTCGCTGACGACTTCTCGGGGGAAGCCTACCCGGGAGAAGATCCCCATTAGGGCCCGGCCAACCACCGGAGCTGTCACGGTCCGTAGGGGCACCGCCTCGGGGTAGCGGGTGGCATGGTCCACTAGCACTAAGATGAACCTGTGTCCTTGTGCCGTGCGGGGGTCCAGAGGCCCCACAATGTCTATCCCCACCCTCTCGAACGGGGTGGTGACCACAGGGAAGGGTTGCAGAGGGGCTTTCAGCTTCCGACCACTCTTCCCGCTGGCTTGGCATGTGGGGCAAGATCGGCAGTGGTTCAGGACGTCATTCCTCATTTTTGGCCAGAAAAAGTGGGTCACTAGGCGACTGTACGTTTTGTCCTGGCCCAGGTGTCCAGCCAGGGGGACATCGTGGGCTAAGTTGAGCAGAAAGTCTCTGAAGCGGAGAGGTACCACCAGAACTCGACTGGCCCCCAGCTCGGCGATTCTTTGCTCGCTGTAGAGCAGGTCGTTATCCCAGTAGACCCAGTGAGTTCCGGCGGCGTCCCCTGCGTTTTGGGCGCTGGCTTGTTGGCGGAGTCCCTCGAGGGAGGGACAGGTCTTTTGTTCCTGGCGGAACTGTTCTTGGGTGGGCCCCCCTTCTTGACGCCACTGAGCCAGATCCGGAAGGTCCTGGGGTTGCGCGTCCTCTTCGGTCGTCGGGTCCGGGAGGCCGGCCTCGCAGTTGCCCTCTACTGGGGTGACCGGGGGCGGAGGTGCTGGCCATTCGGGTTCTTCTGATCGGGGGCGGCACGGGCGGCCATGGACCGGGTGGTTATGCAGGCCCAGTCCGGGAGGCCCAGCATCCCCAGGTGCTCTCTTCTCTCGACGGTGGCCCACGGGGAACTCTCGAGATCATTCCCCAGGAGGCAGTCCACGGGGGCATCGTCCCGGACCGTCACTTTCAGCAGGCCGGAGACCCCTCCCCATTCGAATGGGACGCAGGCCATTTTACACATACTCTCCGAGTTATCTGCCGAGCGGACGGGGCAGAGAATGTTCGGCAGGATCTGCTCGGGCTTCACCAGGTGACAGCGGACGGCCGTCACACTGGCGCCTGTGTCACGCAGGGCCTCGGCCCTCTGTCCATTAATGGTCACCCACTGACCGTATTTCCTGGTGTTGGCGGGTAGGGGAGCCCGCGGGACCATGTCTCTTCCCCCTAAGCACGCCAGGACCATGGCGGCCGGTTCCCACCCTTGCCGGGCCGGCTCATACTCTTCGGGTTCCTCCGATAATCGCTCTTCCCCCAGGGCGGCGGCCGCTACCTGGCGGGGCTTGGGTGTTTGGTTTAGCGGGCAGCTCGGGTCATTGGCGTAGTGGCCCAGTCGCTGGCACCGGTGGCACGTGACGTTGGCTCGGAACCCGGGCCGCAACGGGGGATTGCCCCGGCCGGCCGGAGGCGGGGTGCTGGCCACGGGTGTTGCTGGCAAGGCGTCTCTCCCTCGACCCTGGCCCCCTCCTCCTCCCCGAGGACGGTGCTGGCCTTGGCTGCTTCTGTTCTGGTCGTGTGGCCCCTTCCGGCCCACTCGGGTGCTTTCCCATCGGTCAGCTTCGGCGGCGAGCTGCCGGGGGTCAGTCAGCTTACTGTCGAGGAGGTGCTGCCCGAGCTCGACGAAACAGTTGTTTGACAGGTGCTCCCATACCATAAGGTTGAAGAGTTGTTCGTAGGTGGTGACCTGACTCCCCTTGATCCAACCCTCGAAGGCACGGCTGAAATAGTTCACGTATTCTACCCAAGTTGTACCTGGGATCCGGGTGCAATCTCTGAACCTCTGGCGGTACATCTCGGGTGCGAGGCCGTAGCGGGTGAGGAGGGCAGCCTTCATGTGGTCGTAGGACGACATTTGGTGATCTGGGAGCTGCAGTAGGGCATCGCGACCCTCGTTGATAAACCTCCCCCAAAGTCCGGCTCCCCAATCACTCCGGTCGATCCGGTGGGAGGTCATGGCGATCTCATAGGCTTTAAACCATTGCTGTATGTCGTCTTCTCGGACATACTCGCGGACAACATCCTTGGGGATATGGACTTTTTTCTCAATTGGCCCCGGGGTGTGTGGTCGCTCAGGCACCCCCAGTTCCTTATTCTGTTTTCGCAGTTCTATCTCCGCTAGTCGGCGCTCGTGCTCGAGCGTTATTTTTTTCTCCTCCAGCTCTCTCTGTCTCTGCTTTTCTTCTCGTTCATCTCGGAGCCGCATGTGCTCGAGGTTGAGTTTCTGTTCAGCTAACTTGAGTTCCCCATCCATCTTGAGTCGTGCCATCTCCAACTCGTGTAATCTGATTCTGTCTCTTTCTCGGATCTCCTCTTGTGAGAGGCCCGTTCCCCGCTCCTCGGGAGCCGTGGCGTTCCCCTCTGGTGTGATGCTGTTTCGGTCTGGTGTGACGCTGCTTTGGTCGGAGGGTCCTGCGACCCCAGTTTCTGTCCATGACTCAAGGGCGCGCTTTAGATCATCCTTGGTACTTAGGCCGGTGGTAGCAATGCCAAGTTCTATGCAAAATTGTCTTAGTTCGCGGTGGTTGTATTCTTCTAATTTCTCCATTTGGAATTTCTCGGTGGAGCTGCTATCTTTGGTCGTGTTTTTGTCGTGGGGTGAGCTACTCTCTGTACGATTACGCGTTGATTCGGATCGCGCCGCTGGCCACCAATGTTAGAAAAGGTAGACGGACCGGGAGGGTCGGCCGGGGTCAGGAGGAGAGGTCTCCGGGGAGAACCGTCTCCAGCGATCGTACAGACAAGTAACTTTCCCCCCCACAGACAGATACCACACACGGATAAGTTTCAGTGTTCTTTATAAGCACTTCTTAAGGTACGGTTGAATGGTACAAGGAGGTCTGGACCCAGGGGTCCCCTCGATTCGAGTCTCGCAAGGTAGGAAAGGGGGTAGCGGGACAGTCTGTTTACCAGTCAGGTAGTTCGGATGAGAAGATGAGCTCACAATCCTCGAGCTTGGTGGTTAGGTGGTACGGGCCACGGTAGCGCCAGCAGGTCCCGGTGATGATGGTCGTTACAACGGGCCGCGGCAGCGCCAGCAGGTCCCAGGAAGATGGTCGATGTACGGTCCGCGGCAGCGCCAGCAGGTCCCGGTGAAGATGGTTGGTACAACGGGCCGCGGCAGCGCCAGCAGGTCCCAGGAAGATGGTTGGTGTACGGTCCGCGGCAGCGCCAGCAGGTCCCGGTGAAGATGGTTGGTACAACGGGCCGCGGCAGTGCCAGCAGGTCCCAGGAAGATGGTCGATGTACGGTCCGCGGCAGCGCCAGCAGGTCCCGGTGAAGATGGAGATTTGCAGAAGGCCGCGGCAGCGCCAGCAGGCAGAACGATGGGTCACCAGAGCGGGCTACGGCAGCGCCAGTAGACCGTCAAGGCTGAGTTCACTCGGTGTCTCTCGACTCCAGGATACAACTGCCTTCCTGCTCCGGAGCTGCCCCAGTTATAGGGCTGGTGCCCTTTGATGTCCGGACCCTCGCACTTGGAGGTCGGAGGGTCCGGGATGAAGGTGTCCAGACACCCAGCAGGGGGTGGAGCCAGTGCCTGGGGGAGCGGGAGGCGATCGGCACCTGGCGGGGGAGAGCCTTTGACACCTCGTCCTCCCATTGACCTGCCAAGTGGTCCGCTCACCTCCTGGGTGGATGGTGGTGCCGGGATGTCGGGGCCGGCCAGGCCCGGGGTTGGGGTCGGGGTGCGGCCATGCGGCCGCGTGGTGCAGGGCCCAAGATGGAGGCTTGACCCGGCCGGGGAAGCCGGAGGGGCTGGACCCCGTGAGGAGTAGTGGTCCGAGGGCAGGAGATCCGTCGGGAGACGGGGTACAGGTGCTTGTCGCGGGGGTATGCCTGGTGGGCCGGAGCTTGGGCCCTGTCGTGCGGGGAGGGAGCAAGCCCCCTGTGTGGCCTGTCCAACACACCCACCCCCCATATGTCTGGGCACTGCTGGTAGTCCTCTGCACCCACCCCTCATATGGCTGGGCACTGCTGGTAGTCCTCTGCACCCTCCCCTCATATATCTGGGCAATGCTGGGAGTGATATGCACCCACCCCTCATATGTCTGGGCACTGCTGGGAGTGATATGCACCCACCCCTCATATGTCTGGGCACTGCTGGTAGTCCTCTGCACCCACCCCTCATATGTCTGGGCACTGCTGGGAGTGATATGCACCCACCCCTCATATGTCTGGGCACTGCTGGTAGTCCTCTGCACCCACCCCTCATATGTCTGGGCACTGCTGGTAGTCCCCTACACCCACCCCTCATATGTCTGGGCACTGCTGGGAGTGAAATGCACCCACCCCTCATGTGTCAGGGCACTGCTGGGAGTCCTCTGCACCCACCCCTCATATGTCTGGGCACTGCTGGTAGTCCTCTGCACCCACCCCTCATATGTCTGGGCACTGCTGGGAGTGATATGCACCCACCCCTCATATGTCTGGGCACTGCTGGTAGTCCTCTGCACCCACCCCTCATATGTCTGGGCACTGCTGGTAGTGATGTGCACCCACCCCTCATATGTCTGGGCACTGCTGGGAGTGATATGCACCCACCCCTCATATGTCTGGGCACTGCTGGTAGTCCTCTGCACCCACCCCTCATATGTCTGGGCACTGCTGGTAGTGATATGCACCCACCCCTCATATGTCTGGGCACTGCTGGGAGCGATATGCACCCACCCCTCATATGTCTGGGCACTGCTGGTAGTCCTCTGCACCCACCCCTCATATGTCTGGGCACTGCTGGTAGTGATATGCACCCACCCCTCATATAGCTAGGCACTGCTGAGAGTGATCTGCACCCACCCCTCATATATCTGGGCACTGCTGGGAGTGCTATGCACCCACCCCTCATATGTCTGGGCACTGCTGGTAGTGATATGCACCCACCCCTAATATGTCTGGGCACTGCTGGGAGTCCTCTGCACCCACCCCTCATATGTCTGGGCACTGCTGGTAGTCCTCTGCACCCACCCCTCATATGTCTGGGCAATGCTGGGAGTGATATGCACCCACCCCTCATATGTCTGGGCACTGCTGGGAGTGTTATGCACCCACCCCTCATATGTCTGGGCACTGCTGGTAGTCCTCTGCACCCACCCCTCATATGTGTGGCCACTGCTGGTAGTGATATGCACCCACCCCTCATATGTCTGGGCACTGCTTGGGAGTGATATGCACCCACCCCTCATATGTCTGGGCACTGCTGGGAGTGACATGCACCCACCCCCCATATGTCTGGGCACTGCTGGTAGTCCTCTGCACCCACCCCTCATATGTCTGGGCACTGCTGGTAGTCCTCTGCACCCTCCCCTCATATATCTGGGCAATGCTGGGAGTGATATGCACCCACCCCTCATATGTCTGGGCACTGCTGGGAGTGATATGCACCCACCCCTCATATGTCTGGGCACTGCTGGTAGTCCTCTGCACCCACCCCTCATATGTCTGGGCACTGCTGGGAGTGATATGCACCCACCCCTCATATGTCTGGGCACTGCTGGTAGTCCTCTGCACCCACCCCTCATATGTCTGGGCACTGCTGGTAGTCCTCTGCACCCACCCCTCATATGTCTGGGCACTGCTGGGAGTGAAATGCACCCACCCCTCATGTGTCAGGGCACTGCTGGGAGTCCTCTGCACCCACCCCTCATATGTCTGGGCACTGCTGGTAAAATTATTTGTAAAATTCTAAATTTAATTTACAATTTCTAAATAATTGTTATAAAAAATTAACAAATATATAAACATTTTTAAAACACTTCCCACCCTTATCCCCTATAAACCAACATCCCACTCCTAAAATTATTTGTAAAATTCTAAATTTAATTTACAATTTCTAAATAATTTTTTTTTTAAATGAAACAATATATAAACATTTTTAAAACACTTCCCACCCTTATCCCCTATAAACCAACATCCCGCTCCTAAAATTATTTGTAAAATTCTAAATTTAATTTACAATTTCTAAATATTTTTTTTTTTAAATTAACAAATATATAAACATTTTTAAAACACTTCCCACACTTATCCCCTATAAACCAACATCCCGCTCCTAAAATTATTTGTAAAATTCTAAATTTAATTTACAATTTCTAAATAATTTTTTTTTAAAATTAAACAATATATAAACATTTTTAAAACACTTCCCACCCTTATCCCCTATAAACCAACATCCCGCTCCTAAAATTATTTGTAAAATTCTAAATTTAATTTACAATTTCTAAATAATTTTTTTTTTAAATTAAAACATATATAAACATTTTTAAAACACTTCCCACCCTTATCCCCTATAAACCAACATCCCGCTCCTAAAATTATTTGTAAAATTCTAAATTTAATTTACAATTTCTAAAGAATTTTTTTTTTAAATTAAACAATATATACACATTTTGAAAACACTTCCCACCCTTATCCCCTATAAACCAACATCCCGCTCCTAAAATTATTTGTAAAATTCTAAATTTAATTTACAATTTCTAAATATTTTTTTTTAAACATTACAAAATATATAAACATTTTTAAAACACTTCCCACCCTTATCCCCTATAAACCAACATCCCACTCCTAAAAATATTTGTAAAATTCTAAATTTAATTTACAATTTCTAAATAATTTTTTTTTAAATATTACAAAATATATAAACATTTTTAAAACACTTCCCACCCTTCTCCCCTATAAACCAAAATCCCGCTCCTAAAATTAAATATACATTTCAAATTTTAAATAAAATTTACTAACTAAATTTTACTATATATTAAAAAAATAAATTAACTTTTTTAAAACACTCCCCACCCTTATCCCCTATAACCCAACATCCCGCCCCTAAAACAATATAAATATTTCTCATATTATATACATTTTAACTATTTATACAAACAACTTCAAAATATTTACTAAACACACAATAACGATATTTTCACATGTCGATATTATTACTAACGATATTACTTACATCGACATCGGCACTGCTGGGAGCGATATGCACCCACCCCTCATATGTCTGGGCACTGCTGGTAGTCCTCTGCACCCACCCCTCATATGTCTGGGCACTGCTGGTAGTGATATGCACCCACCCCTCATATAGCTGGGCACTGCTCAGAGTGATCTGCACCCACCCCTCATGTATCTGGGCACTGCTGGTAGTCCTCTGCACCCACTCCTCATATGTCTGGGCAATGCTGGTAGTGATATGCACCCACTCCTCATATGTCTGGGCACTGCTGGGAGTGATACGCACCCACCCCTCATATGTCTGGGCACTGCTGGGAGTGATATGCACCCACCCCGCATCTATCTGGGCACTGCAGGTAGTCCTCTGCACCCACCCCTCATATGTCTGGGCACTGCTGGGAGTGATATGCACCCACCCCTCATATGTCTGGGCACTGCTGGGAGTGAGATGCACCCACCCCTCATGTGTCTGGGCACTGCTGGGAGTCCTCTGCACCCACCCCTCATATGTCTGGGCACTGCTGGGAGTCCTCTGCACCCACCCCTCATATGTCTGGGCACTGTTGGGAGTGATATGCACCCACCCCTCATATGTATGGGCACTGCTGGTAGTCCTCTGCACCTACCCCTCATATGTCTGGGCACTGCTGCTAGTCCTCTGCACCCACCCCTCATATGTCTGGGCACTGCTGGTAGTCCTCTGCACCCACCCCTCATATGTCTGGGCACTGCTTGTCGTGATATTCACCCACCCCTCATATGTCTGGGCACTGCTGGTAGTGATATGCACCCACCCCTCACATGTCTGGGCACTGCTGGGAGTGATATGCACCCATCCCTCATATGTTTGGGCACTGCTGGGAGTCCCCTGCACCCACCCCTCATATGTCTGGGCACTGCTTGGAGTGATATGCACCCATCCCTCATATGTCTGGGCACTGCTGGGAGTGACATGCACCCACCCCCATATGTCTGGGCACTGCTCGTAGTCCTCTGCACCCACACCTCATATGTCTGGGCACTGCTGGTAGTCCTCTGCACCCTCCCCTCATATATCTGGGCACTGCTTGGAGTGATATGCACCCACCCCTCATATGTCTGGGCACTGCTGGGAGTGATATGAACCCACCCCTCATATGTCTGGGCACTGCTGGTAGTCCTCTGCACCCACCCCTCATATGTCTGGGCACTGCTGAGAGTGATATGCACCCACCCCTCATATGTCTGGGCACTGCTGGTAGTCCTCTGCACCCACCCCTCATATGTCTGGGCACTGCTGAGAGTGATATGCACCCACCCCTCATATGTCTGGGCACTGCTGGTAGTCCTCTGCACCCACCCCTCATATGTCTGGGCACTGCTGGTAGTGATGTGCACCCACCTCTCATATGTCTGGGCACTGTTGGGAGTGATATGCACCCACCCCTCATATGTCTGGGCACTGCTGGTAGTCCTCTGCACCCACCCCTCATATGTCTGGGCACTGCTGGTGGTGATATGCACCCACCCCTCATATGTCTGGGCACTGCTGGGAGTGATATGCACCCACCCCTCATATGTCTGGGCACTGCTGGTAGTCCTCTGCACCCACCCCTCATATGTCTGGGCACTGCTGGTAGTGATATGCACCCACCCCTCATATAGCTGGGCACTGCTGAGAGTGATCTGCACCCACCCCTCATATATCTGGGCACTGCTGGGAGTGCTATGCACCCACCCCTCATATGTCTGGGCACTGCTGGTAGTGATATGCACCCACCCCTAATATGTCTGGGCACTGCTGGGAGTCCTCTGCACCCACCCCTCATATGTCTGGGCACTGCTGGTAGTCCTCTGCACCCACCCCTCATATGTCTGGGCAATGCTGGGAGTGATATGCACCCACCCCTCATATGTCTGGGCACTGCTGGGAGTGTTATGCACCCACCCCTCATATGTCTGGGCACTGCTGGTAGTCCTCTGCACCCACCCGTCATATGTGTGGCCACTGCTGGTAGTGATATGCACCCACCCCTCATATGTCTGGGCACTGCTGGGAGTGATATGCACCCACCCCTCATATGTCTGGGCACTGCTGGGAGTGACATGCACCCACCCCCATATGTCTGGGCACTGCTGGTAGTCCTCTGCACCCACCCCTCATATGTCTGGGCACTGCTGGTAGTCCTCTGCACCCTCCCCTCATATATCTGGGCAATGCTGGGAGTGATATGCACCCACCCCTCATATGTCTGGGCACTGCTGGGAGTGATATGCACCCACCCCTCATATGTCTGGGCACTGCTGGTAGTCCTCTGCACCCACCCCTCATATGTCTGGGCACTGCTGGGAGTGATATGCACCCACCCCTCATATGTCTGGGCACTGCTGGTAGTCCTCCGCACCCACCCCTCATATGTCTGGGCACTGCTGGTAGTCCTCTGCACCCACCCCTCATATGTCTGGGCAATGCTGGTAGTGATATGCACCCACTCCTCATATGTCTGGGCACTGCTGGGAGTGATACGCACCCACCCCTCATATGTCTGGGCACTGCTGGGAGTGATATGCACCCACCCCGCATCTATCTGGGCACTGCAGGTAGTCCTCTGCACCCACCCCTCATATGTCTGGGCACTGCTGGGAGTGATATGCACCCACCCCTCATATGTCTGGGCACTGCTGGGAGTGAAATGCACCCACCCCTCATGTGTCAGGGCACTGCTGGGAGTCCTCTGCAACCACCCCTCATATGTCTGGGCACTGCTGGTAGTCCTCTGCACCCACCCCTCATATGTCTGGGCACTGCTGGGAGTGATATGCACCCACCCCTCATATGTCTGGGCACTGCTGGTAGTCCTCTGCACCCACCCCTCATATGTCTGGGCACTGCTGGTAGTGATGTGCACCCACCCCTCATATGTCTGGGCACTGCTGGGAGTGATATGCACCCACCCCTCATATGTCTCGACACTGCTGGTAGTCCTCTGCACCCACCCCTCATATGTCTGGGCACTGCTGGTAGTGATATGCACCCACCCCTCATATGTCTGGGCACTGCTGGGAGCGATATGCACCCACCCCTCATATGTCTGGGCACTGCTGGTAGTCCTCTGCACCCACCCCTCATATGTCTGGGCACTGCTGGTAGTGATATGCACCCACCCCTCATATAGCTGGGCACTGCTCAGAGTGATCTGCACCCACCCCTCATGTATCTGGGCACTGCTGGTAGTCCTCTGCACCCACTCCTCATATGTCTGGGCAATGCTGGTAGTGATATGCACCCACTCCTCATATGTCTGGGCACTGCTGGGAGTGATACGCACCCACCCCTCATATGTCTGGGCACTGCTGGGAGTGATATGCACCCACCCCGCATCTATCTGGGCACTGCAGGTAGTCCTCTGCACCCACCCCTCATATGTCTGGGCACTGCTGGGAGTGATATGCACCCACCCCTCATATGTCTGGGCACTGCTGGGAGTGAGATGCACCCACCCCTCATGTGTCTGGGCACTGCTGGGAGTCCTCTGCACCCACCCCTCATATGTCTGGGCACTGCTGGGAGTCCTCTGCACCCACCCCTCATATGTCTGGGCACTGTTGGGAGTGATATGCACCCACCCCTCATATGTATGGGCACTGCTGGTAGTCCTCTGCACCTACCCCTCATATGTCTGGGCACTGCTGCTAGTCCTCTGCACCCACCCCTCATATGTCTGGGCACTGCTGGTAGTCCTCTGCACCCACCCCTCATATGTCTGGGCACTGCTTGTCGTGATATTCACCCACCCCTCATATGTCTGGGCACTGCTGGTAGTGATATGCACCCACCCCTCACATGTCTGGGCACTGCTGGGAGTGATATGCACCCATCCCTCATATGTTTGGGCACTGCTGGGAGTCCTCTGCACCCACCCCTCATATGTCTGGGCACTGCTTGGAGTGATATGCACCCATCCCTCATATGTCTGGGCACTGCTGGGAGTGACATGCACCCACCCCCCATATGTCTGGGCACTGCTGGTAGTCCTCTGCACCCACACCTCATATGTCTGGGCACTGCTGGTAGTCCTCTGCACCCTCCCCTCATATATCTGGGCACTGCTGGGAGTGATATGCACCCACCCCTCATATGTCTGGGCACTGCTGGGAGTGATATGAACCCACCCCTCATATGTCTGGGCACTGCTGGTAGTCCTCTGCACCCACCCCTCATATGTCTGGGCACTGCTGAGAGTGATATGCACCCACCCCTCATATGTCTGGGCACTGCTGGTAGTCCTCTGCACCCACCCCTCATATGTCTGGGCACTGCTGGTAGTCCTCTGCACCCACTCCTCATATGTCTGGGCACTGCTGGGAGTGAAATGCACCCACCCCACATGTGTCAGGGCACTGCTGGGAGTCCTCTGCACCCACCCCTCATATGTCTGGGCACTGCTGATAGTCCTCTGCACCCACCCCTCATATGTCTGCGCACTGCTGGGAGTGATATGCACCCACCCCTCATATGTCTGGGCACTGCTGGTAGTCCTCTGCACCCACCCCTCATATGTCTGGGCACTGCTGGTAGTGATGTGCACCCACCCCTCATATGTCTGGGCACTGTTGGGAGTGATATGCACCCACCCCTCATATGTCTGGGCACTGCTGGTAGTCCTCTGCACCCACCCCTCATATGTCTGGGCACTGCTGGTGGTGATATGCACCCACCCCTCATATGTCTGGGCACTGCTGGGAGTGATATGCACCCACCCCTCATATGTCTGGGCACTGCTGGTAGTCCTCTGCACCCACCCCTCATATGTCTGGGCACTGCTGGTAGTGATATGCACCCACCCCTCATATAGCTGGGCACTGCTGAGAGTGATCTGCACCCACCCCTCATATATCTGGGCACTGCTGGGAGTGCTATGCACCCACCCCTCATATGTCTGGGCACTGCTGGTAGTGATATGCACCCACCCCTAATATGTCTGGGCACTGCTGGGAGTCCTCTGCACCCACCCCTCATATGTCTGGGCACTGCTGGTAGTCCTCTGCACCCACCCCTCATATGTCTGGGCAATGCTGGGAGTGATATGCACCCACCCCTCATATGTCTGGGCACTGCTGGGAGTGTTATGCACCCACCCCTCATATGTCTGGGCACTGCTGGTAGTCCTCTGCACCCACCCGTCATATGTGTGGCCACTGCTGGTAGTGATATGCACCCACCCCTCATATGTCTGGGCACTGCTGGGAGTGATATGCACCCACCCCTCATATGTCTGGGCACTGCTGGGAGTGACATGCACCCACCCCCATATGTCTGGGCACTGCTGGTAGTCCTCTGCACCCACCCCTCATATGTCTGGGCACTGCTGGTAGTCCTCTGCACCCTCCCCTCATATATCTGGGCAATGCTGGGAGTGATATGCACCCACCCCTCATATGTCTGGGCACTGCTGGGAGTGATATGCACCCACCCCTCATATGTCTGGGCACTGCTGGTAGTCCTCTGCACCCACCCCTCATATGTCTGGGCACTGCTGGGAGTGATATGCACCCACCCCTCATATGTCTGGGCACTGCTGGTAGTCCTCTGCACCCACCCCTCATATGTCTGGGCACTGCTGGTAGTCCTCTGCACCCACCCCTCATATGTCTGGGCACTGCTGGGAGTGAAATGCACCCACCCCTCATGTGTCAGGGCACTGCTGGGAGTCCTCTGCACCCACCCCTCATATGTCTGGGCACTGCTGGTAGTCCTCTGCACCCACCCCTCATATGTCTGGGCACTGCTGGGAGTGATATGCACCCACCCCTCATATGTCTGGGCACTGCTGGTAGTCCTCTGCACCCACCCCTCATATGTCTGGGCACTGCTGGTAGTGATGTGCACCCACCCCTCATATGTCTGGGCACTGCTGGGAGTGATATGCACCCACCCCTCATATGTCTCGACACTGCTGGTAGTCCTCTGCACCCACCCCTCATATGTCTGGGCACTGCTGGTAGTGATATGCACCCACCCCTCATATGTCTGGGCACTGCTGGGAGCGATATGCACCCACCCCTCATATGTCTGGGCACTGCTGGTAGTCCTCTGCACCCACCCCTCATATGTCTGGGCACTGCTGGTAGTGATATGCACCCACCCCTCATATAGCTGGGCACTGCTGAGAGTGATCTGCACCCACCCCTCATATATCTGGGCACTGCTGGTAGTCCTCTGCACCCACTCCTCATATGTCTGGGCAATGCTGGTAGTTATACGCACCCACCCCTCATATGTCTGGGCACTGCTGGGAGTGATATGCACCCACCCCGCATATATCTGGGCACTGCTGGTAGTCCTCTGCACCCACCCCTCATATGTCTGGGCACTGCTGGTAGTCCTCTGCACCCACCCCTCATATGTCTGGGCACTGCTGGTAGTGATATGCACCCACCCCTCATATGGCTGGGCACTGCTGGGAGTGATCTGCACCCACCCCTCATATATCTGGGCACTGCTGGTAGTCCTCTGCACCCACCCCTCATATGTCTGGGCACTGCTGGTAGTGATATGCACCCACCCCTCATATAGCTGGGCACTGCTGAGAGTGATCTGCACCCACCCCTCATATATCTGGGCACTGCTGGGAGTGCTATGCACCCACCCCTCATATGTCTGGGCACTGCTGGTAGTGATATGCACCCACCCCTAATATGTCTGGGCACTGCTGGGAGTCCTCTGCACCCACCCCTCATATGTCTGGGCACTGCTGGTAGTCCTCTGCACCCACCCCTCATATGTCTGGGCAATGCTGGGAGTGATATGCACCCACCCCTCATATGTCTGGGCACTG
Organism: Triturus cristatus; assembly: GCF_964204655.1. Classification (NCBI taxonomy): domain Eukaryota; kingdom Metazoa; phylum Chordata; class Amphibia; order Caudata; family Salamandridae; genus Triturus; species Triturus cristatus. The sequence continues at coordinate 554,695,006 of NC_140589.1, read as the reverse complement.
CTGGGAGTGTTATGCACCCACCCCTCATATGTCTGGGCACTGCTGGTAGTCCTCTGCACCCACCCGTCATATGTGTGGCCACTGCTGGTAGTGATATGCACCCACCCCTCATATGTCTGGGCACTGCTGGGAGTGATATGCACCCACCCCTCATATGTCTGGGCACTGCTGGGAGTGACATGCACCCACCCCCATATGTCTGGGCACTGCTGGTAGTCCTCTGCACCCACCCCTCATATGTCTGGGCACTGCTGGTAGTCCTCTGCACCCTCCCCTCATATATCTGGGCAATGTTGGGAGTGATATGCACCCACCCCTCATATGTCTGGGCACTGCTGGGAGTGATATGCACCCACCCCTCATATGTCTGGGCATTGCTGGTAGTCCTCTGCACCCACCCCTCATATGTCTGGGCACTGCTGGGAGTGATATGCACCCACCCCTCATATGTCTGGGCACTGCTGGTAGTCCTCTGCACCCACCCCTCATATGTCTGGGCACTGCTGGTAGTCCTCTGCACCCACCCCTCATATGTCTGGGCACTGCTGGGAGTGAAATGCACCCACCCCTCATGTGTCAGGGCACTGCTGGGAGTCCTCTGCACCCACCCCTCATATGTCTGGGCACTGCTGGTAGTCCTCTGCACCCACCCCTCATATGTCTGGGCACTGCTGGGAGTGATATGCACCCACCCCTCATATGTCTGGGCACTGCTGGTAGTCCTCTGCACCCACCCCTCATATGTCTGGGCACTGCTGGTAGTGATGTGCACCCACCCCTCATATGTCTGGGCACTGCTGGGAGTGATATGCACCCACCCCTCATATGTCTCGGCACTGCTGGTAGTCCTCTGCACCCACCCCTCATATGTCTGGGCACTGCTGGTAGTGATATGCACCCACCCCTCATATGTCTGGGCACTGCTGGGAGCGATATGCACCCACCCCTCATATGTCTGGGCACTGCTGGTAGTCCTCTGCACCCACCCCTCATATGTCTGGGCACTGCTGGTAGTGATATGCACCCACCCCTCATATAGCTGGGCACTGCTGAGAGTGATCTGCACCCACCCCTCATATATCTGGGCACTGCTGGTAGTCCTCTGCACCCACTCCTCATATGTCTGGGCAATGCTGGTAGTTATATGCACCCACTCCTCATATGTCTGGGCACTGCTGGGAGTGATACGCACCCACCCCTCATATGTCTGGGCACTGCTGGGAGTGATATGCACCCACCCCGCATATATCTGGGCACTGCTGGTAGTCCTCTGCACCCACCCCTCATATGTCTGGGCACTGCTGGGAGTGATATGCACCCACCCCTCATATGTCTGGACACTGCTGGGAGTGATATGCACCCACCCCTCATGTGTCTGGGCACTGCTGGGAGTCCTCTGCACCCACCCCTCATATGTCTGGGCACTGCTGGGAGTCCTCTGCACCCACCCCTCATATGTCTGGGCACTGTTGGGAGTGATATGCACCCACCCCTCATATGTATGGGCACTGCTGGTAGTCCTCTGCACCCACCCCTCATATGTCTGGGCACTGCTGCTAGTCCTCTGCACCCACCCCTCATATGTCTGGGCACTGCTGGTAGTCCTCTGCACCCACCCCTCATATGTCTGGGCACTGCTTGTCGTGATATTCACCCACCCCTCATATGTCTGGGCACTGCTGGTAGTGATATGCACCCACCCCTCACATGTCTGGGCACTGCTGGGAGTGATATGCACCCACCCCTCATATGTTTGGGCACTGCTGGGAGTCCTCTGCACCCACCCCTCATATGTCTGGGCACTGCTTGGAGTGATATGCACCCATCCCTCATATGTCTGGGCACTGCTGGGAGTGACATGCACCCACCCCCATATGTCTGGGCACTGCTGGTAGTCCTCTGCACCCACACCTCATATGTCTGGGCACTGCTGGTAGTCCTCTGCACCCTCCCCTCATATATCTGGGCACTGCTGGGAGTGATATGCACCCACCCCTCATATGTCTGGGCACTGCTGTGAGTGATATGCACCCACCCCTCATATGTCTGGGCACTGCTGGTAGTCCTCTGCACCCACCCCTCATATGTCTGGGCACTGCTGGGAGTCCTCTGCACCCACCCCTCATATGTCTGGGCACTGCTGGTAGTCCTCTGCACCCACCCCTCATATGTCTGGGCACTGCTGGTAGTCCTCTGCACCCACTCCTCATATGTCTGGGCACTGCTGGGAGTGAAATGCACCCACCCCACATGTGTCAGGGCACTGCTGGGAGTCCTCTGCACCCACCCCTCATATGTTGGGGCACTGCTGGTAGTCCTCTGCACCCACCCCTCATATGTCTGCGCACTGCTGGGAGTGATATGCACCCACCCCTCATATGTCTGGGCACTGCTGGTAGTCCTCTGCACCCACCCCTCATATGTCTGGGCACTGCTGGTAGTGATGTGCACCCACCCCTCATATGTCTGGGCACTGCTGGGAGTGATATGCACCCACCCCTCATATGTCTGGGCACTGCTGGTAGTCCTCTGCACCCACCCCTCATATGTGTGGGCACTGCTGGTAGTGATATGCACCCACCCCTCATATGTCTGGGCACTGCTGGGAGCGATATGCACCCACCCCTCATATGTCTGGGCACTGCTGGTAGTCCTCTGCACCCACCCCTCATATGTCTGGGCACTGCTGGTAGTGATATGCACCCACCCCTCATATGGCTGGGCACTGCTGGGAGTGATCTGCACCCACCCCTCATATATCTGGGCACTGCTGGTAGTCCTCTGCACCCACTCCTCATATGTCTGGGCAATGCTGGTAGTGATATGCACCCACTCCTCATATGTCTGGGCACTGCTGGGAGTGATACGCACCCACCCCTCATATGTCTGGGCACTGCTGGGAGTGATATGCACCCACCCCGCATATATCTGGGCACTGCTGGTAGTCCCCTGCACCCACCCCTCATATGTCTGGGCACTGCTCGGAGTGATATGCACCCACCCCTCATATGTCTGGGCACTGCTGGGAGTGATATGCACCCACCCCTCATGTGTCTGGGCACTGCTGGGAGTCCTCTGCACCCACCCCTCATATGTCTGGGCACTGCTGGGAGTCCTCTGCACCCACCCCTCATATGTCTGGGCACTGTTGGGAGTGATATGCACCCACCCCTCATATGTATGGGCACTGCTGGTAGTCCTCTGCACCCACCCCTCATATGTCTGGGCACTGCTGGTAGGGATATGCACCCACCCCTCATATGTCTGGGTACTGCTGGGAGTGATGTGCACCCACCCCTCATGTGTCTGGGCACTGCTGGGAGTCCTCTGCACCCACCCCTCATATGTCTGGGCACTGCTGCTAGTCCTCTGCACCCACCCCTCATATGTCTGGGCACTGCTGGTAGTCCTCTGCACCCACCCCTCATATGTCTGGGCACTGCTGGTAGTGATATGCACCCACCCCTCATATGTCTGGGCACTGCTGGGAGTGATATGCACCCACCCCTCATGTGTCTGTGCACTGATGGGAGTCCTCTGCACCCACCCCTCATATGCCTGGGCACTGCTGGTAGTCCTCTGCACCCACCCCTCATATGTCTGTGCAGTGCTGGGAGTGATATGCACCCACCCCTCATAAGTCTGGGCACTGCTGGGAGTGATATGCACCCACCCCTCATATGTCTGGGCACTGCTGGTAGTCCTCTGCACCCACCCCTCATATATCTGGGCCCTGCTGGGAGTGATATGCACCCACCCCTCATATGTCTGGGCACTGCTGGTAGTCCTCTGTACCCACCCCTCATATGTCTGGGCACTGCTGGTAGTCCTCTGCACCCACCCCTCATATGTCTGGGCACTGCTGGTAGTGATATGCACCCACCCCTCATATGTCTGGGCACTGCTGGGAGTCCTCTGCACCCACCCCTCATATGTCTGGGCACTGCTGGGAGTCCTCTGCACCCACCCCTCATATGCTGGTAGTGATATGCACCCACCCCTCATATGTCTGGGCACTGCTGGGAGTCCTCTGCACCCACCCCTCACATGTCTGGGCACTGCTGGGAGTCCTCTGCACCCACCCCTCATATGTCTGGGCACTGCTGGGAGGCATCTGCACCCACCCACACACCCCCTTGGAGCTGTACACTGCTGGCTAGGACCTACACACACAACAATTTGTAGGTAACATGCTGGGCCAGTCCTCTATGCCCACATTCCTGGCATGTGTACGCCTCGTATCCAAATTTTCCTGTTGCCGTAACGGGGCACGTGTGGTACGGACCGTACCCACGCATGTATGCATGGGTACGGTCCGTACCTGATTAATCATGGGGCAGTAGGGGTACGCACCGTACCCGAGTACTCATGGGGCCGTAGGGGTACGCACTGTACCCACGTATTCATGCGTGGGTACGGTCCCTACCACTGTTGGCATGGTGCCGTAGGGGTACGTATGGTACGCACCTTACCCACACATTTATGCGTGGGTACGGTCCATACCACTGTGTTCATGGTGCCGTAGGTGTACGTGTGGTACGCACCATACCCACGCATGTTGTTCTCACCTTCTGTGGCGTGTGGTGCAGTGCACCAGGTCGTAGGCCAAGACGACCGGGATGACACGTATGATGGGGTTCATGTCTGTACATCACGTACCGGGGCTCTGTGGCGTTGCAGTTCATGTCGGACTCTGCTTTTCCGGCTGTGTTTGGCTCCCATAAACAAAGAGCCGTACGGAGTGACGTCGGTACGAATCGTACTTGCTGGGCTGGAAAACGCTGGTGCAATACGTACGGACGTCGCGTACAGCATTTCCGGATCGGAATCGTGGGTATTTTTTTGCTGTACGGTCTTTTGTACGATTCGTACAGAAAAAGGCTTTCTGTACAAATCGTACTTCCTAGGTTGTGAAATGAGTTTACCTGGTTCGAGTTGTACGGAGAAAACGCTCCGACTTTTTACAGGATCGGAATCGACCCCTACATATTTTTTTCTATATTTTTGTACTTACCATTATGTAGATAAGACTCCGATATTCTGGACAGCGATATTTTTGTACCTCTATATTCTGACTGTCGATATTCTGTCAGTGATCCGTATGATACGGTCACGCAACACATGTTCAGTCGAATGTGAAGGCCGGAATGCGTGTGTTAGTCTTTCGTTCTCCTGGAATTGGAATAAACTAAACCGAAGTCATCGAGCCTGAGTGTGCAGCTTGGTTTTTTGTGCAGAGACTTTATTATGCCAAGTATTTTTTTGTGGCCACCTGCATGAGCTGCTGCACCCGCACTGCAGAGAGCGAGGAGAGTTGGGCGGTTATTGTGTGTATATATATATATATACAAAACAAATGCCAACGTGCACACTTTTTTGAATTTGAGAATCGTGACTTTGTTTTTTAACTGTAGTGCTTCAAAATGCCAAGATGCCTGTCCAATGGCACCTCTAGGTAAACAGCCGGACTATAGTGCAAAAAGACAACGATCCTTTTGCTGGCATGAGCACTTATTACAATAGGCTATTGCAAGGCCATTCATAATTTTTGCAATCCAGTTTCTTATGAGAAAATATCCAAAAAATTCATTGGTTTCATCAATTCAATTTATTTGTAGAATAATACTTGTATTCAATATTATTCAATCGAAAATTTGTTGATGCTGATGAAATATAATCCAATATCACGACATCCCAGCATTTAGAACAATGTACCCAATGCATTTCGGGTCCTGATAGAACCCTTCATCAGGGGTAATCCTTAAAGCCGGTAACACTAAAAAGACACACAAAAAGACAATTCAGTCTCGGGTCCTCATCATCAAGTTAAGTTAATACAAGAAACAATCTGCAAAGTTTAAGTGTCCAAGTCTATAGGCAACATGATAGAAAAGTCATGCATATGGTCAATGCTGATAAGAAATGAGTCTTAATAAAGTTATTAAAAAAATGAAAAAAGGCAGAAAACTGTTACAGCTGTAGATCGTGGTTGCGATACCTAAAGGAAACGAGGTAGAGCTCAAAAACAAAACGCGGTGGAAGAGCGAATAAGAAGGATGAACAATGGTGCTCAAATGAAAATACGAACGGATTCGTGAACATTCACGTTACAATACGTAATAAGAGTAGGAGCCAAAGTTGTGCTCGAAAACACACCCAATGCAAAGACAAACTGAAGGGTGCTCACATGCGAGTAAAAGCTTAAAAAGATCCGTGAAACATACCCGGTAAGGAACTTGCAATCGTATCTGACGACGAGCAGGCATGTTAGCGTCTGACGTAGAAAGATTTAAATAGTGGAAAACGAAGACGGAAAAAAGAGAGAGACCATAGACATAGAAACAATCTGTCAAAAAATGCATTGTCGTGTGTGTGAAAAAAATATAAATTAATAAAGTTGCTAGAACAAACAAACATTTCATAGAACAAAGATACAGCTTTACAAAAAACAATTGAATTCAATACGGTCGTTGAGCCCCAGAGGGTAAAGTGACTGTAATTTTTTTGTCCAATAGAATTCAGCTCGTGCTAACGATTTCTGGGGGTCAGCATCAGGCTTGATTTTTTGTGCTTCTAGTATAGTGAAACGTAGTTGAGAAATATTATGCTTAGCTTCCATCCAATGTGTTGCTACAGTAGATTTCTAATTTTTCATGCGGATGTTGCTTTTGTGTTCTCCTACTCTTATTTTTACTTTGCGTTCAGTCCTGCCAACATAGATTTTTCTGCAAGGGCATTTTAATGCATAGATAACATTAGCTGTATCGCAAGTGCTTGAATGGCGTAGTTTAATCCTATGACCTTTAGTGGGGTGAATGAAACAATCTCCAGTGATGACATTATTACAATGAACACAGTTCTGGCATTTCTGCATTCCTTTGAAGATATTGACAGACGTATCTGGAGTTTGAGTCAGCAATTCTTTCAAGTTTTTGGATCTTTGCATTGCGAAGATCGGTTTCTGGGGGAATAAAGCCAATAAGTCAGGTTCAGTGCTAATGATGTTCCAGTGTTTCATGATGATAGTTTTGATGTTGGCTGCTTGAGTGGAATGTTTTAGAACACATACCAGAGGATTTGAAGCTTTTTTGCTTGTGCGTTGAAGTAGTTTATTGCGGTCTGTGTTGAGAAGTTTGCTTTTAGCATCCTCTAAAAGCTGTGTAGGGTAACCTCTTTTCAGAAATCGATCAGTGAACTGATTGGTGATAGAGATCGTGTCTTGTGGGTCTGAAGTAATTCTTTTAAGTCGGATGAACTGTGAAAAAGGTAAATGTTTCTTTAATGTCGGTTGATGGAAACTTTCATAGTGAAGAGTATTGTTTCTGTCAGTGGGTTTGATGTAAACTTTAGTTTGGATGGATCCTTGATCAATTTGGATGAGAACATCCCAAAAATTAATACTGTGTTTTTCAATTTGATGAGTGAATTTGATTCGATTATGAATCTGATTAAGATGAACGCTGTTATCTTCAAGAACACTACAATCACCCTTCCAGATGATGAAGATGTCATCGATATACCGTCTATATAGCACTAGGTGTTGAGACCATGCATGATTGTTCAAAATGTGTTCGAGCTCAAGTTTGGCCATGAAGATGTTAGCGTATGAAGGAGCTCCGGCAAAGCTGGTGAAATACGTACGGACGTCGCGTACAAGCATTTCCGGATCGGAATCGTGGGTATTTTTTTGCTGTACGGTCTTTTGTACGATTCGTACAGAAAAAGGCTTTCTATACAAATCGTACTTCCTAGGTTGTGAAATGAGTTTACCTGGTACCAGTTGTACGGAGAAAACGCTCCGACTTTTTACAGGATCGGAATCGACCCCTACATATTTTTTTCTATATTTTTGTACTTACCATTATGTAGATAAGACTCCGATATTCTGGACAGCGATATTTTTGTACCTCTATATTCTGACTGTCGATATTCTGTCAGTGATCCGTATGATACGGTCACGCAAAACATGTTCAGTCGAATGTGAAGGCCGGAATGCGTGTGTTAGTCTTTCGTTCTCCTGGAATTGGAATAAACTAAACTGAAGTCATCGAGCCTGAGTGTGCAGCTTGGTTTTTTGTGCAGAGACTTTGTTATGCCAAGTATTTTGTTGTGGCCACCTGCATGAGCTGCTGCATCCGCACTGCAGAGAGCGAGGAGAGTTGGGCGGTTATTGTGTGTATATATATATATATATATATACACACACACACACATATATATATATATATATATATATATTTACTGGAAAAACCATAGGTTTCAGAGATGTTATAGTTAAAAATTAGCATTTAAAAAACCTTAGAAATTCATAGAAAAAACCATTGGTCTCTGGGGTGTTATAGTTAGCTAGCCATTTCACTCATACAAAACCATTGAAATTCCTCCGTTATAGTTAGTTTTGCTAACTATAACTCGCGCGCCCGCAATGCACTGCTGATGATGTCACATATTGCATCATTCATGACATGGTCAGTGACATCACTGATGACATCACTGATGACATCTCAAATTACATCACTGATGACATCTCAAATTACATCACTGATGACATCGTCCAGTGAATGTGGTTTAGTTTGAAATTTAAATATGAATTATTTATATACCAATCTGTATTGAAGATTGAGTGGATATATAACTGTCTGGATGGAGGATTTAGTAGCTGTCTGACTGTCTGTTTAGGTGAGTAATTAAAAGTGTCACACTTAATACATGGATTAGTAACTAAACTATGTGAATGTGTGCAGCACTGTCTCTGTTGTTGTATAACACGCTGCATCAGTTGGTAACTAACTACATCAGTGTGTATATTAGTTATTGATTAGTTGGGTGAGTATTTGTATGGGACACTGAGTTTGTGTGTGGTTGGATGGGGTGTGTGTAACTCTATGCATAGATGTGTGAGTGGTTGATTGACTAGGTGTATAGGTTTAAGAGTGCATGTGGAAACAGTTGTTTGGGTGACTGAGTGTATTTATTTGTGTGTTGGTGAGCGAATATATGTTTTAGTTGTACATCTTCAACAAAGTAAAAAAATAATAGGCATTGTATGTGAGAGTTGGTGTATATAAATAAGTATGTGTAAGAGTCAGTGATTGTGAGAGTAACTACATGAATGAGTGTATAACTGTAATGGTGATTTTTTAACATATTAACTATAAGTTAGTATGTGTTTGAATAAATGAGGTGTTGTTGGATAATTGTGTAAGTGAGTAAATGTAAGTGTGATTAATTTTTTTCATGAGTGAGTAGGATGACTGCATAACCGACTAAGATGACTGCTGATGTGTCAATGTCTATATATGTGTATAAGTGCATTTGATAGTGTTCTATTAATTAGTGACTGCATGTATAAATGATTCTGTTGTTGAATGGGTAGTTGTGTCTGTAGACTTAAGAAACAGTGAGTGTCTATGTAGTAACTGGTATTGGTGTGCCAATGATTTCAAATATGGTACTCTGAATTTAACAGTGAGTGATGAATGGTTATACTAGTGTATGATGAGGTGTATCAGAGTGTCACATGGATGATGTCATCAGTGATGTCATTTGAGATGTCATCAGTGATGTCATCAGTGATGTCACTGACCATGTCATGAATGATGCAATATGTGACATCATCAGCAGGTCATTGCGGGCGCACGAGTTATAGTTAGCAGAACTAACTATAACAGAGGAATTTCTATGGTTTTGTACGAGTGAAATGGCCAGCTAACTAGAACACCCCTGAAACCTATGTTTTTTTCTGTGAATTGCTAAGGTTTTTTAAATGCTAATTTCTAAGTATAATGTCTCTGAAACCTATGTTTTTCTCAGTGAATTTCAAAGCTTTTTTAAATGCTAATTTCTAACTATAACATCTCTGAAACCTATGTTTTTTTTTCAGTGAATTTCAAAAGTTTTTTAGATGCAAATTTTTAAGTGTGATAGTAGTTATACCTATTTTTTGTACTGATTTTCTACAGTTTTTTCAACTGTTAATGAATATACAAGCGTATGTAAAACGTCCCGTACGGAGCGAACTCTGTATCAATCGTAACCCGGGTAAACTTGTGCCCGGGATACGAGTCGTACAGCTCCCCCACCCCTCGCGTAAGTCCGCACATCCCCCCGTATGTCAGCACCGTACCCCCCCGTATGTCAGCACCGTACCCCCCCATGTCCGCACCGTACCCCAGCCCCGTACTTGTACGCACCGTACCCCAGCCCTGTACTTGGACGCACCGTACCCCAGCACCGTACACCAGCCCTGTACTTGTACGCACCGTACCCCAGCACTGTACCCCAGCCCCGTACTCGGACGCACCGCACCCCAGCCCCATACTTGTACGCACCGTACCCCAGCCCCGTACTTGGACGCACCGTACCCCAGCACCGTACCCCAGCCCCGTACTTGGACGTACCATACCCAAGCCCCGTACTTGTACGCACCGTACCCCAGCACCGTACCCCAGCCCCGTACTCAGATGCACCGTACCCCAGCCCCGTACTTGTATGCACCGTACTCCAGCACCGTACCCCAGCCCCGTACTTGTACGCACCGTACCCCAGCACCGTACCCCAGCCCCATACTTGTACGACCGTACCCCAGCACCGTACCCCAGCCCCGTACTTGTACGCACTGTACCCCAGCACCATACCCCAGCCCTGTACTTGTACGCACCGTACCCCAGCACCATACCCCAGCCCCGTACTTGGACGCACCGTACCCAAACCCCGTACTTGTACGCACCGTACCCCAGAATCGTACCCCAGCCCCGTACTTGGATGCACCGTACCCCAGCACTGTACTTGTACGCACCGTACCCCAGCACCATCCCCCAGCCCCGTACTTGGACGCACCGTACCCCAGCACCGTACTTGTACGCACCGTACCCCTGAACCGTCCCCCAGCATCGCGTATGTACGGACCTTACAACAACATTGCGTATGCGAGCACGGTACAACAACATCGCGTATAGACGCACCTTACATACGTGAAAACGACTCGTACTGAACCAGGACACTGTAAAACAGCACAAGGAGGGTCAATTCGACTCGCACAACACCACAAAACAAGTCTACAGTGCAAAAAACATCAAAATGACTGACCTGGCACATCCAAACAGGTAAACAGAGGCCCAAACTCACAACCACCTCTTATAACACACCCACCAAAATTTCAAACTCAGGCCCACCCACAAATGGACCAATAAAAAGGGCTCACACACACAAACCATGAGCCTTTGCAACAGACTCACTGCAGCTACAGAGCACACCCCAACAACAACACCCATACACCTTAACATATACACCTTCACACACACACCTTCACACAAACCCCCTCTCCACATTCCCACACACACCTTCACATTCACACCCACACACCCACAACCATCCACACCCTCACCCCACACCATGCCCACAGACAAGAATCCAAAGTTCACAAGGGAGGAGCTGGACATCCTTGTCAATGAAGTCATCAGTGTCGAGCCACAGCTGTTTGGAACATTGGCCAGACAGACCAGCATAGCCAAAAAATCACGCCTGTGGCAGAGGATCGTCGATAGGGTGAATGCTGTTGCGCCCATCAGAAGGACCAGGAATGAATGCCAAGCCAGGTGGTACGATCTGCGGAGGGCAGTCAAGCGCAAAATGAACGAGGACTACGCCCAGAGCAACATCACTGGAGGTGGGCTGCCCCGCAGACCGGTACATTACCATCCCTGGGAGGAGAAGGTGATGGCCCTGCTTCTGCCGGTGGGAGTACACAGAGTCGAAGGAGTTGCAGAGCCTGGTGAGTACACTAACAACTTACATAACATGGGGGTAATGGCATCCAGACCCCAACTACACAAAATGCACGCAACTACCCCCAAGCCCTCACCGGACACCACCACACTCAAAAACAACGCTCATACCACTAACATGTGTATGCCCCATCCACAAAGCAAGGCCATGCCATGTCCCAGGCTACACGAAGCACAAACCCAAGACTGGATGTCCGGGATGCTGGGAGAGTGGGGCTCACAAAACACATTGTTCAACTCTGAATCAGACACCATTGCCCTCAGCCCATATGGCCCAGGTACATACTCATACACCATGCTCAATGCACAGGGACTGGCAAAGTACTGACAAGGTAGCTGACACTTGGCCCTGCTGTAGTCAGCACAAGGCCCTCCTGTGACCACTGTAAACTCAAACACCAGCACCACAAGCTCAGATATCTAGGACAGGAACTCACACTCACTGTCATGCCAGCATGCACCACGAGCGGACAGATACATCACCTGGGAGACCCACAGTCAAATCACACTACACCCACCAGCAGGCCCTGTCACACACACCCCTTACACAAGAACACACCCCCGGGGCAGGCAATGGATTTACCCACTCTCACAATGGACATGTGACACAACAAGATCAATCCATAGCCAAAGAAGCATCCAAGCAAAAACTCTACATGTCAAACACTCAGGAGAACATATCAATCTGTCCCCCACAACATACCCATCCACAAGTGAACAGTGAGGGGAATGCTAGGCACATACAACTACCTGGAGGAACTGTGCCAACTTGAATATGTATGAAACATGGATGTCGCATGAAACAGCATTAACATTGTCTCTCTCTCACACACAGGGCAACCTTATGGATCTCCCCCCAACAATGGGGGGGAAGAATCACAGTCCCAGGCTCGGGTGGAACCTGACCCCACCGGCAGCGACGCCTCTCAACAGTCCGCGGATGACCCCAACCCACCTGGACCCTCTGGTGTCCAAGCACCTGCAGCACCTGGCTCAGGTACATCTGTGCCAACCACCACCCCCATTCCTGCCACATCCCAGGAGACACCCAGGAGCCCTGCCTGCAGTGAACAACTGAGCCAGTCTGACCTGGAGGGACAAGGTTCGCCAGGCACCCAGGAGGAGGCAGACAACCCCACAAATGCCATCTCTCAGGGGTCCCGTAGACCCGATGTGCCCACAACGGCAGGCCAGGCTCGTGTGGGCAGGGGTGGTGGGAGTGGAGGCAGGCGGAGGCGCGAACCTGACCAGCCAGCTGAAGGGACCGGTATGTCACACATACGCAACATCATGGACGCATACCGGCGTGACACCAGGGCCATCAGCCAGGTAGTGGAGACCCTCACAGAGATTAGGAACCAGCAGGCAGAGCAACACGCCAGTCAACAACAACACCAAGGACGGATGGAGGCAAGACTGGATGAGCTCCTGGCGGTGCAAACGGACATAAGCCGTTCACTCTGTCGGATCGCCGACAACATGGGCAACCCTCCCTGTACCACCAGGCGAAGACCAACACCAGCCACAGGAAGGGAGGAGAAGGAGGATTCGTCCGACGGAGCGTCCCAAACATCGTCAAGGCCTGCATCTGAGGGTCCCCCGAGGAAGGTGGGGTCATCCACGGAAAAGACCGAGAGAGGCAGCGGACCACCCACATCTCCCAGGTCACCTGGCCTGGCACCTGGCCTTCATGCGCAACAGCAGCACCTCATTCACTGACATTCTCTGCCACATGGACTTGCTGATCACAGTCTGACTAATGATGACAAACTCTGTGTTCTGGACTCTGATGACTTCAAATGCAAAGGATCCCATCTCCCCCTGTGAACTTTGGATTCTAGCCACACTGTATAGCACCTATTTTCACCCACAATAGATGCCCCCCACCGAGAATAAAACAAACTTTCTTTAATTAGATGTTGTAGTCATCCACAACATATGTGTGGGGAAATGTCAAAGTATGCCTGAGTGTTGAACGAACTCCAGCCATCCATACCCTGGGAACTGAGTCCAGTACAGGACACACATGGGTCATAATGTATCATCCAATACAGACATGGAGCACAATACTCACCCATGATGGCCTCAAGCTGCTGAGGGGGGGCTTGCAATTCTGTGCGGACAGACCAATTTTGAAGAGCATCATTAAGGTGTAGAGGTCATGGCTCATGTGGAGGTGCCCGGGGAGGGAGTCCCAGGTATGTGTAGCCAGGTGGAAGAACTATGTCCTGCATGCTGGAGTTCAGTGGATGTGAAGAATGTTGGCCAGGGCAAGGTTGGATGCACGGAGTTTGCCCATTTGGATGACAGACGTCCAAGGTTGGTTTGGGGTCTGGGGTTGTGGACTGCCTCCTGAGAGTGGGTAAGGAGTGTGAAGGTCATCCTGCAGCAGACAGTGATCCATTGCAGCTATCTCAGGTGAACGGTGATGTGGCTGGGGCGCGGGATGTTGAAGCGGAGGTGTGCAGATGCACCCTAGATGTGGACAAGTTTTCCGGGAGTTTGGCTGTACTTGCTCCGTAGAGGGCGGGGCTGTAGATGACACGGCTGGTGTCGTGGACCTGGGGGGCGGTCTGTCTTGCCTTGGAGTGGATCTATCTGTGGGTCATGTGCATCATGCGGAGGGTGTTGCAGCATGAGGTACAGATGCTGGTGAGTTGCATGGCAATTGTGAGCGACGAGTCCATGATGCACACCATCTTGTGTGCGTGGCCACTGGGTGCTGGTGCAGTGCCCTGGTGGGTGGGACACAACGAGTTGACCCAGCTGTAAAGGGACAATCCTCAGATGATCACCTCAGTCCTGTACAAGTCCAGCCTCACGTGGCTGATGTTCAGCCATTCATCAACGGACCTCATGCCTTCTTGAAGGTTGGAACTGGCAATGGCTGTGTCTTTGGTGAGGGTGAGGAACAGCTGGCTGTCAATGGCATACAAGATGATGATGAGGTTGTGTGCGCATGTGATAATGGAGAGGGCGGTCATGGACACGTTAAAGATTGACATTCTGAGAGATGAGGCCTGGGCCATGTGCCAGATGACGCCACTGTACTACATGCTGAAGGCGTGAGTCCCACTCCTGTGGCCCTGCTGGTGAGCCACTTGGTGATTTCATCCTGGTCCTTCCCCTGGATACCAGTGTTGGAGATGTGTGAGCTGACAGTGTGTGAGCACATCGTGCATAATGCTGTGGAGAGGTCAAGGGGGGTGTCCTCACCATTGTTGAGCAGGGCAAAGTTGTCGGTGTTGGTGGCAATGATGACGGTTGCAGTGGGGTGATTACTGTGGAAGACGGTCTTGTGCAGGTTGCCTGGAGCTCTTTGCGTGGAGGAAGTTTGTCAGTTGCTCGTTGACTGTCTTCCTGATGACATTTGCTGGCTAGGGAAGCACGTTGAGGTTCCTTGAGAGCCAGCGTTCCTGCCGTCCATTGTCTAAGAAGGGCCTGGGTCACTGCATGCCTCTATCTACCATGGACTGTGGCTAACTCCAAAGATACATACATGACGTGCTGGACGCGGGCTACAAGGATGGGGAATGATATGGTTGAGATGTTGTGTGGGAAGGGGCCTGATGGAGATCCCCAGGGTATGTTGCACATGAGCCGGGTGTTGTATCTGCTGATGATGGAAGTCCAAAACCTGTGGGTGGTTTGTCCCGCGTATAATCGTGCGTTCTGCCTCTGTGTGCCAAGGCTTGCGTGTATGTCCATGAGCTTGCAGTGGTAGAAAGTTGCAAGGGATTGGCTCAAGGGTGGGGTGTCTTTTGGATGGAGAGCTGATGTCAGTGCACTCACGATGCTGATGAGCTCCTTGATGTCGTGCTGTTTTTTGTCCTCGTCCCCATCTGAAGGATCTCCAATTGTCCTTGCTGATGATATGGTGATGGCAGTGTGTGCCGTTTTCCAGGGTTGTAAGGCCACTGATGGTTATTTGTGTTGCAAGCTGGGCACAAGAGTCCTGCTAGACGTGTATGAGTCCAGTATGTCTGCCTTGTCCCAGGTGGCTTAATTGGTGATGTGCATCACAGGAAAGTCCGTCAACGTGGCTAGATTGTTGGATCAGTTGCTGATCCAGTGTGTGAGGTTGCAGGGTGTGGCGGTGGTGTTGGCTCCAGTGTCCCACACAGCATGTCTGTGTTGACTTACATCAAGCATCTTTGGGGAATTGGTAGCGGGGTGTGTGGCAGTGTGTTGCACGTCGCAGACGTGGATGCTAATGTGGATGGACCAATGATGGATGCTGGTGTTGTTCTCATCCAGCCAGAGGTTCCTGGCCCACAGCCACATGTATCCTGTGGATGTGAGGGCGGGCGTGCGTGACGATGGACGTGTTGATGGCTTAGCGGAATTGTGGATGTAGGGCTGGAGATCTGTAGATGAGTGTTACTCTGATGGTTTGCAGGGGGTTTGTGCCAAACCAGATTTGTGAACTTAGTGCGTACTTGGGAATAGATATCAATTCATCCTCCGGGATTGTTAGTGCCGTCCCTGCGGGTGCTCTTGTATCCGTCTGAGATGGCAATGAAGAAGTTGTGTGCTGAGGATGCTTTCATCCAGGTCACTGTCATGATGGTGATGTGTGGGCCTGTTGTGTTGAGGAGGTAACAGAGTCCAATGGCGTGCTGTTGGACGGAGCCGGTGTGGAGTAGGAGGGACATGACTTGGTTGGTGTGACAAGGCCTGGAAGGCGGGGCAGCGCTGTGTAGGCAGTTGGAGTTGCACACTCGGCATGCAAAGGTGTGGTGTGTGTGCTTAGGGTATGCCTGAGAGCAGGCGGTTGAATTTTCGCTTGGACATTGCTTGGAGGGTGGCTGCAACATGATACTGTTGTGTGATGTGGATCATGAAAGGGCATGAGGGTCATGCAATGTGCACGTTGCATGCGCTGACGGTCCTGCCTTTGGCACCGCCTGGCCGCAACAGTGGCACAGGCAAGCTGATGACAGCCTAATGAATGGGTGGAGGGAGAAAGGGAGGAGCATCTTGGAGGCATGTGGGTTGCAGAAGCGGGGAACTTGGTGGGCCCCTGCCGCAGGGCCCGCAGCAGCAGGTGGCATGTACTGGAAACTAGGCCAAAAGTAGCACACAAAGACAAGGATGTCAGAAAGGACAACTGCAACAGGTGCATGTAAAGGAAGGAGTGTCAGGTTACTCATGGCTCACCCAGAGAAAATGGATGAACAATCCCCAAAGATGACTGACACAGGATCAGGAAACAGAAGGCTGAGCTGCGCACAGGAGACACACCCTCAGCAGGCGTTGACGGCCTGTTGGTGGAAGCAACCTGACCAAAAACATACACAACCATGGACTTCATGCACAATAGAGATTATTATCCATGAACAACTGCATGCATGTTGCCGAACTACACATACACTCATATTCACAATCTTTGACAACTATGCCAGAGATGACGCATGCAAAGTGGCAAGAGTCCTGCATTGACAGAGATGAGGCACTTCGGAGGGTGAGGGACACCTTTATTACTCAAGCTCACACTGAGGGAAATGCATCAATACAAACAGACTCACAGGTCATTTGACTGAACATGTGGGACCTACGCTGGACACCCCCTTCACAACACGGATGTAGTAAAACCAAATGAACTGGCACACAAGTTCAGGGGATGAGCCAAACACCTCCTGCTGCACACGGAGAGGCTGCAATTCCCCATTGAGCCCGTCATGGGGATGTCCCACACTATGTCCACCCGTAGCATCCCGTATGTTTCAGAGGGAAGTTTTATACACATTGATGCCTTCATCAGAATCCAAAAACCATTACAGATGACTGTCACGAAGAGTGACTGTCAATTCATGGGAGTCATGCTACATGTTATGTGCCCCATGGTGAGTCGACATGTATGCATGGTAACACAACATGCACAGAAGCAGTCCCCACCAATTCCAAACACGTACCACCCCCAAAATGCCTTGCTGCAATCCTTACCCAAAATGAAAATTCCCCATGTCCGTGCATGGAACGCTGATTCAGCACACGTTGCAATACTCATGACGAATATCAGGAGGACAACGATGACACGAGCAGACAACATGCGCAAGAACCTGGGAATGACAGACACACAAGAAGTCAGCTAACAGATTTATCTCCACATACATGGTCATTTACTGAACAGGAAAAATTTTGGCCACATGCAAATTTAAAAGAAAGTGTCCCTGCTAAAATTTGCAGAATGACATCATCACTCGAGTGACACATCAGAACACACATCTAAGTCACTTAGCATGCAGTCAGCTGGACCCACAGATTGCAACACATGCCACCAAAGGCTACAAGCATGCACACTCATACCCAGTGACTCACCATTATGAGAAGAAGTTGCGTATGAGCTGACTCCAGATATCCTCCTCCTCACTTGCCTCGTGACCAAGCCCTTCATCCTCCACGGGTGGATGTTCCTACTCATCCTGCTCCAGGATGAGTGGCACTGCCTTCTCCACTGCCATGTTGTGCAGCATGCAGCACACGAGGAAGATTTTGCAGACCTTCGCCAGTGCATATGGGAGGGACCCGCCTGTCTTGTGAAGGCACCGGAATCGGCTCTTCAGGAGGCCAAACGTCCTCTCAATCACTCGCCTGGTCTGCCCGTGTGCATTGTTTTACCAGTGATCTGCAGCTGATCTTGGGTTGCGGAGAGGCGTCATCAGCCATGGCATGTTGGGATAGCCAGAGACATGGAAACATCATGTAAATAAGTGGGTCAGGAGATGCCGTAAGAGCCAGAGATACCGCAACACACAGGACAAACAGAGTATACCCACCAACAAGACATGCTTGTTCGTTGTGCAGCCGCCGCATCATTTGTGGCACCCTGCTACGCCTCATGATGTAGGCATTGTGTGCAGACCCTGGAAAACATGCACAGACATGGGAAATCAGCATGTTAGCAAGACACACCACAAGGGCATTTATAGAGTGGTAGTGTTTGCGGTTGCGATAGGCTACCTCCTGTGCCTGTGGTGGTACCAAAGCCACATGTGTCCCATCAATGGACCCAATGACATGGGGCATCCCTCCCAGGGCATAGAAATCACCCTTGACACCTGTCAACTCCTCAGGAGTCGGAAAATGGATGAATTCATCAAGGTGCTCCAACATGGCTGCCAAAACATCACGCAGGACACGGCTGAACATTGTCTGGGACATGCCACCAACATCAGCTATGGTGAATTGAAACGTACCTGTGGCAAAAAAATGTAGGGCTGCCATCACCTTCATCTTGGGGGTCAGCGGAGTGGGATACCTGTGTCGCGGTTCGAGGTGTGGTGCCACCTTGGCGGTCAAGTCCTCAATCAACTGTTGGGTGAATCTGTAACGTCGGATGCAGGCACGTTCCCTCATTGCACCCAAGTCTGGCATTGGTCGGGGGACAAGCGGTGCCCTGCAGAAAATTGTGATGAATGACTAAGATTGAGAGCATAACAACATCAATGTCAATGAACAGAGCAAATGCTCATTTGCTACTACACATCTGCTAAATACAGAGTCTGGTGTGTGCAATACATCCAGGACACGTATGCTAGCTTGGTGATACTCCTACAAAAAGCCACCTACACCCGTTGATTGGCAAGTCTACATGACATGCCCTGAAACGAGCTGGGGGCCAGTCTGAGTGAACAGCCAGAGACATCACAGGTGACATACATCCACATAGCTGCATTTAAAGGATGTCATCTCATACAGACAGCTGACGGCAAGCTAGACGCACAGGTCACATGGAATGTCAAATGTACAGATCACACACATTGCGATGAAGGGGTACACGTGGAAACAGAAAACACAGACATTGAGACGACGCAGATATGTCCTGATGTGAAAATATCATGTCCGATGCAAACAGACCCTGCTTACGTGGGAATCCACATGTGGCACGGTGTGCGTAGATGTGTGCCATACCCATCTCCACACAGACACATGTTGGATGCAGCAACAGCAGATGTAGTTGACAGAACAGTAACAGCAAGCTCATGGGAACACATGACACACACATGACATAGTCACATCGGGGCACGCTGATTGTGAAATGTCAGTTGTTAGTGTCCCTGTCCCTGGCATCAGGGGACAGTTGCGGGTGGTGGTGACTGTGCCATACGAGTGATGCTGTGCTTGACACGTTTGTACTACAGGCACACATGTGCAAAGTGTGAAGGGGAAGTGTGCCACATAGTGCCCCATCACACATGACATGTGTACACAGGTCATCACACATCAATAGTGCAACTACATGAGGAGACATGTGCAAGATCACTGCCTGACACACCTAGGCCCTGCATATGAAAGTCTGCAATGACAATGACTTGATGTACAGCCTTGTGCGAGTCGGAGACCTCCATTCCTTTCGTGTGCGCCTCCTATCACCAGTGTAAGCGTGTGAAACGCACCATACACACGCTCTGAGAGCGTGTGTACGGTCCGTATCACTATAATAGTGGTGCCGTAGGAGTACGCGTGGTACGGACCATACACACGTCATGTGTACGGTCCGCATCACTATAGGAGTGGTGCCGTAGGAGTACGCGTGGTACAGACCGTACACACGCTCTCAGAGCACATGTACGGTCCGTATCACTATAATAGTGGTGCCGTAGGAGTACGCGTGGTACAGACCGTACACACACGTGTACTCCTACGGCACCACTAATATAGTGATACGGACCGTACACATGCTCTGAGAGCGTGTGTATGGTCCGTATCACTATTGTAGTGGTGCCGTAGGAGTACGCACGTTACGGACCGTACACACACGCGTAATCCTACGGCACCACTATTATAGTGATACGGACCGTACACACGCTCTCAGAGCGTGTGTACAGTCCGTATCACTATAGTAGTGGTGCCGTAGGAGTACGCGTGGTACGGACCGTACACACACACACACGCGTACTCCTACGGCACCACTACTATAGTGATACGGACCGTACACACGCTCTCAGAGCGTGTGTACAGTCCGTATCACTATTGTAGTGGTGCTGTAGGAGTACGCGCGTTACGGACCGTACACACATGCGTACTCCGACGGCACCACTACTATAGTGAAACGGACCGTACACACGCTCTCAGAGCGTGTGTACGGTCCGTATCACTATTGTAGTGGTGCCATACATGTACGGGTATGTGTGAAACGCACCGTACATGTTTTTTTTAATCAAAAATTACATAGGGGACAAGTATTAGGCCCAAAATGCATGCTGGTCGTCATGGATACAGAGATTTCAGTTGCAATGTGGCCATCATGTGGGCTTGAAAAGTCAGTTGGCCCAAAAATTACAATGTTGCAAAGTGGTGTTTGCCTTGCTATGATGCTCAAAATTTGAACCATGCAAATTTGTGACATTGGTGTATGTTTAAAGGGATTGGAGGAAACGTAGGATGCAAATGAGTCTGACCAATCACTCTGTACTCCTGTAAATGAAAGCCCCCAGCAAGACAGATATAAGTCAGCCAGAACCCATGAGATGGCACTTGCCTGCACAACTTTCCTGTCAACCACACTGCTGCTGTCTGTGCTTCCTCTGGCACCATGTCGCGGACTGTGGAGAGGGCCCAGCCATTCACCATGGAGGAGAATGAGGCCCTGCTGAATTTCCACCTCCCACAGTACCCCAGCCCCTATGGGAGACCAGGGGAGTAGGTGAGTGCTGACCCCACTACTTTTGACTGTGCACATGTTTCGTGGCTGTCACTTCTGGCATTGTGTCCAGGTGTGACAGACATGCAATGAGGTTTAGAGTGGGTCCCAGGGGGGGGGGGGGGGGAAGTCTTATGTCTGTCATGCAGAGCATGAAGTAATTCCTGTGTGCACTCCTCACTTGCATTGTGCTTACTGTGACATTCACTGCATAGTGCATGACACATTCAGCCTGGCAAATCCTGGGTGGCATTTTTTGGCTATTGTCCTGAGGTGATTCAGTGGTCCCCCCGGTGTGACAGGTGACTGTACCCACAGATATGTATGAGTTGAGGGAAGCTGTGGTGAGAGTGTCCAAGTGATGTGTACGCCCTCCTGGACATTGATGTGTGTGAAGGTTCCTTGTCATGTGGGTGAGTGTCTATGTGAAGTGTTGCACAACAGCTGCATGGAGGAGGCAACAGCTCTACCCATCTGATGTGAGGAGTAAGCCGTGCTGTGTGTCTGACTTGCTGGGCTTGCCCGACACCTGTGACACCCCACAGGCAAGTGGCACATGTGCAGAGTGAGGTATGTATCCGCTGTAGCCAATGGCAGGTGATTGATCTGTGCCTGTGTGTGTCTGTGTACTCTGCTGAGGTTGCGTCAGTGGGCTGGGGCATGTAACTGCTTTGAGGTGCTGTCCATCAGCCTGGTGTTGCATGTGATGCACAGTGTGTGCCATGATCAGGGAGTGTGTCGCACCACTCCTGCCACCTGTGTAGTTTCAATGCCATGTAGTGCATTGGGGCTTCCACAGAGGCCAATGCCGATATGAGTAAGATGGGATTCCTTGGCAGCATCCTATGCTCTGTTCAACATATCATCGATGTTCAAATGTGTGTCTCTGTGACATGGAGCAGGTGTAGTGATGTTGTCTCACTTTGTCATCCTCACAGGTAACTGCCTACGAGAAGGGGGGATCTGGAAGCGGATCATCAGGGCCGTGAGAGTGGCGGGGGGTCGCAGTCGGCGCCTAGCCCAAGTCAGAAAACGATAGCAGGACATCCTGTGCTGGACCCGGCGGATCGCCCAGTTCCAGCTGGGGCTCTCACCTCCATGCCCCCACGGCGGGCGCCGACGCCTGACCACCCACATGATGCGTGTCCTGGTGGTAGTGTTCCCTGACCTGGAAAGGCAGTTACAGGAGGGACAGCAGCAAGGAGGGGGTAGGTACCTGTTTGTTTGTTGTGTTGTGTGTCCCTAGCTTTCGGAAGTGTTCTGTAGCCAGGATACACTGCCAGGGTTTATATGTGCAGTGCATATTCTGTTCCCCAAAGTCAACCAGTGCTCTTATTCGTCCCTTCCCCTGCTTGACTTGTGTCCCCTGGTCTGTGTGTAATCACAATTGCACATGGTCATCTAGCCTGCCAGTTGATCCAAGTGCACATTGCTTTCAGCATCATGTGGGAGGGTGGTCTGTGACATGTGTTGTTACCTTGCCTGTGCCCTGTCCTGTTCACTCTGTTGGGGGTCCATATTTGTTGGCACTGATGATGAGTCTCAACATGGGAGTGTGATGTTTCAAATGAACACCCTTGCAGCATGCATGACCAAGGTTGTGGCCTCAGACATGATGTGCATGAGTGGGAGATATGCATAGTGCCAGGACGGTTGCTAATGTTACAGTCAGAAAATTCCAGGAACAAGGAGCAGTGCCCACTACAGTCCCCTGAGACACCCTTGCCTCGTAATCATGTGTGTCATCCAACACTGTGTCCATTCTCAGTGTGTTTAGCATATGTTTGCCTCTGTGGCATTGTTCCCTGGCCTCATTTGTATTTATCCAAAGTGTGCTACATGTGTCCACTGGACAGGGAGACCCCATTTGGCTTGTGCATACTCACACTGGGCAGTGCCTGTGTGTCTATTCACAAATATCTGTCGATGGCTGTTTGTCAAAAATATGTGTTGGCAGCCTCACAAGGTGATGTGGAGTACATTTGGGAAGTCTTGCTGCACATTTTAGTAAAGCCTGATTAAGAGGTGTCACTTCTTGATCTGTCTCAATCACATTGTCTCAGGTATGGGGATTTGTGCGAGCGAGGCCTACATGGCCAGACCTTATGTCTCCTTGCCAGGTCTGACCTGTGTGTGATAATTGGCTGGACAGAGACTCAACGTGCAGTGTCCCAGTGATGTTGTGCAGGGTTTAATGTTTGTGCTTTGCAGCATGTGTCAATTGTTTAGATACATGATTCCTGCTCATTCATGTTTTGCACCAGTGTGTGGTCAAGATTCTACGTAGTTTGGTCTTTGTGTGCTGACATCTGTGTGGACATTCTGGCTTGCCATGGGGTGTCTCCTCAGTGCAGGTATGCCTTTTTACAACACAATAGCAGGCCCATTAGCTCATGCATTGTCCTGGGTTTGGACATGTGTGCCACTCCACATGATAGGCAGTGGGTCAGATGTGTTGGCAACTGTGTCATCAGGTAACGGATGGCCATGTGACAACTCACATAATTCAAGTTGTTAGTCACAAGGTATTGTACCTTGGCACTCACAACACTTGTCAACAGGTCTACATGTTTTAACTGCTTTAGTTTGATGTTTTGTTGTTAAGAACAATAATGTGCCTGCATGACAGATGTCTCCCAAGGAAGTGCACACCAAACCACCTTTACACTTTCAGTGAACACACTGGCACAATTTTAAATAAGGCATTGTTTTAATGAGACTGTTTTTCTGATTATACATATACATGTTCCCCCAGTGTTGTGGAAATTGGGTAGGTCCTTGGTTGTTGGTGATACCAACTTACGAGAGTCAAGTCATCAAGCCCTCGGTGGGCCCATGTATATGTACTTTCTGCAACTACATTTCTTTCTAACAGTGGCTTCTTTAAAGAAGGCTGCCAGCTTCTTCAATGACTGGGTAAATGTAGTTTTGTGTGCACCTCCTTGGGAGCCATCTGTTATGAAGGCACATGTGTGTTCTGTTCACAAAATGGCACATTCCCACATTCTGACCATGTCGATTGTGTCAAGTAATGTGATTCCCAAGGGACAAACTTTTTAAGTACTTTCAGGTCTCCGAGTGTGGGGACACCTTTGGTATTGAGGTGTGTTACTTTGCCTTGGGGGCACCACTACTGTTTCTTTCAGGGTAAACAAGAGGTGGCATGACTTCATTGTATTGCTGTGCTCACCTGTTCCCAGACACTAGCTCCTCAGTGTTTTCTCATTCAAGTTGTGGGCTGGTGTGTCCTATTGTTCCTTGTGTCCAAGTGGCATGGTGGGTCTACCAACTGGGGAGTACAGGGCTTACATATGTGCGGAGTAATCTAGCTGTTACTCATGATGCATTGCCTGATATGCACTGTGACCTATTGTTTTTGTACTCATGTGTCAGATGTATACAGGTGACTGATATTTTTCTGTATCTTCACCTTGCCCACAGCATCATCATTGGAAACCGAGGGAGACACCGGCACGGACCTGGATGAGGGACCCAGCACCAGTGCCACCAGTGCTGGTGAGTCTGCGGGAGCCAGTGGCACGGAGGGCGAGGGGAGTCAGTCAGAGGACCTGTCTGGTGGCGAATCCAACTACGACGCAGACGGGTCCAAGGCTGACCTCATCGAGGGGGCGGAGGCTGCTACAACACCTGGCAGCAGCCCAACATCTGTCCCCGCCTCCTCCATTCCCAGCACCGCCCTCCCAGTTGCTCCGGTCCCTTCTGTCCGTGCAGGGCACCACCATGTCTCCTTCGGGACAGGCACTGCACCCCCTGCCCCTGTCACCCCTGCTGCCCTCAGTGCAGTGTCTGTGGACATACTGCTGCAGTTGCAGGTTGGGCAGGCATCGGTGCTGACTGTCCTCCATGGCCACACCACACTGTTAACACAGATGGTGTCGTTCATGGAGGGTATGTCAGCATCGATGTCTGTACAACGCAGGTTTCTGCGGTCCATGGATTCTTCACTGACGGCAGCAGTGAGTCTCCTGCAGCGCTTCGTCCCCCCCTTACCCCAGCCCCATCCACACTTCCCTCTCCCATACCTGTCCCATGCACACCCAGACATTCCCATGCGCGCACCCCACCAGACACAGGCAGCACACCACCAAGTAAGGGCAAGTGCACACCTCCTGTCACGCACACTCAGGGGGATGTAGGCACACCCACTGGGTCTGGGGCAAAACGACATGCACGCAGCCACAGTCTGAGTCAGCAGGCCTGACAACCCAGTCCCTCCAAAAGCAATCCCCTTGGCTCCCCTGCCAAACTGACACCCGAAGAGCTGGCCATCACCCACACTGTGACACCACCCCGCAAGCGGGCGATGAAGTCCCTGGCCAGGGTAGTCACGTCCCCTCCCTGTCCACCCCCTCCCACACGAGCGCTGCACCCCATTCCTCGCCCAACCCCCTCGGCCACCCCCCTCCGTTGGCCCTGGGGTTTCTTCTTCCGGTGCAGGGCTTACCCTGGACACCCTGGCAGCAGTGTGCAGCGACGTGCTAACATCCACCTGTGATGCTGCCCCACCCCCTGCGTTAGAGACGTCCACCCACCACACCTGCCCTTCCCCCTCCTGTCCCTGCGGTGCCTGGTCCTTCCCCACATGATGCCCCCCACCCGGTCGATGAACCTGAGGGTTCCAATGTGCAGGCAAGCTAGGGGAGACGCTTGACCATGTGTCCCCCCAAGGACTTCTATTGTGGACTGGCCATTGGCCTTTGTATATAGTGTCATTTCAAGTTTTTTTATTTTATGCTGAATAAAGCATTTATTTTTACCTTGCACACTATTGCATTTCAGGTATTGATGTTGGTGCTGAGGCTCCTGGAGTTGGTGTAGTGGTAATGTGTTATGGTCCTGAGAAATGTTCTACTCTGATGGTCATGAGGTGGACCATGGTTTCTGCGTGCCCTCACAAGGTCTCTACAAAGAATCATTGTTAGTGTGTGTTATTTTGGTTTTGAGACATTGTCCCAAGGAGTGTTCCTTCCTCTGTGGCACCTGACATCTTCCCTGAAAAGAGTTGCACAATTGTTGTGCTGACCTGTGTCTACATTTCCTTTGTTGGTGACGGATCCCTTCAACTATGGCCATGCCTGCTCAGCAATGTCTCCGGCTGCATTGTCTGTGCCATCCTTGCTAGTCACTGTACTTGTGTATTGAGTATGTCGAAATGCCTTCATGGAGAAATTCTCCCTTTTCAGCACTATGCATGTGTGTACTTCCGGCCTAGCACACATATGGTACTTTTTCTGCAGGGTATTTGGGCACCTGACTCACAATTGTGGGCATTGTATCTGTGGGAACTCCACCCTAGTCCTTCCATGAGAGACAACATCTTGGTGGCTGGCCCAGCACCTGAACATTCTTATCAGTCCTGGGATGTGCGTGACAGTGTGTGTTCCCTTTGGCTCTCTTAGTTTAGTAGGCAGTGACATGACTATACAGTCTTGTGGCATGATCTCAGTGTGTGTATTGTGCTGCATCCGCCAGGGGTGGGTATGCATGTGTTATTTGTCCTCACACCCACATGTGGTGTGTCATGCGGTGGGGGAGTGACATCCATCCTCCTGGGAGTGGGACACTGCTGTCAGTGATGTGTTGTTATGGCACTATCATCATTGTCCACAGATAGGGATGCGTACATACACCCATGGAGTTGTGGTCATCTGATAATGATGTACACCCCCCATGTCTCTGTCCACTGCTGGGAGTCCTCTGCACCCACCCCTCACATGTCTGTCCACTGCTGGGAGTGATATGCACCCACCCCTCATATTGCAGGCCACTGCTGGGAGTCCTCTGCACCCACCCCTAAAATGTCTGTCCACTGCTGGGAGTCCTCTGCACCCACCCCTCACATGTCTATCCACTGCTGGGAGTGATATGCACCCACCCCTCATATTGCAGGCCACTGCTGGGAGTCCTCTGCACCCACCCCTCACATGTCTGTCCACTGCTGGGAGTGATATGCACCCACCCCTCATTTTGCAGGCCACTGCTGGGAGTCCTCTGCACCCACCCCTCACATGTCTGTCCACTGCTGGGAGTCCTCTGCACCCACCCCTCACATGTCTGTCCACTGCTGGGAGGGATATGCACCCACCCCTCATATTGCAGGCCACTGCTGGGAGTCCTCTGCACCCACCCCTCACATGTCTGTCCACTGCTGGTCGTCCTCTGCATCCACCCCTCACATGTCTGTCCACTGCTGGGAGTCCTCTGCACCCACCACTCACGTCTGTCCACTGCTGGGAGTCCTCTGCACCCACCACTCACATGTCTGTCCAATGCTGGGAGTCCTCTGCACCCACCCCTCACATGCCTGTCCACTGCTGGGAGTGATATGCACCCACCCCTCATATTGCAGGCCACTGCTGGGAGTCCTCTGCACCCACCCCTCACATGTCTGTCCACTGCTGGGAGTGATATGCACCCACCCCTCATATTGCAGGCCACTGCTGAGAGTCCTCTGCACCCACCCCTCACATGTCTGTCCACTGCTGGGAGTGATATGCACCCACCCCTCATGTTGCAGGCCACTGCTTGGAGTCCTCTGCAGCCACCCCTCACATGTCTGTCCACTGCTGGGAGTGATATGCACTCACGCCTCACATGTCTGTCCACTGCTGGGAGTGATATGCACCAACCCCTCACATGTCTGTCCACTATGTATGCGTGGGTGCGGTCCGTATCACTATAGTAGTGGTGCCGTAGGGGTACGCATGGTACGGCCCATACACACGCCCTGTGAGCGTGTGTACGGTCCGTTCCACACGTACCCCTACGGCACCACTCCAATGGTGTTACGGACCATACACACGCTCTGAGGGCGTGGGTACGGTCCGTACCATGCGTACCCCTATGGCACCACTACAATGGTGATACGGACCGTACACACGCTCTGAGGGCGTGTGTACGGTCCGTACCACGCATACCCCCACGGCACCACTGATATTGAGCTACGGACTGTACCCAAGCTATGTATGTGTGAGTACGGTGCGTATCACTGTTGTAGTGTTGCCGTAGGGGTAGGCGTACACGTCCACTTCCATTGTTGCATGACGCTGGGATTCGTGGACACGCCCCCCCGGAGTGACCAGACCCTTGAGGTAATGTATGTCCTCAATATTGTAGGTTTTAATTTGGGTAGGGAGTATGTTTCCTGCCCCTCACCCCCCCTTGGCCCCTGGGTGTTGTTCTCACCTTCTGCGGCGTGTGCGTCGGGTTCGGTGCACCAGGTCATAGGCTAAGAGGGCCGGGATGACACATAGGATGGGGTTCATGGCTGTCCGTCGCCTACCGGGGCTCCGTTTTCGCATCGGACTCAGTTTTCCGGCTTTCTTTGGCTGCCGTAAAAAAATAGCTGTGTGGAGTGACGTAGGGACGAATCGTACTTGCTGGTCCGTAAAACACTGCCTGACTCCGTAAGGACATCGCGTACGCGCTGTCCAGGATCAGACTCATAGGTATTTGTTAGCCGTACGGTGTTTTGTACGATTCGTACGGATATGGTATTTCTGTACGAATCGTACTTGCTGGATTGTACGGTGGATTTCCCGGGTACGAGTCGTATGGAGAATACGCTCCGTACGACGAATCGTACCCGGGTTTTACAGGATCGGAATCGGCACCTATATATTTTTCTGAAAATTGCAAACAAAAATGTTTTTAAAAAATTCAAACTGAAATATTGATTATTTTCTTGTTTTCATCTTTTAATTTAATATATTTACATTATTTTCTTTAAATAAAAAAAATTCCAATTTTTTTCTGAGTCGGGCACTCAAAGCGTACACATCACGGTGGGTGCGCACATTCTAGCCGCCATTTTAGAAAAGTCATGAAGGATCCGCGTACGGTGTGCTACTGCTACGTGTTTTTCAGTTACATCATATACATTTCATATTATGTGATGTGCACGATTGGTATGCGACCAGTCTGCGACACCTACTCCAGCGCATTCGCGACACATGCGCATTAGGGTACGAGATGCTGGCGCGGTTGCGGGTCCCGCGTGACATCATATATGTGTGCTGGGGCACGCTGGGTGCGCGACTCCTGCAAAAAAAAAATTATGTTCCAAAATTATATGTGTGGGTCTTTAATATACATATTAGGGCAAGAGATTATCTAAGATATTCCTAAAAATAATATATTTGAACTTATAATAAACATACTATTTTTAAATATATTTTCGCGAAGTCGGGTGCGTGGATCGTAAGTGCAGAGAACCAGGTCAGCAGAGCTGCTGTAGAGCCAGAGAAACCCGGTCAGCAGAGCCGTTATAGAGCCAGAGAACCAGGTCAGCACAGCTGCTCTAGAACCTAAGAAGCAGGTCAGCAGAGCTGCCCTAAAACCAGAGACCCATGTCAGCAGAGCTGCTCTAGAGCCAGAGACCCAGGTCAGCAGAGCTGCTCTAGAGGCCGAGAACCAGGTCAGCAGATATGCTGTAGAGCCAGAGATACCAGGTCAGCAGAGCTGCTTTAGAGGGAGAGAACCAGGTCAGCAGAACTGCTTTAGAGCCAGAGAACCAGGTCAGCAGAGCTGCTCTAGAGCCAGAGAACCAGGTCAGCAGAGCTGCTTTAGAGCCAGAGAACCAGGTCAGCAGAGCTGCTTTAAAACCATAGAACCAGGTCAGCAGAGCTGCTGTAGAGCCAGAGAACCAGGTCAGCAGAGCTCTTTAGAGGGAGTGAACCAGGTCAGCAGAGCTGCTTTAGAGCCAGACAACCAGGTCAGCAGAGCTGCTCTAGAGCCAGAGAACCAGGTCAGCAGAGCTGCTTTAGAGCCAGAGAACCAGGTCAGCAGAGCTGCTCGAGGGGCAGAGAACCAGGTCAGCAGAGCTGCTTTAGAGGGAGCGAACCAGGCCAGCAGAGTTGCTTTAGAGCCAGAGAACCAGTTCAGCAGAGCTGCTCTAGAGCCAGAGAAACCAGGTCAGCAGAGCTGCTTTAGAGGGAGAGAACCAGGTCAGCAGAGCTGCTTTAGAGCCAGAGAACCAGGTCAGCAGAGCTGCTCTAGAGCCAGAGAACCAGGTCAGCAGAGCTGCTTTAGAGCCATAGAACCAGGTCAGCAGAGCTGATCTAGAGGCAGAGAACCAGGTCAGTAGAGCTGATTTAGAGGGAGAGAA
Source organism: Triturus cristatus (assembly GCF_964204655.1). NCBI lineage: Eukaryota > Metazoa > Chordata > Amphibia > Caudata > Salamandridae > Triturus > Triturus cristatus. Next base: position 554,664,447 of record NC_140589.1, on the reverse strand, counting down.
ACAGGTCAGCAGAGCAGCTTTAGAGCCAGAGAACCAGGTTGTTAGAAATGGGATTTCTGGTGGGCTAGGGCTTGCGCCAAAGCCAGGCAGAAACCACCACTCTAAGTCAGGGCTGGGGAGTTACACTCCAAAGATAACCCCTGCTCATCCCCTTGGTAGCTTGGCACGAGCAGTCAGGCTTATCCCGGAGGCAATGTGTAAAGCGTTTGCGCGCGCAAACAGCAACAACACCCTAGGCCCACCACAAAAGGAACTCCACACAAGGATATATATAAAAATTAGCCTTTGTATTATAATAAACACATTAGATAATATGCACACAATTTACACTGTGCCAACTGGCACTGGCCGGAATTTACAGGGGACTATTTACACCAGACAGGGCCAATGGGCCCCTGTCAGAATCATCACAAATCACCAATTGTAACTGTAGAAATGTAGAACAAATAATAAATGTAGCGCACAACCAGTACCCACTGGTAAAAGGTAAGTACACCCTACGCAATCCTAAACACCTTTGGCATAGATCACGTAGGGAACCATGAACTCACTAGCATAACCTATACTAGGAAAATAGTCTCCTATGCATAGACACAGTTAGGAATAAAAATAGCATAAAGGCAATGCACATTGCGCAAACATACACAGGTAAAAATAACCATGTACCCTAGGTGAGGGGACAACACAGGAAAACTGTCCCCCTGTCAGGGCTGGGCTGCGCACGCAGCAGAAACAGCAGTGCAAAAGATCAGGCCTAAACGTGGCAGCTGCCCACTACTTGCTGGGCAGCTGTAGACTCAAAAGATGGGCCCGGGCATTCACTGTGCCCTTTTCTAACAAAGCTGCACAATGTTGCTGCTGCCCTCTATCACACGGGGCAGCTGGGTGAAATGCCAGCACCAACCACGTGCACGTTGGAGTCCTGATCTGGGACTCTGAAAACACTGGTGCCCCCAAGTCTTCAAAAGACAATGTGCCCCCAAAAGAACAGAAGAACGGGCACAGGTAGGTGGGGGGGCCCCCCTCTGGGGCCCTTGGAACAAAATCACCCCCACTAAGCTTTGGACACGATATGTCCCATTAGGAGAATCAGTGCAAAAGTACCTATCACAGGTCCCTCTCGCCGGGACTCCGCACCATGCAGCAATCCAGTCCCCCACCCTTAGGTGCCACTTTAATCCTTTAGGGAGCCCCTTCGTCCCGGTGCTCCACTCGCTAGTGCTCCACTCACCGGGGCTTTGCTTCGGGGACTCAGCTCCTCTGGGCCATCTGCCGGTCAGTGCCCGTCACTCACCAGCTTCCCAGGACTCCTCTTGCTGGCGGCGACGGAGGCTGCAACGCTCCGACTCATCTGGGGCTGCGGGGCTCTCTCCTGACTCACGAGAGCCCCGCTTAGGCCTCCACCACTTCCTTTGTCACGGCGTCCTCATGGGCACACGCAGGAGCGCGGGGTAGGCTCCCGTCTGCTTCCTGCTTCCGGCTAAGCCCCGCACACGTCTCCTCCAGGATTGCCTGACTTCCTGGGATCCCTGGGTTGCGGCGGTGATTTCTATACGGGGTGGGCTCCCGTTTTTAGATAAAAGCAAATGCGGGGTGGGCACCCGCCAACGAGTACCGTACTGCGGGGTGGGCACCCACTTTCCAGAACCACGCACAGCAGGCAAATACGCGGGATGGGCACCCGCTCAAAAAGGCACAAAGCGGGGGAATCCCTACGTCGGTATTCCCTCGGAAATTATAGCAGCTCAGAGCTGCTGCTCCCAACGAAGGCGCTCTTCAGCAAATAAAAATAAAGTGCGTCTTGGACATGGAAGACAAAGCGCTCCTCCAAGGCAAGGCTCAAAAACAAAGTCTTTCAGGAGGCAGGGGGGCAAGGGCTGGGCGCAGGGGCCAGCTCACAGGGCCCTCCAGGCAGGGAGGCAGTCCCCAGTGGCGGTCCTCCTGGCACCCAGCAGCAGCAGCCGGTACCCCTCCAGTTAGGATCAGAAGAACATTTTACTTGGGGTCACAGCCCCTTTTTATATACACATTTCCTTTGTCTCAGGCTGCAAGGTTAAGGAAAAACCAGACAACTGGTTTTGGAGCACTCTGTTGGGCTCAGCCCCTCTCCCCATTCACTGAACAGGCTAGGGACATCAGTCGCACCACAGGGGGCGGAGCCAGCATTGTGTGGGGAAAGCCCAGCCCTATTCAGGTCCCAGGTGTACTCCTCCCACCCATCTGGATGTAAATCTCCCTATTCACCACTGGGGACGACCCATCCTGACTCCTGGAGCCAGGCACACCAGCCAATTACAAGCCAGACAGTCACTTCACATTTATTACATAGACATGCCAGCTTCTAGAAGTGGCACTTCTACACTAGACACAGTAACACCGCACACATCATCGCGCAGCATTCAATCTCACGAGTTCGCACATACCAAACTCGACCCTGCACTCCCCACGCATCAGGAACTACCATGGACACACACATACCCAATGCATTCCTATGGGAGGGCAGGCCAGTCTCACTAAATGTAACACAGAGCGCACTCACTTTACACGGGGACACCGTGTTAAAGTGCCTAGGGGTCTAAAACCACTAACACTTCATAGGGAAAAAACTAGGATAATTGCAAAAAGTTTTGGGGGTGAACCTGCCAAAAGGGCCAAGTCCAACACAGGTCAGAAGAGCTGCTCTAGAGCCAGAGAACCAGGTCAGCAGAGCTGCTCTAGAGCCATAGAACCGGGTCAGCAGAGCTGCTTTAGAGCCAGAGAACCAGGTCAGCAGAGCTGCTCTAGCTGACACTGACTGACACTGACTGATTGACTGACAGAAACTGACTGACTGACACTGATTGACTGACTGACACTGATTGACAATGATTGACTGACACTGACTGACTACTCTCTACTACTCTCTCTCTACTACTCACTCTCGACTACTCTCTCTACTACTCATTCTCTACTACTCACTCTCTACTACTCTACTACTCACTTATTACTCATTCCCTACTACTGTCTATCTACTACTCATTCTCTACTACTCTCTACCACTCACTCTCTACTACTCATTCTCTACTACTCATGCTCTACTACTGTCTAACTACTACTCACTCTACTACTCTCTACTACTCACTCTCTACTGCTCACTCTCTACTACTCTCGCACTCTACTACTCTCTACTACTCTCTCTCTACTACTCACTCTCTACTACTCTCTACTACTCTCCCTTACTCTCGCTACTTCTCACTCTACTACTCACTTATTACTACTCCCTACTACTCACTCCCTACTACTCTCTACTACTCACTCTCTACTACTCCAGTACTCTCTACTACTCACTCTCTACTACTCTCTCTCAACTACTCACTCTCTACTACGCACTCTCTACTACGCACTCTCTACTACGCACTCTCTACTACGCACTCTCTACTACTCTCTAATACTCTCTGCTACTCACTCTCTACTACTCACTCTACTACTCTCTACTATTCACTCTCTACTTTCTACCTCTCTACCCCTCTCTACCTCTCTCTTTACCTCTCTACCCCTTTACCTCTCTCGACCTCTCTACCCCTCTCTCTACCTCACTCTCTACTACTCACTACTACTCACTCTCTATTACTCACTCTCTACTATTCACTCTCTACTACCCTCTACTACTCACTCTCTACTACTCACTCTACTCTCCTCTCTACTACTCACTCTCTACTACTCATCCTCTACTCTCTACCTCTCTCTATATGCACACATATGCACACACATATATATATATATATTCACTGAAAAAACCATAGGTTTCACACACGTTATAGTTAGGAATTAGCATTTAAAAAACCTTAGAAATTCAGTGAAAAAACCATAGGTTTCACACATGTTATAGTTAGCTGGACATTTTACTCGTAAAAAACCAATGAAATTGCCCCGTTATAGTTAGTTCAGCTAACTATAACTCGCGCGCCCGCAATGCACTGCTGATGACGTCACATATTACATCACTCATGACATGGTCAGTGACATCACTCATGACATCACTGATGACATCTCAAATGACATCACTGATGACATCACTGATGACATCATCCTTGTGATAGAGTGGCAGACCTCCTCTCACCTTAATATAAGCTTTGATACACACATTCAAAAATAGAGACTAAAAATTTCAAAACAATGGACATACCAATACCAGTTACAACAACCTCTTCAGTAATTCTAAGATCCACATACACATCCACTCATTCACCAACAGTCCTATACAGTCACTCATACATGTACTCACTCATCATATGTACTCATACATCTATACATCCTGTTACACAATGCCACTCATCCATAGAGTTACTCACACACATAGTCACTCATGCTAATAAAGAATAAAACATACATTTACTTGCATATACAGTAATACACACACCACCATACTTACTTCTACGGAAACTTACACATACTTAGTCTTTTAAACAATCACTTATAGAAACACATACTTATTCATACAGGAACTCTTTCAATCTCTCCCTCTCACATATACTCACATATATACACCAATAGTCACATATACTAGTTAAAAACATATGTAGTTACTCCTGAAGACACTATTGAGACAGTCATTCACTCACTAACACACCCATACACACACTCATCCACCCATACAGTCCTGCACACATGCTGTCTTCAACACATACAAACAGTGAGTCACTCATTCATGCATCTATGCACTACGTAATACCCCCCACCGTACCATACAGACACTCAGACTGATACTCAAAAAAACAACTAATAACCTATATAGACACCCATGTAGCTACTCACCAACCCATGCAGCCACTTATACACAAAGTGAGAGATACACTTAATCAGTCAGTAACACAATCAATTTTTCAAAAACAAATCATCCATTTAGACACTTATATACCCATTTATTCTTCCATCGACCTTGAGATACACATATATAAAACATATTTAATTTTCAGAAAAACACACATTCACTGGATGATGTCATCAGTGATGTCATCAGTGATGTCATTTGAGATGTCATCAGTGATGTCATGAGTGATGTCACTGACCATGTCATGAGTGATGTAATATGTGACGTCATCAGCAGTGCATTGCGGGCGCGCGAGTTATAGTTAGCTGAACTAACTATAACGGGGCAATTTCATTGGTTTTTTACGAGTAAAATGTCCAGCTAACTATAACATGTGTGAAACCTATGGTTTTTTCACTGAATTTCTAAGGTTTTTTAAATGCTAATTCCTAACTATAACGTGTGTGAAACCTATGGTTTTTTCAGTGAATTTCTAAGGTTTTTTAAATGCTAATTCCTAACTATAACGTGTGTGAAACCCATGGTTTTTTCAGTGAATTTGCAAGGTTTTTTAAATGCTAATTCCTAACTATAACGTGTGTGAAACCCATGGTTTTTTCAGTGAATTTGCAAGGTTTTTTAAATGCTATTTTTTTTTTTATTCTTCATTTTTTTCAAACATATTTTTAATTTAATTTTCTTATCTTTTATAAAGACTATGCTTAAATTTTTAAAATCCTTAAATATTTTTTTTATATATATTTTTTAAAATAAACATGTAAAATTTATTTCCAGTTTTTTTTTTTTTTTTTTTTTATAGTACGCGTACCGTAAGCTCACGGTAAGCGTACGGTTTACGCAACGCCCGTAATCTATCTACGCTGCTTGCGTATAGTTACGTACTTTGCGTAGCCGCGCGTACTGCGCGTGGGACGCGTGCGCGCTTACGCAACACGCGTACGTTACGCGGAAGTGCCGGGGAGTGACTGTTATGCGCATGCGCGCAAGCGCGTGTCTTTTTTACGCGCACGCGTACTTTTTGCCGTAAGCGTACCGTAAGCGTACCGTAAGCGTACGGTAGGTCATGTGATCTTGAAACACAACTTTTGATTGGTTGAAACTACTTTCAGTTCTAGAACTCTCCTACACCACACCCATTCCCCTCATTTCTGCTTGTGATCCCTTGGGAGAAGGAGCTGGTTTGTCTTTGGGATACGATGGCAGAACAGCAGAGCTCTTCTGAGAGTGAGGCTAGCACCAGCAGCACTGTCTTGAGGCAGAGAGCGAGGAAAGTAAAGCCTTCTTATGTTTGGGATTATTTTACTTTTCCAGAAGGCCAGCAAAAGGTGAATGCACCCTTAGTTACTTGCAAGCTGTGTAAGCGTGTACTTTCTAGAGGTAATCCTAACAGGAAGTATTCCTTTGGGAATCACACCATGAAGAGACACCTCCAGGAAGTACACAGAAGGACACATGGTCATCTTTTTGGAGGTAACTCTTCAGAAAGACGCAGGGCAGACTCCTTCTTCTGCAGGTCAGGTGAGCCCTTCATCTGTGGGGGGAGAATCTCCTTTTGCTGGCCCTCTGGAAATTAACCCTCGGTTTGCGAGGGTTGAAGTACGGTGCGCCACTTGTCACGATCTAATTACTTATAGGGAGACCAGTGTTTCCCTGGTGAACAGTAAAATAGATCAGCACACTTGTCGTACCGTCTAATATTCCCAATCTTTCTTTCCTCTGTCCCTGCATGAACACAACGGTTCTTTTAAGAGCCAACCTTATCTTTCATCTTTTTTTTTCTTTTTTTTTAAAAACTTTTTTTTTTTTTTTTACCGTACGCGTACGGTAAGCGTACCTTTTTTTTATTTTTAAAAAAAAAACACTAAAAATCATTTATCTCATTACAAAGTCCTTGAGAGACTACAATTTTTATTTTTAACTTACCATACTCACTCAAAAAAATATTTATTCATTTGTTTTTTTAAAAAATAGTTTTTAAAATGGTTGTAGTTTCCGAAAATTTTCTATATCGATCTGAAAATAAAGAAAAAAGTATTAATATTTTTTATCCATTTTATAATACAATACACATATTTACATTTTTTACAAAAAAATATTTTTGCCTTATTTTTGCTGTTTTCAGAATATATTGCATTTCACTATTAATTGTGAAAGCAATTGCATTCATCATTTTACAGCGGGCAAAAAAAATTAACAATCACAAAGATTGTATTAAAAAAGCCCAGAATGTCTTCTCACTTAAACTTATCATTACAGAAATGCATATTATTCTAAAAAAATATCATCTAAAAACAATACTTTTTTCTTTAAAATACCGTCTGATATGTTTGTTTCAGAAGTATAATCACAATATTATATCTCAAATAACTCCAAAATACATCTGATTTTATTTCCTTTAGGCCAAATAGTATTTTTTTTTTTTTCCTGGAATAAATTTCCAAGGGAAAACCATTAAAATTCTAAAGTTTAATCTGTCCAGATCTCACCAATTCTCTGTAACATTTTGGTTCACGAAAATTTTTTGAATAATTTATTTAGTCCACAATAGAATTGCTTACTTTTCCACATGGCCAAATAGTAATTTTTTAAATCATTTTTGAAAAAATTTCCAATGGCAGTCCAATAGCATTCCATAATTTAAAATGTGCAGAAGTTACCGATTATCTCTAAATTATTGGTTTTTGAAAATTGCATTAAAATTTAAAAAAGTCCACATTACAATTGGTTATCTTTCCTTTAGGCCAAATGATAATTTTAAAAATCTTTTTTCTACAAAATTGCAATGGTAATCCAGTAAAATGGTAAAATTATTTTGTCCAGATCTTGCCAAATCTCTCTAAAATTTAGGTTTCAGGAAGATTAGATAGGAATTTGCTAAATCAAAAGGCAAACGTTGTTTGAAAATCATTTGGGAATCATTACACAGTGTCCAGCCTTTTTCACATTTTAGATAAACTGTGTAATGTCCAGAAGTAACAGTAGGTCCATCATGGAAAATTATTGCAACAGTTACAAAAGTTTTTCCTGAAATTGATAATTGCTGTCCTGTAAACTTCTTTATTAAAGTATCCAATTTTGATCCATCAGCTCTACATCGTTGCATCATTAAAATTACATACTGTCCGTATTCCCTTAAAATTAATGTTGAAAACATGTCAGAATTACACTCACCACATTTCATGCTATGATTAGCATCTTTAACTAATTTTGCAAAAGTGACTGTTTTACTCTCTGGCAATGTCAAATAAATAAACCTTTCATTATCAACAATAGAGCCACATATATTATAACAATTATCACAACTATGTTCCCATTTATAAGAGAGACCAAAAAAAATGTCAATGGGAACTCCTTCTTCTTCCACTACCTGAAGAAAATACATCAAAAATTCGTGTGCATCTTGCTGTTCATTTTGAGAAAACTGTGTTCGTCCTGAACATACATCTAAAAGTTTTCTAATTTCAGTAGCACTTTCTATTTGAGTTTTATCTTTACTCAGCTTTTGAAAAAGGAGACTGAGCTCTGAACAGAATCTTTTTCCCTGATTTACTATTATCTGCTCTTGCAAACTTTCCAGATAAAATGCAACATTCAGCACTACATTAGCGTAGCAGTTGACACCAGAGCTATTTTCAAAATGACATCCTACAACCTGTTCTTCATTTTCCTTATTCTTTTTGCTTGCAATTACATCACTCCTCTTTTTTTTCCTCTTCTCTACATCTTCATTACAGATATTCTCATTTCTCCTTTTACGAGAAACTACACGTTTCTCCAACACAGGATACTGACCTAAATGAGGAGCATAGCTTCTTCTTAATCTATTATACTCCTTTACACAGTTTGTATCAGCACTAACTTTTGAGTCATCAAAGTCTATCATGAATAAACCTGATAATGTTTTGACTCGTGACAAAGCTACATATGCCATACCTTCTTTGAACACAGTTGAACCAATGTTCACAAATGCACAATCTACAGTCAATCCTTGAGACTTGTGGATAGTTACAGCATATGCTAGTGAAAACGGAAACTGCTTCCTACGTACATATAAGTCTTTCACAAGCATGAAACGAACTGAACAACGACAAATGTCTTTAACTTCCTCTATCTGATCAAATTTTATCTGTAAACATTCAATTCCTTCTTTTTTCTGATAATTAATAAAACCCACAACTCTTCCCATCGCTCCATTCACTAAGCCTTTCTCAACATCCAAATTTCTCCTTAAAAACACTCTACAGTTCATGCAAACATAAAGATTTTTTTCTAATCCTGCTGTTTTGGAGATGTTCTTCTCTAGTGAGTCCAATTTATTTTTCAGTTTGCCTGTTACTGTGACTGTAATTCTTCCATCCTCAATTTTGTCCACTGCTTCCAATTTCCTGATGTCTTCCTTTTCCAATTTCAAAAGCTCCTCATTAAATATTGAGCATTCACGTAGAGTTGGCATTAAGCAGATGACACTTTTGTTTTCTGCAGTATTCTTGTATATTTTCTCTGCAACTATTTCTTCCTTTGGAAATAAATTATGTAGCAGCCGACTCTGTAATGCTTTTTTCCCAACATCTGTGAGTAGTCCAATCCTGATATCTTTCAGAATACTTCCATATTCTTCATCGTTTGCTTGCCTCATATTAGTTGTAAGTTCCTTGTACTCAAAGAAGGACCAAATATTTGTATTTCCAATGCTTCCCAATGACTTCTTTGTGTCTTCATGTGTCACAGTATTAAACACTGGTTGTCCTTTAACTGGAGTAAGTTGCAAAAGATCCCCAAAAACTATGACGTGTTTTCCACCAAATAACACGTCATAGTCTGTCTTCAAAATTTGCTGCATTCTTAAATGCACAAAGGCAAGCATTAAGTTTGATACCATGCTCACCTCATCAATAATGAGAACTTGCATCTTCTTCAATACTCGTGAAACTTCCAAGGATGCTTCTCCAGTTAGCTTGTTGAATTGTATTTTGTTCTCATGCTCCACTGGTAACATTAGCAAACGATGTAAGGTGATTCCTTTTATGTTATATGCTGCTAACCCAGTTGGAGCAGTAACCACACAAGACAAAGTAGAATCCGTTTTTTGCTTTAGGTAGCTTCTGATGACTTTAATTAGGAAACTTTTTCCAGTGCCAGCTTGTCCGCTTACATACATCCTGATTGGATGAAATGATGTGCATGAGCACTCTTTTTTGATATGTAGAAATCCGTGATCAATTTTGTTTTTGATCTCTTCATAAATTTGTTGCTGCTCTTGATTCAGTTGTCTTTCCAAATTTTCTAAGTCTATAAATTCTTCTTGAGCTTGATTCATAGCCGTTTCCACTTCATTCATGGCTATTGATGCTTCATTTTCAACGATTGGTTGTCCTAGGGGATCTTGACTGTGTGTTCCTGAACTTTGGCTGTCCTGAGAACTGTCTCTAGCTATTTCTGCTGCAATTGTAGTTTCCTGTTCAATTTCTTCATTTAACATTTGCAGATAAGTTGAGAATGTACTGCATTGTATGCTGTCTTTGCAAGCATTAAAAGAATCTTCATAGCTCTGGAATTCTCCCAGTAGTTCATCCTCTGTACGCCATGGTTTAAACAACTGTAAAAGAGCCAAGTAGTAAAATTCTTTCTTGTCGGTAGTGTCGCAACTCAGCTTCCGGTGATTTATCAAACTTCCTTTGGTTTGCTTCACCAAACATCCTTCTTCACCAACAACTTTATATTTTCCACTGTTGATGTCTTCTGCAGCTTTCCGTGAATAAATGTAGTTCTGTAACACTTCATAGAGACACATGTTCTCCAGATGATGACTTCTCTTGGGATAATATGTGTCCAACATGTTTGTTTTCAATATGTCTGTACTTTCTGGGTCATTCTCAGCCAAATATTCAATTTCTCCAACAGATTTCAGTACCCAATTTCTCATTGCTGCAAGGCCTAAACTTGCCCAAATTATTCTTCTTGACTTCGAGTAGAGACTTGCAGAAGATAACCTATCTGAACATTCGTAGGATCCAATTTCTCGATGCGATAACATCTTCAAACTGAAACTGTACAGCTTCTTACTGACAGTCTTCTCGTGAGAAATCTCTTCCCACATTTCCTTCAATTCTGTTTTTTCTGATTTCGTAATGTAAGACGTTACATATCGAGCAACAGCAATGGAATTGTCAGCAACATACTGTATATCCATGTTAGCGTTCCACATGGATAAAATGACTGGGTTGTAGTCATTTATATTTTTTGATTCTTCTTTTCTTTTAAGGTTGTAGGTATTCTTAGGTGATTTTCTTGTGATAGTATGTCTCACAGCTGACATAAAACTGTTGACTCTTCCATTTGTAAGAACAGGTCTAGGAAATCCAAATCGACATTTAGTGTAGTATTTTTCTTTGCTCTTGTATTTCCGTCGACAGTATTTTCCACACCGATGACTTTGGAAACGTAGAACTTGCTCCTTTAACTTGTTCTCTTCTGTGCTTTTAGGTATAGCACATGTTGCATATTCTTCAATGTAAGATAACACTGCTTCATCAGTATCTGTTCCAAACTTTGGGGCATCCTTGATCCACAGCAGCATATGAATATGAGGAGCACCTCTTGCCTGGTACTCTTTTCTCCAAAAGAAATCCACTACTTCTCCAAGGGGTGGATTTTTTTTATTGCAGATGAAGGACATCATAGCCTCAAATCTATGATTGAAATATCTGCAAACATTAACCGGATCCAATGAGCACAGTTCTCCTGCTGTCTTGTATTCGATGTTTTTAATGTTTGAATTGGCCTCTCGTAGAAAATCCAGTAAATCATCCCAAGCGTACTCGGCACAGCTTAGGGTAAGGAACCATGTTGGTGTTCCTAAATTGCGTAACATGCATTTTAGTTCACCATGGCGTCGGTACCAATATTCATTTGTCCCACGCTGACAAGCCATCAGATTGATCAGTTGTGTTTCCAAATGATCATCTCGGTGCTGCACTTTCTCCATAAAATCCTTAGCAGACACATTTTGTAAATGTACTCCGCTTTTTAAAATGTGATTTACTGCATAAGACAGTGCAGACAAGTCGCTTTCAAATAAAAGATGGAACAAATAAGGAATACTTTGTCGAAATCTGGGATCTTCAGCATATAGTCTTGTAGTTCGATACTCTGAAGCTGGAATCTGTTCTGGACGTTCATCGTATCGTCCTCCTTTTCCTTTAGGAAACAGCTGGGGAAAACATCGAGCTTCCAAGCTCTCCTCCCATACACTCACGGGATTTCCTTTTGCTTTCTTCATCTGAAAGAGATCAATATTGTCTCCCATAACTTCTTTCGAATGGAGAGGATGTATGCTAAAATGTTCATAAATTTCTTCTTCCTTTGACTTGTCCACTTTTTCAATTTGTCCAGTTGGTGTTTCTGTGTCTCCTTGTAAATCTTCTTCTTCTTCTTCTTCTTCTTCTTCTATATAAATTGATTCATACCATTTGTTATTTTTTTTCAAATACAAATTTGCTCTTTGTACTTTCCGCACATCTACCAGCTCCTGCCAAATCTTCTTATTCTTTGTAGGTACACCATTAACCAGAATAATTAATGGTTCAGTTTCCAAAGTATCCGCATCAATAGTTTCCATATTTTTTTTCAAATCCAAGGGCAAATACACCACTCTACCTTTTAAACCTCTCAGTAAATCTGAAGGAGGTAATTTACCAGTTTTGGGCTCCATACGTACTATGGTCTGGAACGGATGAACACATTGAATGAGTATAGACTCATATGTATTTAATTCAGAAAGTTCAGCAGGAATAGCATCCAATTCTAAATTATTATGTACAGCTCTGGTCGGCATTCTATTTTCCTCTAACTTGTTGTAGCAGTACTTACAAATACGCTGATCTTCACCCAATTCAAAACAATTTTCAAGAAATATATATGTGGCAAAATCCATCCACTTATAATTATCTTCATTTTCACTCTTTCTGTAGAGATCAACATTCCTAGTTTGTTTTCTATAATGAGTTCTGCGGCAACAAATACAAGTAACATTTGGTCTTTCATTAGAGATTATTGCAAATTTTGTTATGTGATCATTAAATGTCTTACTTACACAAGGTTCTACATTCTCTTCCACTTCTGCCTCATTTACTGTGTCCTTCTCTGCACTGTTTTGTTCAGGACCAAAGTAACAAAACTGAATTTCATCAACAACCTTCTCTACATCTGATACCGTTCCTCGGAACAGAGCCCTATTCAATTCATTTAACTTTATTGCTGGACTTTTGGCAAAATACAACCGTCTCACAAACTTTCTCATTTCAGTATGATGAACAGCCAGCATCCTAAAATGATGGAAAACACTATTGCACACTTTTCTAGATAGACAAGCAAGAGAATGACCCTGCAAACCAGTATTCTCTCTCACTCTGCATGGATCCAGACTTTGAAGCACCTTAATCTTTTGTTTTACACTTTTTTTACTATATTCTCTTAGAAACTCTCGAAATCTGTCAATAGATTCCTGACGCACAGTGCAAATACTACTACAATTCCAAGTGTACACTGGGGCTTTAGGACGTCTCCCCATTGCCTCATCTGCCATCACTTGTACCTCATCTCTTGGAACCATTATCTCCTTCTCCATTATGCAACCATTTTTTACTTCGTATGAACGACCTCTGGTGTCAACTGCATGCAGCAAACTATTACTTTGAAAATAGCTCTCTTCATTAAAAAAAGGTTCACTACTTGAACTATGCATCCACTTTCCTAAAAACACTTTACAAAAGTTTGTTCTGTTCACTACTCTTTTGCTTTTGCTTTGTGATTTCAGTACATTAACCATTTTATCTAATGTACGCATCCTATTCAAAATTAATATGAATAGTTTCCTTTTTAATTCTAATGCTTTTGCTGCAATGGCTTCAATTTCTTTTTTTCTCTTGTAATATTTAGCCTTTTGCTTATATTTCTTTATATCCTTTATCAAATTGGACATAACTCTTCTCTGAAACATTTTTCTACGTATCTCTTTAAATGCTGTTTTTCTGTTTATGTTAAACTTTTCAATTGCAGAAGGTATATTTGCATTAACTAAATTCTCAATTTTTTGCTGTTCTCTATTTTTTATTACATTTTTCCGAGAACAGACATTTTGTACATTTTTCTTTGTTTTGAATATTTTGTTTAGAAATTGTTTTTTTTGCTTACCAGAAGATTTTTTCTTTTTCCCAACATCAGCATCTTCTACTAACTTTGGTCCTCCAGTTGTCTTCAAATATAGGTTTTTTTTTAGCGTTTTTTGAACTCGAGATTTTGTAGGCATCTTAAATTTTGTTCACTGTTCTTCAGTAATACCTGAAAAAAACTAAAAAAAAAATCCTTTATTGTATTTAAATATATTACTACATTTCTTTTCACAATAGTCACAAAACGAAATTTCTTTGCCAATTTGAATGCACACAAACTGCTCTTTTTTTTGGGCAAGTGAAAATCTCTTTTACAAACTGTCACATTATGAAACCAAGCTGTTTTTTCAGACCACCACCATGTGTATTCTCTGTGACTGCCTACACTCCAGCAGGGGCAACCAGCCTTAGTGATGCTGAATGTATTTGCATTACAGACTTAAACCTGAAAACCCCACTCGCTTCTAATTACTGTGCATGACTATACATGGCAAGCACATGGGTGTGTGCTAAGCCTCTGCTTCTTCCCCCAAAAAATCGCTCCCCCTTTCCATCTACTGCAACTGTGAAATCACCAGAGCAAGACGCAATAAATCTCTGCCTATAATTCTTCTATGCACACAGAGTCATGTTTTCACATTAGTGCCAAAACGAAATTTCTTTGCCAATTTGAAAGCACACTTATTGCTCTTTTTTTTTCGGGCCAAGTGAAAATCTCTTTTTACAATTTGAAATCACTTTTACAGACTGACACATTCTGAAACCTTTTTTTTAAATTTATTTAAATGCACATGTCCAAGCTGTTTTTTTTTCAGACCACCACCGTGTGTATTCTCTGTGACTGCCTACACTCCAGCAGGGGCAACCAGCCTTAGTGATGCTGAATGTATTTGCATTACAGACTTAAACCTGAAAACCCCACTCGCTTCTAATTACTGTGCATGACTATACATGGCAAGCACATGGGTGTGTGCTAAGCCTCTGCTTCTTCCCCCAAAAAATCGCTCCCCCTTTCCATCTACTGCAACTGTGAAATCACCAGAGCAAGACGCAATAAATCTCTGCCTATAATTCTTCTATGCACACAGAGTCATGTTTTCACATTAGTGCCAAAACGAAATTTCTTTGCCAATTTGAAAGCACACTTACTGCTCTTTTTTTTTCGGGCCAAGTGAAAATCACTTTTACAGACTGACACATTATGAAACCACCATGTGTAACTACAACAAAAACAATTCCCATTTCTATTATTCATTTCTTAAGTTACCACATACATCCCCTCTCAAACTGTAAACTCACCTTTAAAATTAGTTAGTTGTGAAAGAAATGTGACACTCAAACAGCAGATTATCAGAGCCAGGATCTCTGTTCTCTACACCTCTCTCCTCTCAGCAGAACCAGATAATGGCAAACTTTCCCTCTATTTTTCCACACATATACATGTAAGTTTCAAATCTCAGTGCTTCCCCCTTTTTTTCAAATGTAATGACACATTTCTATTGGTTGAAAACCAACCCTTTTCCAAAAGTACCCTGCCCCCAACTTGACTTCTGCCTAGTACCCTTCCCCCAACTTGACTTCTGCCTGCTACCATAGCAACAGCTCATGGAACACTGCTGTGTGCAGTTAGGTCAGAAGTTCGACACACAATGTTTCAATTCCACAGAGCAAGAGTGCTTGACTTTTCAAACCTAACAGCAAATCCATAGTACTGTTCTTTGGTTACACATTTTTTTGTACCAATACAAAACATGCTTCTTTTAATTTTCACATACAGCCTAGTTTTTTTTCTAGAATGGTATGAAACAGCCAATCAGTTCTTTTTGTTTTGTAAAAAATATGTATGCCTCCATTTCCAAACTGTCTTTCTTTTCATATTGCCATTCTACTGAAAGACACCTCCTGAGTGCATCCAGTTCTCCTTTGAAGATGTTCACAGTGTGGATTGTAGGGCACAGCTATGTCTTCTGGAGTGAAAAGTTTGCAGAGAAAACAGATATGGTGAGAGACCTTGCTTTGCCAAATGTAGACATTAAATGGATTGGTCAGAGAGGGTTAAAGTGGCACCAATTGATGCCATTGGTGAAATCCTTCATTCAAATCCAACACCCTGACCTCATAATAGTGCACTGTGGTGGCAATGACCTAGGCACTTTGACTGGGGTAGGTCTGGAAATGCTTATGAAGGACACCTTTGCACAACTGTTTACACTTTTCCCTAAAACTGCCTTTGTGTTTTCCAACATATGCCAAAGGCAAAAATGGAACTGGTCCAATCATTTCTGTCCTCAGATTGACAAAGCAAGAAAGCACGTCAACAAATCTGTTTCTGCTTTCCTCCGTGACTATGGTATGGGTGCCATTTACCACAACAACTTGCGTTACGACATGCAAGACATTTATAGAGGAGATGGTGTGCACTTCAATGATGAAGGGAACAGAGTCTTCCTCTTGAACCTTAGACTCTGCATCGGTACTTACTTGTAGGTACCACTAAAAAAATGACTCCATAAACACAACAGCTCTTTTTAGAGCTCCCTAATTTCTAAACTCTTAAATCTGCTTTTCATTTATTTATTTATTTATTTTTTTACCGTACGCTTACCGTAAGCTTACCGTACGCGTACCCCGTGATTTTTTTTAAAATCAATAAATGTTTTTTTTGTACTTTTCTGTCCTTCTTTGACCCCCTTACAATTGTTAGGGGGTCTGTAACTCTCCTCATTGCCCCCTTTCCTTGTTTTCACTCTTTTTTTTCAGAGTGAAATACACAAAATGGCGGCCGCCGCTTCCTGGTTTCGGCCGATTCGAATGTTTACTAAGATCTAAGAGCCAATCAGAATCGCGCTCGCGCACGCCACCGTACGCTTACCGTAAGCGTACGGTAAGCGTACCGTAAGCGGGCTCAGATATATATATTGATTTAAAGGCTATTTTCTCAGAATCTACTGAACAGATTTACACCAAACCTACAAAAGGCACTTCCTTGACCTAGGGACTACCTCTCTGCCAAATTTTGAGTAATTCTGTTCAGCCGTTCGGGCTGTAGCTCGTTCTAAAGGTCCTATGGAAAAATGCATGGGAAAAACGCGTTTTGGGACCCCCCTTTTATCTCAGCCCCCGCTTGACGGATCCCCCCGAGACTTTCAGGGTAGGAGCGGAGCGTAGCGCCCCACCTATTTTGAGAAATCCGCGAGGATTCGTCGACCGGCGCCAAAGTTATTCAAAATAGAATGTTGAGGTTTTCCTATGGAAACGTGGTCCTAACTATAACTACCTACTGGCGACCGCCAGTAGGTAATATATATATATATATTCACTGAAAAAACCATAGGTTTCACACATGCTATAGTTAGCTGGACATTTTACTCGTAAAAAACCATTGAAATTCCCCCGTTATAGTTAGTGCAGGCAACTATAACTCACGCGACCGCAATCCTCTGCTGATGCTAATACTGTATAGACACTTATTTGCCCATGTCTTCTTCCATTAAATTTTAGCTATACGGGAGGAGCCTAGCGCGTGATCAAGATGGCCGCGTGAGCCCAGAGCTCCCGAGACCCTCGCTCCCTCCGGCAGATATCCTGTGCAGCATCCTGTTTTTAACACCCGGAATATTGGAGGCGAGCCGTTGCTGAGGGGATAGCCGCTGTCCGGATTGAAATCGCTCACCGGAGACCGAAGTTGTGCTACATGGAAGTTTGTGGCCTACTCCCCTGAAGATGCCCGGGACTTGCGCTGGCACAATGCCCGTGCACTAATTGAACAACAGCGGCCGTGCGAGGGGCGAGCCGTCGGGAGGAAGGTGTTATCACTTTCACTTTTGCTCTCCTGTCTCTATCGCGCCCTGGCCTGGGTGTGAGCTGCGCCAGTCACTTGTTGCATGGTTGTCTTCTCTGTATAGGCAAGGAGACTGTCTCCGCGGCAGATTACGATGTCGACCAAATCGGACGCCGAAAAACAGAAGCCCAAGAGTACCAGGCGGGGAGGATACACCCAGACCAACAACATGGACCGCTATGCCCAGCAGAAGGGGTCACCGGGCGGATCGGGACGGGCACTGGAAGCCTTGAAGGACGGTTCGCCCCCCGCCGCGGAACCAACCCTGCAGGATATCATGGGGGCCATCGAGGGGATGCAGTCCTCTATCGGGCAACAATTTGAGACCCTGGCGCATAAAGTGGACGCCATCTCGATTGACGTCAACTTGATTCGGGCAGACCTGGGGAAAACTAATGAGCGGGTTCAGTCCTTGGACCTTAAGACCTCTGGCCTCCTGGGCGATGTCTCTGACCTGCAGCTGGAAGTCCGTACCTTGAGGACTGCAAATGACCACTTTGCCCGACGGTTGGAAGAGTTCGAAGGCCGGGCACGGCGCAATAACGTGCGCATTATTGGGGTACCGGAAAACTCGGAGGAACAGTCGGTGGACCTGTTTGTGGAGGACTTGGTGGTGAACCATCTGGCGCCCAAAGGCCTTAGTAAGTTCTTCACTGTTGAGCGGGCCCACAGAGTCCCTGGTGGGAGGTCCAAGGTGGGGGCCCCTCCGAGACCGATTGTCGCCAGGATCTTTAATTTCAGAGACCGGGATGCCATTCTGCAAGCATCACGGGTGTCCGGCCCGATGACTTTCCAGAACACCACAGTGAGTTTCTATCCGGACTTTACCCAGATGGTGCAGAAGCAACGACAAGGCTTCCTGGCGGTCAAGAGAAGGCTACGAGAGATGGGACTGAAGTACGCCATGCTCTTCCCGGCCAGGTTGCGTGTGGTGTTCGAAGAGCGGACTTTCTTTTTTGAATCACCGGACATGGTCGGAGACTGGCTGGACACATTGCCCCAAAGACGGACTAGCGTGGAACATGCCGGTGGAGCAGAAGGTGGCGGCGACGAACAATGAGCGAGGACTTGGGTGCTAGACCTCCGGTTCCTCCGGGAGGGTGATAGTCCGGGGGGTGGCGGGGGTAGGAAGGGAGCTTTTTCCTCCTCTGGGGTTCTTTTTGTAGATTAGTCTTTGTATGGGGCGACAGGCACACTGCAAGTTGGGGGGCCTTTTAGAGCTTACGCAGGGGTGCAGGGTGGGGGGTGGATTGGGGTTGCTGTTGTGGTTGTTGTTGTTTTTTGTTATGCAAGGCGTAGTGATGCAAGCTTCTGTAGCTCGAGTGCGGTTCTACGGGGGGGGTGGAGGTCTCCTTACATTTTGGGATGGGGGGTAGGGGCTTAAAGATACTCAGTTGGAATGTTAACGGCTTGGGGGATCGTATTAAGCGTGGGATTGTCCTGCAATTTCTGAAGCGATGCACCCCTGATATTGTCTTATTGCAAGAGACGCACTTGATAGGTAACACGTGCTACGCACTCAACAGGAAGGGCTACAAATTTGGGGCTGGAATACTTGTCAGGTCCTCTCTGCCGTTCGAGGTTGACTCCACTACTGTTGACGACATGGGACGCTTTGCGGCTGTGGCGGGGAGGTGGGAGGGTAGGACGCTGGTCCTGGTGTCGGTTTATGTACCTCCTGCGCTGCAGCCTTCCACACTTGCGGACTTGGAGAGGGCTTTGTTGGATCTCCCAGAGGGAATGTTGGTGGTGGGTGGTGACTTCAATGCGGTTGGCTCCGGATTGCTTGACAGACACCCGCCAAGAAGCTCGGGGGGGGGCTCAGAAATGGCTTCCGGACTTTGTAGATACCCTTGGTCTGGTTGATTGTTGGAGACTGCTGCATCCCACACAGCGGCAGTACACTTTCCACTCCGGGGCGCATGGCAGTCTCTCTAGAATTGATTATGTGCTTACCCTGGCCGCGCACGCCTCCTTTGTGTCTGAGGCCAGGCACATGGCTCGGGGTATTTCTGACCATTCGCCGGTGTGGATCTGTATGGATGTTGGTAGAGGAGTGGGGGGCAGGGTGGCTCCAATTAACCCGTGGTATTTCCGGGACCCTAAGACTCGTAGTGCGGTGCTGAAGGCGGTCGATCGTTATTTCCAGGAAAATCTCGGCTCGGTCGCGTCCGCGGTGTCTTTGTGGGAAGCGTTCAAAACTGTGCTGAGAGGAGAGGCCCTCTCCTTGATAGCAGCAGCCAAACGTCGGCGAGATGCGGAGGTCGCTCAGATTGAGGCGGAGATCGCGGCTCTAGAGTTGGCATTGGAGGGGAAGGTCACGGCAGCGGCGCTGCACAATTTGAGCCTTAAGCAGTCGGAGTATAAGGCCCTAGTGACAGACGCGGCCAAAGCCCTGAGTAGGGAACAGCGGGGCCGACTGTATGACGTCGGGGACAAGGCCGGGAAATTAATAGCGTGGCTGGATAAAAAGGAGCGGGTCAATCGTGTGGTGCCAGACCTCGTAACAGAGGGTGGCGTCGTTGTCGCGGAGCCGGATGGCATAGTCCAGTGCTTTGCAGATTACTTCCGCACGGTCTATACCTCTGTGTCGGACAGGCCAGTGGGAGATTCGTGTGAACTTCTGCGCGATCTTGCTCTGCCTTGCCTCTCCGACATAGACAGGGAAGATCTAGATGGCGATATCACAGTTGACGAAATCGCGGTTGCTATCCGTTCACTGCGCCCGGGCAAGGCCTCGGGCCCGAATGGCCTGCCAATTGAGTTCTACAAACTCCGGCCGGATAAGATCGCTCCGCATCTGCGAGCTATGTTCGTGGAGGCGCGGGAGACGGGATGCCTTCCATTCGACCAACGCCTGGCGACAATTGTGGTCATACATAAAGATGGCAAGCCCAGGAACAAGTGCAGCTCATATAGGCCGATCTCGCTCCTTAATGCTGAGCCGAAGATCCTCGCTAGAATCCTTGCCAACCGTTTGGTCAGGGTGATCGGGGACCTGATCCACCCTGACCAATCTGGTTTCATCCCACATCGTAACACTGCGTTGAACCTTAGGCGCATCCACGGCGTGATCGCAAGGGCGGGGACGATGCGTGAGCCGGCCATTGTGGCAGCATTTGACGCAACGATGGCTTTTGACACGGTAGAGTGGGCATACCTGTGGGCTGCGCTTGCGAAATTCGGCTTCGGATCTGGCTTTGTTGGCTGGGTGAGACTACTGTATGAAGGACCTCTCGCTAAAGTCGCGGTCGACGGTAGGGCGTCCCGTCCTTTTGAGCTGGGGAGGGGCACCAGGCAGGGCTGTCCCCTGTCGCCGCTGTTGTTTGCTCTCGCTCTTGAGCCGCTGGCGGCTTGGATACGATGGCACCCCGATGTGAGGGGGATTCGATGGTCACCTGACCATGAGGACCGCATCTCCCTTTATGCTGATGATATTCTGCTCTACCTCACTTCACCCAGGAAGTCCCTCATAGTTGTTTGTGACATTTTGACTTCTTTTGGGAGGAATTCGGGTCTAACCATTAACTGGGGGAAGTCGTATCTGTATGCCCTGTGTGGAGACGTCCCGGTTCTCCCGCAGAATTGCCCGATTCAGATCGCCCGGGAGGGTTTCTTGTATCTTGGGATCTATATCTCTACCGACCCAACTGTACGATACGAGAGGAACCTGCTCCCTCCGTTGACACGCCTGCAGCGGGATGTGGCGGGCTGGCGGCGGCTGCCGCTTTCCCTCCTTGGCCGTGCTGTGCTATTCAAAATGATGTCTCTTCCCCGTTTTCTCTATGCCCTGCAGAATACCCAGGAGCTGGTTCCGGCCAGCTACTTTCGGGAGGTTGAGAGTCTCCAGCGCTCGTTGCTGTGGGATGGCCGTCCGCGCATAGCGATAGCAAAACTAACCCTTCCGTGGTACGATGGGGGTATCGCGCTTCCTGACATCAGAAGATACTATTGGGCCTCTCAGCTGAGTGCGATCAATCATGGAGTCTACGGCCCGGCGCTGAGCCCTGGCTTTGCTATGGACCGGTGGTTGCTGCGTGGGGGTAGTTACTTTAGAGCACTCTACTCCAGGTCAACAGATGGGTCCCTCACGGGGCCAACCAGGGTGGCGGTGCACGTGTGGAAGGCAGTCACAAACTCGTTGGGTTGGAAGGATAGGCTCACCCTCGCCACTCCGCTGTTTGACTCCGATATGCTGGGGAAACTCTGGCACACGAAGGGATTCGAGAAATGGGATCTGATCGGCATCTCCAGGGTGGGGGACCTGCTGGCTAAGGGGCGGATTAAGTCGTTTGACGAGCTACGGACAGAGTACGCACTGGAGGGTACGGAATATTTCCGGTACGCGCAGGTGCGCCATGCTCTGCGGTCTGTCATCGTTGAGGGGGAGAAGGTGCCTGGGTCCTCTCCCTTGGAGGACCGGATCCTGGACGGCCATATGCCAGAGAGTACAATCTCCTTAATTTACAAAAAGCTTGTTAATGTCCGGACCGACCTCCTCCTAGGGGTGCGTGATCAGTGGACTAGGGACGGCCTTGAGCTGGACGATGAGGATTGGCAGTACGCCGTCTCCTCGCCTAAGGAGGTCGCGATCCCCGCACGACTAAGGCTGGTCCAGCTTAAGATACTTCATAGGGTCTACGTCACTGGGCCCGACTGGTTCATATGGGTTTCTCCGAGGATGGGTTATGTAAGAGGGGCTGCGGGATGGTGGGCACCTTTCTGCATATCATATGGGAATGTGGTGTGATTGCGGAGTTTTGGAAGCGAATTCATGTAGTGATGCAGGAGGTCACGGGTATTGTACTGCTGCCAGAGGCGCGGCGCTGTCTTCTGAATGTTTGGGGTCCTACAGATTATGACGCTGCGCAGACTCAATGGGTGACCCTAGGCAATATGGTGGCTAAGCGAGATATAGCGCGACTGTGGGGCTCCCAGAGACCTCCCACTCTGGATGCATGGAGGGACAATATGGACTGGAGCATGTTTCGGGAGAAAACGGTGTATAGTGCCCGGGGGAGGCCTAAGAAATGGCATAAGATATGGGGACGATGGAACCAATATAGGGGTGATATATGTCTGCCCCCGGCCACTGAACCACTACAGGAGCAACTTTCCCCCTAGCCTCACTTCCAACTTGGGATTTCCATGATACAAATATGCTAGAATGTTAGCGCCTCTGCTTTTACCTCATCCTCCCGATCGGTGGCTTTGACCTGATTTTGGGAATGGGGCCACGCCCCCATCGGGAACTGGCACAAGTTTATTGTCTATACTGCCTTGCTTGTTGTGTTCGTTGTAGGTAGTTTTCAAAAATGGAACCTTTGTCTTTTTCCTGTACTAGAGCTATGGACGCTTTCATGTGTTGCTCAAATAGCTGCCGAACCTCCGGGATGTCGGCTGAATAGCTGTGTTCCAGACTTGTATAAATAAAGGTTTTTAAAAAAAAAAAAAAAAAAAAAAAAATTTTTAGCTATACATATATTGCAAATATTTTTTTTTCATAAAGACACATATGTCATCAGCAGAGGATTGCGGTCGCGTGAGTTATAGTTGCCTGCACTAACTATAACGGGGGAATTTCAATGGTTTTTTACGAGTAAAATGTCCAGCTAACTATAGCATGTGTGAAACCTATGGTTTTTTCAGTGAATTTGCAAGGTTTTTTAAATGCTAATTCCTAACTATAACGTGTGTGAAACCTATGGTTTTTTCAGTGAATTTGTACGGTTTTTTAAATGCTAAGTTACTTTACGCCGTTCGAGGCGTGCGCGCCCACTTCACGCAGTTCGTTCCGTGCGCGCACGGTGAGCACGCGGTGCGCTTCGCGCACCGCGTGCCCACTTTACGCAGTTAGTGCCGTACACGTTACGCTTCATGGGCCATGTACGCACGATGCGCTTCGCGCACCGTCCGCACACGGAGGACATATTATGCGCTTCGTTGTGAAAGGTTATCTATTAAATGTTCCTTTAAATTGGAAGGCATGCGCAAATGGAAACCTGCGGGCACCATTTGCACACGGGGGGGGGGGGGAAAGTGGATATTTTGATTTTTTAAATTTATTTTTTACCGTACGCGTACGGTAAGCGTAATCGGCGTTTTTCCGAAAAAACTAAAATTGAATTTTTGGCCTTGGGGGTTCTTTTGGGACACCCTAACCAAGGCTAGGTGGTTAGGAGCTGTCTAGCCTGCCCCTATTCATATTATCCAA
Source organism: Triturus cristatus (assembly GCF_964204655.1). Classification (NCBI taxonomy): domain Eukaryota; kingdom Metazoa; phylum Chordata; class Amphibia; order Caudata; family Salamandridae; genus Triturus; species Triturus cristatus. The sequence goes on along the minus strand of NC_140589.1, from coordinate 554,640,412 downwards.
CTTTGTTTTTTCTCCCCCCCTCAGAGTGCGAGAGAGAAAATGGCGGCCAACACTTCCTGGTTTCGACCAATTCGAATGTTTACTAAGATCTAACAGCCAATCAGAATCGCGCTCGCGCACGGCACCGTACGCGTACGGTAAGCTTACCGTAAGCGCACGGTAAGCGCACGGTAAGCTGCCACAGATATATAGATTGATTTAAATGCTATTTTCTCAGGAACTACTGAACAGATTTACACCAGACCTACAAAAGGCACTTCCTTGACCTGTAGACTACCTCTCTGCCAAATTTCAAGTAAGTCTCTTCAGCCGTTCGGGCTGTAGCTGTGTCTAAAGGTCCTATGGAAAAATGCATGGAGAAAACGCGTTTTGGGACCCCCCTTTTTTCTCAGCCCCCGCTTGACGAATCCCCCCCGAGACTTTCAGGGTAGGAGCGGAGCGTAGCGCCCCATTAGTTTTGAAAATTTCGCAAAAATTCGTCGACCGGCGCCAAAGTTATTCAAAATAGAATGTTGCGGTTTTCCTATGGAAACAGGGTCCTAACTATAACTACCTACTGGCGACCGCCAGTAGGTAATATATACACACACACACATATATAAACATATATATATATAATCTGCATAGCTATATAAATACAAATATAAATGCATGCATACATATATGCATGCATATGCATGGTATGTACATGAAAGTTTGAAAAACACTAATAAAAGCAAAGCTAAAAAGCCACCGAATTACAAACAGAATTGCTTTAACTTAAACGAGGGTGAGACCTATTGCATTTTCAATGCTTGTTTACTTTGGTTCCATCAAGAAGGCATTCAGATGTGTCACACATTTGCCATAAATTCTGAATCGTAGCACTCTAGTTGCTCATTAGATCACTGTAGTAAAGCTACTGCTCACCAGGGAAGTCTGTTGCTGGTATTCAAAGTGCATGTTTCAGTCTGCATGTCAGAATCTTTTAATGAAATAGAAGAGGATTTGAGAAGTCAAAATGTGCCCTAATTTTTCTTTCTGTAGCACTAATCATAATCTCAAGGGCAAAATGAACCCCCTCATTTTGTTCCTTTGCAACTTAAATGTTTTAAGTGTTACCACTTTATTCCAATCAAGATGGCTTCAGGTGTGCCATACTTTTGTCATAAGTAAGACTGTTAGCGCTCTAGTTGTTCGTTAGAACACTCTGGGACATTCTGTCATTGGGCTATACTTGGGCTACATCTGGGTGATATTTGTGCTACATTTCGGCTCTTTTGTCTCTGGTGGCCATCTTGGGAGACTTATTTGTTACGAAGTTTCCTAATTTCCTCATTCACTACAGTCTCCTCAGTAGGAATACTTTCAGTTTTTTACTTTGATTCCATCCAGAAGGCATTCAGATGTGTCACACATTTGCCATAAATTCAGAATGTTAGCACTCTAGTTGCTCATTAGATCACTGTAGTGAAGCTACTGCTCACCAGGGAAGTCTGCTGCTGGTATTCAAAGTGCATGTTTCAGTCTGCATGTCAGAATTTTTTAATGAAATAGAAGAGGATTTGAGAAGTCACTCAAAATGTGCCCTAATTTTTCTTTCTGCAGCACAAATCATACTTTCTATGGCAAAATGAACCCCCTCATTTTGTTCCTTTTTAAATTAACTGTTTTAAGAGTTACCACTTTATTCCAATCAAGATGGCTTCAGGTGTACCATACGTTTATTATAAGTAGGACTGTTAGCGCTCTAGTTGTTCTTTAGAGCACTCTGGGAAGCTGCAGTAGAACACAAAGGAATCAACTGACCGTCTCTGCCCTAGTTGGATGTACATGTTTTACTGAGAACGTCAGACTTAATTCCCACATGACTGAGAAAGGTAATGTGAATTTACAGAAGATATGCTCTCAGTTTAGCTTATAGATCACCTTCCAAACCTCTGTGGGAAAAGCCTGAGAAAATAGTTTTCTCTCAAACATGATTCATGATATCCCAGCAGAAGGCTTTTTAACATGGGAAAATCACCTTAGAACATACCACAATTCCTAAAATGAGTATGGTACCATCAACAAATGATTTATAATGTAACTAAAGTCTTAAAACCTTCTATTAACTGCAATGCTTTTTAATGAGGTGCTATCATGTATATTGGTCCCAAGATGGCTGCCAACACTTCTTGGATGAAGTGCTGACAGCCAATCAGATGTCACGATGAGATGTGTGTTTAGGCTCCGCCCAGATATATATGTGATATTACTTTTGATTTTCTCGGGAACTACTGAATGGATTTACAGCATTTAAGCAAAAGGCATGACTTTGAACCAAGGTCTACCTTTCTGCCAAAATTGGTGTTAGTCCTTTCAGCAGTTCGGGTTGTAGCTGCAACTAAATGTCCCTATGGAAAATTGCATGGGGAAAACACGTTTTGGGACCCCCCTCCTTTTTTCTCAGCCCTCGCTTGACGAATCACCCCGAGACTTTCAGGATAGGAGCGGACCGGAGCGGGCCACGTATTTTGAAAATTTCAAGAAGATTCGTCAACCGGCACCAAAGTTATTCTAAATAGAATGTTGCGGACTTTCTAGGTGTAATAGGTCCTAACTATAACTACCTACTGGCGACCGCCAGTAGGTAATATCTACTGGCGGTCGCCACTAGATAGTTATAGTTAGGACCGTGTTTCCATAGGAAATCTGAAAATTCTATTTTGAATAACTTTGGCGTCGGTTGACGAATCCTCAAGAAATTTTTTAAACTAATGGGGCGCTCCGCTCAGCTCCTACCCTGAAAGTCTTGGGGTGATTCGTCAAGCGGGGGCCGAGAAAAAAGGGGGGTCCCAAAACGCGTTTTCCCCATGCATTTTCCCATAGGACCTTTAGTCGAAGGTACAGCCCGAACGGCTGAACAGAATTACTTGAAATTTGGCAGAGAGGTAGTCCTCAGGTCAGGGAAGTGCCTTTTGCATATATGAAGTCAATCTGTTCAGTAGTTCCTGAGAAAATTGCAGTTTAAAGCACATACATATCTATAGCCGCGCACCGTGCGCACACCCTAATGTGCGCAAGCGTAATTCTGATTGGTGGTTACATGTCAGTCAACGTCCGAATCGGTCAAAATCAGGAAGTGTCGGCCTCCATTTTGTTTGTTGTGGGTGCAAGAGTGAAAAAGAGAGGTGGCGAACGGGAAAAGGGTAAAGAAAAGGGTAGTACGCGCACTTCCTGAAGTTTCCCAAAGTTTTCAAGGTTGCACCGTGCTCACGGGGTATCACTCTCCGAGATGGAGTGAAAATAGAAACATTGAAAAGCACCCCCAATAATATGGGGTGTGTCCCCCAGGCACTGGCTGAAGGCCGCAAGTGCAGTTTTTGACTTATTTAGTAGAAATAGTTCATCACAAGTTGAGTTATTTTCAAGGTGAAGCTTTTATTGTTTTCTATTCGTTCATAGAAAAACAATTGGCAGTTTTAATCCTTGAATGACGGTAATTCCATTGTAATTTACAATTACATGATCATTCCCATAATCGTTCCCAATGCATTTCGGCAGAACTTGCCTTCATCAGGGGAGATCTATAAACAATTATACACATCATGAATATAAGATATTTATACTAAACGAGGATGTAATACAATATATGTGATTAAGAAAAATGGTGAAACGCGAGTTGTTAGAAAAGCGTCGAGTGACGATAGAACAATGACACAGAAAAATAGTGATGGTGGAAGCTGGGTGACTGACACGGTAGCAGTGGAAAAGTATAAACGAGTGCCCGTGAGTAAACGGTAAAAGGTAACAGAATGTAACTGATGTGTTGTAATGCTAACGAATAACAGGTTGTGGAGTGTAAAAAATAATGGGGTGTGACTAACACGTTTGTGACGCTAACGAATAGCAAAAAGTGCTAAGTGCCTTAGATTGTTAGTAGAAAGTTATAGCGTCGTTGCAGATTGTGCCGATAATACTAGTGAGGTATCATGCAGCTAATGCGAAGCTCTTGGAGTTAACGTGTGGAAACAATGTTGCTAAACATGTAGGAAAATAGGTTACTGTATGCGCCGATGACTAAGTGGGTATTCTCTTACCGAGTTTACGGGATTCAGGAGCGTAGATTCAGTGGTAAAGTGGTAGTCGGGATTGGTGCGTGGATTTTAAACAACGAAGGCGTGATCACGTGATGTGGGTAATATATCGGAGAGTGAAAACAGACTATGTGTTGATGGTAGATGGTAGTGCAGACTAGAAGAAGGACTAAAAACGTAACGGGGAGGTTAAGATATGTGAAAATACAAGCGTGGTAAATGAAATTGAAAGGTGACAATTAAAACGGGGTGACATACGAAAAAACAATGGAGATTGAAGCGAGTTTCTGACATGGATTAATGTTGAGAAAGTATTAAAGAGTTAGGGATAAAAAGGTGAAGATAGAGGGAAAGACTGGATAAAGAAAGAAAGTAACATGCTTAAAGGCAGTGACAACATTTTAGAACAGAACATAATTTGGGTGAAACAATGTTAGTGGGTAATGCTTCTCTGTGTAATTGGAGATGATATGTTAAAGGTAACAGGAAAATTCCGTACGATCATTCATTCCTTTTGGCTTCATAGAGTTCAATAGGTAAATCCAATGATTTTCTCGTTGTAGGAGAAAGTTGTGGTTATCTCTCCCTTCTTTTTTTTCAATGGATTCCAAGATGCAAAATTTTAATTGGCTTACTGAGTGTTTCGCTTCCGTGAAATGTTGGGCAACTGATGACTTCAATTGTTTGTTTCTTATGTTGGACTTGTGTTCGTTTAATCTGACTTTAATTTTTCGTTCGGTTTGACCAACATAAACCATACCACAGGGGCATTTGAGCATGTATATGACGTTGGAAGTGTCACATGTAGCTGTTGTTCTGATTTTGATTTTGTGTCCTTTCAATGGATGTGTTATATGCGTACCTTTAATGATGTTATGACAGTTATTGCAGTTTGAAAAGGGGGCAGGGTAGAGAGTTCCTGACCCCCTAGCCTTTGTCAGGGGGTCCCTAAAGGACCCTGAAGGGTGAAAAAACATTTTTTTTTCTTTAAAAAAATTGCGGGGTGCGCGCACAGGTCGCGCATGGTGCAAAACCATAAAAAAAAAATAGCATTTAAAAAACCGTACAAATTCACTTAAAAAACCATAGGTTTGACGCACGTTATAGTTAGGAATTATCATTTTAAAAACCTTGCAAATTCACTAAAAAAACCATAGGTTTCACACATGTTATAGTTAGGTGGACATTTCACTCGTAAAAATCCAATGAAATTTCCCCCGTTATAGTTAGGTCACATAACTATAACTCGCGCGACCGCCACTCTATCACAAGGATGATGTCATCAATGATGCCACGGACCATGTCATGAGTGATGAAATATGTGACGTCATGAGCACTGGATTGCGGGCGCGCGAGTTATAGTTATGTGACCTAACTATAACGGGGGAATTTCATTGGTTTTTTACGAGTGAAATGTCCACCTAACTATAACATGTGTGAAACCTATGGTTTTTTAAGTGAATATATATATATATATACATATATATATATATTGTTTTTATTTTTTTTGACAAAGCCGCGAGGCAAAAGGTGTCTGTTGGGGGGTTGAGGGGTCTGTAATAAAGCACTTTTTTAATGGATACTAGTGTGCTTTCCTCTTTTGACGTCAGAGAAAATACGCCGATAGTTTCTCATATATATATATACATATAAATATATTCACTGAAAAAACCATAGGTTTGACACATGTTATAGTTAGCTGGACATTTCACTCGTGAAAAACCATTGAAATTCCCCCGTTATAGTTAGTGCAGGCAACTATAACTCACGCGACCACAATCCTCTGCTGATGACGTCAGATATTACATCACTGTATTTAGACACTTATTTACCCATGTCTTCTTCCATTAATTTTTAGCTATACATATATTACAAAGATTTTTTTTTCAGAAAGACACATATGTCATCAGTGATGTAATATCTGACGTCATCAGCAGAGGATTGCGGTCGCGTAAGTTATAGTTGCCTGCACTAACTATAACGGGGGAATTTCAATGGTTTTTCACGAGTGAAATGTCCAGCTAACTATAACATGTGTGAAACCTATGGTTTTTTCAGTGAATTTGTACGTTTTTTTAAATGCTAAGTTATGTATTTTTTTTTTTTTTTTGTAAGGTTTTTCACCCTGCGTGCACCGTACGCGCGCTGTGGGCGCACGATGTGCTTCGCGCACCGCGCGCCCACGTTACGCAGTTCACGGAATTTTTCCGTTTCTACCGTACGCGCACGCTACGCGTACTCCGCGATTTTTTGCAAAACAATTAAAGGAAATTTTGGCCCTTGGGGGTCCTTCTGGGACCCCCTGACAAAGGCTAGAGGGTCAGGAACTGTCCACCCTGCCCCCTTTTCACGTTCTCCACCTTTGTTTTTCACCCCCTCAGACTGCCAGAGACAAAATGGCGGCCGACACTTCCTGGTTTCGACCGATTCGAATGTTTACTAAGATCTAACAACCAATCAGAATCGCGCTAGCGCACGGCAGCGTGCGCGTACGGTAAGTTTTACCGTACGCGCACGGTGCGCTCTTATAGATATATATATGCTTTTAAATGCTATTTTCTCAGGAAATACTGAACAGATTTACACCAGACCTGCAAAAGGCACATCCCTGACCTGAGGACTACCTCTCTGCCAAATTTCAAGTAATTCTGTTCAGCCGTTCGGGCTGTAGCTTGGACTAAAGGTCCTTTGGAAAAATGCATGGGGAAAACGCGTTTTGGGACCCCCCCTTTTTCTCAGCCCCCGCTTGACGAATCCCCCCGAGACTTTCAGGGACGGAGCGGAGTGCCCCACCTATTTTGAAAGTTTCGCGAGGATTCGTCAATCGGCGCCAAAGTTATTCCAAATAGAATGTTGCGGATTTCCTATGGAAACACGATCCTAACTATAACTATCTACTGGCGACCCCCAGTAGATAATATATATATATATATATATATATATATATATATATATATATATACACACACACACACACACACACACACACACGTGAGATAGTGCCTGTTTGGACTTGCAAAACAACAGGCACGCACTCCAAACGTGGCTCCACGCAATTTTATTAAAGCTGAATGCTAGTCAATACGTTACGGTTGTACGTCACAATCTTGTTCACGACATAGAAGCATCATCATCTCCTCCATTTCATGTGATTATAGAAAACATAGAAACTGACGAAGGCTTTCCACAGTAGACATCACCCCCATCTTGGAGTAGCTACATATCCATTGAGATACAGTATTTCTCTACAGTGTTCTGTCCACACAGCCCTCAACGATGATCAGTTTTAGCCTTATTACACATTATGTTTTGAGATATACTGTTCGATTAAGATGGTACCTACATCATGTACTTAAAATTGCATTTTAACATTAATACATTTAAAAGTTCATTGTCTTTAACTTTAGTATAATGCATGTGCAGTAATATTTTTTCATTTACCCTACTTGGGTATGGTAAGTACCTCATACGTACCCTCAACAGTAAAGTGCAAGTGCTTAAATAATTTTATTAGAATAGAAATAACTTTATTCGGTTGTTTTGTTTACACCATCAAAGTATACAAAGATAAGAAAATTCATAATTTCACAATAAAATACATTTCAGGGACTGAATTTAAAATATACAATAAAATGACTAGGATAAAAACATAGATTAAAAACATTAAAAACCAGAGGTTCAGATTGGCAACCTTCCAATTAATAGTCACACCACAAACAAGAATGTTAGGAAAAAGCTTATATACAGTACACAAATTCATTATTTTCGTTGCCCAACAACGCATCATAATCAAAAACAAATTTGTTTTCTGATACTAACAATCAGTGCAACCTAGGATAAAAACCTCTGTCGAGTAATACAAAAGGAGAATGAAAAACGACTAACAGCAAAGACTATTGGCCCAGATGTAACCATTTTTTAAATTCTGTATGCAGTCTTGTATTGCCTAGATTCAAGGTTTAAACAGACCGGTCTTATCCACCTCCTAAGTATCAGCTGGTATTTAATACAAAAAAAATACATGTTCTTCAGTCTCTTCTGCTGTAGCACAGGCAGGACATAGGTCTGGTAATATCCTAGTAGCCTCCTTGCGGGGGAAACTTTAGAAGCAGTTTGCCATATCTAAATCTAGCATTTAAACTTTTGGCGAGTGGTGGCGTGATTTGATCCAGGAAAGGTTCAAATCGTGGGCAAGGCTTGGCATTTAGGAATAGCGTTGTTAGGCAGCCATTAGATGATCTAGTAGCATTACACTCGTCCACACCCTCCCAATACCTAGATTTCATTTTTAGTAGATCTCCACTAGTTGTTTTCTCTGGGTGCTCCCATAGATCCAGCATATTCATTGATTTACACCAACCTGCGATTTGTTTTAACCACAGTAGTTTCTTAGCACCACAGATCATCAATACCTCCCTCATGGAATCACAGTAGTCAGAAAGCTGGAGAGTCATCCACATGCGTAACCAATAAGTAAGAGGTTTAAGTGAGGCCAAATCACCTATTCTCTTCATCCCTAGATCACAAAACAGGGGAACCAGTGGGGTAGTAGTGGGTACCAAAATAAGTGATCTGACAAAGATGTTTTCGCAGATAGTTAATTTATTTACATTGCTGTGCCCCCATAGCTCTGCTCCATACAGAGCATCACTTTGGTCTACAGTATGGTAGACTTCCAATGCTGGAGTTAACCCCTTCAGCGCTGGGCGAATTCCGCCGCGGTGCTGAAGGGTTCGTGCGCGGGCGGGCCGATGACGGAACGGTTCCGTCATGAGCACAGCTCAACCGTGGCTCATGACGGAACCGTTCCGTCATGAGCATGGAAGGGGTTAATGATTGAGCGTAAGACTGCTTATGAAATCTCAGTATTGATTTAGACCTGTGACTCAGGATAAGATAGCTCTTGTCTAGTTGTTGTTCCCATCTAGGTGAATCACTTAATCTTATCCCAGGGTAATCAAAGTTTTTTACCCGCTCAAGATGTTCACATGGAATCCTAACCTCACGTAGTTCCCCCGTACTTTCCCAAATACCATATATTTTGTTTTGCCAATATTGAGTTCCAAACTCCTGACCCTGCAGAAATCTAAAAATGTATCCACTAAAATTTGTGAACCCATCGGTGTTGTGGATAAAAGTAAAGAAGCGGCTGCGAAGAGCAGGATTGGGACCTTGTGCCATTCATTGTGGGAGAACCATTCTTGCAATTCAGCAGTCTGCATGCCACAGCGTTAATAAACAGAGAAAATAATGTGGGGGCGAGCACACACCCCTGGCACACCCCATGATGTATTGATATTCTCTCTGTTAATTCCCCATTTTTCCCCACCTGACCTGGGCATAATTGTCCTCGTGTAGTTTAGCTATCAAGGTTACCAGATCTACTGGGGCACCTAGATCAAGCATTATTTGCCATAGCATCTTACACGGTACTAAATCAAACGCGGCTCTCAGATTGACAAATGCTAGATAAAGTTTCTGTTTTCTTAATAGCACATACTTCCAGGTTAACAGGGTGAATCGGACAGCCTGATTGCATGTGCTAATTTTTGATCGAAAATCTGCTTGATATGGGGACAGTATCGCATTATCCTCTATCCAGACTTGAAGTTTTTCCAAAACTTGTCTGGCAAAAATCTTTTGTAAACTGTTGATCAGGCTGATGGGTCTATAGTCGGAAGGGACAGTGGCATTTCTCTTTTTATGTATGGTGATTATCTCAGCTCCCCTCCAAGTTGTCGGAATATCCCCACCAGCTGATATACAATTTGACAAAGAGGTTGATATATGAGGCCCAAATCATGAGTTCTGACTTGTATAAGTCCCCATGTATCTGATCAGGGCCAGGAGCTTAAACTGCCTTTAGTCTTTTAATTGCTGAAAGGTTATCTTCTAGACAAAAAACCAGCGCAGTGGCAGTCATGTTCGTGACAGGAAGGTTGTGAATAGTGGTCTGATCGGCTCTAGATCTATCCTTATAGCCAGATCCCCCTGCCTTGGAATATAGTCCTGAAAAGTGTTCCAACCAAATCTCTGGCTGGATATGGTAACTAAGGGTATTTGCATTCTCCAAACTTCCTTTCGCGATGATGTGCCAGAATAAGCGACTGCCTTTGCCATTCGCAGCTAATAACAAATCTTGCCAATTTTTGTCTGCGAAGTCGCGCTTGGCTTTGATGAGTGCAGCTTTGTATATTTTGCGTACCAACACTTACCCTAGACTGACTATGCTCCTCGACAGCTAATTGTAGTGCCCCATTTGTTAGTTTGCATTCACTGTTGAACCATTTATTGTTTATTATGCTAGCAGGCCTTCTACCAGAGCTATTTTTTGTGAAAACTATCTGGAGGGCATCATAAAATTCCCTGTGCACTGATAGCAATGGAATTAATTCAGAGAAATTTGCACAGCCCAAGCTGCTTCTCATGCCCGAAAGAAAAAGTATGAATAGCTCATATATACTGGTGTATAGGACCGGGTCTGCTAGGACTTTGGGCCAGGAGACACCTCTGCTATTGTTGGTTACAAGAGGCTCTTCTGCTCTAGAAATACAACTAGATGGATTCCAATCAAGGGCTGTGCCCGACATTTTTAGCAGCAAAGGGTTATGGTTGCTGTCGAACCTCTGAGCATTTATCATATCCTCCACTAAAGTCAAGATTCTTACATCAACAAAAATATATCAAGAACACTAGTGCTGGCACCCCATTTAAAAGTGGCCTGCCTGTTTAAGTCAGATACGGTTCTCCTGTTGCATGCCCTCAGGCTCCTTCCTGCGATCAAGGCTGCAATTTGCAGGGAAATAGATGTTAAGCACTGACTTAGGTTACTAGCTGCCAGGCTAGGTATGCCCCACAGCTCGTCCTCTTCCTCGAGTAGAGTGCTTAACAATTGAGGGGACTCAAAAGAAGGTATGAAGTCCCCAGCAACTATAATTTTGGAGTTAATTTGATGTACTCCTACCAGGTCATCTATTAAAGATAGTACTGGAGATTTGTTGCTATAAGACTCAGACCTGGCATAGACATTAAACAAGGTCAAATTTAGGCCTGATGGAAAAGCAAGCTGGATCCCCAGAATATCTTGTGATCTTATTGTTAATTGCTTGTACTTGCAAGCTAGAGTATTCCTCACAAAAATGTTCTACACCCCCGCTGGCTCTGCCCCTTGGTTTAGGTGGATTGGCTTCTACGCTGTATGTGGAATAGCCATTTATGTGGACCCTCTCTACTCCTGGAAAATGCAAATATCATTTCTGCCTATATAGGAATACAATTCGGGATCTTGGACTTTGGAATGGATCCCTGCAGATTCCAAGAGATTATGGTTAGGTTATTATTTGTCTCTGTACTATGTGTGGATAGACATACATGGGTATCTACATTACATATCGACATATTGCCACTGGTCGAACAACCCATTCGGGTGAATGAATAAAATTGCAACGGGAGTGCGACCTTGGCTATGCTAGCGGTATTGTTAGATGGTGCATCAGTATTTGGTAACGAAAGCAGATTACTAGTAAACAATTCGGTAGAGTGGCTGTCACCCCAGGAATTAAAAGTAAGATCTTTCACAGGCCCTATGGTCTAGCAGGGGATGAAGAGAACATGTTGATTTCCTTATTTGGCCACATACTAGAGTAGTCAAGTTTACTTCATCCCTTCTACTGCCTCTAAATGGTTGCGTTATGGTGGTTTTGTCTGGCTTTGCTATACATATGCTGCTGCATTTTGCATGAGACAATACAGGGGTATGGGGTAAAAAAGTGGTGGTATTCCCGAGTCAATCCACAACTTGCAATTGAGATAAAGACCCCTGTAATACATCATCAGCTTCTAGACTGCAATACTTAAATCTAATTGATGATTTGTTTGGAGAGTTTGTCCTGATATCAAGGGCCACCAAGTCATCAACCATACTAACATCTTTTAATGTAAGTTCTATCACATCAAAAGCTGAAAGCTTGGGAGAGCTCCTTTGGGCACAGAGGATGTCATCTCGAATAACCGAGCGAGAACCTCTAGTGTGCCTAATCCAATGGATAGATTTACTTATAAGTGATTCTTCAGGTTTGAACTTTGCACAGGGCTGCAATTTGCGTACATTTATCATGACAACTTTGTTTTTTAAATCATCTGGCCTACTTCTGGGGCAAGGCGTGGGGATATTCTTCCATCCTCTGCTAGATTACGTTGGGATTCGGTTGCTGCAATTGACGGGCATTAAATATACTAGGGTTGCTCGGAGCACCATTGCTCCGTTGATGTTCAGATTGGCCCTAGTATTTTGCTGGAAGTGCTGAGGGTGCTCGAGGTAGGGTTGATGGAATAGAGACCTACAGTTCTTACTTCCTGCCTCCTGAGCTTCATGAAACCACTGTGAATGGTGAAGATCATGCAAAAAGATAGGCTGTTGTATTTCTAATTGTTGCGTAATCTGGGCAGTCTGGGTGGACTCGCAATACTGGTTGGTTGGCTTGTCGGTGTCTTTCACGCATTTAAGTTTGTCTAGTATTGAGCCCAACCTAAATATGGCAGTTTTTAATTCTCCCACTTCTGTTCTAAGTTCATTGCTTAAAGCAATACACTCCCTATCTGTGTGAGCTGGAAGTCCGATAAAACAGTCCCCATAAGGAGACTGGAGGGGGGGAGTCAGAAACTGTTACATCATCAGCTATATCAGACAGTGGTAAAAAGCGATTGCTACAATGAACAATATCGGCTGTTACAAAAAGGGGGGGGGGGGGAGAAATCGGGCGCATCCAGTCTATGAGACTTCCCCTGGGTGACGACCTTAGTCACGGGTTGTGTAGCAGTCCTCCCAAACATGCTCGGTATATGTAGCGGAGCAGTAGGAATACACAAAGAGGTGGAGTCCAGAATGATTGGAGTCTTTCGCAATGCTGGTGTGTCTGAATGTAACAAATCCTAGCATTCAACAATTCATTTATCAATTCGGTCAATCACACAGTTCATGCCAGCAGATTTGACTGATCTTTTGTTTTTTTTTGCTTTCATGGCAGCAGTAGACCCCTCGGCAGCCTTGCTCTTACCCATAATTAATGTAAGGATTGGTACAAGATACTATTGAACAGCACTAATGCAGTTAGCCCGAGAAGCAAAAGAGGATCAACCAATGATGTCAATAAAAAGCTTCAAAAATTGTCCCTGATAATGTCCCAGGGCCCCTGAATCCCAATCACTTTACCCAACAAAATAACAACAATCAAAGCTCAGTAATGGAACACTCCCGGAGAGAAAATGTTACGGGAGTGGCCCTGCCTAGCCTCCTCCGGGCGCACACGGGCTCGCCCTTGCGCGTTGCTCGCTGTGGGAGCCGCTAGTCACTTTTAAGCACCTCAGGGCACGGAAATCAGGTGAGGGCGCCTCCTAACGCGAGGCGATCTGGGGCTTGAAGTCTCCTAAGGCGGCGTTGGCTGTAGCTGTGGTGCTAACCGGCTTCCACGCTGAGGGTGCTGCAAGTCACTTTTAAGAGCCTTCGGGCACAGAAATCATGTGGTGGCACCTTCTGGCACGAGGCAATCTGGGGCTTGAAGTCCCCTAAGGCAGTGTTGGCTGTAGCACTAAGTGGCTCCCCCTAATCTTATTGTATGCATACATGTAGAGTGCAAATGGTCCAGAGGCAAGTGCCACAGAGTAATATAAAGGCTTACAGTTGAAAATCATCCTCGCCCTATTATCTCATTAATGGATATAGCATAAAATATTCATGAATCTATATATAAAAGAAAAAAGAAGAAAAATAAGATTACTGTGTTAGTACCAAGTCAAATGTATGTGCATGACTAAAAAACCCATATAAGAAAAGATGTACATACAGGTAAGTGTGCGGGATAGGGTTAGGCTATCCTAGACAGGTATATAATTCCTCATCAATATTGAAACCATGAGGTTCCTTGCTATCCTTGCAATCTATATATGAAGCAAGTCTCCAGTCTATTTAATTATTTTTCCCTATCCCCATCTCTTTTCTTTGCTGGCACATGCGCTAAACACCTGCATGTGAATTCAGTTGGTCACTTTGATGTACTTTCTCAAAGTGCCACGCTACAGGGTAAATTATATCTTTATTGACAATATCCCTAAGGTGTTGCAGTATGCACTGATGTACTGGAAGCATAGTGCTTCCCACATATTGTTTAAGACAATGGCATTCCAACACATATACAGCGAAAGAAGTTCTGCACGTTAAATATCCTTTGATTTTAATTGTTTTCTTGAACAGGGTCAGGATTTTTGTCCTATTTTTGTCATTTTTACAAGCTTTAGACTTTGAGCACTTTACAAAGCCTTCTTTTTATGTTAACCATGTCCCCTTAGATTGCATTGGTTCACTTTTCACAAGATGATCTTTAATAGAGTGTGCTTCCTTAAAGGTCATTTGCCTCCGTTACTCACATTGAAAAGTGGAGAAGGCCGACCAGCCATCCCACTTTGGAGGCTCAGAGCTGAGACGCTCACAGATCCCCCCTACACGGCAGCAATATCAGAGGCCTTGAATAACTACTTTGCAGAAAATTGGGGGTTGATGGCTAATAGGTCAACAGAGTGGGAAGCCATGAAGGTGGCCATTAGGGGGGTATGCATGAGGACCACATACAAGGTAAGACAACAATTAGAAAAATAAATGAAAATGCAGGAAAAATGACTAAAGGAACTGGAGGAAACTATGCACTCATCTCTACCACACGCGACTGAATGGACCCAGGTTCGAGGGGAATTACTTGAATCATGGTCCAGACTAGAAGAATTTACATATACCGCATGCAGGCAATGTCTACATATGGAGGGAGATCAGACGGGGGCACTGCTTGCGAGTCTGATTAGAACTGATAAAGCAAATACCCCTATACTGCAACTCAAAAATAAGAATGGGGACAGTCTGCACACAAAGGGTGATCCTGAGAGAACTCGCATCACATTTAGAGTCAACCTGCACACATAATTCTCATATACTCCTTCAGGCATTATGGGATTTTTGGGAGAGAGGGACACTGCACACACTAGATAGAGAGGATGCAGAGACACTTGGGGTGCCAATATCAAAAGATGAAATTCACACTGCCATTAAAAAACTGAAAACAGAGAAGTGCCCTCGTAGTGATGGGCTGCCGGCGGAGTTCTACCAACCATTTGCCCCGCAGATAGCTGATCACTTATTAGAAGTATTTAATGAGGCCTTAACCAAAAAAAGTACTACCAACAACTATGCAAGAGGCAGTGGTAACTATGATCCTTAAATCAGATAAAGATGCTCTACTGCTGAATTCCTATAGACCGATATCCCTGCTAAGATACTAAGTGGAATTTTGGCATCCCGGTTGATGCCGTACATGCCCCGGCTTGTACACCCAGATCAAGCAGGGTTTTTTACTGAGTGAAATACCACGCATAACCTACATTGACTGGCGCATGATTGGCATGCTCCGAGTACAGAGAAGGAGCATTGTGCACTTGCATTATCAAACGTTGAGCAGGCATTTAACTCCGTTGAATGGGAATACATCTGGGTGATCCTGGAAAAATTAGGACTGGGACGAGGGTATATACAGTGGATAAAAATACTATACACCAACCCAACGGCCAAAGTGAGAGGACAGGTATCGGAACGATTTACACTGCTGAAAGGCACCCAGCAGGGTTGCGCCTTACCTTCACTCCTATTCGCCATTGCGATGGATCCCAGGCTGTTACGCTAAGGGAGAAGATGGGGAATCCGGTTGGGAGACACTAACCATGTGGTCTCAATGTACGCAGATGATACACTGATGTATATACACTAACCAGAAGTAGCGATACCAGCCCTTCTCTTGGAACTCAAGAAGTTCAGAGAAATGTCCAGACTTCGCCCCAACCTCGGGAAATCAAAGTTGTTCACTATGGGGGGACTGGCGGGTTAGCCGAATAGAGAGCTAGCCAAGGTGGGGATTAAAAGGGTGTCAGAGGGAGTTAGATGTCTGGGGATTAGATTAACACATAGGCCCACTGCATATCTGGATAGTAACATAGGGAGGACAGTGGAAGGTATTAGCAATTCTGTCACTTTTTGGAGGGAGCTCCCGCTCTCTCTGAAGGGTAGGGTTGCGCTAATAAAAATGGTCATATTAACACAGTATTTGTACAGCCTTCAAAACTCCTTGTATAGAATCCCACATGGGTACTTCACACAATTAGAACGTATACTAGTAGAATTGTTGTGGGGGAACAAGAGAAAACAAATAAAATTAGATACCCTACAGGGGAAATGGGGGAATGGAGGTCCCATGCTTGGAGCTATATTTTATGGCCCTGCACCTCCAACATGCAACATACTGGATGGACAAACATAATAACTGGGAGAAACAACTGTTAGCAGGTGCACAAGGGAGGTCTCTCTCCCGGAGGTCCTCATCATGGGTCTGAGGTAGGAGAGTCCTACTCATATATCATCCAACACGTGGCGGCAGTCTGGGAAAAAGCAATGCAGACAGTAGTAAGTCACGCACCCCATGCCCCTAATGCGTCACTATGGGTGGTAAAGCCCTTCAAAAAGATATCGGAAACAATGTCTATTAAAAAATGGGCAGAAGGCGGTTGTCAAACAATGGGAGATATATACAGCAACAAACAATTTTTAACAAGGGAAGAGGCTGAGAACTTGTTTGAGCTGGGGAAGGGGCAATATTTGCAATACGCGAAAATATCAGAGGTGGCCCGTGAGTTGTGGCCTACATTTCTGCAGGAGCAATCCACAAACTCAGTCTTCCAGGCAATACTTAGCCTTACAGGAAGCTATAGTCTCACATATATATAAAGCACAAAGAGATTACCTACCCAACAAAACCCTTCCAGTCCAGACGCGGTAAGACGGAATGATTGATGAACACTTAGCAGAAAAGGAATGGGAGAAAATACATGAAGGAGTCAAACAAGTAAGTTGAAATGTGAGATTTAAACCTATACAATATAACGTTATACACCAAGCATATCTCACTCCACAAGTACTCCATAAAATATACCAGCATCATACAAACCAATGCACTAGATGCAGACATATTGATGCACATTGTATCCATATTGAATGGGACTGCCCAACACTGACACAATTTTGTGGAAAAGTAATAGATTGTATAAAAATAGTTATGGGGTGGAAAATACCACCTACTATAAAATGCATTGTATTGGGATTGCTCTGCTCATCAAAATCTAAAAAGCTCAGCAGAAAGTTTGCTCTACTAGGGTTAGTGCTGGCAAAGAGAAGGATAGCATTTGGATGGTTCTGTCCCAACCCTCCTACCATGGAAGGATGGTTTAAAGATCTGAATGAGTGAGCAACTGCAGAATTAGTTTGAATGAAAAAAATTCAGAAGAGATGACAAGCTAGAAGAGGACGCATGGGCCTGGTTCCTCGTGATAACAGATGCAAAACAAAAAACATACTCCAGATGAGGAACTAATAGAGACAGGACCGACGAGGAAAAGCACAGACAAAATGATTAGATGATCAGTAAGCAGAGAAGTTATGCAGTATGGGTATAGCACTATGGACAGAAAGTTGTGGTTCTCCTGCTGCACATAAACTGTCACGACAAAGGAGATGGTGGGGGGATTGTTTGGTTTGTTCTTTATTCTTTATGTTAAGAGGATGTAAAGCATGTGTCTTATGACTTTATAAAGGACCTTAAGAAAGTCTAAATTTATAATAAGCTACAAATAAAAAAGGGAGACATTATAAAAATCGTCTTCCTTTAGAATAGTATTCTTGAACACCAAATCTGTGTTGCACTACACTTCGTTGTTGAGAAGACCCACTGATTGCCTGTATTGAGCCTATTTGTTACTTGATGCCCCTCCATGCCTAATTATTGCTATAATCCTGAACTGCAAATACTGTAACATGGAGCTTATATAGGCAAGAAAGAGGTGGTGGCTGGCACATAATGGTGTATCCTTGTTCAACAAACCAGACTTCATCATGGCACTGCAGGAGGATAGAGTAGCACAGACATCTTTTAAGATGAAACGTCAACAATTATCTATTTCTTATACTATGCTTAAGGTTTCCTTTTTTAAGTTTTAATTTGTTCCAATGTTTTTGTCAGTGGTTACTAGCACATGTAATCATGTATTTCCCAGCTGTAGCCCTGCTGCTCTTCACACAGAATATCAGAACCAAAAATATAGTGGGACAAAAATATCATGTCAAGAACAAAAATATAGTGAAGGTAAGTTTCTATAGGTAACTAAAGTTTTACTACATCCAAAAGGGAAAAAAATAAGGTGGAATAAGGAAATAAGTAAAAAATTAGAAAAAAAAGAAAATAAAGGGCAGGAATAAAAGAGCAAAAAAGCAAAAGGCTGGGGAGAAGCCAAAAGGAGCAGGCTGATGAAGAGAGGACCTGAGCGAGGCACAGGGTCTCAAACTGGGATCAGCGTTGGACGCTGGGGGCAGAGGGACTCTCGGTGGAGCTGCATGCCAGGAGAGCAATATTCTGACCAGAGGGTCCCAGTAGAAATCCCTGAGTGGGACTAGAGTGTTGTGTTCTGGGGTGCCAAATCATTTGTCTCTCTGGAAAGCTTATGGAAAAAGTGAAGCACTTTTAGCTAGTCGTATTTGGGCCCCAGTTACTGATGTGGTATGGTGACTCAGTCCCCACAAACTGATGTTCTATGGTGGAAGGTATAGTTCTGTTTCTGAGCAGAATCTTTGCAACAATGCGTCTGTTCAGACACATCCTTCCAGAGCTGGTCCCTGCAATATTATAAATGTCATTCCAAAGTTTGTTTAACATTACAGGCAGAACGAAGATATCATGACCCCAGCGAGAAATTCTTGACCATCATCTTTGTGGGTGTGAAAATATTGCACAATCAAGACTTATACCCCATCATACTTCAGAAGATTATACTGCTTTCTTACAAGATAAAGTGATAACATGCAAGTGAGACCCCTCTACTGTTAAACATTTATTTGGAATAGATAAAATCACGTTTTGCATTCCTCATATATGCCATTACTTGACACATGTAAAAGCCTAAAGTTGCATTTGCATATATCTGAGTATATTGCCCCGCAAATCATTAACTTCCCCTCGCAGTCTGTTTCTTAGACCCTGCCACCACCTCTGACTTGACAAGAATTGTAGAAACTCAAGGGCAGCAGTTCTTGAGGACCTTAAAAGTAATAATAGAGCTGAAATTAGAAATAAAAGAGTTTGTTATCAGGCTCTGATGAATGTGAAGACGAAGAAATGGGAACACACAAAATAGCAAGAGCTAAACAGGGCTGTGAATACTAAGGATACACATGCAATCTGGTATATCATAGCCAATGGTAGTAAATGCCATTTGTAGCCCACGTATATCAAACAGCCAATGCAATATGTGCATATATGTGTTTTATACTTTAGAAAACACACATGCTTGGCGCGGGTAGGGAAGTCATTGTGACGCCGGCATCCCTGCGGACAAAGGAAATGAAAAACAAAGATGTTTTTCTCCAAACAAAAAAATAAAGAATACATTTAAACCAAATCCTAGTAAACCCCTAATCTACAACATATTGGCAGTTCGGGCTGGACTATTCCCATGAGGCACAGGGTCAAGACTTTGCATATGGCCAGGTCTAAACTGGGGTGGCATGGTGAGCAAAAGAATGATGGATTTACCCAGATCTCTTGACTGGGGGTGAATGTTTTGATTTGTTCTGCCTTCCGTCCATCAATTGTGTGTCTTTTGATCTCTATATAACGGTTTTATACATCTTAAAAAACACGCGCCCTTAGTGGATACTGAAGTAGTCGTATTGCCACACATCCCCGCGCATTTGTAACCCACATAACTCCAACATCCAATGCAATATGTGTGTATATATTACCTACTGGCGGTCGCCAGTAGGTAGTTATAGTTAGGACCCCTTTTCCATAGGAAATCCGCAACATTCTATTTTGAATAACTTTGGCGCCGGTCGACGAATCCTCGCGAATTTCTCAAAATAGGTGGGGCGCTACGCTCCGCTCCTACCCTGAAAGTCTCGGGGGAATTCGTCAAGCGGGGGCTGAGATAAAAGGGGGGTCCCAAAACGCGTTTTTCCCATGCATTTTTCCATAGGACCTTTAGACAGGGCTACAGCCCGAACGGCTGAACAGAATTACTAGAAATTTGGCAGAGAGGTAGTCCCTAGGTCAAGGAAGTGCCTTTTGTAGGTTTGGTGTAAATCTGTTCAGTAGATTCTGAGAAAATAGCCTTTAAATCAATATATATATCTGAGCCAGCTTACGGTACGCTTACCGTAAGCTTACCGTACGCGTACGGTGGCGTGCGCGAGCGCGATTCTGATTGGCTCTTAGATCTTAGTAAACATTCGAATCGGCCGAAACCAGGAAGCGGCGGCCGCCATTTTGTGTGTTTCACTCAGAAAAAAAAGAGTGAAAACAAGAAAAGGGGGCAAGGAGGAGAGTTACAGACCCCCTTACATTTGTGAGGGGGTCAAAGAAGGACAGAAAAGTACAAAGAAAACATTTATTGATTTTTAAAAAAATCACGGGGTACGCGTACGGTAAGCTTACGGTAAGCGTACGGAAGAAAAAAAAAATTAAAAAAGAAATGAAATGCAGATTTAAGAGTTTAGATATTAGGGGGCTCTAAAAAGAGCCGTTGTGTTTATGAAGTGATTTTTTAAGTGGTACCTACAAGTAAGTACCGATGCAGAGTCTAAGGTTCAAGAGGAAGACTCTGTTCCCTTCATCATTGAAGTGCACACCATCTCCTCTATAAATGTCTTGCATGTCATAACGCAAGTTGTTGTGGTAAATGGCACCCATACCATAGTCACGGAGGAAAGCAGAAACAGATTTGTTGACGTGCTTCCTTGCTTTGTCAATTTGCGGACAGAAATGATTGGACCAGTTCCATTTTTGCCTTTGGCATATGTTGGAAAACACAAAGGCAGTTTTAGGGAAAAGAGAAAACAGTTGTGCAAAGGTGTCCTTCATAAGCATTTCCAGACCTACCCCAGTCAAAGTGCCTAGGTCATTGCCACCACAGTGCACTATTATGAGGTCAGGGTGTTGGTTTTGCATGAAGGATTTCACCAATGGCATCAATTGGTGCCACTTTAACCCTCTCTGACCAATCCATTTAATGTCTACATTTGGCAAAGCAAGGTCTCTCACCATACCTGTTTTCTCTGCAAACTTTTCACTCCAGAAGACATAGCTGTGCCCTACAATCCACACTGTGAACATCTTCAAAGGAGATCTGGATGCACTCAGGAGGTGTAATTCAGTAGAATGGGAAAAAGAAATGAAAAACAGTTTGGAAATGGAGGCATACATATTTTTTTTTTTTTTAAAAGAACTGATTGGCTGTTTCATACCATTCTACACTAAAAACTAGGCTGTATGTGTAAATTGATAGAAGCATGTTTTGTATTGGTACAGAAAAATGTGTTACCAAAGAACAGTACTATGGATTTGCTGTAAGGTTTCAAAAGTCAAGCACTCTTGCTCTGTGGAATTGAAACATTGTTTGGCGAACTTCTGACCTAACTCCACACAGCAGTGTTCCATGAGGTGTTGCTATGGTAGCAGGCAGAAGTCAAGTTGGGGGAAGGGTACTTTAAGAAAAGGGTTGGTTTTCAACCAATAGAAATGTGTGATTACATTTGAAAAAAAGGGGGAAGCACTGAGATTTGAAACTTACATGTATATGTGTGTAAAAATAGAGGGAAACTTTGCCATTTTCTGGTTCTGCTGAGAGGAGAGAGGTGTAGAGAACAGAGATCCTGGCTCTGATAATCTGCTGTTTGAGTGCCACATTTCTTTCACAACTAACTAATTTTAAAGGTGAGTTATGAGTTTGAGAGGGGATGTATGTGGTAAATTAAGAAATGAATAATAGAATTGGAATTCCTTTTGTAGAAGTTGTGTTTATTATTTTCTGTTTTGGGAGAAATTTAAATGTGAGGAACATGTAAAGTAATATGGACTATTTTTTCATGATAAATTAAGGTGTACTGGTAAAAATAAGGAATACTTTAAGGGTTTGAGGTTGCAGTCAGTAATGCAAATACATTCAGCATCACTAAGGTAGAAGAAGTTAAAGATATTTGTCGTTGTACAGTTCGTTTTATGCTTGTGAAAGACTTATATGTACGTAGGAAGCAGTTTCCGTTTTCTCTAGCATATGCTGTAACTATTCACAAGTCTCAAGGATTGACTGTAGATTGTGCATTTGTGAACATTGGTTCAACTGTGTTCAAAGAAGGTATGGCATATGTTGCTTTGTCACGAGTGAAAACATTATCAGGTTTATTCATGATAGACTTTGATGATTCAAAAGTTAGTGCTGATACAAACTGTGTAAAGGAGTATAATAGATTAAGAAGAAGCTATGCTCCTCATTTAGGTCAGTATCCTGTGTTGGAGAAACGTGTAGTTTCTCGTAAAAGAAAAAATGAGAATATCTGTAATGAAGATGTAGAGAAGAGGAAAAAAAAGAGGAGTGATGTAATTGCAAGCAAAAAGAAAAAGGAAAATGAAGAACAGGTTGTAGGATGTCATTTTGAAAATAGCTCTGGTGTCAACTGCTACGCAAATGTAGTGCTGAATGTTGCATTTTATCTGGAAAGTTTGCAAGAGCAGATAATAGTAAATCAGGGAAAAAGATTCTGTTCTGAGCTGAGTCTCCTTTTTCAAAAGCTGAGTAAAGATAAAACTCAAATAGAAAGTGCTACTGAAATTAGAAAACTTTTAGATATATGTTCAGGACGAACACAGTTTTCTCAAAATGAACAGCAAGATGCACACGAATTTTTGATGTATTTTCTTCAAGTACTGGAAGAAGAAGAAGTTGCAATTGATATTTTATTTGGTCTCTCTTATAAATGGGAACATAGTTGTGAAAACTGTTATAATATATGTGGCTCTAATGTTGATAATGAAAGGTTTATTTATTTGACATTGCCAGAGAGTAAAACAGTCACTTTTGCAAAATTAGTTAAAGATGCTAATCATAGCATGAAATGCGGTGAGTGTAAATCTGACATGTTTTCAACATTAATTTTAAAGGAATACGGACAGTATGTAATTTTAATGATGCAACGATGTAGAGCTGATGGTTCAAAATTGGATACTTTAATAAAGAAGTTTACAGGACAGCAATTATCAATTTCAGGAAAAACTTTTGTAACTGTTGCAATAATTTTCCATGATGGACCTACTGTTACTTCTGGACATTACACAGTTTATCTTAAATGTGAAAAAGGCTGGACACTGTGTAATGATTCCCAATTGATTTTCAAACAACGTTTGCCTTTTGATTTAGCAAATTCCTATCTAATCTTCCTGAAACCTAATTTTTAGAGAGACTTGGCAAGATCTGGACAAAATAATTTTACCATTTTACTGGATTACCATTGGAATTTTCTAAAAAAAAGATTTTTTAAATTATCATTTGGCCTAATGGAAAGATAACCAATTGTAATGTGGACTTTTTTTTTTTTTAATTTAACTTTCAAAAACCAATAATTTAGAGAAAATCGGTAACATCTGCACAATTTAAATTTTGGAATGTTATTGGAGTGCCATTGGAAATTTTTTCAAAAAAGATTTTAAAAATTACTATTTGGCCATGCGGAAAAGTAACCAATTCTATTGTGGACTTAATAAATTATTTAAAAAAATTTCGGGAACCAAAATGTTACAGAGAATCGGTGAGATCTGGACAAATTAAACTTTAGAATTTTATTGGATTACCATTGGAAATTTAATCCAAAAAAAATTTTAAAATTACTATTTGGCCTAAAGGAAATGGAATCAGATGTATTGTGGAGTTATTTGAGATATAATATTGTGATTATACTTCTGAAACAAAAATATCAGACGGTATTTTAAAGAAATAAGTATTGTTTTTTGATGATATTTTTTTAGAATATTATGCATTTCTGTAATGTTAAGTTTAAGTGAGAAGAGATTCTGTGCTTTTTTAATACAATCTTTGAGATTGTTATTTTTTTTTTTGCCCGCTGTTAAATGATGAATGCAATTGCTTTCACAATTTAAAGTGAAATGCAATATATTCTGAAAACAGCAAAAATAAGGCAAAAATATTTTTTGGTAAATATGTAAATACGTGTACTGTATTTTAAAATGTTTAAAAAATATTAATACTTTTTTCTTTTTTTCAGATTGATATAGAAAATTTTCGAAAACTAGAACCATTTTTAAAGCAATTTTTTTTAAAAAAAACAAATGAATAAATATTTTTTTGAGTGGGTATGGTAAGTCAATAATAATAATTGTAGTGTTTCAAAGTCCTTGTAATGTGATTATTGATTTTTAGTGTTTTTTTAAAAAAAAAAAAAAAAAAATTACGCGCACCGTACGCGTACGGTAAAAAAAAAAAAAAAAAAAAGTTTTAAAAAACATCTATAAAAAAAAAGATGAAAGATAAGGTTGGCTCTTAAAAGAGCCGTTGTGTTCATGCAGGGAGAGAGGAAAGAAAGAATGGGAAAATTAGTCTCTGTGACAAGTGTGCTGATCTATTTTGAGGTTCACTAGGGAAACACTGGTCTCCCTATGACAAATTAGATCATGACAAGAGGCACATCGAATATCAACCCTCAGAAATCGAGGGTTAATTTCCAGAGGGCCAGCAAAAGGAGATGCTCCCCCCACAGATGAAGGGCTCACCTGACCTGCAGAAGAAGGAGTCAGCCCTGCAGATGATGGTCCAGGCTGAGCTGCTGTGGATGTGCTTGGTTGACTTTCTGAAGGGTTACCTCCAAAAAGTCGAGCATGTGTCATTTTGTGTACATCCTTGAGGTGCCTCATCATGGTATGATTCCCAAAGGAATACTTCCTGTCAGGATTACCTCTTGAAAGTACACGCTGACACAGCTTGCAAGTCACTAAGGGTGCATTTACCTTTAGCTGGCCTTCAGGAAAAGTAAAATAATCCCATACATAAGAGGTCTTTTGTTTCCTCGCTCTCTGCCTCAAGGTATTGCTGCTAGTGCTAGCCTCACTCTCAGAAGAGCTCTGCTGTTCTGCCATCGTATCACAAAGACAACCCAGCTCCTTCTCCTAAGGGATCACAAGCAGAAATGAGGGGAATGGGTGTGGTGTAGGAGAGTTCTAGAACTGAAAGTAGTTTCAACCAATCAAAAGTTGTGTTTCATGATCACATGACCTACCGTACGCTTACGGTACGCTTACGGTACGCTTACGGCAAAAGTGCGCATGCGCGTAAAAAAGACACGCGCTTGCGCGCATGCGCATAACAGTCACTACCCGACACTTCCGCGTAACGTGCGCGTGTAGCGTACACGCGTACGCGTCCCACGCGGAGTACGCGTGGCTACGCAAATTGCGTAACTATACGCAAACAGCGTAGATAAATTACGGGCGTTGCGTAAACCGTACGCTTACCGTAAGCTTACGGTACGCGTACTAAAAAAAAAGGAAAAAATGTACTGCAAAAAATTATAACATGTTTATTTTATGAAATATATTTAAAAAAACATATTAAAGAATTTTAAAAATTTAACCATAGTCTTTATAAAAGGTTAGAACATTAAATTAAAAATATGTTTAAAAAAATAGAAGAAAAAAAAAAATAGCATTTAAAAAACCTTGCAAATTCACTGAAAAAACCATGGGTTTCACACACGTTATAGTTAGGAATTAGCATTTAAAAAAACCTTGCTAATTCAATGAAAAAACCATAGGTTTCACACACGTTATAGTTAGGAATTAGCATTTAAAAAACCTTAGAAATTCAATGAAAAAACCAAAGGTTTCACACACGTTATAGTTAGCTGGACATTTTACTCGTAAAAAACCATTGAAATTCCCCCGTTATAGTTAGTTAAGCTAACTATAACTCGCGCGCCCGCAATGCACTGCTGATGACGTCACATATTACATCACTCATGACATGGTCAGTGACATCACTCATGACATCACTGATGACATCTCAAATGACATCACTCATGACATCACTGATGACATCATCCAGTGAATGTGTGTTTTTCTGAAAATTAAATATGTTTTATATATGTATATCTCAAGGTCAATGGAAGAATAAATGGGTAAATAAGTGTCTAAATGGATGATTTGTTTTTGAAAAATTGATTGTGTAACTGAATGATTAGGTGTATCATAGTGAATACATGGCTTAGTGAGTAATGTTTAAATATGTATATATCTGTATCAGTCTTTCACTTTGTGTATAAGTGGCTGCATGGGTTGGTGAGCAGCTACATGAGTGTTTATATGGGTTATTAGTTGTTTTTTTGAGTATCAGTCTGAGTGTCTGTATGGTTCGGTGGGGGGTATTACGTAGTGCATAGGTGCATGAATGAGTGACTCACTGTTTGTATGTGTTGAAGATAGTATGTATGCAGGACTGCATGGGTGGATGAGTGTGTGTATGGGTGTGTTAGTGAGTGAATGACTGTCTCTACAGTGTCTTTATGAGTAACTACATATGTTTTAAACTAGTATATGTGACTATTGGTGTATATAAGTGAGTATATGTGAGAGTGAGAGATTGAAAGAGTTCCTGTATGAATAAGTATGTGTTTCTATAAGTGATTGTTTAAAAGACTAAGTATGTGTAAGTTTTTGTAGAAGTAAGTGTGGTGGTGTGTGTATAACTATATGCAAGTAAACGGATGTTTGATTCTTTATTAGCATGAGTGACTATGTGTGTGAGTAACTCTACGGATGAGTGGCATTGTGTAACAGGGTGTATAGGTGTATGAGTACATATGATGAGTGAGTACATGTATGAGTGACTGTATAGGACTGTTGGTGAATGAGTGGATGTGTATGTGGATCTTAGAATTACTGAAGAGGTTGTTGTAACTGGTATTGGTATGTCCATTGTTTTGAAAAGTTTAGTCTCTATTTATAAATGTGTGTATCAAAGGTTATATTAGGGTGAGAGGAGGTCTGCCACTCTATCACAAGGATGATGTCATCAGTGATGTCATCAGTGATGTCATTTGAGATGTCATCAGTGATGTCATGAGTGATGTCACTGACCATGTCATGAGTGATGTAATATGTGACGTCATCAGCAGTGCATTGCGGGCGCGCGAGTTATAGTTAGCTTAACTAACTATAACGGGGGAATTTCAATGGTTTTTTACGAGTAAAATGTCCAGCTAACTATAACGTGTGTGAAACCTTTGGTTTTTTCATTGAATTTCTAAGGTTTTTTAAATGCTAATTCCTAACTATAACGTGTGTGAAACCTATGGTTTTTTCATTGAATATATATATATATGTAAAACCGCCTCCAATCCCGCACTCTAGTACAAAGGAAAAGCACTCACGGGGGTGAGTCCAAAATATTTTATTCAAGGACTCACAAAAGCAACCAGACGTGTTTGGCAGACGCCTTTCTCGATGGTAACCAGGCGCCCTGGAAACGACCATATTTATGTCAATTTCATTGGTATCCCAACATGGGAATTGACAGTGTTAAAGGACTCAAATTTACATAACGTCCAGAGCCATCTTATAACATGCAACAATTCATTAATGAAGTACATATTGGTATTTCAGACTGTATCAGCCTTCTTGATTAATCAGGACCGGGACACTCTAGGGAGTAGCCGTGCGCTCTATAAATACCCAGTAACATTACCATTAACAATCGGCAGAGGTATTTACACGTGAACATTTCACTATTCACGATCCCTTCAAAATATATAATGTCAATACATTTATAAAATTTAGTTCTCAATTTCGCCCTTGGATGGGCATGTACCTACAATCCAACTGCATTTCTTGAGCTGCCTTCACAGTTCATGAAATAGAGAGAAATCTAGTGTCTTATATTCTGATCTAACAGAATAATTATGAACCTCCCACCCCAGTTGGCTAATTACCTTGCTTACATCAATCTGTAATGCAAAAAAAGCAGTATTCACCATTAGGTAGCCCTGAATGGGGAAGAAAACACCATACTTCAATGACACAATTCATTGCATTGAGGGGGGTCTGACGAATTGTATGTGTCATTCCGTAGCATCGTTTCTAAGGTTTCTTCTTTGTGCTTTGTAAACTGGCCAGTTTTCAAAATGTGGGACTGTGTGCTGTGTTTAAATCTTTTGTCTTAGCTATTCCAAGACATGAAGTTTGCTGCACACGTTTGTTCAGGAAAATCATTAAAAATAAGTAAACTGCGTAAATGTTTTGAACTATCCTGTGGTGGTGTAGGGCAATGGGCCCACAGTGTGTAATTGAAAACAGCATTTGAACTACTTGCTTCATGGAGAAAATGAGGACTGTAATGTTGAAAAACAAAACATTTCACCATAATCGGATATACTTTCAAACGTTTCATCATACGTAAAAACAGTAGATGCTCAAGTTCTTCTAGCATTCCATGCACTGTATCAATGTCCCAATTGTCACAAATAGTACTAGGGGTAATGACATAATTCAAAGATATTTTAAACATTTGTAAAAGTTCAGTGGGGCCATACCCATCATACGATACCCTATCGCAAACAATCCCATCATGAACTGGAACAGCTGAAATGTTCACCAGGAAAAGGTCTCTTCATTCTCAGTGTGATGAAGAATGTGGTTTGAGGACCAAGTTCACCAGTTGTACTGCAGAGCATTCTGGGAGATAATGTCCATTCACAAGCAGGGAAAAGACAGTCACCAAACAATTCCAGAGGGCAAGGAAAAGTAATGGAGAAACAAGGTATAACATTTTCAACTATGGATACAAAACAAGCACTTTCAGCCTAAATGGCTGATGCGGCGGTGATGGTGGATCAGATTAATCTGAACAGAAGTCGTCAAATTCGATGAAGTAGCCAGAGGTAGTTTGATCTATTTTTGGCAGTTCAGCAGGTTTTGCAGAACTGAGAGATGGCTCGATCTGTGATACGTTAACGTAGACAGTATTCTTGTCAGGATTCTGAATTGAAATCTGTGTTGCTGTACTAGTGAACTGTACAGTTGTTGTAGTTGTAGCAACAGGTAGAAGACATGCTTCGTTGTTAATTGTTGGCTCTTAGAGAGAGGAAGCTTAATTCGTTTTTTCAAGCTTTCATCTGAATTTTCTGTACAGTAGCTAGAGGAAGCAGGTAGCTACCCAGAAGCCCATGTGGCTTACTGTTGAGAATCAGCCACATAGCGTGGTTTGATCAGATCAATGGAGACAAATCTTTTGTTTTTGCAACTGGCAAAAGGCGGTAAAAGTACATTTCTTGTACCTTCAACAGCCAGGACTGATGGCCCAAATTCTTCTTGTCCACAATCTTTTCCATGAACAGATTCCCAAACTTTGGAACGCAGTCAGGCTTTGCTGGTACTTCCTTCTCTTCCCCAGTGGTGGCGTGTTTTATTTGGACATTGCTACATTTGTCCTGGAAGCCGTTCAGTTCCTGTAAAACAGCAAAACGTTCATTGATGTCAAATGGTGTTTCTGCCGCCGCCACTGTGCTGTGATTGTCAAGGTCTGGGACCCACATCCTTAACACAAACAGGATTTCATAGGGAGTCCGACTAAGGATGGATTTTCTAGTCAGGCTATTAAGTGCCCTCTGGACCCCATATAAGTGATGGACCCAACTGCGACCTGAGGTTAGTACCCTGGCTCTTAAAGACTGCTTTAAGTCAGGTTTTTTCCCATCTACTACCAAATTTCCCTCAGGATGGTAGGGGGGAGAGAAACACAAGGTCACACCCAATCTTCCCATGGTCTCTTTGTAGGCCCAAGTGCTAAACATCAGACACTGGTCGGAATGTAAAGTGCCTATTGCATATGTTCCGATAAAGACTTGCAGATCTTTTATAACAGATCGGGCTTCAGCTGACTGCTGTGGCCATACCCACAGGAATCGAGAGCAGGAGTGCACTGCTACCAAGATATACTTGTAAGCCCTATTTGATAACAAAGGACTGAAATGGTCCAGGTAAATACAAGTCAGAGGCTTGTTTGAAATCAATTGAGGTGTCGGAGGTGGACGCACCACGGTGGAACCCTTCATCTGCTGGCAGATGTCGCATTTGAGGACAAAGTCCCTGGTCTGCTTGTAAAGACCAGGCCATCAGTAGCGTTGCTGCAATAATGAAATTGTTGCACCCACCCTTGCATGTGGTGATGGAAGACCCTTGTGTGCAGCCAGTATTAAACCAATCCTGCTGTCAGTGTTTGGTATTACTCTGTCCCCCACTGCAGGAATGTGAGCATCTGGTATATTTTGTGCATCTAACTTGTAGGAATACGAGTAGAAAGCCTTACGGCAGGTGGGTGTTGTGTGCAGCGTTCACAGCCACCATGAGGTCTGTCCAGCCTCATCAATGAACAACTAATTGCAGCTAAAGCAGCTGTGCAAACTGTTGCTTTAGCACCTTCATCAGCCATGGAATTCCCTGCAACATGTATGACAGCACATTGATGACTCAATGTATGTATTACTTGAGTCCTTGGCAAGCAGTCTTTCAGCTTTGCCACCTGTTCCCAAAGCATGTTGTGCTTGATTGTGCAACCCTTTGAATCTCTGAATCCATTCTGATGCCAATAGTGTAGATATTCATTATCAGACTGGACACAGTAATACGATCACACTCTGTAAGTGTGGGAAATCCAGGATCCATATTTTCCAGTGCCAGAAGTAGAGCCTTGAGTTCTGCCAGCTGTGCAGTCACCAAGAGACTACGTTTTCTCAGGATGGAATTCTCCATTGCTCATGTGCCCTTTCACAATTGCACATGCTGCAGAGTATTGGTGTTTTGTACCTACAGCAGACTGGCAGAACCATCAGTGTATATGATGTAACCATAGCATTCTAGAGGCATTATTTCATTAGCCCCATCCCCGCGCGGCAAATTCCACCATGGTGCGAGGGGGGCGTGGCGCTCAGGTACCCAGGACGGCTCCCGGCCGACAAATCACGGTGGGCGTGCGCTCATGACGGCCAGGAGCTGTCCGAACTCCGCCCACCAATTAATTTGCCCGCACAGGCGGGGAATTAGCCGTGCGTGGGCAGAGCGGCAACGGTCGGACGGCTCTGGCCATCATGAGCACACGACTAACGTGACTCATGACGGCCGGGAGCCGTCCTGAGCATCGATGAGGTTAGGCAGAGGATATTGTTTTTAGTACTGCAGAAAGGCTTGTGTTTATAGTGCGGAGTCAAATCTGTAATCTACATCTGTTGCGGTGAGTGAATTAGCCCACTGTATCTATCGTGGATGTAACGCTTGAGAGTTTGGAATGCTTGCTCTGGTGATGGCCTCTAGGCCCGGCACTTCGGTCAGGACAATAATGCATTTATACTGAGCCAGAGCTCGCTCACTCTCAACAGCAGTTTGTCCTGCTGTCATTATTTGTTCTGCAAGTGCAAAATGCATTTCAGCATTGGTGTATAAATGTGATTATATATATATATATATATATATATATATATATATATATATATAATATATATATATATTTTTTTTTTAAAACAAATAGTCTGTAGCTGATGCACTCTAGTATAGCGTGTGCCGGTGTCGAGGTCAGACAATACCTCGTAGGTAATTTCCTTTTGCTTGAAGAAATATATATATCTGAATGCAGCTCGCCGCTAACACTGCCTTACTCAGACAAAGTGACGAATAGCGGACCCAAGGAAATAGTGCCAATCAAACTGCTTTATTCAATCGCACAGCCAGACCGCCATTACGCGCTTCGACCCCCACTCGGGTCTTGATCACATGACGCATTGCTACCGCAAGAAGCGGCATTTAAGGTGCTTTACAGGAAATGGCATCATATTATTACGACATTGGCCATGAACAGAAGAGAATTACTACAAATAATCATCGTAAGTACTATGCATTGCCTCATGTGTCAATACATCATAAAAACATATAAATATATAAATACATACAAAGATATAAATACATTTAAATATCCATACCAGTTTTTAAAAAAATGATGTTTGTCCTTAAACACACATGCACGATAATGAATTAGTCTGTTACGACATAGGTGAATCTATACATATAGGATTTCTAAATAGAATTTCCTGGATTCATCGCATTCTTTTTAGCAAGTGCTGAGTCGAATTTTTACCAACAATGTTAAAAATGATATAGTAATGCTTATTCATCAATAATTCTCATATTCAAGTCCACAGTAGTGCCCAAGTGGGCCTTTGTTTTAGCCAATATCCTCAAAATTAGACCTTAAAATTTAACCACTTCAAAAAATTATGTGCAAAACTATATTAAAATGTAGGAAAAACTTATCCCAATATTTAAATAACTCGAGGGTATGCCAGATATCATCTCAATTGGTCATTACTAAAACCTGCAGTGGTATGTGGGATTTTTATATTTTATTTATTATTTTCTTCTTCTATTTTCACTTCTCCCATCCATAACCATGTTATATACAAAGCTGTCCTGTATTTATATCAGTCATAATGTGAGCCCACATTGATTAAAGTCTGGAGGGCTATAAACAGGTAAAGAAATCTTCGCTAGCATTCAATCCAGCCGGATTTTTAGTATTGAGCTCTAAAATATAGGGGGTCTCCAAAAGGCGTAATTTCCCTTCACGATTGCCACCACGTTTCATTGGTGGAACCGTGTCTATCACAAAATAGTGGAGAAAATTTGGATTGCTGTTGTGTGTCTGCTCAAAATGCCTAGCGACAGGATAAGCCTGATCCTTACCTATAATAGCTCTGATGTGCTGGAGTATCCTCTTGTGGGCCGGTAACCTGGTGCTACCAACATACCTCAGCCCACATGGACACTCCAGCACATACACAGCAAATTCTGTCTTGCATGTCAATCTTTTCTTTATCAGGACCGGTTTAGAGTTAAAGGGACTAATGTAATGGGTTTTACTACACCCAAATTTGCATGCCTTACAAGTAAAACACTTCTTAAATCCCTTAATTTGTGCCATCCAAGTTGTTGGAATGGCCATCTCCGGGCTATTACTGACCAAGCTGGTGCTCATAGATGGTGATTTTCTAAAAGTTAATGTTGGTTTATTAGCGACTAAGTCGCCAATAACTAGATCTCCCTGCACTAAGTTCCAGTTACAATTGAAGATTTTCCTGAGCTCCTGATGTTGCCTGCTATAGGTTAGAATAATCCTGGATTGGATATTTGAAGTAGTATTGCTAGATAAACATCGCTTAGCTTTGGGAACCAACAATTCACCCCTAGGTAAATTCCTTGTTTTCCTAATAGCGCTGTCTATCACATTCAGTGAATAGCCCCTTGCCATAAAACTAAGCTTACTAGCTTCCTGTGCAATTTCACAATCTGCCTCTGAACTACATATACGCCTGATACGCAGCATCTCACCATACGGGATGCTGCGTATTAGGTGATGCGGATGGTGGCTGGAGGCGTGGAGAATTGTGTTGCCTGCAGTGCATCTTGCTGCCAGCGAATTGTTATCCACATAAACCCCCACATTTAAAAAAAATACCGATCTTTGGCTAATCATAGATGTAAAGTGCAAATTCAAACAATGAATGTTCAGTCTCTCCACAAATACATGCGCACTCTGTTCTGTGCCATTCCAGATAAAGAACAAATCGTCTATGTACCTTAGATAAACAATAGCATGTTCCAACATCATTTCCTTGACTTCTCCCATCAGGACCTGCTCCTCCCATAGTCCCATATGTAAACATGAGTAACTAGGGGAGAAGCAGGCCCCCATAACAACTCCCCTAATTTGATGGTAAATCTGATTGTTAAAGAGGAAGAAATTTTGTTCAAGACATGCAGATACCATTGACATCAGCATTCTATTACGGGACACACAATTCATTAGTTGTAGATTTAAAAAGTGTTCCACTGCCTTTAAACCATCACAATGTCTTATTGAAGTGTGGAGAGATGTCACATCGAGAGTCATTAATAACATGTCTGCATTACACGCTACATGTTCAATTTTACGCAAGAAGTCCGACGTGTCTTGTACATAGGATGTTAAACCCCTAACCCAGGTTCCCAAACTTTTGACTCCTGAGGACCCCCATTGAGTCACCACTGTAAGCCGGGGACCCCCAAGCAATTTATATGATTTAAATTTCAAACATTAAAACAATAATTCGAAAGCAGTTAACACACTTGTGCACACAAAACAAATACTCAAATTACTAAGGACTTTAGTATATTATATTGAAAGAATTTGCAAAAAACTGGAAGGTTAGTGCTGCATCTCCGTGACTAACATTTAAATGGTTTGTTTTATTTAGCAGTACAAGGCTCCTGCCAGGGCCACACTGGAACCCAAAGCAGCCCTGACAAATGTTTTCAGACCAGTCCCCATACAGTGCACACCAAGTGCAGTGAGTGAGCCTGACCACTACAAAGGGGGCTTCGGGAGGCTCTCCCCCCAAGAAAATTTAGGAAACAATGGTGCATTCTACAACAAATTTATCATTATATATTGAATTATATCAGCTTTTAAAGAATAGTAAATGATTACCTTACTATGCACTAGGATACAACAATCTTTTTTGGGGTTCTTCAATGATTCCCTTATTATCACCCTCCAACAGTGCCTCTCATCTCTCCATAGCCCGTCTGTCACATGTATTTCATTTGTTTTACAGCATCTGTCATACCATTGTAGGAAGTCAGAGCACTTTGCATCACACACATATGGGGCAGATTTACAAGCCCCTTGTGCCACGGGTGTGTCTCAAAAAAGTGACGCACCGGTGGCGCATTTTAGTGCCCCATATTTCCAAGGACAGGAAAAGCCACCCTACGTGACTTTTCCTGGTCTTGTAAATATGGCCCATTTGCACACAGCACTTTGCGTGAAAGGGGCGTGGAAATCAGACATTCCCAGATTTACTAGAAATCATAAATCTGGAACTGTGTCTGAATGCTATGCCTCCCCAGCGGAGGCATAGGGAGGCGCAACAAGGAGAAATGTATTTATTTCTCCTCGTTTTTTTCCCTATTTCTATGCGTGTTGCGTTCTGCAGCACGCATAGAAAGAGGAAATCACCTCTGGTGATTGTTTATGTACAGGAAGGTGTCCCTTACTGCACATAAACAATCAGTAAAACAATTACGTTTTGCAAGTTCTATGTGTGCTAATGCAGCACACTTAGAAGTTGAAAAACGCCATGTTTAGGGTTCCCTTCCTGCACATAAACAATCTCCCCACGATGCAGGCATCCTTGCACCATGGTGCAAGGGTTCCTGTGCAGGTGCATGGCAGCAGTTTGTGCCCCAGCGCAGGGGGAAGCACAGAGATGCAACATATTGTTGTAAATATGTCGCATCCCTGTGCTTTGAACGTGACTCAGTGCGGTGCACCCAAATGGCTTGCAGCGCACACTGAGTCACATTTCTTGTAAATGTGCCCCATAGAGACAATGATTCATACTTGTATATCAGTGTATAGAAAATGATACATAAGGCAAATGCGACTACAAGGTGTAGGATTCACGTCATTCATACTGGTAGGCATTTTTAAAGAGTGTTTGGTCTGGAGAAGCACAAACTCAGGATTCAGAACATAACACAGTGGTTAGCATTGACTTTACCAATAAAAATGTATTTCCACCCAAATAAACCTTTTTAGCAGCATCATGATAATGAAAGACTTAGAAAAAACATATGTTTCTAACTTGTATCATGCAGTTTGCAAGCAGCTCTTTGATGACAGTCAATAGGTCACTGTGCTAGATTACGAATGTCACTTAAGAACTGCACAGTAACAAAATAATCTCTGCGACAAAAGCAGTAACCCACTGACCTATGCACATAAAACACTTTTTTTAAATGCATGGTACACGTTCTTTGCAGTAGGCATATTAACCCTCTGTGCTACATTAGATAAGTCAAAGCTACCACTGGACAAACCTCTCATCTCTCTCCAGCAGGTAATTTAGTCACTGACATTATCTTGACACTTTTATTGTTGCTGGAAAACTGCTAATTCTACAAGGAACTTTGTTGTGCTTTTAAAATTGCTGCCTGAGGACCCCCTGGGAATGTGTCACGGACCCCTAGGGGTCCACGGACCACAGTTTGGGAAACCCTGCCCTAACCCAATCCTGAAGGAAATATATATGTAATTGGTACTGGTTCACCGTCATTGAATGTAACATAGGTATACCCTTCTTTCCCCGCTATGACGCAGATCACCAGCTTTATTGTGTTTACATGTGTGTGTGTAGGAGTTTTGAAGATGTCATATCAGCTTGTATGGAACGCAAAATATTCATGTGTCCCTCTGTCCAATGTGTACTGGACGTATTAAATCACAGAGCGGTTCCACCCATTCTGCGTGATTTGAAATGTATGTTCTGCCAAAATTTAGGATTCCTAATATGGATTATAGTCTCTTCAGCGTAGTTCTAGGTTGAAGTAGCGCGCAGTTCTGCAAGAAATGTGTTGCAAGGTTTTTGCTTTCACTAGACAACTCATATCCCAGAAAAAAGTACACTGAGGTGGCCAATCTTTGATTTGTTCCATCAATTCATCATCGGTCAGATATATGAAATCAAGATAGAAGAAAGCCTGATAATTGAAATTTTGTAGTAGCTCCATCACTCTGGCTAAAAACAGCCCAGGGCTATTCTTATACCCCTGGGGCAATTGACAGAATTGCCTCAGAGAGCCTAGCGCTGAGAATGCAGTTAGATATCTGCTTCCAGGTGCTATATTTTGGCAGAGTAATCCATTTGAGATATCAAGTATTGTTTTGTATTTCTTCCGAACAATGTTGTTCATTAGTGCTGTGCTGTGTGGATTTTGTATTACAAATGTGCGAGTGTACCTGTGTTCAAATATCTGTAGTCTAATACTAGACAATATGATTGACAGGGGTTCATCACAGGAAACAAGGGATTATTCATTGATGAGGTGAAATTTTCTATTACACCTTGGTATTTAAGTTGTTGGAGGATTTCCCTGACTTGTTTTTTTGTTTCATGCTTAATAGGATATTGTCTTTGAAGTTGTGGGGTTGTTCTCAGTGCTATTTCGTGGTAAGGGGAACAGGCATTTCACTGCACATAGTTGGGGTGTAATGCAGGAGCTAGAGCTCACTCCTTGGTGTAGGAGTGTTTAATTGATTCCGGAACACAGTCAGAAAAAAATTGTAAAATGACTGCTTCTCCATTTGCGCAATCCATTGTGAATTCAGGCAGTCAACCCTTTGCAGACAAAAGAATATTGTATACTTAGGTCAGGTCATCCCAAAAGAGAACATTAATGTTTCTAGGAACGTCCCCCTCAAACTGGAGTGGTATTTCATATAAGTAATGCAGAAGAACAAATGTTACTTTTCTGTAAACTGTGGTTCTCCAGTATTGGTGTCTTTCATATATTCACATGCTTGAATATTCCCCGTCGTCGAAGTGGGAGTCCCACGGTATATAAAAAAAGCAATAAGTGTCATGTATATACATATACATACATAACCACATAATAGCATATACATATCCAAATAAACTTTATATATGTAATTCAAAATAAGTGAAAATACCATAGGATAGTATTGACACATAGGAAAGCATTGAGAAAAAGAATCACTTTACTGACATATCCTTGTCGTTTTATAGTCCAAACTCTAGCCAATCAGGCGCAAGCACCCTCTAGAACCTTCTCAGAGGCTCAGGCCCTCAGATTTTCGTAGCACAAGAGTGACAAAAGACTCTAATGAGGAGAAGAGAGCCTCTGAGGGGAGGAGGGTGGGTCGCATGTGAATCTATGAAAGACACCAATACTGGAGAACCACAGTTTACAGGTAAGTAACATTTGTTCTTCTCCAGTATTGGGGTGTCTTTCATAGATTCACATGCTTGAATAGAATAGTGAGCAGTAAGCAGCAACCGGCTGACAAGGCCGTATTAATATTGCATGAAATACAATGACAATGTATTTAATACGCAATAGAGAATACCCAAGGAGGAGGGAAGTAGCAGAGGCTCACCTTATTTAAACAGATTCCGCAGAACTGCTTGTCCCACAGCCGTGTCCGCTTCATTAATCGACTCCAGGCAGTAGTGCTTCGTGAACGTGTGCCTGCTGGACCACGTAGCTGCCCGGCAAATCTGATGGATGGGTACACCAGCGAACAGGTCAGTGTAAGACGACATTGCTCTCGTAGAATGAGCCCTTACTCCAGAAGAAAGAAGCTTGCCAGCCCTTTGATGGCAAAAGGAGATTGCTGGGCTTGGTAACCGACTGTCCTTTACAAGCGCGTCCGTAGGCCACAAACAGCTGATCCGACTTGCGAAAGGATTGTGTTCTGCTGATGTAGAATTTAAGGCACCTCTTTAAGTCCAAAGAGTGTAGACTCTGTTCCGCTGGAGACTGCGGATGCGGGAAAAAAGTTTTCAAAATTACTGGTTCATTGAGATGGAAATCGGATGGTACTTTAGGCATGAAAGCCGGATTAGTGCGGAGAATTACACAGTTGGATCTGAATTGAAGAAACGGAGGTTGTATTGTAAAGGCATGAATGTCACTGACTCTGCGGGAGGAAGTCAGTGCAAGGAGGAGGGCCACTTTCCATGTTAAGAATTTGAAATCCGCCGAATGGATTGGCTCAAAGGGCGCCTTCATGAGCTGGGCCAATACGATGTTAAGACGCCACGTGGGTGGAGGACGCCGAATGGGCGGGAACATTCGGAAGAGACCCTTGAAAAATTGCTGTATTACTCTAGATGAATAGAGAGAGGACGAGCTGTCCTGCCGAAAGCGAGATATTGCCGCTAGAAAGACCTTTAAGGTTGAGTGTGACAGTCCAGACTGCGCTAACTGCAGGAAGAACGGCAGAATTTGTTCCGGGGAGGCGTGCACTGGATGTATGTGGGCCGACGCACACCAAAGACAAAATCGCTTCCACTTTAGCTTATAAGTCTTCACTGTGGAGGGCGCCCTCGCCCTAGCTAACACCTCCGTGCAGGCCGGTGGAATGTTCAAATGAGCAAATTCAAGGTGCTCAGGTTCCAAGCCGACAAGCTGAATGAACTGGGATTTGGATGGCATATCCGCCCGTCGTTCAGTGTTAGAAGGTCCGGCCTCGGGTGAAGAAGGATGGGTTCGCATTGGGAGAGGAGGAGCAACTCCGAGAACCATGCCTGCCGAGGCCACCGTGGAGCTATGAGGAGCATCTGGCACGGTTGTTGCCGCATCTTCCGCAACACTCGAGGAATCAGAGGGATCGGCGGAAAAGCGTACGCAAATATCCTGTACCAATTTAACTAAAGGGCATTTCTGCACGAACCTTTGTGGGGAAACCAGCTTGCGTAGGACTGGCAAAGGTCGATAGTCGGGCGACCCCAAAGGCCCAAGGCCGAAGACAAAGTCTAGAGTCGGCTGGTGCAATTCCCACTCGTGGGTCGATGACGTTGACCGACTGAGTGCATCCGCTAGAATATTGGAAATGCCGGGCAGGTGAACTGCCAGGAGCGTAATCCGATGGACTATGGCCCAACTCCAAATTCTCTGTGCCAGTCGGGAAAGCAGCGGAGATCTTTTCCCGCCCTGCTTGTTCAGGTAGTGCATGCAGGTGGTGTTGTCCGTCTGAATGAGGACTGATTCCCCCTGTAGCTGGAGGCGGAAGGATTTCAACGCCAAGAAAATGGCCATCAGACATGAACGCTGAACCATTGTCCACTTGCCCTTGACGGATAAATCTTGATGATGTCTGTCCCATCCTTCCATGGATGCATCCGTGGTAAGAACGAGCTCTGGGACTGTCGTTAGAAAAGATGTTCCCACTGCGATGTTGGAAGGACAAGTCCACCAAAGCAGCGCCTGAGCCATGCGGGCTGTCACCACGAGCTGGTCGTTGAAGGAACCGGAGACCTGACGCCACTGCTTGTCCAATTCCTCCTGAATGGTACGACTCCTCAGTCTGCAATGTGGGAACAAAGCGATGCAGGAGGACGCCATCCCCAGAAAGGACTTTAATATGCGGACTGAAACGGACTGCTTTGCTGCGATGGAGCTTGCAAGCTGTCGAATTCGTGTTTGCCGCTCTGCAGAGGCAAATGCCATAGCCCTGCTCGTATCGATGGTAGCGCCGAGAAAGGTCTTGCACAGAGCTGGCATGAGCTGAGACTTTTGCAAGTTGATCGACAAGCCCAGAGACTGAAACAGAGTGAGACAGCGCTGAGTATCGAGGGCCGCTTGGTGGGAGGATTGAGATTTGATGAGACAATCGTCCAAATACGGGAATATTTGTATGCCCGTTAGTCTCAAATGGGCCACCACCGGGGCCAGGATCTTTGTGAAGACCCGCGGAGCTGAGCGGAGGCCGAAGGGCAGGACCTTGAATTGGAAATCCCCGTGACCTACACGAAAACGTAAGTATTTCCTGTGGCGTGGAATTATGGGCACATGGAAGTAAGCATCCTGAAGGTCGATTGTCGTCATGAAATCGCCCTGAGAGAAGAATTGAAGGGTGTCCTTTAGCGTGAGCATGCGGAATGATTGGTCCTTGAGAAATTTGGTGAGAGACCTTAGATCGAGGATGGGGCGCCACTCCCCAGATTTCTTTAGGATGAGGAATAAACGGGAATAGAACCCCAACCCCTTTTGTGATTTCGGAACCACTTCGATGACCCCTTTTTTGAGCATTATCTGGATTTGGTTTAAAAGTTCTTTGAGGTGAGCGGGAGGAGGTCCGGATGGAGAGGTGTGTGGGGGAACCTTTACAAACTCTAGGGCATGGCCCCTTGAAATAATGTCCAAAACCCAGCGGTCCGAAGTGATTGAGGACCAATTCGAAAAGAACTGGGAGATTCGTCCTCCAACTGGAGAAAGGGAAAAACTGGAAAGAGGGGACCCTTGATGTACACAGTCATTGTTTTTTGGAAGAGTTTCCCCTGTAATTGGATCTTCTTCTATAAGATTTGCCAGACTGCTGCCTGTAAGACTGCTGTGGCTGTGAGGAATAACGTTGTTGTCCTTGGTTGTAGGAGCGGTACTGGGAAGAAGACCCACGAAAGGAAGAGGAGGTGCCACGGCCGCACGCACCCCGAAAGGGCTGCTTCTGGAACTGGAGAGTGCCGAGGGAGCGAGCCGTCTCAGTGTCCTTCTTGATGGCTTGCAAAGCGTCCTCCACATGCTGGCCGAACAAAGATTCTCCGTCATACGGCATATCCAGAATCTTGGCCTGGACCTCCTGACGGAACGAGGTGGAACGAAGCCAACCCTGTCGTCTTAAAACAGCCGCTCCAGCCAATTGACGAAAACCCGTGGAGGCAATGTCGACGGAGCAGTCTATGATTTCGGAGGATGCCCTCTCACCCTCTTGCAGGATCTTTAGAGCGTCCGCTCTAGAGTCTTCCGGGATAAGCTTAACCAAAGCTGCCATGTCCGACCACATTTGTTGATCGTAACGACCGAGGATGGCCAAAGAATTTGCTGCTCGGACTGTTGTTGAAGCCATGGTCGAAAACTTTTTGCCAATGGCATCCAGGCGGCGGCCGTCACGATCCGGAGGTGACGAAAGCGGAGACGATGGATTTTTGGAGCGACGTTGCGCCGCCTGGGTGATCACCGAGTCTGGCTTAGGCTGAGACACTAACCAAGCTGGAGAAGAGTCCGGGGCCTTGTACTTTTTCTCCAGTCGCGGGAGCACTGCCGGGATGGAGTTAGGCGTTTTCATTAGCTTAATACCCTCGTTCCAGATAAAAACTATAATGGGCACGGCCCGTACCCGTTTCTGCGGCTGAGACTTGAAGTCGTACAGAAAACAGTCCTCCTCCCTAACCACCATGGGAAGGTGAAAACGTTGAGCCACCCTTTCCATCAGTTGATGGAATCCTGTTATGTCGACAGGTGGTGAATTCACTGGCGATGTTGGGAGGTGATGCGGGCGAATTGATTTGATAGTCATCCCAGTCCGCCATAGAGTCTTCATCATGAAGCTCTCCCTCCTCCGTATCCTGATTATCCACAACCTCATCTGTTGCAGGGGGAACCAATGCAGGTGCGGATGGTGTCGGCATCGTTGGCAACACAGGAGTAGACGGAACGGCAGATGGCGTCTCACGTGGAGAACTATGAGAGGAAGCTGGAAAGCGACGATTGTAGTCTTCCAACATAAATTGAAGGTTGGAGATGAGCGACAAAGGGAGCTGTGCCATAGGAACTTGTGCAGGGGGATGCTGCTCCTGCTCCTGACAGTAATAGTCCTGCGAATAGTCATCCTCCTCAAAATCTTGGCATTTAATATGAAGCTCAGAAGGACTACGAGCATCTCGAAAAGAGGAGTGAACATAGTCATCCGAGTCCGAAACTTCCTCATCAACCAAGGGTAATAGCTGATGAGGTGGCCGAGTGACTGGTGGCATCATGACAGAGTCCAGCACAGCATGGCGACGCTGCAGCAAGGAGTTGTCCACCGACCCTGGCGCAGACATTGGCACTAAAGGCATAGTTGCAAAATTTGACAGCTCCGTCGTCAAGGCGATCGTCGACGAAGTCGCCGTCGACGAGGCTGCCGCCGACGCTGTCGACGAGGGTGCCATCGACGAAGCTCGAGCCAACAAGACTGTCATCGACGACGAGCCCGCCGACGATGCTGTGAGCGTCGGCAGCGATTACTTCTTCTTCATTATCGTCGACGAAGCTTTAGACGTCGACGGAAGCGCCAGCTTTCTAGTCGTCGACGAAGAAGATAGTGGAATCGTCGACGAAATAGTCTTTACGGAAACGCACACCACTGTCGACGGTGAAAACGTCGACGAAGTCGTCGACGACGACGACGCAGGAAATCTGCTCGACACCGTCGTCGTCGACGAGGTTGATGAAGTGGCAGATCTCGTCGACGGAGGGGCCGTCGAGGGGCCGGTGGACGGTTTTGCGTGTTTTTGACTAGAAACATGCGCTGACGGAGTCAGAGACGCCTGAGAGCTATGTCTCGGGGGCGCTGGTGAAGTAACAGAGGCGTGGCCTGCAGACACTTCCTCAAGATGAAGTCTCTTCTTTTTCAAAAAAGGAGACAGCAAGTCCTGAACACTACTACGCTTGGAGGAGACTCCAGTTCGAACAGAGGCCATACTTTCCACCTGAGAAAGGGGGTTATCCGTATCCTTCAGTTTTTGAAGCCACAATAATAGGCGACCCTCCCTGTCCTTCAATGTCTTTTGAGAGAAAGACACATTTTACAGTTGGCCACCTTATGGTCAGGGTAAAGACAATAGACACATTTTTCATGAGGGTCCTCAGAAAAAAGTCTTAACTTCCCACAAGATGAACAGGGACGGAAAAGAGACTTCTTACTTGAAGACATGATGAGAAAAACTCAAACCAGACCAAAGACTGAGCAGAGCTCAGGGAGACTCCCTTCACACGACGTGCGGTAGAAAATCTGAGGGCCTGAGCCTCTGAGGAGAAGGTTCTAGATGGTTCTTGCGCCTGACTGGCTAGAGTTTGGACTATAAAACGACAAGGATATGTCAGTAAAGTGATTCTTTTTCTCAATGCTTTCCTATGTGTCAATACTATCCTATGGTATTTTCACTTGATATGTTATTTTGAATTACATATATATAAAGTTTATTTGGATATGTATATGCTATTATGTGGTTATGTATGTATATGTTTATACATGACACTTATTGCTTTTTTTATATACCGTGGGACTCCCACTTCGACGACGGGGAATATTCAAGCATGTGAATCTATGAAAGACACCCCAATACTGGAGAACGC
Organism: Triturus cristatus; assembly: GCF_964204655.1. Taxonomy (NCBI): domain Eukaryota; kingdom Metazoa; phylum Chordata; class Amphibia; order Caudata; family Salamandridae; genus Triturus; species Triturus cristatus. The sequence goes on along the minus strand of NC_140589.1, from coordinate 554,596,656 downwards.
TTACCGTAGCATCATGTGTCTCCACCATGGTAGACTCACTCAGCATTAGTCCCACCAGACAATCCATCAGGTTCTGGCGAACTATTGTGACTTCTGTTGCATTATCCAGCATGGCCACTGCTCATTCCCCACTCAGAAGCAGTGTCCTCAATTTCCTGGGCATGCTTGACCTTAAATCAGGCTACCTTCTTCGTTTTGAATTGAGTCTTGGAAGTTTGAGCTTTATCTTCCTGTTTAATGATATAGTCAGATGAGCATTGTGAGAGCTTTGGTTTCACGTGCTCTTCTTATCTGCACTCTGACCGCCCACCTCTCTCCGAACACTTATCAGATGATTCCTTAGAGGAACGAGATAAGCGTGTATTAGTATCTGGACACCGGTCAGGTGGTCTAATATTATCATAGTTACGCAGGTTATAGTGTTTTTCAGTGGCTTCCTGTGGAGGAGACCTACCCTGCGACTTGATTTTGTCTTTGTTTTTCCTATTTACCAACTTTTTCTTTGTAGAAGACTTGGGTGTTTGCTTAGAGTTATTGTTTTCAGAATTAATTGTGGTTTGCCAGATCTAGCTCCCAAAGTATCTCTACCTAGCGTAGCAGAGGTTTCCTCGATAGTTTCAGGTAATTTGTGCTCCTGCTGTGTAGCAACCAAATCCCTAGAGCGCTGGTGTATAGCCAATGCTGTTGTTCGCTCTTTAATGTTACTCAACATTATGGCGGATAGCACTGCAAAATAACCCATCAATTTAATTCCAAGTCCAGAGCAAATGCTGCCCCATATTCATGCTGGAATTGTTTTAGTGATTCTGGCAAAACAGCCAACGATGGGGTACCACGTGTTCTGGTACATACTGCAGCAAAGACTGTACACAGCGTTGTGCAGTCTTCCACAGGGGGAAACTTCCCCCATTGGCTAGCAAATAGTTTGTGTTTTTCCTAAGGGCACATATGGGTAAAACCGCCTCAAGCGGACTTGTTTTTTGTGCAATCCAGAACAGAATCTCCTTCCATCTGATGGGAACTTTACCCTTCAATGTTTGTGGGCTCGTCGTCACCGTCGTCACCGTCGTCGACGAGGTTGATGAAGTGGCAGATCTCGTCGACGGAGGGGCCGTCGAGGGGCCCGTGATTTTGCGAGTTTTTGACTAGAAACATGCGCTGACGGAGTCAGAGACGCCTGAGAGCTATGTCTCGGGGGCGCTGGCGAAGTAACAGAGACTTGGCCTGCAGACACTTCCTCAAGATGAAGTCTCTTCTTTTTCAAAAAAGGAGACGGGAAGTCCTGAACACTACTACGCTTGGAGGAGACTCCAGTTCAAACAGAGGCCACACTTGAGGCCACACTTTCCACCTGAGAAAGGGGGTTATCCGTATCCTTCAGTTTTTGAAGCCACAATAATAGGCGACCCTCCCTGTCGTTCAACGTCTTTTGAGAGAAAGTTCTACACATTTTACAGTTGGCCACCTTATGGTCAGGGTAAAGACAATAGATACATTTTTCATGAGGGTCCTCAGAAAAAAGTTTTAACTTGAATAGAATATATGTGCTGCAATAATCAATAGACAGGAGCAGATGAAAGTGATTAGCAATATAAGGACAGTGAACAGAATGAACAGTTCCACCACCTTGCTAAAACTATATATATATATATATATATATTCACTTAAAAAATCATAGGTTTCACACATGTTCTAGTTAGCTGGACATTTCCCTCGTAAAAAACCAATGAAATTCCCCCGTTATAGTTAGTAAAGGGAACTATAACTCACGCGACCGCAATCCACTGCTGATGACGTCAGATATTACATCACTGTATTTATTCACTTATTTACCCATTTTTCTTTCCTTTAACCTTTAGCTATACATATTTAATAAATATTTATTTTACAGAAAGACACATAAGTCATCAGTGATGTAATATCTGACGTCATCAGCAGTGGATTGCGGTCGCGTGAGTTCTAGTTCCCTTTACTAACTATAACGGGGGAATTTCATTGGTTTTTTACGAGGGAAATGTCCAGCTAACTATAACATGTGTGAAACCTATGGTTTTTTAAGTGAATTTGCAAGGTTTTTTAAATGCTAATTCCTAACTATAACATGTGTGAAACCTATGGTTTTTTCAGTGAATTTGTACGGTTTTTTAAATGCTAAGTTATGTATTTATTATTATTTTTTTTTTTTAATAAGGTTTTTCACCGTGCGCGTACCGTGCGCTCTGTGGGCGCACGGTGCGATTCACGCACGGTGCGCCCACGTTACGCCATTCGCGTAATTTTCCCGTTTAAGCGCACACCGCGATTTTTCGTAAAAATATTAAAAACATTTATGGCCCTTGGGGGTCCTTTGGGGACCCCCTGACAATGGCTAGGGGGTCAGGAACTGTCCACCCTGCCCCCTTTTCATGTTCTCCACCTTTATTTTTCACCTCCCTCGGACTGCGAGAGACAAAATGGCGGCCGACACTTCCTGGTTTCGACCGATTCGAATGTTTACTAAGATCGAACAACCAATCAGAATTGCGCTCGCGCACGGCAGGGTGCGCTTACCGTACGCGCACGGTGCGCGCCTATAGATATATTGTTAGACCTGTCAGCCCTTTTGGTGGTCCCTCCTCATCATTATTTATTTTGTCCCACTTTTGCCTCAAACCCTGTTGTAATTTTTCCTTTTTGGGAACCACCAGACTTTTTAGTGTTGATGCAGTGTCAGGGAGCCATTTTCCCTACCCCTGGAACTTCTGTCTGAGGGCCTGAGACACAAAATGGTGGCCACCCATTGTCACCTGTGACATCACTGGAACCTACTAGTACCTTCCAGAACATTCTAGAACCCTGTGACAGTGTGAGGCAGGTTTAGAATGTTGGGAAGCCAGCTCAGAGTTGGCAGTTGGCAGTTGGAAGGCAGCAGTTGGCACCTGACCAGTGAAGAGAGAGGACAGAGAAACAGAAGGAGGAAGGAGTAAGGCAGCAGGGGTGGAAACTTGTGCCTGGATTGGGGACCAGAAACCCATCCTTGATACTAGTCCCTACTGACCGAGCCCAGCCTAAAACCCTGTGTGGGATAAAGACCAGAAATCATCTTAAGGACCTGAACAGCCGGAACAGGCCTTAAAGTAGAAGAACAGCAAGTTCCTGACCTGTTTGGTGGAATCCTCCTGGAGACCCGAAGTCGAGAAGCCTGGAGACCTGGAGCCCGAGGTGGAGAAGCGGCGCTGACAGAAGGCAGACGTCGTACCCGGAGCCGCTAGAGGTTGAGTGAGGGCGCCGACGGAGGTCGTGGAGAGACACCGGAGGTCAAGTAGAAGTCACCTGAGGTCGAGGTGAGGCGTCGACGGGGGAGTGAAGTCCGCCCTCCGGAGTCGCCGGAAGCTGAAGTAAAGCGCGCAGGAGGTCGGGAGTGGAGATCGCACTCCGGAGTCGCCTGAGGTCGAGGCGAAGCGCGTAGGAGGTCGGGAGTGGAGATCGCACTCCGGAGTCGCCGGAACCCGAAGTGGAGCCGACGGAGGTCGGGAGTGGAGGTCGCACTCCGGAGTCGCCCGGAAGCGGGGAGACCGTGACCCTGTGACGCCGGAACCCGACATCGAGCCGAGGCCGCCCAGCGTCATCGATCCGGAGCCGCCTCACGGCATCGACCCGGCGTCAGGTAAAGCGGATCGACCCGACATCGAACCGAGGCCGCCCAGCGACATCGAACCGGAACCGCCCGACGGCATCGACACGGCATCAAGTGGAACCGATCGACTCGTCATCGAACCGGAGCCGCCCATCGACGTCGACCCGGCGCCGAGCGGAGCCAAACACCGAGAAAAGGACAGTAAGTGGTAGAAAGGGCATCTGAGGCCCTGTGGAGCCCTAAAAGACCATTCTAGGGGCTAGAGGGGTGTTAGGACCAACCTGAGAGTGCTAGGGGGGGTGAACTGAGACTGGTGCAGGGACCTGTGTGAGGGACTGTGTAGTTGGTGAGCCAGAACCTTAGGGTACCCTCATTTTACCTCAGCTGAGGCCCCAGCCTTGACCACCCTAGGTGGAACATCCCCAGGCCACCCCAGTGACCACAAGCTGTACTTGGGCATGGTAAAATCAATCTACCTCATAAATGTGATCTGATTTGCAATTGTTTGACTGCTTATATTATTTATTGAAGGAGTGTTATTTATTGTCTGGCTTTATTTATTCCTACCTGGTATTTATTGTCTGACAGTATTTATTTGCCCTATGTATTTATCGCACCTCTATTTATTCCTTGTGTATTTATGACCTAGTCCTATTTATTGCACCTGTAAAGTGTTATTATTTAATTGACCTGCTATTTCTGAAGAAAATCCTTTTGTATTGTATTTGTGACATAACCCTGCAACTAAGAGAAAATTAAGATAAACACAAAGAGATTCTTTCATAAATTTTTACGGTGTAGAGTCGTTTTTGGAACGGATGAACGCATGGTTATTGTGTGGGTGTGACGTACGCTTAACACGGTGCCTGACCCCCGACCGCTCGAGCCAAGCTACCCCTTATGCGTGGAAAGGCCGGGTGACTGCTAACCCGGTTGCCCGGTTTTCTAACATAATTGGTGTTCAGCGGTGGGATAGAGCTGTGCTTGCGTCCACTCGACAATAACTGTGGGTAGTCCATAGGCCTACACCGGGAGTTTTCTCAAAGCGGACTTCCTAATTCTGAGTTTTGTTTTTTTCAAATTTACTCTGGTGGTGGGAGGAGGTATTATAAAAGGTACCCCCCTGCATAGCTCTGTAAACACCTGTCTCCTAATCTGAGTGGGCAAAATGGAGTTTGTGTTAGAAGATGTGGAAACTTACACTGTGGCCCAACTCAGAGAGTTTTGTCAGAGAGAGGGGGTGTTTTGTCCCCAAGGTGCAAAGAAGGGTGAACTCCAGACCAGCTTGAGGGCTTGGGGGGAGGCACGACGAGAAAGTAAGGCTGAGCAGGAGGACAGGGATGGAGAGCCTGACAGCGAGGGGGCTGGGTTGTACCAACCTGAGGTGGGGAACCTAGTAGCGGGGCCCAGAACCATTTCCAGGAAGGGCAGCACTGTCTCTAGCGGTGGCTTATCTGAAGCAGAGTTAACTGACCGGAGGGAGAAAAGACAGCTCACATGGAAGTTAGCGGAGCTGGAGAAAGAAAAGGAGGAACGGAGGATGGCTCACGAGTTGAGGCTCAAGGAGATGGATCTCCAGATCTTACGAGTCGGGGCACAAACTGTTCCTAATGGTGGCAGCAAAGACCGAGAGATCACCAGGGAACCCAAACCCTATCTGCCGAAAGACATAGTAGCTAGCTATAGTGCAGGGGATGATATTGCCAAGTGGCTAGCGGCCTATGAGGTCTCTTTAAGGGCCCATGGGGTTCCAGAGAAGTACTGGGGAGGGGGATTGGACAAATACATGCCTCCAGCTGGTAGGGATGCATTATTGGCCCTAGAGCAGGATGAGCAGACCCACTACCCCACCATGAAAGTGGCGCTCGTGAGAAAGTTTGGACTAACACCCGAGAAATACAGACAGAAGTTCCGGGGTAGCCACAAACTGGGCACACAGAATTGGGTGGATTTCCTGGATTATGCGAAGAAGGCATTAGAGGGTTGGATTCAGGGCAGTGAGGTGAGGGACTACGAGGGGTTGTTTGATTTAATGTTGAAGGAACACCTGCTCGAAAAATGTTTCCCTGAACTGCGTCAACACCTGGTGGATAGCAAGCTGACCAATCCCCGGAAGCTTGCTGAGGAGGCGGACATTTGGGCTAGTACCCGGGTGTCCACAAGGGGGACTGGAGGGGATACTCAAAAGGACGGACAGGGCGCCCCCCAGAAGAAAGAGGGAGGGGAAAAGAAAAAGGAGTTCTCTAAAGGCCCCCAAAATAGTTTCCCAGGGAAGGGAACAGGATTCACCCCTAAGGCTAACCCACCCAGAAACCCTAATCCTGGCCAGAGTCAGCAGCCAAGGGTTGTCCATTGCTTCGAGTGCGGTGGCGTTGGACACTATAAGGGAGATGCGAAGTGCCCGAAAAGACCACCCCCTCCCATTGGAGGAAAGGCCCCCGGAGTAGTTAGTGCAGTGCTCGGGGAGGAGATGCCCTTAACTAAGGGAAGGGAGTGGGCGGGTGTCACTTTAGTGTCCCTGGGAGAACGGGAGATGGTTCCTAAGATCCAGGTGCCCGCAAATACCGTAAAGTATGGGCAGTGGGTCACCATCAACAGCCAAAGAGGGGAGGCTCTGAGAGACACAGGAGCCAGTATGACTATGGTACGTAGCCAACTGGTGTCTCCAGAGCAGGTAATTCCCGATGTACTCCACCCAGCCGCGATGGCTGACGGCAGAACAGGCCACTATCCGGTGGCCGAGGTTCCCTTTGAATGGGAGGGGGTTGCAGGTTCACTTCGAGTTGCCGTAAGCCCTGCCGTGCCAGTCGATTGTCTGCTGGGGAATGACATGGAGCACAATGCTTGGAAGGAGGTGGAATACCGGACTCATGCTGAGATGCTGGGTACACCTGACTGGGCCTGTGTGAGCACAGGGTCTGCGACTACCCGGAGAGGGAGTTCGTTTCGGCTGGAGCCTGGAACAAAGGCCCAGCCAGCTGCCAACCAAGGGAAGAACCGAGGACAGGAGGAGCCTGCCTCGGCATCCGCGCCCCGTGTGACGGATAGGCCACCGGAGGTGGTGGACCAGGAGTCCGCGGTGGGGGATGTGACCAAACTGGAGGACCTACCCATCCCGGCCGAGTGGCATGTGGAGGGAGGGCCGACCAGGGAGGAATTCTGCAAGGGCCAGAGGGAGTGCCCTACCCTTGAGGGACTGAGGCGACAGGCCGAAGCCCAGGCAGCAGGGAACGTTGAGGGAAACTACAACGTTTACTGGGAGGATGGCCTCCTCTACAGTGAACCCAAGGCACCCCTACATGGATCGTCACGAGCCTTAGTAGTCCCTCAACGTTATCGAGCCTTCCTACTGGAGTTGGCTCACGAGATCCCCTTGGCAGGACACCTGGGGCAAGACAAGACCTTCGCCCGTCTTGTCCCACACTTTTATTAGCCTCAAATGAAAGTGTCGTCCAACACCTACTGCCGGACATGTGTGTCTTGCCAAGCCAGTGGGAAAACAGGGGTGAAGCTGAAAGCTCCCCTGGAACCCCTTCCTGTCGTTAGCACCCCCTTTGAAAGGGTGGGCATCGACATTGTGGGTCCGTTAGATCCACCTACTACAGCTGGTCACAGGTTTATCCTGGTTCTGGTGGATCATGCCACACGGTACCCAGAGGCCATACCCCTGAGGACCATTACTGCACCTGTTGTGGCTAGGGCCCTGATGGGAATCTTTACCCGAGTGGGTTTTCCCAAGGAAGTTGTGTCCGACAGGGGGACCAACTTCATGTCAGCGTACATGCGGGCGATGTGGAAGGAGTGTGGAGTGACATACCGGTTCACCACTCCTTACCATCCCCAGACCAATGGTCTGGTGGAGAGGTTCAACAAAACCTTGAAAGGCATGATCAGAAGTCTGCCTGAAAGCCTGCGGAGGAAATGGGACGTCCTCCTACCCTGTCTATTGTTTTCCTACAGGGAAGTGCCACAGAAGGGAGTGGGCTTCAGCCCCTTCGAGCTTTTGTATGGGCACCCTGTGCGTGGACCTCTCAGCCTGGTGAGAGACGGATGGGAAAGAACTCCCAGAAAGCTTCCCCAGGATGTGGTGAGCTACATGCTGGCCTTCCGGAGCCAAATGGCTAAGTTGTGGAAGCAAGCTTCTGACAACTTGGAAGCCAGCCAAGCAGTAATGAAGGCGTGGTATGACCACAACGCTCACCCGGTGGAATTGGAGCCTGGCCAGAAGGTGTGGGTGATCGAACCAGGAGAGCTTAGCGCCCTCCAGGATCGCTGGTCAGGACCCTTTGAGGTATTGGAGAAGAAGGGTAAGGCTACCTACTTGGTGGATCTTAAGACCCCTCGCCAGCCCCTACGGGTGCTGCATGCCAACCGCCTCAAACCCCACCACGAGAGGCCCGAAGTCATATTGATGATGGTGACTGACGGAGCAGAGGACGTGGAAAGCGAGCCTCTCCCCGACTTATTTGCGTCTCAAGAGAAGGATGGGTCGGTGGAGGGAGTGATTCTCTCCCCATCTCTAACTCCTGAACAGCAGGAGGACTGCCGCCAGGTCCTGGGACAATACTCTTCGTTGTTCTCCCTTGTTCCAGGTAGGACTCACCTGTGCGTCCATGATGTGGACACAGGAGACAGCCCACCTGTGAAGTCCAAGATCTACCGGATGTCAGACAAGGTGAAGGCCAGCCTTCACGGTGAAGTCACCAAGATGCTGGAGCTAGGAGTGATCGAACCTTCCAGCAGCCCCTGGTCCAGTCCGGTGGTGTTAGTACCAAAAGCTGCACCACCGGGTGCCCAACCGGAACTGAGGTTCTGTGTGGACTACCGGGGACTGAACTCAGTAACCAAGACTGATGCTCATCCGATCCCGAGGGCGGATGAATTGATTGACCGGCTGGGAGCTGCCCAATATCTAAGTACCTTTGACCTTACTTCAGGGTACTGGCAGATCTCTCTGACTGATGGAGCAAGGGAAAGGTCAGCCTTCTCCACGCCCAATGGCCACTACCAGTTCTGTGTGATGCCCTTTGGGCTCAAGAACGCACCTGCCACGTTTCAGCGTCTGGTGAACCAGATCCTCTCTGGAATGGAGAGCTTCTCTGCTGCTTATCTGGATGACATAGCCGTCTTCAGTAACAGCTGGGAGGTTCACTTGCGACACCTGCAAGCTGTTCTCCAGGCCCTGAGACAAGCTGGATTAACGATCAAGGCCAGTAAATGCCAGATCGGGCAGGGGTCGGTAGTGTACCTTGGACACTTGGTGGGTAGGGGAGCGGTGCAACCCCTCCAGGCGAAAATCGAGGCTATTATGGCCTGGGAACCCCCCAAGACTCAGACTGAGGTCCGAGCTTTTCTGGGCCTCACGGGATATTACCGCCGCTTCGTGAAGGGATACGGTACCATTGTAGCCCCCCTCACGGAGCTCACGTCCAAGAAACAACCTCGACGGGTAGTCTGGACGGAGGCTTGCCAGCAGGCCTTTGTGAGACTGAAGCAAGCCATGTGCGAGGCCCCGGTCTTAAGGGCCCCAGACTTTTCCAAGGAGTTCATTGTCCAGACGGATGCATCGGAACATGGCATTGGGGCAGTGTTATCGCAACTCAATGAAGAGGGTCTGGATCAACCCGTGGTCTTCCTATCCCGGAGACTACTTCCCAGGGAACAGAAGTGGAGTGCAATAGAGCGTGAAGCCTTTGCAGTGGTATGGGCTCTGAAGAAGTTGCGGCCATACCTGTTTGGCTCGCACTTCCTGGTTCAGACCGACCACAGACCCCTTCGTTGGCTGATGCAGATGAAGGGGGAGAATCCCAAGTTGCTAAGGTGGTCTATTTCCCTACAGGGAATGGACTTTCAGGTGGAACATCGGCCTGGAGTGGACCACGCCAATGCAGACGGTCTCTCAAGGTATTTCCGCCCTAGTGATGAGAACTCCCAAGGGGTTGGGTAGCTCTCCCCACTTTCAGCTGGGGGGGACGCGTGTTAGACCTGTCAGCCCTTTGGGTGGTCCCTCCTCATCATTATTTATTTTGTCCCACTTTTGCCTCAAACCCTGTTGTAATTTTTCCTTTTTGGGAACCAGAGGACTTTTTAGTGTTGATGCAGTGTCAGTGTCAGGGAGTCATTTTCCCTACCCCTGGAACTTCTGTCTGAGGGCCTGAGACACAAAATGGTGGCCACCCATTGTCACCTGTGACATCACTGGAACCTACTAGTACTTTCCAGAACATTCTAGAACCCTGTGACAGTGTGAGGCAGGTTTAGAATGTTGGGAAGCCAGCTCAGAGTTGGCAGTTGGCAGGCAGCAGTTGGCACCTGACCAGTGAAGAGAGAGGACAGAGAAACAGAAGGAGGAAGGAGTAAGGCAGCAGGGGTGGAAACTTGTGCCTGGATTGGGGACCAGAAACCCATCCTTGATACTAGTCCCTACTGACCGAGCCCAGCCTAAAACCCTGTGTGGGATAAAGACCAGAAAATCATTTTAAGGACCTGAACAGCCGGAACAGGCCTTAAAGTAGAAGAACAGCAAGTTCCTGACCTGTTTGGTGGAATCCTCCTGGAGACCCGAAGTCGAGAAGCCTGGAGACCTGGAGCCCGAGGTGGAGAAGCGGCGCTGACAGAAGGCAGACGTCGTACCCGGAGCCGCTAGAGGTTGAGTGAGGGCGCCGACGGAGGTCGTGGAGAGACACCGGAGGTCAAGTAGAAGTCACCCGAGGTCGAGGTGAGGCATCGACGGGGGAGTGAAGTCCGCCCTCCGGAGTCGCCGGAAGCCGAAGTAAAGCGCGCAGGAGGTCGGGAGTGGAGATCGCACTCCGGAGTCGCCTGAGGTCGAGGCGAAGCGCGTAGGAGGTCGGGAGTGGAGATCGCACTCCGGAGTCGCCGGAACCCGAAGTGGAGCCGACGGAGGTCGGGAGTGGAGATCGCACTCCGGAGTCGCCGGAACCCGAAGTGGAGCCGACGGAGGTCGGGAGTGGAGGTCGCACTCTGGAGTCGCCCGGAAGCGGGAAGACCGTGACCCTGTGACGCCGGAACCCGACATCGAGCCGAGGCCGCCCAGCGTCATCGATCCGGAGCCGCCTCACGGCATCGACCCGGCGTCAGGTAAAGCGGATCGACCCGACATCGAACAGAGGCCGCCCAGCGACATCGAACCGGAACCGCCCGACGGCATCGACACGGCGTCAAGTGGAACCGATCGACTCGTCATCGAACCGGAGCAGCCCATCGACGTCGACCCGGCGTCGAGCGGAGCCGAACACCGAGAAAAGGGCAGTAAGTGGTAGAAAGGTCATCTGAGGCCCTGTGGAGCCCTAAAAGACCATTCTAGGGGCTAGAGGGGTGTTAGGACCAACCTGAGAGTGCTAGGGGGGGTGAACTGAGACTGGTGCAGGGACCTGTGTGAGGGACTGTGTAGTTGGTGAGCCAGAACCTTAGGGTACCCTCATTTTACCTCAGCTGAGGCCCCAGCCTTGACCACCCTAGGTGGAACATCCCCAGGCCACCCCAGTGACCACAAGCTGTACTTGGGCATGGTAAAATCAATCTACCTCATAAATGTGATCTGATTTGCAATTGTTTGACTGCTTATATTATTTATTGAAGGAGTGTTATTTATTGTCTGGCTGTATTTATTCCTACCTGGTATTTATTGTCTGACAGTATTTATTTGCCCTATGTATTTATCGCACCTCTATTTATTCCTTGTGTATTTATGACCTAGTCCTATTTATTGCACCTGTAAAGTGTTATTATTTAATTGACCTGCTATTTCTGAAGAAAATCCTTTTGTATTGTATTTGTGACATAACCCTGCAACTAAGAGAAAATTAAGATAAACACAAAGAGATTCTTTCATAAATTTTTACGGTGTAGAGTCGTTTTTGGAACGGATGAACGCATGGTTATTGTGTGGATGTGACGTACGCTTAACACGGTGCCTGACCCCCGACCGCTCGAGCCAAGCTACCCCTTATGCGTGGAAAGGCCGGGTGACTGCTAACCCGGTTGCCCGGTTTTCTAACATATATATATGCTTTTAAATGCTATTTTCTCAGAAAATACTGAACAGATTTACACCAGACCTGCTAAAGGCACATCCCTGACCTGAGGACTACCTCTCTGCCAAATTTCAAGGTTTTCTGTTCAGCCGTTCGGGCTGCAGCGCGGACTAAAGGTCCTATGGGAAAATGCATGGGGAAAATGCATGGGGAAAACGCGTTTTGGGACCCCCCCTTTTTCTCAGCCCCTGCTTGACGAATTCACCCGAGACTTTCAGGGAAGGAGCGGATTTCCTATGGAAACACGGTCCTAACTATAACTATCTACTGGCGACCAGTAGATAATATATATATATATATATATATATATATATATATATATATATATATATATATATATATATATATATATTACCCCAATTATGCACTCCCTAATCTAGATGCCTCTGCCAAGAAACCCTTATTGTATGATCCAATTCCCATTACCTGAAGGGAAAGAATGTAGGTCCTAGTCTTGGCCACAGGGCGGACATCTCTCCTCGAAGAGGGATAAGCAAGCAGTTGGGCAGAGGTTTCAGCATGTAGTGACCTCGCAATGACTGTGTGCTCCTTTGCCCCAACCGAGAAATGCTTGTTTATTTAGAACAAAAAGCTTCCTTACTTCCGACCAGAGTCAGGCCGACATTGTTATGATCTATTGATAGCTGCATCGCCTTGTGGATGAAAACAAATAGCACTTGCACTATGTATGTCATTGTCTTGTGTTTGATGTTCAAGGTGTTGTGATAATGTTCTTACTCAGTGGAATTTGTAAGCAATGTAGTTTCAGAGAAACTAATCCTGCACTGCCATGCACGCAAATATGTCCAAAGTCATTATGCGAAAGATAAGGCAACTTTGGCAAATGTGTACATAGTAAAAACTGAGGCATTTCTCCCTGGGCCATTACTGTGTCACATGACATCTAATTTCCTGTAGATATGGGAAAACACTGGAACTAACTCACTGTAAGAATAAGGAAGCTCAACAGCCATGTCAAGATCCCGAGAGCTGTAAAGACATGGTTGTTTGAAAAACACAGCCTATTCAGGCATGTCAGGCAAGAAGATAGTAAGTGTATGCATGTGCACCCCTCAGCATAACTGAACACAAAAGCAAAGATGTAACATTTCTGTAACACCAAACGTCCAATCCTCATTCTCTCTCATATGGCAAGGCAATGCCTACCTCTCTAGCAACTTCCCCTCCTCAATGACTGGTGACGAGCATCTTACACAATGGTGCCCGTTTCAACAATCCAAAGAAATATGACTACATTATCTTAACCCTAAAAGAAATATGCGAGCTCACACTCAAGGACTGTTTCATCCTCAAAATCTGCTGCCTCACCAACAAAGCAGCATGAACCTGTGCACCAGCTTAACTGGTGCCTACGAAACACCGATAAGCTCAAAACCAAGAAGAGCAAAAATTAGAATTGCCACATTCTACTTTATATCTAACTTGTACAATAACTCTTACAACTCAGGAAGAAAATGTAGAGTCCCTAAAACCAGCTCTTAGCGCAACACAGCATTATCCCTTGCTGAAGCATTTCCTAGAAGTCTACCTCATACCCAACTAGCTGCTCTGACTCATCAGTTAATAATATACAGTCTCGACATTTACCAGGAGTAGTCCCGCTCAATTACAGTACAGCACTTTGTTTTCTAGCTAGGTTTCAGCAATGGAAATATCACGACATAGTTACATAAATAGATTTTGAAAATGACCCATAAAACCCAAGCTCTTACTTGATTAATGTCCATTTGTCGTAAAACTGACACTTATCTTCAACTGAGATGCATGTCCCTTGCATCCACAACATGAATCACTCAAACATAACTCACCACCCACAGCTGCAAAACCAATTCTCCCATATCCACTCCTACAACCCATTTACATCATTATCTACTCCCAAACACAATTCTACACTACTCCCACATCTGCATCCACCTATAACAAATCCTGCTGCTAACACAATGCTCTCAATGACAATTTCCTACCTCACAATACATCTTACCAACTGCCACACCACACATCCATGCCATGTGTAAATTTATTCTGCAACATCCACCACGACTTGGCCACTTAGATTCATTTCATTACTCACACTTCGCTATGCCTGTTGGTTAGAGTGTCACATTATTCCATGCTGTCTATGGCTCATGGCTTTTGGTCAGCAGGTCTTAGAGACAGCGCGGCCAAGGTCTAAGGCTTTCAGCTCTTGGTATGCATTTGCGCTGCTACATATTATAAGACTGTAGGTATGTCAGTATGTGTGCTGTCTTGATTTGCCTACATGTTTATGGGTACCTGAATGTGTGTTATATTTTTGTGCATCCACAGATATTGCACAGTGTACAGCCATTACAACAAAGAGCACATTCACCTAAACAATTGCAAATGCTTGTTTTTTTCCTGTGTACAAGACTCAGCCTTTAACTGTTTTTAGGTCGTATAGCCAAATAACTAAAAATGGTGATGCACCATAACAAACGACGGAATAACGTAAACCTTCTCCCATTTAAGATAGTTAACAGCCAATTGGCTGTTGTCTATACTGAATATTCAAGTAGTATTCCTTAGTCAAAGCATAAGTAGAAGTAGGGCTTTTTATTGTTTTGATAAAGGTCATGACTCATTGACTATTTTGCCAATTATAAAAGATAAAAATATTAATATCTTGTTCATACAAAAAGATATGTGTCATGACTCTGCACCTAAAGTATACATTAAAAGCACTTAATTAAAAACAGAAGAAAAAGAGCAGGTAAAAAACATGTTAAACATCAACTATAATAATTGTCCTCTATGTCTGTGTGTGTGTATACATATACACACACACGTACATACTTATGTACCCAAAATATCTATATTATGGTTTACACAAGCAAAAAATCCTACATGTTTTATCGGTTTAGTGCTTGATTCTATGCTTCTTCAAACTGTTGCACTGAAAAGACTGAACCTTAAGAAATCAGTTTAAGTTACTGCTATAATCCAAGTACATTTGTCTTGTGCTAGAGCATATATTTATACATCATATACATATAATTCAGATTTTTTTTAATTGTCTGTATGTCTGTAAAATAAGAATATTCGTATGCTTGAATTTTAAAAGGGGCTTTAGTTACCTGAAGGATATTCTGAATTGTCAGTGTTAACTAAAGTGTTCTGACATTCATCAGTCGCTAGAGACTAGCTGTAGACACATCGGTGATTAACTGAAATTGTTATAGATCACAGCACAAAGATCTGCTTCCAAAACATTGAGGATGTCAATGTCAATTGCAGCTTTCAACAATACCTTATCTGCTTGGCAACACTTCGATATGTAAATCCAAAGCTGTAGACCTTTCAAATATGACACAGATGTCAACGCTAGCTCAAGTCACATTAGAGCAGAGGTCTTCAAACTTTTTGATGCCAAGATCCTCCTGTCAAAACATTTTAGACAGGAGGATCTGACCAAAATGTCGAGAACTTGGTACTCACCATCATCGACAACCAAAAGCGCCCCCAAGTGCCACGGCAAATCATTTTTCGGTGGGGAAATAGAATTAAACAGTGTTTAACAAAACCAAAGGTTTTTGGGTGACTGTGGTTCGTGGTCTTTTGGGTTTTGTTATTTGTTTTGGTTTTTGATAACCATCTTGGCCAAGGGAACAATACATTTTGAAGGCCACGAGAAAATGCCAAGAGGCTGGCTGCCTGGGTGTCCAGTCACCTAGGCTATAATTATGTTCACGTGGAATAAGGACGGCCATGGGGTATGCCCTTGTGATTTGTGTGCTTGGGCTAAACTCAAAGGTCATCTTGAAGCAGACTACCTATGATCACGGTGCATCTCTTTACCCTAGCAGGTTACCTATGACCTCTTTGACGTCAGTGCCCATAGAAGTGCCCTTCTTTGCAGGCCATATGTTCAGTACAGTGGGAGGCTTAGTGTCTGGAAGGAGAATAACATCCATTGTGAACACGTGCGCCCATGCACTTGGTGCAGGACAACATGTTGCACGGTCAGACTGGCTCAACTGAGCCTTAGTCTTGGGAAGGCCTTTGCAGGGTGAGGGCCAGAAGAGAGGCTGTGAAAGGTAGCAAAATACACTAGTCTAGAGATGGAAGTCAAAAGACACCCATTTCATTATTGTGGATGATGTTCAATGTAGCCTGAGGCAGCTACCAACCACAGGTAATCTAACAGAGAGGTAAACTAGATTATTCAAGATCACACAGGGTGTCTGCGAGGAGCTCGGTAGCCTCCAAATCAGCACACACGGTGATTCGGTGATAGCCTGGCCTTGACCTAAGACAGACAGCTGTTTACCACATACCATTGTCTCCTCCTTCTCCCCTCCCCGGTACCTGGTTGATTAATGGTTATTTATTGCTGACAAACTTATAGACCAGTCATGGAAAATTATGTCACAAGAGAACAGTCTCGGCAAACATTGGTATTTAATACCACAATGACAACAGCATATATGCGAAGGTACAATTCAGCGTTAAGTCACATGCTTAGTTTAGTGCACAAAATCTCATTACAAACACAAATGGCAGCATGTGTTTTATATGAGCGGACAACTCACAAAGCATTCACTGCTGCAGTGTGTCAACGATATCTTGTTGAAAACTGTCTTACAGCCACACAGAATTGAAGGCGTTCACAGTCTTCACCCCTTTACTCTTTCCAGCACAACTGCTCATCCCTGTCTGGTAAAGCTGAAATGAACTGGTTCACAATTCCATGCATTAATTCACCATGTTAAAAATAAATTCAAACAATGCTAAAATAGCTCAATTTGAAATACCATGCCCAAGCCTTTGCAGAGTTCTGCACATGAACAAATGGCCAGCACTTTTCTTTGGAAATGGTGGCAACCGTGGTCGAACAAAGGCATCATATTAAACTGCTGCTACAAGAATTAAAATGGAAAGAACACAGAAAATAATCAACATTCCCAAGTCATAAAACTGCATAATAAACTGCTGCTACAAGAATGAAAACAGAAAAAGACACCGTAAAAAACATTCCAATGTCACAAAAATGCATATGAAACTGTTGCTTAAAGAATGAAAACGGAAAGCACACTGAAAATAAAGATTTGAAAGTCATAAAAATGAACCAGAGCCTTTGACCCAACCCTGGAGTTTATATTGAAGTACATTTCAGCTTACAGGCCACATGTGAGACCTAGATGTTTGATCGGCACAAATCAATTTTTAAAAAGTTAATCATTTGAGTGCTTGTTAAACTTTGCTGTGAGGAGGCCATTAGGGAGATTCAGTAAGTAAATGTGGTTTATCCTAATCTGTTCCAAATTAAGTCAATTTAGTGGGCAACATAATAGTACCATCATAAACCACACCGCTCCATTGCGGTGCTGCTTATTTGAGCAAAGACTGCACAACCAAATGTGTTTAATAATATTGGAGTTGTGTAGGCTTAACCATGTAAAATTTTGATGCTGTTAAATATTTGGCTTTGTCAGTTATTGAAAAAAATCTATTCTCCGTTCAGACAAATAACATGAGCATTGACACTTTCATTTAACCATGCTGCCTGAATCTTTCTCTGCAGTGATATTTAAACAAACATAAAAGCAATGATGTTTAAGACATCAACTTTGTCATCTTCAGTAGTCCATTCACTGCACTTATCTTACAAACAAGTTAGTCTCTTAGTTGAAAAGTAAAAAAATATATATGTATAATCTTCATTTTGCTTAGTTAACATCTTTCCAAGCATTTCACTGTGGTTGTCCATTGTCAGCAGCATCAAGCCTCACACGGACTCGCAGTGTTTAAAGACATTCTCTCTTCCATTGTGTTTCTCTGGAGCAATAAATGAAATAGAGCGCGGAGTTCAGGCAGCAAAAGTAAATAGACACACACGCAGGAAAGAATAAAAACGGTCAGAACACAGAAAATAAAAATTAACCAGAGCCTTTGCCCAAATCCCCTCCTGGCTCAATCAGGGAAACAAATAAGGATCTGTGTGCGTGTGCAAGATAGTTTTAGTGTATGACTGCAGCGGGGAAGGGGCAGGTTACCTAATTAATCTGGGAAGCTTTGGGTTGGCTTGGAAATCAGCCGGAAGTAACAAGGGGATCCTAATGAAGAGGCAGCAACGAGCCACAAAGCAGGACACGAGGTAAAAGCAGCGATGGCCAAGGAAGGCAGCAGTGACAGCATGGAATATTACAGAACTCCCTCGAAGTTCAGGCTGCATTGCAAAGGTTCTGGTCCATCTTTATGGAGAAAGTTTGCGGGCATTTCCTGGTATGCATGCTGCAGTCTCTCTGATTGGAGGACAGGTATTGATGACGTAGCCACATTATGATTGGCTTATTTTACCTAATTCTCCAATCAGAGAGCCTCCTGAGATGCAAGTATTTCTAATCCAAAACAGAGAGGAAACGTTTTGGATTCGAGGCAGACGTGAGGCTGGTGAATGCGCGACCCCTTCTGATGACTCCACGGCCCACCTGGGGGTCGTGCCCCATAGATTGAAGACCTCTGCATTAGAGCCAGAGAGGCAGGCTGCCATAGGCAAAGTGGCCTTCAAGAAAACTGAGCAAAAGATGTTTGGCTAATTATTAGGTCTGGCAAAAAACCAAATCTCCATGTAACTAAACCATATGCACCTAGATTTATTTATTTTTGTTGCATATTTATATAGCGCGAACTCGACCCTAAGGTATTGGAGCACTTTACATGAGCACCGTATTACATTACACATTCAGGCCCGGGGAGATTAAGTGATTTGCCCAGAATCACAGGATGTGGACGCGACCCCAGGGCTCGAACCCTGGTTTCCAGCACCAAGGTCGGCAGTCTAGCCGACGGACCACATCCTCTCCTCCATTTTGGAAAGTTGTTAATGTCTGACCTACTACCTGTCGCTGTATAGAATATTAATCTTACGATCTGCTCATGAATCTGAGGGCATTATCCATTAGGTCAGTTGCGGCATTACCCATTAGGCCAGTTGCGTAAGCAGCAACAACGTCCTTATACTCAGATGGTACCCATTCACCACCACTAAACAACAGGTGCAAACGTAAAACATTGGAAGAAGTTTGCATCCCTCCTGCGGTCACTGAAGGGATATTGATGGTGGTATGGCATCTTTACGCTTTGTCTGTTTAGGTCTTTGCATTACACCAAACAGGCTTACATATTGCATACCCTGAACAGGTTAACATCCATTTCTTCTAAACTAAATGTATGCAGCCAAGTATTTAATGTATGTTGGCAATTCTAGTTTTCTTGTGCAAATTATGACTCTACCTGGGCATACATTTTATAGGTTTCATGTCTTTTGAGGCAACTGTCTTTTAATAACTCGGATGAGTTTCCTCGCTTTCAAGACATAGACATGTTATTTTGTTTTGTACAAAGGAGTCAGGTTGATTTTTAATTCTACAGACCGTGCCCGGTCCTCACATTCCAGGCTGCTGAATGGAGGTTCAGAAATACTGCTATGAAACGTGATCAAAATGGGAAGCCAAATAGTTTTAACAAGTTTAATTTTCTGTCAACAAAACATTGTTATTTGTATTTGTGAGGTTGCCACCTGAATGCTTCCGTGGACTGCCTGAATATAAGAAAGGTATACCACTCCAACAGGTAAACCAATGGTGTGCCTTAAATCTGATAAACCCCCATTTGCGAAGACCTTTCCCTGATATAACGTGTTAATCGACCTCTAACTGGGTGTCCGACAAATGTATTGTCCCCCCTTGTAGATCTTGAGTGAATTTTAGTATTCGCTTTTCAAGCTGAATGAGTAGTAGAATGGTTTTCCAGATAATCAACAAAATTACAGACAATCAGTAATGAAAATGGCCAATCATTCACCTCATGACTAAAAGGTACAATAGGTTCAAGAGTCTTAGTACTTTGCTTCAACAAAAGTGCAGTTCCTGGTTTGCCTTTTAACTTTCAAAAATGCGATATTTTTTTCCTTTTTGGACGTTGGTTTACCATTCACCAACACTTTCTGAAAGTATGCACCTAGACTTATCAATTATCTGTTTTTTACTACAAAGGGCAGTAAAATCATTCTCATTTGCTTTACATAGTTTTGTTTGTTCCTTTGAAATTGTGATATTAGACCCTGAATTATTATGGTTCAGATGCACTGTTGTATTTTTGCCAAACGAAATTCACTAGAGAAGGCATAGCTGACTGAGCAATCATACCCTTTGTTTGGACAGGTTCCTATACCTCACGAATCTAGCGGGTTCCTTGTTGCCACAATAACACTCCTGATTTATCTGTAGCTGACCAATAGTCGTTACCTTTGCTATTTTTACTGGAATAAGTCTTCTAGCTTCTAGCACAGCGTTTCCCAAATTGTGGGTCATGAGGCAAAATTTGGTGGTTCGTGAAAGTCCTGCTATATGCAAGTATATGATTTTATTCAATAGTAAATGTTAAACAAATTCTGTACGTACACTAAAGGAGGAAAGTACCTCCAGGAATGCCAGCAGGACACAAGTTCTAATAATACAATCTGAGAAGACAACGGTCTAGCTGTGGGCTCTTCTCTACCGTACAAATCTGAATCCAAGCTCTAGTCTGAGGGTGATTGGTTGTTATCAATATCTTCAATTATAGGATCCAATAGCATGAACGAGGAGCAGTAATATCATTAACTTTTACAACCTTATTGTGTGGTGTAGTAGCAAACAATTCTACGTCTCAAGAGTTCGCATAGGTGACCGCACCATTATTTTATTTTCCTTCCCCTCCTCGCAAAAGTAATCTGTTGGATATTTTTTTTTGTCTGAGCATGTTTTCATAATTAATGGTCTAGAGATTTATATAACAAAATAGCATTGATGTTCTCAGAGGTATGTTAGATGGATACTCCTTTCTGTAACTGAGCACCACGATATAGGCAGACTGTCATGTTTGCCACCAACTAACCTTCGAACCTGACAGCAGAGTCAAAGCAATTTGCTCAATTCATGGTTCGTCGCCTTGATCCGTGAAGAAGATAGAACTAATACTCTGGTGTCTTCTAGTGTGACTGCACCATGTCACAAAATATTTGCTATCTTCATACAAGCCTGCTGCACAAAGACCTGTCCAGAACAATATACCAAGAGTCGCCACGGAGACACAGAAAAGAGAAGGAATGAGCCCAATGTCTGGAAAGGTGAGGCTGAAAACAGAGGGCTTTTCTTTGTAGAAAGATGAAAGGTGGCATTTCAGTATATGAAATAAAGATCGTTGGTTTTAAACCAGAATTTTTGCATGAGCATGTCCTCATCACATAAGTCCGCCCTTCTCCACATTAACCCTTCTGTCCCAGGATTAATTTCTAGCACGGGCTGACGGGAATTACCACATGGACACAAGAAATGGCAGGCCCAATCGCTGGAAAAATGAGAATGGAAACGGAGCACTTCGTTTATAGCAACAGGTTCAACTTTGTAAGGTTTTGCGCGAATTAGCAAGCGAGTCAGTAAGTATATCGCTCTTAGGGGGTAGACATTGATCTTATTGCCAATTAATACTTCCTTAGTGTGGTCATGAAGATCAGAGTATTGTGATGTGCTAACCAGTCAGCGAAAACATACACATGCTACTACTATTCCATTAACTCAGCTTAACATTTTTTTTATTTCCTTTTATTTCGAATGTGGCAAAGACTTTTGATGCAGCAGATATTGTTGTGTATTTAATTTTCTGTTGAATGGACAATCCATCTTGCTGGTTATCTGCTTGGCATTCCCACTCTTTCATCTCATCTTCCCTGATCAGCAAAGGCTTTCCCAGTGCCTGTCCAACCAAACGACAGACTTCCTGAGCTTTGCGCCGAGCATTTCCAACAGCAGCAAGGCAAACTCTCCGTCTAGAAACCGAAAAATACAGACCATATCAAAATTCTTTTGGACCGAAAGCCAGACCAAAATGTGTAAAATAGCAGCAGTATGCACTTTGGCGATAAATCAATATCGAGATATTTCATAAGGCACACAGATGATATATTTCAGTATATAGGCTTTTCGAACAAGTTTTAAAAGGTCGTCTTGCCAGCCTTGTTACTTTACTTGGGTCCAGGGCACGAGTCGGGGGTACACATGGTGGATGGCATCCACCCACTTTTTTTACAGGGTGAACACCGTCCACCCTGCCAAGAATTTGTGCTCAACTCGTCCCCTCGTCCCGGTGTAATTTTCAAACATCGGGACATTTTCAGAAGCCCCTGCATGCTGACTGCTTTCCTTCTGCAACAAGCAACAAGGTGCAGGCTGGGAAGGGGCTTTCTTATTTAAGACTCCTGCAGGGCCCATAAGAAAGGCCTAGTTTGAGGGGTCATCAGGCCTCCTTTTGTGAGTCTCTGGGCTGAGAGCAGTCAGGAGCCTCACATCTAGATGCAAATGAAGCGGAGGGGAAACAAAGGTTAGCACTTCACACATACTTAAGAAAGGTAGCTTTTCACTTTGTTCAGTCCCTGTTGAGGAGATATGCATGCACTGTAAGAATGTCAGACGTGTTGGTCTTTCCCAGTATTTACACACAGCAAATTGCATTTATATAGAGCTTACTACACCTGAGGCGGCGTTGAAATAATTTAAGTACCACTATTTTTTCTTGTATAGACCTACTCATCCCAGGCGCGCAAAACCCATTGGGCTCACCGGGCTTCAGCCCCCCCCCCCCCATCACCACCCCCCCCCCCCCCCATCATGTGTCTCAGCCCGGCTGAGTCAGCCTCGCGGCTGGCGTCCGTCTAATTGCAGCCGGACCAGAGTACTTCACAGGTCTTTAAAAGACCATTTACTCGTTAATGAGGCTTTTGTGTTTTCACCCCTTTTTACAGCCACTCTGCCTATGGCTGGAAGACTTAGCCCTCCCCCCCCCCCGAAATCTTTTTCAGCCCCCCCCCCCCAAAAAATTTGGCTCTAGTTGCCCGCCTGACTCATCCCAATGCAGGGTGTCAGAGCGCTTTACATCATCATATGCATATTACATGTACAATGAATTATGTACGTTTGTAATTGAATGTACATGATATGTTACATAAAACTAGGGGACTGCAAGGTGTAGAAGTCACATATTATCTTCCATAGCTCACTTTGCTATTATCCTTGCAATGCGCTCAAACGTACACATGATACACCTGCTAAACATATATGTGAGGGCTTTAGATCTTATGTCACTTCTTGTGATGCCACTTCCTGTAAAGTGGAGGCTTGTGATGCCACTTTCTATTATGTCAAGTCCTGTGATGTCATGCGCTGTGATGGCATGTGCCGTGAAGTACTGTGCCTTGATGTAAGGCACCATTATGTCGCGCGTCGGGATGTCTAACTAGGTTAGTTCCCCCACTTCTGTTTTTCTAGGACTTGTGCTGTGCTTGGGTCACTCAAATGAAAAAGCGACCTTAGTTCAAAAACTTACCGTAGAGCTTCCACAGATTCCGGTGTGTGATAAAAGTGTGGGGGGGAGATGGTCACAGAAATATCCAGTTTTTCAACAAGTAGGTTTGAAATAGTCTGCATTTTATCAAAGTCCTCAAATATAACGCATATCTGTAAAACAGAAAAAGTTGAAGATATTTTAGGTTGTGGCCAATGCAGTATTGAATGCTAAAATAGAAATCCTAAAACAGAAACAATGCGATTTATGTTCGAACAGTTCTGAAGGAGTAGAAAATGTGAAAATGTTGTGCTTATGCTCATTAATAGAACATGCATTACCACAGCTAATAGGTCTGGCCTTGGCAAGTGTGCCAGGTTTTAAATTTTTCGGCAAGCACACGCAATAGAAATTAAAAATTAAAAACACAAATCGTAATTACAGTTATGTCAAGTTCTGAACAGACACAACAAAGTGTTATACCCTCTTCTCCATCAGCAATATCTGAACGCTTGAGATTTTTCGAAGATAAATGATGCCTCGCTTCTAAGCAGATTCCTACAGTTTGGTCGGTACACCTCAAGAAAGCAGTAATACATGAAACAAGCATTTGCAATGCAAATTTGTCTCGCATTTGTGAGAGTTAGGCGTATTGGCGTTGTAAATAACAATGTCTTTAACCTACCAAAGGAATGAAAGAGGAAATAATATGGGAACAGAAAGGGTGATAGAGAAAGGAGGAAAATGAAACGGAGATGGAATGAATCCGAGGAAAGGTAACAACTGGGTTGAAAAGAAAATAGAGGTGAAAATGGAAACGGCACAATAAAGATAGAATGATGAAAAAGAGAAGTAAAGAAAGCAATTGGTTATTCATTTATCTGTCTGTATTTGTAAAGTTTGGGAAGCTGCTCTTCCTAGAGATGTGTATCATTTCTTTTACAATTTTATGAATGGGAAAGGCCAGCTCAATTTCTAATTAAAGAAACGTAAAGAAGTGAAGTAGGGAAATATGACAGCAAGCTGCATATGAAAGCAGCCTCATACACTACTGTGATCAAGTTTAAATTCTGAGCATTACTTATTAATATGTAGAATAAATTCTATATCAAAGGAATCCAATCATTTAAAAAGTATGATATTGATCTTGCAGGTTCTTTAGTAGGCCCACTTTAGCCAGACGCACCTGCATATGTCTTGAGAAAAACTGGAGAAACAGTAAAACGTCAGAAGATTGTACCACCTTCAGGAACGCCATGGCAGAATACCACCAACCCATAAGATCCACCAAAAGGACCTTCATCCAAAAAAGATCCTCGCCAACACCAGCAACTCCAAGGAACTCTTCAGCGTCATCCAGGAATTCACTATACCCCCCCAGTGAAACTACGGACATCACCCCTTCCCAGGACCTCTGCAACAACCTTCCATCTGAATATCAAGGGCCTCTACGACAACTTCAACGACTAGACATCTGACTCCCAAACCACTCCTCCTCGAGCAACGCCAGCCAGCCCACCATCTCCTCCTGGACCCCAGTTACCACCAAAGACACCACTTCGACCATGAAAGGCATCCACTCAGGAGCCCCCACGGACCCTTGCCCGCCGCACATCTTCCACAGAGCCGCCACTTCCATCGCTCCAGAACTACGATGCACTATCAACGTCACCTTCAAGAACGGCATCTTTCCCGATGACTGGAAACGGGCAGAAGTCAGACCCCCTTCTCAAGAAGCCCTCAGCAGACACCCACAGACCTCAAGAACTACCGACCCATCTCCCTCCTCCCCTTTGCAGCCAAATTCACTGAGAAGACCATCAATGCACAACTAACAACTTTCATCAAGGAAAACTCCATCCTTGACCCCTCCCAATCCAGATTCCGCAGCAACCACAACACCGAGACCGCTCCACTTACCGTCACAGACGACTTCCGCACCCTTCACGACAAAGGACACACCGCGGCTCTAATCCTGCTCGACATCTCTGCAGCGTTCAACCCCGTCTCCCATCGCACACTCACCTCCAGTGGGTGGTTGGGATTGTTACTCAGATCTTTCTTAATGAGCTCTTATCACGTATTGTTAGGAGTTTAATAATTTAGGGAAATAGGGAATTTTCTATATTCTGGTGTCATTGGTCTTGTTATATTGTCATTTGTTATGATTTTGAATTTCCAGTGTTTGTGTTTTATGTATATGATTTTATAAATAATTTTTTACATTATGTCCATATGTGTCAGTTATGTATGTTGATCGTACCTTGGATTGTGTTACGAATTGTCTTTTATGGTGTTTTGTCATTTTTATATGTATTTTTATTTTATATATTGTTTACAGCCCTGATGTCGTTCAATATTTTAAACGAAACGCGTTGGCTGGATGTTTTTAATGTGCATAGATTACGTATGAAGATTATATCAGAAAGAAGAGAAAAATAAATAAAGAGGAAAATTCACAAAGACTGTTTGATTGATTACTGTGAAGAGAACCTTTGCCTGGTGCACCATTCCATTCTAAATAATATTATCCTTCTGCTGTGCAGCAGTGCACAGTTTTGTAACTTAATGAAACAAGAAGTGAGGTGCAGTATTCAAAGTCTGCCATTGTGGTATTACAGTTGCAGGCCTGTCAAAATAAAACATTTGCCAGGCCTACTTTTAATACGAATAAGTCACCCCTAAGGTAAGCTCTAAAAGCCCCTGGAGCAGGTTGACGTGTATTTAAAAAGTAGGGTATGCGTTTTTAAATTTTACATGCCCTAGCACTGAAAAACCTTTAAATGAATTTTTACTACTGTAAGCCCTACCTCTCCCATAGGATTACAGTGGGGTACCTTATTATATTTAATACGTGTTAACTTTTGAATGAGCTATCAAGTTGGAACTCAAACAAAATGTAATTATGAAATTATCTTTAGTCAAATTTTAAGTCACAATTTTGAAAATGCCACTTTTTTAAAGTTAGTTTTGTCCTAACCATTTGCTGCCTGATGCCAGTCTCCTGGGTCACATGAGTATGATTGTCTCTGCTGTTGGGCTGTGTGTATTCCTCCCAGACAGTGACACAAAAGGGAACTAGGTATTGTCAGGATGGGTCATCCTGCTAGGATGGCTAGTGGCAGAGCTGTTTATACTTCAAACGGCTTGCCTCCAACACAATCAAAGGAACCCAACACTAGGCTTTTGTCACCCAGACTTCTCAGAGCCTGGCACAGGAAAGGGAGAACTTTCCAGAACCAGATGTGAGGGTAAAACAGGAAATTCCCCTGCTTCAAAGGCTGACACTCGGTATAAGTATTGGACTCTAGGACCAACACATCAGTACACTCCTGGACCAGTGGACATTACAGAAGGATTGCCTTGTTGCACAGGGGTCTGCCTTGCTGCCAGAGGCCTGTCCGGTTTCCCAGAGGAATGCCATTCTGCTACTAGAGGCCTACACTGCCTGCCCAGTAGTTTGAGGTCGGATTTGTTCACTGGAGTACTGTCCTGCTGCTTGAAGCCTGTCCTGCTCTCTGAAAAAGAAGACTGGCCTTGCTTCTTTCACCCAAGGCTTTTTTGGTGGAACTAACCTGGTCCCTGTACCTGATACGTGATCCATAACAGTTGTCCTGAACTTGTGACTTTCCCCAGGTCTAGCTCCACCAGATGACAGAGTTGGGCATTGCTATACTTATCCAAAATGACCCTAGTTCTGTTGATTGGATTTTTGTCATTTTAGATTCATTTTATTTACTAAAATGTACCATATTTTTAAAAATTGCTTTGGATTTTTCTTGTGCTGTTTTTACTTTATTACGGTTTACACAGTGCCTCCAAGTTAAGTCTGACTGTTTTTACGACAAGTTAAGGTTAAGCATAGGCTAATTTAGTGACTTTTGTGTTTCACACTGACAAGCATAATAGTTGTTGCCTGGGTGAGGCTTCAAACTCCCTCAAACAATCTAATTTCTTACACTTACCTATTGTTAGTAAAAACTGTTAGTGACTACAAGTACCATCATGCATTGGGAGAGAACTGAGACAGCCTGTATAGCCAACGTGACACTCTACCCACTTGGATTAATTACAGCAAGGTCCTTCTCAGGAGGGGAGTTTTTGATTTGGTTGCTGAAGCCTGGAGTTAGCATCTGGCACAAGACATGCCCACCAACTCTCCAAACATTACTTACCATTTTAATAAATATGGAACACGTGTCAAACATTACTAAATAGTGGGCAGCACTTGAACGGGGACCTTCAGAGAGATATGAGAGTGCTTTTTGCTCCGTTTGACTGTGAAGTATTATAGACTGAACTTCTCAGAATCTCAGTTGTGCTTTTCTGTTTTTGAGATGTACAGTGAGAATGCTCACTTACATTCTCACAGCATTTTGGGCCCTGAAAAAGCCCCGGACACTGAAAAGACCCCCATGCCTGAGCGCCGCTTGTCTCTAGGTGTAGAAAAACACAGAATAAATAAAATTTAACTTCACGTTAGATCTTCATCACCATTTCTTTATTCAAATGGATACTTATTCACATTAAGTCATAATGCTTTACCTCTCATAAGCCGTAATGCCTAACCCCTCCCCTCCCTCAATAACGTTGAGAAAGGCATACTACACTAAGTGGATCTCAATGAATGGTTTATACCATGCAGTGTTCCATTTGCACCAACCCAAGCACAAAAGGTTAAATCCATACAGCTTGACAGAATCACAGTCTAGAACTTGTTAGTGCAGCTAGAGTTGTATTCTTACGTGAAGTGATTTTAGAATAGAATATTTGAGGCAATAAGCACAACCTACATGTGTTATCGGGTCACATATATTTTCACTGGCATGCCATAAACATACATACTACATATTTGAAACCTTTAGTGCACAAAATTACGTTCTAATAAAAAGCTATATTTCACTGAGACCAGTGAAGTATGAAAAATATTTCAGGGGCTGTTGTGGAAATATAGGTTTCATTATCATAATGACAGCCTTGTCACCACTCTGCAGAGCTTTCCATTATTAGGACCACTATGATTATGTGTAATGGATGATCGAATTATGAAGCAGCTTTACCTAAATGATACAGCAAAAAAAGCAAATTTTGGGGCATTAAGTTACATATTCTCTGGTGGCATTATTTTGATCCATTACATCTAGAAATAAAATTCTCTGTTGTGCTGAAATCTGGAAATTATGTGAAAAAATATATGGCAAGTGCTTTAAATCCATACTTAAATGCTAAATGCACAACCACGAAATCGCATAATTCCACTAACAGTCCACTGTCCATTGTCTGATCCACAAATTCTACTAGCCCTGTTCATTGTTAAATAAACGCTTAATGAAAGGTAAACAAAATCATTATTTTTCTGTAACCACACAGATTGTCTAGATAAAACTGCTGGATTTTGAACTCTGCAAACTAGGGTTTTGTTATCAATGTATGTATTTCATTAGAGGTCGCAACACTCCTGAGGCGGAAAGCCGGGAGTACGCTTGTTTGTTTTAAAATTGTGTATTTTAGAAACTATTGTGTTTATCTGTTGGGCACTTCCCCCTGAGCACTCCCCCCACCTACCTGCATCAGAAATCCCCGCGCAGCCGATCTAAGCGCTGCCGCGGGTCGGAGTTCTTTTGCCGCCATTTCGTCAAACCCACAGGCCACGCCCATGGCCGTGAGGCCACGCCCTTTGCTGGACCCTATATAAGGCGCGGTGATCTACAGAGCCCGCATTAGAGGTCGCAACACTCCTGAGGCGGAAAGCCGGGAGTACGCTCGTTTGTTTTAAAATTGTGTATTTTAGAAACTATTGTGTTTATCGGTTGGGCACTTCCCCCTGAGCACTCCCCCCCCCCCCACCTACCTGCATCAGAAATCCCTGCGCAGCCGATCTAAGCGCTGCCGCGGGTCGGAGTTCTTTTGCCGCCATTTCGTCAAACCCACAGGCCACGCCCACGGCCATGAGGCCTCGCCCCCTCCCCTTCAATCAAAAACAATGTGCCTCCTCCGGACGCGCGCAGCGGGCACGCCGTCAGCGCGCCAAAGGCAAGCCCGTCTGCGCCTGTCCGCGCCAGGCCGGGACCAGGGGCCAGCCTCGTCGGCCACCCCATCTCATACTCGTCTAAAGCCCTCAGAGAATTGCAACTCCTTTACCCACCGCCTTCCCCTGCCACCATCAGACGAATCACCACAACCGGCCTCGCACGCCCAGACCCACCCCCCCCCTGGCAGGAACACACCCCCTGCTAAACCAGCTAGGAGCGACACTTCCATCCGGGTGCTGTACTTAAACACCCGCTGTTGGACCCGGCCTCGTAGCATGGCTCTACTTGTCCCCGCACCACCTAACCTGGTACCTGCAGCCCCGAGCACACGGCCTAGCCGATCCTTCCCACCAGAACACACGCACCCGACCCGGACATCCTCGTCCATGGCCTCTCTCCTTTTGGCCACCCCGGGCCAGCGTGCCCACTTCATGCACCAAGATGGCCGCCCGGCCCCAGCGCGACCCGGGCCTAGAGGCGCCACTCCGGCTGGAGGACATCACGCTTCCAGGGGATGAGAGAGGGAGGAGCAGTTTCTATCGCACCTCTGGACTCCCCTGGGACGATGGGTTTCGATCGGCCCTCCGGCCTCCCTGAGGGCTGGCTCCACGCCTGCTGGGTGTCTGGGACTCCTCCCGACCCGGCCCTGAAAGGATCAAAAGACAATGGCAGGAAACCCCGACAAGCGACCCCCAGGTGACAAGACCCCTGCCTGCACAGACTCCGGACATCAAAGAGGGGTCGACCTATAACAAGGGGTGCTCTGGGACTGTCCGGCAGATTCGACGCTGGAACAACAAGAGCCCTGCTGACGTGGTCGCGGCTCCTGGAACTTGTACCTGAGCCCTGCTGAGTGACTCGCGGCTCCCTGAAGATCGTAAGACCTCCGAACTTGTACCTGAGCCCTGCTGAGTGACTCGCGGCTCCCTGAAGATCGTAAGACCTCCGAACTTGTACCTGAGCCCTGCTGAGTGACTCGCGGCTCCCTGAAGATCGTAAGACCTCCGAACTTGTACCTGAGCCCTGCTGAGTGACTCGCGGCTCCCACGGACGCTCACGGTCCCGCCGGACCCCAACTACAACAAGCGTATCCCCCAGCTCGAGGATTGTGAGCTGTGCGCCGGGTACGTCCCTGCCTTGAACCTTTGCCAGAGACTGTCCCGCTACCCCCTATCCCTGCCGAGACTCATTGAGCCCACGCTCTCCTTGTACATATTTGCAGTGCTAATCTGATTGATAAAGATTGATTCCTAAGAACGCACGGTGTGGTGTCTCTGTGTCGTGTGGTGCCAGGGGTACGATCCTAGATACGAGATTCCTCCCCCTGAGGAGTCTCCCGCCAGTGCCCGGCTACGATACTTCGAGGGTAGGTCTCAGGGTAGTCAGGACCCCTTTCCGGGCTCCTCTGAGGTCGCCGTCTAACATTGGTGGCAAGCGACGGGATTCGGGCCCATAACCTAGAGATCGTACCGTGAACGACGGACGCACTACCGACAAAGATGGCAGAAGGAAGCGCCATGAGCCCCGCAGAAACCAACGCCAACAGGGTGTTCCAGGTGGAACAACTAGAAGAATACACGCACAAAGAACTAAAGCAATTCTGCAAAGAGCTTAAAATCGCTACCACCGGTCTCAACACCAAAGAAGATTTGCAGAAAGCACTGAAAGCTTGGGTGGATACCGGGGCCTCCCGCCCAGAAGGCACGGGGGAGCGCCCCGACGAAGCCGAACCCCCCAAGGCGAAAGCAGCAGCAATCAGGTGCGAGGCATCGTACCAGACGGGGGCCTATCCCCGGAAGAACTCGCGGACAGAGAGAGAAGTCGCCATCACGAACTCGAGTTAGCCAAACTCAAAATCGAAGGCGAATTGAAGTTAGCGGAAAAAAAGCTAGCAGTAGAGCAAATGCGCGTACAAGGCGAACTAGAAGAGAAGAAGCTCCAACGGGAGCACGAAGGAAGGAAGCTTCAACTAGAGCACGAACGCAGCTTGAAGGAAATCGAGCTCAAGGCCAGAAACGAGGAAGGGAGGCCCCCGGGAAACCGAGAGGCGGCCTCCCCAGCGGAGCAGAAGGTCCACATCCCCAAGGACGTGGTCAAAGAATATTATAAAAACGATGACATTCAACAATGGTTCAGGGCCTACGAGGTCGCCATGACCTCCCATCGGGTCCCGCAGAAGGACTGGGGGGCAGGGTTGTGGGGACGGTTTCTGAGCGAAGGGAGAGACACCCTGCTCGACCTACCCATCTCCCTGCAGACCTCCTACAGCCACATGAAAGAGGCTCTACTCACAAGGTACGGCCTCACCCCCGAGATGTACCGTCAGCGATTCCGGGACTGCAGGAAGATCCCGGGCACCACCTGGGTGGAGTATGTAAACTTTTTCAGTCGGGCCTTCGATGGGTGGATCAAGGGCAGCAAAGTCACCACCCTTGAGGAACTCACCGACCTCATGTTGTGGGAACACCTGGCTGCGAACTGCTTTGTGGAACTACGCCAGCATCTGCTCGACAGCAAACTCACCGATCCCAGGAAGCTGGCTGTGGAAGCAGACCGCTGGACCAACACCCGGGTCCCCCGGGGCATGGTAGGAGAATACCCCCGAGCCAGTCAGGGACCACCCCGCCAGAGAGGAGGAGGGAACCAGGGAGGGCAGAGAGAGTCCCAGCCTAGCCCCCCAAAGACCCAACCTCCACCTTTCCCAGCGCCCCCCCCACCAGTAACCGGACCCCCGGGAGACGGGGGCACCGGGTAACCGTCACTTGTTTCCGCTGCCAGAAGCCCGGGCACTACGCCAATGACCCGGAGTGCCCCATGGCCACCCAAGTCCCCCCTGCGGCAACCCCTGCGAAGATAGCCAACGTAGCCCTGGGGGAGGAGGTTGAGGAAACCGGGGAGTGGGAACCCGCAGCTATGGCCCTAGTATCCCTGGGAGATAGAGAGATGGTCCCTGGTAGCCTCCTGCCCTCCAACACGAAGAAATACGGGCAGCTCGTCAAGATCAATGGCCACCAAATAGAGGCCCTGCGGGACACCGGGGCCAGCATCACCGGTGTCCTCAGGCACTTAGTCCCCGAGGAGCAGATCCTCCCCAACGTCTTTTGCCCGGTAATTTCCGCAGATAATAGAGAGAGTATGTGTCAGGTAGCCCTGGTGCCGTTTGAGTGGGGAGGGGTGATAGGTAAACTAAGGGTTGCCGTAAGAACCTCCCAGCCGGTCGACTGCCTCTTAGGGAACGACCTGGAGAGTTCTCCCTGGAAGCACGTCGAGCGCAAGGCCCACCTAGGAATGATGGGACTCCCCGAGTGGGTGTGCGCCACCACCCGATCTATGTCAGCCCGACTCACCCCCCTGGGAGAAGTCGAAGACGCCCCGACCGAAGAAGTCAGAACAGTCCCCGCCGAGGGTCCTCCCGTCCCCCCATCGGAAGGGTCAGTCGCCTGCGGCGAACCCTCACCGTCCGACACCGACCCGGTCCCCGAGTTAGGCGACCTACCCGAATTGGCCCAATGGCGCCACGAGGGCGGGCCCACCCGGGAGGAGTTTTGCCGGGAGCAAGCCACCGGTCCTTCCCTGGTCGGACTGCGGCGCCAGGCCGAGGGCCAAGCCGCAGGCGACCAAACCGGAACGCACCGAGTTTATTGGGAGAATAACATTTTGTACAGTGAGCAGAAGTCGGTGGAGCTGGGATCCGGCCGGGTGCTGGTGGTACTCCTACGCTTCCGAGACTTCCTCCTGGGCTTAGCCCACGACGTCCCCCTCGCCGGCCACCTGGGTCAGGACAAGACCTACAGCCGTCTCGTGACCCACTTTTACTGGCCTAGAATGAGAGCAGCTGTAGAGGCCCACTGCAAATCCTGTCCCACGTGCCAAGCTAGTGGGAAGAGTGGGGGGGAAGCGCAAGGCTCCCCTCCAACCCTTCCCGGTCGTCAGTACCCCATTCGAACGAGTCGGGATCGACATCGTGAGGCCCCTGGATCCCCCCACCTCCCAAGGTCACCGTTTCATCCTGGTCCTAGTGGATCACGCCACCCGATACCCTGAGGCTATTCCCCTACGCACCGTCACGGCCCCCGTGGTGGGCCGGGCCCTGATGGGGATCTTTTCCCGGGTGGGTTTTCCCCGCGAGGTCGTGAGCGATCGCGGCACTAATTTTATCTCGAAATACATGACGTCCCTGTGGCAACAATGTGGAGTGTCCTATAAGTTCACCACCCCGTACCATCCCCAAGGGAACGGCCTAGTAGAGAGGTTTAACAGGACTCTGAAAGGGATGATCACCGGCCTAGAAGAGCCCCTCCGGCGTAAGTGGGACGTCCTGCTCCCCTGCCTCTTGTTCGCTTACCGGGAAGTCCCCCAGAAGTCCCTAGGGTTTAGCCCATTTGAGTTACTCTATGGACACCCCGTCCGAGGTCCCCTCAGTTTGGTTAAGGAAGGGTGGGAGGCGGCACCCCAGACCACCCCACGAGATGTGTTCCAATACGTTCTGACCCTCCGGAACCAAACCAGGAAGTTCCGAGAACTGGCCGAGGCCAACCTGGAGGCAAGCCAAGAAGAGATGAAGCGCTGGTACGACCAGAATGCTACTCTGGTCAAGTTCCAGCCGGGCCAGCAGGTATGGGTCATGGCCCCCGTGTAGCCTGGCGCCCTCCAGGACAGGTGGACCGGGCCCTACAAGGTGATTGAGCGGAAGAGTCAAGTCACATACTTGGTGGACGTCCAGTCGCCTCGGGATCCCCTTCGGGTCCTTCACGTGAACCGCCTCACTTCGTGCGGACAGAACTGAGCCTCCTGCTGGCCACCGATGACGGGGCCGAAGATGAGTCCGCTCCCCTCCCGGACCTCCTGTGTGTCAAGGAGCAGGATGGCTCCGTGGAAGGAGTGAACCTCTCCCCAGCCCTCACTGCCCAGCAACAAGAGGACTGCCGCCAGCTCCTAAGACAATTTTCCGACCTCTTCTCCCTGATCCCCCGAGTCACCGACTGGTGTGTCCATGACGTGGACACCGGGGACAGCCCGCCGGTGAGACACCGAGCATACCGAGTCCCTGACCGGGTCCGGTCCTGCATTCAAGCTGAAGTCTCGAAGATGTTGACCCTGGGGGTGATCGAGCCATCTGACAGTCCCTGGGCCAGCCCCGTGGTCCTAGTCCCGAAGGCAGCGGCCCCCGGTGTCGCCCCCGAGCTCCGATTCTGCGTGGACTACCGGGGGCTCAATGACGTCACCCGAGCCGATGCCCACCCCATTCCACGAGCCGACGAGCTCATTGACCGACTCGGGGCAGCCCGGTTCCTCAGCACATTCGACCTCAGCTGCGGATACTGGCAGATTGCGCTCACCGAGGGCGCCAAGGAGCGGTCCGCCTTCTCCACCCCAGATGGGCACTACCGCTTCCGCGTAATGCCCTTCGGAATGAAAAATGCCCCGGCCACATTCCAGCGACTGGTGAATAGAGTCCTGGCCAGGCTGGAACAGTTCAGCGCGGCCTATCTAGACGACATCGCCGTTTTCAGTTCCGAATGGAGTGAGCACCTCCAGCGGGTGCTAACCGCCCTGCGCCAGGCAGGCCTCAGAGTAAAAGCCAGCAAGTGCCAGATTGGGCAAGGATCAGTAGTCTACCTGGGGCACCAGGTCGGGAGCGGCCAGGTCGCTCCTCTACAGCCGAAGATCGACGCCATCTTAGCCTGGGAACCACCCACCACCCAAACGGAGGTCCGAGCCTTTCTGGGCCTCACTGGCTACTACCGAAGATTCATCCGGGGGTATGGCAGCCTGGTCGGCCCCCTCACAGAACTCACGTCCAAAAAACAGCCAAAGAAGGTGCAGTGGACGACTGCCTGCCAGGAGGCGTTCGAGGCCCTAAAGAAGGCCATGTGTACTGCCCCCGTCCTCCAGGCTCCCGACTACTCCAAGGAGTTTGTAGTCCAAACCGATGCCTCCGAGCATGGCATTGGGGCCGCCCTGTCCCAGATGAATGACCAAGGCCTAGACCAGCCCATCGCCTTCCTCAGCCGGCGGCTGTTGCCCAGAGAACAGAGATGGAGCACCATTGAGCGCGAAGCCTTTGCCGTGGTCTGGGCACTCAAGAAGCTACGCCCCTACCTGTTCGGCACCCATTTCAAAGTCCAAACCGACCATCGGCCCTTGCGATGGCTCATGCAGATGCGAGGAGAAAACCCCAAGCTACTGCGGTGGTCAATCTCCCTCCAGGGGATGGATTTCACCGTAGAACATTGCCCTGGTACGGACCACGCCAACGCTGACGGCCTCTCCCGGTTCTTCCGCCTCAGCGAAGAGAACCCCCCAAGATGATGGGCAGTTCTCTCCGGCTTTCAGCTGGGGGGGGACGCGTGTTGGACCCGGCCTCGTAGCATGGCTCTACTTGTCCCCGCACCACCTAACCTGGTACCTGCAGCCCGAGCACACGGCCTAGCCGATCCTTCCCACCAGAACACACGCACCCGACCCGGACATCCTCGTCCATGGCCTCTCTCCTTTCGGCCACCCCGGGCCCGCGTGCCCACTTCATGCACCAAGATGGCCGCCCGGCCCCAGCGCGACCCGGGCCTAGAGGCGCCACTCCGGCTGGAGGACATCACGCTTCCAGGGGATGAGAGAGGGAGGAGCAGTTTCTATCGCACCTCTGGACTCCCCTGGGACGATGGGTTTCGATCGGCCCTCCGGCCTCCCTGAGGGCTGGCTCCACGCCTGCTGGGTGTCTGGGACTCCTCCCGACCCGGCCCTGAAAGGATCAAAAGACAATGGCAGGAAACCCCGACAAGCGACCCCCAGGTGACAAGACCCCTGCCTGCACAGACTCCGGACATCAAAGAGGGGTCGACCTATAACAAGGGGTGCTCTGGGACTGTCCGGCAGATTCGACGCTGGAACAACGAGAGCCCTGCTGACGTGGTCGCGGCTCCTGGAACTTGTACCTGAGCCCTGCTGAGTGACTCGCGGCTCCCTGAAGATCGTAAGACCTCCGAACTTGTACCTGAGCCCTGCTGAGTGACTCGCGGCTCCCTGAAGATCGTAAGACCTCCGAACTTGTACCTGAGCCCTGCTGAGTGACTCGCGGCTCCCTGAAGATCGTAAGACCTCCGAACTAGTACCTGAGCCCTGCTGAGTGACTCGCGGCTCCCTGAAGATCGTAAGACCTCCGAACTTGTACCTGAGCCCTGCTGAGTGACTCGCGGCTCCCACGGACGCTCACGGTCCCGCCGGACCCCAACTACAACAAGCGTATCCCCCAGCTCGAGGATTGTGAGCTGTGCGCCGGGTACGTCCCTGCCTTGAACCTTTGCCAGAGACTGTCCCGCTACCCCCTATCCCTGCCGAGACTCATTGAGCCCACGCTCTCCTTGTACATATTTGCAGTGCTAATCTGATTGATAAAGATTGATTCCTAAGAACGCACGGTGTGGTGTCTCTGTGTCGTGTGGTGCCAGGGGTACGATCCTAGATACGAGATTCCTCCCCCTGAGGAGTCTCCCGCCAGTGCCCGGCTACGATACTTCGAGGGTGGGTCTCAGGGTAGTCAGGACCCCTTTCCGGGCTCCTCTGAGGTCGCCGTCTAACACCCGCTCCCTGGTAAAACACCAAGTTGATATCTACATCCTCCTGTCCATCGAGAAACCAGATGTACTTCTGCTCACTGAAACCTGGCTGACCACAGACTCTCTCCCGGACATCCTGGCGGCCCTCCCCCGACTACTACATTCTCCACGCTGACCGCACCGGACTCCGTCCAGGGGGTGGGGTGGCAACCATCATATCAAAACATCTTAACTTCATCTCTACATCTTCCCTTACTTTCCCGGAAGTAGACAACCTAGTTATCAGTTTGAAAACTAACGCAGGAGCCATGACACTCCTTCTCATATATCGGCCCCCACATTCTATACCATCCTTCGCCACCTCCCTGATCGAACAGCTGTCCGACTTACTGACACGGAACACCAGATTAGCTCTCTTCGGCGATTTTAATTACTGGTTTAGTGACGCCAATGCCGGCCCCCACGCCACCGAACTCTTTGAAGCCCTTAATAGCCTCAATCTGACCCAACTAATCTCTTTGCCCACCCACATCAAGGGCCACATCTTGGACCAGATTTGGACCCACAATTTAGCACTCACCCAGCCTTCCGTCTCCCCTCGCGTGTGGTCGGACCACCACCTAGTAGACACCATCCTCACCATCACCGGCAGTATCCCCGCTCCTCTGATGGCCGGCGGCCTTTCACGGAAATGGAACTCCCATGACTCCCTAGGTTTCCTCTCGACCTTAGCCGACACCCGCCCAGCCACCCACACTCCAGCAAATATCGATGCGCTGGAAAGTGATATTGGTACCTGGCTAAAGTCGGACAGCGATCAATTCGCCCCTCTAACCAAGTTCCCCCGCAACAGACACCACAAATTTCAAAGGTGGTTCTCCGGCGACCTTAAGCAACTTAAACTGAAGGTCCGCCAGCTGGAACGGACGTGGAGACGCAACTACTCTGAGCCAGACAGACTCCAATTCACCATAGCACGCAGAGAATACAAAAATGCAATCACCCTAGCAAAATCAGAACACTTCTCAAACAGAATCTTGTCCGCATATAATAAATCTAAGGAGGTCTTTAAAATCATGAATGAACTCACCACAGACGATAGAACCCTCCCTACCCAGACCCCCACCCAAGAGACCTGCGATGCTCTCAATCTCTTCTTTATTGAGAAAATCAACAAAATCAAGGACTCAATCACCCCCCTCCCACAGGCATTTCTGCCAGACACCCCTCCCAACAACTCATCGACCTTTACTCACTTTCCCTCCCTCAATCCCATCTCACTAGCTGAACTTGCGACTCGAGTAAAATCAGGCTCGCCGAATGACTGCTGCCCCCTCTCGGTCCTAAGGGACGTCTGCCTTAAACTACCCGACTGCATTTTACCTCTGCTGAACAGCTGCCTTGGCACCGGTATTGTCCCCAGCTCCTTCAAGGAGGCCATTTTGGTGCCTCTCCTTAAGAAACCTGGTGCGGACCCAGCGGAACCATCTAACTACCGTCCCATATCTCTTTTGCCCTACTTCTCCAAACTAATGGAGGCCTAGGTCACCCGGCACCTCTCCAACTTCATCGAGTCTTCTGGCCACCTGGAGCCTAACCAGGCTGGCTTCAGACCGGCCCACTCCACCGAGGCCGTTATCCTAGCAGTTTTGGACACACTTAGGAGGAACGTAGACACAGGGATTCCCCAGGCCATCGTACTTCTGGATCTGTCGGCCGCATTCGACACGGTGGACCATAACATCCTTCTTCACCGTGTCGAGCGAGCAGGCATCCAGGGACCTGCCCTCAAATGGATCCAGTCCTTCCTGACCGGCAGAACACAAGCTGTCCGCCTGGGCCCCTATACAGCGGCCAAAACCCCCACGACTTGTGGAGTCCCTCAAGGTTCTTCCCTGTCGCCACTACTTTTCAACCTCTACCTCCAACCCTTGATTCACTCACTTCAGAGTTGGGACATCACAATATACAATTACGCTGACTACCTGCAGATCATCTTCCCACTCAATTCCCGGATGCCGTCAATAGCTTCCAGTCCGCTATGTTACACATCCAGCAGTGGATGAATCACAACCAACTAAAACTGAACCCGGGAAAAACAGAGCTCCTTCTCCCCGGCTCCAGCCCTTCCTACTGGGGCCCGCGGTTCTGGCCTAACGAACTAGGACTCCCCCCGGTCCTGCGAAATCAGTAAAGAGTCTTGAGGTGACTATCGATGCTGAACTCTCCCTTAGATCGCAAGTGGGCGCTGTGATCTCCTCATGCACGTTCCAGCTTCATAAAATCCGTAAAGTCAATCACCTTTTACCTCCAGCTGCCCTGGTCCAGGTTGTTATCTCCCTGGTACTCTCCCGCCTGGACTTCTCCAACTCCCTGTACTATGGACTCCCACAGTCACTGTTGTGCCGCCTCCAGGTCATGCAGAACCAGGCAGCCCGTCTCATCAACAAAACTCCCAAATGGCAGTCGGCCAAACCCTTGCTACACAAACTGCACTGGCTACCCATAGAACAAAGGGCGGCTTTCAAGCTGGGCTGCCTTACGTTTAAATCCCTCCATGGCACCAGCCCAGCGTTCTTGAAAACACTTATCACTCCATACCACCCCACCCGCAATCTCCGCTCAGCCCACCTACACCTGCTTGTTGCCCCTAAAACTAAAACCAACAAATTCGGTGGCCGCCGGTTTGCCCACCTAGCTCCCAAACTTTGGAACCCTCTCCCCCTGCCCATCAAATCCAGCAGTTCCCTCCTTCACTTCAGAAAACTGTTAAAAACCTTCCCCCCCCCCTCCCCCCCTCCGGGCTAATCTCCGCCGCCTTACACCCCACACTCACCTCTGCCGTTTAGCGCCAGGAAACCCATGGTGTCAGTGCGCTCTACAAATTTCAGTTAACATAACATAACCCCCTAAAACATGGTAAAATGTAAAATCCCTGATTTACACACTTCACTTTTCAGTAAGACCTTACTATATGGCGCAAGAAAATACACCAACATCATGGAAAATGTAATGCCACCTGTGGACTGCAGAACAGGATATTCCATTCACTGGGATGACAAAGAAAGCATGGCTTCTGGTCTACATGTGTAGCTTGACTGCTGCAGCTATTTAACCTGCAGGTAAACATGGCATCATATTGCATCAGATTTCCCAGGAAAGGACCCAGCTTTTAAATTTGTCACCCTCAAGTAGGCCTATAGTCCACACTGTAAGGTATCTGAATTTAAAAGTGGCACATGCAAGAAGTTAGTGTTGGCAAATCCAATTGAATAATAAAGTCAGATTTTAGATATTTGGGAAAAGAAACATTTTTAAAGTAGGACTTGGTCTGCCTGAACGTCTAGTAAGCTAATAATCAGAAGCCTGCCAGCTGCTGGTCCCTGTCAGTGCTTCCCATTACTGAGGTGTGAACACAGCTCCCAGAAGCAGAAACAAAGGTTTAGGCCTTTTTGCAGGAACACCTGGGTGTGAGGTATGAGACTCCTATCGGCACAGGAAGGGCAGATGGGGAGGGTTCATTAACTTAATTACTTTGAAAGAGAGCAGGATGAGGCCTGTACATTCAGAGTTAAGTGTAAAGGGAAAACTGAACAAGAGAACCCTTTGTTCCCTGTGCCAACTATAGCCAGCTTGGTATCACAGCAAACAGGATGTGCTGCATACGTGGGAATGGTTGCGCCTGGGAAGTTTTTCTCATTAGTTAGGAAGTGTCCAGGAGTCACCACCACCAACTTGATTGTGAAACCTACAAAAGTAGCACCTCCCCGGCAGCGCATTAGAATACATCTGGACCTTGTGAAGAACTGAAAGGGACTGGATCTGCAGTCTGTAAACTGTATGAAGACCCAAGGTGCTGGACATGCTCTCACTTACACTCAGGACTAAGAACTAGTTTCCAAGGGTCGACTTGTCCTCCTCCTGTGTGGCTACGGGGACATAACAAGTTGCAAAAGGCCTACTTTCTGGAGTAACCAGCTGACCAGTAACAACTGGGCCTGAAATGGATCCTGCTGGTAGCCTGTGATGCTGCATGGTATGGTCTCTAAGTGCTGTCCTTGAGGTCTGGGGAACCTTAGAACAGAACAGAACAAGAAGAACTGCTCCAGAAAGTTTGAAATGTTGCAAGCGTCAGCAGGACCTGGAAGCAAGATATTCAATTATGAGACGACTTATTCGGATACGGCTTCTTGGAGAGAACGCATTCTGATATGGCCTCCAGGCTTGTCCTGCTGGAGGATTTTGAGCTCCAAAAAAGGAGCTCAAGTCCACAGGTACAAATGCAAAGATGTGAAAAGTATTAGCCTAATGAGAGGGCTTTGGCAGCCGTAAAATCGGAATTATCCTGCCTCGCTTTTCACACTAAAAACCAACAGCTACAGTGGAACCTAGTTCAACAGCTATCCCACTTCGCAAGGACTTCACTATATATAGCCTGCAATATTGTCCCACTGTCGGATTTCGACTTACATAAAAAAGGACTATGTCGGGAGGTAAAAACTTTGACCAGGACTAAAGACTTGGTGTATCTGACCCCATCTCCATGGTAGCAGCCAAAATCTCACCTACGTCTCGGTCAACCATTAACAGTGACTAGTTACTTACTTTTGGCACTTTTCACCGTACAAAACTTTAAAACGAAATCATATCCCCAATTTCGTTTATTAGATTTTAGTCCTTTTGGTATGATTCTCTTATTAATATTTTCTCTTTTTTGTGTGATTTTTATTGTGTTTTTTCTTACTTTTGAATTATTTTGGTACTGCTTAAGACCGCCTATTCTATGCAATAAATAGCATGGTTTGTTGGACGTTTGTTAAGGACCCAACAAGATTTGGACTTGTTGATTGGGACTCGCATCCTCCCCAACTAATAATCAATTTTCTTACATTATATATGTATACATTTACACAAAGCCATGATCAAATGCATCTTCACAATTTATTGTTACTTTCTCACTACATCATTTTCAGCTTCATCAAAGTTGTCTCCAAGTATTTCATAACTTTGGGCATAATGTCCAAAGCATTTTTTACGGTTGCTAATCCACACCAGCATTGCAGTTGCAAATAAAAATGCACATTTCAATGGATAAAATCTGGTAGCTGCTGGCATTTGGGGCAGCAGACAGCAGCGCAGGGAGATTCTGCATATTCCTCTCCAATGTCATTCGCTGGATATCATTTATTTTTTAAATCAGCCCATGTCCCTTTTATGGTACATGGGCATCATTGAATAAAAACTCTGTGAATGCAAATGCAGAGAGAGAGATCTTATGTCCGTATTAAGTCCGCATCCATGCAATCATGGTAATTTGCTAAAGGACTTCTGCATCGTAAATACAGCAAATAACGTAGGCACATACATATTGCAGGCATCCAGGAGACACACTAATGTGGAACTTAGCGCTGGAGTGGGAAGGTATTTGGAACCAGCTATTTCGCTTAGGCTAGGGTGGTTCTTATCTGGATTGCCCCAGTGGTTCCCTTTGTACCCAGTAGAATGGTGGTAGACACAGAAGGCCGATGTTCTACTAGAGGGAGAACTGAATGATCGACCCTGATCAGTGATATCCCGGTACAAATCAAACACGCTCCAGTACGAGTTCTTCCACACCCTGTCCCCACCATGCCCCGTCCGTGCTTGTGGATACAGCGATCTGGGGAGGGACTTTAACTGCATACAAAGCATAGATGTGGATCTATCCATACCTCCCATCCCCGGCACACAAGGAATCAATGATACAAGTCACTTTAGGCAGTAGACAGAGGCAGTGCAACTATATGACTTCTGGTGGATGCGTCACCCTGGGGATACAGAATACGCCTACTATGCCCCGGGGCACCAAGTACACACTAGACTAGGTTACGTTCTATGTAATACAGAGTTTTAGCCAAAAGAGATTAGCTCTGAATACCTGGCCAGACCAAATCAGACCACAGCCCTCTCATAGTCGTGTACAGTTCAGGGGAGGTGTTCGGGCGGATGGAAGCCCTTCTTGATGCAGTCTACAGGGACACCATCAGCACACATTTGCTACATTACTTTGAGGACAGCGAGGGGTCCGTGGGGTCCAGGGGAACAGATTGGTACGCAGTGAAGGTAGTCA
This sequence comes from Triturus cristatus, assembly GCF_964204655.1. Lineage (NCBI taxonomy): Eukaryota > Metazoa > Chordata > Amphibia > Caudata > Salamandridae > Triturus > Triturus cristatus. Next base: position 554,553,928 of record NC_140589.1, on the reverse strand, counting down.
TGTAGGGACACTGTATTAAGACCACTTTGCGAGGGGGAGAGATCTTCCCTACTCCGTAGCATGTCAGATTTAGAAACAAAACCGAGGGTGGCCAAGAAGGATGCATTAGGGCTTACATAAAGAGACTGCCCTCCCTTGCCTGATGCCCCTACAATTATAGGAATTAGAGCAACATCTACAAAACGAGGAAGTATCCGCCACATGGCCAGGAACAAAGTCGTGGGGACACAGAGGTTTCCTGTGGAATTCTATGCTGGATACAGTGGGACTGTTAGACTCGAGGTCTCCAGTTGGCCAGAGTCTGCGCGCCAGAGTCTAAGTAGCCCTACCCCGGATAGTGGAACTCTACCCGGGTTAACTGGCTGATCTCCCCAGCGCTGCCGGCCCGAATCTGTTAACGATTGCAGCCCTACTTTGGCCCGCCCTGATTAGAAAGTACTGTTCTTCCATTGGGAGAGAGTATTGCGGGCAGTGCAGGATACTACGCAAGGAACGTCCCGAGTTATTTGCATTCCGCTGATATTGATCTCCCCTCAGCCTGACTTGTAACTGCCTAAGTAAGTACTGCGCCCCCCTGAACGGAGGATAATGGAAGTCTCCGAAGAGAGCTGGGTGGGGACATTACCCCTGTGAACCCTGCTGGGTGTGGACACGGACTTTCCTCTATTTCTGAGCTTGGTAAGAGTTGGATAAAAAGACTCCTTGAGCCTGTACATTCTGTGTATGGTTATTCTGCACGAGGAAAGTCCTGATTATACGTGCATTTCTTTATGACAGATTTTGCCTGAACCCAAGATACAGATAACTATGTTTGCATACAACTGAAGTAGTGTCCCTTTTGTGTGTGCTTTACTGTGTCAGTGTGGACGTGTGAGGCACATTCACTTTACACATTGCCTTGTGCGTGCTTACCTACCTCGCGCCAAGCTACCTTGTCGGAACCAGTGGTCTCTACTTGGACAAGGGTGCAGACTCTGGCCAACTGGAGACCCCGGGTCTGACAGGGACCCTCTCCCCAAATTACTTGAGTTCTATTGAGAGGCTCATTGGTATGGAATATTACCTGATTCTCTATGAGAGGCCCTCATTGTAATTTTGCTCAAACCCGGCAGAGACCCATTTGAGCTGAATTCCTATCACCTGCTGTCAATGCTTAACAATGATTATTACATTTTAAGCAAGATGCTTGCCAATAGGTTGCTGCCCTTGCTTTGGTCACTGGTACACCCCAACCAATGTGTGTTTATTCCCTAAAGGGCCTCATACTATGATACACGCAGGCTGTCACATTATGGGTGCAATCGAGGGAACCCTTGAACTCCCGGAGGCGGTGTCTTTAGATTTCGGGAAGGCATTCAACACCATGGGGTGGTCCTACCTGCTACTAGAGGCCCTGGAGACCCATGTTCCTCTTGTGGGCCAAATTGCTATACATGGCTCCGCGAGCCAGGGTGAAGATGCGCCAATTTGAGAGTGGGAGGTGGAGGTGGGGACAGTTTGGCTCGCCGTCTCCTTATAAGCAGATGATGTTCTAGTCTACATACGGGACCATAAAATGGCACTACTGGCCTTGTATGACCTGCTGGAACTCTTCAGTGATACAACGGCCCTTAGAATCAATTGGGGGAAGTCCTGTATCTTTCACTTACGTAGTGTGGAGCGGGCCGAGCTGGTAGGACTGGAGCCTGTGAGGCTTCCCTAGTGCCTTGAGACCTTCTGTTACCTTGGAGTTAATGTTTACCAATCTAACATGGACCTGCTTGACTGCACTCACGGTAGGGCTCATACGTCGATGCAACAGTCCCTAGGCTTCTGGATGTGACTACCCCTGTCGCCTATGGGCCAGGCATCGATAGCCAAGATGATAGTTCTCTTGCTGCGCCTATACTTTTATATGGAACTACCGGAAGTGTCAAGTTCTTTCTGTGGAGAACTAAGGGGAATGATAACTGACTTGATATGAGGCACTGCTTGGAAAAGAGTGTCCATTCAAATGCTCCAGCGGCTGCCGTTGGAGGGACGTTTAGGGGCACCCGACCTTCAGCTCTGGTTCGCGGCAGCACAGTTGCAGTGGTCCATGAGGTGGCTGGAGATAAGTGTGATAGAAAGTAAAGCAATGTGGGAGGAACTGGGGGGCATTGGTGTATTGAAATGGCTGCTCTTATCTGGTTGCCAAGTCAGGGGACAAGGCAGGTTGGCACGTGTAGCCAAACTCTGCTGGAACAGATATATTGATTCTGGGCACAGAAGGATAAACTAAGCACCACAGTTACAGCTCTGGAGCATATCAGGAATGAAATCCCTGCTAGTAGCACACGACCCGACCCCATGGCGGGAGGCAGGGAATAACCCAATTAGGTGACTTTTATGACGAGGGCACCCTCCAATTCTTTCAGGACCTGCAAGACACATATAAGCTATGCATTTATACTAGAGGTAAGAAGTACTTGGAAGATGGGACAAGAGGAGCCACAACTACATTATGGGCTACAGTGAATCCTAACACACGGGCTGGGCAAAAAGGCTTTGTCTGAAGCTCTGCAGGCTTCCGACAAAGATTGCACACTGCACAGTTAGCCTCGGTGGGAGGAGTGCCTGGGGGTGGCATTGACGGATAAACAATAGGGAATGGCACTGGAAGAAGTTAAGCAGGTTTCTCCAATTGCCCGCCTGAAGTTCATGCAGTATTTACATGATACCTACCTTATACCACACCGGATACACAGGATGTTCCCAGGTGTAGCAATGCTGTGCTAGTGTTGAAAACACCCAAATGTGATTTTTCTACAAATGGTGGGAGATTGCCTGACGCTGACAAAGGTATGGGTGCAGATGTTGGAGCACATCTAGGCATAGATTGATGTGCACCTGACACCCTGCTATGCCTGTTGGGGATTGCAAAACGGACGAAATGCACCCAAAACAATATGAAACTGGTAGACTTGGCTATGGACCTACTAAGCGCCTAATAGCAATGTCCTAGAATGCAGCACAGCCCCTCTCAGAAGATTGTAGGCTCTGAGTGCTACATAAATAGGCAAAGGCAAAAAAGGATACCATGTCCCATGACATGCAGTTAAGAGGGAGCTGCCCTACAGTGGGATACTTATATACTTAAACTCCTTGACAAACTAGAACCTCCACATAATGGTTATATTCATTTTGATGGCTCTTAGCGATGACTGTAGCAACTACTGGGAGGCCTACTGGGGCTAGCTCACAGCCATCCCCCCGCACACATATTCTTCCTACATGTAATATTCTTTCCTAAGTTCACTTTACTATGATTAGGTTGCCGCTCCCAAGGAACTAGTCTGTTAGTAGATTTTTAGACTAGCAATGATTATATGTTTTTGGCAGCACCCTGATTGATTGGAACTCTACTGGTCATCCAATCTACTGTATTACTGGAGCAATGACTTTACACAAGTGCCAGTACGACTTATGTATTGCCCACCAGATCACTGTAATGTTGATGTAATCAATGTGAACTTAAGTACTGAAATATCTGCGCTTTGATGAGTGGCCAATTGTTGTGATATGTAAAATGCCAAAAAGTACATATATATTAAAAAAAATACAGCGACTAGTCATTTTGTGGTGTGACATATTAGTACATCAGCTGCCGAGCAAAATGAATGTGGGGGTAATGTAGTGGTTAGTTTTCAAAAAATACTGCCTAGTTTGCGACCCTACCTTTCAACATCAGCGCAATAGTTTACAAAATTATATTTGGAGGTGCCAAAGCCCTCTCCTAAAAGAAGAGAGGGAATGAACTTCTATAAAACCATAGGGAAAAGAGGGCAAACATGACTCAAGTAACTTGCGGTACAACCCAAAATACAGTTCTACAGACAAACTAAAAAGGCACATTGAATTTGGCATTTACAAATATTTCATCACATACCTCTACTTCCATATTGTATGCATTTTCTCTTCTTCTGAAAGTTTTGGTTACTGTTAAGTTTTCTTCCTAAAAGAAAATAGCAGCATAAAATGTAGCATCTACTCTTTTTTGGATTACATGATCAAACACGGTTTTGAAGTTTGACTCAAACTGAACATCTTGCAAATGTGTTGAACGGTGGTGAGAGATATTAGGAAATACCATATTGAAGACATGACTTAATAGACAATAAGCACCTTTACTGGGCCCCCCTTTGTTACCATTTTCGGAAAAGCTAGCATTAACAGGGCATTCATCATGAAGGCGATATGCTTCAAGCCATATGGATATTCAACTAGATGAAAAAAACACTAAATAAGTACACTTTGATATTGCAGCCTTTTCTATAGTGAGACCTACTTCCTACCAATCAAAACAACGCAAGCTGCTGCCTAATGTGTGTACTTGATAAGGGTAGAGGACGGCCAATAACTTAAATATTGCCCATCGATTACCCATTCATGCTTCAGTAAACGTACACCATTAATAACACAGGAGCTATATCAGAAAATATTTCCATGTTGGTTTCTCAAGGACCAGTTTTCTCCCTTTACTCTTGTTTAGGAATCAGCTGGCAGATGTGACTGTCATTTGAGCTTATGCTTTCTTTGTTGTGCAAACATAAGGTCTCATTTTGGGAGGTAGTGTTCGGAAAGACTTCTATAGTCTGTTGAACTGCTGCAAAGTTACTGGTTGATGTCCACAAACAAGCAAATCAGAAATTAGTTTTAATATATTCATTGCAACCTTAACAAGAGCCGTTAACAATAATACATTTCACGTGGTATGGTCTTAGCTCTCTTCAAGTTCAAGTCAATTTTTCTATTCAATGACCACCATGGAGGGATGGGGTAGTCAAGGAAAGGAAATATGCGGAGAAGAAAAATATAAAAGATAGAAAAAAGAAACAAATAAACAAGAAGAAAGAGAGAGGATTAAGAAAGAGACAAACAAAAGAGAAGACAAAAGATAACTTGGCACGCAATTTTTTAAGCACCATGTTATATCCTGATTGTATTAGTATCTGGAAAAACTGGGTGCGGTTCTGACAGACAATGAAAAGTGATAGTGGTGATATAGGGCCATTACCAACTAATAATGTCCCTCCTGAAGCATGGGTCATGCACTATTAGACCCAGTTTGCTTCAATGAATAGTAGTTTAAGCCATTATCCACGATTAATGTGCGACACTATCCTAACTTTTGATATAGGGGAAATTGAGAGAGCCTTGGTTAGTGTTGCAGCAGGTAGGGCTCCAGGCCCGGACTGCATCCCAGCGGATATTTTTAAATATGATAAGAAAAAACTGGCTCAAATATTTATCATATGGCCAATGGACTTGCAAGAGGTGCTCCCTTGCCAGAATCCTGGGGCGGAGAAGAGATCATCCCTATTTATAAAAAAGGAGATTGTGCCTGCCCAAGTAACTACAGGCCCATAAGTCTCATAGATACCATGCAAAAGATTGTGGCCAGACTTGTGCTGAGCAGGGTAAATACTTGGATAGATGACCAAGAAATTCTATCCAAGTTTCAAGCTGGCTTCCGCCCTCATGTCAGTACTACTGACCAAGTTTTTAGATTCAAGATGATTTATTGGAATACTGGGTTTTAACAGGGGGGGCTCTCTATGCTGCATTTATAGATCTAAAGTCAGCATTTGATTTGGTGCCCCGCTCTAAGCTGTGGGACTCACTTAAGGAAGTAGGGATGCCCCCTGCGATTTTAAATTTCATCATTAAACTTCATGAGTCTAACTATGCCCGGGTTCGGTGGGGTCGACAGGGAGAGATAACAGATCGCTTTCCTGTGACTAAGGGGGTACGGCAGGGCTGTGTTTTGGCCCCCACCCTCTTTTCTTTGTTTATAAATAATGTTATCCCATACTTCTCTGAATATCCAACTGATGCCCCTACTCTTGCTGGTGTGAGGGTTCAACTTTTAATGTTTGCAGACGATACTTTGATTTTATCTAAAACACAAACAGGTCTGCAACGAGCCCTCGATAGATTCACTTTATTTTGCAATGACCATGAACTTATAGTTAATGTTGATAAGACTAAGGTCATGGTGCTGCATAAACATAAAAAATTGAAAGGCAGAGTTGTAATGAATGGTGCAACATTGGAACAAACTGACACTTTTACGTACTTGGGCGTAACGATGAGTAAGAGGATGAATTGGAAGCCTCAGTTCGATTTGCTAACCCTTAGGCATAATCAGTTAGTAGGGGCCCTTTTAAAAGAGCACCGGCTGTCTTCCACCAAACCGGTAGGTCCAGCACTTGCCATATAAAATGGGAAAATCAGGGCTTCCATAATTTATGGTGTAGAACTTTGGGGCTTCGATAACCTAGGCCCCTTAGTCCTGCCCTAAAATAAGTTTTTGAGATCTCTGACTGGCCTTCCCCAATCATCCCCCCCTCAAACCCCTATTTTTAGATCTGGGATGCACTTCCATTGAGGAGGCAGCGGGCTTTAGACCCCCGCGCGTATTGGAGACTGCTTTGGACAACCCCCGAGTTAGTACCATACGCCAAAGCAGTTAAGTACATCAGAGAAGCTGACAGGTCTTCAAAAATTATTTGGCTGAAAAAAATCAAAAACACGCTGGTCGATATGGGGCTCAGGCACTTGTGGGAGGACCCAGAAGGGAATCAGTTTCCGTCTATAAATGATTTTAAATCTCTTTATTGGGACATGGTCTGTCTTAAGTCCCTGTCACTGGTGGATAGCGCATCCCTGACAGGCCTCTTTTTAGATCATAAGTATGAACACTGGTTTGAGGCCTATTGGGATGTCATTACGAAACCCGGTGACAGGAAACTGTATCACCAATTTAGAGTGGGTACCCTCCCCCTTAAAACTTTAACGGCAAAGTGGGGAGATGGAGACACAAAATGTACTGTGTGTACATCTCAGGATGAGTCTGTAGGAGAGTAGGGTCTGCAATCCTATGATCACCCAGATTTTTTGCTTTTGCTTCATTGGTTTATGACTTTCCCCGGCTGTGGGCCTGCCAATCAGACCCACAGCCTAGCTGTTCTCTCTCGAAATTACACACATGTACATTAGGTGCATCCACCAATTGGAACTGGGCCGCCTTGTCAGTCCCTGTCTCAGCATACCACAGGTATCCAGGGCATCGGTGTACCCAGGGCCTACCAGGGGCTGCAGCATGTATTATGCCACCCCTGGAATGGCCGCCCAAATCTGACACAACTGGCTGCACGACAGCTGGGGCAACGTGGTGTAATCACCCGTTGCTGTAGGTGTAGTATTCCTACACCTAACCCTAAAATGGACACATGGATTCCTATCAGTCACTCCTATGGCAGGCCTTATCAATCCTGAAGGCAGAGTGCAGGGAATCATGTGGGACGGTGCTCTGGCGCGAGCTGAGCCCGTCGACGGCTTGCGGAACCAAGTCCTAATAGCCGTTCCATGGTGACGCGGGCCAACTACTTTTAAATGCATTATAATCCTCGCGGTTATTTGCTAACTTTGGCATCGCAACACCTACACATGTCGAGTAAGGTGTCATACGAATGGGAATACGAACCCCTCGCCAGTTCTGGCGACGGGGTTAGCATTCCCCCCTTTTAGAGGGGCACGACATGGAAGTAACCTTGAACCCCGGTTAAAGTTGACTCAAGCCTCAGCATCACAAAATGGATGCTGCCACCAGACACAAGTCTGACCTCCTGCTGCTGGGAGACCTTCCAGCGAGGGGAGCTTGGACAAAGGGTTTCCTGTCGAGGGCGGTGTTAGCACCATCCCAGACAGGGTTTGTGTATCCCAGGTAGGCAGGGCTGAAAGGAAGGTGATTGCCAGTGGCACCCCGGTGCTCACTGTGCATAGCCCGGCTCAAACCAGTTTCGGGGGCACACCAGCCCCTGAGCTGGGGCGAAGCCGGGCAAAGGATAGGGGTGTAACCACCCCCCTCCTGGCTCCACCCATAGGTAGAACCTAGTCACGGGCCAGCCCCTTTTCGTAGAATAAAGGTAGGAGCGAGTCCCCTTCCCAAATTGGATAATTCTGAATCTTGAACTACTTTCCACGAAAGGAACTCTTGACTATTTCTGAAGACTCTCCCTTGTGGCGAAGGAGTAGCCACCCTGCACCAGCAGGCACCACCTAAGCGCTTGCGGTTTGCTGTAAGTCTCTCCTACGGATCAAGACTGCCCAGCTCAACGAGACCCGAGTTCCCTGCCATCTCTGACCTTTTACCTCCCTCATCAGCTCAGCTGAGAGTCGTAGGTGTGACGAGACCTGCGGGACCGGCTATCTTCAGAACCTGCACGACGCTTATCTAGCACGCCCACCGAGGGACCCTCGAGTGAGTGCACCTAGGGTTTGAGAAGCCCTAACCCTGAGCAGCTCCAGCACCGAAGTCTGCCTCCCCAGCATCCCCGAGATCTGCGTGGGGGCCCTTCCGCTCCTTGCTGTTCACCGCGTTGTTCGACCACTTGCCGACCGGCTTGTGGCCCTCTTCACGACGCACCACGTTTGTTTCATCACTAGTCTGGTTGCTCCAGACTGGCTCTTGCTCCCCTTCAACAGAGGAGTACCACGGACCCTCCTGGTCCACTCCAGATGCCATCTTGGCTCCACCACGCGGGCTTGCCACCGCCAAGATCCGCTGCCCCATTCCTGGGCCCAGCATCATCGACAGCAGACACCTGCGTGGGACAGCTCGCCCTCCATCCTGGTCGCCGCCGCGCCTCCTGGTCCGAGGAACAGCCGAGTCCGACGTCATCCACTCACCTGGTCGGGGTGACTTCAGCCGGTACCCTCCTGGTGCCCACACGATCGCTGGCTAGCGGTTGAGAACTGAGTCCCCTCTGCTTTCAGGTTTCCTTCATCACCGATCCAGGTTTGGATCTCGCTGAACATCGACACTGGTCGCCTGCCAGCAACTCTTCTTTCAGGCTCCTGAGACTACAACGAGGACTTCCGACATCTTGCCGAACCTTCCACAGCCGCAGCCTCTGGGCTAGGTAACTCGAGCATTTCGGTGCTCCATCGCAGGTTCGCTTTACAAGTGTCCAGTTCCTTTTACGTTTAGTCCCACTGATCGGATCACTCCGGAATCAGTCACTTTAGACTTTCTAAAACTTCTCCCCTTCCACTGGTAGTGTAATGGTTTCGTGCCCTCGGGCATTTGTGTAAATTGTGCAACCAGAAGTATTTTCCTAAGAGTTTTGTATTGTGCTTAGCTCCCTGACTCATAAAGAGCCAGGGTAGTCTTGTTATAAATAAATATCCTTTATTTTCATAACAACTTGTGTGGTGTCCTTTCACTTGGTGTTCAAGGGGTATATGTGATGGTAAACAGCTGGCTTAACACGCCCTCTAGAGTTTAGCCTAAGACTGCTCGTATCCACGCTACTAGGATAGCTGGTCTATAAGGTTGACTTACAACCAATCATCAATAAGGGTTGTTTGGAATGATACACAGTGATCACTAGAATAGTGAGCACTACATATCAGGCCAACTTCTCACAGAGTCCATACTCCATGTATTGTTTGTGTGCCCAGCGTATAAGGGTCCCCCGTAATAAATGGATTAAGTCGATTTGCCGTAATATTGGCACAAGATCATCCCGAATAGCATTGTGTATTTTAAAGACAGATACAAGGGAACCTGTAGTCATAGCTATGGCAAAAAATTTGAGCTGGGCATGGGCCCTTAGAAGAAGTAGTTTGGTTGCTAATGCAGGCTCCATTTTTGCATTAATGAAGTGAACAATATTATTCTGAATGATTCTCCTCTGATTGACATGTGGGAATATTGTCTTTTCTTTTATGTGGCTCACCTTTTTGATATAATTGTGCTTTGCAATGAATGTAAAATTTTTCCTTTTTAATCTCTTTTTTTAATATAATTAATTAATCTTTTTTTAAATAATAATTGAATTTATAAAGTGTGGTACACATGGTTTTATATAATGTTTTATATGTGTCTCTTTTATGATTGAAAAATTATCTAATAAAGAAATTGAATTGAATTGTATTAGTATTTGTTTCCCAGCCTAGCTGTCTCCCAGAGTGAGAGTTGGTATTGGAATGTTGGTGTGACTGTGATGCATGGAATGCTTGGGTGCCTGTGTAGATGAGTGGTGACAGTTGGAGATGGGCTGAGCAGCAGGCAGGATGCTCCCGGTGTGGCTGGTGTATGAGCTGAAGAGGCTGGCGCACACTATAACTCACTTTCGTATTGTATATACAGAGCCAGCTTCTTACATTGGTGGATCAGCGGTGGGATATACAACTTTGCATTTGTTGGACTAACTTAATTACCACCTGATCACAGAACTCTTTAATTGTCTTTAGAATTCGGATTGTTGAATTGACAATTTTTTTTAAATTACTAAAAGTCTTGTTAGGGCCTTGGTTAAGTCCCTTTCGAATTTCAGAAAAATAAAAGTCATTTTAGTTAGGGGTAAGAGGGGTTAGAATTTTTTTTTGAAATGTCAGCTGTTAGTGAAGATAACCACAATGGCATAGAGGACCGGGTTAAGAAGCTCAACCTCACCCCTTACCTGCACTTGTCTTTCAAGGAAGTAAGGCCCCTATGTAAAATTCAAAACATAACCATGGGTTTCCATCCCACCAAAACAAAAGCTCCAGGAGCTGTTGGCTGGGTATGCAAAGGGACATCCCTCTGAGAATGGCCAAGACCTCTCAGATGTGGAAGAAGATGGAGGGGATGAGGATGCCTTCTAACCCCCCACCCTCACACTTCATAGAGAGAGAAGGTCTCCAGTGACCCTGACTCTAAGAATAAATCTCCCAGCGCCTAGAGGCCACACAGTCGGACCAGGTACTACTGAGGAAATGGAGGACAGCCTCAATGAAGAGGACAACCTGCTAGCACGGTTGACCAAAAGATTGGATCTAGAGACCAGACTCCTGGCTCTAGAGAAAGAGAGAGCAGAGATGGGCTTAGCACCCATCAATGGTGGCAGCAATTTACTTAATAAGGATAAAGAGCAATCTTATGATCCTAAAATCGCCAAAGGGATTGTCCCCAAATATGAAGAGAGTGATGATATCACACAAGGGTTCAGAGCCTTTGAGAGGACTTGTGAAATGACAAAAGTGAAGAAGTCACACAGGGGCACTCCTTTGGGAACTGTACTCTGGTAACTGCAGAGGCAGACTACTGACCCTTTCAGGGGCAGATGCTGGGACTTATGACTTCATGAACAGAAGTCTGATTTACGGATTTGGACTTACAACTGAGGAATACAGAATTAGATTCAGGGGGGCTCACAAAACTCAAAACCAATCCTGGATTGACTTAGTTGACTACACAGTAAAGATACTAGATGGTTGATTCACTGGACACAATGTGCATGATTTCAATGCACTTTAAAATTTGTTTATGAGAGAACATATTTGAACTAACTGCACTAATGAAAAGTTACATCAGCATTTGGTAGACCTAGGTCTAATTTCGCCATAATAATTGGGAAAGAAGGTAGACCATTGGGTCAAGACAAGGGTGACAAAAACAACCACTGGGGGGAATAAAAAAAAGGGGTTACAAAACATCCCCAGGGGCAAGGTGGGGAGACTCCCCAAGATAAAAAGTCCCAAAACTCTTGCCAGTACAATAATAGGTACAGGGGAAAGAACTCTGATCCTGCAAAGGCCTGGCGTAACAACTGTAAGAAGTTGGGACACTTAACTGAAGATGCTACTTGTCCTAACAAGAAGCCCCCTAGTCCTACTACAGCTACTCCTGGTGTAGCAAGTCTCCAGATGGGATCCGCAGTGTGCCAAGAGCAAATCGGGTTGCACACTGAACCAGTTCTAGTCACAGAAGGGGAAGATGAGTTTGCCACTTCAGCTGTGTGGCCACCCAACTTAAAGAAATATTTGCAATACCCTTGGATCAATTGGACTTGAATAGAAGCCCTGAGGGATACAGGTGCCAGTGTAACTATGGTGAGAGAAACACTGATTTCCCCAGAGCAATACTTGATTGGGAGAACTTACCCAGTCACCAATGCTGACTTTGTTACTACTAACCATGCAATGGCTAAGGTGACATTAGACTGGGGGTGGGTGGGGTTGCGGGCCTGAAACAGGTAGTGGTCTCTCCGAAGCTTCCAGCTGCATGTCTGCTTGGTAATGACCTGGAAAGGATTTGAAAACTCATGCTGGACATCCCTGAGATGGTGTGTGTAAAAACAAGAGCACAGAGAAGAAAACGGGGTAAAAACTAAGTGTTGGAGCCTGAAAGTATGGCCCAACCTTCCAAGGGAAAAGGTAAGAAGACTGGGAAACTGGATTCTGTACAGCAAGAGGATCAGGACCCCTTTCCTCTGGGAGAGGACTTGGACACCCCAAGGGGAACTGAACCCATGGAGCTTGACCCTTACCAGGTTGAACTCTTAGGCCCAGGGGGGCCTCTAGGGAAGAGCTGTGCCTTGGACAGCAGGACTGTCCAACTCTGGAAAGCCTGATGCAGTAAGCCAGTCAGTGGTAGCCACAGAGGTTATTGGGAGGAGGGACTACTGTACACTGAGGCCAAATACCCCAACCCTGGAGCCACTCGGAGAGTGGTAGTCCCTCAGAAGTACAGGTAGTTCTTACTAACTTTAGCTCATGACATCCCCCTAGCTGGACATCTGGGCCAAACCAAAACCTGGGAAAGGCTAGTTAGCCACTTTTACTAGCCCAAGGTATCTCAGAAAGTAAAGTAGTTTGTCAGCTCCTGTGTCACCGGTCAAGCCAGAGGCAAAACAGGTGGAAACCCAAAAGTCCCCTTGATTCCACTACCAGTGATTGGGGTTCCCTTTGAAAGGGTAGGAGTGGACATAGTGGGTCCACTTGAACCTCCCACAGCATCAGGAAACAAGTTTAGACTAGTGGTAGTGGATCATGCCACTAGGTATCCTGAGGCAATTCCCCTTAGGACTACTACATCTCCTGCAGTAGCCAAGTCCCTCATTGGTGTCTTCACTACGGTAGGGTTTCCTAAAAAGGTGGTTTCAGACAGAGGTTCCAACTTCATGTCTGCTTACCTAAAACACATGTGGAAAGAGTGTGGAGTGCAGTACAAGTTTACTACACCCCATCACCCACAAACCAATGTATTTAGGGGGCACCCTGAACCTTGCTTCCTCAGATCCACCCTGACAACAAGAAGAAAAGAAGGACTGAACAGCCGTGCAGCCAGCTAACAAGAGGAAGACGTCCACTGACTTGGCCCCAGCCTCACCAGCCTGGCTCCCCTCGAATCTGCTACTGCGTAATTCCGGTGTGTCCTGATGCCAGCAACCTCCAAAACCCCAGAGGATCTGCCTGCCTTCACTTCCAAAGACAGCTTCTCCCGTGAACACCGGATTTGTTCAACTGCAACCTCTGGCAGCAGCCCGAGACTGCTAATCCAGCCCACTCTGCACCCGCCGAACCCGGCCCGAGCTAGAGTAGAAAAACACCACGAGGAGGTCACCCAGGCGATCCTGACCCGACATCTGGCGACCCCAGCCTACCTCAAGCCTCCAGCCCATGCCTGCAGCCTAAATCCAGAAGGCCCCCCTGACCACGACCAGGAGCTGATAAGAAGATCCAGCCCCCAAAAGGAACCCCTGCACCCGACGCCCCACGGTCTTGTGTGCCCAAACCAATGGTGCCTAACCAACCCTTAACTTCCCAACTTACCTCTCCAAGTGGTGGTCGCACCCAGAAGTCCTTCGTATCCCTGCCTGCAGTGCTTTTGTAAACCGGAGGTTCTCCATAGAAAACAACAGGGCGCCCGATGTTGAAACAGCACTCTGCACCCGCTAAGGGTGCACCTTTTGTGTTGCTTTGTTTCCCCATTTGCCCTGACCTAAACCCTAGGAGCTTTGCTCCCATAACCAAGTGCCCTGCTTGTCAGCAGCTACCAACAGGAGGCCCCCTATCCCCTATTGGATAATATTGGGCTTCAACACTCTGCACCTGGCCGCCCTAGTGCCGCTGAGGGTGCAACAGCAGTGCATCCCTGACCCTGGGGGACCCCTGAGTCTAACCCCAGAACCATAACTCCCACAGTCGATTATTTCCCAATGAACCGATAACTTGTTTTTCCTCCATAGGATAACATTGACAATTTTTTGGAGTTTTAAAATCTAAAAATATTCTTTAAAAATCGCACAAATAACCAGAATGTATTTACTTACCTGTCTGCAGGAAATGTCCCAGTGCTGAATCTAGGTATCCAGCACGGAGTTAGAAAAGTAGCATTAAAAGTAACTTACCTGTAATTTATTGAAAAAACCTATTCATTTCAATGTACTGTATTTGCTAAGTGTTGCAACCTACTGCATCCCCTGTAAATCAAACAAAGTACAATTTCTATTGCATTTTCAAACTGTTCTATATCCAGCAACTTATTACTGAAATGTATTTAATGCTTACCTGTGCCAGGCTTGCTTGGTTCTAAAAATAAAACAACAGTAGATATTTTTATACAAACACAATTGACCTAGAGTTCAGTTCTTGAGTGGGTGAATTCATTTGCTTAACACGGTCCTCTGATACTGCCTTACTGCTCGACCACTCTCCCACAAATAGAGAGTAAGGTTCTATCTAACTTTAACCTCTGCTTACCTCTGGGGTCACCTGGACTCTTTACACACTATACCTCATTTTGGTGTAGTATATATAGAGCCAGTTTCTTCACCCAAATCCGTAGTAAATGTGAAATTAAATTTCACGCATTCAACCAAACAGTCTTTACACCGACTGAGACAATAATAGTCCCTACCATCACAACACCCCCCCAAAAAAACCTTTGCAAGATATCACCATCAAAGATCATGGTAAGCACTGAGCACACATCTCTGCCTCCTATAATCTACACGTTATACCCCACAACAATGTATACATCGCCTTTCAGGACAGCACTACCCACTCCACAAAAGATTATTCGGAACTGAAAGCTGCTGAAAGGGTTGAAAAGCGTCATGGACTCCTTGCACCATAGGTGTCAGTCAATGAATGTAAAGATCAGAACCATGAGATAAATATTTGACACCCACACATACACTAGGAACAAAAGTAAAATACTGCACGTGCCACCATGCACAACCAGCACTGTCACGTTATAACACCAGTGAGCAACATCTAAGTCGAATAGTCCAAAGAAGCCGGCTCATGAAGCACTTGACCCCCGAATTCTCTTGAAATGCTGCCTCAGCGAATGCTCATTCATGTTACTGCATCCGCTCTACCAATGTCCCCCAGAGCTGTTAAAAACACACAGCAGTTCACAGGATTACCATGGCGGCAGATAGGAAGAACAGCGCTGAGAGGTTCACATCGGGTGGGTGCATAAAACATCATGTTTCAGAACCCCAACTTTGATGCCGCCCAACACTTAACAGGAAGATTATGCGACCCCCAAGAACAGGTGAGGATGCACGTTCACTGACTTGGTAAAGTATGCAAAGTTCTTACGTGGACAGGCTCCAATAAATGCTGAAGACTTCCCGCAACGTTGCGACGTCCATTAAAGTTGACAAAAGTCTTCCCAATGACCAAAGATGGCTGCCCGTGCGTTGTTTTGCGTAAGTTTACGATGAAGATCAGACCTTTTGCCCGAAGCTGAGGACAGTTACAGCCTGCACGTTTCGTTTCGCGGCTGAAATGAATGCAGCAAAAGCAACTTTCAAAACACGTAAGGCTTGCGCGTATCTCACGCTACAAAATAGTATGTTTCAAACGGCCGACTGCATAGCCTATTGGAAATGCGCAGCAACGACAAAGTACACACTGTTCAAGATAAATTCACAGAGCGCTGATCCACTAAGTGCTTCCGGTTTGAATCCATAGTAAGGTGCCAGGATTCCCATCTTATGTAAATGCATTCAGGTTGTTTAAATCAACTGCTGGGCACAACACTTCTTTGTAAGCACTGTGATTTCATGTAACACGTGAACAGATGTGGGCACCAAGTCAGCCCCCATCTGTAAGACTGCTACCAAACAGACTCACACCCTGCTGAAAGGCTGTCGATGGAACAGGACACTGGTGGGGCTACAGGGTGGTCTGGACACTTAAGTCTTTAGAATAAATGCTTTTTCACTTTCTTCATTTACAAAGGTTCCTCTTTAATTTCTTCTTTTGTAATTGCCAATTGTCACAGTATTCTCTCTTGAAGCTTCATTCTTTGTTTGATTACACCTTATATTCAGCTTGTACACCTGGGTTTTCTTTGCTAAATCGTCACCAAAATATATTGTAAAAAGAAGAAGACCTCTGGTTCCAAGGTAGATTAAATGAGTATGTTTATTTAGGTAAGATGTTAACAAGAGCCCCACCAGGAGCAGCCTTCCTGTTGCTCAGCCCATCCTCCAAATGACTCCATCACGCATCCAACATTACACAGCATCATCACTCACCAACATTCCACACCACAGTCAAACTGGCTGAGCAGCAGGTATAACAATATTGTACTGCAACAAAGTACCTTTGGTTCTAAGAAATAAATGTACAAAAAGTGATATTTTTACAAACCATTAGTCTCGGTTTAGTCATTGAGAGTGTGTAATCATTTCTTGCCTGTGTGAGTACAACAAATGCTTAGCATTGTCCTCTGATAAGCCTAACTGCTCCCCCACACTACCACAAAGGAGAGCATTAGAATTATCTAATTGAGCCTCTGTAAAGCCTCTCCACTTGACTCTGTGCACACTATGCTTTGCCTTGGTATAGTATATACAGAGCCAGCTTCCTCCAGTAGTGGCATAGAGCACAGTGGCGTAGAGTGATAGAAAGAGCAGTGATGTAGAGCACAGTGGTGCAGAGTAGAATAGAGTACAGTGCAGCAACATAAAGCGCAAAAGGTGTACAGTGGCATAGCATGCAGTGTAGAGTGGAGTAGAGTGCAGTCTTGCAGAGTATAGTGTCCATAGAGTGGCACAGAGTAGAGTGGCGCAGAGTATTTTTTTTATTTTCAAGTGTGAGCATCTGTTATTGAATGTCAATGCCTCTCTCTGTAGTTCCTGATGGATACCTTGTAGGCTCGAAAAATGTGGGCAGCGTTATTTGCTGCTTTGTGTAATTGTGTCAAGTTTGTGTAAGACTTTAGGGTTAATTTCACATTTTGTATGTATTCTTAGTTTTGCTCTGTGCATGTCATTATTGGTGTTTTCGTTTTTTGTCTATGTGCCTTCAAGCTTCTTTATGTGTGCATTTTGTTATGTTTTATAATAGTAAGGTGAACTCAGCTATGGGCGAGTACACACGCAGTCATTGTGTTTTCTTGGTCCATGACGCTGATCATTCTTGCAAGCTCCAAACCATACAACATGGACTACTGGTTCTTTCCCAAGGATGATGGTTGATAGAGGTCATTTTTCAAGTGTAGTAAATAGGTGTGGGAGTTAACTAGAGCTTATGCTGGCTGTTGTAGGTATTTCTGAGCATTTCTAAGTTTAGGTCGACATAGGAAATAAATAGAGCTTTCATCACGTGTGCAGGTGTGAGCTTGATGTAAAAACCAGTTCCAAAGTGTGTCCCAAATTGTGAGTTCAGCCTGATGAGTTCAGAAAATTCAATGCGCCTCAGGTGACCACACGTGCTTTAGTTATGGGTGCATTTGTGAGAACACTGAAGGTAAATTTAAAATGTTGTCATATTTTATTGTTTCCTGCATGATGTTTTGCAACACAGTCCGGAGCAATCTGTTTTTATGTGTTAAGCTTGTTGATTTCACTGCTTTTGAGCCACCGGAAAGCATAATGAAAATATATGTATAGCTTTCTGTGATCTGTACAAACAATCAACACAAACAAAAGGGAAATTAATATTTCCTAATGGGCACAAGAGGAAGCAGAAACCTTATACTTCGATCTGAAAGTGTTACACACATTTTGCCTGATTTCCTCTGTTTCACATTTAGGCTCGGTAGACCTGATTATACAATCTGATTATCTTTAACTTTGAGTAAACAGGGTTTCTAGCCCTGGAAGAAGTCTTCAACAAGCATTTACAATGCAACGGTCTCGGCATTGTTAAAGTTAGAGCTATTGGCATTGCTCATGACAATGCCGTTTCTTTAAATGTTTTAAAAACAAAAACATAAACAAAAATAATGTCATGAGCAATGCCAATAGCTCTAACTTTACCATTGCCGAGACCATTGCATTGTAAATGCTTGTTATACTTTTACTTGTATTTTGATCGCTTTTGTAACATGCACACATGTCACTTTCTCCTTTTGTAACGTATCGTATGCTACCTCTTGTATTTTGTTTGCTTTTGATACATGCACTATGGCCACCACTGCCTCATGTAACGTAACTTCTGTTTTAGTGTTCTGAGTGTCGGCCATTTATTGCAATTTTTTTTCTTCTTTTTACCTCTACGTGTACTTTGTATGCTCTTGTAACCTGCACACATCACTTTTTCCGTTTGTAACGTATCTTTTGCTACCTCTTGTATTTTATTTGCCCTTGATACTTGCACAATTGTCACTATTGCCTCATGTAACGTACCGTTTGATTTTGTAACATGCTCACTTGTATTTTTGCTCCTTATGTATCATTACTGCTGCTATTGTGAAGCGCTCTGACACCTTCGGGTAAAGTCCGCGCTATATAAAAACGCATTAAATAAATAAATAAATATGAATGAGGTTGAATGAGGAATATCTGTGCTCTGTAAAAGCATTCGTGGTGATGTCAGCGCACACGTAGCGTGGTCGTCAGTGGCTACAGTTTCGACTTCTGAATTTTTATTTGAATCGTTCAGGGTCAAATGGACGTATTTTGTAGGTCGTTTTACTTCCTCAGATGCCACTGTCCAAGCGCACAAAATTAAACAAATGAAGAATAAAGTAATACTTGACATATTGGCTTTCCTAGCTAGAAAAAAAAATGTTGGAAGTGTGACTGAAATGCCACCAAGGCACGTGTCACCACGGAAATGTGCGCCTCAGCGGGTCTTCGTGGCGCCCCGTCAGGTCGCATCTGTGTACGAGGAATTGCTTGATAACTTCCTTTACGTTGTTGTTATTACCTTACAGCTTTTAACACAATGATGCAGGCGATGCCGCAATACCCCCACACATTTGTGTCACGACTGTCGGCGATCTATCTTGATCAAAGGAGTGGGGCTGAGGGGGTCGGATGGTGTTTAATGAATCAAGGAGAATTGTTCGCACCCCACCAAGGAGTGAAGCAGCATCTTGGCCTCGTGTGACACATACACCCTCAATCTTAAAGTGCTATACTCGTAGCCAACCACACTACGCATCTTGTAGTCCCGCGTTTGGATGGGCAACGTGTAACTACAAGTCCCGACATGCTTAGTACTGATGGTTGACTAACCGGGGCTGATTAAAGTCACTCATGACATGGGACGCGTTCGCAGAGAAGTTTTAGCTATTAAACATCAGTTCGATCGGAGATCTTGGGGGTCTCCCAAAGCGTCAGCCCGACTCACCTCCCCCACCTCTGAAACGAGAGCACACTGCCAGCTAACACAACGCTCGCCTCTTCTGCATAATGGTCCTGTGTCATGCATATATGAGGTTGAATGAGGAATATCTGTGCTCAGTAAAAGCATTCGTGGTGATGTCAGCGCACACGTAGCGTGGTCGTCAGTGGCTACAGTTTCGACTTCTGAATTTTTATTTGAATTGTTCAGGGTCAAATGGACGTATTTTGTAGGTCGTTTTACTTCCTCAGATGCCACTGTACAAGCGCACAAAATTAAACAAATGAAGAATAAAGTAATACTTGACATATTGGCTTTCCTAGCTAGAAAAAAAAATGTTGGAAGTGTGACTGAAATGCCACCAAGGCACGTGTCACCACGGAAATGTGCGCCTCAGCGGGTCTTCGTGGCGCCCCGTCAGGTCGCATCTGTGTACGAGGAATTGCTTGATAACTTCCTTTACGTTGTTGTTGTTACCTTACAGCTTTTAACACAATGATGCAGGCGATGCCGCAATACCCCCACACATTTGTGTCACGACTGTCGGCGATCTATCTTGATCAAAGGAGTGGGGCTGAGGGGGGTCGGATGGTGTTTAATGAATCAAGGAGAATTGTTCGCACCCCAACAAGGAGTGAAGCAGCATCTTGGCCTCGTGTGACACATACACCCTCAATCTTAAAGTGCTATACTCGTAGCCAACAACACTACGCATCGTGTAGTCCCACGTTTGGATGGGCAACGTGTAACTACAAGTCCCGACATGCTTAGTACTGATGGTTGACAAACCGGGGCTGATTAAAGTCACTCTCATGACATGGGACGCGTTCGCAGAGAAGTTTTAGCTATTAAACATCAGTTCGATCGGAGATCTTGGGGGTCTCCCAAAGCGTCAGCCCGACTCACCTCCCCCACCTCTGAAACGAGAGCACACTGCCAGCTAACACAACGCTCGCCTCGTCTGCATAATGGTCCTGTGTCATGCATATGTTAATGTCCTCAGAACAATGGCATCTTAATCGGCAGGCCCCAAAACAACACAGCAAGACAGCCATTCAGCCATCGCCCCCACAGACACAGCCTTCGCTTGCTGCCCGACTTCCGCAGAGCTTCGTGACTCGGAGACTGGGAATTAAAATGATTAAAATGCTAAAATGATTAAAATGCTGATCGGTTCTGCGCGGCCAGGCCTTTTCTTTCGCACAAAAGCCTCGCTTGAAAATGTTTCCGGTTGCCTTTGTGTCACACTCGTCAATGGGCCTCTGTCTGGGCGGCACAGCCAGCCTCTCTCCGGACCAGGTAAAAACGAAAGCCTTCCCAGAGGAACAACAAGGCAGAGCAAAAGGCACACCACCGCCCAGCGTCCTTTTCGGATTCGGGGGCGTGTTTTGCTGTTGTCTCCTCCTTGAGACTTCTCGCAAAAAACACGCCCCCCGATCCGAAAAGGACAGGGCCTAATCTGAATGACTGACCTCTTCTCCAATGGCTGGCCAGCATTCAAGAGGCCAGCCAATGGAGAACAGGGGAGAAGAGGGGCGGGTTCAAGCCCCTCTTCTCCAAGTCATTAAATCTCCGACTTCCGGTTCTGCCTTTCGGCAGACCGGACGTCCTCGACCTAAAAAGGAAGAGTGGAAACGAATCAATCTCAAATCTCACATGAGCTGTGCTTCCCTCGAAGTAAAAGGCAAAGGCACATGAGGCATGAATAGTAAAACTTATTTGTTTCCACTACACTTCAGATGTCTTCTGAAATATCCGCAGTGTGCATTTTTGTTGTGTGCTAGAAAAGATAACATCTTACAGCCTGTCCTCTCGCCTGGGTACTCAGCAGGATGGACTGTCACATAAATTCTCTCACGTTGAAGTCAATACAAGGAAACACCAAGTTCCCTTGTAATACATAGTCTGACATTTGACCCGTCTTTGAATGCACAGCAAATGAGACAAGATAAGAACAGGATTTGAAGGCCTGTTTGCAGATAGTGAGTACTGGGGAGGATAGAGTAAATAAGGAATGCTCATGGGGGAGTCAAAGTCAAGCTGGACAGCATAAAAAAACAAGCAAACAATGGAACGTAGGAAAGATGCACTCTGCAGTCGCACAACAAAAAGGAAAAAATTAGGTCTCATAAGAGCAAGCAGTGTAAGGAAACAAGTGTTTGGGCCATGCCCTAGGGGAGGGTCACATGCAAGAAGAAGGAAGTGGCGAACACAGAGCTTGCCAGCAGGAAGAAAGCAATCAAGAGTATATTTGAAACCCACCCATTGGAAGAAATGGGAGGGCACCAAGACCACTATAGACAATACAAAACTCAGCAGCAAAACTCATCCTCGACCTCCCAGGACGTAACCACATCACACCCCACCTCAAGAAGCTACACTGACTCCCAATCCAGAAGAGATGCCAGTTCAGCCAAAGTACTCACCAAATACCTGGAACAAAACCACCTGCTGGAAGCTTCCTAATCAGAATTCTGTGCCAACCACATCCTGGAGACAGCGCTGATCGCTGCTACAGATGACATCAGAACCCTCCTCGACAGCGGGGAGATGGTAGCCTTGATCCTCCTCAACCTCTCTGCTGTGTTCGGCAGAGCATATGACCACACCCTCATCAACAGATTCCCCAACATATGCATGCAGCAAAACACCCTCAAGTGGATCGCTTCCTTCCTTAAAGGACACACACAGAGCATCCAGCTTCCGCCTTTTACCTCCGAACTCAAAAACATCATATGCGGCGTACCCCATGGATCTTTCCTCAGCCCCTCATTATTCAACACCTTCATGATCCCTTTCGCAGACATCGTCACATCCCATGGCCTCAACATAATTTCTGAAGCAGATGACACTCAACTCATCCTTTAGCTCACTGAAGAACTCGCAACCACCAGAACACATCCATATTGTACCACAGTTGGTGGCCAGCAGAACTCGAAACCCCACCAACAGACCATGCATGCAACTGAGACATTATCCTCAACAGCAAACTGACCATGAAATGACAAGTCAATGCGGTCATCTCCTCACGTTTCCACACCCTCCGCACACTCAACAGAATCTTCAGATGCATCCCAGTAAACACCAGAAAGACCATCACTCAAGCCCTTGTCATCAGCCGCCTCGACTACTGCAATGCACACTACGCCAGTATCCCCACCCAGCTCCTCAGAAGATTCCAGACCATACAGAACACCACAGCCAGATTCATCCTGGACCTTTCCAAATGGAGCCACATCACTCCCCCACTTCAGAAGCCTCCACTGGCTCCTCATCCAAAAGAGATGCCAGGTCAAGATCCTCACGCATGCCTACAAAGACCTACATGATCAAGGACTGACCTACATCAACCACCGACTCAATTTCCATCAACTCACCAGGCACTTGCGCTCCTCCTCGTTAGCCTTTGCGCACACCCCGCATCATTCGCAGGGGGGTGGTTCCTTCTCCTAAATCACCTCCAAGTCCTGGAACGACCTGCACCTCCACCTCTGGACTGCTCCATCCCTAGCGGACTTCAGAAGGAAGCTCAAGATGTGGCTTTTCAACGTAGAAGACCCAAAGCTCCAGGATGAACCGAGGTATGACAGTACAGCACTCTACAAATGCTGATTGTTTGGCCCACATATACAAAGGACCAGACTACATTAACAAACTCATAACCTCCCATCAACCAAATAGACACCTAGGATCAGCTCCTGCTCACAACTAGCGGACAACATTTGGAATCAGCAATTCAGGAGAGGACTTAAGAACTGGCTGTTCGAAAGAAACTGCACCTCTATACAGGATTTTTACATCCATTTTAGAAGCTGAAAATGAGCCCAGAGGAACAGGGCTACCCCAAAAATGTATCAACCGGTCATGTAAGAGAGCGAGGTCCTATGATAGGGAGAGTCTCCTAGAAGGTACTAAACGAGACCAACCTAAAGACAGAATAGTTATAGTCAGTACATTTTCTGGTCTGAGTAATAAACTAAAAAATATAGTGAATAGAAACTGGAAACTTCTTAATCAAGACAATAATACAAAATTCCCCAAACCACTATTTGCTTGTAGGAAAAACAGAAACTTAAGAAACACACTAGTATATACATACAGAGAAGATAAGGATGAGACACAAAGCAGAATAGAAGGTGGGGGCGCGAAAGGGAACCACAAGTGTGGCACCTGCAGCATTTGCGATCTATGTATAGTGACTCAAGAAGCATCCTTTAATGGAGCCACGCATAACATAACTACTCTTAATAACTGTAGGAGTAAAAATGTGATCTATTTGGTAGTCTGCCCATGTGGCCTAGGCTACATTGGAGAGACGGGGTGGGAATTCAGACAACACCTCTGTGAACATAGATCTGCTATCAAAACAAAAAAAGAAAATGCGCCACTGGTTAATCATTGGTTGAAAGAGAACCACACCCTTACAGAGATCAAATGGATCGTGGTCAAGAAAGTTAAAGTCCTTAAAAGAGGAGGCAATAGAGAGTAGGAGGAAACTAAGGGAGCAGTGGTTTATGGTAAAATTTGACACCATCAAAAGGGGACTTAATAAACGAGAGGATTGGGAAAATATAATTACTTGGTGATCTCCTTGACTCATGGGCTACCTTCCCTATCTAGTTTTCTATAATGGGGAGACATTATCACATTGCCTCATCATCACCTCCGAAGAATAACTGTAGTCCAAAACATAGGATTTTGTTGTTGACTATAACCCTTTTGTGTACATACCATACTAATGTAATGTGTCTTGAGAAGGGGAGCGTACTTCCGTAATAGCTGTCCCATGATAGGCGATTTGCGAATAGTATTTACAATATCGCAGAAAGAGATTTATTAAACTATCTATTTATCCTAAATGGAGAAGTAAAATGTAGAAAACCAATTTAAGATGGCCGATATAATACTAGATCTATCAGACAGCCGATACACGATACACGAGGTGAGAGAGCATGATACCACATCAGGAAAGAATAAATGCACTTGATTAGAATAAACTCTATTTTCTCTAAAACCACCGGTTATCCGTCTTTTAATAGTTGTACCAGCACTTATAACTTGTTTGACGTAGGAAGTTCATACTTAATAGGTAGATAAATTATAAAACCAGTCTAAGATGGCCGCCATAAAAATGCGGAGGACCGGAAAGCTATTCCACTCTACTTCTGGTTCTTACTGTACTAAAATGAAACAGCCCCGCCAGCACAGTGACTAGAAGGCGGAAGAGTTGATACATCTAAACGAGTGGTAAATCAGGTATAGGAAATACTGAGATTATAGATCCCATAGATTGCCTTTCTCTACCGCATGTAACTGTATGGAGGGCCTGCTGATTTATTGACCGCCGGGCTCTTTACGTTTGAACAGCATATGAGAGCATTATAAGCGCATCTCAGCGTATCTCGAACCAAATTGAGAGAGCTAGTGGTAGGTTATCGGCCGCAGTTGTTACGTATTCATATCCCTACAATCAACCTGGCCGGAAACGCGACATACATGGTAGACAAGGGCTCTAAAATATGGTAGTGAGAGCAAATAGGTGGAACATACGATGGATGGAGTCTCCACCACTTATATAAAAAAAATCTAGAAATTTAAAGAGAGCTTGTAGTCGTTTTAAACTGCGTGACTGCAGGATGCTAACAGCACCTGTCTCACTTTCTCAAATTTTGAGAAACATATATTGAAAACTAATTGTTCGAATTATTGAAAAAGAAGCCCGCCACCATATTTTGTCCAACCATGGTCAATAACAAAACTTAGTGACATGAACGTGATCTCTATAACCTCTTAGCGACTAATAATAGACCATGCCTTTTTGTATTTTTGCGCAGAGAAGTGGAATTGGGTTGTGGATAAACACCCAACTCAAATAGCCAGAATTCCCTTAAGTAGCGATCAGTAGCAATATCAACAGCACAGAAAGAATGTGCCGAATAACCTTCCCCAGCTATTTCTTCTCCGGGGCTGATTTGACTCTCACGACTATCCCTCTGGTAAGATTTGGTATTTTTGAACATTTAACAATGAATTACAGACCTTAAAAAAACGTTATTTGTGTGGCCTGTAATTGCTACAGGTTAAAAAGGTTTATATCTTGTTTTTTTTCTTCTTTTCCCTTCTTAGAACTGAGGATTCGAAATTTAAAACATACCCAGTCTAGGCTGAAGGAATCTACAAACAATTAAATTTGGCATCACACTGTTCATTGTGTGCAATGAAGAAGCTCATCACTCATCTGTGGTGAGTGCAGTCTTTTCTGATATTTTCAAACTGACTAGGAGTAGTTGAACGGTATGATTTGGGGTGTAAGCAGAATGTTTGGGTATGAATGAAGGTTTCACTGTAAACCGGGGGCGCTAGAGGGCGCGCACGCAAGATGGCCGCACAAACGTGAGGCTCTTGCGGCCCGGTGACTTATCTATCAATTATCCTGCTCAAGATGATGTCTGCCTGCCTGGAAATGCGGGATCTCGGCGTGTCTAGGTTGTCTGCAGACTCGCTGTGAATTGCGGAGCTGTGGGGCGGATTTTGCTCCTGTACGGACCTCATAAACATCTGACCGTGCGGGTGGCCAGAGTGGTGTGGTGCCCCAGAGCGGCCTCACCTGTAACGCGAGGCCACGGTTGTACACGTGGAGACCAGGCCGGCACCCAGGAGAACTTTGCGCGGCGAGCGGTGACCTACCTGGTGGTGAGTCCCTCTGCTGGCCGCGGCATCGGCGGGGGAGGTATCGACTCGCGCTGCGGTTTAGGCGGGAAGGCGTGCTGAGTGGCTGCTGGTGGCGCCGAGGGGAGACGGGGCCCAGGGGTCTGCCGGGAATCGAACGAAGATCGGCACCCGGGCGGGCGCTGCCTGCCTCTGCGTCCCACTCTGGCGGAGGATATTGCGGCGATACTCGCTCCGGTGTGTGGCCCAGGTGGAGGCGTTGAGCCCCTGTGAAGACCTGCGCGGAAGCAATGAGAGGCGGCAGCGGAGGCATCTAGGAGGAGACGTGGATCATTGGCCCGGTACCGTGCGGCAGCCCCCGCTGTGTGGGACAGGCGAGGGGCCCCGCCGGTCTGGTGTTGCAATTGGGCAGCCCACCACGCCCTTCTCCTGCAATGTATTGCCCGCTGAGCTCTGCCGACAAGTCAGTAGGTCATCAGCGGACCCGCCCCGGCAGGGAAGAGGGGCCTACATTTCTCACGCGGACACGCGGCGCGCACGCTGCTCCTGTGCTCAACCTTGGTGGTCCCCCCCGGGATTGCGGCTAGAGGTGTTCTGAGGGCAGCTGGGCTGGTGACCACTGCTTTTACCTCTGGCGCCACGAGCGACCAGGACTACCCTGTAGTGGAGGGGGTCGCGGATGCTCCTTTTGCCTCGCTAGTGTCTGGGCATACACAGGAGTGGAAGAACCTGGCTGTGGGGCTCGGGGGGGACTGAGCGTCTGGCGGCACAAATCCATCCCTGGAACTGAGCGAAGAGCAAGGAGAATACGGAGGCCGGCGTCTGCACGCCAGGTGTTGCAGGAAGGAGGAGGTGAAGATCCTGTGGTTGTGCTGGGTTGACCCGCCCCCGGCGCCGAGAGGTGTGTGCGTGGGGTGCAGTGGGGAGCGCCACCGGGCCCAGCAGACGGAGGACGGTATACAGTGGCAGCTTGGTGCTCAACGCAACCATGGGCAAATCGGACACCAGGCAGCCCAAGCTGAATTTTGAAGCGGCGAAGAAGACTCCTCGAGCGTTGCCGGATGACCGTGACATTGACGGGGGGCTGTGGCCCAAGGGGGGGTTGCGCCCCCTAATTCAGACGTGCAGAGTATATTGCAGGAGGTACGGCAGGGCTTCGCCACCATTGTTGATAAGGTGGACAGGATGTCGACCCGAATGGAAGCCATAGCACATAAATTGGAGGGGCATGATGACTGCTTGAAGGAAGCGGTGCGGCGGATCTCCGACGCAGAAGACACAACGTCAACCCACACGACGCAGCTGGCCCACATAGATAAGCTTCTCAAAATTATTGCTGCAAAAAATGAGGACTTGGAAGCGCGCAGTAGGCGCAACAATATTCGCGTAATGGGTATTCCCGAGTACACCAACACAGGGAAAATGGAGGAGTATGTAGAGAAAATGCTGTTATCTGCTATTGGAGCGGAGTCCTTTTCCAGTCAGTTTATTGTGGAACGGGCTCACCGAGCCCATGGACCTCGCCCCCCACCCGGCAGCGTACCGAGGCCCATTATAGCGCGCCTATTGAACTATAGAGACAGAGATGTGGCCCTGAGGGGAGCGAGAAATAAACAGACTTTTAACTTTTGAAGGGCATATGTTTACCATCTACCCGGATTTCACGCCGTTGGTTCAGGAGGAGCGGCGCAAGTTTGTGGAGGTGAAGGTTAAACCGCGGAAAGCACAAATCGATTATGCGCTACTCTATCCAGCGCGGCTCCGAGTAACTCACCAAGTGAAACAACATTTTTTTACTAAGCCACAGCAGGTGGAGGACTTCCTCAGGCGACTCAAGCGTGGGAATCGCATGGAGGGAAATGGGGAGGCGCAGCAGCAATCCTCACTGACCGGAGCAATCCTCACTGACCGGAGTGGGAGAGGCCTAATGGGAACAACGGTCCCCAGGACATATCTGTGCCTAGTGCAGAGTGAGATACGTAAGCTACATTGGGGCGTGAATTCACAGGCAGAGACATGAATCTGTTTTTTTTTTCTGCTCTTCGGGCGGGGACCATCTTTCTTGAGCACTACCAACGATGCACCTGGCACCCTCCACCTGCATGAGCCTGGGATGGTGGCCAGTGATGGGCTCTGTGGGGGGGAGGCACCTGTGCTGCCATCTAGCAACGTCCCCCTGTGGGTTTTCCACGGGGAATGTACATTGCAGTATGTATGTGGGGATGTTACTGTTGTTTTTGTGTGCGGGGAGCTTGGGGAGGGGCGGGCGGGTGACTACTTCTGGCAGGTTGGGGTTGCTTCAGTGGGGGGGGGGCAGGGTCTGGTTATATTGGGTTATTCGTTTGACGATCTTCGCGCTAGATTCCTACTTGGAGTACTTAGAGATATTACTTGATGTATTGGAATGTGAGCATGTTATACGATATCAGAGATTGCAGTCTTATAGGGATCAGAGCATGGATGACTACTTTGTGATGTTGCCCCGGCTGGGAGAGAATGTCTCGAACTATGATGGATGGTGACCTTGGAACGTTAAATATCATCACATGGAATATCAGAGGCATGGGGGACCCTAGGAAGAAGAGACAAATATTAGCATATTTAGATAGGCACAATGTGCACATTGCCATGCTGCAGGAAACGCATCTCGCTCCCCAGCACCCGAGCAACTTTGCGCTTAGATGGGCGGAGTATAGGATTTTCTCCTCCTACTCAACGTATGCGAGAGGGGCGGCAATTCTTATTAAAAGACAGGTACCGTTTCAATTAGCTGGAACCTCTTGTGACCCGCAGGGGTGATACTGTCTGGCGTGGGGGAGATTGGGCTCAGTTTCGGTCACACTCGCATGTTGCTATGGTCCAAATGTGGATGCACCTGACTTCTTCACTTCACTATGGGCTAAGATATTTGACATAGGCTCCAGTCACAGAATCTGGGGTGGGGACTTTAATGTAGTGTGTGATCCCAGTCTGGATAGATCTCATTCTGCTCCTCACCATTACACTAAGGCGTGTGCTGTTATTCAGGACACCATAGACGTTTATCATCTAATCGATGCTTGGCGGCACACCCATCCACATGACAGGGAGGGGACGCATTTCCCGACACAGGCCGCGTCTTGGGCGCGACTAGACTATTGGTTGGTATCCAGAGGGGTGGCTCCAGCGATAGTACAAGTGCAACATTTGGCTCGAACTTACTCAGATCATGCCCCTTTTAAGCTCACGTTGGCCTCGTCGGCATTCTACGTTCCTCGTGGGGCTTGCCGCATGCACGCTTCTATCTTGCTAGACAGAGTGTTCCAGACTGAGTTGCGAGACGAGATAAAGGAGTTTTTTGTTCGTAACAAAGGTTCAGTGGATAGTGTGAAGACTATTTGGGAGGCGTTTAAGGCTACGCTCCGTGGTTTCTGTATTGCAAAAGGAGCCAGGGTGTTGAAGGACATATCACATACACTGAATAGCTTGGAGGTGAAGCTTCGGTCCTTGGAAGCGCAGTTGGTCTTAGACCCTAGCAGCGATACCCAGCTCAAGTTTCGGGAGACACTCACGGAATATATAGACATGGCGCAGAGGGAGACTCGGTTCCGGGGGAAATACTGGGTGGCGCGCTGTTACGGGGAGGGGGATAGACCTGGCAGGGCTTTGGCGTAGATGGACAGGAAGTCTCGGTACTTTGGGTACGGTATGGAGCTGGAGGACGCAGACGGTATGGCCTACTGTGATACTGACCGCATTCGGGAGGCATTCACGCAGCATGATCAGCAATTATATACAACCCGTGGGAGGGTCAACTTGGATCTGGAGAATTTTTAGGGAGACGTGGCGCTCGGCTGGCTGAGCGATCGGCAACGGGATTTTTTATGTGCACCATTTGAGCTGGACGAGGTCAAGGACGCTATCATGAGTATGCAATCCGGGAAAGCCGCAGGGTCGGATGGCTTCCCGATAGAATTCTACAAAACATATATAGATCTAATGGCCCCCATATTGCGGGAGGTGTATGAGGAATCCCTCGAGGTGGGCAGTTTGCCTGCCTCTATGAGGGAGGCTATTATTGTCTCTCTTCTGAAGCCTGGGAAGCCGCCCCGGCAATGTGACTCCTACAGGCCGCTTTCTCTCCTCAACTGCGATACTAAAATTCTGGCTAAAATTATCGCTCCACGCCTAAGTCTACTTATGGAGAACTTGATTCTCCCAGATCAGTCGGGCTTTGTGCCCGGAAGACCCACCTCGCATAATCTGAGAACGCTTTTGCCATCTTAAATAATGTGTCGCCTGACTTGCCTTTGGCCGCAGTGTTTTAGATGCCACTAAGGCATTTGATTCCATTGAATGGGATTATATTTTTGGGGTGATGTTGCGGATGGGCTTTCCGCCTCTTTTCTTATCCTGGATTAAACTACTATACCACTCGCCAGTAGCTAAAGTGCTTATTAACGGGCACGCATCCCCTGCCTTCCCAATTAACGGAGGCACCCGGCAGGGGTGCCCCCTATCTCCTTTACTGTTTGCTCTGGCAGTAGAGCCCCTGGCGGCAAAGCTGAGACAGCATCACAACGACAAGGCTTTGCAGTGCAATATGCGGCAGATTCTCATATCATTATACGCAGATGATATTACACTATATATACGAGACCCGCAGGAAAACCTGAATCCAGTACTGAGAGAATTTATAACATTCGGGGTACTATCGGGAATTCATATTAACTGGGGGAAGTCTTGCTTTTTTCCGTTGACAGCAGCGACAACACGCTTTCCGCTGGATTACCCTTTGGAGTGGTGCGAAGATGAACTGAGGTATCTTGGTATTCGAGTCACAAAAGATAGGGAGGAACTTATGCGCATAAATTATGGGACTGTTATGTATCGTATATCGGAAGATGTAAATCGCTGGATAACACTTCCCCTCTCCATGGCGGGGCGGGCCTCCCTAATTAAAATGGTAATACTTCCACATCTGCTCTACTTGTTTTTAAACATCCCGTATTATCCGGGGTTTTACTTTTTCAAGACGTTAAGATCAGAATTGACAAGTCTTGTGTGGGGAGGGGAAACAGCCAAGGCTGCAATGGAAGATACTTACAAGACCATATGCGCAGGGTGGGTTCGGAATACCAAAGTTTGAACTCTATTACCTCAGTGCACAGGCTCACTTTGCATGGTTTTGGGTGAAGCAGCCAAGATACATGCCGCAAGTGGCGGCTGAACACTGGCTTGCACATCCTACACCAGTGGAGGGAGTGGTGCACGGCCCGATCGTGCCCAGACACAGGGACCCGACCACAATCACATGCACGGCAAGGGCCTGGCAGCGCATAGGACGCTTATTAAGTGTTCCCCTCTGCTGCCTCTCAGTTACCACCCGAGTATACCTCTGCTTCAGGAAACAATATTTCGTCATTTTCAAAAGCGCACCAATATTGTCACTTGGGGATACTTCTTCCATAATGGACGCTTTCGGTCTCTCTAGCATGTTTTCAGGGTATGCAACAGACACCGCTGGATGTCTTCCTATACATCCGCCAACGTCTTGGGATTCGGTCTATAGTTCCGGAATTTCCGGCGGAGCCACAGGCGCTAGCCCCGCTCCACTTAATGCTGAAAAATAATTCAAATAAACGCCTTGTCTCCCAGATATATAGAACGGTACATGCGCAGAGTGTACTGCTGGACACGCCCTCTCGCGTGCGCTGGAAGAGGAGCTGCGAATAGTTTTGGCAGATTAACAATGGGAATATTGTTGCTTGCAAACGGAGAGGGTCTCAGCCAGCAGTACGCTCCGCATACTTCACTATAAGTTTCTCCATAGATTATATTACACTCCGGTCAAGATGCATAGGTATCGCACTCTCACGCACTATTCCCACTTCTTCATGTGTTTAACTTGAGGTCTTCAAGCACAGTTTTTACCCTGTAACTTTTCATTGTTTCCATCCCTCAAACCCATGTGTTCCTCTTCTTAGGGTGACATCTGCATAAACAAAACCTCCCTCATTATGTGCTATAGCCTTCTCTCCCCTTCTTTCCATCTTTCTTACACACTATCTCTGCTCCTCTGTCTCAAGTACAATAACTGCTTCCTACACAATCTACCTATCCCTCTCATTCTTCCTTTCTGTCTATTCTCTGCAGCTCTAACCGCTATCTATTCACCATGTCACATAATTTCACTGCACAAATACACTACACACAGTTCTACAACTAACATTTCCAATACAACCCACATAATTTCACTACACACCACATACATCCACTACAAGCCAAAATAAAAAACACACAGGTAAAAACATGATCATTTACAACTCCAATAACTAGCTCTCACTAATGCGAGACCTATTGCATTGCAAATGCGTGTTCTCTCCAGGAATTATTTCATTACGGTCAAATTATCTTGCAAATGTTTTTACTGATATTTTCACCATTGAATGTATATGTAACACAACACAAGTTTTGAATAGGCTTCTCATGTATATTAGATAGAACGTGTATAACATGTAAAGTTTTTCAATATCTATTAGAAATTCTTGTGATGATAAATGTGTCGGACTATTGAAATCTTTATATGAAATGTGTGGTACCTTGACAAAGCACTTTGTTTTTATTTAAATTGGATCTTTTTAAATTAAAGAATTCTGCCGCTACATTATTGGACTTGGTGGTGTTTCAGTTGAGGGGCTGTGTTATAAGTGTACTCCCTGCCTTCCGGGGTGTTATGTAAGCAATTGAGGTGTGGTGTGTATGAGTTAGTGTGTACTTGGTTTCCCTAAGGGATTGATATTTCTTCATTGCGAATGAGCAGTTCACCACCTAGCAGGTAGCAACTCCAGTGCCTTGCAGTGGCGGCTGGTGAAGTTTGTAAGTGGTAGGGCTGCACTTGGTCGGGGGTGTGGGGGATTGGGGGTGGGGTGCACGTTAGAGGTGCTTGAAATATTTTTCATAGACTAGTCGCCATTTCCTGTGCAAATATTATTCAACATAAATGGGAGAAAAGGATGTTTTTTTTAATTTTTTAACTTAAAGCAATAGTCCTCTCCATCATGTGCCCTTACCTTTGGCTTAAATGCATAATTATTAGCATTTAATGCCTTTTATCAAAGGCATTGACTGATGTAAATGACCGGAGCAGTTGGAAATAATACTTTAATAGTCAATGTTACTTTCTTTTCCACACAACATTGTTTAAAGTTTCTTCCTCTTCAAGCTGCAACTAATTTGAATATGACTATTTACACACCTTTTACAGTCTTAAGCTTCTCTCAATTTACTTAGTTTTTAGATGCGGAGACATCATACAGGATAGTTACACCTAAGAGGACAGAGGCCTACTTCACATTTGCCTCATACAGAAAATGTATCTCTACAGTGAGCAGGATTTTAAACTTTAGACTTGGACAACAGAACTATCAGTCAATATCCACAGATGTCTCACTATTTCTGGGTTTATACATCAGTAGCTCATTGCCTCCAATTGCTTGCTTTGACTTCTGGCACTTGTAGTCCTGTTTATCTCATTATAGACCAGGACGAAAATTCCAAAATGCAATGAAAATACGAGGAGTGGATGGTATAATCACAGTAGGACTTAGGACACTTTACAACCATACATGCTCACATCGAACAGATTCGGTCTTAACATAGCAGAGCCCTCATCCCTCATACATAAACAGATGGTGCTGGTGCCTGGCTGAGCCAATCACTGCTCACAGATGCATAGCTTGATAAACCAGCCCTTAGCTGTGAAGAATAGTCTTAAACTGGGTTGTTTGATAACATAAATTTAGGCCTTCTGGCGCTAACAAATGATTGGCTAGTTGCCCCTCTCCAGTTTTACTCGACAAACAAAACGGACCTTTCAGAAATCTGGAATTTCTTCTGGTTCTATTAATATTAATGTAGCACATCAGAGGCAATGCCTCCCTTAGTACCATATTCATTTTATCCCAAGGAGAGGCATTCTTCTTTGTTACACCACATATGCTTACGATGGAAACAAGATGGAAAACACCGACATATGTGCGTAACAGCTAGTGACTGCTCCGGGACTGCTGGGAATCATTTCCTCAGGCAAGGGTGGTACGGTAGAGAGGCTATATCAGTCCTTCAGGGGCAATGGTACCATTTAATGCAAGGTCGCAAAAAAGCCCATGCTGCAACACGGTTGTTGGGGGTTCCCAACTCTTCAAAGGGGCTGTATTCAGTCCATTCCAACTGAAACAGCTACACTAAAGCAGATTTAGTATTTCTTTTTTACAGTGCCCTCGCACTGAAACCACCACTGGTGCCTTGAGATAGGGTGACCAGACGACCCGGTTTTCCCCGGACGGTCCCGGTTTTTGAAGCAGTGTTCCAGTGTCCCGACACTTTGCTTCAAATTAAAGAAATGTCCCGGTTATTGCGCAGTTCCCGGGTTAAACAAATAAATGTCCAGTTTTTTAAATAGTGTCTTGTGCGCCTGCTGTACCTCTGAAGTCAGTGTGAGTAGTCATTGTGTGCCAGGCGCACCGAGAAGGTGCAGCCGCCTAGGAGGTTTCACAATGGAGAGTGGAAAGCCTGCCAGTCGAGCAGCGCAGTACGTTAATGCACTGACCGCAGGGATCTGCATTTAACCTGAATGCTACCTAGATACAGGCTTGTGTCCCAATGTTATTAATTCACATGTTACGTTTATCTCTCATATTTGCATATTAAATTGCCCGTATCCAACTTGATAACGGCTAAAATATCGAACTGATTGGGTCTATATTTATTACTGTTTTAATTTCCTTTTGTCCAGGTACCTGTTCACAAGCCAGCCTTCTTAGGTTACTTCTGGGACCGGGCAAATGCGACGGGTCTCTATTGGGCTCTCCATTTTTGCCCTTACAGTGACATTTTTTTTTTACTTCTGCAGCAGTACCACGCATCAGTGCCTTCAGAGACCTGTTATAGTTCTTTCACAGTCTCATCATTCCAGAACCGGAGCATTTTCAATGTTATGTACAGCGAAGCCAAAGTTCTTGCTTATTTAGCTTATGCAGCTAACAATTGACAAAGGTAATAGCCAAGGTTTGTTGTATGTGTATTGTTACTCGTATTATTTATCTGGATACAATGACAGAAGCAACACATTTTTTGGGCGGGACGCTATGCTAGGCAGAGATTTTTTAGCTTATGTGTTTAAGCCACGTCCTTAATTACATCAGCCACGCCCAT
Source organism: Triturus cristatus (assembly GCF_964204655.1). Lineage (NCBI taxonomy): Eukaryota > Metazoa > Chordata > Amphibia > Caudata > Salamandridae > Triturus > Triturus cristatus. The sequence goes on along the minus strand of NC_140589.1, from coordinate 554,518,678 downwards.
TAAGAGACCCTCCTTTTTTCATCATACTTAACCCCTTGAACGCGGGGGTAATTCCCTTGCGCGGATGGGGAGGGTGGCAGCGGTGGCGCTGTGCTCGTGACGAACCCAGCTCGTCATGGGGCACAGTGGAGCTGTGCTCATGACGAGCTGAGCTCGTCACGACCCTGCCCACTGATTGATTCTCCCTCACAGGCGGGGAATCAATCGCGCGTGGGCGAACCGCGACGGTTATGATGAGCCCAGCTCGTCATGAGCAAAGCTCCACTGTGCCTCATGACGAGCTGGGCTCGTCATGAGCACAGAAGCGGTTAAAGCCCTGGGCTCTTCTGTCAGTCCTACTTCTAGGTCTATGACCTGTACCGGTTTTTAGGTCTCGCCTGACTCAGCGTATGCGCTGGTCTGGCGAGACTTATTGAGAGGGCTCCAAAAAGTGCTACTAGGCCAGCCTAGAGCTACAGTGCATGTGCGCAGGCGCGCGCACCGCGCTTGACCGCGATTATTTTCACTTTCGCGGCCGCCAATAGGTCTCGCTTTTGGGACCTTATTAGTATTTAGTCATGCAACTGCTGCATGGCTAAACACTTATAAGGTCCCAAAGGCGAGACCTATTGGCTATGCCAATGCTTGTTTGTTTTGAGAATCTGGTCACGCTATCTTGAAACCCTCACAAATCATTTGCCACTCTTTATAAATCCCTCGCACAGAAATTACCACTGGTGTCTTGAGACCCTCACAAATCATTTGTAAACATTTATAAATCCTTAATTGATTAACAGCAAACAAAAAGTATGGAAGAGACAACGCTTGGGCTGTTACGGGAGACCTAAAAATGAGGACATACTTAAGTAATATTGTTAAAAAATGTGCCACGTTAAGCCGCATAATTTGTCTTTTCTTGCTGCATAATTTGGCCCTCTCCTGCTGCATAATTCCAGTGGCCCTTCATACAGTACCCATCAGACTTGCAGCTTCGCTGCCTGTGTGGGGAGTATCCTGTAACCACTTCTTTTTTTGTCTCCTTCCTCCCCCCTCCCTTGACGAATTTCCGTAACATTGCTTTTTATCCTATCCTATGTTTTGACTATGCTCTTGAAACAAATGTAACTTGTAACCTGTAACTTCTCTGATCCTCATGTAAAGCGCTCTGATACCTCCGGTCTAGCCAGCGCTATATAAAACTCATTAAATAAATGAATGAATAAATAAATAAAATCCTGTCCCTAGATATGTAGTGACCAGACTCAGAGGGCAAAGCGCTGGGGTGACCAATACAAGTTTCTGGAAAGAACGCTCAGCATTTTACCTGCACACCGTATTGTCGTATGCTCTGCAAAATATAGTCCAGGCGGCGGTTGACGCTGCTCTTGGCCTCAATGGCAGTTTCTTTACAGCTGCTTAGATGCACAGACACCCGTGCACGATCCGGGGAGGCTGAAAGTTCAGCCACACCACTCACATGAACCTCGCGGGGTGGTGCATCACGCAAGGCTACCCCAGAACGGTTTTCCTGTTTCTCCATGCCTCGGAGTCCGCAGATGTCAACCTCACCTACCATCTCGTTGGTTTCACGAGGACAGAGAGCAGCAAACACTCTGGACACTGGCAATGGCTGAACTCTATAACTAAGCATATTCTCAAACAGGCCACCGTCGAACTAAAACCATGGCAACCGACGCTGCGGACCTTCGTTATGAGCTTTCCGTCTGTTAAGATGTATCTTCGCGTGTGCGCATGCGTCATCGTGCGCATGCGTAATAATTTATAGTTTGTCAGGAAAAGTTTTTCTAAGCTCCCCGTAGCAGGATTCTTTCTGTGTACGCATGCGTACGAAAATGCGTGCGCATGCGTTCACCGCGTCAGCTTTATCCTAAATGTGCACGGTTGATTTGGTAGTTGGTACGTGTTGGTTGGGTTGCGTACTATGTAATTTGGGCTTGCAGATGTATATTGAAACTCCCCTGGCTTGGTAGCGCTATCTGCCCGAGCTTTCCCTGAACACCTACCTCGAGTGGCTACCCTTAGTCTGGTGTTGGAAACTGATCAGGTGAAAGTAAGAAAGTAAATGCTGCATGGACCAGCGCTAGCAACTATCTCGCACAGGCCCCGGTCCTATCGTTTGACCCCCGGAAACCCCAGCTAAAGGACGGGATAGGCTGGTGCAGGGACTATCTGCTTGCATGTGAATGTAAGATGCTACGTATTTCTGTCTGCCTACACTAGCAGACAGGCGCGCAACGATCCTGGCTGAAAGGGCTTCATAAAGTGAAACTGCAGGACGTGTGTGAAGAGCAATATGAAAGGAAGAGTGAAGCGTTCACGCTATACTGATAATCACAGAAAAAAGCCACTTAAATAAAATGAACAAATTAATGTAGTGAAGTAGCACAAAGGGTATTCAGTGTGGAACAGTAGCGCATGTGCAGGTAAGCGACTGCACGGCTTTCTTTGCTGGACATACATAGGGGCATATTAACAACAGCCATATCGCCGCTTTTCTGGCTTTAAAAGCCAGAAAAGCGATGAAAATGTCATTGCCCTATCAACAATGCGGTGCTACCATGCATTAGCGCATGTTAGCAGCCGTTCCCCACACGCCTAGCCTTGCATCTCTAATGAGATGCAAGGAAGGCGTTCCCAAACAAAATAACAGGGAAAAAGTCGGTAACCGCACATCGCGGTATTTACAAGCCGTGCCCTGACACCCATAGCGTTATAAAATGCCGCGCTAACCGCTGTTATCGCCGGTATCTAACGTCTGATAAAAGTCAGACTTGTCTATCTGTTCAATGGGAGGTGGATTGAATGGCTGAGTCCACATCTCCCTATTAGCAACATTTCTTTTAGCGCCGTCCTGTTGTTGGCGGTTTCCAAACGGTAATGTGGAATATCACCGTCAATCTCCGGATTTCACATCGTCTGTTAGCCAAGCGTTGTAAATACGCCGCTAACACGGCGATGTGAACCGGCGATAGACGGCGATAATGACAAATGCGATAAACGCGTTCAGCGATTGTTATCGCCTTTTGTTGTTGATATGCCCCTTTGTTTTTATCAACATGGTGCACAGGGAGAAGAGCGGAACGCGATGAGCAAAGAAAACCTGTGCAAAAGGTGCACTAACACAAAGGGTACAATGACAATGGAAGGTGGCAGGTGCAAAGGCAACAGGGACAGCGGGTAGCCTTGGAGCAGATCATAGATATCCAAAAAGAAAGCAACAACGGGCAAGTGAGCAAATGCGAGTTCGGTGAGCCGCCTACAACGAGACGTGCAGCCGCCATTTAAGGATGTAAATAAGAGACCAGGGGGCATATCAACAAGGGCTTTATCTCTGCTTTTTTGGCTTTAAAAGCCAAAAAAGGAGAGATAAAACTAGCGCCCTATCAACAACAGGGTGCTAACATGCAAATTTGCATGTTAGCACCCTTTTACTCTACGCTTCCCCTTGCATCTCTAATGAGATGCAAAGGGGGCGTTCCAGAGTAAAATAATAGGAGAAATGTCGCTAAGCGACATTTCTCCTATTATCAAGAATGTCGCTAACCCTGTTAGAGACAAAAAAAGCAGCACTAACCGCGGTTAACGCTGCTTTTTTACGTCTGGTATTTTTCTGACTTAGCCATGATATCCTATGGAAGGAGGATATCATGGCTAAGTTTGCCTGTCCCTATCAACAAGGTAATGTGAGATTATCGCTGGGTTTCCAGCGATAATCTCACGTTAGCTTGTTAGCGTGAGGATTTTATCGCTATTGAGATAAGCGTTGCTAATAGCACGCTATCTCAGCGATAAAAATTCACGCTAGCCGGCGATAATTATCCTAGCGCTAAGTGCGCTTAGAGATAATTATCGCCGGTTGTTGTTGATATGCCCCCAGATTTTTTAAAATAAGACAGCGCCCGCCTTGCGGGCATTGGTGCAGCAGGGGAGGGAGGGAAGAAACGGAGCGTATTTAAAATTTAAGGTGCAAAGCTCTGGGTTATAAAAAAAAAAAAAAAGTCAGGCTAAGGGGTCGTTGGGCGAGGGAGGGGGAACAAAGGAGGAAGCGTCCAAATAGATGTATGTGCAGGGAGCATGTTTAAAAGAAATGCAAATGTGGAGCAGCAGCTGGTTATTTTGACTCGCTATTCCTGTCGTTCCGAACTGCACCGTAACCCCTATGGACAGCGTTTCCGCAGTCAGGATTACAATTTTGGTTTCCAACAGCCTTTCTGCACTGGCATTTCCAAAATGGAAAGGCTGTCGGAAAGTGACTTTGGCGGGCCCTGGCATAGGCCGCTAGCCCCTGCAGCTTACGACTGGTGGCCGAGGTTCCTCCCTGTAAATCCTTGCAGTGTGGCAGGCACCATGGGATCAAACACACAGAAGAAGGGGTACTGGGAGCAGATTAGAAACAGAGGTCCAGCACCCGTGCTCCCTAGAGTCTACGTTTCAATCACTAGAGGGTAACTGTTCCTAGAATAGAGCTAACCAGTCCGGTCTTTAGAAGGACAAGTGAGAGAAACTCTGTCGAGGGTTGTAGATTGGATAATATTAATTTTACAGGGCGGAATTCCTCCTTGTTAAGGGTGTGCACCCAGGCTGGTGTCATGCTTCATCATCAGGCATGGCTCCTCTTGGGGGTGGCGCTGCAGTCACCCACAGGCCCCTGAGAGGGCTCTTTGTCAGAGATGTTTTCTGAGGAACGTTGCAGTGGGGTGTGGTGCTTAGTGACTTAAAAATATCACACTAGTACCTTGGTGAGACTTTATTCTGGGGTCCGTGTAATATGGTTAAAAACTGGAGTGAAGAGGAATACTTTTGACAGGGTGTTCAGGGTAGGGAGTATTCTCCTGCGTATTTTTAGTGCTAGTGGTGCTATACTATTAATGGTATCAGGTTGACATGTTTCACGCCTCTCGTGGTCCCTAGTGGATCCAGTGGCGTTTCTTCAGGACCGTGCAAAAGTGTACACAGTGAAGAAAAAGGGGGTCTGGGACGGCGACACCCAGTAACCCTGTAATAATACCTAGATTCAGGTGTGGTCGGGATGACCCTGCATCGAAACAGATATGACCACTTTATTTGCAAAATCCAACCTACGAGAGAAGAAAAAGGAGAGAAAAAAAGACAGCGTCAAAACTTGTCCATCAGAAACGTAATACAGACCATGATTCTTTCCGATCGTACTGCGTTCGTGTCAAGGCTAGTCTGATACATAGCTAAGTTAACCATCTCAGCGTGAGGGTGCGTTTAAGTTAAAATGAGGCATACACAGTACAGATGCCCAGGGCCGACTGTGAAGTGATACGGCATACTGCTCATCCATGCCATAGTAAGTGTGGCAAGCAGTGAGTCATATAAATAGAATAATGCCCTCACACACAGGATGCCTGCCCGAGAGGCTCAAATAAGCCAGTGGTAAGGTTTTTATGAAAGGCATGCGCTGTGGAATTAAAACAAGTATCAGCTGTGGTGGGTACCTGACGTTATAAACAGTAAACAGACAAAAAAACAAACATTAATAACCATATCCCAAGAGACATAAGGGAAGGCTTCACTGGCTAGGAGCGCTACATCGAGAAGCAAACCTAGAGAGGACACAGTGTAAACATAATCACTGTATAGTAGCGGTTTTGTAAATGATGGTAAAAGAGGCACCTCTTTGGTCTAAATAGCAGTAAGAGAATACTAACATTGACCTCCTGTGAAGCAAGCTAGTTACCTACCCTCCGTTGCTCCATCGCCGGTGGGTGGGAGGAACACTGCTACCGCTTTTAACCAAATCCATCTTCCTGCACATCAACTCCCGGGTGCAGAGTGACGCGGGGGAAGGGGTGATAAGTGAGATGGAAAAAGTCCACCATATGCACAGTTACAGGGGGGAGGTGAGGGCTAGCTTATAAATTCGGCCCATGGTATATCATCGTTCAGGCCTTGTGTATTGGACTGTAGACGTTTTTCCATCTCACTTATAGCAATTGGTAGATGCAGATTTTTTTATCTAGTCCTGTCCTCCCTCCTATTACTATGCACACGGTGGACCTTTTTCCATCTCATTTGTCGCAATCGGTAGAGGTAATTTTCCACTTCTTACCAGCCATTTCAGACATGACCAGTACCCCTCACTTTGGAGCCAGCTGGAATAACTCCATATACTGACCACATACAAAACCCGGAGCCAGAGGTATGGGTTCCTCTCACTCAGACCTGCGATTTTCATTGTGTCAGGTCATAACCACCTCATCACCCCCTATGTTAGAACACTGAGGCCGCATTCTTTGTGGTGCATTCCCAACATGACCACTATACTTCCTCAACACAAGAGCCACGAAATGCGGTATTTTCAATGCCACACCGCCGCCAAACTGTCCATATACGAGAGCTATTACAAGTGCCTCTCTCTTACACACACCCAACATGGCTGCCATACTTCCTTAATACAAGAGCCACGACCCGCACTATTCCTAATATCACCACGCGCTAAGGGCTATAATCTCAATATGGCCGCCACTTTGTCCATACACGAGCGCAACTACACGCACTATTCTCTTGCGTCACTCGCACCCGGGAATTGACGCGCAGGAAGATGGATGTGGTTAAAAGCGGTAGCAGTGTCCCTCCCTCCCACCGGCGATTGAGCAGCGGAAAGCAGGTAACTAGCTTGCTTCACATGAGGTCAATGGGAGTATTCTATTACTGCTATTTACACCAAAGAGGTGCCGGTTTTACCCTCATTTACAAAACCCGCTACTACATTACATTTACGCTGTGTCCTCTCTAGGTTAACTGCTCGATGTTGCGCTCCTAGCAGATGAAGCCTTCCCTTAAGTTTCTTGGGGTATGGTTATTAACCCCTTTCGTGTGCTGGACGGCAGGGAGCCGTCCGACGTCATGGTGGGCGTGTAAGTTGGACGGCTCCTGGCCGTCCTAGCACCCACCCACATGGAAAGTGCTGGTGCTCCCCTGTGGGCCGCCCTCTAAGGTGCCCCCACCGGGCATGGCAGGGGAAGCGCTTCCCCTGCCTCCCCCTCCCCCACCGCATCATCAATGACTCGCTGTCGTCATTAGGTGATTCCCAACACACTGGAAGCCATTTGCTTCCAGCACGTCTTCGGAGAGGAGATGAGTTTCTCCTCGTGGGAGGGGGGAATTTTAAAAAGAGGCATCCGGGGAAAGGAAAGGGTTTTCCTTTACCTTGATGCCTCTTTTAAGCATTCCTGCTGCACGATTATGCGATCGTGAAGCAGGAATGCCCACTAGACACCAGGGATTTTTTGGTTTTGGTAATTGATCAGCTGTTTGCGGGAAGCGGCTCCTCAGGCAAAAGTCGCACCCCTATTTTGGGGCAATATGTTTTGGCTTTGTCTGCCCCCCTAGGGGCAGATCACGCCATTATTTTTAAATTAAAGTGGTCCACTAGACCATCAGGGATACATTTATGGGGAGTGGCCCCTTGGGCAAGGGTCGCTCCCCTTGGGGGCATTGTTTTTGGTAGTCTGCCCCCTTGGGGGCAGATTTCGGCATATTTATTTATTTAGTGGCCCACTAAACCACAAGGGTTATATTTATGGGGAGTGGCCCCATGGGCAAGGGTCTCTCCCCTTGGGGGCATTGTTTGTGGCTGTCTGACCCCTGGGGGGCAGCTCTCGGCATATTTATTTATTTAGTGGCCCACTAGACCACCAGGGATTCATTTGTGGAGAGTGGTCCCTTGGGCAAGGGTCGCTGTCCTTTGGGAAGCATTAATTTGGCCGTTTCTGCCCCCTTGGTGTGCAGATGGCGGATTTCTTTTTTTATATGGCCACTAGGCCACCAGAGATTTTTTTTTGTTATGTTGGGGAGCGGCCCCTTGGGCAAGGGTCACTCCCCTTTATGGGAGAATGATTGGGGCCATTTCTGCCCTCTTTGGGTGGCAGATCAGCAGTATGTTTTTATGCCCATCTGCCCCAAAGTGGGGCAGAAGCCACTAGACAACAGGGTTTTTTAAATTCTGGTGTTGGTGAGTGGCCTCTTGGGCAAAGGTTGCTCCCCTTTTACGGGGCTGAATATTTTATTTATACTGTTAGGCCCACCTACCCCTTAGCTTGGCTGGTGGATTGTGTGTGGACTGGTGCATTATTTGCATATGTGTTTGTAATGTTTTTTTTCTCCTTTTTATTCTAGTGTAAAGCTTTTGATTCCTGTTTGCGGTGTCAGCAGTGGTTGTTCTGCAGTTTTTTTCTGTATTTGCATTTTTTTGGTTATGAAAAACATTTTTGTTGTATTTACTCCAAATTAGTATTATTGTCATGCATGGATCAATTTTTTGTAAGTGGCGTTATAATAGCAGTATATTTAGTTAATGTTTTGTGCGTGCAATTCTTTGTGATGTGTTTTGCGTTGTCTTATGTGTAATTTTCTTTTTTAGTGGGATACTGTTGGTCCTTACTGTGTCTATGCAGAGTAGGTGGTGGTGAGTAGGCGCTTCTGGCAAGTGAGTGGTATAGTGTTGGAGTATATAGGCCTTTGAGATAAAGCTACATTTTGTTTATTTCATTTTTTACAAAGGGTTTGTTGTTGTTGACTTGTTTGACAAGTTACCTTTATTAGTAAGCATTATGGCTAGCCGTAGAAGTACTGCTCAGCAGGTGGTTGGTTTGCTTCTTGAATCTTCCTCTGAGCAGGATTATGAGACTGATAGTGAGTCTGAGGGAGAGGAGGGAGGAGAAGATTCAGGAAGTGAGTTTTCTCTCCACATGGAATCAGTGGATGATGAAGCTACTCTCAATGCGTATGAAGCTACTCTCAGTGCGGATGAAGTGCCTGTTTTGGAGGAGGATACTGATGTGCTGATAATGCAAGAGGCTTCTGGATTGCAGCCTGAGGCTGCTAGGCTTCCTACTGAAAGTGCTGGATTCTGGGTTGATCCAATCATGGTGCAGCCGGTGCTGCCTGCCTTTAGTGGTGATGCAGGGTGTAGAGTGGATTGTGACATTTTTTTGCCTATACAGTTTTTTCAGTTGTTCATGGATGATGTATTTTTGGGTCAGATTGTTGAGCAGACTAATTGTTGTTGTGGAACAGTCAAGTGTTCCTAGAGTTGGAGTGGTGAAGGATGTGGCTAGATTGAAAGATCGCCACTTTCCTGATTTAATTCCTCCCATGCCCAAAAAAAAATACAATGTAAGAGATGTAGAGTCTGCTTGCGAAGAGGTATGCGGAAGGAGAGTCGTATGCACTGTGCCGATTGTCCTTCTAATCCTGGCCTGTGTGTGCCCACATGTTTCAGATTGTATCACACTCAAAAGAGTTTTTGGGAGCAATCGTAAGTGTACTGCCTGGTCTGTATGGCTTTAAATAGTTGTTCAGTTTCATGTTTGGCAATAGAATGATGTCTTTAGTTACTGCTGTTGTTTTTGTAGTTATAGTTTTGTATCTAGTTGCAATTGGTTTGTGTTTTCTTGTTTAAAAAAATGTTATGACAGTGTGGGTGGGCTGGCGCTTGGGTGGTGGTGTGAATGGATTGGCACTTGACTGGCGGTGAGTGGACTGGCGCTTGGCTGACCGTGTGCATGGATTGGCACTTGGCTGGCAGTGTGCGTGGATTGGTGCTTGGTTGGCGGTATGCGTGGAGTGGCACTTGTTTGGCGGTGTGCGTAAACTGGTGCTTGGCTGGCAGTGTGCCTGTATTGGCGCTTGGATGGCGGTGTGCGTGAATTGGCGCTTGGCTGGTGGTGTGTTTGGACTGGTGCTAGGCTGGGGGTGAGTGGACTGGCGCTTGGCTGGCAGTGTGCGTCCACTGGCACTTGGCTGGCGGTGTGCGTGGACTGGTGCTTGGTTGGAGGTGCGAGTAGATGGGCTCTTGGCTGGCGGTGTGTGATTAGTGACTTGCTGCTGGTCACTACACACACTGCTAGCTAAACTCCACTCCAAGCAATCCGTGAGGACAGAGTGCAGCAAACACTCTGAACACTGGCAATGGCTGTAATCTAGAAATAAGCATATTCTCAAACAGGCCACCGTCAAACTAAAACCATGCCAACCGAGGCTGCGGACGTTCGTTTTCAGCTTTCCGTCTGTTGTTAAGGTGTAACTTCGCATGTGCGCATGCGTAATAATTAGTTTGTCAGGAAAAGTTTTTCTAAGCTTCCCGTAGCCGCATTCTTTTGTGTGCGCATACGTATCAAAATGCATGCGCATGCGCTCCCCGCGTCAGCTTTATCCTACATTTAGGGTGGGTGTTTTGGTAGTTGGTAGTCATTGGTTGCGTTGCGTACTATGTAATTTGGGCTCGCAGATGTATATTGAAACTCCCCTGGCTTGGTAGCGCTACCTGACCGAACTTTCCCTGAACACCTACCTCGAGTGGCTACCCTTAGTCTGGTGTTGGAGACTGATCAGGGGGAAAGTAAGAAAGTAAATGCTGCATGGACCAGCGCTAGCAACTATCGCGCATAGGACGCGGTCCTATCGTTTGACCCCAGGGAAACCCAGCTAAAGGACGGGACAGGCTGGTGCAGGGACTACCTGCTTGCATGTGGATGTAAGATGCCACGTATTTCCGTCTGCCTACACTAGCAGACAGGTGCGCAACGATCATTGGGCTGGCTGAAAGGGCTTCAGCCCCCTGTCTTGTTTCTGAATGTGAAGTGGAGCCACGCTTATAAAGTTAAACTGCAAGACATGTGTGTGAAGAGCAATACTGAAAACCACAGAAAAAGGCCACTTTAAATAAAATAAACAAATAAAATAACGTAGTGAAGTAGCATAAAGGGTATTCAATGTGTAACAGTGGCGCATGTGCAGGTAAGCGGCTGCACGTCTTTCTTTGCTGAACATATTTTGTTTTTATCAATCAACATGGTGCACAGAGAGAAGAGGGGAACGCGATGAGCAAAGAAAACCTGTGCAAAAAGTTCACTAACACAAAGGGTACAATGACAATGGAAGGTGGCAGGAGCAAAGGCAACAGGGACAGCGGGTAGCCTCGGAGCAGATCATAGATATCCAAAAAGAATGCAGCAGCGGGCAAGTGAGCAAATACGAGTTCAGTGAGTCGCCTGCAACGAGATGTGCAGCCGCCATTTAAGTATGTAAGTAAGAGACCAGATTTTTTAAATTAAGACAGCGCCCGCATTGCGGGCATTGGTGCAGCAGGGGAGGGAGGGAACGGAGCGTATTTAAAATTTATGGTTATAAAAAAAAAAAGTTACGCTAAGGGGTAGATAGTGGAGGGAGGGGAAACAAAGGAGGAAGCGTCCAAATAGATTTATGTGTAGGGAGCATGTTTAAAAGAAATGTAAATGTGGAGCAGCAGCCGGTCATTCTGACTCACTATTCCTGTCTTTCGGAACCGCACTGTAACCCTTATGGACGGCGTTTCTGCCGTCAGGATTACGATTTTGGTTTCCAACAGCCTTTCTGAACCGGCATTTCCAACATGGAAAGGCTGTCGGAAAGTGACTTTGGCAGCCCCTGCCATGGGCCGCTAGTCCCCGCGGTTTACGATTGGTGGCCGAGGTTCCCCCTGTAAATCCTTGCACTGTGTTGCAGGAACCATGGGATCAAACACACAGAAGAAGGGGGACTGGGAGCAGATTAGAAACAGAGGTCCAGTACCCGTGCTCCCTAGAGTCTACGTTTCAATCACTAGAGGGTAACTGTTCCTAGAATAGAGCTAACCAGTCCGGTCTTTAGAAGGACAAGTGAGAGAAACTCTGTCGAGGGTTGTAGATTGGATAATATTAATTTTACAGGGCGGAATTCCTCCTTGTTAAGGGTGTGCACCCAGGCTGGTGTCATGCTTCATCATCAGGCATGGCTCCTCTTGGGGGTGGCGCTGCAGTCACCCACAGGCCCCTGAGAGGGCTCTTTGTCAGAGATGTTTTCTGAGGAACGTTGCAGTGGGGTGTGGTGCTTAGTGACTTAAAATATCACACTAGTACCTTGGTGAGACTTTATTCTGGGGTCCGTGTAATATGGTTAAAAACTGGAGTGAAGAGGAATACTTTTGACAGGGTGTTCAGGGTAGGGAGTATTCTCCTGCGTATTTTTAGTGCTAGTGGTGCTATACTATTAATGGTATCAGGTTGACATGTTTCACGCCTCTCGTGGTCCCTAGTGGATCCAGTGGCGTTTCTTCAGGACCGTGCAAAAGTGTACACAGTGAAGAAAAAGGGGGTCTGGGACGGCGACACCCAGTAACCCTGTAATAATACCTAGATTCAGGTGTGGTCGGGATGACCCTGCATCGAAACAGATATGACCACTTTATTTGCAAAATCCAACCTACGAGAGAAGAAAAAGGAGAGAAAAAAAGACAGCGTCAAAACTTGTCCATCAGAAACGTAATACAGACCATGATTCTTTCCGATCGTACTGCGTTCGTGTCAAGGCTAGTCTGATACATAGCTAAGTTAACCATCTCAGCGTGAGGGTGCGTTTAAGTTAAAATGAGGCATACACAGTACAGATGCCCAGGGCCGACTGTGAAGTGATACGGCATACTGCTCATCCATGCCATAGTAAGTGTGGCAAGCAGTGAGTCATATAAATAGAATAATGCCCTCACACACAGGATGCCTGCCCGAGAGGCTCAAATAAGCCAGTGGTAAGGTTTTTATGAAAGGCATGCGCTGTGGAATTAAAACAAGTATCAGCTGTGGTGGGTACCTGACGTTATAAACAGTAAACAGACAAAAAAACAAACATTAATAACCATATCCCAAGAGACATAAGGGAAGGCTTCACTGGCTAGGAGCGCTACATCGAGAAGCAAACCTAGAGAGGACACAGTGTAAACATAATCACTGTATAGTAGCGGTTTTGTAAATGATGGTAAAAGAGGCACCTCTTTGGTCTAAATAGCAGTAAGAGAATACTAACATTGACCTCCTGTGAAGCAAGCTAGTTACCTACCCTCCGTTGCTCCATCGCCGGTGGGTGGGAGGAACACTGCTACCGCTTTTAACCAAATCCATCTTCCTGCACATCAACTCCCGGGTGCAGAGTGACGCGGGGGAAGGGGTGATAAGTGAGATGGAAAAAGTCCACCATATGCACAGTTACAGGGGGGAGGTGAGGGCTAGCTTATAAATTCGGCCCATGGTATATCATCGTTCAGGCCTTGTGTATTGGACTGTAGACGTTTTTCCATCTCACTTATAGCAATTGGTAGATGCAGATTTTTTTATCTAGTCCTGTCCTCCCTCCTATTACTATGCACATGGTGGACCTTTTTCCATCTCATTTGTCGCAATCGGTAGAGGTAATTTTCCACTTCTTACCAGCCATTTCAGACATGACCAGTACCCCTCACTTTGGAGCCAGCTGGAATAACTCCATATACTGACCACATACAAAACCCGGAGCCAGAGGTATGGGTTCCTCTCACTCAGACCTGCGATTTTCATTGTGTCAGGTCATAACCACCTCATCACCCCCTATGTTAGAACACTGAGGCCGCATTCTTTGTGGTGCATTCCCAACATGACCACTATACTTCCTCAACACAAGAGCCACGACATGCGGTATTTTCAATGCCACACCGCCGCCAAACTGTCCATATACGAGAGCTATTACAAGTGCCTCTCTCTTACACACACCCAACATGGCTGCCATACTTCCTTAATACAAGAGCCACGACCCGCACTATTCCTAATATCACCACGCGCTAAGGGCTATAATCTCAATATGGCCGCCACTTTGTCCATACACGAGCGCAACTACACGCACTATTCTCTTGCGTCACTCGCACCCGGGAATTGACGCGCAGGAAGATGGATGTGGTTAAAAGCGGTAGCAGTGTCCCTCCCTCCCACCGGCGATTGAGCAGCGGAAAGCAGGTAACTAGCTTGCTTCACATGAGGTCAATGGGAGTATTCTATTACTGCTATTTACACCAAAGAGGTGCCGGTTTTACCCTCATTTACAAAACCCGCTACTACATTACATTTACGCTGTGTCCTCTCTAGGTTAACTGCTCGATGTCGCGCTCCTAGCAGATGAAGCCTTCCCTTAAGTTTCTTGGGGTATGGTTATTAACCCCTTTCGTGTGCTGGACGGCAGGGAGCCGTCCGACGTCATGGTGGGCGTGTAAGTTGGACGGCTCCTGGCCGTCCTAGCACCCACCCACATGGAAAGTGCTGGTGCTCCCCTGTGGGCCGCCCTCTAAGGTGCCCCCACCGGGCATGGCAGGGGAAGCGCTTCCCCTGCCTCCCCCTCCCCCACCGCATCATCAATGACTCGCTGTCGTCATTAGGTGATTCCCAACACACTGGAAGCCATTTGCTTCCAGCACGTCTTCGGAGAGGAGATGAGTTTCTCCTCGTGGGAGGGGGGAATTTTAAAAAGAGGCATCCGGGGAAAGGAAAGGGTTTTCCTTTACCTTGATGCCTCTTTTAAGCATTCCTGCTGCACGATTATGCGATCGTGAAGCAGGAATGCCCACTAGACACCAGGGATTTTTTGGTTTTGGTAATTGATCAGCTGTTTGCGGGAAGCGGCTTCTCAGGCAAAAGTCGCACCCCTATTTTGGGGCAATATGTTTTGGCTTTGTCTGCCCCCCTAGGGGCAGATCACGCCATTATTTTTAAATTAAAGTGGTCCACTAGACCATCAGGGATACATTTATGGGGAGTGGCCCCTTGGGCAAGGGTCGCTCCCCTTGGGGGCATTGTTTTTGGCAGTCTGCCCCCTTGGGGGCAGATTTCGGCATATTTATTTATTTAGTGGCCCACTAAACCACAAGGGTTATATTTATGGGGAGTGGCCCCATGGGCAAGGGTCTCTCCCCTTGGGGGCATTGTTTGTGGCTGTCTGACCCCTGGGGGGCAGCTCTCGGCATATTTATTTATTTAGTGGCCCACTAGACCACCAGGGATTCATTTGTGGAGAGTGGTCCCTTGGGCAAGGGTCGCTGTCCTTTGGGAAGCATTAATTTGGCCGTTTCTGCCCCCTTGGTGTGCAGATGGCGGATTTCTTTTTTTATATGGCCACTAGGCCACCAGAGATTTTTTTTTGTTATGTTGGGGAGCGGCCCCTTGGGCAAGGGTCACTCCCCTTTATGGGAGAATGATTGGGGCCATTTCTGCCCTCTTTGGGTGGCAGATCAGCAGTATGTTTTTATGCCCATCTGCCCCAAAGTGGGGCAGAAGCCACTAGACAACAGGGTTTTTTAAATTCTGGTGTTGGTGAGTGGCCTCTTGGGCAAAGGTTGCTCCCCTTTTACGGGGCTGAATATTTTATTTATACTGTTAGGCCCACCTACCCCTTAGCTTGGCTGGTGGATTGTGTGTGGACTGGTGCATTATTTGCATATGTGTTTGTAATGTTTTTTTTCTCCTTTTTATTCTAGTGTAAAGCTTTTGATTCCTGTTTGCGGTGTCAGCAGTGGTTGTTCTGCAGTTTTTTTCTGTATTTGCATTTTTTTGGTTATGAAAAACATTTTTGTTGTATTTACTCCAAATTAGTATTATTGTCATGCATGGATCAATTTTTTGTAAGTGGCGTTATAATAGCAGTATATTTAGTTAATGTTTTGTGCGTGCAATTCTTTGTGATGTGTTTTGCGTTGTCTTATGTGTAATTTTCTTTTTTAGTGGGATACTGTTGGTCCTTACTGTGTCTATGCAGAGTAGGTGGTGGTGAGTAGGCGCTTCTGGCAAGTGAGTGGTATAGTGTTGGAGTATATAGGCCTTTGAGATAAAGCTACATTTTGTTTATTTCATTTTTTACAAAGGGTTTGTTGTTGTTGACTTGTTTGACAAGTTACCTTTATTAGTAAGCATTATGGCTAGCCGTAGAAGTACTGCTCAGCAGGTGGTTGGTTTGCTTCTTGAATCTTCCTCTGAGCAGGATTATGAGACTGATAGTGAGTCTGAGGGAGAGGAGGGAGGAGAAGATTCAGGAAGTGAGTTTTCTCTCCACATGGAATCAGTGGATGATGAAGCTACTCTCAGTGCGTATGAAGCTACTCTCAGTGCGGATGAAGTGCCTGTTTTGGAGGAGGATACTGATGTGCTGATAATGCAAGAGGCTTCTGGATTGCAGCCTGAGGCTGCTAGGCTTCCTACTGAAAGTGCTGGATTCTGGGTTGATCCAATCATGGTGCAGCCGGTGCTGCCTGCCTTTAGTGGTGATGCAGGGTGTAGAGTGGATTGTGACATTTTTTTGCCTATACAGTTTTTTCAGTTGTTCATGGATGATGTATTTTTGGGTCAGATTGTTGAGCAGACTAATTGTTGTTGTGGAACAGTCAAGTGTTCCTAGAGTTGGAGTGGTGAAGGATGTGGCTAGATTGAAAGATCGCCACTTTCCTGATTTAATTCCTCCCATGCCCCAAAAAAAATACAATGTAAGAGATGTAGAGTCTGCTTGCGAAGAGGTATGCGGAAGGAGAGTCGTATGCACTGTGCCGATTGTCCTTCTAATCCTGGGCTGTGTGTGCCCACATGTTTCAGATTGTATCACACTCAAAAGAGTTTTTGGGAGCAATCGTAAGTGTACTGCCTGGTCTGTATGGCTTTAAATAGTTGTTCAGTTTCATGTTTGGCAATAGAATGATGTCTTTAGTTACTGCTGTTGTTTTTGTAGTTATAGTTTTGTATCTAGTTGCAATTGGTTTGTGTTTTCTTGTTTAAAAAAATGTTATGACAGTGTGGGTGGGCTGGCGCTTGGGTGGTGGTGTGAATGGATTGGCACTTGACTGGCGGTGAGTGGACTGGCGCTTGGCTGACCGTGTGCATGGATTGGCACTTGGCTGGCAGTGTGCGTGGATTGGTGCTTGGTTGGCGGTATGCGTGGAGTGGCACTTGTTTGGCGGTGTGCGTAAACTGGTGCTTGGCTGGCAGTGTGCCTGTATTGGCGCTTGGATGGCGGTGTGCGTGGATTGGCGCTTGGCTGGTGGTGTGTTTGGACTGGTGCTAGGCTGGGGGTGAGTGGACTGGCGCTTGGCTGGCAGTGTGCGTCCACTGGCACTTGGCTGGCGGTGTGCGTGGACTGGTGCTTGGTTGGAGGTGCGAGTAGATGGGCTCTTGGCTGGCGGTGTGTGATTAGTGACTTGCTGCTGGTCACTACACACACTGCTAGCTAAACTCCACTCCAAGCAATCCGTGAGGACAGAGTGCAGCAAACACTCTGAACACTGGCAATGGCTGTAATCTAGAAATAAGCATATTCTCAAACAGGCCACCGTCAAACTAAAACCATGCCAACCGAGGCTGCGGACGTTCGTTTTCAGCTTTCCGTCTGTTGTTAAGGTGTAACTTCGCATGTGCGCATGCGTAATAATTAGTTTGTCAGGAAAAGTTTTTCTAAGCTTCCCGTAGCCGCATTCTTTTGTGTGCGCATACGTATCAAAATGCATGCGCATGCGCTCCCCGCGTCAGCTTTATCCTACATTTAGGGTGGGTGTTTTGGTAGTTGGTAGTCATTGGTTGCGTTGCGTACTATGTAATTTGGGCTCGCAGATGTATATTGAAACTCCCCTGGCTTGGTAGCGCTACCTGACCGAACTTTCCCTGAACACCTACCTCGAGTGGCTACCCTTAGTCTGGTGTTGGAGACTGATCAGGGGGAAAGTAAGAAAGTAAATGCTGCATGGACCAGCGCTAGCAACTATCGCGCATAGGACGCGGTCCTATCGTTTGACCCCAGGGAAACCCAGCTAAAGGACGGGACAGGCTGGTGCAGGGACTACCTGCTTGCATGTGGATGTAAGATGCCACGTATTTCCGTCTGCCTACACTAGCAGACAGGTGCGCAACGATCATTGGGCTGGCTGAAAGGGCTTCAGCCCCCTGTCTTGTTTCTGAATGTGAAGTGGAGCCACGCTTATAAAGTTAAACTGCAAGACATGTGTGTGAAGAGCAATACTGAAAACCACAGAAAAAGGCCACTTTAAATAAAATAAACAAATAAAATAACGTAGTGAAGTAGCATAAAGGGTATTCAATGTGTAACAGTGGCGCATGTGCAGGTAAGCGGCTGCACGTCTTTCTTTGCTGAACATATTTTGTTTTTATCAATCAACATGGTGCACAGAGAGAAGAGGGGAACGCGATGAGCAAAGAAAACCTGTGCAAAAAGTTCACTAACACAAAGGGTACAATGACAATGGAAGGTGGCAGGAGCAAAGGCAACAGGGACAGCGGGTAGCCTCGGAGCAGATCATAGATATCCAAAAAGAATGCAGCAGCGGGCAAGTGAGCAAATACGAGTTCAGTGAGTCGCCTGCAACGAGATGTGCAGCCGCCATTTAAGTATGTAAGTAAGAGACCAGATTTTTTAAATTAAGACAGCGCCCGCATTGCGGGCATTGGTTCAGCAGGGGAGGGAGGGAACGGAGCGTATTTAAAATTTATGGTTATAAAAAAAAAAAGTTACGCTAAGGGGTAGATAGTGGAGGGAGGGGAAACAAAGGAGGAAGCGTCCAAATAGATTTATGTGTAGGGAGCATGTTTAAAAGAAATGTAAATGTGGAGCAGCAGCCGGTCATTCTGACTCACTATTCCTGTCTTTCGGAACCGCACTGTAACCCTTATGGACGGCGTTTCTGCCGTCAGGATTACGATTTTGGTTTCCAACAGCCTTTCTGAACCGGCATTTCCAACATGGAAAGGCTGTCGGAAAGTGACTTTGGCAGCCCCTGCCATGGGCCGCTAGTCCCCGCGGTTTACGATTGGTGGCCGAGGTTCCCCCTGTAAATCCTTGCACTGTGTTGCAGGAACCATGGGATCAAACACACAGAAGAAGGGGGACTGGGAGCAGATTAGAAACAGAGGTCCAGTACCCGTGCTCCCTAGAGTCTACGTTTCAATCAATAGAGGGTAACTGTTCCTAGAATAGAACTGACCAGTCTGGTCTCTAGAAGGACAAGTGACAGGAACTCTATTGAGGGGTGTCCTTTCTTGTTTAGGGTACTTGGGCCTCCCACACGAGTGAGGCACCATTTTTATCGGGAGACCTGGAGGAACACGTTGGGGGATCCACGCAAGCTATACCTCCCTGGAATCCCCTGGGTGTCTAGTTTTCAGAAATGTGTGGGTTTGGTAGGTTTCCCTAGCTGGCTGCCGAGCACGGGGCCAAAAACCCAGGTGACCCCCCTTGCAAAACCAGGCTGTTTTGTGATAGGCAATTTTGATGTCGCCTCAATACGTTTTGGGTACTTGCCTGTCGTGAGTACTTGGGCCTCCCACACGAGTGAGGCACCATTTCTATCGGGAGACCCGGGGGAACACTGGGTGGTAGGAAATTTGTGTCAGCCCGGTGATGCTACAACTTTCCCACACAAAAATGTGTGGAAAAAGTGATTTTTTTCAGCTAAATTTGAGGTTTTCAGGGGATTCTGGGTAAGAAAACTTTGGGGAATCCACGCAAGCCATACCTCCCTAGCATCCCCCGGGTGTCTAGTGTTGAAAAATGTATAGGTTTGCTAAGTTTTCCTAGGTGCCAGCAGAGCTAGGGTTAAAAATCTACAGTTAGGCACTTTGAAAAAATTGGTAATTTTTCAATGTGAAAATGTGGCGTGTCCACCTTGGGTTTTGGGCCGTTTCCTGTCGTGGGCACTAGGCCTACCCGCACAAGTGAGGTACCATTTTTCTCTGAAGACTTTGGGGAACGCAGGTTGGGTGGAATTTTGTGGATCCATGCAGATTCCAGAACTTTCCACCACAGAAATGTGAGAAAAAAGTAGTTTTTTTGGACATTTTTTTAGTTTTCTAAGGGATTCTGGGTAACCGAACCTGGTGAGAGCCAGTAAAGTCACCCCATCCTGAATTCTCCTGGGTGTCTAGTTTAAAAAAATGTCTAGGTTTGCTAGGTTTCCCTAGGTGCCGGCAGAGCTAGGGTTAAAAAACTACAGCTAGGCACTTTGGGTTTTGGGCCGTTTCCTGTCACGGACACTAGGCCTACCCACACAAGTGAGGTACCATTTTTCTCTGAAGACTTTGGGGAACGCGGTGTGGGTGGAATTCTCTGGATCCACGCAGATTCCAGAACTTTCCACCACAGAAATTTGAGGAAAATGTTTTTTTTTTTACAATTTATTAGGTTTGCATGGGATTCTGGGTAACAACCTGGTGAGAGCCAGTCCAGTCACCCCATCCTGGATTCCCCTGGGTGTCTTGTTTTTAAAAATGTATAGGTTTGCTAGGTTTCCCTAAGTGTCGGCAGAGCTAGGGTTCAAAACTACAGCTAGGCTCTGTTAGAAACGGGTAGCGTGGTGCAGAGCGGTGGCCAAACTCCGGAGGAAATGTGCAAAGCATCCACGCAGTACACACAAGCGACACACAAGGCACACTCCAAAAAGAGACGCTACACAAAATTGTGTAAGAATAACTTTTGTTTTGTAGAAACACAATGTAATTTCAGTAATCTCTATAATGCGCCAACCGGTGCCAGGTCAATTTTTACAGGGGAGGGTATATACATGGCAGGGCCAATCGGGCCCCTGCCAGAACCATTGCGACATACAAAGAAAATGACGATAAGTCCATCAGCCTCAATTCCTGCAATAAAAACACATCAGGGCATAACATTAGGCGTCAGGCCGGAACACCTGCAATGAAACGTCATGGCATCACCACATGCATAAACGATATGAATAACCCCTGAGGCACCTGTGGGTATAAATAAAGTAGGCAGGAACCATTAGGCATCAAACACACTGTGGTCAGGCATACAGCCTGAATTAGCACCTTATGCCGGCCATCACAGGGGACCTGGAACATGAATACCATGGGCCTAAACCTGTGAACATTAGGCCTACTTCGCATGAAAACAGGTTATGCAAAACACCAATGATGTAAGCACTTGGGAGAAACATGAGGCATCCTGATAGGCATAAACCATGAGCATAGGAAGCTTTGGCATCAACATGCAGCAATGAAATAAGCATAAAAGTGTTAGCATTAGCCCATTAGCATGAAACTCATTATGCGTACCATCAGGCATAACCTATATGAGCGTGGAGGCATAACCTTAGGCATGATGCGCACATCTCATTAACAGGAATAACAGGCATAACCCTAGAACATCCGGGCAATAATGTTAGGCTTCATTAGGGCATCACCAGCATGTCCTACTCCTTGTCGCAGATTAGCCTGTGCGTCACTGCGCCGGGAGAGCCCCTCCTCTGGAACTCCCAAATCACCAATGCCGTAGCCCACAGAGTACTGGCCCGTTGGAGCCCCCCTCGGGGACTCGGAGCTGAAAAGATGCGGCCACTGGGATGTCCCAAACAACGTCCTGCCCACCTCGATGCTCCGGGGCTCCTCTGGGCTCGTGATGCGGCAACACGCGGAGCTCTCCTTCCGCGTGAGAGCCCCGCCTGGACTCTGGCGGCCCTCTCCTGCGGCGGCGGCACTCGGGGCTCTCTGCCTCCGGGGAGCCCCCACCACGGAGCGAAGTCTCCGTCGAGTTCCTGGCCGCTTCCTGGCTTCAAGGGGGACGTGGCCGTTGACGCGGCCGGCACCCCGGTTGCTGGCAATGCGCGCTCGTGCGGCCCAGGCCCAGCGCTTCCTCTACAGCAGTGCCCGGGCGGCGGCGGTGATCCCGGCCGGCGATGAGGGGTAGGCTCCCTCCAAACTTGCAATCCCAATCGGGGTGGGCACCCGCTTCCTTCAGTGAAGTGCGGCACTACGCGGGGTGGGCTCCTGTCATATTTTCTAAACGTGCAGAGGTGTCACTCACGCGGGGGGGGGGCTCCCGCTACTTCCATATGCATAAAACGGGGTAGGCACCCGCTAAAGACGGCAATCACGCGGGGTGGGCTCCCACTGTATCTCAAACAGGACAATGGCGCAATAACGCGGGGTGGGCGCCCGCTATTAAAATAAACCTCAAGGCAGCAATCATGCGGGGTAGACTCCCGCCAAACTTTTAATTACAAAACAGTTCTTTCTGGTCACACAGCGCTACTGGGTCATTAAGTTCAGCGCTCACCAGGCGCTAGGCAGCCTCACCAGCTTCAGGGGTGAAAGATAGTGCTCCTCTCCTCCTGGGCACTCAGCACATAGCGCCGCCCATACCAAGCGCTAGATAGCAGGCAGGATACAGTCACTCCAAGCACAGCGCCCACTTAAATATGGCGCTCACCTTATGCAGGACACACAGTCAGGGTCCCACGAGGCGCTAGGGTGCAGGCAGGGAGCACAGGCCAGTCCAGTATAGCGCTCTTCTTCCTCAGGCGCTAGTTTGCAGAGCAGCAGGTACTCGGGAGTTGGTCTCCCTGTTTCCCTCACACTGGGCAAGGTCAGACGGGCAGGCAGGATAACCTAGCTATCTTAGGGACAGCAGAGCCTCAGCTCAGTCAGCCACAGTAGTGTAGTCTCCTCCTAGCTCCAACCGCCTATACTCCAACAGAGGTTCCCCTGGTCCAGTGGTGCCCTAGCTATGGCTCTCCCTGGCCCTGTGGACAGCAGAGGGGTGCAGATAAGCTCAGGGCCCAGCACACAGGCCTATGTGGCGGTACTCCCTGGCAGCTGGTCCCCTCTCTCTCAGGTCCACGCTCTGACTGAGCACATGGCAGCCCAGCTCCGCTTTTTATATGCCCCTTACCCCACCTATCAGACAGTGCCAGAAGCTTCTAGAAGCGTCTGGGGAAACTGGTTCTAACTGGCCTAGGGGGAGGTGTCCAGCACCCTGGGTGCCAGGCTTCCCTCCAAAAGCTGGGGTTGCTGGTAAATAACAACTAGACTGGTAACCCAGCTCAGTTAGGCGGCACAACCACACAGCCATGGCATCCATTTTAAAAGTAGCATGTTAAAACAGGGAAAGTCAGTCTGCGCATGCCATTGCGCAGCATGCATTATGGCATCTCACACCACACATGGCCTATACATTTCTCTACCATGGGGGAGATAAAGGTGTGTACACCATTGCACAGCATTTAACATTGGCGTTTAACATGTATTCACATAACATGTGGTTTCCCATAAAAGCGGAAAAATTCAGGGAAACGGGACAAGTCCAACAGGCACTTTGCAAAAAAGGGGTAATTTTTCATTGTGAAAATGTGGTGTATCCACGTTGCGTTTTGAGCCGTTTTCTGTCGTGGACACTAGGCCTACCCACACAAATGAGGTACCATTTTTATCGGTAGACTTAGGATAACACAGAATTGTAGAGCAACTGTTATTACCTTTTGACCTTCAATGCATTTCTGCCTTCCAAATAAAATCCAATGTGTAAAAAAGAAGTCATTTTGAAAAATGTCCCATAATTCTCATGCTAGTATGGGCATTCCCAATTTCAGAAATGTGCAAATATCTACTGTTTCTAAACTCAATATTTTGTTTCCATTTCGGAAAAACATAGGTGTCTTTCATACAGATTTTTCCATGTATTAATATTTCCCCTGAATAATTGCTATATACCCGTATATAATAAATAATCATTGCAAGTCGCGGCTCAGTTATTGGCTCTGGGTTCGTCGGTTTCTTGGTGAACCTACAAGTACTACATATCCCCACAACCACAAAGTCCCAGCAGATGTAACGGTATATTGCTTTCAAACAGCTGTCATAATTAGAAAAAGTTACAGGTGAAAACGTTGACACAAACGGCTGTTTTTTTAAACAAAATTTCTAATTTTTCTATATTTAACTGTTAGTTTCTATAAAGAAGTCTTAAAGGATCTACACAAATAGGCCCTTGCTGAATTCAGAATTTAGTCTACTTTTCTAAAATGTATAGATTTCCAGGATCCATTATTGCTTTCATACCCATTTCTACCACTAACTGGAAGGAGGTTGAAAGCATAAAAAATAGCAAAAATAGGCTGTGTCCCAGAGAAAATGCTAAAACTGTGTAAAACATTTTGGTTTTCTGACAAAAGTCTGCTTGTTCCTGAAAGCTGGGAAGATGGTGATTTCAGCATCACAACCACTTTTTTGATACCATTTGAAGGGGAAAAACCAGACGCTTTCATCTGTAGCCCTTTTGTCCCATTTTTCCCCCCAAAAAACAAAATTTAGCTGTATTTTGGCTAATTTATGGGTCCCCTCCAGGGTAATCCACAAACCCTGGGTAACTTTATGTCGAAAAAAAAGCACGCAATTTTGGCGTGGATACCCTATGTGGTCAAAATGTTACAGGAGCCTAAGTGCGAACTATCCTGTGTAGCCAAAAAAAGGCTTAGCACGGGGGAGGGGGGGAAGGCCTAGCAGCAAAGGGGTTAATGTTTGTCTGTTTACTGTTTATAACATCAGTATCATGTACCCACCAGAGCTGATACTATTTTAACTCCACCAAGCATGCCTTTTATTTCCTTTTTAAAAAAATTGGTTTATTAATTTTATACAACCTTAACTTGAAACCAGCACACCAGTATTATCATCATAGTTGCATTTCACTTATAGGAGTTCCAGCATATTACACATATCGATACATTATTATACATTTCACATGACTTTTGCGTCTTCAGTATTATCCGTCGCCCAATTGTACTTTCCATGAATACTCCCTCATAACCCAACATCGCATCATACATCATAGGCATATTTACTTCAATTATAGACGTACTACTATGTTTCTGATTGCGCAACCTCCCTCCTTACTCTCATGACCTTCCTCTCCTGAACTTCTACCTTCCAGATAAGTTTTATACAATGCCCAAACGTTTTCGGCCTATTGCGTGGTGGTAGTAGGTTGCTATAATTTTCAGTTTGAGTACTACAAAATAACATATCTTTCGACCATTGTGCAATTGTAGGTGGAGGGCCTCGCAACCAGCGCAACGTCACACACCGCTTTGCCAATAGCAACCCCATATCAATCAATCACCGTTTCCCTTTGGGTACTACTTTGCAATATCCAAGCAGCGCGAGCATCGGTTCCGGCACCAGCAACATTTCCGTCACTCGGCCTAGCTCCGCAAAGATCAGTCCCCAGAAACGAGCTATACCCGTACATGTCCAAGCCAGATGGAAAAGGTCAGCAGCCTGGGCATTACACCTATCACATGTAGATTCATCTCTCAAGCCGTATCTATGTAGACTCTCCGGGGTGTAATAAACCCTGTTTAGGAATTTAAAATGTACTAGTATGTGTCTTTCGTAGAGAGATATTCGTTTTGTGCTCGTGCAACAGTATGTCCATATGTCATCCATAATGTCTCTCTGTAAGTCTCGTTGCCATGCCAGTCTCGCTTTGGTGTAACTATGTAGTCTATTGGACTTCGAGATTTTATAAATTTGGGATACCATCTTAGTGGGCGCCTGCGCTAAAATAAGGTTGGTCAAGGCTAGGAGCTCAGGGGGCTCCGACATGTCTTCCCCTAGTAACTCACTAAGTGCATGCCTAACTCTATGGGATTGGAATTGTGCAAGCAGAGTCGGAGATTCCTCGCCCTCACACAGGTCCTTCCAACACTTAACCACCCTGTCAGTAAAGAGGTCCCCTATATTTTGTGCCCCAGGTGACCTCAGTGCAATCACTACCCCTTTGTCTATACAAGGCTTTAACCATCTACACCAATCTAGCCGGGCGACCGGAGAATAAAGGATAGCTCCAGCCTACAGTTGTAATAAATGGTGCCAGGCAGGTTTGACTGTGTTAAGCGAGTCCATTAACCCGTTCTCCTATCTGTGGATGTGAAAATCAACGCCGGAAGTGGTTTAGGGGCAGCTACTATGGTTTCTATACAGATATGTGGTATATCATATAGCCCATGTATCCAGTGGTATGCATGTGCACTCTGTGCAGCTCTATAATATAAGTCCAAGTCAGGAGCGCCGAGTCCCCCCATGTCATACGGGAGCGTAAGGATCTGCCAACCGGCTCGTGCCTGTTTGCCCGCCCATGACAGGTGAATCAAAAGGGAATTAAGTTGTTGAAAGAACACCCGCGGCAGCATCATAGGGATATTTGTGACAAAAAATAGGAAACGCTGTAATATCCCCATCTTCATAATGGACACTGCCCAGCAGTGACTGTGGTAACTGGACCCACCTTCCTATTTCCTCTTCAAGCTTGTTGATGGCCACCCCATAATTTTCCGTAAACACCACTTCCGAGTCCGTGTGTAACCTTACCCCCAAATATCTCACTACATCCGCGGACCATTGTAGTGGGTATTCTGGTCCAAAGAGCACCACTTCTCTTAATATTGATGAAAGGTTGGTTTCAGGGTGACGAACATACAATAACGTGTCGTCAGCATAGGTGGATACAATCAAAATGTAACCTGGGAACCGTATGCCTCTGTGGCTAAGGTACTCTCTAAGCACACAGGCCAAGGGTTCGGCCACTAGGGTGTATAAAATGGGGGACAGGGGGCAGCCCTGCCTCGTACCTCTGGTAATCTGTATAGGATTTGAGACTAAGTTGCCTATTTTGATTCGAGCTGTGGGAGAATTATAGAGCACCCCTAGTAACTGAATAAAAACCAGCCCAACTCTCATCCTGCGAAGCACTTGGCTTATAAAGGGCCATTCAACTGAGTCAAACGCCTTTTCCAGATCTAAAAAACCCACCAATGCAGGTATTTATGGTCTGGTATGCTGTTGGACGGCAAACACCATATGGAAATTGTACGTCAGGTTCCTGCCCGGTATAAAGCCCGCTTGTTCCGGTGCTACCAAGGTGGGAACCAATGGGATCAAGCGATTTGCAAGTATCTTTGCAAATAATTTCGTATCTACATTCATTAGGGACAGGGGCCGATATGATGCACAGTCATTCGTAGGGTTACCCGGTGTTATATCTGGGGGTCTCTAGTTGGCAGAGGTAGATACCACTGTCCAAATAGGGACCCTTGCTTCTAGTCAGGGTAAGGGGGATACACTCTTTAGATAACCCCTGCTCACCCACTTGGTAGCTTGGCACGAGCAGACAGGCTTATCAAAGGCAATGTGTAAAGTATTTGTACCAACACTCACAGTAACACAGTGAAAACACCACAAATGGACTCCACACCAGTGTAGATAAATAAAGTACTTTTATATAAACTACACAAGACCAAAACGACAAAAATCCAACATACACAGTTCAAGAATATGGTTTCAAAAAGAGTTCTTAGTTTAGCGACAAAATCATTCACCTTCGGGTCAATTTTAGCCAACAGTACCTGGTGATGCGATAAAAGTTCTTAGCGGCGCTCAGGCGTCGAAAAACAAGCAACAGCGTGAGTCCTGAGACCCTGGGGAGGCGATGCGACAACCCCGCTGCACGCAGCGGGCGTGGGCGACGAATCCGGTCTGTATGGGGAGTGAGGCGATACTTGTATGGATTCCAAGGCGTAGCTTTTCCGGTAGAAATTTACTCGCTAAGGCACGATGCGACAAAATTCAGCCCGCTAACGAGCGGGGCGACAATTTTCACCAGCGATGATCTGGTTTGGCTCTGCGACGATATTCGCACCGATAAAATTCTACCCGCTAACGAGCGGTGCGATGATTTTGGCTGGGTCTGCGACGATGTTCGCAGCGATAAAATTCGGCACGCTAACTAGCGGTGCGATGATCTTGGTTGGCTCTGCGACAATCTCACCCAGCGGCGGCAGGCTCTGCGACGTTGTTCGCAGCGATAAAATTCTGCCCGCTAACGAGCGGAGCGGGGATCTGGGCTGGCTCTGCGACGATATTCGCAGCGACAAAATTCGGCCCGCTAACGAGCGGGGCGATGATTTCACCAACAATGATCCGGCTCAGCGGCAGCAGGCTCTGCGACGATGTTCGCAGCGATAAAATTATGCCTGCTAACAAGCGGAGCGGCGGAAATTTTCTCGCTAAGCCGGCTGTGCGTGAAAAAGTGTAGATCCTTTGCTTCTTTCTTCTTGGTCAGCTTACCAACAACAGGCACAACTTCCAGAGGCCCCACAATTGGATCATATAATACAAAAAACAATGGTCCTAGACCTACTTTAGAAAAGGATCAGTCAATACTCCTTGTATTTCATAGAATTACCAATCAGTCATGAGCGTTGATCACGTGCCGCCGCACCCGCTCAAAGCAATGAATACAATAATATTTATGAACAGTAAAAATGCAGTACCCAATGTTTTGCTCAACCATGCATTTAATTCTTCATGCCAATGGTATACAATACTAATGTGAACGTTTTCATAAATCGAAGTAGTACAATCATAAAGCACTCAATGTAGAAGGTTGCTCCAGATGGAACGTGCGGGGAGAAAAGTGCTCAAGTGGAAAGGGGATGTGAAAAGACTTCAAAGTAGTGACATAGGAGATAGAGGTTGATATGTTCTAAACAGAAATGGAAACGGTTGTGATTCACCGTTCCTTCGGGACTGGCCACAAGTATAATCAGGATACAAATTTACATTTCATATCATACAGATATAATTTCTTATGATGCACGTTTTTTCAAGGAAACAGCATGTGTGGTCCAGGCCAGGTACTAGGGGCGTCGACGTTTCGATCCGTCTTGTGGCCGCGAGGGTAATTTAAACCTCGGCCGTGCGGATCTTCCTCAGGACGAAAAGGGGCAACCAACTCTTATAGGGATCCGTCAAAGTTAGTTAGACCAGGGTCCTAGTGTGTCAGGGTCCGTCGATTAGTCGGCCCAGCAATCACTCAATGATGTGCGTCAATAAGTTGCCTAGTAGTAGTTACAAGGGAAACCAATCTCCTGTTCGGTTTGGACCGTGTCCGGGGCATTCAAGGCCAAGTCAATCTGTGGTCCGGCCGAGAGCAATTCCCAAAGTGAGTTGGCTCAACTCACTTTGGGAATTGCTCTCGGCCGGACCACAGATTGACTTGGCCTTGAATGCCCCGGACACGACTAATCGACGGACCCTGACACACTAGGACCCTGGTCTAACTAACTTTGACGGATCCCTATAAGAGTTGGTTGCCGAAACGTCGACGCCCCTAGTACCTGGCCTGAAAACGTTCACATTAGTATTGTATACCATTGGCATGAAGAATTAAATGCATGGTTGAGCAAAACATTGGGTACTGCATTTTTACTGTTCATAAATATTATTGTATTCATTGCTTTGAGCGGGTGCGGCTGCACGTGATCAACGCTCATGACTGATTGGTAATTCTATGAAATACAAGGAGTATTGACTGATCCTTTTCTAAAGTAGGTCTAGGACCATTGTTTTTTGTATTATATTATACCCAGGTCCAGTACCATATTAGGGTAACCCCATTTTGATAATGGCCACAATTGGATCAAGCACTCTAGGAAGGGCAGAACTCACTCAGCAGAGCTCAGGGGGAAGCTGGGGGTGAAGTCCTTTTGTTCCTGGGACTTCTTAACAGGAGGCCAGCTCTTCTCAGGCCCTTGGAGATCTCTTCAAGCAAGGGGACACAGCAACAGCAAAGTCCTTCCCCTCTCCTTGGCAGCAAAGCAACTGCAGGTCAGCCCACAAACACACAGGAGGACAGTCCTTCCTCTTCAGTCTTCCAGCTTTCTCCTTGGCAGAGGTTCCTTCTTGAGTCCAGGATGATCTAATTTGCTGTAGTCTGGGTCCCAATACTTATACCCCAAAACCCTTTGTCCTCTGAAGGCAGAGGGGCCTTTGCCCAGTCCAAACCAGTTCTGGAGCATTCTGTTTATATGACTCCTTCTTTCCTTTCATAGTGCAGGGCAGAAACATCAGACGCCCCACAGGAGGTGGAGCCAGCATTGTGGTGGGAAAGCACAGCCCTCGAGCCCTTTGTTGACATGATTCCTTCTCTCCTTTCACAGTGCAGGGCAGAGACATCAGACACACCACAGGGGGTGGAGCCAGCACTGTGGGGGGCAGGCACTGTCCTATTCAGGTCCCAGGTGCAACTCCTCCCACCCATCTACATGGAGATCTCTCTATTCAGCCCTGTGTTGACTCACCCTGTCTCTGGTAATTCCCCAGCCCCCTGGAATTCCCCAGCCCCTGTCACTCAAACTCCAGACAAGAAATACACACCCTAGCAGAGGCAGGTTAGGATAGTTAGGCAAGAAAATACCTACTTCCTAAAAGTGGTATTTTCAAACACAGAATGTTAAAACCAACTTCACTAATAGATGTATTTTATCATTCTGAGTTCAGGCATACTAAACTCGAATTTCTACCATGTTCCCTGGGTCAGTTAGGATTATAGGATGTAATAATCAAACTGCCCATTCTGGGCTATGGAGAACAGATAGCCTTGCAATAGTGAAAAACGAAAATGGCTGTAATTCACTATTAGGACATGCCACACACACTAGGGCATGTCCTACCTTATACTTACAATGCACCCTGCCCTTCGCCCTTCCATAGGGGTGTCTGATATGAAGAAAAGGGAAGGTTTAGGGACTGGCAAGTGGGTGCACTTGGTCAGTCAGATACTGCACACAGGCTCTGCAATGGCAGACCTGAGACACACTTTTACAGGCTGCTTCTGTGGGTGGCACAACCAGTGTGCCATTTCCCAGGAAGAAGGGCGTGAGGAAGCCCGAAACGCGTTGGAACTACTATGGCGATGTCGGCTTCAGTGTGGAAAGGTTGTGTGCTGTGTTGCCAGTGAAAATAAAATACTCTACACGGATGCGTGTGGGCCTCCAAATGTTGGTGCTCTTTTTTGGATTTTCTACCGGCCCGCACTGGGTCGCGGAGAGCCCCCGCCGCGGAAGAGCGGGTCCAGTGTCATTACTTCGAATGACACCTACGGAGCAACGTGATTTTTCTCTGGACCGAGACAAGCACAGACATCACCTGTAAGCACTAGAGCAACCCACTGTGGTCTTTCTTATTTTTTTTGAGGAGAGAAGGGCAGCAGGACCTACTACAGTTTGATCCCATTTAATTGATTTTAACTCAAACTACTACAAGTACCATGCTGCACAGCGGTGACGCCAGAAGGCGGGACTTCTAAAAATAGTAAAAAAGTCATGGCGCTGCCTCTCCCTATGTGCCATTTCCCAGGAAGAAGGGCGTGAGGAAGCCCGAAACGCGTTGGAACTACTATGGCGATGTCGGCTTCAGTGTGGAAAGGTTGTGTGCTGTGTTGCCAGTGAAAATAAAATACTCTACACGGATGCGTGTGGGCCTCCAAATGTTGGTGCTCTTTTTTGGATATATATATATATATGAAGAGAAAACGCCTTCAGGTAACCAAAATCCTTGGCAAAAGACGAAGCGTACCCAATGTACTTTTTGTGCCAGCGTTTATTTAGTGCCCAACACCAATGCCGCCATTATATATATATATATTTTTTTTGTAATCCCCCTGCTTGAAAGGGTAAACCCTACCCTTATCAATTCCTTGGATATTGATATGGGTGAACTTACGGGTATCCATAGGGAAATGGTCTCAATATTAAAGGACACCTTCTATAAGACAGGTATTGCTAAGCCTAAACTTCGTAATGATGGGAACCCATGGTTTAATAGGTGCTGTAGGGATGCGAAAGCGGCACTACTGTTGGCCCTAAGGCAAGGCAATAAACTTTGTGTTACAGAAGCCAGGCAGGCATACAAGAAAATGCTAAGTAACGCAAAAGTAGAATGGGAGGCAGATCGTTGGTCTGCTATTACATCTGAACTCGTGGCAAAGGACCCAAGGTCATTCTGGAATCTTGTCCATACTGGAAAATCAGAGGGCAGGACTACAATTGCTCCAAACATCTCTGAAGAAGCATGGTCCTCTTATTTTAAAGATCTTTATTCTCTCTCCTCTACACTTATAAGTGAGCCCCCACCGAGCCTATTGGCTCCGAACCCCATGTGGTCAACACAACCATTCACGTTGGTCTAAGTCCAGTCGGCCATTTTAAGCATCCAGCCGAACAAAGCACCGGGACTGGATAGGATCCCAGGTGATTTATATAGAGAAGAACCGACAGTTTGGGCCCCATACATTCAAGTATTATTTAATGCGATATTGCAGGGGTTACCACTTCCAAGTACTTGGCTGGGGGCGGAGATAATTCCTATTCATAAGAAGGGCTCTCCGCTCCAACCTTCTAATGATAGGCCCATTAGCCTTATCGATGTGACCCAAAAATTTATGCCAGGCTCCTGTTACAACGTTTACAGGCTTGGTCTGACGATAACAACATCTTGACCCCGCTTCAGGCGGGATTTAGGGCTAAAACATCAACAATAGACCAATTATTCCGGTTGCAGGTCCTTCACTGGAAGCATGTGGTCTTGGAAGGGGGTAGTCTATATCTTACATTTGTGGACTTAAAGTCCGCATTTGACATGGTGGACCGGAACCAGTTATGGACCATTTTATTATCAATGGGGGTTCCGCCATATTTATGTCATCAGTTTAAGATTCTACATGAAGGCACTTTTGCCAGAGTTCGTTTTGGCAGGCAAGGTCAGTTAACCGGACCATTTCCGATTGAGAAAGGGGTTAGACAGGCCTGCGTGCTTGCCCCGTCCCTGTTTTCCCTCTTCCTCAACGGGCTTATTGAAGATCTCCTTGTCATAAACGACATTGACTCCCCCAAACTGGCCGCCCAAAGATTTCCCGCATTAATGTTTGCGGATGACACGCTGCTGCTTTCTAAATCCCCAATGGGGATGCAGCGGGTGTTGAATCAGTTTGCCAAATTCTGTAATAAAAGGAACCTGGTGGTCAACATAAATAAGACCAAGTACATGGTTTTTAATGCTAGTACCGTTAATTGCCCCCATCCAATGATGGAAGGCAGACCCCTTGAAAGGGTTCCAACTTTTGATTACCTAGGTTTAACCTTGAACGACAAAATGGGGTGGGGTCCTCAACTGGCCAAGGCCAATTTAAGATTAACCCAGGCAGCTGGTGGTATCCTAAAAGTGCAGAAGAATTGTACCCACAAAATAATAAGTGCCCCCCTTGAAATCTTTAGAGTTCAAGCCAGGGCATTATCCCTTTATGGGGCGGAACTCTGGGGACATATATCAGCAAGTGACCTATCTATAACAGAAAATAATTTTATAAGGCGACTACTGGATTTGCCAAAAAGTACTCCCTTGGGCCCGCTCAGATTGTACTTGAATATTCGCCCAATCGCAGATGCTATTGCTGCTCGGCCCCTACTTTATTGGAGGCGGCTGTGGAGCACCCCTGAGCTGGTGAACTACAAGGAGGAGCTCAAAGTAGTCATGGCTTCATTAGGATCTGGTAGGATCCCTTGGCTAACATTTGTAAGACAATCACTTACATTGATTGGGCTCGAGGATCTCTGGTTAAACCCCGAGGTCTCCTGCCCAGCCATTTCTAAGAAAACCATGACATGTGTTGTAAAAGATTTCAATCTAAGGAATCTCTTCCGCTCAGTAAAAACTTCAAGCTTAACCGACATCTTCTTGGATGTTAAGTCTTTTTTAGATAAGGCACCTTGCCTTTCAACTCCAACACTGATAGGTGGACAGGGGGTCCGGCACGCCCTTGCCCAGGTTGCCGAAGTGAGGAAGAAACCACTGTACATGTTATCCTTTTCTGTCCAGCATATGTTAACATCAGGAGGAAATGGATAATTCAGTTGTGTAAAAATCTGGGTGTAAAGCAATATTTGGTTTTTTTCAGGATTCTAAAAACTGACACCAATGCAGTGATTGTGTCTGCAGTAGCCAAATATTTGCTTTCTATGTGGTCAATTCGAAGGAATTTGATAAGTAACATTGCCATACATCTGCACTAAGTTTATTGGACAATGAGAGAACAGATTTTATTTTATTTAGCTCAATAATCATTGTTTTATCAATTTTAGAGCCCTAGACATTATTTAAATCTTTTAAGTCTTAAAGGATATGTCTAATAACCTAGCTATACAATTGTGATTATATGCATGAATCGTATTGATTGTTCAACTTACTGTATAGAATTGTTTTTTTTATTTTTTTATGTGCTTTTATGGTAAACCAAACCGCAATAAAGCTTGAATGATGATGATTTTTTTTTTTTTACTAGCAGTTAACCTTCCTAGGTGGGGTCGTTAGTCACTGTAGTAGAGGAAAGATATAAATATTTGTACAGATTGGCCCTCTTTCAATCTCCATAAACATAAACTTGCCAGTACATTATTCACATTCAGACTAGTAATATTATTTTGTATTTATGTTTATGGACATTGAATGATTGTCAAGAGATTGCCTAGAGAGCGACAAACATTGCTACCTTGGAAGGTTAACTGCTTCAGTAGAATAAACAGCATTGAAGCACAGGTTAACATTGCATGATTTTATAACAGGAAGGGCGATTTAGGTCCAAATGTGCTTAGATAGAAAGCTTTTTTAATGTTAAATAGGTTGTTAAAGAAATATAAAAATCTAGTGAGACAGCGCATATTGGTGGAATGGTTGACAATCAATGTCTTTGAGTATTTCAATGTTTTGCAAATAATTAGTTGAATGATACTTTCTGACTGACTCTGTTTCCTCAATTTTGCCAATAGTAAATGTGACAGATGTATTAGGAAGAAGAAATATTGCCTGAAAAGCAAAGTTACACAGAAACTAAAACATCTTGGAAGAATCAATTAAAGGCAGACAATCACAGAGCTAGAGGTTTTATAAAATAAACATGTTTATGAGAACAATTAATACATTCAAGTTTAATAGCTTCAAATTCATCAAAACAGATTTAGTCAATCAATGGGCAATGTTAGTATACGTAAACTGGACAGTGTGGTTATTTCAAAGACTCTTTAATGTAAAGCACAAATAAAATGTGTATATAAATTGTGTCGTGCATCAATATTTTTCCCTTTCCCTGGGAAACGCTAGTTCTGCAGGTTACACCATATGCTGCACAGTAGCTAATTAAAACAGCAGCCTTGAGGGCTGCTTGGCCAAATGTGCTGGAAATTCATTTATTTAAATTAGATCCTTTTTTGGGCGGAGGTGAATAACGCAATCAATCTTAAAAAGAGATATACCTATTCGACCTTGAGACTCAAAATGTCTCGAAATATTGCGATCTTAGATGTGGAAGCCAAGCTGTTTCCAACTACATTTCTTAACTGCTTGAAAGAAAACAGGTTCATGTCATACATACTCGGCTTTCAGTAAGACCTATTG
Organism: Triturus cristatus; assembly: GCF_964204655.1. NCBI lineage: Eukaryota > Metazoa > Chordata > Amphibia > Caudata > Salamandridae > Triturus > Triturus cristatus. The sequence continues at coordinate 554,483,768 of NC_140589.1, read as the reverse complement.
TTTCACAGTTAATATTGAAGCATTGATAGTTCTACAAACACCATACTGTGTCTAAACAAATCTAACTCCTCCGTTTGCATGTTATATAAACATTTATTCCAAATTTTACAGTTTGACAAAGTAGACAATGGACCAAGATAGTGTGCTACGCTCACCACTCATTTCTGTCTATATTATTCGGACTAGATTCTGACATATGGGTCAGGATCCGGTTTGGGACATTAATCATTGCTACTCAGAATGTCCTAAAGCAGGGGTGTGCTCTTGCAGCGTTCGTTGTTATGTTTAAATACAGCTCTCTCAGCGATACTGTAAGAAAAACAGTTTTATTGAGTTTGGGGTTTAGTTTAGTATGAAGCAAGCCAAGTGGTGGGAAAGTTTGTGTGGGGGAGTGCTTTACAGATAAACAAATCATAATCTTATATATTACACACTAAGGTCCCCAATTACAAGTCTGGCGGTCCACGGACCAACAGAACTGCGGGGGCGCGGCAGTTGCGGGACCTTACTGCCCTACTCCGATATGAGTGATGGGTCCGCCACAACGCCGCCACAGCTGCCAGGGAACCACTGTTCCCTGGAGGTGTTGCAGCAGTCAGGAGGCAGTAAAATCCTTGGCAGGATCACAGCGGTCTCACCAAGCATATTACAAGTTTCCTCTCCACAACGGTTTACAAGGCGGTTTCACCACCATGAAAACCGCTGTGGAGAGGAAACAAGTCCCCCTCACCACAAGTCCGTAACTTAGGCATCATTATTGATGATGCACTTAGTATGCATCCCCAATCAGGCAAAGTCGCAGCAACCTGCTTCACCATCATTAAATGGCTGCGGAAAATTTGTTGGATGCTACCAGAAGCGACTAGAAAAACCGTAGTCAATGCCTTAATTACATCAAGGCTTGACTACGGTAATGTGCTCTATGTGGGATCAAACAAATAGGTAATTCACAGACTACAGGTGGCCCAAAATGCTGCAGTTAGACTTCTATGTGGAGTCCCTAAGACCATCCCCATCTCGACTTATCGACGCAAACACACTGGCTGAAAATCGTGAGTCGAATAAAATTCAAAGCGCTTAACCATATGCACAAAATTAAATATCGCCTTGCTCCCAGCTACCTGCTGGCCCTGGCCAAGCCATACCTTCCTTCTTGCAATCTTCGATCAGCCACCCAAGGAAGGTTTGTTGTCCCGAAATTCAAATTAGCCCGGATGGGTGGCAAATCCTTCTCACACCTAGGCCCCTCGCTTTGGAATTCTCTTCCCACTGCTCTCCGTAATGAGACAAACTATATAAAGTTCCACAAGTCGCTAAAAACCTGGCTGTTCGATAAATAGAATGCTTTCTGTCAATCACGCCTTGACCTGCTTCTGCGCCGGGAAACGATTTTTTTGGGTAGCTGTCACGCATTATAAATTTAAAAACTAAACTAAAGGGGGCCCTACAAGGCTCCCTGGTGTCTCATGCCCTCTGGATGAACAAGGGGCCACAACATGTGTCCTCCTGTGTGCATGCACACCAGTTACTGCACAGCATGGCCTTTTCAGGCCTTGCTATGCAGGTACTGTTTTTGGCATTCCCATTGCGGTGCCCATTTTCAGGGCACTGCCATTGGAACATCAAAAACAAAGCCTGCCAGACAGGAGGAAACTCCTAATCTAGTGGGCGGTCTGACCACTGCTTTGGTGGTGCAGCGGAGGGGCACAGTCAAATTCGGGCCCTTAGTGTCATTCATTTTACAACTATTCAGTTAATTAAAACCCAAAAAAGGATTCAACATCGGCACAATGCATACATAAATGAAACAACACCAAAGTAGATGGATTAAAGTGCAGGTGTGCCAAAAAAAGACAAAAAGAAATGTTACATGGCTTCAAAGCATCAGGTAGTGCATAGTCATAAAGCAAGGTATTCTTAAAACGTCAGTATCGAGATAAGACACCAATACATCTGTTGCATTCATGTTTAAACAATCATTCTAAAAATAATTAATTCACATACCAGTCAATTACTGATTCAAATATAAAATTAAACTAACATTTAGTTTAATACTTCCTCATCCTATAAAAAATCAGTTTAGCGAGGTGTGATCATCTTAGTGCGCACCTCTTCCGCTTTAGAACCCAGCACATTAATGGCTGCATTGATGTACTTACCCATGACAGTTGAAAATTTTTGAATACACAAGGAGATGATGGACGGAGTGCTGAAACGTTTTAGACACTCACCCCCAGTCACATATGGATTGAATCCATAATTGTTCTTTAGCTCATTTCGCCACCCCAGTTCAGACCCAGCCATATGCAAATCAGTCTTGACCCTCTTCTTTATGGGAACAGTCCAGCCCAAACTGCCAAGCCAGGTCTTCTCTGGGGGATGGAAAGGTAGTGAGTCCCTTAGAGACGGCCACTTTGTCCCAGACGGGTAGTACAGTCCTGGTAGGAAGAGCAGTGTAGGCACTACGGGAGCGTGATATCCGGGGGAACCAGGGAAGATCCCAAATGGTTCGTCCAGTTACCGCCCTGTCCATATGGAACCAGACCTTTTCGCTCTCCCTTGCCATCCAATCAGAGATGAAGTGAAGGTGGGAGGCCCACTAGTACTCTAGTAGGTTGGGACATGCAAGCCCACCCCTGTCCCGTGGGAGCATAAGAATTTTGTTGGAGAATCGCAGTCTACGTCTGCCCCAGATGAAATTAGTGAAGTCAGGCTGAGGACTTTGGATCTGGTGCTGTGGGATGGGGGTGGGGAGACATTAAAATAGATATAAAATTTGGGGAAGCACCGACATTTAATGGCATTCAGGCGGCCCAGGTTGGAGAGCGTGAGAGGTTTCCAAACTCGTAGGTCCTCCAAAACCGCCCTTCTGCAATCCCGCCAGTTGACTTGGGACCATGTGGCAAGTGAGGGAGTCAGTTGGAGTCCCAGGTAGCGAATGGAGCTAGTAGCCCACTGGTAAGGGACGAGGGATTGAAGTGTGGGAATCTCCTCCCTTGGGATCATGAGGTTCAGAGGCCAAGACTTCTCGTGGTTAATTTTGAGACCAGATGCCAGTTCAAAGGACCGCAACAAAGAGAGAAGTGCCGGGAGAGAGGTGTGCGGGTGGGAAAGCGTAAGAATCAGGCAAAGAGAGCCACTTTGTGTTGTTGGCCTCCGAGGGGGATGCCATGAACATCGGGGGCTTGTCGGATCATCACGGCCAGAGGTTCCACCACAAGGGCAAACAACAGGAGAGAAAGACAGCACCCCTGCCGCGTGCCTCTGTATATGGAGATGGGATTTGTGAGTTGACCATTAACTCGCTGTCGAGCCCGCAGGGAAAGATAGGGGACCATGATCCGGGCTATCATGGACGGGCCCAGCCCAATTTTGTGTAGCACAGTTCGAAGGAAGGTCCTGTCCACTCGGTCGAACGCTTTGTCCGTGTCAAGTAATAGTAAACATGCAGGTATGTTCCAATGGTGGGCCTTCCCTACAAGATGTGCAGTATGACACACATTATCCGCTCCCTAGTGATGCCGAATGAAGCCAACCTGGTCAGGTTCGATAAGGCCGGGTAGATGAGAATTAAGTCGCTTAGCCAATATTTTAGTGTATATTTTAAGGTCCGTATTCAAGAGGGCTATGGGATGAAACAAAGAACAGAGAGTGGGATCCTTGCCCGGTTTGGGAATGAGAGCAATCTCCGCCTGCCCCATAGAGGGGGGCGTTCCAGCAGTGTCGGTAAATGAGTTAAAAAGACGCAATAAGTGGGGCAGGAGCGTGGTAAGAAGAGTCGATAGAATGACAGGGGAAGACCGTCCGGGCCCAGTGATTTCCCAAGGGGTAGATCCTTAAGAGCACTCGCAACATCCTCTTGGGTAAGGGGTTCCTCCAGCTGCTGAGCGTGGTATTGACTAATCGGTGTCCAGGTGCATTTGTCCAGAATGGCTTGCACCCTGCCCGGAGGCGGCGTGTCCTCGGCATATAGTGCCGAGTAATATGCCTGGAAGGCATCGCGTTTAGCCACCTCAGTAGTAGCCCACGTGCCATCGCCAGTCAGGACGATGGCTATGTGCGCTTTGGCAGCACGTGCCCACAGGCGCCTAGCTAGGACCGTACCCACTTTGTCTCCCCCTTCGAAATAAAGTTGCTTCACTGCTAAAAGAGCCCGTTCAGCTTTTTCGAAGGGAGCACAGTTGGCCTCGGTGATTCGCCAGGCATCTTTTATGTGCAAGTGAGGGGCGCTCGTGATCCTGTCTCTCCAGGGCCTTGATGTGCTTAGAGAGGTTGTTTTCCAGGAGGCGCACTTCTTGCACCTGTGCAATTCAGTGCTAAAAGAGCCCGTTCAGCTTTTTCGAAGGGAGCGCAGTTGGCCTCGGTGATTCGCCAGGCATCTTTTATGTGCAAGTGAGGGGCGCTCGTGATCCTGTCTCTCCAGGGCCTTGATGTGCTTAGAGAGGTTGTTTTCCAGGAGGCGCACTTCTTGCACCTGTGCAATTGCAAGAGATGTGATATGGCCTCGGATCGTGACCTTGAATGCGTCCCACACTATAGGGAAGAAGGTTTCAGGGATGTCGTTAGTTGCAAAATAAGACTCAGTGGCAGTTCGCAGGCTCGCCACATCCACTGGGTCCCGAAGGATATGCGGAAGTAGGTGCCAACAAGGGGCCCGAGGGACGCAAGCAGCCTGATCCCTCAGGAGGAGTTCGAGATGGGCATGATCTGAGACAGAAATGTCAGACATGGAGGCCAAGAGCGACTCAAGGATCATGGCATGGGAGATAAAAATGTGGTCGAAACGCGAATATGAGTGGTGCACATGTGAGTAGTAAGAGTAATCGCGTACGTCAGAAGAGTGATAGCGCTAGGAATCTAGCAGGCCAAGATCCGATAGCTGCCTCTTGAGGACCGAGGACATAGTCCCTGTCCCGTGAAATGAGGCGTTGCTGCATTCCATTGTGGCGTCCCATACCATGTTAAAGTCTCCCCCTATGATCAGTGAAGGATCCGCCTGTGGTATATGCTCCCGCAGGAGTGCCCAAAGATATGGGTCCTGCGCCTGGTTAGGTGCATAAATATTGCACAATGTAAAGGAGCGGTGTCCGATCTTGACCCCACCCTGATAAAGCGACCATCTTGACTACGAAATACTTTGGATTTTCCCTGTCTGATGCCAGGTCTACAGAGTATCGCCACTCCAGCCATTTTAGAGGGGGCTGTAGCCCAGAATTGAAGACGATAGCAAAGGTGAGCCATTCAAGGGGTATCAACCTTCATTAGGTGAGTCTCCTGTAGGAGGATGATGTCTGGATTTTGCTGCAAGAGGTAGCGCCATATCTGGTGTTGTTTGTTGGGGGAGTAAGTCCCTTAACATTGAGGGACAGGATCTTCAGGCAAGGGACAGTAGCCATGGTTGTGTCAGGGCCTGGGGCAATCTGTTACGCCATTGTAAGGAGCAGGGGGTTGCAATAGGGAGAGGCAGAAGGATTTCCCTCCTGTTGAGAGGGGGGACCCAACCCGCCATAGAGAGAGATAGAGAAGAAAGAGGGGGAAAGGAAGAAAGAAAAGAGTAAGAGATCAAAATATAAAAAATACAACATTGGCCAACAGGGCCACAGTGCCCAGTTCCAGTCCAGGGATAATCGTGGCCCAAAGGTACAGGTCATCCCGGAGACGTCACTCTCCCAGGAGCAGGGAGGGGGTGGATCCTCTAAGCTTAGAGCGGGACAGCTAGGGAGGTGACCCTGCGCCACCAGCCCCGAAAGTGTGGAGCTGGGAGATCACCAGTCACAGAGCGGGACACCAACTCATCATTTACAGGTATCCGGTGTGAGCGGTGCGTCAGAGCGACACAGGTATGTTGGACTTGGCCCTTCTGGCAGGTTCACCCCTGAAATTTTTGCTTTTAATTGTGACCTGGTGTTAGTGATTTTTGGCTTCTGCGCACTTTACCACAGTGTCCCAGGGTAAAGTGTGTGCGTGTAGTGAGGTTGGCCTGCCCTCCCATAGGAATGCATGGGGGAATGTATGTGTCCCTGGTAGTTCCTGATGCGTGGGGAGTGCAGGTGCGAGTTTGGTATGTGCGGACTCGTGTGATGAAATGCTGCGCGATGATGTGTGCGGTGTCCATGTAGCTGGTATGGAAGTGCCACTTATAGACGCTGGCATAAATGTGCAGTGACTGCCTGGCGCATGATTGGCTGGCTGAGGTCAGGTGATGGGCTAGAGAATCCCCAGAGTCAGGAGGAGTCACCCAGTGGTGAATGGGGAGATCAGCAGCCAGATGGGTGGGAGGAGTACACCTAGGACCTGAATAGGGCTGGGCTTTCCCCACACAATGCTGGCTCCGCCCCCTGTGGTGCGACTGATGACCCTGGCCTGCACTGTGAATAGGGAGAGGGGCTGAGCAAAACAAAGTGCTCAAGAACCAGTTGCATCTGGTTCGCCCCTCCCCTGCACCTTGAAACAAAGGTAAACCTGTGTATAAAATGGGGCTGTGACCCCAAGTAAAATGTTCTGCTTTGGATCCTGACAGGAGGGGGCTTGCTGCTGGTGGGGCCCAGGAGGGACCGCCATGGGGGCTGCTTCCCTGCTGGAGGGCCCTGTGTGCTGGTCCCTGGGCCCTGCATTGCCCCCTTGATGCCTCAAGGACTCTTCTTCGGGACCCTTTGTGCTTTGGCCTCTAGCACCCTGTGAGTGCTTTGCTTGTATTTTCCTGAAAGCGCTTACCCTGGCGCTGTGTCTCCTACAGCTGAGGAGGAGCTCTACGATCACCCTGGAGGGAATCCCCGGTGTTGGGATCCCCCCCGCATCGCGGCATTTTTATTGCTCCCTAGCGGGTGCCTACCCCACATTCCTTGCATGCCTCGCAGGTGCCCACCCTGCATCTTCAATGCCCTTTGGAATCATGCGCGGGTGCCCACCCCGCGACTTTGCCCTTATTTAGTGATTGAGCGGGTGCCCACCCCGCTTTTATATATTTAACTAAAGAGGGAGCCTACCCCTCATTGGGACAGGAGAACTGCGATCACCGCTGCGGCCCGAGTCGCGGCAAAAGCGGAAGTCAGGCGTGAATGTGCCTGGCGGCGGGCGGGACTTCCGGTTTTGCAGAGGAAGTCCCGCGCACGCCCCAGCAGCCCGAGGAGACGTCTGGAGCCCCGCAGGCTCCATGCTGAAGTCCCGGTCCCAGGAGAGGGACCGGGCGAAGAGCGGAGTGCCGGCGCTGGGGGGCCGCGAGGAGGCCCAGAGGAGTTCGGCGCCAGGAGTGAGGCGGGGCTCCCAAGAGCGAGGGAGAGCCCGGCGCAGCCGGCAGAAGGGAGGAGAAGTCCCGGGTCCCTGTAGATGTCTGGGCATGCTGATCCTTGCAGGCGACTTATGGATCCACAGTCCCTGTGCTGAAATTTGATTGGCTGGCAACACTTCAGACTCTGCTTGAAGCCAAGTCCCACAAAAATGTAAACAATGAAGATAAGGGGCCAGGATAGGAATATATGGAGAGGGGAATAAAAAAAAAATCATTCAATTTTGCCACAAATTCGGTGGAAGATCCACAGCAAAATTGAAAAAAACAATAAAGCAGGACTCCTGTGCTTTGTTAATAATCGACCCCCGGGTGGACCTGTTACTTGGGGCATTTTAATAAAGGACGGGGCACACGGGCCCACTCCTGGGGCTTACTGATGCCCCAGGGATGACCTCCTCCCTGGGGCTTAACAAAACATGTGGGGGAGGCCCATCCGACTACCCCTGCTGCCCCGGGGACCACCACCTCCCTGGGGCTTATTTATCAATGGGGGACCTCTTGCACTCCTCTAATCCTGGGACGGCCACCTTCCTGGGGCTTTATGTTTAAAGAATGCGGGAGGGCCACATGGCCTACGGCAGCCCTGTGGGCCTCCACCTTCCAGAGGCTTTTGTCATATTTCAGATGGGGACCCTGCAACCCCCCGCAGCCCTGTGACCACCACCTCCCCAGAGCAAATTCTAAGAAAGGAGGAAGGCTGCACAGCCCAACTCCTGGAGACATAGATGGTCCTCGGGACCGCAATCCCCCAGGGACATCTCCTATTTCCCAGGGTGCCCTGCCTCCTGGTGCACTGCTGGTTTGGGGATGAAGTTCCGTTTGCTCTACCATGTCCTTTGAGGCCAACAAACCCTCCTGTGAGCTCCAGTAAGTCCCACACAGTAGAATTGCTGAGAGGACTTTGGAAGCCATACCAATGTCACCACTGTTAATGCTAATCCACTGTATGCCAGTGGCATACAGTGGATTAGCATACAGTAGACTGGTATACAGTTGGTTAGTATAGAGCTCAGTGGTGCATTGTCTATTGGCATTGAGTGTTATAGAGTAGAATGGAGAGTCAGAGTGGTACTTGAAAAAAGACATAGCGTAAAAGTGGGTGAACGGATCTATATCTAGTGTGCCAGGTATTTAGCTTAAGAGGCGTAAATGTTAATGTATGGTAGTTGGTGGAAATAGTGTAAGTAGTGTAAAATACTAAGTAATATATTGTGCATGGCATACCACAGTAATTTTGTGGTATTCCGAGGTACATGTGGACAATAGGACAGTATGTGATTGGCTAATGGCTGGCTTTACAAAAGGCAGCAATGTTGTTTTTTGCGTACTTTTGCTGTGATGTGGTATAGGTCCTTATATATAGGTAAGTAATTAGGTTTTATATTTGTTCCCTGCTTAGTGCCACTTTATAAAAGTGATAATAGTTAGAGAAATCTATTTATAATTGTCTTTATATTTTTCTAGTAGTTTTGGGAGAACTGCAAAAAAAATAAGTAGCACAGTAATTTTGAGGTATTACTGTGGTATTCTGTAGACAATTTGTGAAGATTTAATGATGCTAAAAACTTGTAAATACACTCTTGTACATTATGTTTGCAAACTATAGTGTAGTACAGTTTATTTTGATGTATGTTATTTTAATTTTGTTACAGATACTATACAGAAACTTATATTTTTCCCTACCTATTATCACTTTAAAAGGCTTGGTAATAGGTGAAAAATATCAAACCTAATACTTACCTTTATCCCACAGCGAAATACAGAACACAGCTAAAGTGTACCTAAGTGTCCCTAAAAACCACATGGCTGCCTTTAACGTTTGTAAAAGCAAGGATTAACCATACAAAAAATGACTTGTGAATGTAATGAACCATAGTGCTTCCACAAAATACTGAAAAATGTCATGAAATCTTGTGACAGTAGAGTGAAAACAGATATCACTAAGTTAAATGGCCTTTGTAGCTTAAAAAAATACTTCCCTGTAGTAGACAAAAGAATCAGCAGTAGGTAGTTAGGATCTAGTTTCCAAAGGAAAAGCATTTTTCTGACGCTCTCATATCTTTGGCGCCATTTGACACATCTTCACAAAATGTTCCCAAACAAGTGTGCCAGTGATTCTAGTTGTGCATGGAAAGCTTTGGAGCGATTTGGCAAGCGGGGCCAAGAAAAAGGGGGGGTGGGATTTAAAAAAATGTGTTACCAATGTTATTGCACAACTACAGCCCGAACCACTGAATTGAATTAATTCAAATTTGGCAGAAAGGTAGATCTTGGTTTAGAAAGAGGCCTTTTTGTTATTTGGTGTAAATCTGTTCAGTAGTTTTAAATACATTTAAAGAAAAACAAATTTGTATAACTAGGGATGCAGATCCTCCAAGGACAGTCTCTGTGCTGAAATATGACTGGCTGCCAACACTTCAACCAGGAAATGTTGGCAGCCATCTTTGGACTCGGCCTCATGTGAGTCCCCCAAAAAGATCTAAAAAAACCAAAAATGGGACATGGTAGGAATATACTGAGCCTTCTTCTTCTGGTCCTGTGGTCACCCTAGTGCTCCGCCAGGGCAAAAAAGCATTTTTCCAGGGCACCCAGCATGACAAGGCCAGACCCCAGGGACAGGGTCCTCTGGGCCACAATCGGCCAGACTAGGGGTCTGCGTGGCTCCCCTCCCCCATTGATTTGAGGCTGGGGTCCGGGGGATAAAGATGCACAAGGAACAATCACATTGCCAAAGGCACATAAGGTCGCTGGAGACATTTCCTCGTGGTGTATTACACAGTTGTAGTGTAAACTAAACACTGAATTTTTACCCAACAAGGTAGCACTTACTAAGTAACCAGTAGAAAGGATAAATGGGCAGGTGAGCTTCTGTTCTGGCCATGATGCTCATTTCACAGAAATTAAACCTTAACAGGAAGCACTTCTTAGATTATGATCGCTGATGCTTTTTAATGTCATGTATAAGTTAGCATTCACTACTCCATTTTCCTTTAGACGCCATTTTCCAGCTGTTCAAAACTAATCCTACTGGATTCCAAGAAATACTCCTTGCTAAGTTTTGTTTCTGCAACAAAGTGCTGTTAGTGCCAGTGCATAGCTTTCCCTCTTGGTAAAGGCCCTCTCCCGCCTATCTGGCAGTTTAATCGCAGCGCAGGATGGAACGGCCTTGAAAATGTTCTGAGTTCTGCAAGATACGAGACTAGAAGTTTTTTTCTCTTTATGCTGTTCGTCCACATCTGTTGGTAAAATTCCACTAAGGGCATGTTATTAGTTGGCCATGCAATGCATATTATGTATCTTTATGCTTACATTTTCTCAGTTCCATCTGAAACACTTTCTCGAAACTGTGCAGACGGGGGGCCTGCTTGTGCGTGTACAATGAATGATTAATGGTGTATGTTCTCCTCTGTTTTATCTGACTCTTCATTTGACATGGAAGGCTGAGAGATGGTCAGTGGTGACCCAGGTGGCCCTAATCACATCACTTCTCTTCGCACTTACAAATATTAACAATGTAGGACCCTCTGCTGAAGCTTAATTTCTTTAAATGACAAATGATCCTAACTCCTGGGCTTCATGATGAGAAAGCAAGTGTGTTTTCTCCGCAATTCCACTCTAAAAGACGATGTGAAATCCTTTGTAGAGGTGAATGCTTCATTGATCTATTGGAGCTCAATCTGTATGTGACTGTGATGAGTGGGTTCCTTTTTGTCCTCTCCCTTTAAAATTACTGTGAGTACTTAAAGGTCTTCCCGTCTTTTGCCAGGATGATGAATAGCTTACCAAAAGGCCCCCCAGTGCATTTTTCTGCTGATTTTGGTGGTGCATTCTTGATTCCGAGAAATATGAGGATATCTCCACAAAAGAAAGAAGTACTTACTTCAAATAGTTAAGAAGAAGGACTCTTGCCTGGAGGAGATTTACCTCTTTGTGCTTTTGTCATCTTCTCTACAGGAAGATTCATGTTATCACAAATTTCTTGGTAAAGATGCATGAGGAACAATTGCATTGCCAAAACCCACACAAGGTCGCTGGTGACATTTCCTTGTGCTCCATTATGCAGCTGTAGTGTAGAATATGTTCTGGACATTTCCCCAAGGGGAAAGCGCTTAGTAAGTAACCAGTAGAAAGTACTTCACATGGGTAGATATTTTGTGCAGAATTGTGGACTCTTTTTGGATAAAGAGGCAGGTGCAGTTCAGTTCTAGCCTATGTACTGATACAGCTACTAACTTACCCACAGAGACAATTAGACATCCACACACACTTTCAGACACTCACAGAACCAATGACAGACCCATCCAGACACTGATACAGCAACTCACAAGCCCACTCACACACCCACTAACAGACCTACTCACAGACCTTCTCAGACACTTTCACACGTATTCATGAACCCACTCAGACACTCATGCTCCCACTCAGAGATGTACCCAGATACTCTCACACCCACTCACTGACCTACTCAGAGACTCATGCACTGATTCACACACCCACTCAGACACGCATACACTCACTCACAGCCTGACACTCACACAATCATGGAGGCACTCACAAACCCCCTCATACACTTTCACATCTACTCACAGGCCCACTGAGACACTCACTCAGACATTCAGGCACCCACTCAGACACCCATTCAGAGACTCATGCACTAACTCACAGACCCCCTGAGACACTCCTGCACCCATATACAGAACCACTCATACTCTCTCACTACCACTCTTTGACCTACTCGGAGACTCAAACACTGACTCACAGACACACTGAGACACTCATGCACTAGTTTACAGACTGACTCACACACTAATGGAGGCACTCACGAACCTACTCAGAGACTATCACACCCACTCACAGACGCACTGAGACACTCATTCAAACACTCATGCAACCACTCAGACACTCTTCTACCAACTCACAGACACACTCAGACACTCACAACCCCCGCGAGACACTTTTGAAGCCGCTCTCAGACTCACATACCCATGCCCACACCCATTGAGACACTTACACACTCACTCACACACCTACTGAGACACTCATGCACTCACTCACACACTCACTCTCAAAGGTTACCAGTTATAGTTAGGAAATAAAATTGAAAGAAAACCTTAGAAATTCACTTTAACAACAAAAGGTTACAGGGACATTATAGTTAGGAAATAGAATTTAAAAAACCTTACCAATTTACAAAAAGAAAAAAAGTTAACAGAGATGTTATGATTAGGTTCACATTTCACTCATAAAGACTCATTGAAATTCAGCAGTTATAGTTACCTGAGCTAACTATAACTTACACCCCCATAATGCACTGCTTATGACCTCACAAATGTCATCACTCATTACATGGTCAGTGATATCACTCATGACATCACTCATGACATCTCAAATGACATCACGTAATGACATTATCCACAGAACCACTCAGATCCCTATACAACCTCTCATAACCCACACAACCACTCAAATATCCATTCACAGACCCATACAAGTACTCACTCACCCACTCATTCATATGCCCACTCATAACCACTCAGCCATACAGCTACTCATACAACCACTCACTCACCCATACACCTACTCACACAGCCACACACTCACCCATATAGCTGCTCACACACCCCTTATTCACCTATATAGCAGCCAATACACCCCCTCACTTACCCATACAGTCTTTCAAAACAGCCACTCACTCACCCATACAAGTAATCACACACCCAAACAACCACTTACATACCCATGCACACATCAATACACGCACCTCCACATCTGCTCAGTCACCAATAGAGTCATTCACACAGACATTCACTCTTTGATACAGTCACTCATGCACCAACTCACTTAACCAAACACCCACTCAAACAGCAACTCACTCAGCCATACAGCCACTCACACAACCAGTCACTCACTCATACAGCCTTCCATAGACACACTCACTTACCCATACAGGTAATCGCACACCCAGTCACCCACCCATACAGCCACTCACTCACCCATTCAGCCACTGATATACCCACTCACCAATACAGCCACTCACACAGCCACTCGATCACCCACACAGCTACTTACACACCCATACAGCCACTCAGACACCTACTCACACACAAACACACACAGTCACACAACCACTAACATAATATCTGTTAGAAGTAGAATTATTCATTAGTAGTACACCTAGTATACTAATTTAACTTTTGTAGTAGCTTAATATATAGGTTTAACAATCATAAACTCTTACAAAATACAAGCACTGGATGATGTTATCAGTGGTATCATCAGTGATGCCATTTTAGATGTCATGAGTGATGTCACTGACCATGTCACGAGTAATGTAATATGTGATGACATAAGCAGTGCATTGCAGGTGCGTAAGTAAGTTATAGTTAGCTCAGGTTCTATAACAGGTGAAATTCACTGGTTTTGATTTAGTGTAATATGAGCCTAATTATAACGTCCCTGTAAACTTTGTTTTTATATATACAAATTAAATTGACACTGAAATCGATGCCCAGAGGGCATCACTGCCTCACATATTTCAATGAAAACACACAGCACCTTCCACAGAGCAAATATGAGCCCACCAACCGGTCAGTAATAAATAACACCTTTTGTTTGAAGAGGGAGATGGCATGACACATTTCGACCTGCAATCGGTCTCAGTCAGATGCACAATGTCAAGCATTTCAGGTGTTCACCCTTAGCAACATTTCACTCATCAACACTAAAAAGAGACTTCAGTCCCATTGGCAGTTAAAACAACCTCGTCAGATTTCTCAAATTAATAAATATTTGCCGTAATGCACCATGTAGGTTTTCTTTTTTAACTTGACTACATTATTGGTCACAATTGCCATAAACACACTGCTTTGATTATATCCTCAATTCGGTTACTCCGTGTTGCACATTCATTATCAAGCACCTCATTGTCCATAATGCATTGCACTGCTGTTTTCAAAAGCAATGGTGTAGTATTCTGATGTTATGGTTTTTCTCCTATGTTATCTTGTCCCTAGCTGCTCAGCCGGTGTGAGTGTTCTGAGTGGAATGTTGGTGGGTGTGCTATGTGTGAAATGCCTGTGTGACTGGATGAGTGATGACAGTTGGTGAGGGTGGCTGAGCAGCTAGCAGGCTGCTCCTGGTGGGGCTGTTGATATGAGCATACAGGCTGCTCTACAGGATTTTTATACCTGTTAATGATGACCTACTTGTTGATAAGGACTTGCTGATGCTACCTGTGAATAAACCAACTTGGATTACAAATTACCAGCGTGTCATCATTACTACATTAATTTTGTTGATGAGTTGGAGACCTCCCCACGCACTACAAGTGGTACAAGTAGCCTGAAGAAACTTAAAGAGGCCTTCTACAACATGTTGGGAAGAAGCTACCACAGGGAGAAAACGACAGACGGAGGCAACAGGAACAAGACGCCATAAGCATGAGCTACAAGATGCAATGCAGAAACTTAAGGAGCCACAAAGGGAACACAAACAGCACGCCAAGCAGCCCCACCAGTGTCCATTTACTTTGGACAGCCCAGCCCAAGCGTGCTGTGTTGTGTTCACCTGGCACATATGGACACAATGTGCGCATTCAAGAGAAGTAAGCATCATCTTTTTACTTGTAGTTGGCTCACTTGGCTCAAATGAATGTTGCGCAAGGACATTTGTTTTGTGTGTTATGCTGCACAAACTCAAGTGTGCTGTACTTTGTTTATCTGGCCCATATAAACATGGATTGCGCCTTGTGCAAGGATATCTGTTTGGAGAGTTTTGCTGCACCATCGTTTTGAAAGCTAAATTAATGTGGGCGCATACTGTGGATTATATTGGAATGGTGTGGCTCTACGCAGTTTTACAGAGGATTTTCCTGCATACCAGCTTACAAGCATGTTTCTGGAGAGATCAAGATAGTGTGCCAGCAGCCGTTGTGATCAGTGCAGTCTCAGCATAACGTTAAAAAAAATAGAGAAAAGAAAAGTGACACTGCCGTTTTCACATGTGACATGCGATGCATGCTTGTTATTTGGCTATTGGCACAGCGGAGTCTGAAGAGGAGCACCTGTGCCAGTTCTATCGCTGCGAAGCAGTTTGTTTGGGCTGTGTTTGGAGTAAAAACAAAATGATGAGACATTCTTTGTCCATTATTGTTTTAACATTTTTGAGACTTGCATTTCAACCGTTTTTATTTGCGTTTGAACTGCGCGTTCAGTAATTCAAAGGAAAATAAATTTGGCACTGCGAGCGCAGACTTACCTCTAGTGCTTCTGTGATGCGCTGTTTGTCGAGTGATCCTCTGTGATGCGTCTTCATCTATGCGGTACAGCCACCTGCTGTACCATGCTTGGCAGCACGCTGTGACCGCAAGCCATCCAGCGCGGTGTCAGGGAGCGTGCCGCCATATTGTGTTTAGAGTCCTTTGAGGTCTTGTGCACCTACCAACGTGTTAAGCGCTTTGCCAACAACGTTTTCATCATTGGTGCGGCATTTCTGAATAAAGATTTTTGAACGTTGAAGCCCATCAGAAACGTCGTGGTGAGAACATTCGCTACTCCTCATCTGCAGTGTGTGTTTTCTTAAGCGCTTGTATTTACAGGTATTTTTGAGAAGCAGCTAGTGGACACTGCAGATGACCTCAGAAGAATGACTATAGCTAATTTATATGAGACACTGCTCACAGTTGTTGCCTTTGGGATGAGTTATGCGCCTGGAAACATATGGTTTTGATTGAAAATGTTGCCTACTTTAATGGGTTTTTTTTACATGAAAAAGAAACTTATGATTTTACAAGTGACTTGTTATTGCTCTATGCCAACATGTTTTGTTAGCATTAGTCCTTCAATGTTCTTTCATACTACATCGTTTCACAGTTTAGGGGAGGAGAGTGGGGGTCCTTATCCCAAGTTTTCTTTTGCAGGTCTATTATGTTTGAATTGGTAAACAGACATAATATCGAATTCAAAACATCGACAGGACAGAATATCGAGTTTTTAATATAGAATGGACAGAATATCGAATTGCCAAAATATAGTGGTGAAGAATATCGAAAATCAGGTACGAAATAAAATATCGATTTAAATAATATAGAAGTAAGTAATATCGAGTCATAATATAGTTGTTAAAAATATCGATTTTTTTTATAGTGTTTTAAGTGTTAGTATATGTGTTAAAAGTATGTATAAATTTTGGAATGTATGTTTGAATATTTTTAAAGTAATGAATTTTATGTTATTTAATTTTTGTGTAATTTAATTCCGTAGCAGGTTGTGGGTTTATAGGGGATTAGGGTGGGAAGTAATTTAATTATAGTACATTAAATAATAATTTTTAGGAATTATTAATTATTTTTAATTTAATTTTGCGTTTTACTTCTGTAGCGAGTTGTGGGTTTATAGGGGAATAGGGTGGGAAGTAATTTAATTGTTATTAGGTCATTATTAATTCGTATTGAAAATTAATTGGTTGTTGATTAATTATTAATTAGTAAATAATTTGTATTAATTGGTAATTAATTAGTATTAATTGTTTAATTGATAATTATGTTAATTGTAATAATTTCTTATATGTAGCGGGTTGTGGGTTTATAGGGGAATATGGTGGGAATTAATTTAATTGTAAATAATTAATTATTGAAATCATTTTTGTATATTGCTAATTAGTTTATTCGTAATTAATTATTAATTGGTATTAATTTTATGTATTAATTTTTGGTATTGCAAATTAATTGGTTGTTAATTAATTAATAATAGGTTAATAATAAAAAACATTGGTATTTATAATAAATTAATTATTAAATATTGTGTGATTGGTAATTAATTTTAATATTTTTATTTAGTATTAATAATTTATTTATTTTTAATAAAATATTAAATTATTATTTTCCCTACTATTGCACTCACTGGAGTGGGAATAGTAATTTTGATCCCTACGCTATCCAACGCTTTCCCTACTATTGCACTCACTGGAGTGGGAATAATGATTTTTACCCTCCCGCTATCCCACGCTTTCCCTACTGTTGCACTCTTTGGAGTGGGAATAGTAATTTTTACCCCTACGCTATCCAACGCTTACCCTACAGTTGCACTCACTAGAGTGGGAATAGTAATTGTTACCCCTACGCTAGCCAACGCTTTCCCTACTATTGCACTAACTGGAGTGGGAATAATAATTTTTACCCTCCCGCTATCCAACGCTTTCCCTACTGTTGCACTCTTTGTAGTGGGAATAGCAATTTTTACCCCTACGCTATCCAACGCTTTCCCTACTGTTGCACTCTCTGGAGTGGGAATTGTAATTTTTACCCCTACGCTATCCAACGCTTTCCCTACTGTTGCACTCTTTGGAGTGGGAATAGTAATTTTTACCCTCCCGCTATCCAACGCTTTCCCTACTGTTGCACTCTCTGGAGTGGGAATAGTAATTTTTACCCCTACGCTATCCAACGCTTACCCTACAGTTGCACTCACTGGAGTGGGAATAGTAATTTTTACCCCTACACTATCCAACGCTTTCCCTACTGTTGCACTCTTTGGAGTGGGAATAGTAATTTTTACCCTCCCGCTATCCAACGCTTTCCCTACTGTTGCACTCTCTGGAGTGGGAATAGTAATTTTTACCCCTACGCTATCCAACGCTTACCCTACAGTTGCACTCACTGGAGTGGGAATAGTAATTTTTACCCCTACACTATCCAACGCTTTCCCTACTGTTGCACTCTTTGTAGTGGGAATAGCAATTTTTACCCCTACGCTATCCAACGCTTTCCCTACTGTTGCACTCTCTGGAGTGGGAATTGTAATTTTTACCCCTACGCTATCCAACGCTTTCCCTACTGTTGCACTCTTTGGAGTGGGAATAGTCATTTTTACCCCTACGCTATCCAACGCTTTCCCTACTGTTGCACTCTTTGGAGTGGGAATAGTAATTTTTACCCTCCCGCTATCCAACGCTTTCCCTACTGTTGCACTCTCTGGAGTGGGAATAGTAATTTTTACCCCTACGCTATCCAACGCTTACCCTACAGTTGCACTCACTGGAGTGGGAATAGTAATTTTTACCCCTACACTATCCAACGCTTTCCCTACTGTTGCACTCTTTGGAGTGGGAATAGTAATTTTTACCCCTACGCTATCCAACGCTTTCCCTACTGTTGCACTCTCTGGAGTGGGAATAGTAATTTTTACCCCTTCGCTATCCAACGTTTTCCCTACTGTTGCACTCTTTGGAGTGGGAATAGTAATTTTTACCCCTACGCCATCTGACGTTTTCCCTACTGTTGCACTCACTGGAGTGGGAATAGTAAATTTTGCCCTCCCGCTATCCAACGCTTTCCCTACTGTTGCACTCTCTGAAGTGGGAATAGTAATTTTTACCCCTACGCTATCCAACGCTTTCCCTACTGTTGCACTCTCTGGAGTGGGAATAGTAATTTTTAGCCCTACTCTATCCAACGCTTTCCCTACTGTTGCACTCTTTGGAGTGGGAATAGTAATTTTTACCCCTACGCTATCCAATGCTTTCCCTACTGTTGAACTCACTGGAGTGGGAATATTAAATTTTACCCTCCCGCTATCCAACGCTTTCCCTACTATTGCACTTACTGGAGTGGTAATAGTAAATTTTACTCGCCCGCTATCCTATGCAAAAAATATTGCATTCTTTAAATAAATATTACGTTAATATATATGTATTATTTTTTTTTTTTACTTACATTAATTATTTATTAATTTTAAAGTCATTTAAGTATTTCTAAGTATGTTGCAGCTAATTATATGTTTTATTTAATTAATTTTACATTAATTTTAAGACATTTAAAAAAAATGATATTGTGACTAACTATATTTTTTACAACGATATTTAGGATTCTATATCTTGGTACTTACCTGTTTGGAGATAGGGCTTCGATATTTTGGCATTCTATATTTTTCCTTCGATATTTTGCCAATTCGATATTCTTCTTCTCGATATTTCGTCAGTGATCCGTTTGAATTCACACTGTCCCTTACATTAGGGTTGACAGAAGGGTTTTGGTTTCCCTTTCACATATGGATGGGTTTTAGTACCATATCCACACTTTTTGACACAGTGCCCTTACATGAGGGTTGGCTCTAGGGTTTTGGTTTACCTTATCTATTGTTGAAAGGTGTTTGTTCCTTGTGTTCGTAAGACACCATGTGCCGCACGATAAATTTTGGTTGCAGGTTTTGTTCCTTGTTTGAACATACGTTTTGGTTGCAGGGTTTTGGTTTCTATGTGCGTAAGACACCTTGTGCCGCACGATCAATTTTGATGCAGGGTTGGGTTCCCTGCATGCATAAGACACCTTGTGCCACACGTTATTTGTTTGTTGTTGCAGGGTTTTTTCCTTGTGTGCCTTTTTACATGGAGAGCATTGACATTTTTAAAGGTTGTCCCTTGTTAATTGTGGGGGCAAGACATTGGGTGTTAGTTTCTTTTGTCCACATGACTTCTTCTTAAATGTGTTGTCCCCTGTTTTGTTGGGGCAGGACATTGGGTTTTAGCCCCTTTTGTCCACACTACTTTTCTCCTTTTAAATTTTGTTGTCCCCGGTTTTGTTGGGGCAGGATATTGGGTTTTCGGCCCTTTAGTCCACATGACGTTTCTTCTTACATGCAGAGAACACATTTTGACGTACATTTATTTTCTTTATTTGAGGAGGGGGGCGGGTATTCTGTATCCATCTGTCCTTCTTGTCTTTAGTTCCTTTCCCTCTTGTGATGCGGTGTTTCCGTCATCCCTGGGTCTAGGCTTTTGACTCTGATTTAAATAGTTTATTTCCACTGTTTGATGCGGGGGGTGGGGGGGGGGGTTCCTTCATCCCTGGGTTGTGGGCTATTTACTATTGCTGTACTTTTATGTTCATAGTTTAATGTTAGACTCTTATTTTAATAGTTCATTTCCACTTTATGATGCGGGTGGTGTTTCCTTCATCTATTGGTTGTGGACTTTTTACTATTGCTGTATTTTTATGTTTATAGTTTATGCATTGGTTTCGTCATTCTTCTGTTCATTAAGAAAGAGGTAATGTAGTATTCTGATGTTATGGTTTTTCTCCTATGTTATCTTCTATGTTATCTTGTCCCTAGCTCCTCAGCCTGAGTGAGTGTTCTGAGTGGAATGTTGGTGTGTGGGTTATGTGTGGAATGCCTGTGTGACTGGATGAGTGATGACAGTTGGTGAGAGGGGCTGAACAGCTAGCTGGCTGCTCTTGGTGGGGCTGTTCATATGAGCCTGCAAGCTGCTCTACAGGACTTATATACCTGTTAATGATGACCTACCTGTTGATAAGGACTTGCTGATGCTACCTGTGAATAAACCAACTTGGATTACAACTTACCAGCGTGTCATCATCACTACAAATGGTCCATCAGTTCTCTAGATTTTCCAATAGATAAAACAGTCTTGTTCCTCCACAACATTAATGGCACACATAACTTCTTTTTGTCTTAATGAATACAATTTCATACAGGGCTGGAGGCCTGTAACTAAGTTCTTGTATTTTCCTCTGCAAACCACTCCGTCGTTATTCTACCCGGGTATGTGCAGGGGACCTATTCACCCCTACAAATTGGCCCCTACAAACCCTGGCATTCTGGCAGTGGTTTGCAGAGGAAAATACAAGAACTCCAAAAAAGTGCCGACCTGTTATTACACATTGAAGCATATTACTTTTTGGATCTAAATAGAGAAATCTTGTGGGCCAATCAATGATGACCCTTCCTTAGCCTGCTCTGCCATCCTCAAAATGTTTTGTGCCCGGACTCATTGCATTCGAAAGCTTATCTTGACAGGCTGAGCAGGCCCCGTCGTTTCCTTTTTATCTAGTTAAAGAAAAAAAATCAAAAGCTTAGGATCTATCACCAGGATAGAGAGGCTTTGGTCAGGAATGACCGGTCTGGGGTTATTCTTTCTTCATTTTATTCTTGACAACTTTGTCCAGTGGTTGTCTTATGCTACCTCTAATGTAGTCTTCTGCATTCAGTATGGCGGACCAGTCTGAAGAAAGGGGATGATAAGTCAAACAACAGTTTGCCAGTCAGATCACGAGTCTCAGAATTATTCAGAGTCCTTATTTTCCTTTGGAAAGTTTGACAATATGTTTAAGTAACTTACTTTTATTGGGAGCAAACTAATTAAAAATGTGGACGCTTCCTGTTTTTCCGAGTCAGAATCAGCAGAATGAATTACTGCATCGGAATCATCGTCTGAACAGTCAAGGGACGATTCAGGCTTTTTTCTCTCTCTGCTTGTTGCTCTGCCCCTCTTGTACGGGGTCTGTTAGGCATCCTGCAAAGACATCAAAGGATAGACCATCCTCATATATAGTTTTGACACCCCAGATATCTTTGCAGCAGGACCCTGCACTACATCCAGGGGACCTCTTTTGATTAAAAATAGTTTCTTCCTCTTTGTATGTTGGGAAAATTCTGGTTCTTATCTCCCTGTGTTCTTAGAGAAAAAAGCCTTATGGTCCCAGCATGTTAGGTCTGGACCAAAATAATACCCATGACCCTGTAGCCAATATTCTTAACAATTGCCTGCAAAGCAACCTTAACTGCAGTTGTCATAGACGACTTAATAAATTGTATTAGATTGTCTTTAAGTACCTCCTCATTAACACCCATATCATCCTCATCAATACTCTTTTCAGCCATCCAAACGAATACATTTAAACAGAGCCATGAGGCAATAATATATTGTGTCAGTAGATGGCATTATAAGACAGTTTTCTGCAGTCCAAATGAACAAAGATGTACACTTTTAGGAAAAGCAAGCCCCTGAAATAAAGCTAGTTTCTCCAGCAAACACACAAAATAGGCTGGTCGTTTAATCCTAGAAATAAAAGTAGACGGCTTCACTCGAGCTGTATTTATCTGGAGAATACCCCAGATACTGAGGCATCAAATAAAAGACGTACTCATCATGCCCATATCAAATGTGACTCCAGAGGGACTCGGTTGTTTATACTATTTGCGAGCACTGGGATCTGTACCCACCGGGCAGAAATACAGAAAATATGGCACCTCATGACAAAATGGTAAAATGAAGCAATGCAGGCCGAACTAGCAGATTATTATCGTTACACTACACATGTTGCTAATTTGAAGAGAAACCTCGTGTTACAGTTTTACATGAAAGCGAAAATCGGACGCACAAGTTTTAAGTATGAGCAACACAGCGTATAGTCAGTTTCAGAACATGATATGGAATGAGTGGACGCAGGGCGTCTATATATAGAAGTCTAATCGGTCACCTGTGAGGGCAACATTGGTAGTCCAGCACCAAAGCCTCCTAGGTATTGTAGTTTCTTATAGTTTTATCACTGTTCTATTGTTTCTTTGAATTCAACTGTCTGCTGTTGAATGAAATGGCATAACATTCAGGTAAAAGTTTCCTTTTCACCAGGAAACTTATTCAGCCTTTATCAATTCTCAGTCTATTTACTATATCACACTGTTTTTTGGGAATCTTCCAACAAAAACTGAAAACCTTACAAATCAATGTCTCTTTCATTCAGTTAATTCTTAGGTTTATTCAGGACCTGTGTACCTGTTGCTCTGAACTCATTTTCTTGTTGTTTTTCTTGTTTCACCACTTGTTGCTGTAGCCTGTCATATGATTCTCCAGTATTCACTTCAGTCTCTTTGTCAACGACTACTTTCACTGCTTCAGCTGATTTTCCACCACTTTGTTCCGGATCTTCTAGTACTGCACTATTTTTCTTTCTCTCGCTTTCCTACAGATGAACACCAGGCATATGAGCTGGATTCAAGCTTCCATTTTCTTGGCGTTCTTGGTTTGCTCCTCCTTCAACCCCGCTGCATTCATGTATAAAACCTGCTTTTGCTTTTGTCATTCACTGGCTTGCTTCACTCTCTCTTCATAAGCCTCATGCACTGTGCTTGTATGGGATACGTGTATCCAATACAGCAAACCTCTACACTTTACAGCCTTACTTGTCAACAAGATCACTTGGTAGGTGCCCTTCCAGCACTTTTTCAAGAATGATTTTCTTACATGCTTCTTGATCAGAATCCAGTCTCCTGGTTGTAGATCGTTGCACAATTCTGTAAGCGCAGGAGATATAGCAATGTTTACCTGGTGATAGATAGAGCATACTGTACCTTCTAGGTGCTTGTAGTAATCCAAGAGCAAATCATCAGTGATAGTAGCAAATCTCCTGATGGAATATCTGGAACTCACATTGGCCTCCACATGAGCACCTCATGGGCACTCAATGCAGTTTTCTTTTTAGGAGTACTTCTCATATGTTTAGCAACACCAAAGGAAGCGCAATGCCCATTTCAGAGAAGTTAAAGCACACACTTTTACAAGCTAATTTTTTCATCACTCTGTTATCCCTTTCGACAACTCCTTAATGCTTCTGGATGATAACTCCAATGGAACCTCTGACCAATGCTAAATGCTGCATACAAAACTAATTTCATTCTTGTCCCCTTGTTTGACTCAATTGAATTTGCCATTCCAATTCTAGGGATCAATACCCTGAAATAAATTGTTAAAACTGTTAGTGCATCACATCCTCTTCTTGGATATGCCTCTCTCCATTTTTAAAAAAAGAGGCAAATTAAAATCAATATGTACATCAAACTATTACATAGCGGCATCTTTACAAAATAAATATTGGAACTCTACAATTCTGTAGCCTAGAAAAAGGACCAGCTATTCTAACTTCATAGCTCATTGCATTGCAAGATTTCTATCTAACATTCTTTTGCTGATATACTACACATTTCTAGCAGTAATCCTCTGCAGTTGGTCTGAAATGAGGAATGAACCAGTAAGTATTAAAGAACCTCACCATCCCATCACGTCCCACCTGTGTGGGTCCGTGGAATAGTCTTGCCATCTGCAGTAGCATTTAATCTGACGGGACAGACCTCTCATCAGTGTATTTGTGAACTTCTTCCTCATCCTGTTTATATACTAAATTTTCCAACTTTTTCTTCTCTTCATTTGACATCTGAATTTGTTTTTCAGTTTGTCAATTTATTGTACTGATACATAAGTAAAAACATTCTCAACTCATCTGTCTGCATGTATTATGTAGTATTCATTGTGTCATAATATTTTTTATTACCTTTAGCAACTATGCCATTTCTGTGGGCATTACATTTCACAACTGCTATATTTGACGGTAATTTCAAAACATACAAGAAATCATGAATGCATGGTCCATTATGAATTATTGTCTTTGCTGAAGTCGTGAAACCTTGCTGTGACCATAATTGACCAAAGTCATGGGCTATTTCTAGGCAGTATTAACCATCATTATAGATTGTAACCCTCAATGCACAGGGTGCGCATCATGCTCTAGTAACTTGCAATCTGCAAATACTGCTAATAAATTTGCTTGGACGTCTCTCAAACATGAGCCATTGACAAATAAAATCAAACTAGCCAAATTGAGTGGTACATCTTGAATATCTGCTCTTGGTTGTGTACACAATTCTGTTTCATCAAGGCAAACATGTTCAGTTTCAGACACACCATCATCACTGTCGTTTTTGGAAGTGGCAAAAGAGTATCAGAATTTGATGTGACTCATCTATTTGTTGAAGCCCTTTGGATTATAGAAGGTTGAAGAGCCACCCGTGTATACCATAGTACCAGAGTTACATATCCCATGGAAAGCGGGGTGCATAGCCCTGAGGTGGTGTCGGAAATCGGCGTCGAGCTCAATGGAGGACTTCAAGGAGATGCCACTGCGGGAAAGAAGAAAAGTGTCTGTTGGAATCCATAGGTGGATTCTTGGTGAAGAGTACCTGAAAGCAGAGGGGACAGAGTCTGGGTCACTCAGGAGTGACCAAGGGCTTGGTAGATGAATGCCTACCGATGTCGGGTGCTTCAGGTGCGTTAAGGGGGTTCTTGTCACTGCAGCCACCGAGACCAGGAGATGTTGAGGACAACCAGGAGCCGGATGCGAGCTGTTCCACAAAGGATGTTGAGTACTGAGGGGTCGGTGTCCGGCTGGAGAACCAACAAGCCTTGGCAGCGGCAACCCACGAAGTTGGTCAAGAAAGGTTACTGTTTGGACCAGCAAGGTCCAGGAGACTCACCAAACACAGGAGAGTCAGGGCAAGCCTGGAGAAATCAAGGGAGCCCAAGAAAAGCAAAGATGACCCTCAAGAGGACCCACTGGCCAGAGGCACAGGAGTCGCGAGGGGACCTTGAGCAGTTTCAAAAAGCAACAGCCCACGGAGCACTCAGTGCGAGGAAGCCAAAGTTCTTTGGTGGAAATGGTGCCAGAGGTTGGGGCTACTTGGAGCCTAGTGCACTTGATTTGGGAACGACAACAAGCATATGCACTTGCAAAAGTACGCAGTGCACAGGGGTATGGGTATTGCAGTCCCCACAAGGGATTCTGACCTCAAACTTTGTGAGAGAGCAGCTCACACCTTGGGTGACATGGAACCCACCTCCTGTGTTGCTTGAGCCTTCGGAGTCCACAGGAGCTCAGAATCAGCAGACTGGTCAGTTGCGTTACAGTGCCTGTGAATGCAGGGGAGTGACTCCTTCACTCCAAGGGAGATATCCTCAGTTGTCCTTGATGCTCCACAGATCCTGCACAGAGCCTGTATGGTGCATAGGCACAGACAATGCTTCAGACCGAGAGGGAGACGAAGACGGGCCCAAACAAAGCTCAGCAAAGTCCAGAGTGTCCAGACGGTCGAAGTTCAGTGGTTTCTTGATCAGAATCTTGTCCACGTCGAATCTAGGTCCTACAGCCAGGTAAGCTCTTTTGTACCAACGGGAGACGGTTGGACAGATTCAGGAGACCCTCCCAGGGGAGGGTCAGGACAGTGAGGAAGTTACTCATATGTATTTTGTCCAGTTTCGCACTAGAGCAGGAGCCAACAGCTCCCATGGCTGGTTTGAACAGGACTATGCACAGGGACACCAAATGTGCCCCTCATACAGACTTTCGGTCACTGGCAAGCACACCCACCCAGGCCTAATACACTAAATCCTGTCTAGGAAGTGGTGACACCTCCCTGTGACAGGATGCCTATTGTTCTGCCTTCCCCTGCTCAAGCTTGGCTTAGCAGCAAGAGGGCAGAAATGTGTCTCTGGTCGGTAGCAACCATTTTGGGCTGCCCGGGACTAGAAGGCTGGTACCTGGAACACCAGGGACCTCACAAAGCTTGTTTTCTGAGGGGTGCAATCATGCCTCCCACACGGGTTACCGGTGTGGGAGTATGATTCCAAATTTTTTGACGCCAAACACAATAGGGTTACTTTCAGCCATTTTAGAGTTGGTCATCACATGGTCGCATAATGCCACTCTCTATGTCGTAAGTGGCTGCAGAACTAACAACCTGGGGAATGGACTCCGTAGGCTGCAGGGGTGTCCTGCTCATGCAGTGGCACCCTCTCACTTAGAAACAAGCACCCTGCCTTCAGGATTGTCAAGGCCTGCAATAGGGGTGACTTATAGGTTTTTAGTGTAGTGACCCTTAGATATAGTAAACCTATATATTACGTAAGTGGTGAATGCACCAACTTACACAGGCTGCAATGGCAGGCCTGTAGATCCATTTTACATGGCCTCTCATAGGTGGCATAATACATGCTTCTGCTCATGGAAGGCCTCTGGGGAACCTATGCCCTAGGTACATGGGTACCATATACTAGGGACTGACAAGGGTACCCCAGTATCCAATCTGGAGTGTACCTAAGTACATGGCATAACATTGTAGGGAGTAAGCAGATCGACTGGGGTCCTTATTAGCAGGATTCCAGTCAGACTAGTCTAAAACAGTGTAACATGAAGCAAAACGTGGGGGTAACCATAAGAAGCAGATCCTACTTTCCTACAGTCAACCAGCAATAGTAAGATGTTGAGTTCTTGTTCGGGTCAGAAGCGTCTCCATGAGTGAGGCACTAACACGTTTAAAGTGTGACCCATAAAAATTCTATCGCACTGTTTACTTGCAACAGGAGCAGATGCCACTGATCTTCAACAGCCAGACAAAACTGTGGCAAATGGATCTAGATTTCCAGAAAAATATGTAACATGTTTTTTTCCATTGCCGTGCTGTTGTGTAAGAACAGAAAGGGAATATTCCTCTTTTTCACATTAACATTTTTTTTAAAACAACTCCTTTGTAAGGCATTCCTAGAGTGAGTTCGATACACCAAGCATGTCTCAGCTCCAGGAGGGCTTGCATACATTCTTCATTTTACGGTACAGGATCAACTATATCACTAAGTCAATCCTTAACGACTTTACATTTTAGGAAAAGTTGCAAATCCACCGACGAGCGTATCAAACCATTCCTAGAAACACTCTCACATCTGACAGTGTGGTGGGTAGATTCATTCTCAGAATCACAGCAATGCAATATTTGTATACATTCCTAGCTCCTTTTTAATCTGATTTCCCAAGTATATAACTCCTTCTAACAATACTGCAACTTTGTAGAGGACACTTTATGTCCATTGTCAGGCAAATTATTAAAAAGCGCAGTGGTGTCCAACTTACATCCTTCTTTTGTTTTTGCTGCAATCATCAAATCATCAATGTATTTTACCAAGATTGATCCACAAGGTAAATCCAACAATTCAAAATAATTTTAAGTAGTTGGGAAGATAGAAGGGAATTCTTCATACCCTTGTGAAATTGCATGCCCAAATCCCTATCTAATTTTTAAATTTGAACACAAAGAGATACTGTCTATCCTCAGGCAGAGTAATGGAGTAGAAGGCGGAATGCAAATCAATCACTATGAACTACTCTGCATCTGCTGGAATCTGAAACAAAATCACTGCTGGATTTGGTACCACAGAACTACTCATTCATCTTTCTAAGATCTTGAAATATCATCCACTTTTCATAAGGTTTTTCTCAAACCCATTATAAGTCCATTACATGGACACCCCAAAACTAATTTCAAAATTCCTTGCTGCTCCTCCTTTAAATCACAGGTGTAATCCTTTTCATGGCTTTACAAGAAAGTCTTTTTTGGGGAATGGGTGGGAAAACTGTATCTGGATTCAGAGTAATGTGCACTGGGCTTTGCACGTTTCTGGACGGCAGCATCTTTTCCAGTACAATTTCAAGCCTCTCTCTCTGCTGCCTGTCTTAAATCTGGAGTATGTTATCTTCTGTGAGGACTGAAAATATTGTATTTCTTACTGCCTATGAGTTCAATTTAAAATCTAAGGGCCTGATTCATAAAAAGTAATTACAATTTTGAGTATGTTACACATTTGAGTAAGTTTACTACTTTTTAGCTATTTACAAATTCCTAGAGTATATTTACACCAAAAGTGTAACTCACATGTCTCCACCAAATTGAAGGGGGTTGAGTCTATTCACATAAAGCAGGAGCTACTCACAAAGTTAGCTTGCACTTTTGGGCAAATTACACGTGTAATTTACTCTTACACTGTTAAGTAACTTTACTACTTTGGCTATTCACAAAATCCAAGCCTAAAGTTTCACATTTCAGCCTGTCGTTACTATTGTCTAAGACTTACAAATCCTCCTTTGTGGAAATGTACACCCAGTTCATTACCCACACGCTTCAGCTTCTCAGGAACGACAAGCTCGCTTTCCTGCTTCTAAATTCAAAAACGTTATCACACCAACTATCAAATTAAGAGTCATAATGCAATTAGAATTCAAATCAATAAGTTGTTTCAATTTCACTTTACTCTTAGAAATGGCTACCCACAAAGGCTTCCCAGCACTTGCTAAAACAAATGCACTGTCCAGTGGACACTATTTAATTAGTCTAGTTCTTGAGTAGTTTACTAAATTGCAGTTTTGATAACATTTGCCTCATATGCAACCGTAGAATGTTCCAAAGCCACGAAGCGATGTAGTCAAAAGATCGACCTCCGGCTCTGACTCTCTTAATTATGGGAGCAGTGAGCTGAAGCAGATTGGAAGAGCACAGTGATCTCACTGGCTTGAAAAAGGTAATGAGGTCCTGAATCAATTTAGAACCTTTTTTGTGAATTTCTTTGTATACAAGGCATAGAGACTTAAATTGGACTCTCTTGTCTACGGGAAGCCAATGTAGGGCTATCAATACTGCCCTTGCTGACTGGTGTTTGGGTTTTCTTTTAATAACGTGTGCTGCTGCGTTTTGTATGACCTATAGTCTTTTCAAGATTGTCTTAGAGCTTCCAAGATATAAGCAGTTTCCATAGTAAAATTGAGAAATTGCAAGGCCTTGAATACCAGACTGCGTGTTGCATATGGAAGCCATTTTAAATGTTTTCTTAGGGTACTAAGCAGGGCGAAACAAGAAGCTGCTAATTCTTGCACACACAAAAAGAAGATACCCTGAATGGAATAGTTGTTTGAGACTAGTGACCAACAACTGACAAGCACTAACCATTAATTAGTGGAGTGCTGGGCATCCCAAAACATGTAAAGGACTGTCCTCACACACCACCAGGTGTCATGCTTCATCATTGGCAGTCCTCACTCTCTAGAAACCGTGTTTGGTAGAGAGCGGGCCTACACCTGGAGACAGGAAGGCACTTCTAAGATCTAAGCGGGGGCCCATGAGAGTAGTGATTCCTAAAAACCAAGATACATTTATTTCAAGCTAGTACCCCGTCACCACCGTGGTCGTCGTCATCAACATGTTTCTGCCAAATTGGTCCAAAGGGTCCATGGCATTCATCAGGATGAAAAAACTAGGGTTCCCATCTTACTAAATCTGGTCAGATGTTACCATTGTGTAGGGTGATCTGTGTCATCCTCTAACTAAATGTTATTCCTTAAGCCTGTGAAACAAATATAGGATTCTGTCAGAATGATGTCTGAATGATGCCCAGTCACATAAACGAGAATAAACATACACACCATGCATATATCAAACTTTTGCATGTGAATGTGAAACACGTGTAACGCATAATACAATGAATTTCATACATCTACTGAGACCAGCTCACATTCTTACCCCAAGGGAGGGTCCAAATTGCCCCATGGAAATGGAGTAAGAGGGACCCCAGTAGTCACACTCTAAAAAGGATGGTAATTAAGGGAGGTAAATAATCACATATGCCAACCCATGTTAAATGGTGGCGGCAGTCGTAGTCGATAACCTTTCAAGTATTGCCCGGCGGTAATCGCCTCTTATACCATTCGATGCTAAACCAACAAAGAGGCAGGCGCCGGAGACTGGAAGGCAGGAAACAAGGTTTTATTCTCTCCGGAGGAGAACACATCAGGTCAGACAGCAAGGTATCATCATGAGGTGCTCTAACTGCATCTCTGGGGCCTGGCCTCTTATACACAGGTTTATGACTTTATTGCAGGTTTATCATACATGGCACATTCTTGAGATCGCTTTGATACATGAAAGAACATCCTCAGAATCCCCACTTCAAGCTCGTTCCCACGCATATCTATAGTGGAAGTCCCCACCCCACCCACAGTAGGAGATGGCTATCACACAGCTGGACATTCCGCCAATTCCCGGGGGTGTGTGCGACCGGTCGGGTCTCAGGGGGTGGGGGGGCCTTGATCTACTGTAATCCCTTTGATGTGGGGTGTTTCCCTTACAGTAGGGGCAATAAACTGCATCCGCAGGGCTAGGTGATGGCCTGGGATCGGTTCGGACAATCGGGCGCAGAGGAAGGGGGTTATCAAAGAGATGCATGACCATGTATGGGATGTCGGTCAGGCGTGGAATGTGGTTCCATGGCAGGGTCGCGCAGAAGGAGAGGGTTTATGGCCAGTGTATGAGAGAGCGGGGGTGGCCGGCGCGCGGGGGAATGCTCGCAGCGCCAGGGGGACGCGCTGGCGATCGGCAATGAGCAGGGAGAGAGACCAGGGTGCCTAAAATGGCTGCCGTGCGTACTCCTGTGTGTTGTGCTGGGGAGAGACAAGATGGCGCAGATAATGTTCAGTTACGAACTAAATTTCCACAGTCCTCCCTTTTAACATATCTCGCCAGCTTGTATAGTTCGGATCTATCCCCATAATGCCGCGAGCTTCTACCTTGTATAAAGCTTTCATAA